>NC_062230.1:0-1200000 GCF_902686445.1 Sciurus carolinensis | reverse complement strand
CTTAAACTGTAATGCAGACACTAGGCAAGTAGTTGCTACACTGTATCGTACAATCCAGACAAACACTAGGCAAGCAGTTGTTACACTGTATTGTACAATGTAGACCCTGGGCAAGCAGTTGCTACACTGTTTTGTACAATGCAGACGCTGGGCAAGCAGTTGCTACACTGTTTTGTACAATGCAGACGCTGGACAAGCAGTTGCTACACTGTTTTGTACAATGCAGACGCTGGGCAAGCAGTTGCTACACTGTTTTGTACAATGCAGACGCTGGGCAAGCAGTTGCTACACTGTATTACACAATGCAGATGCTGGGTTGCTACACTGTATTATATAATGCAGACCCTGGGCAAGCAGTTGCTACACTGTATTACACAATGCAGATGCTGGGTTGCTACACTGTATTGTATAATGCAGACCCTGGGCAAGCAGTTGCTACACTGTATTGGTTAAGGAATAAGAACAAGGAAAGGCTGCACATGCTCAGCACAGGTACGGTATTTTTCTTGAGTGGTGTTGATCTGTGGTTTGTTGAATCTGAGGACAGAGGACGGGCTATGCTACTTCACGGAGTCTTCCAGCAGCCCGCTCTGCAGAGCAGATGCTGCACAGAGGGCAAGGAGCCTGTAGAAGCTCACCTGGGAGCAGGGCCGGGATTCCAACCCCGCAGTCCTGGGCCTTTGCTGCCCTCCTGGAAGCCAGTCTCTGGAGGGTCCTTTCTGGGCTCTCTCCCCTGCCCCTGGCATTCCTGAGCACGGGAGCTCAGTGGGTGGGTGCCTGGTGTGCAGGTCGCCCTGAAATCCAAATTGCTCTCTCTGGTCAGCCTCCAGAGGTCTTGCTTAGTGCTTTAAAAGAGTAATATTAAGGGACAGGCCATGTCGACTTGACCCTTGCTGAGGGCCAGATGTGGGGCTCGGGGCTTTCTGAGAGTGATCTAGTTTTAATTCTACCACAACACTCTGAGTAGGTTCTCTCCTGCCATATTTTGCAAATAAAACTCAGTAAGAAGAGGTGAAACGTGCCTACGGCCATGTGGTTGGCATGCAGCAGGGCAGGGGTTCCGCTCAGAACCCCACCACCCACGGATACTGTTCCCTCCAAGGCAGAGACCCAGCACGTACTGTGCTGTGGATTCACACCTCTTCAAAGTTTGAGAGTCATGATGTGTTTCCTGTCTGGGAAGTGAGGAGGAATTTAATGGGAAATTGGGCCTTCAGGAATTGTAAGGCAAATGACAACTGCCTACAAGCCACAGGCTCCCCTAGGCCACTCTGCCTAGGGTCAGGGTCTCAGCCTTCTCCACAGACGGTCAATTCCCAGAGGTGCCAGGTCTGTCACAGAGAGCCCACCACACAACTGAATCTCTCCCAAGAAGAAAGAACTGGTCTAACAAGCCAGGCCTGCAAGCCCAGCGGGTCACAGCAAACCACCCTCGCTACGTCACGTGCTCCTGAAGACAGTGCTCGGGCCTCTCTCAGCCCTGCTCCCTCTCAAGGGCTGCAGAGGAGTCTTGATTGCAAAAAAAAAAAAAAAAAAAAAAAAAAAAAAAAGAAAGAAAGAAAGAAAGAAAAACAAAAAACAAACAAAAAAACTACTCAGTTAAATTTTTTCACGCATCTTGAACAAGAGGATAACCGCAGAAAGCGTGGAGCTCGCTCCCGCCAAGCCTCCTTCCTGCCCCGGCTTGCGAATATCATGATCCACTTAGCAAGAAGTACAGGAAGCTGGCCTGCTAGGACTGCGTCTCCTGCTCCCCACTGCTGTGTGAGTCACAGCGATGAACTTCAACTAGGGCAGGAAGCGGCAGGAGGGCCGGACTGCACGGCGCTCATTAAGTCCAAACAGCTGAACCTCCAGCAAGGAGGCAAAATCACCCTAAAAACCACTGCAAACTACAAGGAAGGAAAAGAACACACGGAGAAAGAGGGTGGACGTGGGAGGGGAACGGGGAGAGGGCAGGGAGACTCCATTCCAGTCACTAAGCCCAGCTACACCTGCAAAGGGCCAGGTGTGCAGGTGATGCACCTGGGGCAACAGATGCAGAAGGCAGGCTCAGCGGCCTTCCCAGACAGAGCCAGGACGGACCTGGAGCTGAGCTTAGGCAGGTGGGGAGCCAAGGAGGCTCCCACCGTCATTCTCCTCAGGGTTCTGCAGTCAGTCTTCAAAGGAGGGAAGGACACCACCAAGCTGAGAGGGACAAGATCAGCCCAGAGTAAGGGGAGGACCCCAGGAAGGACAGCGAGGGCCTGGAGCAGGACCTGGGATTCCTGGGGAAGAGCGGAGGAGACAGGCCCAGCTTGTCCGCCATGCGGGCCGTGCCAAGTGCCCAGGCTTAGTGCCCTGCGTGGCCACACCTGGTGACATTGCGCAGGCTGGATGGGAAGGGCGGAGCTGTCCCAGGAAGGGCGGTGGTGGGTCAGCAGGAATGGGAGGCCAGGGTAGAGGAGGGGAGTGGAGAGCCTGCCCAGGGGCAGGAGCTGCCAGGGAACTGACCCACCTGGCCCTGGCGACTGAGTGTGGGGCAGGAAGGAAGGAGGAGGGTGATGGTGGCCTTGAGTCTGGGGCCTTGTGAAGGCCCTGGAGCTGACGGGGAGCCAGGGAGAGCCCAGGAGGCTTATTCAGGAAGTGCTGGGGGTGAGCTGCTGGTGGAACAGGGGCAGGGAGCACCCAGCAGTTCAACGTGGGGTCAGAAGTCTCCCCTCCGTGGAAAGGTGTGGAAGCCTCCGAGGTGGGGAGCTGTGCAGTGTGCCGTGACCTGGGTGAAAGCACGCCGAGGATGTGCATTCATGTTCTTGAATAAATACTTTAGTCAAAATATGTGCAACTGTGTCCTCCCCAAAACCAACGACAGCTGTTTACCCCTGGGGGGTGTCTGGGCAGGGAGGGCAAAGGGCTGGGGGCAGGTCTTCTCACAAGAATTGTTTTCTTCTTCTAAATTGTGATGAGACTTCTAGAACATGAAATTGGCCAGCTGGACCATTCCAAGGTCCAATTCAGCAGTCTCAGAGACCTTCACAAACGCTGCCCAACGGTGGCCACCAAGGTCTCAGGACCACTCTGCTGCCGCAAAACCGTCCACACTGCAACAGCAGCGCCTCCTCCCCTCCCCCCAGCCCGCCTCCACCTCTGCACCCATGAGTGGGACTGCTCCCCATGCCTCCCACGGAGGGCATCTTGCTGCTTTCATCCTCGTGATTGGCTGGTTTCACGTCACACTCCATCTTCAGGGTCCACACTGGAGTCTAGAGATGTCAAGTGTCACACGGGAGCTATGAATAATAAAGCTGCACCCTACTGGGATCCACGCCACAAGAGAACATTCCGGCTGCTCTACAAGGGTAGCTCTCTGAGATGACAGAGATGCCAGTTTTCCCTGCTTATGGTGACCTTTTTACTACCTATCTGCATCCCATGATGTCATGTGTACAGCTTGATATACGAAAAATAATTATTTTTAAAAATTAAATATATGAAATACAAGGTGAAACAGATACTTAAAGAATGTCTCTCCTTCCTGGGGCCAAAGGAAAGTCTGTGGTATGTGCATACCCCCCATTGGCTCATGTATTTACCCAACCGTGGGCTCAACCCACCCTCAGGTCCTGCCTCAACCCACCCTCAGATCCTGCCTCAACCCACCCTCAGATCCTACCACAACCCACCCTCCGGTCCTGCCACAACCCACCCTCCAATCCTGCCTCAACCCACCCTCAGATCCTGCCACAACCCACCCTCTGATCCTGTCCCGGGAAGTCGCAAGCCCCCATGGCCTGGAGCTCTGAGAATCTGATCAGGCAGATTCCGCCAGGGTAATGTTGTCTTGCTGGACAGACAGTTACCTGGAACTTCCCACTCTGCCTTATTCCCAGGATCCCCCAAAGATACTTACATATAGATTTTTATATATAATATATTTTATATATATTGGAGTATATTTTTCATTTTGGAACCATATCATATTACCTATTTAAAAACTAAATATATTTGAAAGCTGAAACAATGAATGTGGTTTCCTGTGCCTCTCTGGGTGACTCCTTGAGACAGAGGACAGGGGACAAAGGGCAGGACGGGGAGCAGGCTCAGGGACAGCTGGCATTATGGGTGAGCTTGGCTCCAGGGGATGCAGTTGCTCCCTCTCTCATAGCTCCCTGTTCAAGCTGCCCGTCCCTGGTCTTCCCTGGTGTGGAGCATGGTGCTGCTCAGAAGCTGAACCTCTGAGCTCCCTCCCTCCATGGGGGCAACACTAACCCTCTCGGCAATCCTCCACCCAGAGGAGGCTTCTACCTGGCCTCATGCCTCACTGAGAAGCCCACAGCAGCCCCTCCGCCTGGCTGCAGCCCTCCAGCCCACACCTGCTAGGAACTCCAGCAGGCACCACTAGCTCAGCCTGAAGGTGCTCCCTGCCCTGGAAGATGGGAGAAGACCCAAGCCCACCAGCAGCTCTCCATCGCTAACGTGCTGTGCACCAAGAGCTGGCCCCTGTGCTGGGAGATCAGTTCTTGTTTTTGGTGGAGGAGGGCAGGTACCAGGGATTAAACTCAGACACACTCAACCACTGAGCCACATCCCCAGCCCTTTCTGTATTTCATTTAGAGACAGGTCTCGCTGAGTTGCTTAGTGCCTTGCCATTGCTGAGGCTGGCTTTGAACTTGTAGTCCTCCTGCCTCAGCCTCCCGAGACGCTGGGATTAGGTGTGTGCCACGCACTGGCTGGAGAGAAGTCCCGTAAGGAGGCAGCTGAGGGTGACAGGTGACTGAGGCCAGAGGGCAGGTCTTAATCCAATAGGACCCACACCCTCAGGAGAAGCAGAGGACACGCAGGAGCAGAAGTCCTGTGGGACGCAGGAGAAGGCTGTCATCCATCGAGGAGCAGGGCCTTCCTGCTGACCCCCAACACCCATGAGAAGCTGTGTGTTCACTGTTGAGGCCACCCAGGCCATGCAACCTTGGCGACAGTCAGCCCGAACCAACCAAAACCCGAAGGTAGGGAAGAGCAGTGGCTAGTGCTCCGCCAGCAGGAGCCCAGCACGCAGTCCTGGGGCTTGGGAGGAAAGGCCTGTCTCTACTGTGCTGTTTGTGAGCCTCAGGGTGAGAACCATGACAAGAGTACAGCTTGGTGTCCTCTTATGCTGTGTGTCCAAGGCAGGAGCGGAACAGCGGGAAGGAAGAGGAGAACCGGAAGACCAAGCAGACCTTCCATAACGGGCGGTCACTGTTCTCTGTGACGTTCAGTGCTACTTCAGGCCAAGTGGGCTGAAGGGACATTGCATGGCTGAGTCCTGGGGGTGGGGAGGGAGAAGGTGGCAAAACCACATCGCCGTCCAGAGTTCACACGAGGGGCTCAGGAGCAGCCCCTGGCTGGAAGGGGGCAGCAGGCGTCCAGTGGGTCATGCACAGGAGGAACCCCAGACCCACCAGCATGCCCAGGGCTCAGCGAGGGACTCTTCAGGCCTTGGCACACAGCAGCACTCTCAGTTAGACTCTGCCACAGAGAAGGGATGCAGAACACAGCTGTGCAAGGGCTCCACAGTCAAAGTCCAGAGACAAGGCCAGCTTCCAGAATCCCCTCCAGGGCCATGGGCAGGACAGGGGATGCTTAGATCTCCCCTCCATGAACAGTGGGCATGTGTGAAATGCTGCCTGCAGGAATCCCATCAGGGAATGACTTGTGGTTTTAACTGGGGGCTGGCCATGTAGGTACCCTCTGCCTGGCTTGTGCTAAAACTCAGTACCCCCCAAAGCAAAGCAGGTGCTTCGCATCAACTGTACGGCTTGCACAAACCATCCAGCACAATGGACCCTCCTGTTAGTTCTGGAAATGGCAGGAAGCCTTCGCAAATCCACCTTCCCAGACTCCAACCAAGAACCAAGCTTGCAGGTGGACCTTCCTAAGGACAGCCTGCAATGTGACTCTTCTCTGCACCCAGATCCTGTCACTGGTTCAAGGCCACGTAAATCTATCAAAATCAACGTCTCCACCCAGGACAGAATGCACAGCTTCTGGTGGTTCAGAGTCCCTAGCACAGACTTTGCATCTGCTTACGACATGAGTTGCGTCCTTGGGTCTGAGACACTTCCCTCCGCACAACACCAGGCTCTGCTGTTCTCCTGGAAGAACTAGCAGTCTTGGCATCGCCGGCTCCTGCCTGTGGAATCTTACCTCCTGGTCCCACGGCTGCCCCCTCTCCCCACCCACCTCCAAGGAGAGGAGCTCAGCCACAGAGTCGGCTCTCAGGAGATGGCACACGTCATGCTCAGAGACGAAACCGTTCTCCGGAAGTGCTTCTCAGCCCTGCGGCAGGTACAGCCAGGGCCCGTGTCCTCAGAGGAAGCCTAGCTGTCTCACCTCCGTCCCCAGGGTGGAACCTGAGCAAGGCAGGACTGAGAGAGCACTGTGCCTCTCCTTCCGACTGCCCTACGCTCCCCTCCCCTCGAGGATCCACGTGGAGGGGGACCGTCGAGGCAAGCCGAGCCCCTTGACGGTCTTAATGTGTCAAAGCCCGGCTGCTCCAGCAGTGGCAAGCTGCCTTCCCACCTTCACAGAGTGGCCTTGCTTAAAAGGGTCGTGCTAGGAGGCATCTGGACACGGAGGAAGCCGCACAGAACGACCTGACTTCGGGATTAGGAAGGACGGAGATGACTTCCGTGTGCTCAGCTCCCCACAGGGTGTCATGAACCTAGAAACAGACGAGGAGAGCCACGGTCTACCTGGATGAACCCGCGGGACACGGACTAAGGCAGCTCAAGGAAAGAGGCCGAGGAGGTAAGGCTGCGGGTCCTCCCAGGTTGCACCCTTGCACACCTGCCAGGGCCGCACGAGGCGCTGCACTCTGTCCACCCACGCCAGAGACCCCCATCTGCACCCCCCGTTCCTCGCTGTGGGCCAAGTTTTCTAGGAAGTCCAGCGCTTCCGTCCCGCAGGGCACCCCTCCCCTGCCTTCCCCGTCCTCACATTCGCGTGCTGCACAGGCGAAGTCTGGCATCAACCAGTAATGAGCCAAGGCCAACGCAGGGACCTCCAGTCTCCAGGTTAGCAAATGCAAACCAGGGGAAAAGCAGGGCTGAGCACAGGAGAGAACTCCGCCCGAGCACCTGAATAAAAAGCCAGCTCCAAACCTCGATTCGCCACCAGGGAGAAGAAAGCCCAGTCACTCCTGTTGGTGGGAGGCACGTGGGTGAATCTTGTCCTCTGCAGAGTTCTGACATGCTGCAGGGAAAACAGTACACCTGTTCCGGTTGATCCCTTACAATTTGTATTTTGGGGTGTGTGTTACAAAGGCCACGACCTGGTGGTGGTCTTTTTATGCTAAAGAAGTTGCACAAAGGAGCAGCTTGTGGGGCTCGGCAGAACTGCAGCCCGCTGGGAGCTGGAGAAGCCAAACCTGCGCTCGGGTCTCGGCCTGCAGATGGGCCTGCTCAGCATGGCCCTCGGCTCCCTCAGCTCTGTGCGGAGCACAGGAGCCACCTCGGGAGAAGGGTCCACACACCAAGGCTCACAGAAGTAACTGAAGCCCCAGAGAACTGGGACTACAGAGGAAGGAAGAAATGCACAATAAGGAAGGTGACCAAGGACAAAACCGGGAACACAGCTTCACAGGAAGGAAAAGGCAGGTGTCTGAGGACACCCAGGGACCACCACCAGACACTCAGAGCCGAGAGGCTGAGGAGACAAGACCTGCCACCAGCCCACCAGGTGACCAGCGTGAGCAGGAGCCACCACTCACTGGGCGAGCTGCAGGCCAGGCCCAGGGCATCAGGGCTAGCCTGACCTCTGCTGCTGCCATTAGGCTGAAGCACTTCCCAGGATGAGAATTTAAGCAACACCATTGCAAATACTAAATCATCAGTCATATGCTGAGTGCTGTGGCAGACACACTACACTCTAGAGTACTCACGAAGCATTCATAAATACAGGATTATACGACAGATCACACACACACACAAAATTAACTCATTTGCCAAAGCTGAAATTAATAGGTCTCAGTTTCCTACAGAAACTCAAAGAAACCAGTACCTTGTAGTGCACTGAAGCAGAGACTCCTCCATGGCTCCAAAACCAGAGCCACACTCCTGGAGAAGGCAAGCGTAAGATAATAAACTTAAAGAAAATGACAGCGAGAACATGACATATCTCAACTATGTAGGAATTAAGTGATCCAAGTCATCCTCTGGGATAAATCCCAAAAGTACTATAAATAATTTCATTATCTCAACAGATTCTTTCCTTTAAAAGGAAAAAAAAACACTCAAATAAAAATTTAGAGAAGGTAGGCATTAAGGTAACGCAGGTAATGGCTTAGGATGAGCAGCAAGAGTTAATGGACAGATGGACAAACAGGCAGAGAATGTAGAAATCACCATGAAATGCACAGAAGACTGGCAACCCCAGTCCAGAAAGATCCAAATGAAATCACAGTGTGAAAAGTCATGCAGCAATAGGTATGAGAGATGGAAATTATGAAATCCTTGGTAAAACCGAAGGTACGTGCCCTTTTAACCATTTTGTGAAACTAGGGACTTATTGGTAAAAGATAATTATCAGTATTGATTCAAGGAAAGGTAGAAAGCAGTAGAATTAAAAACTGGAAAAAATTTTTTTAAATGTTCACAGAGTTTCTCAAACCAGGAAAAACCGCACAAGGCTTTTTCATGTTGTTGAGAAATACACCCCCCTGTTAAATTGAGTGTTCCAGGAGCAAGAAAAACAGGAAGATCAACATGATTCTGATTCTAAAATTCACAAAAAGAAAACAGTTGACGCATCTCATGTGCAAAAATTCTAAAGCTATGGCTGGAAAATCTAATTTAAAATATATTAAAAGCAGAGTCTATCAGGGTCAAGGATAGATTAATGCACGACCCGAGTCCAATTTAATATTAGAAAATTAAGATAACAAATCAAATCAATGGATACAATTAAAAATGTGGCGATCTCTCTCTCTCTCCATGTGGCAAAGGATCTGGGTAAAATACAAGATTCCTAAAGGACTTTTTTAAAATCAGGAAAAGTATAATCCTTCCCTGGCAGGTCACAGCCGGGGACAGCACCCATTGAAATATGCACTTTCTTCAATGTTGTGGCTTGAAATACAAGTAAGGAAAAGGAACATGGGTGGCAGAAACAAGAAGATCACCATCCAGGGGACACACGGTCGATCATCTGGAGAAAGGAAAGCCCCCAAGTGCAAGCCTAAGGGACCTGGGGACTGTGGCAAGGGTGGGACTCGGCTGACGCTTGAAAAATCAACAGTTTACTTTTGTGGTTACCGAAACATTTAGAATACTGAATAGACAAGAGTAAGGGGCTGTGGGCAACCAGGGGAGCTCTGACCGCTGTCCCTGCCAGCTCTGGGCAGGTCCCCTCCAGGTGCACAGGACCCTGACAGCCTGGAGACCCTTGCTGTGGCGGGTGACTTCCTGCTCCTCGGAGGGGGGCCCAGGAAGAGCAAGGGGCTGCTTCAGCCTCAGCAGGGTGTGCACACTTACCGCAGGCCAGCCCCAGGTGGGGACCCAGGCTGCTGTCCACCTGTCCCCCTGCCTTGGCCCTGAAGCCCTCTGGCCTGGCAGAGGAGGAGGAAGGAAGGAAAGGACACTCCCTGGGATGCAGAGGTTACCACCAAACTCGGCCTCTGGAGCGCTGGCCTCCCACCACCTGGGAGAAGACCCAGCCAGGAACTCAGCAGGAGCGAGAGGACAAGGAAAGCATGTGCCCTGGAACAAGGCAGGCGGAGTGCTGGGAACGGCAGCGGGGCTCCCGTGCCCAGTGCAGTCCTGGAGAGGGGTCTGCAAGAGCCGGGGCACCGCCAGCAGCAGGAGCCACCACCCAGGACAAGGGAGCAGAGAGGGAGATGGGAGGAAGCGGCAGAGCTGGCATCTGGACCCTAGATCTGCCTGCGAGGGACGGGGCAGATGACATTTATCCTGGCGGCTGACATTTCTCAGGCACTTTCTACCTGCCTGGCGCCACACCTAGAGTTATGGGAATAACAGCCTCATGCCCCAGAGAGCCCGGCAGGTGCAGACC
This sequence comes from Sciurus carolinensis, assembly GCF_902686445.1. Taxonomy (NCBI): domain Eukaryota; kingdom Metazoa; phylum Chordata; class Mammalia; order Rodentia; family Sciuridae; genus Sciurus; species Sciurus carolinensis. Next base: position 1,189,977 of record NC_062230.1, on the reverse strand, counting down.
AGGAGGGACCTGGTTTCCTTCTTTGCTCTGGCCAAGCCAGGGCCAAGGGCAAATGGCAGAGATCTGACTCCAGCGTCTTGATTTCAACCACAAGTGGTCATTTGCTGTCGTGCTTAAACAAGCAGAAGGGAAAATTTTCAAGTAAAGAAAATTATTCTAATTCATAGATGCAAAGAAGCAACAAAATAAACAGGAATAAGTTAAAACTTGGTATTTAAGATCCATACAAAGAAACCCACATGACTTAAGTGAGACATTTAAGAGGATTTAAAAAAAAAAAAACCCCTTCTATTGTAAAGATGGTGATTTTTCCCAAATTAATTGATATGTCCAATGCAATTCAAAAACAAAAGCCATTATGGAATTTTTGAAGATTCCTCATGATTTTTAAGGTCATTTGGAAGAACTCAGAGGCACGAAACCTTTAAAAATGACCAAGAACAGTGATGCTATATTCAACAATAAAATGTATTACAAAACTACAATAATGAAAAAAATATGGATATAAGATCAGATAGAAGCTGGCACAGAACAGTTTAGAAAATGAGCCCCAGGAAATAATGATAATAAACAGAAATAACTGAATGGAAAAAAAAATAAACCTCATTTGACAAATGATGCTGGAAAGATAGGTCAAGAATTTAGGAATAAAAAATCAATTTTGCTTCTCATTTTGTATTTTATTCTAAAATATTGAAGACATCAAGTAGAGGAATACGTAGGCAAAATGAAGAAAAACTTTTCTGAGCTTAAAATCAATGTAAACATCCAGAAAAGTTAAAACATCACAGACTTTGAACACGTTCATGTTAAAAATGCTAGAGACAACATTAAATATTTAGCAATAAACTAGGAAAACTCTACACAATGAATGAGGCAGTGGAATAACATTCTTTAACTATGCAGAATTTCATTAAAAGATAAACACTAGAGGATGTCGGCAGATAATTCAGGAAGGGAAAATATAAATGTGAAACACGCGGGAAATGTCCAACTTCAATAACATGAAAATAAATGCAAATTAAAGCCATAATGAGATAGCGTCTTCCGCATTCCCGGTAGGCAAAGACTTCATTTTTAAGTGAAAAGACTGAATGTGCAGTTTGCTGAGCCTCCTCCCTGGGATTGGTGGGGACAGGCACTGGCCCAGCTTTTCTGGATGCTAATTTGGTAGAGCTGCGTAGATCAAAAGTTCCCTTTTAATGCTCATTTCCTTTGATTCAGTAATTCCTTTTCTGGCATCTGTCCCAAGGAAGTGATCAGAAATGTGGCAGAGATGTGTGCACTATGCTGCTTATCATTGCATTATTTATCATAGCGAACCATGGAAAAGCATTAAAATTTAAAAGAAATTAAAAATCAACCTGCCACCCAGAGATGACATCTATTTTCTTCCCACCTTCTTCTAAGCCAGTAAGTTAAAAAATCAAAATAATCCTTTCCAGGCCTTTTTGCCGGACGTTCTGCTAAAACCCTTCACGGCAAAGCTGGTCCCGGACGGCCATGCGACAGGCAGCCTTCAGGAGCAGGCCTCCGCTCGCGCATGGCCTGCCTGCGTCTCGGAAGCCATTGGTAAGCTGCTTCTCTCTTCGGTGCTGCCAACGTCCACAGAAGTCACTCTGAGGCAATGGTTCTCCCGCAGAGGGCAGGCGGCTGAATCCTGATGACCTCTTCCGTGGGCCACCGACCTCGACTTCCCAAGTGGTGCAGACACCTGCCTCACTGGGCACCACCCACCTTGCATGAATGCCCGCAGCCACCATCAGATGGTTTCATCAGAACTGGATGGACACTGGCTCTTCCGGGGTCCTGCCATCCTACCCCGTATTAAAGAATCATAGTCCATCAATCTGTGTGTGCTGCAAGTCTCACCCGGTGCAGCCCTGCATGACAACAGGTGCATTTGCACCACCTCCAGCAATGACCAGCTTGGAGGCTGGAACAGCCTGGACACGCCAGAGGCCACCTCTGGGTCCCTCCCTAACCCTGTGTCCACACACTGGACAGAGGGTCAAGGATGCAGGACTTTGGGAAATGGTGACTTCTGAGCTGAAATGAGGAGGACAAGGACTTCACAAAACTCCCTGAGGCCAGTGTGCCTCTGCTCTGCCCAGGACCTAGGCATGGGCACCCCAGGCAGAACCAGCAGGAGGCACAGCGGTGTGCAAACGAGCCACGGTTTCTGCATCTAAGACCCAGAGCGTCAGATCCAACTCCTGAGGCTGTCGGCTTTGAAACCCGGCTGTCAGCAGGGAAGGGTAATCGTTCTGACATGTTTCCATTTCACTGAAGAGTCAATGTTTTAAATTTGGACTGGAATCTAAATGTTATGCTTCCCGGATTGCGAATATCCAATTTCACTTATATTTTTAAACTGAAACTTCAGAAGTGGATTAAACAGTTCAAAAAAGTTTAGGATACATAAGGGAGATGCAGAACGGATCACTCTGAAAAGGTCTCTTGGAAGAATCTTTGTCCCAGGAAACAAACAAACCACCCTGGAGTGCTGCCCACCAGCCTGCGGTCCCTGGTCTTTCTCTGTTCTTTGCTTTAAAGATCTGGACCTCCTGTCCTGAGAGGTCAGAGGGCAGGGGACTGCTTCCTCCGGACACCAGCCTGTCTCTCTGTAGCAGGGCCGTTGTGAGGATGGCGTGCACATGCCATGCTTGCTTGACATTAGGGACGCAGACCTCAGTGACACACACCACAGAGACAGGGACGGCCACCCCCAGGCCTTAGGGAGCCCCACCCTGACTCCCGTCTCGGCAAAAGCATTCCTGAAAGGAGAAGCCCGTGCAAGGTACTTCAAACTCAATTTAAAGGAAACTATTGGGGAATTAATTTGCTCTGACAGCTTACTACAGACACAGCAGTTCCCAGAGAAGCTGGACCATAACAGATGTCAGAGCTTCGCCATCAAGGTTGCAGATTCTGGGCCCAGATGTTCACGATGGACCAACTGATGACAGCTGATGTCCCTCTCACTACTGAGTCCCTGTGGCTTTCACTGTGACCGAGAGGCCCCTGCGGTTCTGCACAGCCCAGATACAGCCACCTCACTGGTGATCTGATATCTAATCCACCACTTAGGCTGAAGAAAACTGCTGTGCACTGTTTCCAAACACTTCTGGAGACAGGGAGCTGGAGGAATATTCCAGCCTGTCCTCCGCCCAATGCCACTGTGCACGCAGCAGCTGTTGGAGGATCCTAAGAGCAAACAGTAGCAAGTGGCAAGTGGAAGACCACCCGACAGCAAGGAGCTTCGTGCATCCCCTGGGGCCCAGGCTGGGGCAAGGCAGGGGACACCCGGCAGGCGGCACATGTGGATGGACACTCCAGGAGGGCTGGGGTGCTGGCTGGGCAGGAGGGGAGGGTCGGCTGCTGTGCAGAGTGGGGGGAAGATGCTTTCCCACGTCTCTACTGCTCAAGCTCAATCCACAGTAGCTGTGGGGCTAAAAGCCCTGAGAGAGAAGAACCCCCATCACAGGAGCCCTGTCCCCAGGTGGGACAATGCTTGGAGACCTTCTTTCCCCATGTTCTCTGACCATAGGGATAGAGCAATGCCAAGCACACAGAGTGAGGCAAACGGAGCTCAGTTCACCACCAACAGGGTGAGAAGGGGACCTGGCTATGGCTGGGATATGTGCACCCCACAGGTCCGCCTGTGAAGGTTTGGTCCCCAAGGCGGGTGCTGTTGGGAGGTGGTGGAGCAAAATTGGAACCTGAGCAGTTTAGAGCTGATGGGCTGTGGTTTGCAGGCGGACACACAGCCGCTCACCACAGAGGCTGCAGCGGCCGCAGGTCCCTGTGTCAGATAACCACTAGCAGAAGCAGCAGGACAGAGCCATCTGCTTTAGGCTTAGAGCAGTGAAAGTCCCTGAGCTGTATATGCTCAGTCCCTAGGCTGTTGACAAGCCTGTACCCATATAAGGAGTGTAGAAGGCACCCTCCCATAGAACTGCACGGACTCCCTACAGACACAACAGTTCCCAGAGAAGCTGGACCATAACAGATGTCCCAAAACTTGATGTGCCCAAAACTTGCTCGGGGTTGAGACTTTGGGGATTATCCCTCTGGGCCACGACACCGCTAATAAAGAGTTGCTTCCGGATCTCAGTGTCCTCACCCTGCTTCCTGCTACAGGGGAACCTTTAAAAGTGGGCCCAACGGGGATATACCTCCAAAGAGGAACAGGGGATCCTGTCTCTTCCTCACGATGTGAGCACTATCCTCTGCCCTCAATAGAACTGAGCCAATGCAGGCACCATGTCTTTGAGCTCCAAAACCGTGAGCTAAATTAACCTTTTTTATGTATTAGTTGCCGCAGGTATTCATTAGAGTAATGTGAAGCTAACTAATACAGAGCCCTCAAGGAACTAAAAAGAATCAGAGAGAGTCTGAAAGTGAAGAGTTCGTTAAAGCTACATCACAACACTGTTTTTCAAACCCTGGCCTCACCTGCAAGTTGTTCACATGTGTGTAAGTCTGAGCCTAAACAGCACAGTAGAGACCCTGAGAGCTAGACAACACGACAGATAACTGCACAGTGCCCAGCATGGCTACGGGGGCCATGCAGGCAGAAAAGATCTGAATAGCACTGCTAGGTCTTTGAGAACTAAGAAGACACTGGAACCACAACCTAAAGAAAACTGGTCAGGATTTGCAGACTAAACCCACCCCAGTCAATTACCTGCTTAAACAAAAATGTCAGCATTCACCATAGATTACACAGAAGGCCCAGGGTCCCATAACACAATATTCAAAGTGTCTAGATTATAATATAAAAGTATGCAACATATGAAAAACCAGGGAAATTTCAACCTGCATAGGAAAATACAATAATAGATGCCAATAACACACATTGATTAACTAAAAAAAGACTTTTAGCAAAACCATGGGAGAAGGTGATAAATGAGGGAAAATGGTCTTAAGAGGAATGGAAAGATAGAGTATCTCAATGAAGAAATAAATGTTATAAATATAAAGCAATGTAAACTTAGAACTGGAAAAACCAAGAATAATGATAAAGATTCTCTAAATTGGTTCAATTACAAAATGGAGATCATAGAAGAGTCGGTGACCTTGAAGATAAATTAATGGAATCATTAGTCTTTCTCCTCTTTCTGTGATTAATAAACTCTAATGTTCATACCATTAGAGTTGCAAAAGGAGATAAGAGAAGAAACAGAAGAAAATTCTTTAAAGAATAATGACAAAAAAAATCTCAAATTTTCTAACAGAAATAAACTGATAGATTGAACAAGTTCAGTGAGCCCGAAACAGAATAAACAATAAAGATATACTTGCTCAGACAAAACGTGATCAAATTGTTGAAAGGTAAAGACAAAGAAAAAAATCAGACAGCAGACAGAAAAATGATACATTACCAAGAGGGAAGCAAAGACTCAAATGACTACAGATTTTTCATTATAAAATATAGAGGACAGAAGGAAGTGGAACAACATTTTTTAAATGCCAAGAGAGAAGAACTGTCAACCCAGAATGCTACATCCTGTGAAAATGACCTTCCAAAATAAAGACATTCTTGGATGAAGAAAAGCATAGAAAATTACTGGGAGCAGGTTCACTGTAAAAGAATTTTTAAAAAATGTTCTTCAGAGATAAAGAAAATGACATCAGAAAGGAACATAGAACACCGGGAGTCGTCAATATCTGGGTAAATAAATGGATTACTCTCATCTCATTTTGTCCTTTAAAAAATGTTTGATGAATAAAAACAAAAATCATAATACTGTCTGATGGGGTTTCTAATGTTGGTAGATAGAATATCTACGCCCCTGGCAAGAAATACAAAGCAAGTGAGTTGATTCCTAATGTAGCAAAAACTCACCAGAGATGAAAGACATGACCAGGACAGTACCATTAAAGAAAGTGCAGGTAGATTTAAACTTTCCTGAGATAAACCTTGAGCCTCAGATGCCTTCATTGGCAAATTCTAACAAACATTGAAAACAACATTTCTTTCTGTTGGTAAATAATGTTAAGTTCTTCACAATTCCATGCAGAAAATAGAAGCAGAAGACCCACTTCTAAGCATATTCAATAAGGCTAATATTATCCCAATTCCCAAACCAAGGACATTATGAGGAAAAAAATAAGCCATAGCTCAGGATCCCTCATGAACGTGGACATGAAGAGGTAGCAGGAGGGGCCTGGGTCTTTGCTGTCTGCACGGCCAAGGTCTTCTGTGTGGACTGTGTTGTCGTTCACATGCATGAGAACCTGCAGGTGTCAAAATTCATAGAACCACACGGCCCCGAAATGGCAATTGCACCAGATGTCATTTTTTTTTAAATCAAAATTTTAAGAAATTGAATCTTCCAGGTCCACACCTTTCACACACTCAGACTGCAGGGAGGGACCAGGTCCAACTGTGCAAAACACAAAAGGGGCTTTCCACAGGCCAGGGCTCGGGAGGCATCGCAGGAGCACGTGCCGGGGACCCTGGGGACGGTCTTCCTCTCTGTTAGGAGTGGCACCTCCTGTCAGGAGGCGGAATCTGCCATCCTGCACCTACAGGGCCGCCCAAGGAGCCGGGCGCTGCTGACCTAGAGTCCTGACGTCTCCGAGTGGCCACAGTGGCCAGGAGCTTGTCCTCCTTCCAGACTCATCATGAGTCCACAAAGCCAGGTCACCTCCCAGACTGGCGGTCAAAGGCGTCTTACTGGCCTGGTATACCTGAGTGTGCATTTAGACTACTTTGCAAAGCTTTTATGGATGACTGGGTATGTGTGGTCTTGTAATAGCAAACAAGAAAAAAAATGATTTTCTCTGAGATTTCTATGACCCCTCCAAGTACAGCTGAACCTTTTGAGAAAATTACTGAAAATTCATTAAGGCAATATGAACCTGATAGCCTTGGCAGGTCCTCTTTAGTAGCCAGATGGACAATTCTAAACAACTTGACTGGATGTGTAAATCGTCCAGTTAGGTGAGTGGGGCTGGGTGGGCAGCCAGCTAATCTTGGCAAGCTATGACTACATAATCCTACTGACAACTGTCTTTTCCAATATTACTCTGAACGTACAAAGGGGAGCTTGTTAAGTCTCCATCAAACCTTCCAGCTCAAGGCCATCTCTCTCACACCCCTTGGTGCATGACCTCTAGCTTCCAGAGAGGACTTGCTCAGGCATTTAAGTGGATCTCAAATTCCTCTTTGAAAAACAAAAGATCTGGGCTCTGTTTTTCGTGGTTCCGGGACCACTTTGGGGCAGAAGTATGGATGCTTCAGATCTGGGCACAAACAGAGGCCAGAGTGCTGCGTTTTCGTATCTGTATCACTTGCGCTTGGGGTCTAACGGCGCAAGGGCCACCGTCCCCTCCACATCCTGCAGATGCCAGCCAGCAGCCCCGGCTGTGCCCCTGCTTCTGCTGCCTGTTCCCACTGCAGTCGGCCCTGCGTGCTGGCTGCTGGAGGCGCAGCAGGGACAGACTCCTTCCTTTCTGTCGCACTCTGCCTTCCCAGCAGTGGCTTCCCCCATCGACCTTGAGGGCTGCCCCAGGCACAGTGTAACTCTTCCCCAGCACAACACCCTTCAAAGACCCAGCGGCAGCCTGCAGTTCTTGACGGCCTCTGACAGACCTTCCTGCACTCCCCATACAGCAAGCCTCCGTCCTCTGTGATTCACCAGAGAGCGCGAGCTGCCGTCCTGCTGAATCCTGTTCTCTCCTCCCCGTGGATGCCAAGTCAAGGTCAGGAGACCAGAACCCACACTTGACTCGCGGTCCACGCAGCAAGGACAGAGGGGTTGGCGGCCCCTCTTGTGATGCACCCCTCTCCACCGTCAGCTGGGAGGTCTCGCTGTGGCGTGTGCCCTGGCACCATATGGGTGCATGTCACCCTGATGGCAGGCGCCTGCACCTGGGCTGCAGAGCCAGCTCCTGGTCACGCTCTTCCCCTCCCACTCCTGCACTGGCTGGTGGACACAGTGCAGGCTGTGCCTCTGTGTCTGCTGGCTCTCACCTTCAGTCCATCTGTTCCAGCCTGCCAGGACCTTTAGGGATCCTAATTCCATCATGTACTGGCTTCAGCAAGTCATTGCCTAAATCTCTGAAGAACATAGATTTGGGAACAAAGGCCTGTGGCCTGTAACTGGGAGCCCTCCCTCGTGCCAAGCCGATGACAGCCAAGCATGACCAGATGGCCCTGGTGGACAGGCCCCACACCTGGGATTGTTAACCGGGATTCAAATCTCTGACAGAATCGACACTGGCCTGTGCTGGGAGTCTGAGTGACTTCACCAATGCAGGGTCCAGCCAGGGTGTCAGAGGATCAGCGGTCAGGAAGGACCGACCCTTGAGAACTCGCTGCTCCGGGACACTGGGGCTTCCTTGGAGCCCTGAGGACACCCAGAAGCTTCCTAAGGAGCCTTGGGGTCACGATGGACTGTAGGGATGGAGAGGAGCGGGGGGGGGGGCTCAGCATCCAAGGGGCTCAGGTTCAGGGTGGCCCAGATGTGAACCTAGGAACCATGTCAACAGCAGGCCTGTCCTTCATCAGTCACACTGACAGCAGTAATGGCGTTAATTCACACCTGGGGACTTTGGGCTATGGCAGGCACCGTTCTAAGACACTTGAACATATGATTCACTTAATCCCCGTGACAGCCCTGTAAGGAGGTGCTATTTCTGTCCTGTTTTATGGATGAGAACCTGGGGCGCAGAACAGTTAGGAGCCCCTGTCAGCTAGGACTGGTGTGGAGGTGAAGAAGCTTCTTCCACGTCTTGGTGGAGTGATGGGGAGAGGAAACCAGAGACATGCCAGCAGAGTCTGACCTCTGCAGAGCTAAAGCGGGGTTCACACACCTTTCTGCGGTGCCCCCAGCCTCCAGGGAGCCAGGAGAGGGAAATCATAGAGGAAATTAAAACCAGGGCAAGTCTCTCCAAACACAAAAGTAAAAGTCCAGGGCCTAGGATCCTCCACACCTTCCCAAGGGGTCCACGCGCGCTCGGTGCCGAGTGCCAGCCTCCGCACTCACCGTGGGGGCCCTGTGCAGGGACGCTCCTCCAGCAGGGGCTGACCTCAGGCCACCGCGGCTGCCTCCCCCATGTGCACAGGAGTCCAGGGCAAGGAGAGCCGGCTGATTTCATCCACTCACAAACGGTGGAACGTTTTACTTCCTCAAAAGTCGATCCCTCTACCCGTCTCCACTTCCCCTGCTTTGACTGCCAGTCATTGTCTGCAAGTCTCTCCCCTCCTCCACGATGTGGTGAGCCAGACTCTTCCAGCCATCTCAGCCCCATGTGTTCCTGCATGAACGTCACCCTGAGTGGAGCTCAACCAAGGGTCTCTGCACGAAGGAAGGGTGGGAGGGCAGCCAGTGCCCTTCGCTCCCAAAGCACAGCTCCGCCAGCCAGGGGGAGATGCACGTGGGATCTCCTGCATTCACTGCGGACAGGCACTCTTTTTAAAGAATGTTACTGTATTTGGAAAACCTTTATTTCTTTATCTTTATGTGGTGCTGAGGATGGAACCCAGTGCCTCGCACATGCCAGGCAAGCACTCACCACTGAGCCACAGCCCAGCCCCCGGACAGGGAAGCTCCATTGTTGATTAAGAGTAGATGTAAAGAAGTTCTAGCACCTTCTTCCAGTCCTCACTGGACTCATCCTGCACACCAAGCACTTTGGATCCAGAGGCACAGACCATGAGGAAGCTGAAGAGATCCTGGAGGAGGACCATGGCTTACTGGCTGAGCCAGCCTGGCCCCTCCTGATCCTCTCTTTACACGTTTGTATTGAAATGATGATACTCACTTGGCCGCCAAACACAAGATGGTCAAAAGAAGAGGAAGAGGAAGAGAAGGAGAAATAAGAAGCACCTCTAAAATGACTAACCATAATGTAGATGCAAAATGTCTGTATCTATCTATCTATCTATCTATCTATCTATCTATCATCTACCTACCACCCAATCTACCACCTACCTATCTACGATCTACCTATCTACCTGCCTACCTACCTACCTACTATTATCTACCTACCTATCTACTATCTATCTATTATCTATATACCCACCTATCTACAATCTACCTACCTACCTGCCTATCTACCTACCTACTATTATCTACCTACCTGTCTACTATCTATCTACCTACCTATCTTCTATCTATCTATCTATCTGCCTATCTACCTATCTACCTACCTACCTATCTACCTATCTACCTACTTATCTCTCTACCTACCTACCTGCCTATCTACCTATCTACCTACTTATCTCTCTACCTACCTACCTACCTATCTTCTACCTACCTACCTATCTTCTATCTACCTACCTACCTGCCTATCTACCTACCTACTATTATCTACCTACCTGTCTACTATCTATCTACCTACCTATCTTCTATCTATCTATCTATCTGCCTATCTATCTACCTACCTACCTATCTACCTATCTACCTACTTATCTCTCTACCTACCTACCTGCCTATCTACCTATCTACCTACTTATCTCTCTACCTACCTACCTACCTATCTTCTACCTACCTACCTATCTTCTATCTACCTACCTACCTGCCTATCTACCTATCTACCTACCTACCTACCTACCTACATTCCTATCTACCTACCTACCTATATACCTATCTACCTACCTACCTATCTACCTACCTACCTACCTATCTACCTTCCTGCATACCTATCTACCTACCTATCTACTATCTACCTACCTACCTATCTACCTGCCTAACTATCTGCCTATCTATCTACCTACCTATCTACCTACATACATACCTATCTACCTACCTATCTACCTGTCTACCTACCTACCTATATACCTACCTATCTATCTACCTACCTGTCTACCTATCTACCTACATACCTACCTATCTACCTACCTATCTACCTATCTACCTGTCTACCTACCTACCTATATACCTACCTATCTATCTACCTACCTGTCTACCTACCTACCTACCTATCTACCTTGCAGTACTGGGAATTGAACTCAGGATGCTTCACCACTGAGTCACATCCTCAGACCTTTTTAGTTTTTATTTTGAGACAGAGTCTTGCTCAGTTGCCCAAGCTGTCCTTGAACTTGCCATCCTCCTGCCTCAGCCTCCCAAGTTGCTGGGATCACAGACATGTGCCACCATGCCCAGCAATCATGCTAATTTCATTAATTTTTAAAATAATAAAATTAATCCAAGTAATATAATTAATAGGTATTCAATTGACTGATGGCTGTGGAAAAGCCAGAGGAAATCTGCACACTAGATTCCCCCAAGAAGACGTGGACCGACTCTAAGCTGCAGTGAAGTTCAGAAGCATTTTGAGCACAGTAAGAACCAGTCACCCATCAAGTGGCCTCTGGGAGTCACCCAGAGCAGGGGCGTGAGGTGCACAGGAGGCAGGGGCTGCACACCCGTGGGAACCTCAGGCCCCAGGAAGCCGCTCTGGCTGTCAGGACTCCGCCCCAGGAGGGGGCTGTCCCGGAAAGCAGCAAGTTCGAGCACAGCCTGCTCAGGGGTGGGCGGCTGCAGTGATGAGGCCCCGCGTGACTTTCCTGCGGCAGGTGTCACAGGTCATCACAGACTGGATGATAAAAACAGGAAACAGCCACACTAATTCTCTCACAGTGCAGACCAGCAACTTGAAATCGGGGTCCCTGGGTCTACATCGAGAGCACTTCCTCTCAGGCATTAGGGGAGATGGCTCCTGGCTCCTACCTGCTCCTGGAGGCTGCCGGGTTCCCTGGTGTCTGGTTAAATCACTTGGATCCCTGCCTCCAACCTCACGTGGCCTTCTCTTCTGTGTGTCGAATCTTCCCCTGCCTCCTCCTTATGAGCTTGATGTCATCGTATCTGGGGCCACCCTGATACCCAGGATCCTCTCCCGACTCAGATCCTGAAGGGAACCACCTCTGCAGAGGCTCTTTCTCCCACAAAGGCCACGTGAACCCGACATCTTTGGGAGGGCCGTTTCTGAGCCATGTGCACCCTCCCCAGTCCCTGACTCCGAGGGCCTGCTTCCGTGGTCTGTGGATGTGGGACAGCGGCAGTCACAGGAGTGAGGGCCCACCGGGGCCACTGGAGGACACCCCTGCAGGAACGCAGCATCTGCCCCAGGCCCCGCGAGAGCCTGGCACCCCAGTCTCCAGTAGCTACACTGGCCCCTCATCCAATTCTCCCTAGTGGCTCAAGGAAACCCTGTGGCTGGAAGGAAACTCCACCCCGAGACCAGTCTGGGCAGTCAGCTGCCACAACACCTTCCCAGGAGGGTGGTCAGAGGTGAAAGCCAAGGGCGAGGCTGGAAAGCTGAATTCCCATCTTTTCCTCTCCGATGACTCAGGAGAAGACTTGTACCAGGTTGTTACTTCTCACACCGCTTCCTCAGGAGCTCAGATCAGAAAACGTGCCCCGGATGCTGGGGCAGGAAACAAATCCAACTGCCCCAGACCCAAAGGCTCCACCTGGTCCTGGTCCTGCTGCTTCCAGGACTGCAGACACGGCCAGGCTGTCCTCCTGGTGGTGCCCAAAGTTAAACACACTCCACCCGCTCCTTAGGTTCACTTGTGATTCACGGATCTGCTCAGACCCCTCCAGAATCAATTCTTGACCTCCACTTCTGCCTTCTTCAAAGGGTAAAAGTTCCCTGAGCTTACTACGGCTCCATTTTTGTATGAACACTTCTCTTTCGAGACCAAAGAGACCACGATGTGTCGATTTCCAGGTCTGACATGTTACAGATTCTCCTCTGGTCCCAGAATCCTTTGCAGCTGCAGTGGAGGGGACCAAGCTTTGCTGCACCGCTTAGTAAGCCTCCCCCTACTCGTGACCAGGACATTAAAGGTGTGGCTTATGGAACCCGTCATGAGATGTGAGATAAAACAGAAGAGCTGCCAGCGCCCAGGCCTGCTTACGCTCACCCAGGGTCGGGGCAGAACTAGTTAGAGACCACGGCAGAGCCAGGGGCTCAGAACCCGGCTCCCCACCCCGGCAGCGAGAGGCTGCAGGAGCAGTCTCTGTAGCTCTTCTGAAACTCCAGGCTACTGACGGGGAAGGACTGGATGGTAAACTGTGGGTGATCCTGGTCAATTTCATCTTAGCCCAGTACCGACCACCCAGCCCTGACTCCCAAGCCCTGGTGGACCCTGTCCCTGTGTTCCTGGAGTAGCCTGCAGCCTGCAGGAGCCAGTCTGGGCAAAGGAGCAGCATGTCCTCCAGATACAGGGGCTCCAGGCTCTTGTAAGGGACTGCTGCTTCTGATCACAGAAGTTCAGAGAAGCAGGGTCCCTGGCTCCCGACGGTCCCAAGTTCTCCTTCAACAGAAGGGACTTCCGGGGACTTAAAGGGCCAGCACCACTTCACTTCTTTCGTAATTTTCTTTTCCCATTTTGGATGTCAATTATTAAAGATGGGGACATTCAAAAGCAACCACACAGGCGGGAGAAATTAGAAAGTGATCACACACACACATATATTAAAAAAAAAAAAAAAAGACGCCAGGTCAGTAAAGACTTGGGAAGACCTTAGGTTTACACCTCAAAATGGCCAGTGGCACAGACAACCTTCCTACAACAATATAAACCCAAGAAGGGAGGAAGCACAATTTCCAGAGGTACCACATGATTAAAGTCAGATCTCTAGCTTTCTAACCAAAATTACAAGGCATCTGAAGAAACAGGAAAGTCAGACCCATAAAGGAAAAAAATAATCAGAACCTGTCCTTCTAACAGACCTGGTGGTGGACCTAAGGGACAGATGATTTCAAACAACTGTCTTTTACACGCTCAATGAACTAAAAGAAGACATGGAGAAAGTCAGGGAAACAAATCAGTGAATAAAATGGAAAGGGCTATTCACTGGGGCATCCAGAGAGACAGGGGAGCAGGCAGGAGGACATAAGCCAGCAAGCTCGGGACAAGATGGAGAAGATCAGTGAATCTCTACAACAGAAAGAAAAGAGATCACAGAGAAAAGCAGAGCAAACAGAGCACAGCACAGCTGTGGTCAAGATCAATGAGAAGAGTGCACACGCGGCAGGAATCCTGGAGGGGAGACAGTGAGGGGAGGAACTCTGAAGAAATAAGGGCTGGAAAGCCCACAAGTCTGTGACACATTAATATAAATATCCACGAAGCTGAATGAACTCTAGAGTGAATATAAAACGCTCACACCAAGACACATTATGATCAAACCGTCAAAGCCACGGACAAAAAGAGAGCCTTCAAAACATCAAGGAAAACGAGACTCATCACATCCAAGGGATCCTGAATGAGTTATCAGATTTCTCACCAGAAACTTCAGAGGCCTGTAGGCAGCGGGCCAATATAATCAAAGACGTACACAAAAAACCTTGTCAACTGAGAATCCAATAGTCAGCAAATCCGCCCTTCAAGGTAGGGAGAAATGAAGCACTCCTAAGTAAAAGTCGAGGCAATTCATTATCACTATATCTGCCCTGCAAGAAATGCTAAAGGGAAGTGTCCTTTCCTTTGAACCGGCAGTTTGACAGCATTCAGAAGTCATAACGAGGAAGAAATAATTCAGTAAAGATAAAATACATGAGCAATTATAAACCAGTGTTATTGTAATATTGGTTTGCAACTCTGCATTTTGTTCCCTGTGCTGTGAGAGACTTGTTATGGTTTGGATATGAGGTGACCACTGAAGAGATCATGTAGCGATGCAGGACTGTCCAGAGGTGGAATGATCAGGTGATGAGCTGTGACCAAATCAGCGGATTAATCTGTTTGATGAATTAAAAATTTGAATGGACTACTGGGTGGTAATTGAAAGTAGGTGGGTGTGTCTGGAGGAGGCAGGTCGCTGTGGGTGGGTCACTGATCCCTGGGGACTATGTCTTGTCCCTGGCTCCTCTCGCTCTGCTTCAGGCTGCCCTGAGCCAAGCAGTTTTCCTCCTGCCGCCATGATGCTCTGCCCCACCTTGGGCCCAGAGCCACGAATGGAGTTGACTGACTGCAGCTGAGACCCCTGCAACCCCAGGGTCAGCTTCTCCCTTCATTGTTCTTGCCAGGTGTTTTGTCACAGTGATGAACACCTGACTGACATAAGACTAATAGCTTTTTAAAAATGAAGGAAACCAACCACTGCTCCTGGGGCATAAGTCACAAATGCAGCGACCCCAGCAGTCTTTCTAGATGAGACTCAAGACCAGTCTTTGGTGGGTCAGTTGAACAGCTAAACTGGCAAGGGAGTACAAAAGATCCTTGCTACTGGTTCAGAGAAAGTCAGCATTTCGACTTGTGAGCGGAAAGGTTTTCCAACAAACAATGCCGTCCAAGCGAGGTCTCAGAGAGGCAGGACCCCAATCAGAGGGCCAGGACCCTGCAGGCTCACCTCAAGCACCTTCTGAGACCAGCTTCCTCTGCCAAAATGGACCAGCAAAGCTACTCCCTTCATAGGAATCCTGCCATCAGACTTGGTGCCAGGAAACCTATGAACCATGTTCCAAGACACTCATGCATCCATCAACCAACCCACATTCACAGGACCTGCCCCGACTCGGGCGCTGTCCCTGGAGCCAAGGAAGCCGCGTGAAGGTCGGAGGAGACCATGCCTGGAAGGAGGTTACAGTCCCTGAGGTGAGCTCTCAAAACACAGACGTAGAAGGTTACCCATTAAACGCTAGGAAAATGGAGGGACAGGCAAGTCCTCCAGTCCTGTGAGGAAGGACTGGAGGAGGCTGATGGAGGAGGAGGAGGCCTCTGAAGATGGAGGTCACAGAGCCAGGAAAGAAGGTACTTCAGGTCAAGATAAGAGCATGGTATTAGTCAGGGATCTCCTAGAAACAGAACGGAGCCAAATGAGACAGATGCTGGAGATGAGACAGAGAGAGAGAGACAGAGACAGACAGACAGAGGCAGACAGACAGATGGGTGGGTAGATAGAATCGTCCCTCAGTGTCTGTGAGGGATTGGCCCCAGAATCCCCCACCAACAAATGTCACATCCCTTATATAAACGGTGTGTGACGTCTGCATGTGACCTGTGCACAACCTCCACATGCGGAAGTCACCTCTTGCTTGCTCACCATACCCAGGGCAACGTAAATGCTCTGAGTAATGCTGGTTATTCCACGTGGTCTAGGAAACCATTACAAGGAAAAAGTCTGTGCACGTTCAGCTCAGATGCATTTTTTCCTGAATATTTTGATACACAGCTGGTTGAATCTTCAGATGTGCAGCTCACAGACAGGAAGGGCTGACTGTATGTACAGTTTGGTATAGAATAACGAATTATAGATACGTAGTATCTACATGATTACATTATGTAACACACATGATGATATATTTTTCCATTGTTGCTCCATAGTACATAATAATACGTGGATGATGCATATGTTTAGTACAGACAGGAACAGACCACTACTGAACTCAGCTGTACACAGAGTGCAGAGGAAGCCGCGTTTGCGGAACCACTGTCACATCCGCTACCTCTGTTGGGCAGTCTGTCCGGACCCCACACCGGACTCCTTGCCCTGCCCCTGAGGCTCAGCAGCCAGGGAGACTTCAGAGCTGCTGTGGGGGGAGCTGAGCACAGCAGAGGGAACAGACGGAGGACAGCGTGCAGTATCCCTCGGGGCACGCAGGGAGAGGCTGATGGCCGGGAGAGGGCCTCTGGGGCGGGGTGTCCGAAGAGACCAGCAGAGGCCAGTGTGGGGAGCCAGGCCCCCTCCATAGCCCCTGGAGCAGCAGGAAGGGCAGGCTTCGCCCTCCGCCAACCCCTAAGTGAGCTGGTGCAAGCCCTGGGCATGAGAGGCTCAGGGTGGCCGACGGCCTCGTGAGAGAACAAAGTCACGGGGCACTGGTGCCCGAGCAAAGCTGCGTCTGTTCTGAGCTGTGTCCAGCGGCCATCACCTCCCCAGGAGGGTCGGGAACACAGCCCCAGAGGCCATTGCCCGTCCGGGGACACTGCCATTTGCAGAGCTCGGGTTACTTCCACGCAGCTGGAAGATATGGAGGTGGTCGCGGGACCCGGCTGGGCAAGCTCAGAACCTACCCCCAGGGTCTCCCATCCTCTATCCTCCGTCTCCTGCCCACCTTCTCCCTGTTCCCAACTCCATCCCTCCCCCGGAGGAGTCTTGTCTTCCCTGGATAAAACCTGTAGGGATGCATGTGTGTTTGTGCACCAGACTCTCACACAGATAGCCATGTGTCCAAGGGACACAGGACAATGGTGGACTACTGCAGACCACTGTCTGCACTTGACCACCAAGCTCCAGGGACAGGCAGGAACCGGAGCCACAGTCTTGCAGACTCTTCCTGCAAAATGCTTCTCCTGGTCTGTCCGGTGCCTGGTAACTGCCACTCACAGGCTGTTGGGAGCCTCAAGGCTCCTGCCGCCTAAAATGTCCCTCACCTGTCACGCGAGGCATCTAGACAGCTTCCAGCATGAAGATGCGCTGGCCCCAGGTCTCTGTCTGGAAGGTGCAGTCGCCATGGCAACCCAGCTAATGAATAAGTATGTAAATAAGGAAAGAAGCTCTTCATCATTTGCCAGTTGTTCCAAGTTCCTTGCCCTTTCTGAGGCTTAAAGGAACGAGGGGTGGGGGGTTAGAAAAGCACGCGTTTGGTAAAATTTTGGTTAATGTTTGTTTTCAGAGCTCACCATGAAAAAATGATTATTTTCACAGTATCTGCATAAAGTGGTTTCTCTGCGGCTACCCGGAGAACTGGAATTAAACAAAAACACAAGGCACAGGCCACCTGTACCCAGGGTCCCTCAGGGGAAATTGCAGCGAATGCTCATTTCACAAGCAATGAGCCCCAATGATGGCACTTGGGCAGTTTGAGTCTTAAGTGAGGCCTGAGAGACTCCCGAGCTGTCCCGGCAGCAGCCTTGAAATACCTGATTGCTCCTCCCCTGATTCCTAATTAAAATGCTATGAAAACCCAGGACCAGGCAAAAACTAGCCCCAAATAATAGGGAGGACGAGAGAGAAGCAGAGCCCAGGTTCACAGAGCACCGAGCAACTAACATGCCCTGGAGGCAGACACAGAGGCACACCTGACCTCTGGAGGTGGACACAGAGGGCATGCCTACCTGCTGTCCACAGCCAGGGGGGTCCACGGGTGCTCACTCCCTGTACTTCTCGCGGTCCATGTTCTCATCTGGACAATGAGAACCATCCAGGAGCCTGCTTCTTAGGGTTTCTGTGAGGATTAGATGCAATGAGAGGCAAAGCCAGTATCTTCCCTAGAATCCAGGCTCCCTGCAGGTAGGGGTTCTGAGGGAGCGTTTTCTTTGTGACCCTATGCAAATGTCCAGAGCAGCACGTGGCAGGCAGAAGGTGCTCAACATGCGTGTGGGAGTGAACGAGCTGGTCTGGAGCTGGAGCACAGGCAGACTGCAGGGAGGTGAGTGCACAGGAGAGTCACCGTGTGCAGTGCCTGCACGGGCGTCCACAGAGGGCGGGATGGCCTGCCCAGCAAGCTCAGGAGCTGCAGGTCTCCACGCATACGGGGCAGGGAGGCTCCAGTGCCTGCTGGCTCTGAGTTAGACAGGACAGTGGGCAGGGGTCTCCAGAACAGCAGGCCATGCTGGGTGAGCTCTATTGAATCCCGGGATGAGACGGAGGGTGTGCTAAGTCCACCTGAGACTGCATCCGTGACGGCAGCGGAGAGGCACATGCCCCTCCTTTGGCAATTGATCAGGCCGGGCCTGTGATTCATTCCTGGGTCACCAGCCACCTCAGGCAGTAGCAGGGTCGTATAGGTGGGGTGCGTGGAAAGAGTGCACTGTGGGAAATCTCCAAGAACGGCTACCCAGGACACACACTTGAGTACAGACACTGCAAGACATGCCTGGGAAGGGTCTGCCCATGTTATCGGAAACTCCTAGACAACATGAGCTGTGCAAGGACGAGGTGAGTGTCACAAAGATTGGACTAGAGAAGGTCCAAGACCCCGCTTCTGCCCGGCCCCAACAAGAACAAGTTGGATAAGCCGCAACATTGTGGCTCAGCCTTCCCCTTCCTAAAGCACAGACAGCTAAGGAATCAAAGAAACCTGAAGAAGCCAAATCCCAGAGACCGTGAGCCCTTCCCAGGAGAGCAGAGCCCGCAGCTCTTATCCAGGGGAGATGTGAGAGGAGGGGAGGGGCCTGCCTCAGTCACGTGCGCATGTCTTCACTGAACAGCACGTTGCCCTGTGATCACATGTTGCGCTTGTTACATTCTGCACACGTCACTGCCCTGCCATCTGCATATCGCTACATTCCGATACAGGCACACGGTGTGCAATGCTCAGATCAGCATAGCCAGCACATCCGTCACCTCGGGCACATCGTCTCCTCCTGTGGAAACATTCCGACTTCTTTCTACTCGCTCTCTTGCAGCAAGCACTTAGCACCAGTCACCCTCCTGTGTCATGGCACGTTAGAGGCCAATCCTCCCGCCCATGCAGCCCTGCACCATCGACACCCTCTCTCCATCCTCCCTCCTGACTCCACTCTTCACTCCTGTAACTTCTCAGCTTCAGCCTCACTTTTAGCAGCTGCCCACTGGCTCCTCCATGGACTTGGACCCCAAGGAGCCACGGCTGCTGAGCACTCTGTCACCAGCACGCTGGGTGCACCGTGACCGAGACCCGAGGATCCCTCCGGGCCCCCCAGGGCTGGGGCTTCATGGACACCTGTGCCTGTGCTCCGAGGCCTAGGAAGAGGCTGCAGAATGGAGAGTGGGCTCCTGAAGGCCAGGGGGCCATGGTGGCCAGAGGGCACAGACACCTTCCCAGGGTGCCGTCCCAGGTGCAGGGAGCACGATGTCCTGGCTTCACCTCGACGTCTGTTTCGTTGTTACTTCAACTCTACACACCCCAGGGCACAGTGCGATTGGTCAATACGTGCACGTGATGTGTACCCATCAAGTCGACGTTAGTCTTTCCACCTCCTTAACGGTTTCCTGAGATTTTTGATTGACGCGTAATACTCATACCTGAGTTACAGAGTGCTATTTCAACACGTAAAGTGTAATGATCAATAAGAGCAATCAGGTCCCTGTCACTACTTTGTGTTGGATACATGGTGGGATAATATTCAGCCATGAATGAATGATCTCCAACCATTTGCAGCAAAACGGATGGAACCAGAGGGTGTCGTGTTAAGTGAAATGACCACATGTGGAAGGACAAGCACCGCGTGTTCTCACGGGTGCTCTCACAGGTGGGTCAAAGGTTGACCCGCAGGTGTAACAGTGGCTGCTGGGGGCTGGGAGGGGCGGGGAGCAGAAGACGGTTCCAGAACCCAGTAGAGAAGCAAGCAAGCATCCTGCTGGACGGCACGGCTGGTGACTGCAAGTCACAATAACCTTCATGTACTTCATGAATGACAGGGACAGAGGGACTCACAGGTCCCTGGCAGCATCTAGCTCACTTCACGGAGCCGTAGGAGCTGCGATCCAGCTGCCAGAACCTGGACAGGGTTGTCTCCTCCAAACTCTTGTTGGAATTTAATCCCATTGTGAGGCATTAAGCTGTAGGACCTCCAAGGGACGATTAGGCCTCTGTCCTCAGGAACAGACTAATCCACTCCCGTGACGGTGGCTGAACAGGCGATCACAAGAAGGCCACCATCCCAACCTGCTGCCGTGTCTCCTGGTCGCCCTCACCACAAGAGGCCCTGCCTGGCCTCAGGACTCCGACAGCAGGGGGCCCTGCACCGTGTGTGGCCCCCGTCTTGGACTGTACGGTAAGCCCAGATGAAGCCTTCCTTATGACCTGCCCGGCCTGAAGCACTGGGTTGTTAGCAACAGAAGACGGACTCAGACTCCAGCACGCCCCCCATCGGCTGGCCAGCTGGTGCTGGCGCCCAGCACAGGGCTGCCTCCGTCCCAGGACATTCTATTCAGTAGCACAGATTTTTATTCACGTACACAACAGCTAGCGTTTGATCAGAAACATAAGAAGCAGAAACAGTGTGGTCAAAATTTTCCAGGAGCAAATGCAAGAAACGTCCCATAGGATGTGATCATCATACCAAAAACGTGCCAAAAGGTCCAGTCACAAAGACGGGAAGTGTGGAGAGACCCGGAAATTACAAAAATGGAACGCCTGAAATACTAGGAAGGAAAAATACGAGGCAGAGTTGACGAAGCATTAGAGGAACTAAAAACCAGGATGGAGGCAGAAGATAAGGGAACCAGCCAAATAAAAAACGTCCACCAAACCCGAGGGACAGAGAGAGAGAGGAAAGGAGGAGCACTCACCATGTGGGGGACGACGTCTAGCACCTGCCAAGTCCATCCTCAGGGGGTCAGAAGGAGAGAGGGAACAGGAGGGAGAAGCAGGTGGAGAGAGCGGCTCAGGACTTGCCAGGGCAGCAGTGATCCGCAGGTCCCAGCCTGAGGCCCCTCAGGGCCGCCCATGGAAAAGGAGCGTGACCACCCACAGAGGTCTCATCAGAGACAATGGAGACCAGAGGACAACACCACACCTCCAGCCCCAGGGAAAGGCTATGCACCCCGATCTTCCCTCCTCATGCAGTCTTCAAAATGAAGGCAAGATGCAGACATTTCTCCAAGGAGGCCCGTGTGCACCAATCTCCACTGAGCTACTCAGGACAGACAGGTGGCAACAGCTCAGGGTCACTGAGGGACAAATGGTCAGGCACGGACCGTCTAGTCAGACCACGGCAGGAGTGCTGCAGCGTGCCAGCCGCAGGTCAGCCTTCAGGACACAGGTGCTCGCGCCCAGGGCAAACCCCCGCTGCGCCTCTGTTATGTGCCTGGTGTGGGCAGCTGCACAGGTGCTTTGGGGGTGGCCAGGTAGGAGGATGGGACAGGCCTGCTGCTTCCAGGCCCTTGGAGAGCCTCCCAGTGACGGGAAGTTGCAGAAACAGGGCGATGGCTGCCAGCGCCGAGTGCGAGTCATGCTGCTGAACCGGGCACCTAAAGTGGCTGAACGGGGAGACCTGGTGACGTGTTTGACCACAGTGAAACAGTGGGGAAAAGGTCCCTTCGGTCAGCCAAGCCCAGAGCAGCCTCCCAGCAGAGGTGCACGGACAGCGGAGCTGGGAGACCTTGAGGGCGAAGGGAGTAGACCAGATGCTACAGACCAGGGTGCAAAAGCAGGATGAGGAAGAGCCGCGGCAAAGGCCAGAAGTGCAAAACCCCTTTCTCAGAGTCTAGTAAGC
This sequence comes from Sciurus carolinensis, assembly GCF_902686445.1. Classification (NCBI taxonomy): domain Eukaryota; kingdom Metazoa; phylum Chordata; class Mammalia; order Rodentia; family Sciuridae; genus Sciurus; species Sciurus carolinensis. Next base: position 1,167,863 of record NC_062230.1, on the reverse strand, counting down.
AACAACCAAGCTGCACAGGCTTCCAGATTATTTTCAAGGACTATCAGCTGCTTAAAACTGTGATAATGGCATTAAATTGTGAGTTTGCAGCACAGCAGAGAACTTAGGCACATGACAGCAGATACTCACTTAAAATTATTTTCATTATTATTTTTCTGGTACTGGGGATTGAACCCGGGGGTGTTTCACCCCTGAGCCACATCTGCAGCCATTTTCAAACATCTTTATCTTGAGACTGGGCCTCGCGAAGTGGCTGAGGCTGGCTTTGAACTTGTTTTCCTCCTGCCTCGGCTGCCCAAGTTGCTGGGATTACAGGTGTGGCCACCGCGCCCGGTTTAGCATTATAAAATCAATACCATGAGCAGCCGGATGTTCACTGAATCACCCAGTCAACATTTTTTGCATGATTCAAAAATTTTATAATATAATCCTAGAAAAAAATCCTCTAACAAAGAAAATTCCAGGTCTGGATGGCTGCAAGGAAACATTCAAATGAAGAGTGAGATGTGCTGTAATGAGGGAAAACATCAGCCTTGAACTCTCCAGACACACAGAAGCAGCAGCACCTCTCAACCTGCGTGAGGCCACCTTGAACCTGGTAAGGACACACGAAAAAAGAATCGTGGACCAGCATGCCTCATGAACACGGTGGAAAGTCCTTGTCACAATGTTAGCAGACCAAGTCCAGCAACATCGGAAAACGAAAACTCACCATGACTAAGCATGGGGTATCTGGGAATGTAAGTGTGGTTTAACACTGAGCATCTATCAATATAATTCACCATTTTATATAAGGCAACATTAAATACACCACGGAGGTCTCATCGTAATTGCTTTAGGAAAACATAATTGCTTTAGCAACAAAGCATCTGAAAAAATCTCAGCACCTGCTCAAGACAGAGCCCCTCAGGAAGGAGGGAGAGCGGGGACTTCACCTGATGTAAACCCAAACAAAACCCGATGGCTACACACTGAAGGGGGGGTTCCACAACAAAGAAATGAAACTGTCCTCCCATCAATTGAACCCACCCTGGCTGGGGTAAAAAGTACAAAAAGACCCGAGAGTCAGGAAGAATTTTAAATCTTGTTCGCAGACATCTTTGAGTACACAGAGCAGTGGAAGCTATCAAACCACTAGAACCAGCCAGGCAACAGCATCCAGGGTCGATTTACACGGCAACCGGATCTACCTAGTAGCAGCAAACAACCTGAGAGGGAACACAGCCACCTGCACAGCAGCCAGTTCAGACACCCGGCTAGGGGCAAGGCCAGGGGACTAGGAAAGACCAATAGACACAGAGAGAGAGAGCTGAGCCCAGGTAGGACGTCACACCCCGACGGAGCCGGAACGACCCCAGAGCTGGCTCGGCACGTTGACCACACAGGTTTGAACATCAAACGCGTTTTCTGTGAGGAAGCTTCTTCCAAGCAGGCAGGACCAGGGTCGAAGACCGGTGGCCCGAGTATAAGCATGAACTTGCGCTCGTGATTCTTCACCGCCTCCAGCTGGTGTCCAAATTGAAGTCAAGACCGACAGTCCTCCTTTGAACAGGGTGTCACCATGGTAACTGGGCACTCTCAACCGGGCCTCTGCACCAAGAGTTGCCAGCTCAGGTGAGTTGCCAGCTCAGGTGAGTTGCCAGCTCAGGTGCGCTCCTGTTGCTGGACTGCTTGAGGACCAGAATTCAAATCGCCACTCCCGACAAGTGAAGTTTTTTAAAAAAAAAAAAATTTATGTTGTTGCTAAAAATCATCAAGTCCCTAAGAACAAATCAAATGAAAGAGCAGCAATAATTAAAAGTATAAGATGTCTCTAAGAGAAACCTGACTAAGAACGAGAGCGGACCTGTCCTCTTACGCTCGGGAAGATTACTATTGTATAAGCCTGTTCCGTTAAAATCCATACAGAGATTTAATGAAACCCAGAGAGAGTCACTGATGAAATTTTCAAGCTGACTTTAAATCTATATGGAAACACAAAGGATCCAGAATAACTGTTAAAAAGACATCCACAGCTGACATCAGGACTCAGCCCAGAAAGGCTATTCTAATCAGGATAGGATGGTGCTCGAGTGCCAAATAAGCCAACTGCAACAGGGAAGGAGAACAGAACAGGGACCCAGAGACAGACTGTCACGTTCGTGACAACTCCATGTTCCACCGAGGCTCTGATCAATTCGACGAGGAAAAAAAGTCTTCTAGCAAATTGTGTTCAGGTAGCTGAAGACGTGTGCAGGGCACAGAGCCCTCCAGGTCCACACCACACGCCAGGTCCATTTCAAACGGGTCGCTGACGTAAGTGCAAAAGCCAGAGCCGTCGCTCTCCTAGAAGCAAACCTGGAGAGACCCTCCGCCAACACTGAGGCGGGTGTAGACAGGAATCTAAAAGCACTGAATGCAGAAGAGAAGCCACAGAGTGGATCTCATCAAAGCTCTAGACGTCTGCTGGTCAGGAGACCCTGTCAAGAAGTGTGTGTGTGAGCCACGGGGTGGGGAAAAATTACTTGTCGGGAGCGTTTCAGGTGATGAAAATGCTCTATGTTTTATTTTGGGGTATGAGTTACACTGCTGTGTATAATTGTCAAACTTGTCACCTAAATGTTGAAGAAGTGTACATTTTTAAGGTATTTCAGTTATCTCTCAATTAAAAATCAAAAACCAAGGAAACAGCTGAGATAAAAAGGAGTCTAGAAAGACTAAAGGAAATAGACAACTAATCTAAAAAACTAAAAGCAGAATAAAATCCACAAGGTAAATCCTCTCTCCAAAACCTGAACTGGTACTAGTGAAAATCAAGACAACTGACATAATTCTCTTAGTAAAATATCTTTAATAAGGAAATCGGCTGGAAATCAAACGAAGAAAACAAGGGACAAAATAGGAATCCCAGAAGATGACAGGTAACAGATAAAAGAACACTGACAACTGGCACAGAGCGACCACTGGCCTCGCTCACAGAGGTCAGCCAACGCATGGACGAGAGTGAGCTCGCGGCCACCCCAGGGCACCTTAGGTGTGCGTGATTTCACAGGCACACATGTCTAAATATTTTAAAATGATTATGACATAACCTCTCCCAGTGTGTAAAAAGATGGAAAAGTTAAGTGCCCTGTAAATCTAGCCCACTCTGGATATTTAAAACCTTCAAACAGAAAGAAAATGCAATGGATCAATTGTTTCTATGGCAATAGATGCAAAACCTAAGGACAACGATAGCCACCCAAACACAACAGCCCTCACTTGTGTTGACCGCAGAGCAAGCATGTCTGACTGGTGCGAGTTTTTTCTTTTTTAATTTGAGTAAATCCAGTGAAACAACACATATCACCAAGAGGCAAAATGATAAAAACGACTTGATGACCTCAGTAGGTGGTAAGAATCACTCAGTAGTCCTAATTGATTCAAAAGTAAGAGAGGTAAACCAAGAATAGAAGCTTATTTCACCATAACACATAATACCCTATTCAAATAACACTTGATGCAAGTTTAAGCAAACCCCGGGGGCCTTTCTATTAAACTCAGAAACAAAAGGAAATGTCTGAAATGATCCTTATCATGGAATTTTCATCTGAAAGCTCTGCTCGCTAAAATAGGACAGAAACAAAAAGAGCACAGGCCCAGGGACTTCGGGGACTTTGGGGAGTGTCTGCAGGTGGACAGGCAAGCTGGGCTACAGGTGGACAGGCGAGCTGGGCTGCAGCTGGCCCCTCCCCACCTCAGTACTTCCAGGTTGCTGAAGAGTCACCTGCTGGGCTCATCCCACTGGTCTGCTCCTAGACTGGAGGAGCTCTGACGGATGTCCTGCATCATCCCTGCTGGAACCTGGTCTCCCCTGACCTCAATCGACACCAGACACCTGGATCTGCCCCCAGGAGGAACTTCCAGAGCCCCAGATAAGTGCTGCCTTGCTGTCTGAGGACCTGGAAACTGCCAGGCTCTGCACCAAGCTACCCAGGGAGGTCGGAGGCGCTCCCAGTCTCTGTCCACAGCTCCAAGAGAGAGCTATCCACAGCTCCCATGAGCAGAGAGCCAGAGAAGAGAACACGGCTACAGAAATAAAATCCAGCCATCAGCAGACTGCTCCCTAGGAGCCTCTAAGTGAGGAAGAGGAAACACAAACCACACATCGGAGGCAGAGAAGGGTGAAGGAAAGAGGGAAGGATGGCAGCCTGGGCCCAGGACCCACCTGCAGAGAAGGAGAAAGAGACGGACCAATAGAGGCCTGAGTCATGTCCTCTGGAGGCCAGCTCAGGAAAGACCCAGAGAGGGCATCACAGACCAGGGAGCCCGGTACCCACCAAAGTTCCAGCTCCAGCAACACACAGGGCAGCCCAGTGAGACCTCGGGCCTCCTCAACCCCAAAGAGTCACCCATTAACAGGAATCAAACGACCTTGTCGTGCGCTTCCCTGCACAGGAATCAAGCACCTTGCCATGCACTTCCATGCCATTTGAAACCCAAACAATGGAGCAGCCATCACAGACACTTAAAGGAAAAGAGGGTGCGCCCACTTCCTATGGGGTTGCTCACGTGGAGGTGTGAGAAGGATGTTCCCAGATTTGCAACTAAGAAGACTGAGGCGGGCTTCCTGAATGGAAAAGATACAATGAAATTCTTTCTGGCATGAGCCAGAAAAATGTATACTGAATAAAAATCTGCAGAAAATGAGTTACATGGGGCCCGGGGGCAAGCATTAAAGACACATGTACAGGTGAAATAAGTATTTTAAATAGGATTGTGAAACTGGTAACATCTTTAAAACTGAAAATAATACAAGTTGTTAAAAAAAAAAAAGGAGCATATTTATAGCAACCACATATTAAAATCAGCAAGGAACACTGAAGTCGTTCTCTTCCGGGAAGGGCAGTACTAATTTGTAACGGTGGTTGACTGTCAGAGAAAAGTTCACAAAAATTCCGTAGTCATTACTTTAGAGAGGGAAAGTAAGATCTCTAACCTCTAACGACTGAGAGGGTCATGCGGAAGACAAAGCAACCATGCCGACAGAGGAGAAAACCCTGTGCACACAGAACCGGGGCTGCAGCTGGGGCCGGGAAGGTCCCCAGAGGCCCACGTGTTCACAGCGTGGTCCCCAGCATGGCACTATTGGAGGGATGGGCCCCGCGGGAGGCCGTCAGGCTGCTGGGCAAGCCCGGGGAGGTGCTGTGGGCCTCCAGTCTGGGCCTCCACCTCTCCTGCTCTGGTCACCAGGCATGGGACTCTGTTCCTCCTTGTGTTTCCATTCCAAAGGCCCCAAGCAAAGAGGCCGAACACCCACGGGCCAGAACCTCCACCACTCTGAGCCAGAATAAACCTGTTCCCTCTGAACTTGATTATCTCAAGAGCTTGTCCTAGTGGCAGAAAACAGATCCAAACGGATCAATATGACCTGCATGAAACCAAACGGCAGCATTGAGACTGGCATGTTCTGGAGTCCGTGCCATAGACCCAGTGAGCTCATCCGTGAAAAGGCTCAGAACAGTGGAAAACGGAAGCCCAGGGGCATCAGACACACGAGTTCAAAGTCACAGGCAAGGCAGTGTGAGTACAGTGCTCCCGGGAGGAGCAGCGGAGTTGCTGCGTGTGGCCCAGCCACCAGCAAACACCACGCCAGCAAAGCACAGGGCCAGGCGGCAGAATCAGCAGCCGCCCACAAGAGCACCAAGGACCCGAGCACCCCCAGGCTGCCCGAGGCCCACCAGCACCGGAGACGACAGGGCTGGAGGTGCCCGCCTCGGAGACACCGATGCACGGTCGGAGTGCACCCAGGTGGACCGGGCTCCCCCAGGGCCAGGTGTCGGTGGCCCCAGGACACACAGACCCCAGAAGCAGCACCTCACAGCAACGCGCCTCGTTCTCGGTGACGTCGTATTCGTTTTCAACAAGGTGATGAAAGCAGAGCTGAAACGCACACTAGGCGTTTAAAAATCCAAGTTGCTCAGAAATCGTGCTTTCCTGAGAGATTCACAAAGTTGCAGAGGGAAAAACAAAGAATAGAATGTTCTGAAGACGACCTGGAGACTCTGACAACCACCACAATGTGGGAGGGAAGACCAAAGCTCTCTCCGTGGTAAATCCCAGATCCCAGTTGCCTTGATGATTAGGCAAGGGAGAATCAGAAGGAAACAAAATAATCTACCCAAGTAGCTGGAAATGGCGACGTGCTCACAAAACACACTCTGGAAAAAGAAAGCAAACATGAAAACGTCCGCTCCTTACAATGGAAGGAGATGGAGGAAGAAAATACGGCAGTGAAAGATGCCCCTGTGGCTGGCCCACTGAGCCGGGTTCCAGCTCCAGAGCCTCTGGACAACAGGCAAGAGCCACGCAGGGGATCGGGCAGGCGAGGCGAGAGAGAGTGGAGGAGACTGTGGCATCAGGCTCTGCCAGAGGGGCCAGGAAATTCCTGCGTCACTGCACAAGGCAGGCAGCTCCAAGTCTCGCCCAACGTCCCAGGGCTTCGGAACAGAGAGCAGCAGAGATTTTAATGTGCAATTTCCCTGCTTTATAAAGCAGCACACGGGCCAAGGAAAACACCCCTCCAGCTGTCGCTGGCTAGCAGGCCCCGAGCACTCGACTTTGGATTTATATGATTTGCTGCAGCTCCAACCAATTTCAAAGATCTGTATTTTTCCAGAAAAATCTCCATTTCGTGCAGCACTCAAGGGCATTAGTGCGGAACGACATCCACTGCTCGGTTTTAAAAGCTCCCCCAGGTACTTCTGCCTGGTTCGTCTTCGTGGTCACTTTCATTCTCAGTTAAAGGGCTGCCATTGTCAATGTGCAGCTTCGCTCTCTCAGAGACCCAGCCCTTGCACCTGTTCTTTACCCTGAAAGGTTTTGCGTTTTAACTTCCTAAGTTTCCAAGTGGGTGGGGCTCTGGTTCAAACTCGTTATTAATTTCTGGTGTGCTGCACTGCAGCTGAAGGACATGCTGGACTCCATCCTTTGGCATCTGGCTGGGTCGTCCTTGTTGCCTACTGCACAGGCGTGTGTGAGCGTGTTCCAGAATCACTTACAAAGAAGACTGTTCAGCTCTAAGGGTGCAGAATGCAGGTCGCCCTCGCTGGCTGGCTCACATACAGTCCACGGCCACTCATGCCCTCTGCTTAGCTCCATCCACTCCCTCAGTCTGAAAGGAGGTTGTAAAATCTCCCACGATCATGGTGACTTTGCTCCTTTTCATAAACCTTCCCAGAACGTTTTGTGAGACAGAAATTTTGTAATGAGTGTTACATTCTAATTTTTTAAAAAGTCTAGAATCCTCAAGTTATCAATAACGCTGTATCTGTTCACCACATGACCCGTGCTCCCTTCCAGGCACGCGGTCAGATCGCACTGCCCCACACCCTCCGGCAGCAGACATACCACAAGACTCACTTCAGCAGATGAAATGTGAGTAGAAGTGACCACTGTGTGGTTCTCCTGATCTCTCCCCCTTGCTCCAGGAACCCCGAGTGAGGACAAGACAGGACAGAATCAGTCACCCACAAAGGACACACAGCATGAGCAAGAACTTTGATTTTGCGGCCTAAAGCCACTGATATTTGAGGGTTTTATTTGTTGCTGCAGCATGACTTAGCCTATCCTTACTGAAACACATCTAAAAAGAAAGCAGGTGACCTGCAAAGGGAGAGCGGAGATGGGATTACCAATTGGCACCCAAAATCTACCTCGTTTTGCTTGGAAGTTAATCCCAAGTGAGCCCCACTTTTCTCCAGTAATCTTAGTGATGGTCTTTTCAATGGAGACTCTGAGTACCAGGCAGGCTGTTCTGAGACAGGTATCCTCACATGCTGTTTTTGTTCAACTTTTCCACAGTAAGATGTTGTGAAGAGCTTGAGCACAGCAAGCTTGCTTCCCACTTCCCGGTTATCTCTCTCTAGGAATCCAGGAATCCAGCATGCTGGGCTGCTTCTGTGAAGTCACAGCTGTGGAACCTAGGAGACAGCAGACTTCCTGAGTGGGATTCTGAGGTTGGTTTGCTGGTCTCTGATCTTAAATGAAGAGCTAACTTTGCAAAACAGGATACCAGTATCCAAGGCATGCTGGTGTCCCTCAGTAATTAAATGCCACCCGTGATTGCTTGGAATAAAATAACTATTGATGGCAAGGCTTTGAGAGACCCGAGCGGCCCCACATCTGGCCTATGGGTGGGACAGCTGCTTCCAATGCCTTGAAGAAAAAATAACAGTCGCAGTCAGAGAGCCAGAATGCTTCTGTGGTGGCCTTAAAATGACCACTTGTCCTTCATAACTGCAGGGAAGACCCTACATGTAACTGGGTGGCCTGTGGAATTATAAAATTGAAATCACAGATTCTCCAAGACTCAGGTAAAAGGCAGGGCCCTGACTAGAAAGGGCTGAGAGTTGGAATGGGGACTTCTGGGTGGATTCAGGAGAATCCCCGAGCCTGACAGCTCCCTGAGGTCGAGCCTGCAGTCCACACAGACCGCAGCAATCAATACCGCGCAGGCAGCTGCCGGCATGGGAACACCTGTTTCTGCAAGATCTACTTCGACCCCCGTCACTGTCTCTGAATGCACGGCTAGAATCAGTGCATCCCAGGACAGCATATTCCAGGGCTGGTATGGCAGGCGCAGAGTGGGAAGACGGTGTCCATGTCTCTCAGCATAAACCTGGGGGAGAGGTGTGGGTCTGCGTCCCCAGGCGCTAATCCAAGGGAGGCAGAACACAAGGCTGGATGAGGCTGCTTCTGTCGGAAGAGGTGTGTGCACCAGAAATTTTTATTATGTTGGCTTCAGGAGCTGGAAGTGAGCTGAACAGTCTGCTTCGCCATTAGCCAAGACTTGGATCCCGCGTGACCACCTGTCAGTAATTCTGAGAGGGCAGACCTTTCCTGGCAAGACCTAGCGGAAGGAACTGGCGGGGAGGCCGGAATGTTGGGCTGTGCTTGCCATGAACACCCGCCACCATGCATACCCCAGGAGGGTCTGTACACTCTCCCTTCAGGAGGGACAATAAATAAGATGCCCAGAGACACTGCTCCAATTCACACACAAGGACAGTCTGGAGGGCGCTGGTGTCTCCCACCCAACCCAGGAGACCTCAGAGAACCCCATGTTTCTGAAGTGCTTAGAACAGCAACTGGCAAAATGTTTGCACACGGGCTTGAAACCCAAGGCGCTCCTGACTCCAGTGTGGTGTCTCCTGTTTGGCCTCCTTTCTCGTCCTGAGTGGCTACATCCATGAAAGCCACAGAAAGAGGACTCTACCTACAAGACACATGGTGGAGAACTCGAAGTCACGTGCTGTGACCAGCAGTAGGACCTGGGCCACTGGGAAGCTCTGAATGTCACTCTTCTCATCTGTGAAAGGAGACTCATGACAGTGAGTGCCACGGCAGTGGAGAGGGCTCGGCAAGTTGACAGCAAAGGGCTCGGAGCTGTGTTTGGCCCCGATGAAACGCCCGGTGTGTCAGCTAGTCTTTTGTTTCCCCCGTGTAATTACTGGGGGCATGGCATGCAGTATCAGTAATTACCCAGTTAAAACTTACCACAGCAAGAATGGCTGGCAATAATTCACTGAGACAGAATGAAATATGAAATCGCCTCATGCCAATCATGCTTATTCATAAACACAAGCATCTGGAGAGATGTTTTCCTTTGAGGATTCTTCACCCAAGCTCGTGGCTTTACGAGTTTCTTCACTTTAAAGTCATGGATCGCCATGCATTGGCTGGCTGGGGGAGCCTGGGGCTCGGCTCCTGTGGAGAGGTCCTCAAAGCAGGAGACGGCACGGGCTTGCTCTCCATCTCTCCAGCCTGAGCTCCCCACACGTTAACACGCGCTGACCCACCTGGGAGTCTCGTTAAAGGAAGAGGGAGAGTCTGCTCGGCAGGGGTGGGACAGGCCCTGAGCTCAGTCTTTTTTTTGCGGTACTGGGGATTTGAACCCAGGGCCTTGTACTATATATCCCCAGCCCTGAGCTCAGTCTTTTGAATCAGCTCCCAGGTGTGCTGATGCAGCTGGAAGAGCGAAGGCCTCGGTGCACAGGCACCACATGGCCACCTGCTTTCGGGCAGAGGTGACTGACCCACAAGACAGACTGCTTCTTTCACCAAGTTCCCAGAGGAAGACACCTCCTAGCCCCGCAGCCACCAGCCTCCCTTGGACCGTCCTGCTCATACAGATGTCCCCAGGCCTGACCATTTCCCTTTAGCCAAAGATGTTCCCTTTTACCGAAGGTCCGACAGACTGCTGCACAACAACCCGAAGCTTCTGGTAAGGATGCGGGTGCGGGACTGCACTCCTGGGGAAGCCGATGCTGCTGGTATGTTTTAAGACGTGCTTCAGAACCACACCCAGGTGCAGTTAGGCGGGGGCCTCTCTTAGACCAGAGCCACCGCCTCACCTCAGTGGTTCTCCCTGGAGCCACCAGCAGGCACGAAAAGAGCACTCACTCCACCTCAAACAGCCCATCTCCATCCACTCTCTGCTGCTCTGTCTGAACAGCACAGACTGGGAACTAGAGAGAGCAGGGGTCTACCCGGCTCGGGGCTCTGGAGGCGGGAAGCCCAGGAGCAAGGCGCAGCATCTGCTCAAACGTGGCCAGGGCCTTGGCGCATACCACACAGAGGAGCGCGTCACCCGTGGGGACAGAGGAAGTGAGCTCACTGCTTCGACAAAACTGCTCTCGACAGCCCATCGACTGGCACGTGGATGGACCCCCTCATGAGGGCAGAGCTCCCGGGACCCAGTCATCCCAAACGTCCCCCCTCTAAATACCATCGACACCTGGATTTGGAGACGAAGCTCCGTGACCTCGGGGACGACAGAGCATACCACGTAGCTCCAGCGCGCGACCCCCCCGGGAGGTGAGCACCCACCGCGGTTCACGAGGTCGTGTGAGGGAAGACAGGTCATGTGACACCACTCAGCAGCAAAGGGAGTGCTTCTAGTGGGCGGGCCACTGGAAGGGCGACGACATGGCCCCCTGGTGTCTTCCACAGAGCCCAGCCGTCAGATTCTCCACCGGGGGGAGGACCTAAAGACACAACCACGTGTTGAGCCATGAGAACAGATTTCAGAATGCCCCCGTTTAGGATGGAATGAGATGTGGCCTCTCTGAGGAGGGCCAGTCCATGCCTATTCCAAGAGGCACCTGTGTAGCTGGGTGCAGGGAGGTGACCGTTGCTCGCCAGAGGAGAGGACCGCACCAGGGATGCCGGTACAGCAGGTGCAAAGGCCCCGGGCGAGGAGGTATCTCCTGGGTCGCAGGCTAGCTGGACTCACTCCAGGTGACCCCTGAGCATGCAGCAGTCAGCCAAAGGTCCAGCTTTCTCCCCAGTGAACAACGCGGGAGGCTGGGCCCAGCAGCAGCTTGGGGACGTGGAGCGGAGGGGGGTGAAGGGCCAGGGGGAGCCCACAGTGGCTCCCAGGCTCAGTGCTCAACATGCCTCTATCACAGAATTCAGAGATGATGTTCTGAGCAGCCCTGTTTCCAATTCTACCGGATGGCACTGGATGGGTTCAGGGTGCATGGGTGAGGTGCCAGGTCCTGACAGGCAGTGGGAGCCCAGGGCTCCAGCCAGCAGGAGCAGGGCCTGGGGCTTCCAGAGTCACAGCTGCTGGAGATCCTTCAGGAAAGGTGAATCCTGGTCACCACGAAAGAGGAATGGAGCAGGGAGCGCCAGGAGTGCAGAACTCCAAGTCCCAAGGGACCTCTGGAGCATGGGCCAAAGAGGAGGCCTGGGCATCCGGTGGACGCTTGGGGCTTCTGCGTATTTGACCGAGTGGCTCGGCCCACGCAGCACGCATGTGCATTCAGGTGCGCGCGCACACACACACACACACACACACACACAGTCCCACCACCAAGGGGAAACGGGCTGCAGGCCAGGAAGTAATGCCAGACCCTCGGGCCTCCTTCCTCCCCGCCCTCTGGAGCTGTCTGGCCCGGCCTGTCTGGGAAACCCAGGCGAGCTCCCTAATCCAAGGAGCTGCTCTCACGTGTGCCGCCAGCGAGGAACCCCACTCCCCAGGAGCCTCCTAATGAGAACCTCCTGCGTGGACCTGGCAGTGCACACAGGCGCAGGCTGAATTCAGCTGGGCCTCGCGCCCAAGGGATGACCTCATCGTCAGGCAAACCGTAGGGACCCCAGAAAGAGAAGGCTGGTGTGTGGACCCGAGCTGCCCTAATCGTGGCCAGCGGGGATGGAGGGAGCAGAGTGGCCACCTCCCCTGCCCTCCCGGATGGTGGGGTCTGTGAGGGGGGCACAGTCGTCTTACGCTTAGAATCTGAGACCCGCCTCAAACACACCTTTCCTTCTGCTTCCTCTCACCCTTTCTCTTCTCTCTCTCTCTCTCTCTCTTATTTTTTTTTTTTTTTGGCACTATTCCCATAAAAATATCTGCCGTTCCGTATGTTCCATCCCCAAAAGAGACTTAATTAGGCAGGACCGCATCTCTGCACAGGACCAGAGAAGGAAGGATATAATTAGATCCCATTTTTTTAACAGAACGGCTCCCAAGGACCCATTAAGAGAAGGATGCCGTGAAGCCGTCCGTCCACTCGCGTCCAGAGCCAGGTCCCCAGAAGCGTCCCTTGCTGGCATGGCTTCCAAACACCCCAGCACCAGGCACACAGCACTGCCTCAGTCGCCTCCGGCAGGTGGCTCTCCTTCCACTTGCACGTTTAATGAACCACACGGGCTCCTCCTGCCTTTGTATCACCGTGATTTCCATGACCGGGTCCTAAAGCTTTTGCAGGCACCAAAACAAAACCTAGAGGTAGCCATGCTTTAAAGATAAGCGAATGAGCTTTACCCGATGGGTCACTATGAAGCAGCAGAGGACGTGGGCCCTTGTGGCAGGAGCTCACCGAGATTCTCTACGAGGCTTGCGAGTTCTGCCTTCAAGCAGCTCAGTAGGATAAGTTGCCAATGAATCGGTGAATCTTGAAAACTTTCCCCCACGGCATCCCAGACGGAGCCTCACCTGTGACCATATGAGCTCCTTGAAGACAGTCTCACATGAGGTTCCACGCGACACTAGAGGGTTTGTGGTGATGCAGAAGTTCCCTCTGAGCTGGGGTCCAGAGGGGGAGCACAGCAGCCCCTATATCCATGATTTCACTTCCTGTAGTTTCAGGTACCCAAGTCCAACCACAGTCAAATAATATTAAATGGAAAATTACAGAAACAGTGAATAAGTTTCAAACTACTGTTCTGAGGAGTACAAAACCCCACACTATCCTGCTCCACCTTGCCCAGGATATGAATTGCCCTTTTGTCCAGGGTATCCACAGGGTATATGCTACCCACCCGTCACTTGGTAGCCATCTTAGTTATCAGATGAACTGTCATGCTCTGCAGGGCTTTGTGTTCTGGGAACCCTTATTTTACATTAATTATGGTTGCTAATCTCTCACTGTTCCTAGTTTATGAATTAACCCTTATTGCGGGTATCCACGTGGAGGGAAACACACGGCATCCACTGGGTTTGGCATCATGCGTGGTTCCAGGCATCCACTGGGGGTCTTGGGACTATCTGCCAAGGGTGAGAGGGGACTACAGCTGTAGATGGCACAAAGAACAGGAATGGACTTGGCTGGAGACCCTTAAATCTTAGAGCACTGATTCTCCACAGTAGCCCAGCTCATTATTAGGAAAGCTGCTAATTAACCCATTTGCACGTAGTCATTTGACAAGGTTTTATTACAGCCGTTGGGTGAAGAAGAGGAAAAGCCCACAACCTTCTGAGTTCCATAAACAGAGGTGCGGGTTAAGATGTCTGCGGTTCTAAGGAGGAAACTTTCTGCAGCGTATCTCTGAAAGGACGGTGGAAATCCATGGAAGGGAGGTTTTGCTATAAAGTATGGGCTTCGCTCCAGCTCTTCAGAACCATCTCTAAAATACCAAGCAAGGGCACGTCAGGGCTGTGAAGACACAGTCCCTCAGAGTTGGGACTCATGATGGACACCCTGACACGGCATCTCCATGGCCACAAGACGCAGGTCCACAGCTGCACTTGGAGTTTGGCACTGGTCTCCACTCACTCACTCCCCACAAGCCCAGCAAGAAACCAGGAGAAAGCCACCCTCTCGCCACTAGTCTGCAGGCAAGCTGACCTCTCCCTACCCTGGCCCAGATCTGTTCCTCCAGGCGATGGGGTGGCCCTCTCCTCCGGTGTCCGTCACCTGGCCCACCTCACGCTCTACCCCAGGGTACTGAAAGCCCGCCACTCTGGACCCTTTGTCGGGATCCAAGCTGGTGTTCAGAGGAGGAGGGAGTGTTGGGTTGACACAACAGAAGGCCCCTCCTGGACCTTCCGCAGAGACAGGAGCTACCCGCCAGGAGGCTCACGGTCAGTTCAGGACAGGTCCCAAACTTCAGGCCAGAAGGAACCTTGTGTGTGTGTGTGTGTGTGTGTGTGTGTGTGTGTGTGTCACTGTCTTATTTTTAACAACTTTTTCTATCATAAAATCAACAAAAGTTTATTATTAAATGTTCTCTACTAAGGAAAATAGAGAAAAACAAAAAGAAAACCTTAGTAGATCCACAATTTTATATGTAGAGATAACGACTATTGGTATTTTGATATGGATGCAACCGAATTGTTTTTCTTGGGTGTATAGTGATTTTCAAACAGTGTACAAGTCCTCGCACACCCACATCTGACAACTCGCCAGTGACAATTTTCAGTAGCATTGATTATTTTAAAATAACTATATTGTGTCCGAGAGATGTCCCATAATTGACTTGCCTGCTGTTTTATCATCTTAAACATATCTCATATGCCACTGTTATGAACAAAGTTGCAGTAAACACACGGAAGCTCGATCCACACTTCTGACTACTTCTTTGATACAAATTCTTAACACAGAATGGCTGAGGCACCGTTTTTGTATCCATCTTTTTTCACTTGTTCTGTTTAGCCACCCACGAGGGTAGAATGTACTTTGACATATTGTGCGTACGTGGAGGATGACGTCCTTTTTTTGGGGCTGCATGTGATGCGGCGTTTCACTGGTTGTGCGCGGGAAAGCACCTTAAAGATGGCCAGAGCGGTCACATTTGGGACATCCTCCTCCACCGCTTTACTTTTTGGATTTGTTTCCACCTTAGTAGGGACTTGGACACATGGACCCAGAATGAGGTTGGCCCAGGGCTGGTTCACAAGGACGCTGCCTGTGGAGGGGGAGTCGGGCACCCCCGAAGCAGCAAGGTCCAGACCCAGGGACCTGCCACACAGCTGTGCACACTCGAACCCACAACCCTGTGAGACGTCGGGAGACTCACACTCCCCATTCAGCAGAAGGGAGACTGAGGCAGAGCTAGACCCCATCTCCGGCTCCAGGGCACGTGTGGGCTCACCACTACCCTTCCTCAGAGTCCTCCCCGAAGGGTCCCTTCCCTCCGGGAAGCCTCCCCTGGCTCTCCCCAGGACGATAGCTGCGTTTTCCTGAGAGACCCTCCCCAGCGATGTCCTATGTAGAGACCCCGCATGTCCAACGACATAAAAGAAGCTTTTATCACCACACGCTGGAACATGACTCGGCCATCAGTAGAAGCGAGCAGTGGTCATGCCAGGACGCGTGAGCTGGAAACATGGCGCCGCGCGAGAGCAGCCAGCCACAATGACCACGGGACACTCCCATTCACACAGGTCTGGCCAGGCAGGGCCCAGAGACAGGGAGGAGACGCGTGGGTGCTGGGCTGGCTGGGCGCGGGCTCGGGAGGTCACGGCGAGGCGGTGCGGGGTTCCTTCTGGGGTAGCAGAATGTTCTAGACTTGACTTCAGCATTAGCTGCACAAACCTGTGAATTCACTAAACCCATGGACTGTGCGCTGTCAACGGGTGGATTTCATGGGATGAGAATTCTAGTTCAATAAAGCTGCTTTTGAAAAGAGAGGGAAGGAAAAGGGCTCGAACAGCTCCTTCCTCAGGCTCCTGCAGCAGCCGGGACCACCCTGCGGCCCAGAGCTCCGTGGGCGCTGGTGGAGGCCGTGACCTAGCCTGAGTTCCCATTCCTCGGCCATAAACCCAGACACGACCCGAGTCTCTGGCCCCAGCTACAAGGCCTCGGGAGCCCGTGGCCTGCTGAGGAGAGGGCGCCTGTCCAGGCGAGGTGCTGCCCGCGGCCTTACCGTCCATGTCCAGGCGCTGCATGATGATGGCCAGCTCCACCTCGCTCGGCATGTACCCCAGAGAGCGCATGGCCATGCCCAGCTCCTGCTTGGAGATGAAGCCATTCCCATCCCGGTCCAGAACTCGGAAGGCCTCTCGGATTTCTACAAGGAAAGCAGAGGAAGGCCGAGGTCACACGGCGGGGTCAGCGCAGGAGCCAGGACTCTCTGGGTAAGGCCTGGCTCTTAGGAATGGTGATCCACTGAGGCCCCAGTCAGACGAGAGGAGAGCAGAGAAAGAAAGCCAGCGGAAACCGCAGAGAAAGGGAAGGAAGGGGAGACACGGAGGGACAGGAGGAGAAAGAGGCAGGGGCCCGGCGTCCAGAACACAGCGGGGCACAGACTGAGGTCCCCACTGAAGACCGGCCACCCAGGGACCCTCCTGAGCAAGGCTGAGGGTCATGCTTCGGCTACCAGGAAAGGACTGGTTCCTCCACCCCACCCCCGGGGAAGGGAGACTGAGTTCCCCTCGCAGACATACTACAGGTCCCCGCTGCTCCAGGGGCCCGCAGAAAGCTGGCCAGCCTCCGGGGAGGGCAGGAGTTAAGACCGGCTGCTTCCCCTTCGCTCCTCTAATTTACAGTTGTTTTACAGCTATAAACCACCTCAAATCGATACGAGTGTCGTGAAGGCTCGGACGGCATCTTTAATCACTCTCCCCAGGGCCTGGCAGAGAACTTGCTCTGCGATCAGTGAGGACCCTCTCCCTCAGCAGGGGAGCTCCCCGCCTTTTACCCCAACCAGAGGCGCTCTCAATTCCACTGCCGACTTCCCCCAGCGTCCGGGGGGCTGAGCATGTCCTAGGACAGAGCAGCCCTGCGGGGTCCGACCCGGGGAATCTGAGATCTCAGAAGGCAAGCGCATCTTCCATGGCATCTGGGTACCCCAGACCTGGCGCAGGCTCCAGAGGTCGCCATGAACCCTCTGTAAGCCCAGGCGTGGCGGCGACCAGCATCTGCCAGGCTGTCATGGGTACTGAGTCCTATCACACAAGGAGCACTGAGTACCATCACACGAGGAGCACTGAGTACCTGTCACACGAGGAGAAGTGAGTACCTGTCACACGAGGAGAACTGAGTACCTGTCACACAAGGAGCACTGAGTCCTATCACACGAGGAGCACTGAGTACCTGTCACATGAGGAGCACTGAGTACCTGTCACACAAGCAGCGCTGAGTATCTATCACATGAGGCGCACTGAGTCCTATCACACAAGGAGCACTGAGTACCCATCACACGAGGAACACTGAGTACCTGTCACACAAGGAGCACTGAGTACCTATCACACAAGGAACACTGAGTACCTGTCACACGAGGAGCACTGAGTACCTGTCACACGAAGAGCGCTGAGTACCTGTCACACAAGGAGCACTGAGTACCTGTCACAGGAAGAGCACTGAGTACCTATCACACGAGGAGCACTGAGTACCTGTCACTTGAGGAGCACTGAGTACCTGTCACATGAGCAGTGCTGAGTACCTGTCACATGAGGAGTGCTGAGTACCTGTCACACAAGCAGCGCTGAGTATCTATCACATGAGGAGCACTGAGTACCTGTCACACGAGGAGCACTGAGTACCTGTCACACGAAGAGCGCTGAGTACCTGTCACACGAGGAGCACTGAGTACCTGTCACAGGAAGAGCACTGAGTACCTATCACATGAGGAGCACTGAGTACCTGTCACTTGAGGAGCGCTGAGTACCTGTCACACGAGGAGTGCTGAGTACCTGTCACACAAGCAGCGCTGAGTATCTATCACATGAGGAGCACTGAGTACCTGTCACACGAGCAGCGCTGAGTACCTGTCACACGAGGAGTGCTGAGTACCTGTCACACAAGCAGCGCTGAGTATCTATCACATGAGGAGCACTGAGTACCTGTCACACGAGGAGCACTGAGTACCTGTCATTTGAGGAGCGCTGAGTACCTGTCACATGAGGAGCACTGAGTATCTATCACATGAGGAGCACTGAGTATCTATCACATGAGGAGCGCTGAGTACCCCACACCAGGAGCACTGAGTACCTGTCACACACACAGCGCTGAGTATCTATCACATGAGGAGCGCTGAGTACATGTCACATGAGGAGCGTGAGTACCTGTCACACAAGGAGCGCTGAGTATCTATCACATGAGGAGCACTAAGCACCTGTCACATGAGGAGCACTCAGTATCTATCACATGAGGAGCACTAAGCACCTGTCACATGAGGAGCACTCAGTATCTATCACATGAGGAGCACTAAGCACCTGTCACATGAGGAGCACTCAGTATCTATCACATGAGGAGCACTAAGCACCTGTCACATGAGGAGCACTCAGTATCTATCACATGAGGAGCGCTGAGTACCTGTCACATGAGGAGCGCTGAGTACCTGTCACACAAGAAGCACTGAGTATCACACGAGGAGCGCTGAGTACCTGTCACACGAGGAGCACTGCATTAAGTGACACAGAGAAGTGAAAATGATCCATGGGCATGGGCAGCCCTCCTGCTCTCCCGGCGCTCCAGCCATGGTGGCCAGAGGCGTGGGCAGCTCGCTGTCCCTCCTCAGGCCACACAGGCGCATGTCCCTGACCCACTTGCTGACTCCTCCTGGCACGCCCTTTCCCGAACAGGCTCTGTCTCAAGCCACTACCACGGACTCGTGGGTTAACACAACAGGGATCAGTTCCCGGGGGACCATCCTTCGCTCTTCCAGCCCCGGCGGCCACCAGCGGTGCCTGGCTGTGGCCACAGCACTCCCGTGCTGCCTCCCTCTTCGGCTCCAAGTCTCCCCTGACTGCTCTTACAGGGACGTTCGCATTTAGGGACTGTAACGGTTGGGATAGGCGGTGTCCCAGGAGCTCACGTGAGACAACGCTGCAAGGTTCAGAGGGGAGATGATTGGGTCGTGGGAGCCGAGGCCTCTCAGGGGTCGATCCACTGAACCTGGAACTCCCGCAGGGAGGCTGTGGCTGGAGGCAGCGGGTCGGCGCCGTGGTGGGCACTCTGTCCCTCGTCCCTTGCTCTTCCTCCCTCCCTCTTCTCCCTCCACCCCACCCTCCCACCACGACATTCTGCCTCGCCTCAGCCCAGAGCAAGGGAGTGGGCCAACCATAGACTGGCCTCTGAAACCGTGAACCCCAAGTTACTTTCCCTTCTCTAAGTCATTCTGTCAGGAACTTTGGTCACAGCACCGCAAAGCTGATACGGGGACCACCCACATGACCCAGGATAACCTCCCCATCTCAAAATCCTTGACTTAAACACGTCTTGAAAGACCGTCATCTACTATAACGTTTACAAATTCCAGGGAGTGGGCCCTGCTGTCCTTGGGGGCCTTTTCTGAGATGACTATACTATTCCACCCAGTTCCTGCCTGACGCGACTTCCCTGCCTCTTTCTTTGCCAAAATCGTATCCACTCTTCAGGACCACGTCAAGGGCCAGGGCTCCACAAAATGCCTTTGCTCAGGACAGCCACCTTATATTCGCTCCGTTCACACGACCCTTCTACAAACCCAGGCTGCACAGAGACCGAGGCTCTCCTCTGGCTACGAGCACCTCGTGTGTCTCAGGAACATCTGTGTATGCTCCCCACCCACCCCCAGCAGAGGCGCTAGACAGACCGCTGTGTAACAGAGAAGTCAGAGGAGATAAGGAGCAGAGTCAATTTGTTATCAATTACCAATACTAATTCAGCATGCTGAACGCTTTCTGTAAAAAACTGGGCTCCTGCAGAGAGAAGACCAGCCTGTGAGCTGGGACCGGGGCTTCTGGCCAGACGCAGTAGCTAATTAAGTCTGCAGCCAAACCCGGAGGCCCCAGTTGCTCATGTGTAAAATGAGCCGGGTTGGCTGCAAGAGTCCTCTAAGTCCTACCAGCCTCCTTTCTGTGGATCTGCAGACACAGTTAAAGTGCTCAAAAGAAGAACAGGAAACTGTTCTCTAACATACGCTGTTGATCTGCTTTTCAAAACACCACCCTTCCTTTCACGATAGAATGCATTTTCCCCTCCAGTTCAAATCCTGAATCGAGAAGTGTGTCTGTGTTTGAAAGCCTTCCCTCAACGGTCATGCCCAAGAGGACCCAGAGCGGGCACATCCTTTCCACACAGGCCCAGGTGTTCTCAGGAGAGCAGGCACAAGTACTCGGGGTGGGGACACCACAGCTGTGCAGGCGGAGCCCAGACCCTGGCCCCTGGGAAGGCGGTGCCCAGAGGCAGGGTCTCCTGAAGGGCCACACGGCTGTGGGTCTCCGCTCTGCCCAGGGACCTGGGCAGGCTTCCCCTCAACCTCAACTTCCCCATCTGAAGAATGGGTTGGGTGTGAGCTCCTTCCAGTCTCTTGGGGCCGGACAGGCCACACAACAGGAGAAACTGCCCTTCCTTCTCTGGACGGCTCCTTCCAGGACATCATCTCCACATCCATCCTGCACACTCTGAGCAGCTGACGTCACCCTACGGGATGGTTCCCTTGTGTTGCTAGGGCCCAGTCCTGTTCCTGAGGTCTCCCCATACATCCCATGTGATGTCCAGCTCACATCCTCACACTGGACACCCCGGAGGGGCCTGGGGGCACTGAGAGCGATCTGGAAGTGAGGACGCTGGCTGCTGCGCCTCCTGCGCCCACCCAGCCATCTGCGCTGCTGCCAGTCTGGCCTCCCCCTTGGGCTAGAGGATCAGGCACATCAAGAACTGGGGTGTGGTGGGGGTCACCCAGGACTGCCCACTGGGAGGGCCCTGTTCCTCTGAGGCTTTGAATTCCCATTTGCCTGGTCTGCAGAAATGCCCAGCCTGCCCTGCAGCCCAGCGTGGGATGGAGCAGACGTCTATCAGCCAGTCCTCTCCCCCGTGGCCGGCAGGTAAGTAGGTCAAAGCCGCCCGCGGTCTGTGCAGAGTAGCTGCTGCTGGTTCCCAGGTGGAGAGAGCAGAAGCGGGCACTGACTCCTTTTCCTTTCAAAATAGCAGAGAAGGCAGGACACAGGGCATGAAATGGGAAGTCTGCAGCGGGAAGCTCTGGAGATTCCATCTTTCCGGGTAAGGAAAACCCAGGCGACCAGAGGCTTGCTTGGAAGGAAATGAGTCTCGCGGTCGGGGAGACACGTGACGCACGCCTCGTTTTATTTTAATAGCAGTACAGGGTGTGAGAACGAAGCCCATAAAACCAGTGGAGACAGCGGAGCAAGCGGGACCGTCTGCCTGGGGCCCAGGCGCACGGCTGGCAGACAAGTGGGCCTGGCCGCCCTCCCTCATTGGAAAGAGGGGCCACAGATGCCGCTTGTAGAAGGGGGCCGGCAACATCGTGGGTTTTCCACTGGGATTTGTCCCCATAGACCTGGGTCCCGGGTGCTTCCGAGTCTCGTGAGCAAGCGATGCTTCTGGTCTTTCACTCCATTTTGCTTCTCAGCCTCACACAACACGGTGGGCAGTAGGAGGGCCCCCCTGCCACCCCCAAGGCACCCATGAACCAGGGAGGCCTGTCATGGGGACAGGCCAACCCAACTGTCCCTGCTTAGAGTACAGAAGAGACACGGGAAGGGCATCTTCAGAAGGAATCCAGTCTCTGCTTGTGGAACTGTCCAGAATGGAAGTCTGCATTCCCACGGGAGCTGGGCCTCTCCTCCTGGAGGGACGTGCGTGGTCCTGAGGCCAGCAAGGCCCGATGGCAAATGTCCTGCTCCAGACAGAGTCCAGGGGATGGGCTTCCTCCCACTTTGCCAATCGCCCCTTTTTTCTTAAAACACACCCCCACCCTCCACTCACACTCTGCCTCCTGAGACACCGGCCTCCACTCCGTGAGCCTTCCTGAGGAGTCAGCCCATTCAGGCAGGCACAGTGACGAGGGCCCTGCCTTAGAGAAGACAGACCCACTTCTCAGGCAAGGGATGAGGTCCGACAGCAGCCTGTCACATCAGCTGGCCAGCGTCCTGGCTTTGAAGCATCAGCTGACACTTACAGGGCTCAATCAGTGATGAAGAGCAGCGATTTTTCCGTGCTCCATCGAGTGAGGGCGCGATTAACAAGGAGCCCCCTTCTGCTGACACACGTCACCGGGAACATGTGGACGTGGAGACCCGCAGCTCAGCGAGGCTGGCAAGGCGTTACTAAACCAGCGCAGAGGTGCCAGAGGGCAGGAGACACCCCCAGGTCTCTATGCAGAGGGAGCCACGTATCGGGTGGGGACTGAGCCAATGGTACGAGGAATGCGGAAGGTTTCTACCTTCTTTAAGAAAGGCCAAAAAAGAAGAATATCTGAAGATGGTTAACACAATCGATTAGTCTACAAACAGCTGCTGTTTACTCTTATTGTGGGCCAGAGGCTGTGCTAGGATAGCTAGCAAAAGAACTTCCAGGCTGCGAGAACCCAGTGTACTAGTTGGAGACAGAGGGGTGACCAGATATTCCTAAGCAAGGATGACAGATGCAATAATATACGTCTGTGCAAAATCCCACGAGAGTCCGTGCCACCGAGGGACCCTGGCCAGGAGGGCTACAGGAGGTCCCTCCAAGCCCTGGAGTCTTAACACCAAGGAGGCAGAGTGCAGAGAACCAGCTGGGACGAGGCCACGCCTCGGAAGCTCTCTGAGGCGGGTGCAGAAACGGGGATGCTGCCCCATCAGGGTACAGACTGGATGAAGGCCGCACGGCGGGGCCTCTGCAGCCTCGGGCTCCAGTCTGCCCACTGCTGACAAGGCTGGTCTGTGCCCACCTCACTTATCAACAGTCTCACTGGAACGCTGGCCTGGGTGCGTTCAATCGCTGCTTCTAACGCCTGGTGTTACACATAGGTGGACAGGAACACGGGCCACACAAACTCGGTCCATAGAGACGAGAGTATTTGCACTCTGTTCTGTCCTAGTTGAGGTTTGTGACCCTTGATGTAGGCCACAGGGAGTCCTCAGTGATTTTAATAAGAAGAAGAAGAAGAAAAAGGAGGAGGAGGGGAAGAGGGAGGAGGGAGGAGGGAGGAGGGGGAGGAGGGAAGAGAGGGAGGAGGAGGGAGGAAGGGGAGGAGAATGATCAGCTTTTTAAACCAAGAGCTCTAGCATCAGGGTGTCATCCTGGGGTGACAGGAGATGGGGGAGGAGGCTGAGCCTGGAGCCGAGCCCTCGCCCTAGCAGAGCACCTGTGGGAAGGAAGCCCTCGCCCTAGCAGAGCGCCTGTGGGAAGGAGACCCCTCAGAGATGGTGCAGACAAGCTCAGAGCAGGCTCAGGGGTCCAGGTGTGGGGGAGAGGGTCTGAAGACAACCCCAGAGTTTCTGGCTCGTGAGATGGGAGGCATGGTGACATTAACGGGGAGGATTCAGAAGGAAGCACAGGCTCCGCGGAGGGAAGGGAACAGGGTTGGGGCCACTCTGAGTACAAAGGCCTGAGCACAGGTCCAGGGTGGTCACTGCCCGCAAGCGGCTGGAAATGCCTGGCCGGTCTGCAGGCTGGTGGTGTGGAGAATGTCATTGGAGGGGACACGGATGGACGCGGTGTGGAGAGCCACTTGGGGCCCAGAGAGCAGAGCGCCAGTGTAACCACAGTGCGCATCATTTGGGAAATGCAGCCCAGGGAGGGCGTGGGGAGCGTGTGGGGCAGGGCCCAGGAGGCGGTGTGCTGGGAAGAGAGGCTGGGCAGCTCCTGCCTGGCCCGCGGGGCCACAGGCCCACGGGGTCGCGTGACCTCCTCTCTGGCCTTGCTTTGTCTTCCTGGCGCCCTCTGAGCAGGATTTGAGGAGCCCGCTCCCTGCAGGGGTGAGGCAGCCCGAGCCTGCCCTGCGCAGGCCAGGATGCCAGAGGAAGGCTGCAGAGCCGCAAGGCCCACCCCCCAGGACCTCTGTCCCCAGGCCCGTCCTGCATCTGTCTGCTTAAGAGGACTCTTGTTCCACAAAGGACTTTAGGAGGCTTAAAGACGTAACGTGTCCCCTGAGGGGGGAAGACACAGGAGTTGAGGGAGAGAAAAATGAGGAAGAAAACTCTGGGGAAGAGGAGGAGCCTCCAGGAGCCCAGGGGCCGAGGACGCCGTGCAGAGAAAGGGGCCAGGGCGGAGGGGACCGAGGGGTACCGGAGACCCGGTCAGAGCCCCCTGCAGGGGACAGGCTGGCCACAGTGGTGTCCCTCCCTGGGATCCTGACTGCAGTACTGTCCTGTGGGCTCACCGCGCTTGAGCTGAGGTTAAGACCCAGGACTGAACAGGGTTCCTGCAGATCTGCATATTCCCCAGATTCTGGGGCCCCAGGCTCACCTTGGCCCACCGCCCTCTTGCCAAAGGGCAAGTCACTGTTGACCCTGGGAGCGGTCAAGAGGCAGAGGTGCTGGAAAGAGGCTCCCAGGCCTGGGCTCGAGGCTGGGGGGCCAGCAACAGGAGGCTGTTGTGTGTGCCAGGGTCCCCAGGCTCCTGGCTCTCCCACCATCTCAAGGCCACAGCCATGCCTGTGTGTGTGGAAGACCAACTCCCTCCCTGCCTGACGAACACCGTCACCTTCTTATTAGGAGGTGAGATTACACGCGCAAAGATGAAGCTTCTCAGGTCCTGAGAAGTCAGCATTTCTTTCATAAATTGGGTGGCAGGGACAGTGAGGAGGCCAGGGGCACTTCTGAGGTTTAGAAGTGGAGAGTCCTTCTGCCCCCAGATTTTACACCCTGACGGACACACTGAATTGACTTTGCACGCTGTAGGCCGTGGCTAGTGGAAAATTCACCAGCAGTAAAAGAACAAGGCAAATCAGAACCAAGACTGACGAGGAAAGCCCGCCCTGGCCGGAGAGGGCCTAAAGTCCCCAAGGAAAGCCCGCCCTGGCCGGAGAGGGCCTAAGGACCCCAAAAGGAAAGCCCGCCCTGGCCGGAGAGGGCCAAATGTCCCCCAAGGAAAGCCCGCCCTGGCCGGAGAGGGCCTAAAGTCCCCAAGGAAAGCCCGCCCTGGCCAGAGAGGGCCAAATGTCCCCCAAGGAAAGCCCACCCTGGCCAGAGAGGGCCAAATGTCCCCCAAGGAAAGCCCACCCTGGCCAGAGAGGGCCAAATGTCCCCCAAGGAAAGCCCGCCCTGGCCGGAGAGGACCAAATGTCCCCCAAGGAAAGCCCGCCCTGGCCGGAGAGGGCCAAATGTCCCCCAAGGAAAGCCCGCCCTGGCCGGAGAGGGCCAAATGTCCCCCAAGGAAAGCCCGCCCTGGCCGGAGAGGACCAAATGTCCCCCAAGGAAAGCCCACCCTGGCCGGAGAGGACCAAATGTCCCCCAAGGAAAGCCCACCCTGGCCGGAGAGGGCCTAAAGTCCCCAAGGAAAGCCCGCCCTGGCCAGAGAGGGCCAAATGTCCCCCAAGGAAAGCCCGCCCTGGCCGGAGAGGACCAAATGTCCCCCAAGGAAAGCCCGCCCTGGCCAGAGAGGGTCAAATGTCCCCCAAGGAAAGCCCGCCCTGGCCAGT
The DNA here is from genome assembly GCF_902686445.1 of Sciurus carolinensis. Taxonomy (NCBI): domain Eukaryota; kingdom Metazoa; phylum Chordata; class Mammalia; order Rodentia; family Sciuridae; genus Sciurus; species Sciurus carolinensis. The sequence goes on along the minus strand of NC_062230.1, from coordinate 1,142,327 downwards.
GACGTCTGAAAGTCCCCACAGGGCTGACAGAGGTGCTCAGATTAGATGTGAACGTGAAAGAGAAGGAGCCTCACTGTGAACACAGAACCCCCCGGGCAGATGCGAAGTAGAGAGAGGAAGGGTCCAGGGAGGCAGGGCTGCTCGGTCATGGTGGCGGGGGTCCCCTCCGCTGGGACAGCGACCTCTGCACCCTGCAAGGCAAGCCGGGCGCAGGCCTCTCAGACGGCCAGCACAGACTCGCTGCAATTTCCAAGTTACACCTGTGGCTCTGGCTCTTGCCTGGCATGCACGAGGCCCTGGGTTCAGTCCCCAGCACCCGCACCAAAACAAAGCCCCCCAAATACATAAAGAAAAAAGTCACCCACGACTCACCAGGTGGCCCTAACCACTGCTGGCATAGTGGGGCACTGATTCCGAGCTTACTGATACACGTTCTTCATTAAATTAGGAGTCATGCACTCAGTATCACTTTATATTTTTTTACACTTTCATTTCAGTCTTCCACATTATTGGTATTTCAAGATTCCAATTGGCTATAGCAAAATCGACTTCTCCAAACTCAGTGTGGGGCACTTAGATCATCTCCAATTTTCAACAAGGCTGCAGTGGAAATCTTTGCACATAAACGGTCGTGTGGGCTGGGGATACGGCTCAGGGGTAGAGGCCAGCACGGCACATGTGAGGACCTGGGATCCACCCCCAGCATCGCACGAAACACAAAATACATGACTACTCGATTATTTTGACATTCGCTTCCGTGGGATGATTCCCTGATAATGGGATCACCGTGCCCAGAGGCAGAGACGTTGACTCTGGAGGCACATGATACAGGTCACCGAGGTTCCTCCCTAAGGCGGGTCCTTCCCACCCTCCTCCACGCCCCACCCATGGTCAGTGTGAAGGCCCCTAGCCCAGGAGACACACCTGTCACCCAGCTCTCCCTCGGGCTGTAGTAACTGAAGTTCAAGATCCAGAATCACAGGAGCAGCTTCGAGGCAAGGCGGACAGGTCAGAATACGGCAGGGCCCCCTTGTCTGCAGGTTCAGTTACCACGGCCAACCAGGGTCTGAAAACATCCCATGGAAAATTCCAGAAATAACAACTCACAAGTTGTAAGTGACTTTGATTATAGCACACTGTTGTAACTGCTCTATTCCATTAGCGTTGCTGTTAATCTCTTACGGAGCCTGGTGTGGGGTTAGACTTTATCATCCTCTTAATGTGCAGAAAGAAACACTGGACACAGGGTTTGGTGCTGTCTGTGGTTACAGGAATCTGTTGGGGGTCTGGGAACATGTCCCCCAAGGGTAGGGGGCACTATCATACACCTGGGAAAGGCCTGCAGGGTGGTCACAGACCATGAGTGGCCCTAAGGAAGACCCAAGCCCATGGCCCCTGCAAGCTCGAGAACCCAGGTGAGTTTGCAGAGGCTCCTGCCCTCCAGGCCAGCACCCGGTCACCACGGTTGGCCCTGAGATGGAGGGTCACCTCCCAGGGTCCAGCAAACTCCCCAGCAGCAGAGGGAGGCCTGGTCTCCTCACCAGAGCAGCCTGTTCCCACAGCAGCAAGGAGCACCTTCCCGGGAACCTGAGGCCAGTGCCCAGACAGGAGGTGAGGCTGGGCCAGGCAGCGGGAAGGAGCGTCCAGTGTGCCCACGAGCAGCAGAGCCCCTGAGAACATCACGGTCACATCAGTACCACTCAGTTCTCACTCCACACTGTGCGAGTCAATGTCCAGAGCACAGAGAATAATCGGCACCTGCAAAAACAAACCTCTCCGAGACCCGCAGCAACCCGAAAGCTGGAGGCATGAAACCCAGGTCTTGCTGTCGCGCCGGGGCCAGAGTCCAGTTCCTGACCTGGGCTGGCCTGCTGCACACACGGAAGCTCCCTGACTGCACCTGCATCCTCCACGCCCACTTCCAGACAGCTCGGCCAGTGCTAGCAGGAGGTGCAGAGCCAGCTGGAAAGCCCACGCCCTCAGTCTGTCCTCACCTGAGGCCCCCTTAGGGTGGTCAGCCCCCTGCCCCTTGGCTGGAAGACCCTGCCACGCGGGCCCCAGCTGCATTCCACAGCAGCTCCCCAACAAACCCTGCTTCACCCTGAATTTCCTACTGAGGTCAAATATGGCTGGGTATTCTCTGACCAAACGCTTCCGGAAACCGCAGGCATCCTTTCCAGACACGACACCCTGACACCGTCTTCCATCCTGTTTATTAACGCACCCCACGGTCTGCCAACGTGCCCCACCCTGGGACATGTGCTCAGGTCACAGGCTGTCCTCGGCCACCCTGGCCTCTCCCAGCTCGTCCCAGGACGCCCAAGGGCTCCCTGAAGCAGTGATCTCCTACATGGCCGCTCCTGCAGCCACGTCTCCTGCCTTCTGCAGAGTGGTCACTCACACACGCTGCCATCAGCAGCCGCCCACCTCAGCAGGACCGTCTCCTGAACAGCGAGCCTGGCCCCCAGGAGGACGCTCCTGCCCCCCCAGGAGGACGGAGAGAGGCCTCTGCTCCCGCGGCTCCCCGAGGCCTGCCGATCTTAGCTGGTCCTCGCAGGTCTCCACCTCCTGCCCAGAGCCGCTGGCCATCGCCCTTCATCCGTGACGACCTCTGCCAGGGAGGAGGAAGGGGACGGAGGCAGGCAGCGTCTTCCTGCCGGTGTCCAGAGTGACCCCTGCAGGGCTCGGGGACAGTGAGGGTCACAGTCTTGGCCCGAGTCTCTTGTTCATCCACTTGGTAGCACCTGAGAAGGAAGCAGCTCGAGTGCCCACAACCGGCCCACGGGACCCCTTGCTGCCCACAGAGGGCAGAAGACTGCGGGCAACTGAGCCCTGAAAGACGCGAGGCTCACCAAGTCACCTGCGCGGGGCCTCCTGGGTGAGGCGGAGGACACGGCCGTGGGGGTCAGAACCAGGGGACCCGCCACCGCGGGGACACTCACTTTGAACCCAGCCACCTGCCTCCTCACCTGGGAGCACCGGGAGCTGGCCTCACTTCTGTGTTCTCAGGCAGAAGGGCGCGTGGCCAGGACGGCACAAGAGGTGGCCAGCTGAGGCTTCGGTGGTGTGGGAGGGTAGTGCGGGAGGAGGAGGCGCAGAGGGGACCGGGCAGCCCGCAGCCCACACTCACCCCTCCCTTGCCTTCCCTGCCTCGTTATTTCCGGTCCATTTGCCTCCCTGATAATTGATAAGGGGCTGATTCGAAAGAGACCACTCTCCACTGCGGCTGCAGAAATATCCCATTATCCACGGGAAGCAATTTATTGGTCAAAATCGCCACTTCCCTCATTTTGTCTTAATGTGCTGGTTCTCTATGGAAAATAAGTCTGCACCTTCGAAAAGACGATTTCAAAGCCTCGCCCGCTCCAGCTTGAGAATGAATCTGAAATCGGCAGCGTGGCCCGACCTGGCCAGGCCTCCCGCATTAAGAGGGCAGCTCAGAAGAGGGAGATAATTGCCTCCGGAATTCTACCCAGAAACCTAATCCCAGGCGAGTCCCGAGAGCGAGCGAGGGCCAGACACACGCGCCGCCCACACCATCCCACAGCCGCTGGGAGAGGGGCGACCAGGAGGGAGGCAGGAGGAACGGAGGCCCCCGTGTCTGTGGGTCTGGGGTCAGAGACCAGTCGGGTGATGAAGGCCACATTGCCATATGGTGGATAAAAATCATTCCGTGAACGGCCGCCATCGTCGGTCAAGAATTGGGAGATGACAGGTTAGGGCTGCACTACTGAGAAATTAAAAGGCAGATGGAAATAGAACGATAATGGACAATAACAGAAGACCCGTCCCAGGGAGAACGGAGGCGCTGCCTCCAACACTAACAGAAACCAGGAGGACGCAGACAGCTGGAAAAACAGACAGCCGAGCGGACAGCGGGATGGCGGCCCTGACCCGCAGGATGCGTGTGGCAGCGTCCAGTAGAGGAGCCCAGGAGAAGCCGGCGTCCCCAGGCGGGAGAGAAGGTCCCAGCTCCCCTCACCTCTACCCACTCGCGGTTCTCTTTCTGCCACATTTCTGGGGCACGGGGACGGACGTCACCATGACGTGCCGCCTTTGGGGCTGCCTGCCCTGGGCTGCTCTGTGACCACAGGACAAAGACCCCGACCCGCATGCCTGCACCCACAGGCACCCAGATGGACCACTGGCCCTTTGTGAAGAGAGGGACGTGGTGAGCAGGAGGGTGGTAGCCAACCGTCCTGCGAGCGGAGGGAGGCCCCGGAGAAGTGAGGCTCGCACATGGAGGCTGGGAGGACCAGGCTGCCCAGGGAGCACGTGAACCAAGACCCGGGTGTGAGGCCGCAGCCTCGGGTGGCCTGGGAACAACACTGCAGCAGAGGGAAAGGTCCGTGCTAAGTCCCCACACGGGCATGGCCCGCTGTGACAGAGCCAGGGCAGGGAGACCCCGAGAGGCGGCCAGAGTGGAGGGCAGCAGGGAGAAGACCCGGGAACAGGCGGAGAGCAGCCGCGCGGCATGGCAGGGCCCATGGCACCCAGGCGGGTGGCCAAGCAGAGGAGGGCCACGGTCGGACTCAGGCCACCTGTGGCTGCTGGGACAGTCACGGGAGCAGAGACCCAGGTGAGAGGACCACAGCAGCAGAGCCGGGCAGAAGTGGCTGGATCCCAAAGGATCTCGAGATTCCGCCCCAGGACGTCCTGAGAGTCAGCACGAGGGACACGGGAAGGGTGGGAGGTCAGACCTGGACTCCCCGAGCTGACCCAGCCCGCAGCCCTCCTGACCGCCTCCCCGACCAGCGTCACCGGGAGCCTCCCGCCCGGCACCCTTGCTCTCTGGGCACCCACGAGCACCCCTGCGGCCACACAGTCCTCTTCCTACCCCGGCTGCTACCAGGGTCTTCGTGATTCTCCTCTGACCCCCAAGGACATTTCCCAAACTCGTCCCGAGGGTCTCTGTGGAGACGTAGCTTTCCTCATCCACCAAGTGAAATGTTGGGAAGGAAGGGCGACCACTGTCACTCACGTGTGGAAGTTTAAAAGGCGATCTCACGGAAGCAGAGTGGGATAGTGGTTAGTGCTGACGGGGGAGGGCGTGGGGCAGGGCACTGGGGGAGGGTGGCCACTGGGCCCAGGGGGCAACTGGACAACAGGAATGACCTCTAGCACTCTGGGGCACAGCAGGTAACCAGAGGGGGCAGCATCCTCAGTGTCTCTCAAAACCGCGAGTGGAGAGGGCGTCTCCTGTTTCCAACAGAGGGACCCTCCGTGAGTGACGGGCACGCCTGGTGCCTTGACCTGGTCAGCACACACTGCAGGCAGTACTGGGATGTCCCCTGGTGCCACAGACACACGCTACCAGTCAGTCGCAGTAATGAAGCACGTGTTTTTAGAAAGACGGAATGTCATTCCTCCAGGGTCCCCAGGAAGGAGAGGGGCCTCTGGTCCAGAGTGGCTCCACATCCCCTCCCCTCTCTGCAAAGTTGCTCCCTGCAGAAGTTGCTCTCCTTCTTTCCCTGTTTTAACCCAGAAGAGAGGCACCTCCTGTTTGCCTCGGGCTCCCTGGACGTGGGGCTCCCTGCCGCGGCCATCTGCTTTGCTGTCGCCAGGGCCACCTCAGGGACTCAGACGAGACTCCCCTGGGGCCACGGAGCCCAGGGCCTGTGGCCAGCACAGGGGCCTCACTCCTGCATGGCCTCTGAGCTGAGAGCAGCTGGCCTCCCAGCAGGGGCCACGTGGGCAAGATGGCGCCCTCCAGAGGACAGGGTGTCAAGTCCTCGGGACTCAGTCCTGACCCACCGGAAAGGGTAAAGGAGAGCCAGGAAACAAATCCCCTCTCCACTCCTCCCCCCCAGGGAGCGTCTCCAATCTGGGGACGTCCTGCCTGGCGGGGACAGCGTGAGGCGGTGGCCAGCCCAGTGGTGCGGCGTTGGGCACCTGCCTTCCCTGCTTCCCTCTCGCCTCCCTTCTCCCTTATTCCTGCCACCCTGGTTTGCACCTCCTCCGAGGCGGCACTCAAGTGTGACTCGGGCCGTGCTTCCTGAGCTCCAGGCCGTGGGTGCCGGGACTCACGACTCCCCTCCCGTCCAGGGCTCTGCAGCGTGCTTTCACCCTGAGCCCAGACAATGCAGTGAGCCCACAGTCAGCCAAACCAGATCTTAAGAGTCTGTCCCTTGATCCAGTTTTAAAAATGGAAAGGAAGAGGACGTCACAAGCCCAGGGAAGCACGCATCCCACCTTTGCCCATGCACAGCCATCAGCCTGAACCCCATGGGCATTGATCATTCCTGTCCACGTGTTTAGATTTCTCTATCTCTGCTGGGTGTGGTGGCCACACCTGTAATCCCAGCAGCTGGGGCAGCCGAGGCAGAGGGGATGCAAGTTCAAGGCCAGCCTCAGCAACTTAGCGAGGCCCCCAGGAACTTAGCAAGACCCTGTGTCTAAATGAAAAATTTAAAAAGGGGCTGGGGATGTGGCTCAGTGGTGAGCACCCCTGGATTCAATCCCCAGTACAAAAAAGAAAAAAAAAAAAAAAAAAAACCCTTTATTTCTGGGCTGGAGATGTGGCTCCGCAGTAGGGCTCGCCTGCCGTGCTCAGCACCCTGGGCTCAGTCTCCAGTACTGCAGAGAAAAGTCCTCGTTTCTTACCGTAACGTATTCTGAACCTAAGAGTCAGGAAAGCGAGGGCAGTGTAATGAAGGCCTTCGCCCGCCTGGCTTTCCCAGACCCGTAACTGCCCCATTCCTTCGGGCCTTGCAAGCGCCTGTGAGGAGGCCTCATTCCACGCAGAGTCCGAGGCCCGTGGCCCCCTTACCGCCTCCCCCTCTCCTCCCACCTGGTGATAACCACCACCGGGACCTGGGGACTCACTACTGCCTGCGACTCCCACACCTTCATTCTGAACAGCTACGCGCTCACCCGCGTGCCCTGTATCTACGACAGGCCTGCAGCGAGCCGGGGACACATCCACCACACACGCTCCCAGTGCAAGGAAACTTGGGTTAGCGAGGAACCGCGTCCATCTCTGGTGGATGGACACGTAGGCTGCTGCTGATTCTCAACGTGACAATCACCACCCGGAGACGGTCCTGGCACCTCTGCAGTGACATCCCTCTGGCCACTGCTGGGCTGTCACAGGTGGAGGCTGGAATCACACTGATCGTGCGTTCAGGAAAAACCAGATCCCAGTGAGCGCCGGGGTTGCTCCTGCTGGATCTCTTCCCCAGCAGGTGCCGGCTCTCCCAGGCAACCCTGCCCAGCAGGAAACCCAGCGCGGCGAAGGCCGTGCTGCTGCTAAGAACAGGCCACGAGGCTCAGCCCATGACTTACCATAAGCTGAGAAATAAACAGGCCCGACAGCGTTATTCCAAGTGTCCGCCCGAGGGATCCAGGAACCGCCGGAGGAGCGCCTGTCAACGTCATGAGGAACACGGAGACGAGAGGAGATGCTCTGTCAACGCGACCAGGCAGGGTCCACGCAGACCCCAGCAGAGCTTGGAAAAGGCTCCCGCTGTAGGCGAGGAAGGAGGGTGGACTCTGGAAACCACCCAGGCCACGGCGTGGTTGTGCCACCGTCGGCTCCAGCAAGAGTCCCAGGCCAGCGGCCGCAGCGCCATGGCGGCCGGGTATCCGCGTGCTCCCGGCACAGCTGACACACACCCACCACAGGGAGCGAGGCCTATGCAGAGCGGAGGTCTGCAGCTCCACCCCGACTCACTGAGGGAAGTCAGGGGGACCGAGCGGCCATGTGTCACCAGACCGGAGGCCATAGGAGGACAGCCACCGTCGCGCTGTGACACTCCTCCCAAAGCTGCATGACCGTTTCTAGTCGTGAGGACACAGCAGACAATACCGACTGCGGGCCTCGGACAGAATAAGGGCCCTGGGTCCTGGTGCTGGAGGCCAAGCCCAAAGCCTGAGGAACCTTCCAGATCCGAGGGAGGCAACGCGCGTCACGGGCAATGCCACACGAGACTCTGCACCGGGTGATGCGACCAGAGGACGCAGACTGGACGCGGCCTAGGGAGTAGACGTGGTGATGCAGTGCCCGACTCTGGGGACTGCAGCGTGCTGCACGGCAGAGTGTCCTGTGGAACACATGCTCTCAGTGGGGCGTCATGCACCCTGCCCACACTACAAAGGGCTGCAAAAGTCCTGTCTCCGTGTGTCTGTCACACAAATGTGGTCAAACATCAACGGACAGGAAATCCACCGCAGGGCAGAGACATCTCTCAACATTTGAAATCATTTAAAATAAAGTAGTAAAAACAGGACAAGAAAAGACCATTTGATGGTGACTTGACTACCTCCGTAGGATAGATTATGCACAATCAAAAACTGCACTTGCTAAGTGACGTGAGAAAACGTAATTTCTTAAGAAATGGGGACAAGAAGTTTTATATGCACTGTGATTTTTAACCATGAAAACATATGCGGGGGAGAAAGACAGGAAGTGTACCTACAGCCTTCTGTTGCTATGACAAAACACCTGAGGTTGGGAACTTAGTGGAGAAAAGAGCTCAATTCCGTTGAGAGTTCTGGGGGCTCAAGAGCGTCTGGCCGGCTCTGCTTGGGGCCCCATGGTGGAGGGCACCCCAGCGGCCAGGGCTCACAAAGCAGCAGCTCTGTGGTGTGTGGAGGGTCAGGGACAAGCCAGCTCTGCAGTCACCCCTTCTCACAGGACGAATCCAGTCTCAACAGCCTACAGCCATCTCCTTGAGGACGGCACCTCCAGGAACTGTTCCCCGCCGAGGCCACGGCCCTTAGGGGTCCCACCCCTCACCACTACAGCAGGTGGACCCTGGAGGACAGACCATTGAGCCTCCAGGAAACAGAACAAAACAGGCCTCTCAGAAGGGTCAGTACCTGACGCTGGGTGAGGAGCTGGGGAGGTTGCTGAGCTGCTGAGGAAAACAGCAGAGCCTACCCACACTGCCGTCCACGTGGCTCCATCCTCTGCGACCTCTGGCCCTCGGAGGGAAGGCCTCCTGTCACCAAACGGAAGCCTCCGCTCCTGGCCGGCTTCCTGGGAGCGCTCGCTCCCACGGCAGACTCCGCCCTCCTGGGCTCTGGGCTGCGAAGCCGGGGAGCTCATCTCCAGCGCCGGCCCCGCCACCCACTCAGAAACGTGAAAAGCCATTTGTTTAGGGGAGAAAAGCCATTTCAACACAAAAATTGGTTCTGTGACAATATGCCTGATAAAAACGCCACCTCAGGGAGGGTTGGCAGGCTGTCTCCCTGGCCTCCCTCTCTACCGGCTCCCAGGCGTGGCCACCCCGGGAAGCCAGGCCCGCTGGGCAGTGGACCCGGCCTGCTCTCGCACTGCGGGAGAGCGCACAGCACCGAGCTCCCACCCGGCCTCGCCACCCGCGCCACGGCAAGCCCTCAGGCACCCGAGCGCTGCCACCTGGACGCTCCCTCAGCCTGGGCGTCCCATCCACTCGCTGTCCACGGTCCTCCCTCGTCCAGAGCTGGATGCCTAGGACACCCGGCGCGTCTCACCGGGCTCCACATCAGATTCTGCACGGGTTCCCACTCACTCCTCAATCCCACAGGCACTTCCGAGTGGCCCTTCTACCCTGGCCCGGTCACGCGCCTGGGCCACCCTGCACGTCCCTCTGACCTCGGGTTACCTGGGTCACCTGCCCTTGACTGTACTGGGCAGGACTCCCCTCTCAAGACTGGGCCGTGTCGCTGCCTAGGACACCCTCCTCTCTTGCCTCATCTGCAAGGACACAGCCACTCCCGAGGAGGAGCAGCTGACCAGGTCTGCCCGGCCCTCTCCCCTGACCCTGCCAGAACGCGCCCCCAGCACAGGGGAGACACAGGAAGTGAGCTCAGGTCTGGCCCCCGGGCCTCTCGCTCTGGCACCTGTGGCCATACCCGGACGACACCTGGGCGAGAGTATCGCCCTCCCACGTGCCAAAGGAGCAAAGGGAAGGAGCCCCTCCATGGCTGCAGCCCCCCGGTGGGGCTGCTCGGTTGCTGCCCGTCAGGGCTCAGGGTTCCGCCCAGCACCCTGCCCACTGCCCCTCACTCCAGCTGTGCCCCCATGAAGCAAGGCCAGGCACGCCCGCGGCTGCTGACCCACTGTCCACCACCGTCTACCACCGTCCACCCCGGCGGTGCTCAGGACTGGCTGCAGGATGAACTGGGTGGACAGCAGCCCTGAGGGGCTGGCCGCGCCCTGCAGACTCTGGGAGGCCTCAGGAGGGACGCAGGGCCTGCAGGCACGATCCGGGCAGCTTCCCCGGAGCCCACTGACTCCCAGGACCTGACTCCGCCTCTCGCCATGCACAGTCCTGGGAACGGGGAGGGTGCAGGGCCCTGCTCAGCCACCCGCCAGGGCACGGGCACCTCACCCTGAAGCCTCGTGGCCTCTAGGCCCCAGCTGGGGGGGGGCAGCCTCTTTCTGAGGCTCCCTAGGGCAGGGGCTCCCCAGTGGAGACGGTGGCACCTGCAGGCTACAGCAGCCGCAGGCGAAGCCCAAGCCGGACCCAGGTGCAGCCGTCCCGCCTGCTGCCTCCTGGGAAGGTTGAGTCATCCAGGTGAGAGTCAGCCTTCCCGGGACCAGCTGAAGCTTCCTCAGCCTCAGGCAGGAGGCAGCCGCCCTCTGCCCTGCAGGGCCTTGATGAACCTTCTGCCTATGAAGGCAGAGCCAGCTCAGGTGGGCAGGCCTGGACTGTCCACCAGCAAGGGAAGGGGCTGGGCCAGGGACACCCCTGGCTCCAGGAACTGGCACCAGAGGGTTGGAGCAGCCACACCAAGTCTCACAGAGCTTACAGGCTAGTGAGTCAGGAAGGGCCGTCACGTGGCAAGAAGGGAGTCTCAGGTGGTGCAGGGGCCGCAAGAGTGACCGGAAATGGGGCCAACGGCCTGCCACCATGGCTGGGCACAGGTCTTCCCAGGGGCCCACCCTCAGGGCTGGGACCAGATAGAAAAAGCGCTGGGGACACAGAAACGTTGCGGGAAGCAACCTAGGTGGGACAAGGGCCAGGGAGAGGATCCCGAGGGGCAGGCGAGCAGAGCCTGACTGACGGGAGGCTGAGAATGGAAGTCAAGCCTCTCCACCTGCCCCACCGGCTCCTGGCAGATTCCATCCCCCTCAAGCCTCAGTTTCTTTGTCTGCAAAATGGGAATATCACCAACCCCACGGGGTGTCGACGGGACACGCACAGTGCATGTGTCACACAGTGGATGCTCAGCAGGTGCTGGCTGTGAGTGACAATCACGTGACAGCGGGGATGGTGCTGGGGACGATGACAGCATGACAGTGATGATGGTGTTGATGGGGACGATGACGACAGTGAGGATGTGATGATGATGTTGGTGGTGATGGCAACGATGACAGCGATGACAATGATGACAATGTGGTGGTGACGTGACGATGACAGTAATGATGAAGATGAGGACAGTGATGATGATAATGACCGTGACAATGACGCCATTGTCCCGGGCCTGCAGTGGGCTGCATTCTCAGCCAAGACGCAGGCACCATCACCAGGCAGACCACACACCACCCGGGACCCACATGGCCATCTGCCTGGCAGCCTCCTGGGTGACCCTCCTGGGTGACCCTCCGGGGTGACCCTCCGGGGTGACCCGCAAGCTCCTCCCCCTGCAAGTCCTGCATCTGTTGCCAGGGCAGCTCCAACAGCAGCAGCCTGACCACAGTGCTGGCTGGACTCTGGCTGAGGTGCGGGCCAGCTGGTGCCCACCCCTGCCAGGCAGTCCCTGGTGCTGCTGGGCCTCACCTGGCTCTCGCTGTGCTGTCCTCCTCCAGGTGCCCCCACAAGGTCACCTTCCTACTGCTCAGTGACCTCCACGACTACCCGGAGGACTCCATCTCACACAAGGCCACTTTCTGAGGCCCTGGAGGGGTGAGGACACCATTCATTTGGGGGACGATCTGACCCATGACAGACCACACCTCACACTCGGGGTTCTGTCCTGGGGGCTGCGTCTCATCCCCAGTGCCGTCCGAAGCCACGCCCCCCGGGGTCCTGAACCCACACGCACTCCAGAACCTCCCAGAGCACTGTGGGCGGGACCGCAGACCAGCCAGGGAGTCTGATGCCACTCCAGAGCAGGCGTCCACCCTGCCCCAACAAGGCTGTGACGGGCACTCGAGGGTCAGCCCCAGGGGAGCCCAGCGTGCTGTGAAGAAATATAGGGTCCCTGCTTCTGCGAGACCACGAGGCTTCAGGACGTCGTGTCACACGGGCCACATGCTTCCGTAGTGCCGGGTTTCCTATGGAAGGAGTCCCAGAGAGCTGGACCTCGGCCGGCACAGCAGAGCTGGAGGGGAAGACCACCTCGGGGCACTGCAGCCCTACGCAGCCATTAGCTGGATGTGACAGGACCATCTGCCTGCTGCGTGTCTCAGCAGGGCAGCAACCCAGTCCCAGGGACCACAAGGCAGACACTGAGGTGCACCCAGCCAAGCGAGCCCAAGTCACCCTCCAGGGAGCAGAGACCCCAACCACTCCTCCAGCCTCAACCCCGCCACCATCCAAGGGCCAGGGAGGAGCCCTGGCAGAAGAGGAGGCTTTGCTCGTTCTTCTTAAGGTACTGAAGTGACAGGACGCACCCAGGCTGCGGGAGACAGCCTCCCCCAGGCTGCAGACGGGCTGATGCAGGTCTTCCAAATTGGGGAAGGTTATCTGAGGTCACCCTGCGGAGGAGCGGCACAGAAAGGAGAAACAACTCCAAATAAAGCACCGTTTGTCCCCAAACTGTCCCTGGACACTTGGACAAATAAACCCAGAAACACAGCTGTTGTCTCAGTGCCTGGAGCTACGTCCCTCCCTGTCAGAGTACAAAGCCAGACTCCCGCCAGAGCAGAAAAATCTCAGCGCTCACCAGGACCCCAGGATCCAATCGCCTGCCTTATGAATCAGCCTCAAATGTTAAGATGAACTTCTCGCTTGCAGATCCGAGGACTGTATTCAAGGGTCTGTCTCCAACACCCCTGGGCTTCAGGGGTCCCTGGAAACACCCCCACTGTTCCTAAAGAGGGGTCCTGTCTCCATCTGCCTCAGGCACCTCCGGAGCGGGATCTGGACCTTGGTGGGGAGTGGTCTGTCTGCTGCCTGTCCTGGATCTCTAAAAGGGTGTCAGACAGAGGACAGAGGCCCTCTTGGGGTGCAGAGGTCTCTGCAGTGTCTTGGCTCTGTGCCCACCGTCACGGGACAGCCACTCAGCAGTTCCCGCGGCCAGTGCAGAAAGGAAGCTTCGCTGCACTCTGCTGGGTACCCGTCTGGGGTTGCCCCTGGCTAACCCAGGCTTTGGGGTCCAGAATGCCCTTTCACAGGGTGCCTGGCTCTCTTGAGACGTGACGTTCACGTTTCCAAGGCAACATGGGCCATCAACAACCCACATCCCTGCACAGTGGAGTGGACTTCAGCCCAAAGTAGCTTCTCTGTGCCATGGACACTGGGATGGAGATTGCTGGGCCTGTGTCCCCTGGGGCTGCTCCTGAACAGGCTGGAACGTCCTCTGCCCAGTGAAGCAGCAAGCTTGACCGCAGGACGCTGGGCCAGGGAAATGAACACGGCCGGCTTTCACACCTCGGAGGGAAAACCTGCTGGGTACTGGACACACTGCCCCTCTGCCAAGGAGGGTGGTGGGAGCGGGAGAGGACACACTCGGCTCTGCCCATGAACCTGTGTCTCAAGCCCAGCGTCCAGTCCACACGTCTGACGGCCGCCCAGGGAAGCACACTGGCCGGAAGGTGGGCCCACCCAAGCTCAGGAGCAGCCCGCGAGTGGGCTGGACTCGGGGTCATGGAGCCCAAGGGCCGCAAGACACCAGCAAGGCAGCCACACGCTGACCTCATCTCAAGGGCACTGAGCATCGGGGACACACCGCCTGAGGAGCCCCTGCCTCCCCACGGATGTGACCACAGACATAAGTGGACCCCCAAACTCCGAGGCGGAGCCCCAACACTACGGTGGCTGGACTGGGAGACAAAGGCTGCAGGAAGGAATGGGGCTTAAATGTCATTCAAGGGTGAGGCCTGAGCCAACAGCACTGGGGTCCTCACAAGAGGAGCAAAGCCACCGGGGGCCCGGCACCAGGAGAAGCCCGGGTTTGGGGACAGTATGATACTGGCATTTTGGAGAGGAGCAGATTATCAGTTTTAAGAGACTTTTTAACATAATTACTTCATTGTGCATTTTACTCTACAAACACTACATCGAAACATCAAATGAACAGTTAAGGAAATTATACTGCCACAGTTCAGAAAATATGCACGAAACCTAGCTAGAAATCTTTTAATTTCATTTTTAAGACTGTGCATGACCCATAGAAGGGTTATTTGTTATTACCACAAGTAATAGAAAATTATAATTAGCTCTTTAAAATTAAAAGCAGAGGCAGCAGAAGTAGAGAAGGAAGGGACCCCAGAGCCCCCGGCCACTCTCCCTGACACTCAGAGGCAGGCCCTCTGCAGGAAGGATGCCATCCACAAGCCAGGAGAGAAGCTGCCCCGACCCTGCTCCTCCCCAGAGCGGGGGCTTCGGGCCTGGCCCCCAGGGGAATAAAGAGCTGGAGGCCCCGGACTGGGCCCTTCTGTTAGGCGGCCTGAGCTTACCAGGACAGCTTGACCTGGGTTCATGGAGGAATGCCCCCTGTACCAGGGACAGCCGTAACGCCAAGCGAGGGGTGTCCATCGGTCCCCCGTTCTGCTGTGACAATTGCCACCAACCTGCTGGCTTAGAGCCACACAAATTCATTCTCTTACACTCTGGACATTCAGAGTCCTGAAATGAGTCTCATGGGACACACGTCAGGTACTGGCAGGGATGGTTCCTTCTGGGGTCCCCGGGACGTTCCGACTGGGCTCTCCCAGCTTCTGGAGGCTGCCCACAGCCCCTTCCTCTGCCCTCAAAGCCAGCAGCACAGCTTCTCTGGCCTCCTGCCTCCCTCCTGGGAGGGCACCTCTGATTACGTGGAGCCACCCAGAGAGTCCTGGAGAATCTCACAAGCACACGGCCAAGTCCCTTTGGCCAGAGGAGGTGACGGAGTCACGGTTTCAGGATTAGGCTGTAAACATGGTTGACAGAGAGGAAGTGCTATTCAACTACTATAGGCAACTGGCCCCAGAGCAGCCAGTGCCTTATGGCCCCGGGGTCCAGCTCTGCACTTCCATGTCCAAGCAAAGGACGTGGGTCTACCAGGCCAAGGCAGAGCATCTTCCCAGGGAACAGGCAGCAGGCCTGTGGGGAAACAGCTTGATAGGAGAGGCCCAGATGCCCGGAGAAGAGCCCTGTGCAGGGTGACAGGAGGAGCCTGCCTCTCAGACCGCCGACTGGGGGGCTCTGGCAGCATCTACTCCTGTGGGATGTGTGGGACAGCTGAGAGACAGTGGGCAGATGGGCCCAGGGTGCCAGGACCCAGTGACCAATCCCACCCCACAGGCCCAGAGTCAAGAGTTCACCACCATCTCTGCAGCCAGAAGCCAGAAGAGAGTCAGCCCCTCTCCACTACTGTGGGGACCTACAGTAGAGCCTAGTGCAATCCGAGGCAGGGTCTCAACACATGAAGACAAGTCCACCACCATCCGGACACAGGTGCCCCACCTGGAGCAAAGTCTTCCCTTTGCGTCATGATCTCATCACTTGAGGGATGGACCTCCCATGGTGGGAATCCTCTGGGTGGAGGCTCAGAAGCCACCACTAGTTCTGATGTCACCTCAAGATAATTATCTTAGGCCATTTTCTGTGGCTATAACAGAATTCCTGGTGTAAGGTAACATATAAAGACAAAAGGTTTATTTGGTTCATGATTCTGGTGGCTGGAATATCCAAAGAGAAAGGGAGCAGCACCTGGAAAGAATCATGAGCTGGCAGATGAGTTGAAAGGGCTATGACCACGTGCAGAAGGGGCCAGGCACCGGTGATCCTGCTTGACAGTACCCACCCCCAGAGGAACACACCCAGTCCCGTAAGAACTGCGCCAAGCCCTTTTGAGGGTGGTGCCTGAGGACCCAGTCGCCTTCCACCAGGCCCCGCCTCTCACAGTCCTGCCGCCTCTCAACACAGCCTCCCTGGGACCAGGCCAGCCCATGGACCTGGGGGACACACTTGAACCTGAGCCACGGGGAGCTCTAGATCACCCAACCTGGGGGCCTGGAGCTCAGAGGTCACTCTCCAAATCTCAGAGCACATGACGAGCCCCCGCGTCTGTGTGACAGGCTGTGCTGGGCAGTGAGGGGACACCCGAGTCACAGCGACCCAGACCTGGCCACAGAGAGCTGCGTCCCCACAGCGGTACTGGAACTCGAGGAGCGACATGAAAACCAGGCAAACTCTGGAAGTGTGAAGCAGCCCACGGATTCACTACCCATGTAGCAGGATGCACGGGGTCAGGAGGCCCCTGGCCGGGGGAGCTGCCCACTGACCGAATGGGCATCGGTGGGCACGGCCATCCTTCCTCAGTCACCTGCCCAGCAGAAGCCTGCTGAACACGTCGCAGGCCACGCACGGCACTCGAGAGGAGCTCCAAAGACCAGCCGAGGCCTGGCCTGTGTCCTCGGGGTCTCCTGGCCCAGGGAGATGGACAGTGTATTAAAAATGTCCCAGCAGGTGGTGTAAATAGCAGTGCACGTGCGTGTGGGCTCTAAGTGTGCAGAAAGGGGAGGCGGCCCTGGAGGCCGCCGCCCACGTTCATTCAGCAGCTGGTAATTCAACAAATATTTGCTTCTGAGCCCTAGCCATGGGCACCCCGGAAGGCCGCAGGGACGGCAGCGGTACTGGGACTGACAGAGGTTAAGTCCCACTGACGTGAAAAGTCAGGTACGCAGGGCCGAGAGCAGACCCCAGGCCCGCGAGGGGGCTGGGGCAGGGAGGGGCCTAGAGGAGGTCACAGGGTGGGCAGTGCACCCCATGGCTGGCCGTGTGGCTCTGGGATCGTCCCAGCAACGATGCAGCTGCACACTCTGAGCAACGACGCGTACGCCTGCGGACCTACGTCAACAGAGCCGGCGTCTGAAAACACCACAGCAGCCGGGATGAAGCCCAGCGTGGGCAGCCCAGCACGGCCACGGGAGGTACTCAGGCTTCCACATGGCAGGGGGAGAAAGAGCCCAAAGTCTCCCGGAGGAGGTGCTGCGGCCGCCGAAAAGCGCTTTCCAAGGAGGGGTCAGTGGGACCAGCAAGACGCCAAAACCTCCTTGGAAGATGAGGAAGAAGACACTGTGGTATCCCAAGACCCAGGAAGGTCCCAGCAAGTGGGAGAGAGCGGCAGAGGGACCACAGAGGCCTGGGAGGGCCCAGCAAGCAGGAGAGAGTGACAGAGGGACCACAGAGGCCTGGGAGGGCCCAGCAAGCGGGAGAGAGTGACAGAGGGACCACAGAGGCCTGGGAGGGCCCAGCAAGCGGGGGAGAGTGACAGAGGGACCACAGAGGCCTGGGAGGGCCCAGCAAGCGGGAGAGAGCGACAGAGGGACCACAGAGGCCTGGGAGGGCCCAGCAAGCGGGAGAGAGCGGCAGAGGGACCGCGGAGGCCTGGGAGGACCCAGCAAGCGGGAGAGAGTGACAGAGGGACCACGGAGGCCTGGGAGGGCCCAGCGAGCGGGAGAGAGTGACAGAGGGACCACGGAGGCCTGGGAGGACCCAGCGAGCGGGAGAGAGTGACAGAGGGACCACGGAGGCCTGGGAGGTCCCAGCGAGCGGGAGAGAGTGACAGAGGGACCACGGAGGCCTGGGAGGACCCAGCGAGCGGGAGAGAGTGACAGAGGGACCACGGAGGCCTGGGAGGACCCAGCGAGCGGGAGAGAGTGACAGAGGGACCACGGAGGCCTGGGAGGACCCAGCGAGCGGGAGAGAGTGACAGAGGGACCACGGAGGCCTGGGAGGACCCAGCGAGCGGGAGAGAGTGACAGAGGGACCACGGAGGCCTGGGAGGACCCAGCGAGCGGGAGAGAGTGGCAGAGGGACCGCGGAGGCCTGGGAGGTCCCAGCGAGCGGGAGAGAGTGGCAGAGGGACCGCGGAGGCCTGGGAGGTCCCAGCAAGTGGGAGAGAGTGACAGAGGGACCACGGAGGCCTGGGAGGACCCAGCGAGCGGGAGAGAGTGACAGAGGGACCACGGAGGCCTGGGAGGTCCCAGCGAGCGGGAGAGAGTGACAGAGGGACCACGGAGGCCTGGGAGGGCCCAGCGAGCGGGAGAGAGTGACAGAGGGACCACGGAGGCCTGGGAGGACCCAGCGAGCGGGAGAGAGTGACAGAGGGACCACGGAGGCCTGGGAGGACCCAGCGAGCGGGAGAGAGTGACAGAGGGACCACGGAGGCCTGGGAGGACCCAGCGAGCGGGAGAGAGTGACAGAGGGACCACGGAGGCCTGGGAGGACCCAGCGAGCGGGAGAGAGTGACAGAGGGACCACGGAGGCCTGGGAGGACCCAGCGAGCGGGAGAGAGTGGCAGAGGGACCGCGGAGGCCTGGGAGGTCCCAGCAAGCGGGAGAGAGTGACAGAGGGACCACAGAGGCCTGGGAGGTCCCAGCAAGTGGGAGAGAGTGACAGAGGGACCACGGAGGCCTGGGAGGGCCCAGCGAGCGGGAGAGAGTGACAGAGGGACCGCGGAGGCCTGGGGAGGTGTGGCGGTGGAGGGGGCACAGCCCATTCCACCAGGGCATCCTGGTTCCAGGAGACGCCATGGCATCTGGGGCCTGGCAGTTGAGGGAAGTGGGTGAACCCGGTCACCACCTCCTCACCGCGACTTGGAGGAGGGTCTCCTGCTGCAGGGATGAGGGGCCTCCTCTGGTGCAGTCCCCTCCTGTGAGGCTCTGGTGACAAAGGGCTCAGCCTGTGGGTCACCTGGACCACAGCCTGGGGGGCCCCTGCAGCAGCAGGGAGGGAGGAGGACAGGGACGGAATCTGGGTCAGAGGCGCTGGCCACAGTGCCAGCAGACAGGCGCACTTGGGGGCCCCCTGAACACCTCCCCCCAAAACGCTAGCCGCTGCACCCCAGCTCGCCCGGCAGGGACAATGCGCCAGGTGACAATGGGGGAACCCCCTTTCCCAGTCCTGCTGAGGCCGGGCACCCAGAACGCCCAGGTGTGGCCCCAGGCCTGAGACACTGCCGCGAGGGTCCTCTGGAGAAGGCGCTCCTCCTTGACA
Source organism: Sciurus carolinensis (assembly GCF_902686445.1). Lineage (NCBI taxonomy): Eukaryota > Metazoa > Chordata > Mammalia > Rodentia > Sciuridae > Sciurus > Sciurus carolinensis. The sequence continues at coordinate 1,123,251 of NC_062230.1, read as the reverse complement.
AGGGGGACACCGTCTCACCTCTTGCTTCTTGAATTCGTGGAATTGAAGGGCTGGGGTAGCTCAGTGGCAGAGCGCGTGTCTGCCTGAGACCCCGCGTTGAAGCCCCAGCACCGCAGAGGCAAAGAGCCGCGCGTGGGCGGAACCACTTCCCACTGGGCACTCGACTCGTGGAAACACGAAACAGAACAAACCATCGCTGGACAGCAGTACCAGGACGCGGGCACTGGGGACGGAAGCAGGGGCAGGCTCAGAACTGAAGAGCCCACGAGGATGACGGACAGGCTGAGGGACGGACTGTCACGGGCGGCGAGCAGACAGCTGTCCCCAAGTTGGGGAGCGCCAGCTGGACAGGTGGGCTGTCAGTCGCTGCGTCAGGGAACTCAGGAAGAAGAGCAGGTGTGGGCCACGTGGAGGTCTCCTGAGACTTCCCGGGAAGGCTGGACGGCGGAGGACGGAAAGGCCCGGCCAGGCTGGGCGACCAACCCAAGCGAGTCCACCTGGCATGGCACACCTGCCAGCTGCTTCCTGAGTCACACCATGACAGCAGAGGACAGTGGGGATCTTCTGCCAAGGAGCTTCCAAGAGATGAGGCCCCGGGAACACCATCAGTCCCCTGAGTCCTCGTGATGGACACAGGGAGAGAGGGCCCAGTCTCGGTCACCAGCATCAGAGAGCACGCTGTCCACACAGCATGCAGCCAGCTGCTGAGGCCTGGATGTGCAGTGACCCTGGAGAGCTGTCAGCCTGGATCGGAGGCGGAAGGATCGACTATGGAGCTGCAATCTGGTCAGCGGAGAAACCCATTCCAAGACCAGACGACTGGGTGGTACCTGTAGGCAGGGGGAGGCTGGAGGACGGAGGGCACTGGGGACCCCTGGGACTACGTTCCGCCCCTTCCTGGATGCCCTGAGCTGAGCAGCGGCCCCGCCCACACCTCCCACCACAATGTCCTACCGCACCAGGGCTGCAAGCAGTGGGGTCCAGCAGTCGTGGGCCAAGACCTTGGAAACGGAGCCAGAATCAACACACCCTCCTCTGAGGTGTTCCCGTCGGGTGCTTCGGTCACAGCGAAGCCGAGCCGGGGGACGCAGCCTCGAAGGCCTGGGAGCCGCAGCACGTGGACACCCGCAGGTGGTTCCCAGTGACCGATCAAGCCAACCATGGATGCAAAGCACTGGCAGAGCAAGGAGCCCCTTCCTGCTTCCCCTCAGCCTGAGACCTGAGGCCCAGGAGGCGCACGGGCAGGTGGAGAGTCCCGAGTGGGGAACGGCTGCCCCCTCAGGGCAGTCGCTTTCCAGGTGGACCACACAGCCCCTCCCAGCACCCACCAGGAGAGCGTGTCCCAGTTCCTCTGCATCTCCGGGACCCGCAAAGCCGCTTCCACAGTGAAACCCAAGCAAGTCAGCAGAAGCTGGGCTTCTGGGTTCGCGTTTGTGTCTCTGATGTAAAAGGACCAAGCCGGGCCTCTCATTTCTCTTCTCCCCCAGACAGTCAGGTTGCAATGTTGGAGCTCCTGCAGCCACATTGTGACCATAGGAGAAAAGAAAAGGAGGGAAAGTAAAAGGGTGACCTAAGGGGGAGGAGGGTGGAGAAGGCCAAGAGGCCCATGTGGGTCAGCGGAGCCCACATGGTGGCCTTCTGCTGCGGGTTTCTCACACAGAACCAAAGCATCCTGTTTAAGGCACTGGTTCATGCCTACTTGCTGCTGGCTAACTGTATCCTAAATATCCAGAATTCTGTCCTTGAAACAGGCTGGAGGAAACAGACCCACAAACATGGAGCTGGGTGGACAAAGAACTTCTGGGCAGGAGGACCCAACTATCCTGCACTAAAAGGCTGATGATGTAAAGTCAGGGACCCGTCACGGACCACAGCCCAACACTTTGGTCGGCAATGGACCACACTGTACGGTGGTCCCATAAGGGAAGACTATAAGGTTGAAAGACTCCCGTCACCTGGTGACATCGCGGCATTGTCATCTGGTGCCAGCACCACAGTTACATGACGCTGGGCGTGAGTGACCGTGCTCTGGCCCGAGTATCTCCTGGACCGGCCTCCTCTGTCCCTGGGCACACTCCACCTGAAAGCCTTGCACAGTGAAACCTGCAGGACGCTGGAGGAAACAGACAGCGGGCCAGAGCCTGCCCAGACGGGAGAACTGCACGGTGAGACCGTCCACACTGCCTGACAGGATCGGGGACGCGACAGGATGCAACCCCAGTCAAACCTCAGCAGGACGTTTACAGAAACAGAAAAACAAAGAGCAGCCTTCACATGGAACCACAGGAAACCGAAGAGCCAGAGCAATCCCAGCCAGAGCAATCCCGAGTGAGGAGGAGAGGGCGGGAAGACCCCAACTCCCACCACAGCCAGAGCAACCCCAAGCAAGGAGAGGGCGGGAAGACCCCAACTCCCAGGAGTCACAGTGCCCCAAACGGCGGATGCCAGATCGGAACCCAGGAAAACCCAGCACACACACAGGCGAGGGCATCAGGACCAGCGGTAAGAAGCCAGTTCTTCCCCAAATGGTGAAAGAGCAGCCGATCAGGCCCGTCCTACACCGCACGCAAACACCAGCTAGAACTACATCAAACCAGGAAAACCATCCACAGAACAAGCAGGCAGCCCGCAGAGCCAGGAGACGCCTGCCAGCCACGTGTGGACAGGCCAGCGGTCAGAGCCGGGAGACGCCTGCCAGCCACGTGTGGACAGGCCAGCGGTCAGAGCCCAGAGACGCCTGCAAGCCACATGCAGACAGGTGGGCGGTCAGGCCCGGGAGGAGCACACACGGCAGCAAACACGCCGACTCGGTGGGCCACAGCCCCGCGGAGGTCCCCCTGAAGGAGACAGTGGAGGGCAGCACGGAGGAGGCGCTCGGCCTGACGGACGGCAAAGCACAGGTGGACACCACAGAGCCCTCAGTCCTGCTGGAGGCCAGCACTGGGGAGCGAGGCGGGGCTGGGCAGAGGAGGCTCCTGCACCCTGCTGCTGGGACCAGCTATTGGGCAAACCAGCAGAGGGGCCTTTAGCCCTGGTCAGAGGGACCGTGTGACCAGCGACCCACGTCTGGGCGAGCGGGAAGGAGCGGCACCGGGGTCTGAAGGAGGCATCCGCACCCCCGGTCCCCGCAGCTCTGCTCTCGCAGCAGGACTAAGGACCTGCGCGCCCGCAGTAGAAGGCCGTCCAGCCTTAAAGGGGGAGGAACCCTGCCCTGCACAGCTCCTGGACGTGGACCCAGAAGTGGGACCCTGGGCTGCAGGGAGGCGACCCGATTCCTGAGGGAGGGCTTCCCACAGGGCTCCATCCCCACCAGCCCTTCACGAGCGCCCCTCCTCTCCTCCTCCTCCTCACGGGGACCCCGGGCCCCTCTGCCCCTGCCCCGCCCTCGCCCCTCCCCTCCCTTCCTTCCTGGTTCCTGAGGAGCACCGTGGATCCAACAGCTGGGGACTGTCCATTCCGCTCCTCAACGTCACAAATGGATCCGGGTTTCCTGGCTGGCAGTCTCCAGCAAGGGAACCTCAAAAGTGACGCAGCCGACAACAGGAATAAGGCGGAGGCGTGAGCAGGCCCTCGGGCCACCTGTGGACGGCTTGCTGGGCCCAAGTGACTCCATGGGGCACTCGCCTCTGCCTGGGGGACACCTGCACCTTGACGCTGTTCGGAAACACCCTGGGGGACCACGTTCGGGTGGACCAAGTGGCTGGGCTGCAGCCCAGCTGTGCAGCACAGAGGAGAGCACTAGACTGAGTTCCCAGACGGCCTTCCCGTCCTGACACCGCTGGCCACGGGCTCTGAATCGGGAGGGTCGCTTCACACCTCCGGGTTGTCTTTCCTTCCCTTGAAGACAGATGTGGGGGAAAACTATCCCCTGGTCCCCCCAAGAGCTCGCGAGCAGCCTGGGTCAGGTGGGCCGGCTGCATTTGTGAGAACGCAAGAAATATTCATGAGACCTCAGGTCAGATCCAGGGAGCCACGGCCGTGGCTCACCCAAGCTCCTGGCACTCGCAATCAGGAGGATGTAGGAGACGGGATTCTGCCAGTAAAGACGGGAACCCCCGACTGCTCTCCACAGCTAACACGGGAGCCAGGAAACTGAGGAAGACATCACCCGCCAGGCAAGGCTGGTCTGCCGCCACGATCGCAGGGCCTACCCTGATGGCCAGAAGCCATTCCCACTTGATTTTAGAATGACTGCAGAATGATTTCGATTTCGATTTGATTTGAGAATGCAGTGGTAGTCTTTGTAACAGCCAGATTTTCCTTCAAAGTTACTTCTCTCCTGAAGTTAGCATTAAACTTAGTTCATGTTTTCTCAACACACACTTTTTTTTTTGTTTTTTGTTTTGTAAACAAACAGTGACTTGGATCATGAATTAAGAAGAGGGACTCAGATGAAATATTCACAAATACAATCTGAAACCCACAAAGTCAATAATCTTCAGGGCAAAGAAGCAAAAGTTGATTATTTGTGAAGCAGGCTGTGAATAATTTTTTAAAAAGTCATTCAAGCTCTAGAAAATTACATGAATTCATATTTATGTTTGGCACCAGTAGAGAAATTACTTTTTTCTTGTGAATCTACAGCTCAAGGATTTGAAATATAGATCCTTTAAAATGCACCAAGCAAAATTCCAAGGATTACGAGAAATGTTTTATTTATAACGTTTGCACAAAGCCAGACATTGTGCCTGTCTGTCTTCTCCAAGGCATTTTCCAAACCCAACGGACTGACTGCTACCAGGAAGGCCAGGGAGAGCGCCCAGTCCCTCCCTGTCCACGGTCACCGGGCCTGTCCCTGCTGGACGCCAGTCCACATTCCACCACGACACCCTAGCTTGCCGGCTTCACTGCCCAATTTTCTGTCCCTTTTCGGGCAGGTTCCCAGGATGCACACAGCAGCGTCTACTTATTGCATGGCCCTCTTCCTTGCGATTACCACACTCCGTGTGGCAGGAGATAAATGAGTGACTACTGACTGGAACACGAACGCTCCTCATCCTGCGTCTCTCCCTCATGGAAAGGACTCAAGGGGCAAAAATATTCCCCAACAGCAAACTCGTGTGCACCGCGTGTGGGTCTCCCGTGCCCCGTTGAGGCCCTGACCGCCCCCTTCCTCCCCGGTCACTATCTGCTGTCCTGTCTACTCGAGGCCTCACGACTGGCTGACTGGGGAAGGGTTTCACCTTCTTTCCTCAATCGCGTTTGGTCCTCCCTCACAAGGAGGTCCACCAGAGCCAGGGAAGAGCCACCGAAGGACTGCAAGTGGCAGGAGCCACGGCTGAACGTCAGGCCCAGGGGCGCCATGCTGCCATCTCCCCAGGAACTGGAGGCGGCAGGCATGAGGAAGAGCCCTGGGTTCTCCAGGTGGGGTCCCTGGGAATTCCCAGCTGGCTCAGGTCCCCTGTCCCTGCCGTGTTCCTATCAGGGACTGATCACCACCAGGACCCAGGCTCCCTGAGGGAGACCTTCTGGGGAGAGAGAAGACTACTGGCTGTATCCTACCACAAAAGGAGGTAAAAATGAATAAGTGAACGAAGGGGAAAAAACCCGGGAACTCGTACCTCTGGGAACTCTTAGATAAAATGACGAGCGACAGTGAGCAGAATTTCACAGTCGAGATCAAGTACTGGCTGGTTTAAACCCAAGCCCCCAGAAGAGAGCCTGCCTCCAGTCAAACCCAAATGGAGAGGAGAACCTCGGGCTTGGGCCTCCACTGGGCTACAGACCTCTGAGTCTCCTGAAGTACATTCCCAAAGTCTGTGGTGATGGAGACCATTTTTAGTAAGTGGCTGATAAGTGAACAAACAAATCAACGAATAAAAACACAGGAAGGTCTGTTAATAACCCAGCATGTTCTCAGTACCAATGTCACCTGGAGAAGGAGGCCCACAGGCAGGTCAGAGGAAGGCAGGGGGTTCGTGGGCTCCACTGCCGTTCCCACTACTGTCACTTTAGGATCACATCCTGTGGTCACCTCATTGACACATTCTGTCCCGTGAGTCCACTCAGGCTCTGGAATGGAGAGATGAAGCACAGGTCGTGCATTCCCGCTCGGATGCTTGGGACCAGAAGTGCTTCCGATCTTGAATGTTTTCAGATTTTGGAATATTTGCACACATGAGATTCCTTGGGAAAGGGTCCCACTTCCAAAGATGAAACCCACCAATGTCTCACCTACACTTCCTACACGTAACTTGAAGGCCATTTTACATACGTGTTTTGGTCACATGCAGGAAGCAATGTCACATTGTGGAACCACTCTGGTAACATAACGTTGTCACTGAAGAAGACTGGGACTGCGGATCCTTTCAGAGTTGGCCCTTTAGGGTCAGGAGTGCTCAACCTGCAGTAATGATGTTCACTATTTGCACACCAGGCGCGCACGCACACACACACACACACACACACAGTCGTCAATTCTTGCACCTTTCTAGGAATGTCTCCTACTTTAAAGGTAAAGAAACTGAGATCCAGGAGGATCAAGACACCCGCATGGGCCATGCAGCCATGAGACTGCAGCACCGCCAACACCAGAGCCAAACAGGAGACGCCCAGGAGGGCCTGCCTTCTGAGCCTTCTTCGCTGCGACTGCTCTCTGAGGCTGCCCGTCTGCCTCACCGGAGGACAGACACACAGAGTGCGGCCCAACTGTGACCAGCGAGGGGCAAGGAATCTGGGAAAATGTGGAACCAAACAGTCTGAGTTTTTAACAGGCATTTGTCTTAGTTTTTTAAGGCTCTTCCTGTGTAATAGTAGAGTTACCCTTGTGAGAAGGTTGCCAAAAAGATGTGGGCAATGTCCACCACGAAGGACCACCGGTGCCCATTCAGACTGCTTGTCCCTTCTTCATAGCAACCATTGATAAAGAAAAGCAAAAGTTGCCACCAGCCAGACAGGCAGAGCCTGGTACTTCATGTTCTGGAGTGAACTGGAGCAAAGTAGAAAAAAGCAAATACAAGAAAAGAAACCTACACACCAATCATTCTAAGGAAGAAAGATGCAAAAATTCTGATCACAATATCAGAAAATCAACAATGTACTAAAAAATATTAAAATGATAATACACCATGACTAAGTAGAATTTAGCCCCAAAGTGCAAGGCTGGTTTGATATTTTAAAATACAAATAATTCACCATTACAACAGAAAAAAAGTAGAAAACCCATATGATTAATTCAACAACTATAGAAAAAGCACTTGACAAAATTCAACAACTGTTCATGATAAAATTTGAGACTTAGTAATAGTGTATATTTTCTTAATTTCACAAAATGTATCATCTATGAAAACCCTGTAGTTATTGTCACACTTGAAGATGAAAGACTGAAGACTTTTCCCTCTAAAATTGAGAACAGAATAAGGACAATCCTCTCACCATTTCTATTCAACACTGTGATATAGGTTTTAGCCATTGTAATATGGCAAGAAAAAAAAAAGATAAGGATGTTTACCAAAAGAAGTAAAACTATTCCTCTTTGCAGCTAAATAACTTTACATAGGAATTTACAAGGTATCTACAAAACAATTTTTAGAACTAATAAGGAATTTAATAAGGTCACAGGATATAAAGTTCATACCAAAAAATCCATTATGTTTCTATATAGGAAAAGAGAAAACAAAATTGAAACAAGAAGAACCAAGTCCATCTATCATAGTTCAAGAAAGTAAGGAATAAAACCAACCAAAACATATATAATATCTTTAATTAAAACATACTAAACTGCAATTTAAGATTACTTAGCCTTTAAGGTGGACATTTACATTATATATGTAAATGTACACATGCACACACACATACATGCATGCATACACACACACACACACACACACCATGATCATGGGTTGGAACATTGAGTATATTAAGAGGATAATTCTCCCCAAATTGATCTATAGATTCAATGTCATTCCGATCAACCTGCCATCAGAATTTTACACAGACATTAAGAATTTGGAATCTAAAATTTATATGAAAACACAAAATAAATAGAAAAGGTCAAAGCACGTTTTAAAAAGAACAAATTGGAGAACTTACTTCAGCTGATTTCAAGACTTCTCTTACAGACACAGTATCAAAAAGGAAAAAGACTTACAGATGAATGGACCAGAATAAAGAGTCGAGAAATGACCTTGCATATATGGGGTCAAGGATACTTCGCAGAGGCTCTAAGACGATTCCGTGGAAGAAGTAGTGTATGTGTCTGTTCATTTTAATAAATAAATAATGCCATAATTTCCACATCTATGTGGGAAAAGGAGGAACATTCAACCCTCAGCCCATCACATACATACACAAGGGTGAGCTTGAAATTGATCATGGAACTAAATATAAAAACTAAAAATTAGAACAGACACTTCACAGAAGAAGATCTACAAGCAATCAACAGATATATGAAAAAATGTTCAACATCTCTAGTAATAAGAGAAATGCAAATCAAAACTACCCTAAGATTCCATCTCACCCCAATTAGAATGGCGATTATCAAGAATACAAGCAACAACAGGTGTTGGCGAGGATGTGGGGACAAAGGTACACTCATACATTGCTGGTGGGGCTGCAAATTAGTGCAACCACTCAGGAGAGCAGTGAGGAGACTCCTCAGAAAGTTTGGAATGGAACCACCATTTGACCCAGCTATCCCACTCCTTGGCCTATACCCAAAGGACTTAAAATCAGCATGCTACAGAGATACAGCCACATCAATGTTCATAGCTGCTCAATTCACAATAGCCAGAGTGTGGAACCAACCTAGATGTCCTTCAATTGATGAATGGATAAAGAAACTGTGGTGTATATATACAATGGAATATTACTCAGCTATAAAGAATAAGAAAATTATGGCATTTGCAGGCAAATGGATGAAATTGGAGAATATCATGCTAAGTGAGACAAGCCAATCTCAAAAAACCAAAGGACAAATGATCTCGCTGATAAGCGGATAATGACACATAATGGGAGGTGGGAGGGGGGCAAGAATGGAGGAAGGAGGGACTGTATAGAGGGAAAAGAGGGGTGGGGGTGGGAAGAGGAGAAAATAACAGAATGAATCAAACGCCATTACCCTATGTAGATGTATGATTGCACAAATGGTATGCTGTTACTCCATGTACAAACAGAGAAACAACATGTACCCCATTTGTTTATAATAAAAATAAATTAAAAAAAAAAAACTAAAAACTAGAGAGCATTAGGAAAACAGAAGAGACCCTTGTGACTTCAGAATACATATTTCTTAGGCTGGACACAAAAAGCATGAGTCATACAGAAAATAAGGAGACATTTTGATAAAAAATAAAACACTTGTTCTTTCGAGGGCCACTGTTGAAAGGAGGAGAAGACAAGCCCCAGACTCAGAATGAATACTTGGGATAGCTTTCCAAACAAAGAACTTCCATCCTGAAGACACTTTAAATACTCGCAGTTACACAGGAAAGCAGGCGGAGCTGTCTGAACGGGGACATCGCCAGGGAGGAGACACACGGCTGCTGAACACACGAAAGCCTGCCCATCAGTCGCCATCAGGAGTGTGAATACAATTCACAGTCATGTGTGACCACAGCCCAGTGGGACGGCTCGCATCCAGGACTGACTACCTCAGGGTCGGCGGGGATGGGCGGCAACAGGAGATCTCACAGGCCGGTGGTGAGGGTGTGGAAAGATATGACCGCTCGGGAACACCGTTGGACAATTTCTTTACAAAGTTAAGCAAACATCCACCTAACCATAAACCATCCATTCCGCTTTTAGGTGCTTTTCCACAAGGAGTGAAAATGTATGTCTACAGAAGATGTGCACGAGGATGCTCAAGGAATTTTATTTAAATCCCTCAAAATCTTGTCCCGATGCTCACAAATGTCCGTCAATGGTGAGTGACTACACTATGGCACAGCCATAAAATGGAATACTACCCAGCAATGAAAAGGAGCAGACTATTAATAATAATCACAAAGGGAATCCTGAAATAAGCTGAGAGAAAGACAACAGGACTCAAGAGTGCATGTTACATTATTCCACTGTGTAAACTTCTAGAAATGAAGCTCCAGAACGCAGACCGGCTGGGGCAGGGAGGTAGGAGCAGGGAGGCAGAGCTGTGTGCCGGTGGCAGAGGAAAGCTTGGGGCGTGACGTCTTCACCGTGACGCGGTTCCCTAGGGATGCAACCTCACTCCACAGTCCTCTCCATGGACCTGGAACCCACAGACATCGGGGGCCCACTGTATATTTTCAATGAAAATAAAGCGGAGCGGATTCAGAACGAGGTGAGGGGTGAGAAAGCACAGCTCTCTGAGACACGTGGAGACACAGGAGGGCCATGGATGCGAGAGAAGCTTCCGGGCATTCTCACCGCAAAGACCAGGTGGCGTGGTGGGATCTGAAGACACCAGCCTTCATCAGACAATAGAAAATAATTCCCTAACAAGAAAAGGAGCCCAAGATAAAACTGGCTGTGCTGCCGACGGGGTTCCTAGGTACTGGAGAGGGGCGGCCAGGGCCCCACGAGGACGCTGGCAGAGAGCGACAGGAGGCCTCTTCCAACTGGAGCGCTAGGAATCTGCGTGGGCAGCCCTCTGTCCTGCGCGGGCAGCTCTCTGTCCTCTGCGGGCAGCCCTCTGTCCTGCACGGGCAGCCCTCTGTCCTCTGCAGGCAGCCCTCTGTCCTGCGTGGGCAGCCCTCTGTCCTGCACGGGCAGCCCTCTGTCCTCCGCGGTTGGCACAGGAGAGCCCAAAGTCGAGAATCACCGCGCTGTGCCGGGACAGCTGCCCCCCACAGGCCAGAACGTGGGAGGGCACTGAAGGGCTGTGCTCTGCCTCTCTGCCCGAGGCCTCGTCCTGCTTCCTTCTGGCCCAGGAACACTTGGGCGGAAGCGGGATGACATGTGGCTTGCTCCCGGGCAAAGGCTCGGGCAGCACGGGTGGCCGGTCTGGAGTCGGCCCAGACAAGAGTGACAGGTGGAGACCCCATGGTACGTGGGGTGCTGTCCGCAGCCTCGGATTGCAGCCAACCCACGTCCGTCCCCTCCTGCGGGCATGCTGAGGAGGAGGGCCCGTGGCTGCCAGCAGAGCCGGGAACAGGGAGCCACTGAGGCACCGGAATCCTGCCCTGCGTGGACACGGCTGCGCACGGTGCTTTCCAGTGCTGACTTAGGGGGCAGGATGCTCAGACCCGTGTGAGGAAGGTGAGCAGAAGCAAGGCCGCGGGCTCCCAGGGGCTCTCACCCAGGGTCAATCAGACTGAAAGCAGCTCGAGCCTTGGTCACTCACTTCTGCCTGTGCCCACCCGCTCAGGAGTCAAATGCTCCAGGCCAGACTTTATGTTGGAACGAGGCGTTTGCTGAGGATGGCCCTGCTCGGAAGAAGTCACCCAGGACTCCGCAACCATGGTGGCCAGCTGTTGGCTGCTGCTTCTCTCCATTCTAGTTCTCCTCCATGGACAGACCAGAGCTCATAGGCACCTCCACCCTGTGCCCGGCCAGGGCGACCAGAAGGATTCGCTCTGGCCCACAGGCCTGTTCTCCAAGTGCTCTTGTGCAGAGGGCGGAGACAGCTGTGCATTGCTCAGTCGCCGCGCCTGAGGGTTTTGCTGGCTCCGATCTCGTCAGGCCTCCGTGTGAAAGGAGGCCAGGAAGGTGTGTTGCCCTAGCTCTTCCCACACGCAGCGGGGAAATCCACACGCTGTCCCCAGGGAGGGCAGGCCCAGGTGTCCTGATGGCAGAATGCACCTCTTTGAAGAATGACATCATGAGACCCAGCTCGGCACCGAGGACAACCCAGCTCTACGTCTAGGAGGGTCCTGCTCAGGGACAGCACTGGGCAGGTGGCTGCTGTAGCAGGCTCCTGTGAGAGTGTGGAACGGAGGGGTCCAGGTGTGATGGCGGCCCTAATGGGCGCTCTCGGTTCCTCACGTGGAGGGTCTCTGTGAACACGTCATGGGTGTCTGTTTCAATCACGAAAGCAGAACAAATTCTGCAGACTTAGAGCCCATTGAAAGGTAATCCAGCCACCATGAAGGGTTTTTTTTCCTTATATTTCATATCAGATTCATTTAATAAAATCTGAAGTCCAGGCTTTTCTGGTTTAAACTTTTCTGGTCTTTAGGTACTGTGCCTAACTTTAAAATATGGACCCCAGATAGTATATGATTTCCTTTGCAACAAGCCAGACACTAAAAGAAAGCCAATGGTTTTTGTGGGTTTTTTTTTTTTTTTTTTTTTTTTTGAGTAAGATTCACAAAAGGTAAAATTTAAGTATTTTCTCAAATGCAAGTAAGTAAGTTCCTAGTTGAACTCACATCTCGGTTGGTCCATCTGCATGAAAGGTTGATCTGCATTAGACAGAGATCCTTTTAAAATAAATTCAGTATCATGACTTTCAAGGGCATTCAATGACAAAGGGAGTAGATTAGAAGAACACCCTAGTTTGTTTCTAACCAGACAGCTCTGAAGACTAAATAAGTTTCACGGGTAATTAATATCTGCATTAAGACTAATGTGCCTGAGAGCAGAGCTCCTTTTTAAAGTGGCAGACGGGCTTCTCGAATGCCCTACTTCGACGCTGAGTAATGGCTGGCCCCGGCAAACACACCTGTCCCAGAAAGCCAAACGGGCGAAGGTGAGAGTTATGAGCGTCCGTCCTGAGCTTCCACCAGCAAAACCCAGCACGTTCTCTCTAATGGAGAGTCTTCTTATATAATTACTGTTTAATGTCTCTCATGAAAATTAAAGATGAGGTAGAAAATAAATATCATATATAAATACACACACGCCGATTCTCAGGATAAGAGCAGCTGGGACCCCGTCTGCCTGGTGTCTCCCAGAGTCCTGTCACATGACCTGTCCACGCTGGCAATCTACAAGCGACACACCGTGCTTGTCTTGACCCAGGCAGGGCCACTCTCCCCATGGCCTTGGAAACCAGGCCCGGGACCCTGCAGGCTGGCCTGCATCCTGGAAGCCCCGGGGAGGCGGGGAGGCTGGTCTCTGCCCCTTGGGAGTGCTGTCTCCAGAGGCCCGATCAGGGTCAGGCTTGCCTTTGGAGGGAGAGCTCTTACCTCACGTGGTGGGCTTCCTGTTGCTTCCCGTCGGGACCCCGCAACGCCCGGTCGTCCCAGCTGTGGGACTGGCAGGCCCCATAGAGGGACTGAAATTTCCCACCAGCATTTCATCAGTGGTCTCTTCCGCTGAGAGCCTGCTGGGTGTAAAACTCCCACTCTTGGTAGTAAACTGGCACTCTCCCCAATTCACTCACTCCGGTACTGTCTGCTATCTTCACGACGGAGCCTTCCTTCTCAGCTTGGACCACTTGGCAGGCTCTGCGTTTCCTACGTGCCAATCTCCAGGGACGGGCTGGTACTAGGAGCCGTGCCCTGCCGTGCTGGAGACTGGGAAAGTAAGTGCATCCGTGTTCACGTTGGCAGAAGTGCACGGAAACACACGTGCAAACAATCACGTGTCGTGTTTCAAGGCTCTCCCCACCTCCCGGCCGCTGCCCCAGCATCCACAGCACGGACGCAGCCCACTGCAGACCACATGCACTCAGAGAGCTTGCGTCCACTCTGAGCGTGAGGACTTCTCCTGCCCCCTCCCCTAAACCACGCAGCATAGCCAAGTTCACACGGCGTGCCGCTGTCTGAGGTGCCACAAGTCACCCAGAGGTGGCACAGTCGGGTCAGAGGGCCTTCGAACAGCACGCCATCTCATCTGAGGGACCTGGGCGTTTGCAGGCGTGGCACTGGCGGGGGTCTGCAGCCAGTTCCTCCCGAACACCAAAAGAGGGCTGCATGTTTTCCAGTGTTTCTGCCAACTGTATTTATTGCTCACGTTGCCCAATTCAGACGGCAGGTCTCCGTCCCGTGGCTCCTAGTCCTACGACCACCCATTTGTCGTCACACCTAGCAAAGTGCCCGGCTCCTAGGAAGGTTCTGGGACTGTTGTCTAGCATTGCAGGAAAGGCCACTTCCTCCCACATAAAAATGATTGCTCAGGACACAGGCATCCCAGTTTATCAAACATTGCTACATCACGAAAATCTGTGGGATTCCCACTGCATCAGGTGGCTGCATGGCAAAGACAGAGCACATGGCCCGTCCTCAAAGGACTGCGGGTCAGAGCAGCTGTTCGTCCACGCAGCATTGGGCAGAGGCTGGTCACCAACCAGCCACCACCTGAGAGTAGGGATGCTTGTGGAGGACTCGCTTTTCAAAGACACAAATGCGAATGAGTTCGAGGTTAGCCCTACAACACCGCCAGTCTCCACGTACCCAGAGGTCAGCAGACGCAGAGAACACCACTGGAGCTCTCAGCACGGCGTGTGGTGGTATGCGCCATATGTATGCATCAAGGTCCAAATGCAGGCCATCCAGAAAGGGAACCGTGTGGTCAGAGAACCATGCAGAGAGGTGTTCGCACAGCACACAGGACTGCAGACAAGAGCAAGGCCAAGGAATTCTCAGTGAGGAGGTAAATGTCAGCTGGCTCTGAACGAAGACTGGAATTCACCAGTGTTGCTAAGGAGGGAGGGAGGGAGGGAGGGAGAGAGGGAAGGAGGGAGGGAGGGAGGGAAGGAGGGAGGGAGGGAAGGTGGGAGGGAGGGAAGGAGAGAGGGAGGGAAGGTGGGAGGGAGGGAGGGAGGGAAGGAGGGAGGGAAGGAGAGAGGGAGGGAAGGTGGGAGGGAAGGAGGGAGGGAGGGAGGGAAGGAGAGAGGGAGGGAAGGAGGGAGGGAGGGGAGGGAAGGAGGGAGGAAGGGAAGGAGGGAGGGAGGGAAGGAATGAGGGAGTGAAGGAGGGAGGGAAGGAAGGAGGGAGGGAAGGTGGGAAGGTGGGAGGGAAAGAGGGAGGGAGGGAAGATGGGAGGGAAAGAAGGAGGGAGAGAGGGAGGGAGAGAGAGAGGGAATGAAGGATGGAGGGAGGACAGATGAACAGGCAGCCTAGACAGGGAGACCAACTTCAGCACACGGAGATGTGACAGTTTCGTGACCTCAATGACAGGTTTTGTGTGGCCAAAAGACAAGGCGTGCTTGGGAAGGGCTGGGAAAGGTTGGATGGGGCCTGGTGCTGGTGCCAGGGCAAAGGGTCTAAGTCACTTGTCGCTGGGCTCAGGGGATCGCCAGGTCCCCAAGCAACAGTGTCGTGGTCAGGCCTGTGGAGGAGAGGCTGGAGGGACCGCAGGGGAGAGGAAGCCAAGAGAGAAGGAGAGTTAAAAGTCTACAAGTTCCAGATGAAAAGTCACCGGGCTCAAGAGTGTCCCTTGAGCCTGCCAGGGAGCAGAAGGGAGGGGAGGCTGCTTCTGGAAGCTCTTCCGAGGGGACACGGGTGCAACTTAGCGAATGACAAGCCATGAGAGGCAGAGAAGAGGAGGCAGGCCACTCCGAGGTTCCAAGCGTAAACAGCAAGCGGTCGAAGCGCAATCCCATTTGCAAACTCGCCGAGTCAGAGTGCGAACTGATTAAGAATTAATACTGAGTATATTTTCAAATAGGCATGTTACAAAAACCATCTCGGGGAATCGGCTCATCAGGATTTCCACCTTAGAAACGCACTCAGATGGCCAACGGCCGACACTGACAGCCTCTACATCTTACATTATTAATGTCCCATTGATAATGAATTATGAATGTCCAGTCCACAGTCGGCCATCCCCAGAGTGAAAGAAGACGCCCACGCTGTATGCATGCATCGAAACATCACCCTGAACCCCGTGATCATGTATAATTAAAACATGCTAATCAAAAAAATTTTAAAGTTAAAAAAAAATAAGATTCTCAAGTTTGAGGTCTAGGTTTCCTAGCAACCAGAATTCCCTCGAGCAGAGAAAAACTGATTTTTTTTTTTTCCCAGTAAAGATGTTTGGTGGATCTGCCACAGGGGGAAATGGTCACTACCAACAGACCTTTTGACTGTGTCCCAAAGAAAAGAGGGGGCTCCACCAGCAGGGGCATCCCACCTGCTCTCCCACAGCGGTCCCTGAGTCCTGAATGCACTGTGTCTGTTCCCCTCCTGGCACGGGGCGATTTCTCCCTCCTTCACATCCCCACGGGACTGGGAAGACGCTGGGGGAAGTGCCAGGCAGGCGGGTGAGCTCTGAGCCGCCCGCCCTGGGTTGGATTTCCACATCCGAGGCCACCTACCACCTGTGCATGGGCTGGGATCCCGCTCTGCCTGGCTTTGAGCCGTGGTTCACTCCCTGTCTCGGTTTCCTCATCTATAAAGCAGGCAGCACAGCACTCTCCAGCAGTGCTGTGGCCACTCAGGCACTCTCACGTGCCTGCTTTTCACGTTTATGCTCCCTGGCTTTACACTCTATTTATGACCTGTGAGGTACGAGCGTGTGTGAGTCAGAACTACGGAAAGGGGGGGCTGGGGAGATAGCTCAGTTGGTAGAGTGCTTGCCTTGTAAGCACAAGGCCCTGGGTTCGATCCCCAGTACCCAAAAAAAAAAAAAAAAAAAAAAAAGAACTACGGAAAGGGCTTGAGACGGTTCTAGCGCATCCTGACCCTCGGCCGCAGCAGGCTGTGATGAATACTCTATCGGCTCCTGTGGTGCCGAATCTGAAGGTGAACACACTGCACACTGTGGAAATAAGAAGATCATCTGGTTTTCTGGTTCTTTCCCCACTGCTTCCTACCCCAGGTGCCACTTTGCAGTCAAGTATCCACTGCGCCTCAGAGAGCCCCACAAGGACCTTGGAGTTGGGGATGGACAGCCAGGCAGCCCATCCGAGCACCCCTCCTCAGGGGCCGAGGACTCTGCAGTCACGTGCACAGGCCTGGAGGTCTCTCCAAGTCAGCCAGCTCCCCACGGAGTCCAGGCACGGAGGAGTCTGGTAAAATGCACGAGGGAAGAGACGTTGATAGGACATATGGAAGAGACAGCCTCCAGAAGAAAAGGAAGAGCAACCAGGATGAGGCTGTGCCGGACACACAGGCGGAGGAAGGTCAGAACAGGGGCTGGTGAAGACACTCCTGGAGAGCCCCCAGCAACCAGGTGGTGTGCACAGTAAGGCCCTCCAGAGATGACCACGTCCATGACCATGTCCTCCCAGAGCTGAAGTAACGAGGTGGAAGTTCTGGCGATGGAGACTCTCCTGGACTGTGTGGGTGCGTCACTGTCATCACAAGGGTCCCTACTAAGAGGATGGCAAGAGGGTCAGAGAGGGCAGAGTCTGGGGGACGCAGGGCAGGAGCCAAGGAATGCTGTCCAAAGCAGGAGGGGCCGGGGAGGAGCCTCCACAGGAGCTGCGGAAGGACACGGCCTTCCCGACAGACCTCCTCGGAGCGAGGAGGCAGGGACCCTGTGTGGCCTTAGTCCTCTGAGACGGTGATAGTTGATACAGCAGCAGTCAGAAACCAACGCAGGAGCAGAGCGGGGGAGACTGGGAGCGAGATCTTCACAGACGCCCTTGGACGTGCGAGGAGACGGCCAGGAGGAGGCTGCAAAGCAAACAGGCCAGAGGTGCCAGCCAGGGAGGGTCGGGTGGGTGGGGTGCTCACGGGAAGGCAGAAGGGGACCACCGTGACAGCTGAGCCATGAGGCTGGGGGAAGCAAGTGAGACTTTGGCCAGTGGGCCCTGCAGGAAGGGGCTCCGCCATAGGAGGACCACTCTGCTCTGTGGAAACAGCGAGCCCCTGGAATGCTGAGGACTCCAGGGTCTTCGCCGACACGATTTTCCAGTCACCTCCGGTCACCGTGACCTTTCACGCCACTGTACAACCTGCACATTGTAGAAGGGACAGGGACACCAGGGATCCCTGCCCACAGAGACGCAGGCCCGCCAGCCTCCATCGGCAAGTCCAGCCTCCCTTGCTTGCTGACAGGGTGGCTGCTGGATTCGTCCTTGGGGTGAGCTACTGCTCGCTGGGTTGATGACTTGCATAAACCCTCTGACATGTGCTCGCTCTGCCTCTGCTGAGAGCCTGATTCCACATTTTATAAGTTCATCTGTGATATTTTATTAGGATCGAGCTACAGCGGAACTCATAAAACCCAGGGCTGACTCCCACCACAGGACAGATGCCACTGTATCAAGGCGGGCACTGGCCAAAGGCAGGGGCCTGGGGACCACCTCTGCTTCCAGATGACAAACCACCAAGGGCGTGCTACAGGAGCCAGGAGGGCAAGCGTGAAGGCCCCCGGCAGGCTCCTGACCCTCCTTCTCCAGTCCCCTGACAGCACACAGGCAGGTCCTGCAGCCCATCTGACCACACATGGGCAGGTCCTGCAGCCCACCTGACCACACACGGGGAGGTCCTGCAGCCCACCTGACCACACACGGGCAGGTCCTGCAGCCCCCTGACCACACATGGGCAGGTCCTGCAGCCCCCTGACCACACACGGGCAGGTCCTGCAGCCCACCTGACCACACACGGGCAGGTCCTCCCCTTTCGGTCTAACAAGGACCAATCATTCCTCCTTCCAGAACTCTGCCTGCCTTCAGGACTCTGGACAAGAGAATGAGACCAAGCAGTGCCCAGCACGGCACCTGGCCCTTGGGAGCTGACGTGTGGGATGAGGGCTGTAAGTAAGAAATGCTTAACTACCCAGATCACTCAAGTGCAGAACTACCCTCGCTTCAGAAAGGACATGAGCATCCCCATGGATGAGACCAGCCTGCATCCCCTCCGGCACATTGGCAAGGGACCAGTGTCCCATGCTAGGGAGATGAGGTTGGGAGGCCGAGGACCTGCACCATTTTTGTGGATTTCAGAATTTCCAGAATTATATCCATCATAGAGGACGTTTTTGCTCCATTCTCAGTTTTATCAGAAAATGATTTTGTTTCTCTGTGAGAGAAACATTTGGTCTCTAGTTTCAAAGAGGATTCTTATATTAGATTTATAAAGCTTCACTTAAGAATGAGGGTTGAACTTTACTAAATCACATTACCATGCACTGAGATTGTCCTCATTCCTTGTCTTGTTCTTATACTAAGATGAACTACGGTAATGAACCCCGGCCCCAGACTCCTCACCAGGGCAGAGAGGCAGGATTCCGAACGCACACGGCAAATACGTCCACGAGTGAATTCTTTTAGACTTTTGGCCTATGTCAGCATATTCTAAACTGCTCAGAAAGATGTGCAATGATTTTTTAAAAGGGTTTATTCTCCAATTTGAGGAAGAATGGTGGGTTAAGGAAATGGCAGCAGGTCTCTGCTGCGTGAACCCCCAGACACTCTTAGCACATGCCCAGGGCACCTTAAGGAGACAGAGCATGGCAGTGCCCAGCCAGGCAACCGCGGGACCTTCCCAGCGCGCCCATCTGCATCTGCACAGCATTGCTCTGCAGAACACCAGTGTCCAAAATGCTGCTTCGTTAAAGAGGGAGACTTTGTTTACCTCTAAAATACATGACTGACATCCGGATTCAAAACCACGTTTGCCTAGCAGCACAATTTGAATGCATTGATTCATCCATGTTTCAGATCGTCCTTTTACTTTCAGGATTCGCCTAGACCTTAAACACCTGAGAGACTTCCGGCCACTCCGTTGGCTGTCTCGTGGGAGAAAGCACCAGCTGAGGCATTTTATGAATTCTTCCTCAGTCCGCACCTGCACTGCTGATTCGAGTACCCACTTCTGTAAACTGATTCAAGCTTGAGCAGCGTTCTGTTGCGTGTTCCCTGTCGAGGGTCCGTCAGGTAACAGCCACAGGGGTTCTCCCTTCTAACTGGGGACCCTTTTGCATTCATTCACTGAACAAAGAACCCAAGTGGCCCTCACACAGCAGGAGCCAGGCCCAAGAAATGGCTAAGGAACACCTGCAGCTTTGGCAAAGGTCCTGGTCTAGTGTGAGAGAAGACATGTCAACAAATAACCACAGTCCCTGCAGTCGGGAATGAGAACCGGCTGTATAGGGAACGGCCGGAGGACTTGGTGCCTCCACCACAGCGTCGAGGCCTGAAAGGTGAACAGAGTCACAGGGTAACTCAAGAGGAAGCACAGACTGTGTGAGAGAAGGGGAAGGTGGGGCACAGAGAACATCGGGCAGAGGATGGCAGGGGGGCCTTGTCCAGGATGAGACACAAACTTTAGTCTGTATGAGTTTCTTGTGGCTGCTGTAAAAAAAAAAAAAAAAAAAAAAAAAAAAAAAAAAAAAAATCATACACCCAGTGGCTTCAAACAAGGCAGAATAATTTTCACATGAACCTTGGCCACACGTCACTTGAGACCCAGCTTTGTACTGTGTACATAATTTGCTCTCCTGTGTTTGTCTCTCTCTGCTTGTTTCTTTAGAATTGTGTTATGTTAGAACGCGGCCGGCACCATTTCCAAGTTAAGGGGTTTGATGGATTTTGCTCTGTGGTCTCAGGTAGAATCCAGTTTGTATACACGGAATGGACTCCTGACCCTCTTTACGGAAGAGGTAACAGCCACTCCCCTGATAAAGGAAATACATTTATTGTTTACAGCCTTTCAAAGAGGGAAATTCCAACTTCTTGAATTATTTTTCCAATAGCAACATCCCTCTGGGTAATGCATGCTTAATGCCAGCCACACACTCAAGCTAACAGCGGAAGAACGAGTCGAGCCATCTGAAAGGCCAGGAGAGCCGCCGTTTGTAATCGGATATTTCAATACGGCTAGGCTCCTAACTTCAGGATGATGAATGGCCATGGAAAGATATAAACCTTCACGGGAAAGACTTGGCTTCCTCTGCTTCTTACATAATCAATTTGACATTTGAATTTTGGCAAAGGATCACAGGTAGCTTGCTTTATTTATCACCTGAGATTAGATAAAAACATCATTGTTATCAAACCATACCAGGCTTTTCCTAAAATAATGTGCGGTCTTTCAAGTAAGGATCCCTTTGTCCTGACATCAAAGTCCCTCAACAGGACTGCCACATGCACTAAACACAGACATCAGCTCTCCCACCTGCTACCCTGCCCACCACCCCTTAAATCAACCCACGCCCCACACCTACCACGCTGCAGCATGCAACCAACCTGAGAAAGAGAAGGATCGCTAGAGAAGTCACTGTGAGAACTGGGAAGAAGAGGTACCAAGCACCGTCACACCCTCCGCAGGGACAGTGCTGGCAGGCAGAAGCTGCCCTGTGACCTCAGGCCTGCGCCATCCAACAGGCATGGGGTACTCCCAGGACCATGTGAGAGGCCTCCAGGTGAGAAGGACCTCCAGGCCATCAGCCTCCCTCAGCCCCACAGTGACCTATGTGCCCTCTGGGGTATCCCACAAGGGACTGTCCAGAACCATCTGAAGAATCAGCTGCAGAAGCATCAAAGGGCAGGTCTGAGTGCCCACTGTCTCAGCACCCCATAAAAGGGTGGGGTTGAGGAGGGGACTTGGAAATTAAGCCAGGAGTCAATCTAGACAGAACCCTACACCCCACCAATGAGAGGACCACACCCTTGCACCCCAGGCTCCTGCTCAGGGGGCAAAGCCAGCCCCCAGGAAGGCTGCAGAGGCCCAAGGCTCCTGCTCAGGGGGCAAAGCCAGCCCCCAGGAAGGCTGCAGAGGCCCAAGGTTCCTGCTCAGGGGGCAAAGCCGGCCCCCAGGAAGGCTGCAAAGGCCCCGGGCTACTGCTCAGGGGGCAAAGCCGGCCCCCAGGAAGGCTGCAGAGGCCCAAGGCTCCTGCAGTGGCCCCGCCGGCTCTGCCGCCTCCACCCTCACAGAACAGCGAGATGGAGGCCACCCCCTACCACCCCCACCTGCACGGCGCGTGGTCTTTCTGGTGACTTGGGAAGGACAGGCAGTGACATGCTTGGAGACGTGATGGTCAGGAGCCCAGGCTTGGTGACACAATGGTCAGGGGCCCAGACCCGGAAGCCAGACAGCTGGGGGTGAGCTCTGGGGCCGCCAGCCACAGCTGTGCAGCCCTGGGTCACTGCCTTGCCCTCTCAGAGCCGTTCTTCTCCGTGAATGGAAATATCAGTGGTGCCCCTCTCGTCTTCTACCCCAGGAGAAGCCCCGGGAGCGCCTGGCTGCAGCAGGCTCAGGGACCCCTCCCAGTTCCCGCATGCCACAGGAGCAGCTCACCTTATCTCATTCCATCATCACGAAAAGGCTTCGTCCTGCAGGGATGGATGGACTCAGGCTCAGAGAGAGGAGCCAGCCCTCTGCCCGGCCTCCGTCCAGAACCCAAGGTGACGAGCCAGCGGGGCAGAGCCGACCCAGGTGAGATCTGACCGCCACGCTGGGCTCTGCCCACACACCTCGCTGAGGTGGGGTCTCCACCAGGGAAGGAGTGCGCTAGGGCTGGGGATGACCCGTGGCCGTGAAGTGCAGCTCTGGCCTCTGACAGGAGGGAGCCGGACCACGGGCAGGACAAGTGCCAGGCCGAGGGCAGCAGAGGTGGGAGGCAGGAGCCAGCGCCCTCCCGCCACCTAAGTTTGGAGTGTCTGACGCCAGGTCTTCTCTGGCCTGAGGGGAGGACTGCCCACAGGTGACCCAAGCGCACAGAGCACGCTGCACACCCTGTCGGCTGGACAGACCTCGCTAGGGAGCTGACATGACCACGTACGGAACAGCATCAGAACCACATCCCAAAGTCCCGGGGGAGACTAGCCTCAAGACACCCAAGGACAAGTGGACGAGGGTGAGCACCCACAGCAAGAGAGCAGCAGGACCTGAGACCAGGCGCCTGGACAGGGGTGAGGGAAGACAGTGGACAGCAGAGCCGCTCACCAGCAGGTGGAGGGAGAGCAGAGAGGAGGCCAGGCGCAGGCCGGGCGTGGGAGGCCAAAGCTTGGCACAAAGACCATCGATTTTTCAGAAGAACTGAACCAAAGAAAAACAACGAACTAATGAAAGAAAGGGAGAGCGCTTTAAGAAACACCACAGTCAATAAGAAGACGTCCTCAAGAAGAAAAGTGGTCGCAAAATGTCCACTGAAAGGTTGACTCCTTCAGAGACCACAAATACGCCTATGCAGAAAGGGTGAAAAACCAGCCTGACCCCGACTTGTCCTCTGCGGTAGAAAGTTCCAGAACACCCTGGAACGCCATCCACACAGATGAGGGGAAGGTCAGGAGTCCCAAGGAGAGCCCGCGATGCTGAGAAGGCTTCGATGTGCAGTCGGAGGGCATGGTGGACTAGTCCCACCTCTAGAATACACACTGCAGACAAAGCACCCGAGCAGAGTCACCTGCCGTCCATGCTGACGTGAGCAGGCCATGTTACAGTGGACGGTGGCTCCTCCTGACACCTGGTCCCCACGGGCCAGCACCCAGGGGCAAGGGTCACCATGTGTCTGAGGACCAGGCAATCTTGCCCCAGGTCTACTTCTGCCCACTCCCAGCACCTGGGGCCCTCAGGCGGCACCCTGCACCCTAGGGGCTACACCCAGTTTTCTGATCCTGTCAGACAATGGCGGTGCTTCTCTGTCCTCTGATTACAAGCACTAAGTCTTCACAGGGCCAGAGGCCATGTGAGTGTTGACGCAGGGAACTTCACTTTTCCTTCCTCCACTCAGACCCGCACCGTCTAAGGCACCACCTCAAGGGCGTCTTTTAAAAGCCGCCACGCAACTAAGTCTGATTCTGTTTCCTTGTTATTTAATGACCTTTTTTTTAAAGCAGAAGTCATACAGATACAATCCAGAAAACACAGAAAAGCAGCATCGGGGAGCAAGCCCTTGGGATAAGAGAGCACTAAGAATAGGAAGCTCCACATGGCTCCTGTAACACGGCCCCCCACCCGCCCTGGCCCGAGCATGTAGTCTGCCTGCCGATGGCATCTACACACGGCTTGCACGCTCCTCCCTCCACAAAGCACCATGACGTTCCCACAGCAGAAGTCCTCCCACAGGTTGTTTTGAGCACATTCTTCCCATGAATAACTGACTCACGATTCGCTCGACGATCCTTGATCATCGGCAGTTACTTGGGGCACTACGGGAATTATGCTACACGTTCTACATTCATACTGCGAACTGCAGTGATCGAAAATGTCGCCTGGGAAGGGAAATTTCCAGAGATCAGATCCCTGTTCTGCCATTGATTAGCCATGCAATGTTGGGCAGATTAATTATGCAATCTGTGCCTGTTTCTTCATACGCATCGCGGGGCTTAGAACAGTGCCTAACTCAGTCGCAGGGTTTAAGAGAACAAATGTGTGTGATTAGCAATGCGTGAAAACGCTTTGGAACGCTCCTGCCAACATGGCGGAGAGTACGTCCTTGAACGGCTTCTGTCCTTGGCCCAGCATAGAATGGGCACCTTCTTCTACATGTGTCTTCTTCAACTAGTACAATTAATTTTAAGATAGAATTCTTAGAAATGAACTTGCTGTGTGCAGCGGCAACTCCCATTTTAAACTGTCACACGCATTACCTGATTTCACAAGTTCTACGATTTCATAACCTCGCTGATCAGGAACGATGGTGTCCATTTGCGCACACCCTGACCAGCGCCGTCTCCTGTCTCCTCCAGCTCTGCCGAGGTGGTGGATGAGAATGGATGTTCCATCACTCTATTCGCAATTCTACTACTAACGAAGCTGCTCCTTCTTTTCTGTGGCTTATTGATCACTTTTTTTTTTTTCCTTTTGTACAAAACCTGTCCACGTTCAGTGTCCAGTATTTATTAGGAGTATTTTTCTACCAACTGCCAAAAACACTTTCTTGATTAGGAGTTAACTTTTATAATATATATCAAAAATACTTTTATTTCAGTTTGTCATTAAGTTTTTGGGTTCATTTACAATGTTTTGATTTTTAGTGCTATGATGACGTCAAATCTACCAAAATTTTCCTCTGTAAGGTATAGCGTTGGGGTTGAAGAATCCAAGTTTTGTTTTTCTTTAAGCATTTTTGGCTACATTTCAACCTTTAATAGTTTTTGGTGATCTTACGTTTGATGTTCAACTTTTTAATTTCCAAGTTTATTTTCGCTTAGCAAGAAGAGAGAAAAGAACGTTCCCCTCAGCACTGGCGGCCCTCCCGGTGGCAGGGCCGACTCCCTTCTGACCGGGTCGGTCCCCGCACAGCTCAGCTCCTGCTCCTCCTGCCCACAGCTCCCCTGTGGCAGGAGCCCCGCTCCACGCTGCCCAGGTGCTCTGGCGAGTCTGCCTCTGAGGCAGCAAGTGCTTGTCGCCACTGGGCTCTTGTGTCAGTGACTTCATTGGCTCTTCTTGGCCATTCGCTCTTCAAAGGAACTTCAGAACAATGTTGTCACGTTCCCAAAAACACCCGGGGAGAGTTCTGTGGTTGTCGTTGGGTGGAAACAGCAGCCAGCTGTTCTGCTCTGGCTTCTTCTTCCAAAGGGAAATTGCACGCGTGCTGGATCTTCGCTGTCGCCCTCCATGCCTACCTCTTGGTGCCTTTGTCCCTGTCCCTGTCCTCTGCACTCTGGGTTCCTCTCAGACCCGTCCCCCTACCATGGGAGAGGTTTGCTGGGGCACTGGTTCTGCCCGTGTCTCTGACCCACACGCAACTTGGCCGCCTGGTTTGCCTCCGGAAGTTCTGATCCTGCCAGATTCACTGTCGTCCTAGCACACGGCCTTTGCAGACGCCGCCTTGCCTGCTTCTGCTCTCTTCTTTTAAAGCCCAAAGTTTCTTCTATTTCCTTAAGACCAGAGCAGATGCTGACAAATGTTTGTTTTTGTTTTGGAAGGAAAATCCTTTTTGAAACATGCCCTTTCTTACTTCCTGCAGCGGGTCTGTTTGCGTTCTGAATGCAGATCTGTTCTGTGTTCTGAGTGGAGGGTTTGACTCCCTGCTTATTCCATCTTCCACCAGAACCAGCTGATCCCTTGATGAAATCTGGGCCACCTGGGCACAGGGAGGCCGGAGGTCGGCAGCACTGGAACCACGTCAGGTGAACTCAAGGCCCTGCATTCCTGTGAGAAATAAACACCAGCGATCCACCCGATGCAGAGCCCCCTTTACCCACCCCACAGCATCACTGAAAAGCTCTTCTTAACAAATGGCGCTGGGAAAACTCGCTATCCATATGTAGAGAAATGAAACTAGACCGCTATATCTCAACCTGCTCGAAACTCACACTGAGAGGGAGCAAAGACTGAGGAGTTTGACCAGAAACCTTGCAACTGCTCAGAGAAACAAAGGATCAACACTGCCTCATACGGTGCTGGCACCGACTCCCTCAATAGACCCCACAGCTCAAGAGTAAAACTAAGGATCATAGTGGGCGCCATCACACTGGAACGCTCTGCACAGCAAAGGAAACGACAGAGTGCGTGAGGAGACCTGCAGAATGAGAGAAAATTTTGGTCAACTACTCAAAAAACTCAACACCAAATAACCCAATCAATAAATAGGCGCAAAAACTAAATAGAAGCTTCTCAAAAGAAGAAACTCAAATCACCAACGAATACGTGAAAAAATGTTCAACGTCTCTAGCAATCAGGGAAACGCAAATCAAAACTACACTAAGATTTCATCTCACTCAGACTGGTGATCATCAAGAATACAATCAATAATAAATACTGGTGAGATTCTGGGGGAAAAGGTACACTCATACACTGGTGGTGGGAGGGCAAATTAGTACAACCACTCTGGAAAGCAGGATGGAGATTCCTCAGAAGGCCAGGGAAGGAACCACCATAAGACTCAGCTGTCCCACTCCTTGGTATTTTCCCCCAAAGATTTAAAATTGGCCTACTACGGGGACACAGCCACATCAATGTTTATAGCAGCACAATTCACAATAGCTAAATTATGGAATCAACCCAGGTACCCATCAGTAGATAATAGATGAACGGATTGAGAAATTGTGGTATATATATGCAATGGAGTTCTACTCAGCTATAAAAAAGGATGAAATTATGGCATTTGTCAGTAAATGGATGGAAATGGGGAACATCAAGCTAAGGGAAATCAGCCAAACTCAGAAACTCAAAGGTCAAATGTTTTCTTTCATATGCAGAAACTAGAGTAAATTAAAGGAATGGGGGAGGGAAGGATCAGACCAAATAAAGAACCAATCAATACAAATTAATAGACAAGCAAAAGGAAGTCTAGCTGGGGTTGGAGCTCAGTGGTAGAGCACTTGCCTGGCATGTGTGAGGCACTGGGTTTGAGTCTCAGCACCACATATAAATAAATAAATAAAATGAAATAAAGGGCCATAACAGTCTAAGAGACAGAGGAAGGAGGAGGGGAGGGGAGGGAATACAGGAGGGAAAGGGGGGGTCATAAACAGAAATTGATTTCCATGCATAGGTGAGTTTTTCAGGATGAACCCAACTACTATGTGTAACTACAAAGTGTTCATAAGAGTAAAGAGAAAAGCTCTTGAGGTAGTTTCTATATCCTCTCTGTCTGACACCAATGCACAGGATAAAATACCCACACACACAGAAAGAGCAAGACTCAGGCGCCCCCAACCCGCCCCGAGTCTGGCCCTGGCGTCCCGGCCACCTGGCCCCTCGCCTGCTCCCGCCCGCCGCCGGGCACCCCTGCTCCAGCCAGGCCGGCTTCGCCTCTCTGTGGGAGACAGCTGTGTCCCACGTCTGGGGTTGAGGTCTGCTCGCCCAATGTCTCCTCCAGCCTCCCCTCAGCGGTCCCTCTGCTGGACCCTGAGGGTCCACGTCCTGTGCCCTTCCTGTCTCACCAGCCGGTTCTGTTTTCTCGTAGCATTTAGAAGCAGCTAGAATAATCGCATTTGTTTTCTCACCTTGGCGTCTCCCCCTGCCAAAACCGAAGACCTGGCAGGAAGGCCCCTCTGCACTTCCGCACTCCAACCTCAGATCTGGACGCTTCTGGCAAATGCCCAGGTCCTCAGGGTCTGCTGAGTGCATGCTGCTCGTGAGACGGGGACCCTGGGCGAGGGTCTTCTCTCTCTTGTTTCTCTTCATTTTTCGTATTTATAACAAAATATAGACATATTACTTTTAGGGTAAAAAAGAAAAGTAGCTTTTTTTAAGTCCATGCAATTTTAGCTATACTATTGGTTTCAAAGGTTTTAGACACAAATTTTCTTATAAAATCTTGGTGCAACTCCAGTATTTTATTATTATCCACTTGTTCTTTAAGTTCAGTTGATAAAACTTGCTTCTTATAAAATCAACCAATAAAACAATGAGGGTTTTAAACAAAAACTTCAATTTTACGTTGAGAAGTATAGATGAGATTTTCCATTTAATAAAAGTCTCAGATGACATTCTCTTATTTCAATTTTTTGAGGGGTACTGGGAATTGAAACCAGGGCCCATTATCACTGTGCTATTTCACTATCCCCTTTTTATTTTTTGTTTTGAGACAGGGTCTCACTAAGTTGCCGAGGCTGGCCTTGAATTTGTGATCCTCCTGCCTCAGCCTCCCAAGCCAGTGGGACACAGGTATGGGGCACTGCACCTGGACTCGTTTTAATTTTTATTGAAAAAAATTCTAGCTCACTTTTATAGTTAAAAATGGTAACAGAATTTAAAAGTTACATGTTCTTATAACATTTTTAAATTAATCAGAGATTACAGGAGGAAAGTTATCTTCAAGCTTTACATAATTACAAATTAACCAAGCTATATGAATTTTTACACTTGTGGCTTCTAATAAATGTGGCTTATAATCCATTTGTGTGTTATTTTTAGCCATCATTCTAAATACATGAGTATATATTTTAAAAAACTGAATATGACTAAAACCCTTACACACCACTGAGGCCCATCTGAGAAACACGGTGCCACGGAAGGCCCTGGAACCACAGGACCCGCCGCCTACTAGCAACCGTGCAAGAGTCCACACAGGAATAAAAAGAGCGTTAAACCACACACCTGTGCGTCCACAGTGGCTCCACCTGGGTGGCGGAATGCTTGGCGACCTCTAGTCCTTCTTTTTACTTTTCTGAATTTTATGGGTGTGAATTAGTTGGTGATGGGAACAAAGCAATTCTTAAAAACGCCCAGTGACACGTATGACGTGGATGAAAATCATCTCCAGCTGTGAGCCCAGTACGTCAGACTCCTAGGCCACTTGGTGGGAAAACACCCGGTGGGGAGGGGGCCGGACGGCACCAGGAGGCTCTGGTCCTCCCCCACCTCCCTCCGGGGCCTCATGGACTTGGCCAAAGTTAGAACATTCTGACATCTTACAAATGACAGGGGCCGTGGCACAGGGGGTTGGGGGGGTTCTGCGGCCCAGCCCTCAAGCTGACCCCACAGGGCTCCTGGGAGGCCATGCTTGGCCCTGCCTGGCTGAAGCACAGGATCTGCTACGTTCCCCAGGGAACAACCGTCACCTGCAGGAGGCAGGAAGCCCAAAGGCCCCTCCCTGCCCACAAGAACAACACAAGTCACCCCAGAGGGGGACTTTGTGACCTTCACACAGAGCAGATTCCAGGGCTCAGGGAGACAGGATCATCAGACGCAAAGCCCCCCACCCCAACCCAAAATCTGATCTGTAAGGACAAGTTTCAGCTGCAACTGGCCAGCCGGAGCCGCCTTGGCTCTTGCCTTGGATCTCCCTAATGCTAACAGCTCCCCTCCTGGGGGTGAGCCCATGCGCCTGCGGACCTGAACCCGATGCCATCCTGCTGTCAGTCAGGGGTCAAGAGGGGGCCTGGGCAGGACTCTCCGGGGCCTCCCGAGGATCCAGCATAACTGGAGGGCGGGTGCCTCCCCTCCTCTCCGAGAGGACCCACGGCCCGTTCCTCGAGGGAGTCCTCCTTACACTCTTCCCATCCCCTCTAATAAATCCACGCCCGCTGCTCAGCGTGGCTCAGTCCTTCTGTGTGGCTGCAGGAACCGGTGACCAAGGACAGCCATGGTTGCTTCAGTCCAGGAACGGCCTTGCTCTGCAACAGGAAGGCCCCCCCCGCCCCTTACAGTCACCCCCTGCCCACCTGCCCTAAGGACTCGACCTCCAGGCTAGTCCATCTGGGCGCCTCCCTGGGACCTGGGTCTGCGTGGCTTTTCTAAGCCTGGACTCTCCTGCAGCAAGCGCTGCCAGGGCTCGGGGCCTGATTCTGCACAGCTGCTGTCACCCCACTTGGTGAAAACCCTCCGGTTTGTGAAGGGTTGGGGAAGATGGTATTCCTACAAGACAGCTCCCCAAGAAAAACGGAGGGACAGTGTGGCCGGGAGGAGGCAGGGCGATCAGCCGAACAGCAAGCCTCTCCCGTGCATCCCTGGCCAGTAACGACGGGCCCGAGGGAAGAAGCAGACTTCCATCCCTTCCTGGGTTCACCCCCAGCCTCGCCACCGAAAGCAACACTCACCCCTTCCAACCCCGGGGGCTTGAGGGAGGAGAGGAATGCGGAAACGCTGGGCCTGGCCCTGACCCGCCACTGCATATCAGCCCTGAATGGAGGCCAGCAAATGCTGGGACTCTGAGAAACAACGGATCCCAGAGGAAGAAAAGCAACGGGCAGGATCTGAGTTCCCGCCCCTCGGGTCTGGATTCCTCTCAGCCTTTGACAGCTACCTCCAAAGTTGAAGTTCCGACCTGTACAACCAGCCCCCGACGGCCGAACCGCACGCCGCGTCTCCATGAGACTAGGAACCCAGGCTGCTGCTGTGACCCAGGGGCCAGCTCTACACCATAAAATGGGCCCTCCCGTGCCAGCTCGTGACCTCACTGCAGAATCCCGGAGAGCTTGCCGGCCCAAGGGCTGCCTCCCGCCTCCCGCCTCCGTCTTTGGCGGGCCATGAGCTTACGGGCTGTACACTGATTATGCTCCAGGTATGTTTCTTCAGTACAATGTCCTAAACCACCAAGGTCAAAACCCACAGCGCCCGTCTGAGGACCTCCCCGCCAGCGCTCTGGTTCCTTCCGTGGTCACCAGCTCCCCCGGGCCTCCCGAGGAGGCCGAAGCACCGCCATGCCCTCGCAGCCCGCCACCCCTCACCGCGCTGGGTGCAGGCTTCCCCACCCTCCTGTGCCTTCTCCCTAGGGAGCCGTGCCCAGCGTGAGGGATGAATCAGTCTGTTAAGAGGTCTGGACGGTCCGAGTGATCTTTCTAAGATGAAAATTTAATCATGGCGTCTCTCCAGAGGTTCTGGCTGCCAACATCATTACTCAGGCCCCACGGCCCCGGCTCCCAGCTGCCCCTGACCCTCTTGCCTCTCCAGACCTCCTCTCCCTGCCCGGGGCTTGCTCCCCAGGGGCCCAGCCCTGGACGCTCCCCAGACCCACCACGCTGACGTACACACCCCCACTTCTGCCCAAAGCACCCCCACGCCCCCTGCCCACCCCAGCTACCGACTCCACACGGCCTGCACCCCAGGAGCCCACCCCACACCCCCTTCCACCTTGGCGCCCAGGCGGGACCTGGGAAAGTGCCTCTCCTGTGTCTCCGGTCCCAGCAAGCTACCCAATCCCTGCCCTCAGTGCACAGCCACAATGACCCCAGGAGTCTGCGACGGGCTGGGCTGGACAGACTCCCATGGTAGCAGAACAGATGCCTGAGCCTGGCTTGTCCTGACCACGGCAGAGGGAGGCCCTCGGCGCCTGCCTGGCTGAGTAGCACAGGCTGTGGCCTGCTCTATGGGGCACCCCGCACCCGGGCCACTCTCTGTCTCAAAAATAAAGATACGATGGTGTGGTTACGAGGAGGCGCCAGGGGCGTGAGGCAGGCACCTGGCGCGTCCTCTGGCCCGCGTTAAGGGCACAACGATGTGTTACCTGTGACCTCACACCCGACTCGAGACCCCTGGACAAACAACTCTCTGCTAGTGGCTCCCAGGAGTCCGACTGTTGGGCACTTCAGCTCCGGGTCTCTATGCTTCCTGAAGAGCACAGAGGGGCCGAACCACCCAAGAGAAAAGGCACAGGAAAGCCTCAGGCTCTGCCTAAGGAGTGCGGGGCCGGGAACCATTCCAGAATCCCTTCCCGGCTCCAGTCCCACCCTGGGGTCGGCATGCGGAAGTCACAACTGTGGAGACGCGTCCAGCGAGCCCGGATGCAGGGCACCTTCGCCCAGCCGCCTGTGGGTCACCCAGCGTGGACGGCATCCTCCAGGGGCCCTTCCCACTGAGAAGCCAGGGCAACGAGATGCCAAGCCGGGGCCCTGGGAAAGCCTCGCCGGGACCCCTGGCAGCCGGCACTGCCCCACAACACCGGGCGTGAGATCAACCGTTAAAAGCACTGGAAGGAAACGGGGTCCTTCCGGCAGGGTCGCTCCAGCTTGCCCGGATATCACCACTGTCCTTCATGTCGCGTCCTCATTAAAAATAGCCTGTCCTTCATGTCGCGTCCTCATTAAAAATAGCCGGAACCTGCTGACACGTTGTCCTTGACCTTGGTGCCCAGCCGGCTCCCAGGATGGCAGACTTGCCTCACAGAGAGGCCTGAGGCGACCCTTGGAGATCAAGGAATTTTCCAGATGGTTTGCTCTGCGTCTTAGCCCCGTTCCCTAAACGGCAAAGCCTGCGGCAAAAGCTGATGGGCCAGAAGAGGCAAATTCACAGGGGCAGAAAGATCAGCGCTTGCCTGGGGCTGGGAGCGGGAACAGGGAAGCCGCAGGGGCCCCAGGCGCGTGTGGGGCTGGAGTTGCCGGCCTGGACCTCACGGTGGCTGTGCCCTGCTGTGGTTCTGTGATGCATGAATCACTTTAATAGGTCACCCTGCGATACGCTAAGCCATTGGGGGACAGAGTCCTGGGGAGAGAGGGTGAGGCAGGGACAGGACAGCAACTCAGCAAGGACGTACTGCCGTGCCAGCCCCAGGCCCGTGGCCACCCTCGTGGGCAGTCCTTCCAGACCAGAGAGAGAAAAGAGGGAGTCCCCTCCAGCCCTTCCCACCCTGCTGGGTGGCAGACAGGTCAGGCCCTCTGGCATCCGAGGGCTCCAGGGAGATGAGAGGCCAGGGTGCAGGGTCAAGACCTGCCAGGGACGGAGGGTCCAGGAGCACAGTGGGCACTGCCACAGGGGCCTGCCTGGAGCAGCAGAGGGTGGAGGAGGCCGGCATCACAGATACGGGGGGAACACAGCCTCGGGAGGACCTGGGCAAGGGCCCCCAGGTGCACAAGGTGAGTTTCGCCCACTATGTAATGTCCACCCAGCCGGACCAGGCCACGCCCACAGAAGCCTGTTCCAGACGGAAATGCAAACTCTGCTCACCACCACACCCCCACATCAAAGCCGGGGAGGGCTGAGGCAGCAAGGTCCCCACCCAAATCAATTTTTGTCCCTTAATATTTCAAAAGATCTGAAACCAAGAAACAACTCCACAGGCAGCGGCTGCAGGCTTCCCGTGGCCGCCACGGATCTACACAGCCAGGAGCTCCCTGCTGTGTAGGGAGAAGCTGACCCATGACTCCAGCCACAGCCACGCCCTCCCCGCACGCAGCCTAGACAGTGACCGAGCTCTGCCTGGGCCTTGAGCCTGCCATCAGACCGGACCCAGGGCTCCTCCAAAGGCCATCTCTGCTGCAGGACAGCCCAGGTCTGGTGGAGACCTGGTCGGATCTGCGTTGCTTTGGAGGCTCAGCCTGCCCAGCCTGGTCCCAGCCCCGTCCTCGTCACAGCCGGTGTCACCTGAAGGGTTACAGAAAATAATATTCCTACAAGATCGCCCCGGAAGAAAAGCGGAGAGAGGAGCAGCTCGGGAGGAGGAGGGAAAACTGGCCAGGGATTAGCCTCCTAGAACAGCCTTTCCCAATAACAATGGGTCCTGAAAGACAAGGGCGGACACTGAATGCTGGCCTTGAACCTTGACCTCCCCCATTGCAAATTAGCCCTAAATGGAGGCACATCAAACATCGGAACTCTGGGAAACAACGGATCCCAGAGAAAGAAAAGCAAGGGGCAGGATTTGAGTACGCACCCCTCAGAGTCTGGACTCCTGTCTCCCCAGATAATCATGAGTTTCGACCTTTTAAAATTAGCCTCCAAAGTTAGTTCTAACCTGTACGACCAGCCCGACTTCCCAAACCGCACACTTAAACCATCCTCACTGTACCCTCCAGCACTCAGATCCCCTCTGGAACTGACAGCCATTTTCCCATCGGGAAATGAGCCCCGCCGGAGCCCAAGTCTGCGAAGGGACACAGGCTTCTCTGAATCTGCTGCGGTCTGCTTCCGCCCTTTTGCACTTGGTCACCTCCTTCCTCCCCTCCGCACACCCGGCGGGCTCGATCTCAAATCTGCCCCTGGAAGGCCCAGCCAACAAACTCGGTCACCTTAAGAGCCACTGGGAGTCACTGCCCCCTCCCCGTGCCCATCCCAAATCAGAACCTGCCGAAGGTCATCCCCCAGCCCCTGGGCAAGGGCTCTTCCCCTGGTGTTCATGAACCCCAGGAGACAGTCCCCAGTGGACGCAGCATTGGGGTTCAAGGCCTTGAGTGGAAGGCCCAACCTTTCAGAAGGGCTTAGGGGCAAATATCCATTTCCTGCTGCTGCTGAAAAATGGGGATAGACGTGGTCCCTGAACACTAAGAAATCACTCAACGGTTTTGGAACTCAAGCCATGAAATGGGCCTTGCGGAGCTAAGGCCATGGTACTGGCCAGGCCGGGTCCCTCTGTAAGCTCCAGTGGTCATTCCTCACTTCTCCAGCTTCTAGCAGCTGCCTGTGCCCCCCGGGCCCTGGCTCCTTCTGTCCTCAAAGCCACCAATGCCAGAGTCCTTCTCAGCTGCGTCACATGGGTTCTGGTTCCCCCCAGACTCTCTCACTTCTGAGGACACCTGTGAGCGTACTGAGCCACCTGGACAGTCCAGGCTAACCTCCTGGTCCTAAGGCAGCGACTAGCGGCCTTAA
Organism: Sciurus carolinensis; assembly: GCF_902686445.1. Lineage (NCBI taxonomy): Eukaryota > Metazoa > Chordata > Mammalia > Rodentia > Sciuridae > Sciurus > Sciurus carolinensis. Next base: position 1,088,644 of record NC_062230.1, on the reverse strand, counting down.
TTCCACCTGCAACCTCGATGCCCCTCACCAATAAGGGAATATGCTCACAGGGCCAGGACTGGGAGGCGGGCACTTCAGAGCAGCCACCATCTTGCCCAGCCTGGGGCACTTCTCCTGGGCGGGGAGAAGAGTCCGTGGGAAGCCCCAAGAAGGGAAGGCCGAGGCCAGCGGCTCAGACTTCCACCTCGGCTTCCCCTTGCCAACCTCACTCCTGACCCAGGGGCAGGGAGGTCCCCTTCCTGGTGGGCATGGGGCACAGAAGTTGGGCCAGTGCCACTCCAATGCCAGAGTGAGGCAGGGCACAGTGCAGGGGAGAGGTCCTTCCCCAGAGGAGCCGCCCTCTCGGCACCTGAGAACGTGTGTCTACAGGGTCCAGCGGAACACAAGCCAGCAAGAAAGGGCCAGGGGACCGGGCAGTGCCTCTTGGGGTGCTGGCCTCCCCGTGGACCAGGTGCGGCCCTGCCACGCCCCCTTGCTCCCCAAAGGTGTGCCCAGGTGGACAGGAAGGCCCAGGGGGGTGCAGCACAGCAGCTCCCTGGGGCGGGCAGCAGAGCGCCCAGTGGGGAGCACAGAACTCAGGCCTGCAGGCAGGGGCAGTCAGGGCCAGGCACCCTGCCCAGCAGCGTGGGGAACCCCAGACCCAAACATCACTACAGAGGACAACTCACAAAGCCACCAACCCAGCGCTCACCACCGCCCCGACGTCACCGCTTCTGCGGCAACCAGCGCACTCCAAGAGCTAGGTGTGGCGGGCAGAAGGACAGAAACACACCCTGGGCCCTGGGCAGCCAGGAGGAGCCATCCAGGGAGCCACGTCCAGGTCCAGAGGTCGCCGTGGGGAAGGGCTGCAGGGAGAGGCCTCGGAGGCGACCCGGGTGCAGGGCCCTAAGGTGGGCTGCCCTTAGGTGACCGCCGGGTGTTCTGCTCTGTGGGGCTGGGACCCCGTGGGAATGGGGCAGGAAGCAGCGCCCCACCAAGCTCTAAGGCTCTGCCTTAACGCCACCTCCAAACAAAGACAGGAGGCCTCGAAGAAGGGCTCTGGGCCACACAAAGGGCACCATCCACAGGCCCTTCTGGGGACATTCAGGGCATGCCCTGTGAGGCCGTGACGGATCGGCACCCTGTCCACCGCCTGACCCTCCCCTGCAGGGAAAACCCGCCTGGAGAACTCCGGCCCAGGCATCTCTTCTCACCGAGACCACAGAAGAGAAGCCAGGGGTCTGGAGGGAGGCGAGGACCGGGAGAGAAGCAGACGGAGCGCCCCAGGAGGGCTGGGCACGCAGGGTGGCTGGAGTTGCTGGCGGCACCTTGCACCCTGCCGGGTCTCCCGCTCCCAACCCTGAGGAAACGCGCTCCTGTGAGCTCGTCCAGCAAGCCCCCGGGGTTCTGCTTCTTAATTGCCTTCGGTCACACTACCAGCTGACCGCCAGCACAGAACATGGCAAGTCCCTCCCCAGTGACAGCCAGGGGCCACCACTATGAAATCCAACGCCTTTCATTCAAGCGTCCCCTGGACGTCTGAGTCCAGTGGAATTCACAGGGGCCACGTGCAGGACACCCTCACCCAACTCTCCACTAAAAGGAAGCTGCATGTAAGAAGGTCCTGTGTGCATGGGAGAACTGTCCACGGGACTGTTCACCCAAACCCCGGCCCGAGCTGCCTTCTAAACCAGGCTGCACAGGCGACCCCCAGACTCCAGTGCCACCCATCGACCAGCATGCGCCACGAGTTCGCTCCTCCTCATGGCTGAGCAGAGCTCCATGGGCACATATGGTGCACCTTCTTGACCCTTGGCCTGTGGGTTCTGCAGGTGACCACCGGGGTGTGGCTCGGCAGTAGAGCACTTGCCTAGCACACGACAGGCCCTGGTTCCATCCCCAGCACCACAGACACAAAAACCATTTTTTTAAGACTCAGTCCTTTTTATTTTGAGACAGGATCTCACTAATTTGCTGAGGGCCTCACAAAGTTCCCAGTCTGGCCTCGAATCCGCAATCCCGTCTCAGCCTCACCAGCAGCTGGCATTACAGCTGTGGACCCTACGCCCGGCTCACACAAGGCTCGTGAGTGAGACTGAGCAAGGCAAGAAGGAGCCAAGCTCCCTGCTGGCCCTGGGGACATGGAGACTCACTCCTTCCCAGTCTTCATGTCCTTCCCTGGACACCAAGTCCTCAAAGGGCAGCAGCTCTCAGATCACTTCTATCCCTGCGCCTTCACGTTCATACCCTTCACCTCCTTCCCGAGGCAGAGCTGAGGAGAGCCAGGCACGCAGGGGACACAACACCAGAGCTGGTTCCAGGGCACAGTGGCATTGGCTGGCTACTCCCTTGGTGGCCATCTCTACTTCCCACCAGCCACTGGCAGAAAAACAAAGACCAAAGCTCCTAACATTCTGGAATTTCTACTCCCTGCATGTCAGGGCACGTGGACAGGATAGCCCAGCTGGAGGCACGTCCGTGCTGGCCACAACAAAGGAGCCCTTGCTAGCTAGGGTCACCCCTCCAAAGTCTCCCAGGGTCCCACCCAGCCCACCTGCCACAGGGAAGGCCGTGAAGAAAGTCTTGCTGGAAAGCTGGTTCATCGCCAAGGGAAAAACGCGACCCATCCAGGCTGTAGTTCATCCTGGGGCGCGCGTCCGAGTTTGGACGTCATGTCCACTCCTGGGCCCAGGCTTCAGCAGAGGCCGTCTGAACAGGAATCTCCAGCATGCAGCCAGCCCACGAACGAGGAAATGCCTGGGCGAGTCTGGGTGCCATTCCCTGGACAGCCTCTGCCCCCACATGGAGGCCCAGCCTGGAGGACTGACCTTCCCCTCCCTCTGACCCAGCTTGGCATGGCCACGGGCAGGCTGCATGGCCAGAAAGCCCAGGTGGGGAAAACGGGAGGCTCTGCCTGGGGTGAGTGCCAGGCCCCCAGCAGTCAGCAGTGGACGTGGGCAGGGAGGACAGGGGCACAAGGAGAACAGTGGCCTTCCTGGAAGATGGTCACTGGTGGGCTACAGTCAGGCAGAGGGGAGGGAGAGCCCCACCCCAGGAGAGCAGAGCTGAGAGGTGTGCACGCTGGTAAAGCCCCAGGTGGAGCCCGAGGGAGCGCCTTCCACGGCCCCAGAGGAGGCAAAAGGCAGAAGAAAGCTCAGCGGTGTGTCCGGAACAGGGACCCAGCTGGAGGAGCAGTGCTGCCAGGTTCCAGCAGTCCTGAGGGGACTGTCCTGATGGACAGGACCCAGTAAAAGGGACCAGCTGACCCCGCCCACTGCCGCTGCTCTTGCTTAGGAGTAAACCCAGGAGAAGAGGAAGCCCTGGTTCTGCGGCTTCACAAGGGCAGGATACCCCAGCCCGGTCTGGACTTGGCCTCCGGGCCCAACACAGAGCCTCACAGGAAGGGCCGTCATCACCAGAAGCAGCCGGGAGGGCTCTGATGTGCCTTCCCACCGCTGAGAGCCTCCTTCCTGGGTGCAGCTCTCGTAGAGCCAGAAGGACTCACCCAGGGCGCAGGTGGTGTCCAGGGGCCCCGCACGCACCCCTGCCGCCTCTGCTCTTCCTCCAACTGACCTGAGCCTCGAGTGGCAGTTACTAGTCCCTGGGATGGGGTGGGAAGTGGCAGCCCAAAAGGGCCACTTCCAAAGAAGCCAGCAGGGGATTTTCGCCCTGTGGACCATGCTCCACCTTCAAAAGCAGCAGCCAGTCCGCGAAGAGGTCGCTTTCTATCTCCTGTGCAAAGACAAGCAGCTGGACGCGGAGCTCACACAGAGCTCTGGCTCCAAAGCACTCCATGTGCGTCCTATTTTAAAGTGAGGCCCCCGGCGCTGCCTCGGTGGCTTTGCAGAGTCCACAGAAAGGGCGTGAAACGCCACGCCATCTCGAGAGCTCGCCGCTTTCCCACACCCTTTGCGGGAAACAGATCGGCTGTGTCTGCCCGCTCAGCAGGCCCCCACTAGGGCGGAATGGAGCCCCCTGCACACCATGTGTCTGTCTGCAGGGCTGCAGGGCGTGCAGAAGGAAACGGCGCGGAGGACTGCTCACGAAGCCGGATTCTTCTGGAACCACCGCTTCCTCGTCTGCAGGAGGAGGGCAACCCCCCTCCCTGGTGGGACACAATGCGAGGCCCCTGAGGTGGGCAGCAGCCCTTCCTCCTCCCCGCTCTGGCCTCAGCGCCCTCCCTCCGCAATGCAGGAAGGGTGGAGAAGGACGGCAGCAGGTGAGGTGGCCCCGCTCAGCAGTCCCCCTCACAGCACAGGTGGATCCCGCCATCCAAGCGCTCTCCAGGCTCGTGTGGACAGGACGAAGGTCGCCATCATCACCCAGACGCTCCCACCATGTAGAGAGGAGAGAGGACAGAAAGCTTCTGCACCATTAGGAAGAGAGTCCATGGGTGTTTGTCACTGTGACAAAACACCTGAGAGTCGGCCGCAGGGGGAGACTTGTTCTCACGCTTCCAGAGGCTCAGTCCACGGTCGGCTGGCTCCACTGCTCTGGGCCCGAGACGAGCAGACTTCAGGGTGGAAGGGTGTGGAGGGGGACAGCGGTCTACCCCACGGCAGCCAGGGAGCAGAGGGGGCGAGGGGACAGACAGGGTCCCCAGGGTCATGCCCCAGACCCGCTCCTTTAACTAGGTCCCACAGCTTCCACCGCCTGCCCTCGTCCCTTCAGCTCTAAATCCGCCATGGGTCAATCCACTGAGGGGGTCGGAGGCTCACACAGCACTCCCTTCCCCAAAGCCCCTCCTCTGGGCACTGCTGCCCTGGAGCTGGAGGAGGGAGGCCGCAGCCCCTGCAGGGGCGAGGAACCCACCCCGCCCTGCACCCTAACCTGCAGAGGAAGCACCGCCCAGTGACCTCACCCAGGCGGGCCCGCCTCCCACCGCCCCCTCCAGCCACCCGGGGTGTAGTATTCGGCCCAGCAGCAGCGGGGACGAGGCAGGTGCCACACTGTGGGCAGCCTGCACTGCAGGCTGGGGGTTAAGGGCAGAGGCACAGGCCAGGGGGCACTCCTGTAAGTCCAGGTTCAGCAGGCTGGTGCACTGGGGTGGCAGGAGGGAGGAAGCAGGTGACCAGGCAGGAGAGCAGGGGTTGGTGAGGGCCAGGCGGCGAGGGACATGAGAGGGGACCTCTGCAGGGGCCTGCGAAGACACAGCACAGGGGCTTGGTCGCCAGCAGCAGGTCGGGTCCGGGGAGAACCGTCAAGAGGACACAGAGGCCATCCTGGCGAGGTCATAGGGAGACCACTGATGGGGCCAGCAGGGCAGGGTGCCAGAGGAGGCAGGAGCACCAAGACTCAAGCAAGGGCTTGGTTTGGGAACTGGCGGAGCCACTACTGAGCTGCGCCCCAGGCAACCCCAGCCCAACCCCAGGTCTTTTTTATTTTGAGACGGCCTCATAAGTTGCTGGGGCTGGCCTTCAACTGGAGATCCTCCTGCCTCAGCCTCCCAAGTGGCTAGGATGACAGGCATGTGCCAACACACCCAGGCGCTAGCAAGAGGTTCAAATTTGAGCCAAAATCTTAGGATCACAGTGACAATTAAAAATACCATTTGGGGACGCTTGAGTGCAGAGGTCAATGTCAAAGGTGACCAAGGTCCCAAAGAAAGCGCTGGCACATGGAGGAAGGCAGAGAGGGGGTAACTCGAGCAGCGAGTTCAGGAGTCAGAAGAGGGGAAGAAGCAAGACCGAGACAGAATGAGGACCCGGGGAGAGGCGTCACGCAGAGACCCTGTGACCCCGAGGGCTGATTCAACACCGTGGAAGGAGCACGAGGGAGGAGGAGCAGGGGGAAGACCAGGCGGATTCTTAGAAAGCATCCCGTGCGGAAGGGAACTCAGCGGCAGCCTGGCACACGGCAGAGCAGGAGGAAGACGTCTCCCAGGTGAGGAGCCCCGGAGCACAAGCCCAGGCTTGAGGAGGAGCCCATGAGTGGACAGCGGGGAGGGGAGAGGAATGGACCACGGGGGACGGGCTGGGGAGAGGACCCGTTCACAAGGGGAAAGGCATCTCCTGTCATGAGACAAGCCAAGGGCAGAAGCGTGACAAGAAAGGGCCCAGAGATGTCAACGGGGACTGAGCTCGGCAGGAGCCCGCTCTGGACAGCTCGGTGGAGGGGTCCCTTAGCGGCAGGATCACGCGAGGCAGGGGCTTGGCACTGCACGCGGTGTTGGCTTTTCCATCGCTGTGGCGCAACACCCAAGAATGACTTGGAGGAGGGAAAGTTTATCTGGGCTCACGGTTTCAGAGGCCCCAGTCCACAGATGGCCGACCCCATTGCTCGGAGCCCAAGATGCAGCAGCCCATCATGGCGGGTGGGCGTGGGGGAGGAGAGCAGCTCAGGACAGGCAGCCAGCGAGCGGGTGGGGCGGGAAGGGCAGCCCCGTGACCCAGCCCTGCAGCCACCCCCACTGCCCACAGCTCCTACCCAGTCCATTCACGCTGGGTGGGCTGATGAGGTCACAGCTGTCCCCTCCCGTCATTTACCTCTGAATATTCCTGCATTGACACAGGAGCTTTGGGGACACCTCACATCCCAACCGTAACAGACGTCAACAGAAGACAGCAAGCGTCCCTGAGATGAGACTCGGCCTGCGATCAGCTCCTGCCAGCCATGGAGCTACCTCCTGGGCCGACACCCGCGAGGCCAGGGGTCGGGTGGCCTGTGACACTGAAGCTGCTGCCCTTGTTGTAGAAAGTCCACGCGTCGTGTCCTCCCCACTTCTCGAGGATGAGACCAGCCCTGACCTCATTTCCACGTGCCCCGGTCCTGGACCTCAGCGCTGCCCAGCTAGTACTCCGCAGTGGACGGAAAAGCAGCAGCGGCCGGGCTGCTACTGCTCACTTCCCAGCGCACCCGCTGACGTCTGCTTCACAGAAGCACCTCAGACAAGAGCGCAGAAGACAGGCAAAGCCACCAGGGCCGTGCCCGCGGGATCTCCTTAGCGACGGAGCTCTCGAGCTGTCGGGATCTGCAACACGGAACAGCATGGAAGGCGACTGCTGATGGAGCAGCTCCGCGTGCAGACACCCAGCGCCCGCACAGGTGGGACCCCGCGCAGGGCCACCAGCAGAGCCCGCTCCCTGTGCCTCGGAGTGGGAAGGGTGCGGTCACGGCCCTCACCGGCTAGGCCACGAAAGGCTGAGACGCCGCGTCAGAGCTGGCACATCTCTGAACGCGTGGCAAAGCTCTCCAGTCCCCTCAACCCTGGGCCTGGGATAGACTCCTTTTGTGGTCAGACACCTTGCCTCCCAGGCTCAGCCTCCGCTTCTCGAAAGCCAAGTGACCACCAGCTCCCTCTTCGACTCTGGCCACCCCCACCTGGCTCCCACACCTGCATCGGCACCACCTGGAAGATGGACAACAAGCAAGTGGGCAGGGCGGGTCCTCGGGAGGACCACGCCCCAGGGTCCAAAGGACCCACCTTCACATTTCCCCCTCCACACCTCCAGTGTCAGAAAAACCAGGTTAAAAGGGGAGAGTGGTCACCCGCCGGACGGTGGCCAGGCTCGCCGCCTGTGTTACTACCACTGTAGCTACTCGTGTCGAATTAACACAGCTGTGCATCACCAGCAAGAAGGGATGAAGGATGATTGCCGGTTGACAGGGCTGAAAGATCACAGGAAATGCCCAGTCACAACACTCCCGGCTCAGGTGGACCCATCCGCCCTCCAGACCGACTAGGGAGGAAACTGACAAAACAGGGTGGTCCCTCAGCAGGCAACTGCATGAGGACACAGGACAGGGAGCGTCCTGCAGTGAGGAGCCTGCCCACAGAAGTAGCAGCATAGGTGCAAGGGGAACCGACATCCCGCCCACACCTGGCTGCAGAGCTAAAGCCGCGGAACTCTTCCTTTGGGTACTGGCGGGAAACACCAGCCTCACCCCAAACTCAATAATGTGGCTGATCTACACCAAACGCCCAGAGCTGACCGCACATACTGCTGGGAGGAGGGACAGTGTCTCTGGCTCACCTCGAGGGTCACACTCATGGCACTTTCCAACAGGCCTTGCCTGGCAGGTCACACCCACTCAGTGGGCAGTGAACAGGTACCAGACCTGTGCCAGACAGACACAGGGCGGAGGGGGCGGCCGCAGCGTTTCCCAGAGGTGCACCTTGGGGGATTTTGTTTTGCTCTCTTGTTAACAGCTTTGCAACGTCAGAAGGCCAAGCACCCGTGGCAGACCCTGTGCCCCGCTGACCGCTTACACAGGGAGGTTCAAACACCTGGGACAACACTCCTTCGTGTCCCAAAACGACAGAGGCTCTGACTCAGCCAGGTCGTGAGCAGAGGAAGCACGTGCTCCCTGTGATCCAGGTCTGGGCAGTGCCGGGCACTTGCCACCTGACCAGTGCAGCTCCCGGTGGTGAACGCGGGCTCTCCCCTGTCCACCAAGGCCTCTTCACACCCCAGGCTGAAATTCCAACCCGTCACGAGGGGTCAGGATGCCGTCCATCCCCTCCCACTCTGCGTGGCTCTTGTGGCTGTGCTGAGTGACCCCCCCCAGAGCCTGCAGGCCTCAGGATCCTGAGTGTGGACAGTACTCTGGACCATGGCAAAGCCCTCGTCCTGCCTATGTTGGTCAGCATTCCACCGCTGTGACCAAAACACCCGAGGGGGGTGACCTAGACAGAGAGAGGCTTATTTGGGCTCTTGGTTCGGTCCACAGTCAGCTGACCACACCATGGTGGAAGGCGTGGCAGAGGAAAGCTGCTCAGCTCACGGCAGAGGGGGGAAGGGGCCAGGGACACACAGAATTCCAGGCCACATCCCCAGGGACCTGCTTCCCCAGCCAGGCCCACACCTGCCCTCCCTACAGTGACCAGCCGTGGTCTACTGGGATCATCAAGCCTCACAGGGATTAATCCCGGCAAAGTCACAGCCCTCGGGACCACCATTTCACTCTGGACATTCCCAAGTTGACCAACACATGAGCCTTTGGGCAGACGCTCCAGGTAGAACCAGAATACCAACTAAGTGGATCTTCACCTGACTAAGGACCAGGGGTCGTTTCTATTTAGTACGTTTGAATGGAAATATTTCCAGAATGTATTACGAACTTGGGTTCCTTCTCTTTAACTTTCATTTGCACCACGTTCTTGTCTGGAGCCACTCGAGGGCTGGATCTTGAACCCCCCCCCACCCCATCTCATAGAATTAAGAAGGTCATTCTGAAGGTTAAATCTCCTCTCCAAAGACCACAGACACAGAAGATGGAAGAAACAGACTGACCTGCACACAAGCTCAGAAAAGAACCCGAAGTTGCTATTTTGAAGAAATCTCTGATGTTAGCGGCAGAGACCTTGAGGTTTCCTCCTGCCTTCTCAGGGCCCAAGACATAGGGAGACTTCATCCATCCTCCCTGGGTCCTAACCAATGACAGGGTGGAGAGCTTCCTATTGCAGAATCCTGGGAATTTGGTCTCAATTATTTGAAATCAACGCTATTCACGTCCACTGATATTTACTCAGTTCTACAGCACGCAGGTTCTCCTGCAGATACTACACAGGACTCAGAAGAAAGTGGGTTCTGCCCCCAGCATGTAACTGAGTAATCAAGACACACAAAAGGGAGACGGGCCTCTGATTAATGATCATGGTACAGATGACACCGAACCAAGTCAGAGTACGGAGAGTGAGTCTTGTTAGAAGCTTCCACGGAAGACGTGGCAATCGAACGGGGCGGGGAGGGTGGCTGGGCAGGATCTCAGCGGACAGGAATGGTGGAGAGGGCCTTCCGGACAGAGGACAGGTGTACGAGCAGTTTAGAGACAGAACGTGGGGTTTCGCCACATTCTCAGCTGATGAACTGCTCATCCCTTCTCAACTCAGGTCTCGCTGCCACATAAAACCTAGCACCTAACTTTGAAGAGAGGAAACTCAAATCCCAATTCACTGACTCTATCTAAGTGCAGGTGGCAAAGATTTTCTCCCACTCTGTAGGCTCTCTCTCCTTTTAGATTGTTTTCTTTGCTGAGAAGAAGCCTTTTAGTTTGAATCCATCCTGATTTTTGATTCCTGATTTTATTCTTGCACTTTAGGAGTCTTGTTAAGGAAGTCCGGTCCTAGGCCAACGTGATGAAGATTTGGATCTACTTCTTCTATTTGCTAAAGGGTCTCTGGTCTAATCCCTAGGTTCTTGATCCATTTTGAGTTGTTTTGTGCAGGGTGAGATTTAGGGCTCTAATTTCATTTTACTGCATATGGATTTCCAGTTTTCCCAGCACCATTTGTTGAAGAAGCTGCCTTTTCTCCAGTGTATGTTTTTGGCACCTTGGTCTGGTGTGCGATAACTACTCACGTGGGTTTGTCTCTGTGCCTTCTATTCTGCACCACTGTCTACGTGTCTGGTCGGTGTCAATGCCACGCCATTTTTGTCACAGCTCTGTGTGGTGTAGCTCAAGGCCGGCAGAGTGCTACCTCCTGCGTCCTGCTCTGGCTCAGGGTGGCCTGGCTATTCTAGGTCCCTGGTCTTTCTTCATCCCCCAAAGGTGGCCTCTGAGGGACACCATGTAAGTGTAGGAAACACGGGATTCTCAGGTTGGGTACCAGAATCCCTTTCCCACCTCCCCCCACCGAAGCACAAGACGGCAGAGAGGCCAGGCTCTCTGAAGTCCTCAAAAGGCACAGGGCCCAGGGCACCAGACCCAGACTTGACCGCGGATCCTCCCTGCAGTGCTCCTGCACACAGAAAAGTCAGCTTGTGTCCAGTGGTTAAGGGATCAGCAGAGTGGCAGTACCAAGGCTGCCCACCCAAGCACGCGGATGACCGGGCACACGGCACCCGGCAGCCCAGGGCCACCCACCGGAGCACACAGATGGCAGCACAGTGCCCAGGACAGCACTGCCTGGGCCCTGGCCGTCCGTGGTCACAGCTTTATGGGACCAACAACACTGTCCTCACTGTTGCCATGGAGCTCAGGGTTGGCAAAGCCGCCACTGCAGCTGATGCACAGACCACGGAGCAAACGTGGCCTGGGACCTACCCAGGTGGGAGGGGGGAAGCTGAGGAGGGGCAGAGCTGGAGCAGCCCCAGGCTCCTCCATGGCCAGGAACCTGCCCCAGGGAGGGGCGCCGTCCTTGCCTGGCGAGGAGGGAGGCAGCGGCCAGCGCCCCTCAGGAAGGGAGGGCAGACCTGCTCGCCAGCCGACCACCTCCCTGCGCTCGGGAGCCCGCGACATGGCGTGGGAGGCACTGCCTGCTCTGGAGGAGGCTTGTGGGCGTGTCAGCACCTGCGCCGGCGAGGACTGGGAAGACCCCGTTTCCAGCCATCGGAGGAGAGCCACCTCAGAGCCAGGTCCCGGGATCCTGGTCCTCACTCTCAGGACGGCCCGGGTGGGGGCGCCCATGTCACCGGGTCTCCTTCCCTCTGCTTTCTTGGCCATTTAGACTCTTGCGTCCCAACCCATGCGGGTAGGGGAGTAGGCATGACGTGCCACAGGCTTGGTGCCAAGACCTGGAAGCACGTGCAGTACGCTCTCAGCTGGGTGCTAACGCCTGCAGGGGCCTGCCCTGAGAGGACAGAGGCGCAGGACACCGGCCAGGGCTCCCTGTGTCCTCCACGGAGCTGCTACCCAGCCCACCGTGGGGAGGACAACCCCTGCAGGTGTCCCATCCTGATGACATATTCATAAAATCTGTAACAGTAATGGTACCGGCCACCGCGTTGCCACGTGGGTACGCGGGACATGCCGGATTCACAGCAGGGACTCAGGGCTGCTCCATGGACTGTCCCGCTCCCGCACTGCGGAGGCGAGGGAACCGACCTCTCCAGCCCTGAGGAGGTCACCTGACACTGGTGCCACATGTCAGCGGCTCTCCTGCCACCGCTCTCCCACTCGACTCGTGATGGATGACTCACCAGGAGCAATTAGCTCTCTCTGAGGCACTCTTATCAGAGGACCTAGAGTTCACCTGTCAACTGCCGCGAGCCTGGGGACAGCATGACATCCTCAGACACTGCCATCGAGACGAGACCAGTGCCCCAGAGTCAATGTCCTCCTGGGGCCTCAAGGACCATGCCACCTGGCCTTCCCTGCCAGCGATACTCCTCTGGCCTTGGCAAACTGCTTCCTTTCACATGTCAACAGTTGAATTCAAAACAGTGCGTGTGTGTGTGTGCATGTGCATGCACACACATGCATGTGCAGAAAAAGACAAACGTTGTGATGCCTCTGGATTGCAGCTCCACCTCTGGACCTGAATCTACACCGCCTCCTCTTCAAGTGCAATACGCAGAATGTTCTAGAAGGAAGCCTGACGTGAGCCCTAGGTTCAGAGGTGGGAAGTCACCCACTGCTGTTCCGCGGCCTAAGGTCAGCTCGAGTGACAAGCCAGCAGAGGGAGACCAGTTTCTCTCTGTGCCGAGCTCCGCTGTCGCCTGGGCACTTGGCCTTCTCTCCAGTGTCAGCGGTGAGTGACAGCCCACTCCAAGAGCGAGGGGAGGAAGGGCCAGGGAGTGGCCGTGGGCAGAGCTGTCCTCAGCCCGAGCCAGCTCACACAGCACCCAGCTCTCCAGGAAACCAGGCAGTGGTCTCCATGCTGGACACCGCTCTGTCCAGATGAAAACGGTCACCTCAGAAGAAAGGGCAGCGGGGAGGCGCCCACTGCCACCTGCAGCAGCTGCGTGGTGTGCCTGTGCCCCGAGCCCGGGTATGGGGGGCTCAGAGCCCCTGTGTCCCCAACCACACAGGCGTCGACTTCGAGTTGGGTAACTGGTCTCTTTCTCCCTGAATAAGAAGCGCCAAGCGTGATCTCAGGGTTTTCTGTGACACCCCGTGACCTGTCACGAGCTGTCACTCGAGTCATTGCCAAGCTGGGGTGCAGAGCTTCTGCTGGTTTAAAATAGACCTGCTGACTCCCTGATGTCTTTCAAAGGCACTGGTTCCAAAGTGAGCTGCACTTAGTGACTCACGTTCAATGAAGAGACTGGCAGAGGGGACACTGTGACATCCGAGACATGGCACCCAAGGCCCCTTTTCAGAGGGAAAGCCAAATCCCATGCCCTGAAGCCACCCAGCACCCTCTGGAGGAGCCCTCATGCAGGGGACTGAGGATGCCAGCCAGCAGCCACTGAGTGTGGACGTGGATCCCCCACCGGATCAAGCCTGCAGATGCCGTGGTCCAGCAGGGCCGGCGGAAACCTCTAGGCTCCTGATTCCCGGACCTGGGAGGGAGGAGAGTCCAGCTGTGTAAACCAGCAGGTTGTAGTGTGTTGAGTCGCCACCGAGCCACACAGTCCAGATGAAACTCCTGCTCTTCCTGCTGGGATCCGAGGAAGGGCGTGATATCCTGACGGGAGGGCTGTCCCTGAGCCAGCGGGTCCCAACCCTCCCATGCTTTGAAATGAGCTGCAGCAGGGATCAAATGCCCCTGACGGCAGCGTGACGGGGCAGGAGCAGGGCCAGCATCACCCGAGTCGTCCAGGAAACGACTGCTGCCCAAGTGCCACCAGGAGAAGCAGCTCAGCACCAGTGGAGTCGACATGGCGACGTGGGGACTGGCGAGCCCTCTGCAGCGTCCGGTGGAAACGCCCCACAGTACACACCAGGGGGACCCTTCCGTCAGCTGGAGAAGCACACGGGGCCGAATCACCAGCGGACAGGTCGGGAGGCACTTCTGTTCCAAGCAACAGCATCCAGGTCATACTCCTGCTCTGCAGTGTCCACGTCAAGGCCAGGCCCTATGCCGCCTGCCCCTGTGTCCTCCTTCCAGGAGCTGCAGTGTGAACCTCGCCTTCTCCCACAGGTCCAGGTGATGAGGACTGGGTCTCAGCCTGCTTCCTTCAGGCAGTGGCAGAAACATGCAAGAGGTGGGCCAGGGGCAGCTGCTGGTCATCGGGGCCGTACACACAATGGGATTGTGGGATATTGGCCTCTTCCTCTCTCCATTTAGCTTCCCAGCCACCATGAGGTGAGCTGTTAGCTGCACTACACAGTCAGTGCCATGATGTGCTGTCTCACTACAGGCCCAAAGTCAGGGCTAGTGGTAGACTCAGACCTCTGCAACCATGAGCCAAAACAAACCTTTTTCTTTTTAATAGTTGATTATCTCAGCTATTTCATTACAGTAACAGAAAACTGACTAACAAACCAAGATCTCATCTCTGCCTGCTATCTGAAGCACTTTCTTAGAAATAAGAACCAAAGAAATAGGAGATACTTAGAACCATGTGACAGAAAGCTACCCTCAGCTCTCCGCAGCTAGAAATTCTGATGTGAACATTTTTGTCCCTTATTGAGATTTGCCTCTATCAAGTCACTTTTAGGAAGAAATGTGTTTTTAAATAATCCTCAGAAATTTGAGAGGAAGATATGGTGAATGCCATCAGTGTATCTGAAACAATAATCCAAAATACTTAGATGGTTGGCATCTTGATTATGGGTGAAAGGCTAAACACTGTTGAGAAAACTGTTCTTCCTCGGACCCTTTAAGGCTATCTTTAGAATAAGGTAATCCCTGTTTACCTTTTGGCCTCAACCAATGGGAAGCTTGGAGCTAAATCTGATGCTCATTCACGGTGAGGCATTAGTGTAGGCGGATGTCACCTCTCTGTCTCCTTTGTGTGTGGATTTCTATTTCTGTCTGGCAGCCTTTGTTCTTCCCTTTCATGTCGGGCGTCTCCATCACTTTTGGACGCAGGCAGAATATCAATCACAGACGAACAAAGTGGAACCGGGAGGAAGAAGCTGGGCAGGTTCCCTTCCTGGCCACTGCTCCCAACCACGTTCTCAGAACCCGACGCGGGGAAGCCCCAGAGTCTCGGGCACTGGCCCTCTGAGCAGTGGACCTTGAAGGCGGACGCCGTCAGAGAAATCCTCCCTCACACGCTACAAAGCTTCACGCCTCTCCAAGGCTGGAAGGCGGGCCAGGTCCAGGAGGAAGGTTCCCGGAGACAAGAGGCCGGCACGAGGCTGGTGCCCAGCTGGAGCCAGCGCGTCCCCTGCGCTCCCCCTCGGGGACGATGCAGAGGCTCCCTGTGGAGGTCGTACTGCCTCCTCTGGAGGACAGAACGGAGCCCCCACCCTCCTCCAGAGCCCTGAGCTTCTCTTCTTATGACTGGAATGTTTCTGCCTCTCTAAAGCCCTCTCTCCAGGGGCTGTCAGAGGGAAGCGTCCCCAGAAAGGCCAGTGGGCATGCCTCTGGGGCCCTGCACCACCAGCAGAGGTGGAGGAGAATCAGAAAACACAGGAGGCCCAGGTGGATGGGGTGGGTGGGTGGCCTGGCGCTGGCCCCCAGGCGCGTCCCCAGGGCTGGCCCGTGCCACCTCCCTCCCCTACAGTGCACCTCTGTGCTTTAAAAATGCCTCCCACCCAGTGGACATGGGCTCCACCTGCCAGTTCTCGCCCATGTCAGAGTGGCCGTGTGCGGGCGTGTTGGGGCAGGAAGCAGAAGTGGGTCCAGAGGCCTGTCCAGCAGGAAGCAGGAAACAGAACACCAGGCAGAAAAGCCTGGGCTCAGAGGCCAGGGGACACTGTGGATCCCAGTTCCAACAGATGCTGCTGTGTGACCTTGGACAAGGTCGCCAGGCTCTGGAGCCTCACCTCAGAGAGTCAGGGTTAAAAAACAGCACCTGCCTGACGGGCCTACTGGTTCCCGGGTCCTGTGAAGAGCTTCCACACAGAGCAGGGACCTCGGCTCTGACTGTGGCTGTGCAGCCTCAGGGACGAGACTCCAGGGCTTCAGGTCTTCCCGGCACTCAGAGTGGAGAAGGCGGAGGAGCAGGAAAGATGGCGGAGCACCAGGCATTTGCTTCCTTGCCAGAACAGAAATCCACCTTCTCCAGAGGAAGACACCAGAACAGTCTCCACAGCAGCGTGCGGGACGCCTGTCATACATACCGACGGACGTGCCCAGAATAGGACGCGTGAGTCACAACACAGGACCACCCTGAGAGGGCCCGCCACCTCCACGCCTCCTCCAAGACCATAAGCCATAAGGGAACATTCTAGAACTGGGAAAGTACACGCGTGTGAGTCCTGAGAAAGGGAGAGAGTGAGCCCGGCAAGAAGAACAGCTGAAGAACATGTGATCACAGATCCACGTGCAGCACGTGTGTCTACGGTCCTGCGAGTGTCTACACGCGATCACAGACCCACGTGCGGCACGTGTGTCTACGGTCCTGCGAGTGTCTACACGCGATCACAGACCCACGTGCGGCACGTGTGTCTACGGTCCTGCAGGTGTCTACGCAGGACACATAGATACACGTTACGTGTTCACGCTCTTCGCTGTGTGTCCAAGGCCTCTGCAGCTCAGCTGATTGGAGAAGGCGGGTGTGTTTCCCACACGCACGTGTAAAGAATAAGTGCTGCAAACAGGTGTGACCTCACAGTCTGCGTCTAAGGACCAGCCTCCAGTGACCCGGCCTGACATGGGGCCAGCGTCACAGCTGAGATTCAGGGTCAACTCCGAGGGACACGGGTGTCTGGGCAGCAGGGACCTGGCCCCAGACAACAGCCTGAGGTTAGAGGAGAGGCAGGGTCTGCAGGCAGCCTCTGGGGTGGGCGTAGGAGAGGTGGTGAGAGGGACGGGGTCAGGGAGCCTCCTGTGGGGCGCTGCGAGGAGGGGCCACCGCAGAGAACAAGTGAAACCCGTCCACGAGGGACCCCTGGAGCCCGGAGCCCACAGGACAGCTGCACTGGACCTGCACACCCTCCCGACGCAGGAGGGAGGACGGAGGTGGGCCAGGCCATCAGCAGTCTCCCTTCCCCGGGATGCCGGCCAGGTGGGAGCAGGCCGAGGACCAGAGTCCACAGCGCATGTGGAAACGGCGGGTGGGGGGGGCCAGCCGCTGACCCGGACACCAGTCAGGGTCTCGAAAGCCAGGGAGCGCTGACAGCACCACGGGACAGGCGCGGGGAGGACCTCGGGCAGCCGGGGCCCCAGGCTGCACAGGCCACGCCCGGACCCCAGGTAAAATCCCCACGCGTGCAGGAGCAGGTCCTCAGAACCGCCCTGGAGATGGCCAGAGCCTGCCCTGAGGCCACCCCGGAAACGGCAGCAGACGCGGTGTTCCACCCCCAGCCCCCAGGAGACGCCCACCTCCTCCTCAGAGCAACTGTCCCCAGGGCAACCTGCTACCCAACAGGAGCCACCTGCACAGCCACCAGGGAAGCAGCACCAAGGAAGGGCACAAGGCGGGCTGTGCCACCCTGGCTGGCCAGGGGCCAGAGAACCAGACCGTCCGGGGTGACTGACCGTGGATCTGGTGGGAACAGGAAGGAGAGAAGGGGCGGGGAAGACTGAAGGGACAGATGACCCCATGACATAGGAGCAGTGGGGCCCCCAAGACCCAGTCCCACCCAGCGGCCGGGCAGGAGGTGACCCTCCTCCAGACAGTGGAGATGCCACGTGCGCCAACCCCCCTCAGCCCAGGGCCCACCGGGGTTTCACCCAGGCCTGGGAGGACACAAATGGACAGAGCAAATGGCAAAATGGACTAGGAGCTAACCCAGCCTCCCCCAGGACAGCCCAGCCTCCCCCAGGAGCAGGACAGGCCCCGACGTGGGGCGGGACGCTTACGGGTAGAAACGAACTCTGGGCAGAGTGAATTTAACAAGGCAGTACTGCACATGCGTGCATGGAGAGCAGGGAGGAAGCCATCTTTTAAAACATGACCACACGTCTCATAAAGCCCCACGCGCTGCACTTCCAGAGGTTCAAGACCCCACGGACAGGTCTCACGCCTACGTGAACTCCCAGGTGGACCATGAGCTCCTGGGCACAGGCAGCGCGGGTCTCGCTTACTGGACGTCCCTCCTTCGGATGAGTGAGCAGCAAGCGGAACTGCAGAGGTTGCCCCGATACGGAGCCTGGGAGCCTGGGTTCCCGTGTGCTCACCTGAGAAGGGGGGACCCTTAGGAGGCAGAGCCCAGTAGCCAGTCACTGGGTCACAGAGGCCACTGCCCTTGGAAAGAACTGATGCCACTCTCCTGGGACCCTGGCTCGCTCTTGAGGGCGGATTGTTCCAAAGAGCGGGAATGGTGCCCTTCCCGTCCGACACCTGCTTCCCATCACATCACGACCTCTCCTCTCCACGTGCGCCTGCTCTGATGGCACCCCCATGAGGTCCTCACTAGAACTAAACTGCTGCCAGCACTATGTTCTGGAATCCTCCACAACCGAGAGCTAAATCAACCTCTCTTCTTTATAAAGTCCCAGCCTCAGGTATTTCATCATAGTAACAGAAAATGGGCTAATGAATAGGAATGAACGCATGAATGTCTCCATCAGCCCATCCTTGTGAGGTTTGTTGGGTTGGGAGATTTTCAACTCCAATCTGACCAACTTTGTTCAGCTTTGCATTATTCTGAGCTTTGTTTAAAGAAAGAGAAATTTGGCAGGAGTGAATTGCAGCTAGAGATGGCTTGTATTCTAGGGTAACCACTCATCACGAATGCCTTCGGTCCCTGCATCCATCACTGATGAGGAACCAGGTGGGAAACCGCCCCTGGGGCCGTCTGCAAGCAGGAGGCTGCAGCTGTAGTGTGGGAGGTGGGCAGTGTGTGAGCACAGTGTCAATGGACATCCACGCCCAGGGTGGCAGGTGTCCACTGGCATCCAGCTCGTTAGGTCCTGTGCCACACCACCTGTCCTCTGAGAGACAGGAGTGGCCCAAGCGGCAGATCCTCAGGAGGCTGGACTGAAATCTTGGAAACTGGTTTCCCCAAGTTCTGGTCCACAGAAGGCCATCGGACTGACTCGGGCCAGCTGGAGTCAGACTCTGCCTGCTCTGAACTCAGAACACATCTGCACTGTCCTGTCGGAGCCCCAAGATGCTTGTAAAAAAGAAAAGCAGGAGGCGTCATAACTCAGTGTTCACCTTGGCAGAAAAATAAATAAGTAAGGAGAGTGAATCTTCCGTCAGAAGATAAATGGCCCTTCTCCAGGCCGAGAGCCGATCGCCCTCCTGAAGGACAAACATCCTCCTCACAGCCGGCCTCAAGAACCAGAGCGCAGGCGACCCTCAATCAGGGACCCAGCCTGGGTCTGCAGGGTCCCCTCCCCGCATCGTGCACCTGCCGAGGGGTCCACTAACTGCCCCTACCTGTTGGACAGGCCGGCCTGGGCACTCTACTCGCCCAAGAACCTGGGGGCATTTCAGCCAGGCCCACACCTGGCCAGAAGGCCAAATCCAGCCTGTAGTCCTCCTGTGAGGCGACCCTCTGGGGACCTCAGTCACCTCGAGAGCCCAGCTTCACACCGAGGAAGCTCTGCTCAGAGAAGTCTCCCAGAAATCAGCTGCCGAGAGCTCAGGGTGAAGGTGGAGGGAGGAGCTGGCCCTGGAGACTCGCGGAGATCCCCACCTCCTTGAGCGCCACCCGGCCTGTTCAGACGCCAGGGCTGCTCGGCAGATCCTGCAGGGACGTTCCTCGTCCCTCCTGCCAGCAACTGACCAGCAGGATCTATTCAAATCAAAACAAGGAAAGCCCCACACCCAGGTGCCTCCTGGTCTCCACTCTGGGCACTGCCCCCCAGGTGGGGAAAGGCCTCTCGCTTCCCACCTGCCAACGCCTGTGGGGCCTGAGGGTCTGTCCCCACTCCCAGTGGAAACCTGGTCACCAATATGATGATGTCAGGGGCCTCTGGAAGGTGACCAGGCGGGCAGAGCCCCCAGGAATGGGTCAGTGCCCTTACACACAAGGCCCAGGGAGCGCCTGGCCCTTCTGCCAGTGAGAACAGAGTCCATCTGTGAACCAGCAAGAGGCCCTTGCCAGACACCAAATCTGCTCGATCTTGTGCCTCCAGGGTCCAGGACTGTGGGCAATGCCCCCTGTGGCTCACAAGCCGCCCAGGCTCTGGTGACTTGTTGGGACAGCCCAGATGGGCCATGATGCCACCCAAGCACCACTCCACCCTCTGGGCCCAGGAGGAGGCAGGGCCTGCTCTCTGCTTGCATCCTGGACCTGCACATGCTCCGGCCACCCGAGGGCCCCACTCTCCTCTCAGGCCAACAGCGCTGTCCAGCTGTGGAGAGCAGCTGCTTCCCACGAAGCCTGGTCCATTCGCACCCTCCGGCTTCTCCCATGTCTCCTACTTGCTCCTGGGATCCCGCCCACAGGACTGCGGCCTCTGCGGCCTCGCTGCTCATCCAAGAAAATGAGCAAGCCACGAGGGAGATGCAAACAGCAGCAAGAGGGGAGGACGCACCCCTTCAGGGAACCCCAGTGAGAAACACGCTCTCCAGCTACACACGAGCACAGGGCTGCGGACCACGCGCTCACAGCACAGGAGAGTAGGTGACCCGACTGCCCCCGAGAGGCGGCGCTGCAGGGAGCGGAGCGTCAGAAGCACCGGGAGCCAGCCCTGGTGTGGCCTTGGCAGAGGCTTCTGCTCAATCGACCTGATCCTCCAGGTTTCGGGGGACTCTCTCTCCTTTGTTTTAATTTTATTTCTTATTGAGGGGGTTGGTTTACCCAGGATGCAATGGGACGCTCTCCCAGAATGCACCTGGTGCCCACATTCCCAGGTTTGCTCCCACCCCAACCCACATCCTGGATGGTCGTGGCTGCCCGGTGTTACTGCAGACATGGTTAAGATGACCACTCTCCAGTCCTGTCCTGGGCAGGGCTTCTGGATGAGTCCCCTCTGGGCAGTGTCCCAGGCACTGGGGCCCCATGTCAAGAGATGGCCACTGACGGGGCTGGACCCTCCCCTGCAGCTGGAGTCCACAGTAACGACAGGGCCAGGTGATCCCACGGGTGAGGAGGAGGGCAGGCTGGACCTCACTTCTCTCCAGCAGCCGCCAGGTAAACCAGAATACACCCCGCAGGTGTCCAGCTCCAACGTCCCCACACACCAGAGGTCGTTTAGGCAAAAGCAGGTCTGAGCTTCTCCCCTGCACCATGGTCTGCCCCAGCCACCATGGCCAGGGCCCCAAGCTCTCCCACCATGGCCTCCCAGTGGCCGCAGAGGCCTCCCTGGTTGCCCAAGCGCCCACCAGGGCTCCTTACCATCAAGCTCCTCCACAGAGATGTTGGCCAGCTGCTCACTGTCACTGCCCGCAGAGAGGGACCGGTTGAGGTAATTGCCCTTGTACAGCAAGCCGGCCGTCACGTGGTGGAACGGCATCTTCTCCCTGCTCGAGAGAAGGGGCAGAGAAGAGGCACAGGGTCACTCGCTGGGTCCTCCTGTCCTTCCTTAAGAACCACCAACCTTCGGTCGTCCAGTGTTGTCTCTGAAATAACAACAGCACCTTCAGAGGGAAAGTCAGCGTGTCCCCAGGGCCTGCACAGCCCCCAGGGATCTTGGGCTCTACGGTCTCCTTCCTCTCAGGTCTTCCTTCGCGTTCCCTGTCGGTTTCGAAGGTGGACCACATCATCTGTCTACACCCGACTCTCCAGGCCACCGTCAACCAGGCTGAAGACACTAAGGGGAGCTGCTCCTTCGCTTGGCCTGAGGGCGCCTCATCCCTGCTCCGGGAGAAGGACCGCTGGACCCCGGGTTCCGGCCCTGTGGCCATCCCAGAGTCTCACTCTTCCTGGGGAAGGCAGGTGTCCATCCCTTCCCACTCACCACAGGGAGGAAATGCAGGTGCCACTCACACCAGCACCAGGGTCTGCCCCTCAGCGGCTGCACGCAGCCTGACTGAGCGGCCCACACCCCCTGAGCAGCTCCTGCACATGCACATGCACTCTGAGATGCCAATCACACCTGCAGCCTGAAGGGAAGTGGCACCTAGAGGGGTCCCCGGCACGCCCACAGGAGGCCAGAGCACCCTCGCCCACTAACTCGCCTTCCAGGACAGCTCCTGCCCTGGAGGTGACCCAGGGACTGGAAGCTCGCGTCATGTGAGGCAGGCACAAGGCTCTGCCAAGGCAAAGGGGAGGCCAGAGGGGCAGTAAGGAGGATGGAAGAGCCCACCAAGACCAGAAAGGAGAAAGCCTATGCAGGGGTCCTCCAGTGCAGGGCTCCCTCCCTCTCAGCCTGCCAGGGACACCCTCTGTTTTGGTGAAGGAGTCACCAAACATGCAGGATCCGCCTCCCATCAAGAAAAGGCAGCAAGAGCGTTAGACCTCTGAGCAGGACCAGGGCCAACAGGCAGGAAGCACAGGCAGACGACTGCAGGGAAAGGCCAGGAACAGCTCCCCAGCAGAGCTTGAGGTGAGTTGAGGCACACCAGGGCTGAGTGCCTGCCACTCCCTCACTCAACCAGAGGCTCAGCCTCTCTGCCAGGTTCTGAGCTGACCCCACACACAACTGACATTCCAGACAAGTCACCCACAATGGCCCTTTTGGCACTACAGTCTGCTCTACAGTTGCCTTGCATCTACAGTGAGCCTGCAGTGAGCTTGCATCTTATTGAGCTTGCATAACTATGAGTTTGCATCTTAGTGAGTTTACATTTACTGTGAGCTTGCATCTTAGTGAGCTTGCATCTACTGTGAGCTTGCATCTTAGTGAGCCTCCATCTACTGTGAGCTTGCATCTTAGTGAGTTTGCATCTACTGTGAGCTCGCATCTACCGTGAGCTCACATCTACTGTGAGCTTGCATCTTAGTGAGCCTGCATCTACTGTGAGCTTGCATCTTAGTGAGTTTGCATCTACTGTGAGCTCGCATCTACCATGAGCTCACATCTACTGTGAGCTTGCATCTTAGTGAGCCTGCATCTACTGAGCTCACATCTACTGTGAGCTTACATCTACTGTGAGCTTGCATCTTAGTGAGTTTGTGTCTACTGTGAGCTCGCATCTACTGTGAGCTTGCATCTTAGTGAGTTTGCGTCTACTGTGAGCTCACATCTACTGTGAGCTTGCATCTTAGTGAGCTTGCATCTACTGTGAGCCTGCATCTACTGTGAGCTCACATCTACTGTGAGCCTGCATCTACTGTGAGCTCACATCTACTGTGAGCTTGCATCTACTGTGAGCTTGCATCTTAGTGAGTTTGCGTCTACTGTGAGCTCACATCTACTGTGAGCTTGCATCTTAGTGAGCTTGCATCTACTGTGAGCCTGCATCTACTGTGAGCTCACATCTACTGTGAGCTTGCATATTAGTGAGCCTGCATCTACTGTGAGCTCGCATCTTAGTGAGCTTGCATCCACTGTGAGCTTGCATCTTAGTGAGTTTGCGTCTACTGTGAGCTCACATCTACTGTGAGCTTGCATTTTAGTGAGCCTCCATCTACTGTGAGCTCATGTCTACTGTGAACTTGCATCTTAGTGAGCTTGCATCTACTGTGAGCCTGCATCTACTGTGAGCTCACATCTACTGTGAGCTTGCATCTACTGTGAGCTCACATCTACTGCAAGCTCGCATCTTAGTGAGCTTGCATCTACTGTGAGTTTGCATCTACTGTGAGCTCACATCTACTATGAGCTTGTATCTACTGTGAGCTTGCATCTTAGTGAGCCTCCATCTACTGTGAGCTCATGTCTACTGTGAACTTGCATCTTAGT
Organism: Sciurus carolinensis; assembly: GCF_902686445.1. Classification (NCBI taxonomy): domain Eukaryota; kingdom Metazoa; phylum Chordata; class Mammalia; order Rodentia; family Sciuridae; genus Sciurus; species Sciurus carolinensis. The sequence continues at coordinate 1,065,261 of NC_062230.1, read as the reverse complement.
GAGCTTGCATCTACTGTGAGCCTGCATCTACTGTGAACTCAGATCTACTGTGAGCTTGCATCTACTGTGAGCTCACATCTACTGCAAGCTCGCATCTTAGTGAGCCTGCATCTTAGTGAGTTTGCATCTACTGTGAGCTCTCATCTACTGTGAGCTCACATCTACTGTGAGCTTGCATCTTAGTGAGCCTGCATCTACTGTGAGCTTGCATCTACTGTGAGCTTGCATCTTAGTGAGTTTACATCTACTGTGAGCTCACATCTACGTGAGCTTGCATCTTAGTGAGTTTGCATCTACTGTGAGCTTGCATCTTAGTGAGCCTGCATCTACTGTGAGCTCGCATCTACTGTGAGCTCACCTCTACTGTGAGCTCACATCTACTGTGAGCTTGCATCTTAGTGAGCCTGCATCTACTGTGAGCTCGCATCTAGTTTGAGCTCACATCTACTGTGAGCTCGCATCCACTGTGAGCTCGCATCTTAGTGATTTTGCATCTACTGTTAGCTCGCATCTACTGTGAGCTCACATCTACTATGAGCTTGTATCTACTAAGAGCTTGCATCTTAGTGAGCCTCCATCTACTTTGAGCTCGCATCTTCTGTGAACTTGCATCTTAGTGAGCTTGCATCTACTGTGAGCCTGCATCTACTGTGAGCTCACATCTACTGTGAGCTTGCATCTACTGTGAGTTCGCATCTTAGTGAGCTTGCACCTACTGTGAGCTTGCATCTTAGTGAGCCTGCATCTACTGTGAGCCTGCATCTACACTGAGCTTGCAGTGAGCTGCAAGCCTCTGAGCCTTCCTGAGTGACAAGGTGTAAACATATAGGGAAAGAGAGACAGAATGCCCATCTCTGAGGATGACCAGAGCACCCAGACCTCGCTGTCCTTCAACCCACACTCCTTAGAAAAATCCAGATGAGAGCCACCTCTCCTCATCAGGGCGTGCTGGCGCTGGCCGGGCCAGAGGACCAGGCTCCCATCGCCTCTTCCCTGCACACCACTAAGCAGGACTCCACTTCTCCCGCTCCCTCCAGCCCAAGACACACTGCTTGGCCCACTGGGCTGCGAGCTGCTTCCTGAAGGATCCCCTGTGAAAGTCCTCAAGGTGAGGGGCTGGACCGAGAGCACAGAGCCAGCTCCTGAAGAGCGAGTTCCAGAACAACAGCGTCCTGATGGTCATTTCGACCTGGCAGCCTCAGATGAGCACCAGCCACGTCCACCCAGATGTCAAGCCCTCACTCCAAACTCAAGATGTCTAAAGACGAATTGATTTTCTTCCTACAAAATAGGCCGCACTTCCTGATTTCTCCATTTCTGTCAGAGGCAGCTTTCACCCATCATGACAGCTGGGGCAATTCCCCCAAGTGCTTCGGGTCCCCAGAGTAAGAGAGGCCCAGGGCTGAGGCAGGAACCACCTGTCAGTCTCCCAGCCTCCCGGCTCTGTCCACAGGCAGCCACCACAGCAGGGTGCTGGCCGCGAAGGACTCAAGCTTGGCAAGGGTAAAGGGCACATCTGCGGCTCCAAACCTACTCTTGCACATAAACAAAGGCGAGATCCCCTCTCTGGAAGATGCTTCGACTCTTCCGTTCAGGTTAACTCTCAGACCAAACAGGATTAAAGGGAAATCGCAGGTACGAACTAGGACTGTGGAGAAGAGAGGTCAATCCTGACCGCCTGGGGAGGGGCCATGGTCACTTGAGCAGGGGCTGATATCAACAGCCAGCAGTGAGAAGGTCACTTGGCCGATGCCTCCCGTGGGGCCTTAGCTTTGCCCTCAGCCCTGACCCCTCTCCAGGTACCCTGCCAGCTGTGATCCTAACCTTGTCATCTCTCTTACCCTGGGAGACGCCTGCCGACTGCCCATCGGTTAAGACCCACTGAGGTCTGTGCAGGACCTAGAGTGATCCTCCCACCCACCAGGAGCGGCCCTTCCTCAGCGCTCCCTACGTGTCCCCAGCAACACCTTCCTCCCACGTACCTGAAGCCTGGGATCCACGGAACAAATCTTTACAGCCAAAGCAATAAAGCTTTCCTCAGGAGAACGTATCCAACCCCCACGTCAGCCGCAGATTGCAGGCTGAGTGCTGTGCTGGGAAAGGGGTCTCAGCCGAATCCCACCTGATATGCCAACGACTCCTTCTGAGAAAAAGCAGCTCACACAGAAGGCACACGTGCAGCTCACTCAGGCTCTGCAGCCCAAACGCCCAGTCTCACGGGAAAGAAAATGTGTGTGATTGAACCATCCGTGTAGATAAGTGAAGTCCCGTCCCAAGAGAGTGGAGAGCATTCCCCAAGCAAGCTACCAACGGCAGCCGCAGTCAAGGATGACCACACTCCAAGCAGCCCGGGGAAACCCAGACTCGAAGACTTTCTCCTCAGCTAACAGAGAAACACACAGCCCTGAAGCAAGGACAAACCAAGCCCCAAAACTGAGACTTAAAGATGGATCCTCACGTGGAGGGCAGTGAGCAAAGATGATAGATGCTTTCAGAGCGATTTCCCTCAGTGGGAAACATCGCTTAAGTGGCCGTCCACCCACACCTGGCCTTTCTGGCTCACGGTGGGCAGTACCATGGCTTGACCATGTGCCCCTGTAAATTCATATGTCGGAACCTAGGACCAGCGTGACAGCGCTAGGAGGGGCTGCGTCCCAGGGACGGAGCCTTCGCGAACGGGATCAGAACCCCTATGAAGGGCCAAGGGAACTAGCTGCACCCTTTAGCCCTCCCCCTCTGCCACATGAGGACAGCAGCGAGGCACCATCTTGGAAGCAGTGAACGGCCCTCACCAGACACCGAGTTGCTGGGCCTCGAGTTGCTGGTCAGAATCAGTGTCTGGATTGGATCCGAGCTCCACCCTTATTAGTGAAAGCCTCATCTCTTCCTCTGTAAGTGTCGTGTTGGTAATGCTGACTAGCAACGCCGAAAATGTCAGATAAGACGCAGCATGGGAAGCTAGACAGTGCCAGGCCCAGGCTCTGTAAGCAGCGTCCATAAGGGTTTGCTGAGGTCGCGGGGACAGAGGGCGTCACGGATGGTTTAGGTTGCAAGGACACTGAGTTACGACGAAGGAGTGCTGGCTGGACCCAGCAGAGGGTGACCTCAGGGAGAAGCCGGCTGGGTGCCGCAGTCTCGGGGACAGGTGTGGGCACGGGTTCCAGCGCTGGGCCGTGCCAGCGAGCACGAGCCACGTGAATGGAAGACAGCTCTTGGAAAGGAGAGCACCAGCCGAAGAGGAGGCTATTTATTCCCTGCATCCCGGGAGGGCCTGCTCACCGCACGTCAAGGAAAAGGTGTTGAGAGGTGAAAACAAGAGGCAGCTCCAGTCACTGGGGAGCTGGAGGAACCGGCACGTGCCTTGGGAGACCACTCACGCTGACTCCGACGGGTGCCCTTCAGGGACAGCTCGCTCTGTCCATTTGACTGGGCCACAGCGTGCCCAGATATTTGGATGAGCAAGTTTCTGGGTGGGCAGGCTGAGTGAGTCAGGGGCCCTTCCCAGCGTGGTGGGCTCCGTCCAGCAGCAGGAGCCGGAAGAGAGTGAAGTGCTGAGCAGGGAGAGCCCGGCGGTCTCCTGCCTGTGGGCTCAGACTTGGGCTCCTGCCCTCACCAGCAGCTGCCCCAAGTCTCAGGCCTTCAGCCCCAGGTGGGACCTGCGCCATCCACTGTCCTGTGTCTTAGCCGGCTGATGGCAAGTCACAGCACCTGGCCCCATCTCCCCGGCGCCGGTCCCTGTGACACCATTTCACACACGTGAAGAGGCGTGTGCTCTGCGGCACCTCAACAGCTATCCACGCAGCGTTCCTCAGTGCCAAGGACCCGCACGAGGCTGAAGGGGCCTGCTACCTGGTTCTCCTGGGCAAAGACTATTCTGCAAGGCCTCAGAAGCAGTGCTACTCTAGGTGTGTGGTCCACAGACCTGCCAGTCGTCGCCACGAGCGAGGGAAACGTGGAAAGCCCTGGACGCCTCACGGCAGCCCACGGCCCCGCCCAGCAGTCGTGGACCTGATTCTGACACACTCTTGCCATTTGACTTTGCTTCTCAGAGACTCTCTCACTGTGCTTTACCGACGTATGAAGTCTGCAAAGGACTGAAAGTTAAGAAAAAGAAACAACACGGGCCCTTCTGCACCAGCGACCTGGGACATGCTGCTCTAAAGTCCCTTGGGCTGCAAGGTTCCCGAGCACAGACACGGGGAAGGAAACGCCGATGGGCGTCCTCACCTCTCCCTGAGCTTTCTCAGAGACCCTAAGACTTTGAACACGTTTGAAGTGGGCTTCTAAAGGGAGCCGAGTGCCCTCAGTGGCCACCTGAGCTCCCTGCAGTGCCTGGGGTGCAGGCGTCCTCTGCAGATGCAATGGCCACTCATGCTCCCAATGACCAGGCACCCGAGGGGCAGCATCCATTTCACGCTCCGAAAGCCAAAGAGCCAGAGAACTGAGACCAGCCTTCGCCAGATCCCGCGACATTCCCAGAGGCCTGTCCTGGTCAGCTTTCCATGGCTGTGAGTAAAGCACCTGGCCAGCACAACTGGGTGGGGAGGGAGAGTTTATCGGGGGCTCGCGGTTCCAGAGGCCTTAGTCATAGCAGGCCGGCTCTGTTCCTCGGGGCTCGAGGTGAGGCTGGACATGCGGGAGAGTGTGGCGGAGGGAAGCAGCTCCCACGATGATCAGGAAGCAGGGACTCCTCTCTCCAGATGCCACTTACATACCCGATAGCCACGCGCCCCCGAGCCGCTGCCTCCAGCCAACCCCACCTGCCTCCAGTTACCACTCAGTTAACCCCACCAGGAATTAATTCACTGATCAGGTGAAGGCCCTAACCCAATCATTCCTCCTCCAAACCTGCCTGCACTGTCTCACCAGGGCGCTTCTGGGGAACACCTCACGTGCAAACCATAACAAGCACTAAGGCCAGTGTGTGGAAGCCGCCTCCGCTCCGCCGGCACCGTTAGAACTAAGTGATAAATCACAGTGCTCTGGCCCCAGAGTCAGACAGAATAACAGTCAGACGGTAAAAGAGGAGAAGACATTCTCATCTACCCGCAGTCTTGTCTGCTCAGGGACTCGGGATGACCGACCAGGACATCAGGAATCGTCCTCCCAGCTCTATTGGATTGCCAGGGTCAAATCCCACCATCCCTTCCATCTCTGGGAAGCACCAACCACCTCCTTCCGTGTGCTGGAGGGACCAGCACGGGGGTGGCTAGGAGGGAGGGTCTGAGATGTGGACCCTACGTGAACACCTGTGGTGAGCTGCAGACCCCGGGGTCTGTGAGACGGGCCGTGAAAGGAGTGACCCGTGGGGATGGCTGGTGGCCAGGCACCACTTCTGATGAAGGCAGGGCGGCAGAAGTCCTCAGACAACCCAGAAATCCACGTCTTCCCCCAGAGTCCAACAGCTAAGTTCCGGGGACAAGAAGACCTCATCTTCCTCCGGCAAAGACGCCTAGGTGGACGCCAGCTAGACACTGGACATTTGGCAAAGCACTTACAAAACAGTTCCACTCCCTCGTCAAATCCTGCGGGGCGTGCCAACTGGCAGACGGCAGACCTGGACAGACCTCAAGTCAGACAAGAATGAGTAAGCAAGAGCAGCTCCGCGTCATCAGAGGACGGAGCCTCAGAACGCAGGGCCACGGACCGCAGCCAGGGCGGCAGGCCAGGGAGAGGGGACACGCTGCAATTCCTGCTTCAGACCCTTAAAAAGCACGTGCGAAAGCAGCGTGTCTGAGAAGCAAGAATGCAAACGCAGGAGCCAATGTCAGAGGGAGTCTGGGCTTCAGATACCCCAGGTGGGCCACGGTGCCAATTACCAAAACTACAAGCAACCACACATGTTGGCGAGGACGTGGGGGAAGGCACAGTCGTTCATCGCTGGTGGGACTGCAGAGTGGGGCACCCGTTATGGAATGTGGTGGGAGATTCCTCAGAAAACTAGGAATGGAACCACCGTTTGACCCAGCCATCCCCCTCCTCAGTTTATACCCAAAGACTTAAAATCGGCACACTACAGTGACACAGCCACATCGATGTTCACAGCAGCTCAGTTCGCCATAGCTGAACTATGGAACCAGCCTAGGTGCCCTTCAACAGAGGAATGGATAAAGAAAATGTGGCACTAATGGAATATTAGTCAGCTTTTAAGAAGAGTGAAATTCTGGCATTTGCCTGAAAATGGATGGAGCTGGAGAATATCGTGCTAAGTGAAATAAGCCAACCCCAAAAAAACCAAAGGCCAAATGTTTTCTCTGATATGCGGATGCTAATTCACAACACAGTGACTGGCGGGGGGGGGGGTGGCTAGGGAAGAAGAGAGGTTCTTTAGGTAGAGGGGAGTGAAGGGAGGTGAGGACCATGGGGTAGCAAGGACAGCAGAATAAATTGGACACTATTATCTCCTGTGCATACACGACTCCATGCCAGGTGGGATTCTATGTCATGGACAACCAGGAGAATGAGAAGTCGTACTCCATTATGTCTCGTGTGTCAAAGTGCACTCTGCTGTCATGTGTAGCTAATTAGGACAAATAAGAAACGATTTAGAAAATCAGAGTGAGCAGAGGAGACGTCAAGACAGAAAGGAGGAGCTGGGCTCCGAGCTCAGCAGAGGAGGAGGAGGGAAGGAACGAGGAGGGAGGGAGGAAGACAAGAGGCACAGAAGACAGGCGGGCAGACACAGACTGACGTGCAAAGGAATCCAGAAATGGCAGCAGACGGCAGAAACGCCGACGGCAGGAGGCTCCAAACCAACAGGATTCAGCAAACACGACGCACCCTGTCCACCCAGGCTCAGTCGTATCACCCGCTAGCCTGGCGCCCTGGCCCATCCCCACCCAGCAGCCCTGCTCTCGGGGTGGACGGCACCTCCCACCCCCACCTGCAAGCTCCACGTGTGGACGTGGCTGTGCAAACACGCTACCCTACAGGGTGTGTCTGGAACTCAGTGAGACACACTCACCTCTGCTCCTGCCACCATGCCTCACTCCACACTGGGTAGGACACACCCACGTCCACCCACAGTCCCACCACGTCCACCCACAGTCCCCACCACGTCCACCCACAGTCCCCACCACGTCCACCCACAGTCCCCACCACGTCCACCCACAGTCCCCACCACGTCCACACACAATCCCACCATGTCCACGCACGGTCCCACCACGTCCACCCACAGTCCCACCACGTCCACCCACAGTCCCCACCACGTCCACCCACAGTCCCACCATGTCCACACACAGTCCCCACCACGTCCACCCACAGTCCCCACCACGTCCACCCACAGTCCCCACCACGTCCACCCACGGTCCCACCACATCCACCCACGGTCCCCACCACGTCATCCACGGTCCCACCACATCCATCCACGGTCCCACCATGTCCACCCACGGTCCCCACCACGTCATCCACGGTCCCACCACGTCCACCCACGGTCCCACCACGTCCACCCACAGTCCCACCACGTCCATACCACGTCCACCCACGGTCCCACCACGTCCACCCACGGTCCCCACCACGTCCATACCACGTCCACCCACGGTCCCACCACGTCCACCCACGGTCCCACCACGTCCACCCACGGTCCCCACCATGTCATCCACGGTCCCACCACGTCCATCCACGGTCCCCACCATGTCCATGCACGGTCCCACCACGTCCATACCACGTCCACCCACGGTCCCACCACGTCCATCCACGGTCCCCACCACGTCCACCCACGGTCCCCACCACGCCCACACACGGTCCCCACCACGTCCACCCACAGTCCCCACCACGTCCACCCACGGTCCCCTCCACGTCATCCACGGTCCCACCACGTCCATCCACGGTCCCCACCACGTCCACCCACAGTCCCCACCACGTCCACCCACGGTCCCCTCCACGTCATCCACGGTCCCACCATGTCCATCCACGGTCCCCACCACGTCCACCCACAGTCCCCACCACGTCCACCCACGGTCCCCTCCACGTCATCCACGGTCCCACCACGTCCACCCATGGTCCCACCACGTCCACACACAGTCCCCACCACGTCCACGCATGGTCCCTGGGCGGCTCACGCCCAGTGCAGGGGTTCCCAGTTCAGAGGGGAGTCTGTTACTGTGCCCACTGTGGCTGGGACACGGTTTGTGCCCCAGGGGTCACGTGCCCAATCTTGATCCCCACGTGACACCACTGGGAGGCAGTCAGGCCTTGGCAGGTGGGGTCGGGCCTGGCCACCACTGCCCCCTTCAGGGACAACTGCTGGGAACTAGTTCCTGAGAGTTGCTGTCACATGAACAGCCCGGCCCCTCCCACTCACACGGACCACGCTGGGACGCGTTCCTGCCACACACCGTCACCCGCCACGTCCCGACACTGCCAGAGCCAACCAGATGGGGCCGCCTGATCTCGGCCCTTCAGCCTCCAAAACCGCAAGCTCACTAAAGTGCTTTTCTTTGTGAAGTCCCCAGCTTTGGATATTCTGTTATAGTAAAAACAAGGGACGAGGACACTTACACAACTGACAAAAGTGTGCTGCGACGGGACCCTGGGTCTGTCTGTGCACACTGACGGGACGTCCCCTGGACCGCACACCACGGAGAGCATCCAGTGGCTGCTAAGCGTGGGGATGCTCACCTTCCTGATTCTACCAGCTCGCCCTTTGAAGTGACCAGGTGAGTCAGCTCTTGCCGCGTGATGACTGGCCCTGAACCTACTGGCTTGAAACAGCAGATCCTGCCTCGGGGTTTGCAGGTGGGAATCGGGAGCTTCTCAGCGGGTGACGCTGGCCAAGGGCGTCCCGACACGGCTGCGTCAAGACAAGACAGCCGCCTAGACAGCGTCCCTCCAGGCAGCTTCAGAGGGGACCCCGGAGCCAGCTGCAGGTGCCCACCCCGACTCAGCTGGAGGCCCATGAGCGCCCGCAGCCCTGCCACAGCCGCGTGCGTTGGGGAGCTCTTGGGCTCCGCTCTCAGTTTGCTGTTACCAGTGCGTCGTAATCACACCTGGGGCCTGTGGTGGACGTGGTGGGGACCGTGGGCGGGCTCAGGGGACAGTCACAGAGGCACGTGACAGACGGCACGCGGCACAGTACCACCCCGACGACCGTGCGAGCGCCAGCCCCTCCCGTGTGAACCCCGAGGGGCCGCAGTCCTGAGCTGGGGCTGGCCGGCACCCCCTCTGCCCGCCTGCCCTGGACGCTCTAGGTTCTTGTGTCTGATTCTGCCAACGTGGCAGGAGATTTCCTCCCAGTCACTTTCGGGTTCAGGGATGCTCCCTCCTGCCCGGCTTGACATGCAGTTTGACCTTTCTGCTGACCTTTTCAGTGGGTGACCACGGCCACTTCCGGCAGCCCTTCTCTTGAAGGCCGCCTCGGTCTCGTGAGGCCTTGGTCAGGACCGTCCTGCACCCTGGGGTCACTCTCCGCCATGTCCTCCGTCTCTGCTCTCAGCGCGGCCCTCTGCCAGCTCCCTTTCCCGAGCAGGACCCTCCTCCTGCCACTCGGACTTCAGAACCACAGGGGTGTGGGCTGCCACGGGGACCCCGGCAGCACTCAGCAGGGGCAGCCTCTTCCCGGTGGCTCTCAGCACACAGGACTGTGTCCTCCTCGCCCGTTGAGGGTCTGCCTCCCGTCAGCTCCTCGGCTTGGCAGCCTGGATGGCGGGCTCGTGACAGGTGTGCATTCTGGTGTCTCTGCAGACCATCTGCTTCGCAGTCGGTGCCCTTGGCAGAAGTGAGCTCCTCTGCCACCTACGGGGTCAGCAGGCAGCCCGAGCCCAGGCCCTGTCTATCAGAATGCCTCAGACCACATGAGCTGCTATAACAGAACACCCACCCCAGGTAGTTCAAACAGCAAACATGACCTGCCCACAGTTCTGGAGGCTGGAAGAGTACACTCAGGGTCAGCTCTGCAAGTTCCAAGCTCAGGTGACTGTCTTCTCACCATAGCCTCCCGTGGTACAGAGCAGAGAAAGCTTCCAAGGGCACAAAACTCCATTCATGAGAGTTCTGGCCTCATGACCAGTCTTGGCATGTTTTCTGTTACTGTAACAGAACACCTGAGGCCAGGTGGTGTATAAAGAAAAGATGCTTATTTGGCCCACAATTCCGGAGGTTCAAGAGTATGGCAATCACACCTGTCCAGCACTGGTGAAGGTCTTGTAACTATCACATCATGGCAGGTGGCATCACGGTGGGAGGATGTGAGAGGGGGAGGATGGTCACGTGGCGGGACAGGAAGCCAGAGCGAGTCATGTTCTGGTTTGGATGTGAGGTGTCCCCCAGGAGCTCCCATGTGAGACAGTGCAGGAAGGTTCAGAGGAGAACGACTGGGTCGTGAGAGCCTTGACCCCGTCAGTGAATCAATCCCGGGGGACTGACCGAGTGGTCACTGAAGTGGCAGGGTGTGGTGGAGGAGGTGACCTGGGTATGGTCACTGAAGTGGCGGGGTGTGGAGGAGGAGGTGGCCTGGGTATGGTCACTGAAGTGGCGGGGTGTGGAGGAGGAGGTGACTGGGTATGGTCACTGAAGTGGCGGGGTGTGGAGGAGGAGGTGGCCTGGGTATGGTCACTGAAGTGGCGGGGTGTGGAGGAGGAGGTGACTGGGTATGGTCACTGAAGTGGCGGGGTGTGGAGGAGGAGGTGGCCTGGGTACGGTCACTGAAGTGGCGGGGTGTGGAGGAGGAGGTGGCCTGGGTACGGTCACTGAAGTGGCGGGGTGTGGTGGAGGTGGCCTGGGTACGGTCACTGAAGTGGCGGGGTGTGGTGGAGGTGGCCTGGGTACAGTCACTGAAGTGGCGGGGTGTGGTGGAGGTGGCCTGGGTATGGTCACTGAAGTGGCGGGGTGTGGAGGAGGAGGTGACTGGGTACAGTCACTGAAGTGGCGGGGTGTGGTGGAGGAGGTGGCCTGGGTATGGTCACTGAAGTGGCGGGGTGTGGAGGAGGAGGTGGCCTGGGTATGGTCACTGAAGTGGCGGGGTGTGGAGGAGGAGGTGACTGGGTACAGTCACTGAAGTGGCGGGGTGTGGTGGAGGTGGCCTGGGTACAGTCACTGAAGTGGCGGGGTGTGGTGGAGGTGGCCTGGGTATGGTCACTGAAGTGGCGGGGTGTGGAGGAGGAGGTGACTGGGTACAGTCACTGAAGTGGCGGGGTGTGGTGGAGGAGGTGGCCTGGGTATGGTCACTGAAGTGGCGGGGTGTGGAGGAGGAGGTGGCCTGGGTATGGTCACTGAAGTGGCGGGGTGTGGAGGAGGAGGTGGCCTGGGTATGGTCACTGAAGTGGCGGGGTGTGGAGGAGGAGGTGACTGGGTATGTCACTGAAGTGGCGGGGTGTGGTGGAGGTGGCCTGGGTACAGTCACTGAAGTGGCGGGGTGTGGTGGAGGAGGTGACTGGGTATGGCCATGAAGTGGCGGGGTGTGGTGGAGGTGGCCTGGGTACGGTCACTGAAGTGGCGGGGTGTGGTGGAGGTGGCCTGGGTATGGTCACTGAAGTGGCAGGGTGTGGTGGAGGAGGTGACTCGGTATGGTCACTGAAGTGGCGGGGTGTGGTGGAGGTGGCCTGGGTACAGTCACTGAAGTGGCGGGGTGTGGTGGAGGTGGCCTGGGTATGGTCACTGAAGTGGCGGGGTGTGGTGGAGGAGGTGACTGGGTACAGTCACTGAAGTGGCGGGGTGTGGTGGAGGTGGCCTGGGTATGGCCATGAAGTGGCGGGGTGTGGTGGAGGTGGCCTGGGTACGGTCACTGAAGTGGCGGGGTGTGGTGGAGGTGGCCTGGGTATGGTCACTGAAGTGGCGGGGTGTGGTGGAGGAGGTGACTGGGTATGGCCATGAAGTGGCGGGGTGTGGTGGAGGTGGCCTGGGTACGGTCACTGAAGTGGCGGGGTGTGGAGGAGGTGACTGGGTATGGCCATGAAGTGGCGGGGTGTGGTGGAGGTGGCCTGGGTACGGTCACTGAAGTGGCGGGGTGTGGAGGAGGTGACTGGGTATGGCCATGAAGTGGCGGGGTGTGGTGGAGGTGGCCTGGGTATGGTCACTGAAGTGGCGGGGTGTGGAGGAGGTGGCCTGGGTACGGTCACTGAAGTGGCGGGGTGTGGAGGAGGAGGTGGCCTGGGTACAGTCACTGAAGTGGCGGGGTGTGGTGGAGGTGGCCTGGGTATGGTCACTGAAGTGGTGGGGTGTGGAGGAGGAGGTGGCCTGGGTACAGTCACTGAAGTGGCGGGGTGTGGTGGAGGTGGCCTGGGTACGGTCACTGAAGTGGCGGGGTGTGGTGGAGGTGGCCTGGGTATGGTCACTGAAGTGGCGGGGTGTGGTGGAGGTGGCCTGGGTACGGTCACTGAAGTGGCGGGGTGTGGAGGAGGTGGCCTGGGTATGGTCACTGAAGTGGCGAGGTGTGGTGGAGGTGGCCTGGGTACGGTCACTGAAGTGGCGGGGTGTGGTGGAGGTGGCCTGGGTATGGTCACTGAAGTGGCGGGGTGTGGAGGAGGTGGCCTGGGTACGGTCACTGAAGTGGCGGGGTGTGGAGGAGGTGGCCTGGGTACGGTCACTGAAGTGGCGGGGTGTGGTGGAGGAGGTGGCCTGGGTATGTCACTGAAGTGGCGGGGTGTGGTGGAGGTGGCCTGGGTACGGTCACTGAAGTGGCGGGGTGTGGTGGAGGAGGTGGCCTGGGTATGTCACTGAAGTGGCGGGGTGTGGTGGAGGTGGCCTGGGTATGGTCACTGAAGTGGCGGGGTGTGGAGGAGGAGGTGACTGGGTATGTCACTGAAGTGGCGGGGTGTGGAGGAGGAGGTGGCCTGGGTATGGTCACTGAAGTGGCGGGGTGTGGTGGAGGAGGTGACTGGGTATGGTCACTGAAGTGGCGGGGTGTGGAGGAGGTGACTGGGTATGGTCACTGAAGTGGCGGGGTGTGGTGGAGGAGGTGGCCTGGGTACAGTCACTGAAGTGGCGGGGTGTGGAGGAGGAGGTGGCCTGGGTATGGTCACTGAAGTGGCGGGGTGTGGAGGAGGAGGTGACTGGGTATGTCACTGAAGTGGCGGGGTGTGGTGGAGGAGGTGGCCTGGGTACAGTCACTGAAGTGGCGGGGTGTGGTGGAGGAGGTGACTGGGTATGTCACTGAAGTGGCGTGGTGTGGAGGAGGAGGTGACTGGGTATGGTCACTGAAGTGGCGTGGTGTGGAGGAGGAGGTGGCCTGGGTATGGTCACTGAAGTGGCGGGGTGTGGTGGAGGAGGTGACTGGGTATGGTCACTGAAGTGGCGGGGTGTGGAGGAGGTGACTGGGTATGGTCACTGAAGTGGCGGGGTGTGGTGGAGGAGGTGGCCTGGGTACAGTCACTGAAGTGGCGGGGTGTGGAGGAGGAGGTGGCCTGGGTATGGTCACTGAAGTGGCGGGGTGTGGAGGAGGAGGTGACTGGGTATGTCACTGAAGTGGCGGGGTGTGGTGGAGGAGGTGGCCTGGGTACAGTCACTGAAGTGGCGGGGTGTGGTGGAGGAGGTGACTGGGTATGTCACTGAAGTGGCGTGGTGTGGAGGAGGAGGTGACTGGGTATGGTCACTGAAGTGGCGGGGTGTGGAGGAGGAGGTGGCCTGGGTATGGTCACTGAAGTGGCGGGGTGTGGAGGAGGAGGTGACTGGGTATGTCACTGAAGTGGCGGGGTGTGGTGGAGGAGGTGGCCTGGGTACAGTCACTGAAGTGGCGGGGTGTGGTGGAGGTGGCCTGGGTATGTCACTGAATTGGCGGGGTGTGGTGGAGGAGGTGACTGGGTATGTCACTGAAGTGGCGGGGTGTGGAGGAGGAGGTGACTGGGTATGGTCACTGAAGTGGCGTGGTGTGGAGGAGGAGGTGGCCTGGGTATGGTCACTGAAGTGGCGGGGTGTGGAGGAGGAGGTGACTGGGTATGTCACTGAAGTGGCGGGGTGTGGTGGAGGAGGTGGCCTGGGTATGTCACTGAATTGGCGGGGTGTGGAGGAGGTGACTGGGTATATCACTGAAGTGGCGGGGTGTGGTGGAGGTGGCCTGGGTATGGTCACTGAAGTGGCGCGGTGTGGTGGAGGTGGCCTGGGTATGGTCACTGAAGTGGCGGGGTGTGGAGGAGGTGGCCTGGGTACGGTCACTGAAGTGGCGGGGTGTGGTGGAGGAGGTGACTGGGTACAGTCACTGAAGTGGCGGGGTGTGGTGGAGGAGGTGACTGAGTACAGTCACTGAAGTGGCGGGGTGTGGTGGAGGTGGCCTGGGTATGTCACTGAAGTGGCGGGGTGTGGAGGAGGTGGCCTGGGTATGTCACTGAAGTGGCGGGGTGTGGTGGAGGTGGCCTGGGTACACATTTGTACCTGAAGAGCAGAGTCTCTCTCTTTGCTAACTGATGACGTGAGCTGCTTCCCTCTGCCACTCTCTCCTCCCGTGATGTCCAGCCTCACCCTGAGCCTGGAGGAATGGAGCCGGCCTCCTGTGGACTAGGCCCTCTGAAACCCCGAGCCCTCAATGAAACCTTTCCTCCCCTACGTCGTGCTGGTCAGTCTGTCAGTCACAGCTGTGGAATGGCTAACCAGCCAGTACCTGGTGCTCGTTCATAACAACCGCTCTCTCAGGAAGTGGCCAGGGTCCCGCGGGCACTCACTGGCCCCTCCTGACAGTGGCCGGGGTCCCGCGGGCACTCACTGGGTCCCTCCTGACAGTGGCCGGGGTCCCGCGGGCACTCACTGGCCCCTCCTGACAGTGGCCGGGGTCCCGCGGGCACTCACTGGCCCCTCCTGACAGTGGTCGGGGTCCCCCGGGCACTCACTGGCCCCTCCTGACAGTGGCCGGGGTCCCGCGGGCACTCACTGGCCCCTCCTGACAGTGGCCGGGGTCCCGCGGGCACTCACTGGCCCCTCCTGACAGTGGCCGGGGTCCCGCGGGCACTCACTGGCCCCTCCTGACAGTGGCCGGGGTCCCGCGGGCACTCACTGGCCCCTCCTGACAGTGGCCGGGGTCCCGCGGGCACTCACTGGCCCCTCCTGACCACCTGATGCCCCCACGGGGCTCCGCTCTGGAGAACACACTTCTCAAACCCACCGCACTGTGGACCAAGCCCCCACATGGGAACCGCGGGGCCACACAAGCCTGTCCACACGACACATGACCAAGCTGGCTCCCCAGGGTCCCACCTCCCGACACCCTAGCACTGGGGACGGTGGTGTGACATGAACCTGGGAGACGCACACCTGACTGGCACGTCCTGACTCAGGCCTGCAGGGACGCTGGAACCCAAGCACAGGGTGTGGCTGGTCTGCGGGGCACCCACCCCCGCGTGCCCCTGGGCTCCGAGCTTCCCCTTCTCTCCTTTCCAAGCCTCGTCATTCTGTCCGAGTCAGTCGGGTGGCCTCCTGGAGGGTCTCAAACACGGAGCCTGCTAAGCTGCCGGAAGGGCTGAAAGGCCACAGGCAGATCGGGTGACGGAGATCGGCAACGGCAGAAGTCCACTCCCGCCTCGGGTCTGGGGGTCCGGGAGGTGGCGCTCCAGACCCACCTGCTCAGGGGAGCTGGCGCACAGAGGGTGACCAGCAGGGGTGGGAGCCTGGGAGGAGCCGCCACTGAGGAGGAGGGCAGGGCAGGAGCACCTTGGCCTCCCCTCCACCAGGGGCGATGACCACGGAACCTGGACCTGCAGCCAGCAGGGACCCTTCCTGGGTACCACCAAGTGGGAGGGAGACGCTGAGTCTGGACCAGCGCAGACGGCTGGCGGAGCCACACCTGACGGCCTGGGTCCAGCTCAGTGAACACACAGAGGAGCTGGACGGTCTGGTGACCTCCCCCAAGGTCAAACATGAGGCAGCTTCTCTGAGCATCCAGGCAGAGAATGCTGGTCACCCAGAAACAGAATGAGACCGCCTCCCGCGGATCACACAGCGGCCACAGCAAGGACACAAGCCACTCCGATGCTGCTCTCAGACATTTACAGATTAAACAACGGGAGGAGATGCTCAGGCAAACAGAAAAAGAGAGCTCAGACTCCAAACAACTGAGAAGCTGCAAATGTACCCTGTAAGTCCACTTTATGTTTAAGAAGTGTAGAATTCAAAATAGCATGTTAGCCACTAACCTTTATGCAGCCCACATCACAGCATTATAGGATAAAAATAGCCTAAGTACCAAGAGAAAGTGATTTTTTAAATTGAAGAACTGACAGACAATGTGCTACACACGTGCATACACCATGAAATACTACTCAGCCCCAAAAATGGACAAAACCCTATCATGTGCAACAATGCAGATGGAACTAAAAGGCATTACGTTCAGCGATACAAAAAAGACAAATTCTACCTGTTCTCACACGTGTAGGATCTAAAACCGTTCACCTCATTGAAATGGAGAGTCGGTACAGGGGTTACAGAGGCTAGAGAAGGGAAGGGGGGACTCGGGGAGGCAGGTGAGCAGGTACAGAGTTATGAGCACACAGGAGGGGCAAACCCAGGGTCTGCTGCACAAGGGGGTGGAACTGCTACGTTACAGCTGCTATGGCCGTAGTAACGTGTGTTCCGAAGCAGGCAGAGCAGAGGCTTTCAAATGCCGTAGGAAGCGGTGAGTGTGGGTTGGATCCACCAATCACCTGAACTGTCTGTGCAGGACACCTGCCTGTACCCAGACGTCACCCAACCCCACAGTCTGGACAACTACCAAGTCAAAGAAATTCTTAAAAAAATTTCCAAATGTTCACCATTTGACCCAGCTATCCCACTCCTCAGCCTATACCCAAAGGACTTAAAATCAGCATACTACAGAGATACAGCCACATCAATGTTCATAGCTGCTCAATTCACAATAGCCAGATTGTGGAACCAACCTAGATGTCCTTCAATTGATGAATGGATAAAGAAACTGTGGCATATATATACAATGGAATATTACTCGGCCATAAAGAATAATAAAATTATGGCATTTGCAGGCAAATGGATGAAATTGGAAAACATCATGCTAAGTGAAATAAGCCAATCTCAAAAAACCAAAGGACAAATGATCTCGCTGATAAGCGGATGATGACACAAAATGGGGGGTGAGAGGGGGCAAGAATGGAGGAAGGAGGAACTGAATAGAGGGAAAAGAGGGGTGGGAGGGGTGGGTGGAAGGAAAAAATAACAAAATGAATCAAACACCTTTACCCTATGTAAATGTATGATTACACAAATGGTATGCCTCTACTTCATGTATAAACAGAAACAAGATGTATCCCATTTGTTTACCATAAAAATAATTTTTTTTAAAAATTTCCAAATGTTAAAAGAAAACAAAAGAGAAAAATCATTGACAAATTTGAAGATGCCTTCCAAGTCTCTCATAAACCACCTGGACAGAAAGTTAAAACAGAGTCTCAACAATGTAGCTCTTATTCCACCCAGGATAGCTTGTGTGTGTGTTTGCCATAGTGGTCTGTATGCCCCGACCCCGAGATCAGTTTTCAGGCGTTTATAAAAATGTATCCAATGTGAGACCAGAGAGCGAACATCAGGACAGGTATTTTTAAAAGCAGGTCTGTCTACTGAGTTGGAAATAGTAGGATCAGTCATCCAAGTCAATATTTTAAAAGTAAAACTGAAATTTTAAAATGTTGTCTTAAATACTTCCTCGAAGTTAAAATTACAATTATAATCATACGCTGTGTTTAAAGTGACAAAAATAAAAGTGACGCTTATTTCAAAAACAGTGTCCCACAGATCCTCAGATCACCAAGACCCTCCCGTCCCAGCGAGGAAAGAGAAAAAGCCAAACTCGGTCCATCCTCAGCAGCAGCCTCGCAGTGAGAAAAGGACCACAAAACACATGGAGGAAGGAGGAGACTGGGAGGCCCGGGAGGGAGGGACCGAGGGCCCAGGACCCAGCTGGCCCGGCCTGTGGCAGCGGCTGAAGCCAGAGCTCCTGCGGTTGCGCACGGAGGCGTTTAAATCTCAGTGAAAGGAGCCCGCGGGTCCGGCTTGCTTCCAGGCCTCCCTGGGCTCCGGCTGACAGGGACATGGGGCCTGGTCCTCCCGGTGGGTCTGCTGGTGACCGGCCAGTTGGAGGGACACCGCTGCTCAGCACGAGTCCCCTGCCCATGGACGCGTCTCAGATGGCGGTGCTCTGCTCCCAGATTGGTCAAGGAAACCCCATCCCGGCTGAGGGTTTCCAAGGCACCGTGAATTCCTTCTGAAAAGCAATTATTTCCTCAATCTTGATTAAAACGTTGTCTTCAAGCGAGTGGCCAATGACGTCCTGCCGTCTCAGAGGCCAGAGACACAGGACCGCCTGTGCGTGACGGCCTGTGCGCCTCTCCGCTTGTGGCTTCTTAAAGGGCCCCCGGGACCCGGCGCACACTTCCTGAGGCACCAAGCTGCCTGCATCCTTTCCACCTCCTTCCACGTGGGGCTACGCACGAGACTGGGTCAGACCTGCATCTTCATCAGTCTTCTGAAGTTTTTGAATCCTGTTGGCCAACTTTGGTCTGATCTGATGGCTCCTCGTATTTAAAGTCATAAAGTGACTGAACTGAGGCGGGCTCCCTCAGGAAGCTCCAGAGGCGCCTGCTCGGCCATTACAGTCCTGAGGCCCACGTGGGCCTACCTGACCAGCAAGACCCAGAGACGGGTTTCTTGGCAGACATCGTCTAGGCCTCTTGCCCATATGCCAAGTGTCTGTAGTTAAAACAGATTGGCATGATCTGCAGATCCCCACCAGGCACGAGCGCCAGGAGTCGCTGCAAGCAGGCCCGTGAGGGACGGACCCACCGTCCACACCCTGCGCAAAGCCCACAGGGCCTTGAACACTTCACACTGGCTCCTGGGACCTGTGGAGCCACAGGGTCTACACAGCAGGGACCGCTGGAGCCAGAGTTCTTCCTTCTCTCTTCCTCTTCCACCCCCAGGAGACCCACACCTCCTTCCTCCCTCTGAGGCTCTCTGTCAGGTACAGTCACTAAAATGAGAGAAGAGACGAGATGCCCATCATCCCACTGAGCTGCAAGAACGTCCTGGAAATTCTGCCTGAGGCAGCCTCTCAGAAAAGCAAGTGACTGTTTAAAGAAGCAGACCAAAAAACGGAGGGGAAAAATCCCACCAAATAATCTAAAAGCTAGGATCAACTATCAGAACAACTCGTCCTTCATGGTTAAGAGACATTCAAAGTTTAACCACAAAAGAGAAGAATCTGAAGGAAAAGGCTGACGGTGCTGCCAGTGCAGAATAAACGCTACACATGTAAACAGCATAAATAAACAAACAAACACAAGTACGAAGAGGCACACGAAGGATGATTACAAAATGCGTTTCTACAATTCTTGATCAAGTAGACGCACTTGGGCCGCAGCTGCCGGCTTCAGGTGGGAGGCCGTGGCTTCAGCAGGCGGCGAGAACGCAGCCGCAGCGGAGGGCACCTCCTGGCAGCTGGAGATCAAGAAAGGAATGTGGCGATTTCCCAGCAAGAGTCCAAGGCATGGTTCTGACCCTTGGACCGGATCACTCCGCATCTGTAAATCTACCCGGTGTGGAGCCAGAGGTGTGCACTCCAAAACACCCACCCCGCTGCATTCAAAGTGGAAAGCAGACCAGGAGGAAAGGAACAAGGCGGACACCTAAAACAGGGGCGACGGGCAGAGCGCACCGCGTCCAGCGGCGGGATGGACGGCGCAAGCCGAGGTTCTGACGGCGCCTGAAGACCCTCCTGCCGCGCTGCTCACTGAGGAAGCGCCCCAGGAAGAAACCCACCACCCTCTACCCCGTCGCAGGGCGATCAGGTAGCCAGGATGGAAAGGGAATAAGGACAGAGGCCGGCGCTGCGTTCCAACATCCGACCACACCGATGGCTCCACTCAGGAAACACGGGAGCACAGGACACCTGGACCGGGCGCCCACCATCAGTCCAAGTCTGGAGAGGCAGAGCTGCTGCCCCGGTCCTGGCGACAGGGCCAGGTGGACACGGGCAGGGGCAGGCCTTGGTGGGCAGAAGCCTGGACGCTGGCTGGCTCTCCCGCTGGCAGGGCTCAGAGATGGAAGGGCCAGAGGGGACGGCCTCGCTAGCGCCCCTCACCGGGAGCAGCCGGGGGCTTCCTGCCAGAACAGGGGCGGGGCCAGAGCAGGGGCGGGGCTGGGGCGGAGCCGGGACAGGGGCGGGGCCGGGACCGGAGCAGGGGGGGCCGGGGCCAGACTGGGCGGAGCCAGGATGGGGGCAGGGGCGGAACCAGACTGGGCTGGGCCGGGCCGGGGCGGGGCCGGGACCTCCCAGCAACCCCGGGGAGAGGCCACGGGTGCCCTCCCGGTCCTCCAGCTTACCTCCCCACTTCACGTCCATCTTCCGTCAAGCCCGAGGCTCCCGTCGAAACCCGCCCTTCACCGGTGCCTCACATTCAGAAATGTCAGGAACGCCAACGGCCCAGCGGGATTGCCAGACGCTGGAAGAAAACCAGGACCGCCAAAGAGCGGACAGAAAAGGTGACCCCGGCGGCAGGCGTGTGATTCTGAAAAGGAGCCCTTGGAAGAATTCTAATCGAGGGCTCGGAAGCCAGACAAAGGAAGAACGGTCTGATCAAGAATGCTGGGAAGTCGGAGCTGCAGACCGAAGAGAAAAGCCCGTCCCTGAACAAGGAGGGCTAGTGTGGAGGGCCCACCCTCCGAGTGACCCGGAGGGAGAGAGGGACACGGGAGGAAGGAATAAGGAAAACGCCCAGTACGGGTGACCCCAGCATCCAGAGGAAGGAACGGACCACCCTGTGAGGAGGATGACCACAAGGACCCCTGGCTGCACAAGGCTCCGTGCCTGAAGACCATGGTGGGACCAGCCATTAAACCTCAGGGGGACGTCACCATGCGCCCAACTACAGCCAATCAAAATTGGGGCTTAGGAAGTCTGCAGTCCAGAAACTTCCCAAGAGAATCCTTCCATGAATTATTTCAGCAGAACACAGAAGGGTTGGGGATACAGCTCAGGTGGTAGAGTGCTTGCCTCACATGCACAAGGCCCTGGGTTCAATCCCCAGCACCACACACTCTCTCTCACACACACACACACACACACACATAGAATCCAAGCAATTAGAGAACCCGAGATCCAGCTTTTGAGGTAGAACTGAACCAGGTGGTCAGATGGCGGCAGACAGCTGCATCCACGCCCAGGGCAGGAAGCAGCCTTCCAGACCCGAGCCAGGGAGACGGTGCACCCACGGAGAGGGAGAAGGCAGTATCCATGCCAAACACCAGAGCTCTCTCCATGCAAAGGGTTTAGCCTCGGTGGATGTGACCAACTACACACTGAAAGCAACTGGATCTGTTCTGAACAAGTACCGACTTTTTCCTTCCTCTGTCCCTAAACAATAGGGTGTGGCCACTACTTGCATGGCGTTTGCATTGAATCAGGTATCACAAAAATCTAGAGGCGATGGGAAGACTACTTAGGTTTTATGCAAATTCTTTGCCATTTTATATAAGGACTGGAGCCCCTGCAGAACTGGGTGTCCACAGGGTCCTGGAACCAACCCCTGGAAGCCCAGGGACAACTGTACAGTTAGAATCAGATCCCCTCCCGCTTCTCTCTCTCGGGTCCAATTTATTTACTGTTTACGTTTCTCCTACCAGTTTCACAGGCTTAATGATATATTTGTTTCTGCAGTGAACAACACTGACGTAATCACAGTATCATAAACACGAATTCTTTAGTTTTGCATTGGGAATCAATAGACCAATCCTCAAAATTTCATTTCTACCAAGAGAAAAGGGTTGTCACCCTGAGAGCCTCGGGAGAAGAGAGTCTGCCCAGAAGGGAAAGGGGACCAGGGCGCGCCTCTCCTCTGGGGCGGAATCAAGGTGGGCACAAGACTGCGGCCCAGAAGCAGAGGAGGCCATTCAGTGAGATCCAGGCACAACCGCGGGGCAGGTGGAGCTGGCAGGCAGGGCCAAGATCTAAACAAGAGGGTCACAGTTGCTGCAGCCAGCAGGTCTGCCAAGCCCCAGGGGTCAGAGGGCTGCAGCCCCCAGGCGGAGCCTGGTTGCTGGGCTGTGCTTTCCGCCTGGATCCACCAGGCAGCTTTTCCTTTTGCTAGTCCTGTGTTACTCGTATAAAGTCAGCCATAAAACTGCACCCAGAGCATAATCACAACGATAAAAACATAATCACCTAGTTGTACTGCAGATATTCACACGTGAGTGCACACACACACACAGTTCTTGGGAGAAAATAAACCAACATGCAAACTCGGTGGCTGCTGAGTGGGGATCTGTTGTAATCCTACGCTTCCTCGTTGCTGAGTGGGGATCTGCTGTAATCCTACGCTTCCTCGTTGCTGAGTGGGGATCTGCTGTAATCCTACGCTTCCTCGTTTGGACTCCCCACACTGGGAACCATGGACCGACTTTGTCTTCACAGCTACCGAGGAATTAACAGGATCTGAGCAGCTACGGAGCAGCCAGCGTTCCTGGCCTGGAGTGAGGGCCCAGGGAGCCTGCAGGCAGAACGTGCCACGGGCTTGGCACCAGGCTCTGCAACACCGGCCTGGGGAGTGGCACCTGGGCCAGAGCCACGGGGTCACACTGGTGTGAACAGCTGTGTCCCTGTGCGGCTGTCTAACTGCCTTTTTATTTTCCTCCTGCAGCACTGCGCCCCATACCTGGGGGTTTGGGCCCCACCACCAGGCCACCTCCTCCCAGACCAATGGTGACTTTGAGAGTGACTGTCTCTCTGGAATTGCCAAGAATCTTGCAGGTACTCGGCAAGTTCCCCTGCTGGAAGGAACGCCAGGCCAGGGTCAGGAGCGCAGCAGCTCCCGGCAGCAGGGGTGCTCTGGGCAGACAATTTGAGTGGCTCTCCTGAACGTAATTAGACACAAAGTCGGGCTGCTGTGAGTCGCCTCCTCGAGGCTATTTTGATCTTCTTAATTAACCAGTCGAGTACGGAAGATTTACTTTAGCACGTTTCTACGTCACCTCCCTTAGGATCCCCATGGGAGGTGTCCTGCCAGTACTTCAGGTGTTCCCGGCTGCTGGACATCTGTATCAAGCCACGAGCCTCGGGCCCTCCTGCTGGAGTTAAGAGGCTCTCCTCCTCCACACCAGCAGGAGGTGAGGGGCCATCAGGTCAGTGGGAAGGCGCTGCAGCCAGGCTGCTGAGGAGAGTGCTGCAGACGGCTCGGCCACGTCTCCCTGGCTACCTTGGCTGCTCAGGCTGTGGGGATGAGGGAGCAGGGACGTGGGGCCTCGCACACAGGAATCAGTATTCCCACAGTTCTGGAGGTTGGAGGTCCAAGATGGAGACCCCAGCATGGCCAAGTCCCGGACAGGGCTCTCTCCCTGGCCTTCTGCATCCTCGGAGGTCAGAGAGAGCCAGCTTTCTAGTCTCTTCTAAAAGGGCCCATCCTCAGAGCCTCCCTGAACCTCGAATCCTCCCAAAGTCCTGTCTCCAGCCACTGCCCACCGGGGGTGAGGGCTTCAGTGTGGGAACGCAGAGAGGGGACAGGAGTGCCCAGTCCCCAGCCCTGGACACGCTCAGACCCAACACGGTCCAGAAGGTGGAAAACCAAGCAGGAGCCTAACAGGAGTCCTAGGCCCTTTGCTTTTTATAACATCTTTTAAAACCTGGATTCACCTTCTCAGCAGAAGGAACTTTAAGAGACTCATGATGAAGAAAGGAGATGACCTGGAGATCAGCTTCACCCAACAAGATCAAATAGCCCAGAAATGAGAGCCCTTCCACCCTCACTCGGCTGGAAAGTGGTCAGAAATCCACCTACTACTTCTGAGTGGACGGCACAAGTGTGATCACAACCCTGAGGAGAAGCCCTCACGTGTCCCTGAGGCTTCTGGTTCTACCATGAAACCGTGTGCCCTGGGAAGGCCCCGGCTGACCAGCTACAGAGGGTGAGTGCCCTGGTTAGGTTGCCTGGCGCAGGGCACTTAGGACGTTCAACGGCTGTGATCCAGGACGGTGTCACAGCAGCCGTCACAGCCTGCATCCTCGAAGGGCTCAAGACACGGCCAGGACTTGAGTCCCAGCGATGGACAGCCTGCAAAGGACACGCCATCACTGAGGAGCAGAGCACTACCTTGCTGAGCCCCAGGGCAGGTGTCAGGGAGGGAGGCTGGGCACAGACCTCCCGGCGCAGACCAGGCCCGGGAGCCCTGCAGACAGCAGCCGGAATGTCACAGAGAGGGCACAGAGTCACCTGGCAGCCAGAGGACGGCGGCTGCAAGGAGGCGGCCACCTCCAGACATCTGCTGGCCGATGGGAGATGTGAAAGGTGGGAGGGAGGACAAGCTGGCTCAGGGCTGCCCCTCACCACCCCGCTCCTGAGACCCGGGAAGGCAGGAGCATCCGCTAGAAGGGATGCTGAGCTTTTCCACACTCAGAGTACATGTGAAAACCACCCAGGCACCAGACACCGCCAGACCGAGCTCCCTGAATGGGATTGGGTTGGGCATGTCAGGAGCACTGGAAAGTGAGCGCGGGATGCCTGTAGGCACAATCCTGAGACGGCGTGAGCGAGATGGTGTGGAGGGCTCGTCCTGAGAGCCGCTGGGCTGAGGGCAGAGAGGAGGACCAGCTACCTCCTCAGCAAACCTGGAACAAAACGTGCCCCAGGGCGGCGGGGCAGGAAAGCAAACCAGCAGCAGGTGCCTTCCGGGAGTCCCACGGCTTCCTCCAGGATCGCGCCCACCTGGCGTGGAAAGCCCAAAGGAAACTTCCCCAGATCAGCCGCGTGGAAACAGTGAGCTGTCTAGAAGTCCTCCTTTGTGTCGGGCAGTGCCGGGCAAGGCCAGGAACCCCGTGCGCCTGGGTGTGCTCAGCACCATCTTCGCTCTGCAGAGCAGGAAACCAAGCACAGGCAAGTGAGCGGCTGGCGCAAAGCCAGGGTCAGTAAGTGGTGGCCCAGGAGGGCCAGCCTGAGCAGTCGGGCGCCAAGGGCAGAGCTCCGAAGGCCTGTGCCCTGCCCTCCACCTGCCCTCTGAGGCGGGAGCCTTGAGAGGCCGCGAGCTAGGGGTCTGCACAAATCACGCTGAGCTGGGCAGGAGTGGCAGGTAGAGGGGTCAGCGAGCTGGCCCGTGTCCTGACTGGGGCCGCCATTGTCCTGAAGCTGGACTGAGGCAGAGCCTCTGCTCTCCAAAACACGCACGGGTCTGTCTGCAACTTAACACACTGCAGGCCAGCATGAGAGTCCAGGGAATTCCACAACGACCTCCAGGTGGCAGGGCCAGGCCGGGGGAAGGTCACCTGGGGTGGACCTGGGGGCTGGGCGGGCCTCCGTGACCAAGGAGGGACGCCACCTTCAGCAGCCCTTGGCCGAGGGCGTCGAGGGACAGGATGGATTAGGAGCGGCAGGAGGGACGCGTGGAGCAGCCAACGACCGGGCTGCAGGTCCCAGCGGGAGCCGTCGTCTGCTGCCCCAGCCGGCCAGGAGAGACAGCCAGCAGCGCGCCCGCTCCCCACTCCGTGCCAAGGAGGCACAGGAGCCAACCTGATTTAGTCACCTCCCGCCACTCTCTCCCCAGACGCCCTCGGTGGCTGGCGCCAGGAGATGAACTGATCTTGCACGAGAGGCTTTGCCTGTGCATCCAGCTGCAGGGGGCTCTGACGTCCCCCGCACCTGCCGGCGTGGTCCCTCAGGGTCTCTGCCGTCTCCAGCTGGTCAGCCAGCCTCCCAGGGACGCCCACGTGCTCCCCTCCAGGCCATCTGCGGCCACCAGTGGGGCACCTTGCCAGTGTCCAGCTCAGACTTGCTCAGGGAGGCTCTTCCCTTCCTCAGGCCACATCCTGAATGTACACAGAGTTCCCGTCTGAGTTTCCCCATCCAGAAAACAAGAGGTATAGCCAGGTGCCCTGGCACTTGCCTGTAATCCCAGCAGCTCAGGAGGCTGAGGCAGGAGGATCGCAAATTCAAAAACAGCCTCAGCAATGGTGAGGCTCTAAGCAACTCAGTGAGATCCTGTCTCTAAGTAAAATACAAAACAGGGCTGGGGATGTGGCTCAGTGGCCAAGTGCCCCTGAGTACAATCCCTGGTACCAAAAAAAAAAAAAAAAAGAAAAGAAAGAAAATGGGAGTCGTGGGGTGAACACACTGAGTGCCACAGCCTCACTGGGATCATCCAGAAAGCTCGTCACTGCGTCTGCCCAGCACTCGGGGTGCTGCCCAGGACCCCCCGCCATGGCACCTTGCTAACGTCGAAGATAAAGAATGGGGGACAGAGGCAGCAAAGGTGGCCCTGGTGGCCATGGTGGGGACACCACCCTGCTGCTACCCTGGGCAATGCCCTGGATGATTCCGGCCTGAGTCACAAAGCAGGGATGGTGGTGGGGCACCCAGAGAGGTGAGGACCAACACGGGAGCAATGCAGGAGCAGAGGGTTAGGAGGGCCACCGGGGAGAGGAAAGGAGGGTTGCCACAGGGTTTGAAAACGTGGAGCACACACATGCACGCACGCACACACAGGCACGCACACACACGTGCTCCCACACACGCACACACACATACATGTGCATATACACATTCCTTAAGAGGAGCGAGGGATTCATAAAGGGCCTGGATGCCGTAGCAAGGCCAGGATTTTGAAGAAGCATCAGGAGGACCCGTGGAAACAGGAGAGACCCAGAGACGTAGGGACCAGAAGCCAGGAAGCGAGGGTGGTCTCCAGCTGCGGCGCCCACAGCGACCTGCCACGGGGAGCCACTGCAGCCTGCAAAACCCACCTCCTGGGGACACCGGGAGCCCCTGGGTCCCACTAGGGGCCACGGCCCACGTACAGCAAGCACATTATTTCCATTGAGCTGCTCCCACAGGTCAGGCTGATCTTTACTTTCACCCCAGGTGGTGCCCAAGAGCTGAGTCCCCACAGCACGCAGTACGGTGCCACCGTGCAGCTGAGGGGTCAGGAAAGGAAGGCACGGCCGAGCCACGACACCGAGAGAGCCACTGCCAGGATCTGGAGGAGGGTCTGCGCTTGTGGTTTCCATGAGTTTTATTCTGCAAATTCAAAAAATGACCCAGGTTCAGAACATTCACGCAGGACGTGAAAGAAAGGGCAAGAAAGAACAACGGCACCATTAAAAAAAAAAAAAAAAAAAAAAAAAGTACAACAGTTTGCAAACTCTGGGACATCCAGAAAAATAGGGACCATAAAATAGGGGAAATATTTTCCCACTGGGAAATAATTGGTAAGTTAAAAATATAACACAGAATAAGGGGACATTTGCCTCATCACAAATTTTTAAAGTTACTATAATTAAACTTGGTTGGCAATGGAACATGGAAGAGCAGAACAGAAACCAAAAGACATCCACCCAAATGAGCGCAGCCAGCGCTGCCCCTCAAGTCAGTGGGTAACGCTGGAAAACCAGAGAACACGACAATCAGGCAGGCCCCACGTCCAACGTCAACATCAGAGCTCTGCAGTTCAATGAGGAGAGTACATATCAGACTTCTGGCTAAAAACCGACCACTCGGTCTCACCCATTTCTCTTCTCTCCTTCCTGAACGCTGCTAAAATAAGAACGAAGGCTGGAGGTAGAGGAAATAGTCTGCAAGCCCCAAGGACAAAGAGGAAGGAGAAGGAGAGACTTCAAAGGAGCCCGGGAAGTCAGAACTGGAGGAAAGGATAAAGGATGACCACGGGCAGGACAGATCCTGGCCCCTGTGGGCTTCTCCTGGGAGGGAGCCCGGCAATGGGATGCAGATCCCAAGAGGCACCTGGGACCCTGGTCAGTGTCATGGGGTGCCTGGCCCAGGACAGACGGACAGCCCGGTCCTCACCTGCACAGCCAGCACACGGCTTGTGTCCTGTGTCCCCAGGAGCGGCTGGTCAGCCTCAGCAGAAATGAATGAGAGGACACAACAGGCCAGTCCAGGGCTGCGGGCAGTGCCTGCTGAGGACGAGGACTGGGGACCAGTCTGCACACAGAACGGAGGGCCCTTGGCCACCCTCTTCAGCCTGACGGCAGAATCCCCACAGAGAAGCAAATCCGCGACTCCTGCTTCACAGGGCTCCCCAGGACGGCAAGGACCGCCACTTAGTGTCAGAAGTCACTTAATAGTACTTGGTGTTTAAGGTTTGTGTGATGCACTACACTCATAAGCAGAATTCACTGTTCTGATTTTAAAAGAAAACAGAGACAATTATTCATGGGATCTTGAGAGTGAGGAATTCTTAAGCATGACTTTGAAATTTAGAGATTTTTAAAGTGGAGGATAAAATGTTTGATTAGATATATCTTTTTAAAAAAACACTAAATTCAAAATAAACAGCAAGCTTGGAAAAATTTGCCACATGTAATAATAATGACTACTGTTCTTTCTACTAGAGTTAAAAAGCAATAGGAAAACAGACATAAAACATCAGTACAAAATTCACAAAAGGAATAATCAAACGGCCAATACCTCTGTGGAAAAAAATGTGTGTGCGCTCACTTATAATCCTGGAAACCCAAGATAAAACATCACAAAACCATTTTGACTATCAACTTAAAAATGAACCCTAATACCAGTAGTGCATGTCCACGGAGGGGGATGGAAAGAGCCGTAAAGAAAAGCGTCCGAGTGCTTGGCCTGGTGATTCTACCCCTAAGAGCATACCCTGGGCGCAGACGGGCAGCACCTTAAAGCAGGACAGTTGGGGAGAACACCTGGGCCTGGTGAGCTGCCGGTGGGCACTGACCACAGGTCACAGGCACCTTCACGTCCCAACGCTCCCGACACACTGGAACGGAGGACACACACACATCCAGGCTCCGGGACACTTTACTCCCAAACTGCCATCGGTGGCGACCTCTGAGTCCCTGGGATTAAGAGTAAACTGCATTTTCTTCTGTTTACTGGTTTTAATAAGTTTAACCGCAAAGCCTGTGCTCGGGCACCGAAGGCAAGGTTTTGAGGTCAGAAAGCCAAGAGCAGAGGGCAGCAGAGCTCTCTCGGGAAGTTCCGGAGGGGCCGCGTCTCAGCCACGGTCTGGCCACAGGTCGGTTCCCACATCTCCACGTGCAGACTGAGGGCATCTTGCAGAGCCCGGCGGTGCTGGGCTTGTCCTGCAGCTCCGCGGCTCTGGAGGGGACGGACAGCAGCAGGCATCCGTCAGGATGGCAGGTGGCAGCCGTCGGGCAGAGCTACGGCCACAGGGCTGGAGCCCACTTGGGGCTCTGCGCTGGGAGGCCAGGACAGGAAGGGGAGGAGCTGAGGGACGGCTTCCAGCCTTTCTGGGCTAAGGACTCCGTGCTCCTCCAAGAGCCACCAGCTCTACAGGTACCAGGGCTGGAGGTGCCAGCCCTGGTCAACACGGGGGATCCAGAGAACTTCTGTGAGGAGGGTAAAAAGTGAAGGCACGCAAGCCTGGCAAAGAAAGGGACGAAGACACTAAATGCCGCACCCTCTGGGAGCCACGCCCTCTGGGAAAGCATCCGCTGTCTGCGAGGACAGATGAACAGATCGAGTGCCATCTCTCCCCCAGGGACGTGCGGCCTACTGCTTGACCCCTCAGCTGTGTTTCTGACGCAGCCGCTGAGACTGCTTACGGAGACCACGTCCCCGCCCTCGCCTGCCTCTGCCAGAGACCTCGCCATCTGAAACCTCTCAGCTCCCGAGGGGAGTCCCTGTCTCAGAGGCCCCCCGGTGAACGACTTGGTTTCACTGCAAATGATCACTCCCCATTCATCTGCTCAGAATGTCCTAGGGGGGCCCCTGAAGAAGCACCTTGGCTCCATTTTGTCTCCTTTCCTGCTTCTTTTCCAAAGGACTCAAGCATTGAAAGAAGCCGTCCACCAACACACCTCCAGTCCCCCAACCGCCCAGGTGCCCAGTGAGAGCAGTACCTGGACCGTTACCTGCACCTTACAGTGGAGCAAAGAAACCACCGCACCTGACAACCCACCAGGGCCAACTGCTGTGAGAGCCACCATGGGAACTGGCCAGTTCTTCCCAGGTGTCACCACCCAGAGGGCCAAGTGTATAGCAAGGCCCCACAGGCCTGTCCTCTGACTTTAAGAAGCATCTCTGAACCCATCTCCAGGCAGAGCACAGTACCCCATGCAGAGAGCACACGCGGGCAGACACCACCCTTCCCTGCGTTCAGGAGGACGCCACCCGCACCCAGGTCGGCCGGGCTCCTGGAGGGCCTATCCCTGGTTGGCAGTGCCTTCTGCAGTCCCTTAGTTTCACACTCCCAGGACCCTGGCGCAAGTGCAGTGCCCAACACCCAGCACTGAGATCACCGTCCTGCAAAGCTACGTCCTGTGCAAACCTAGGGTCAGGAGAGGCTAGGGTCCAAGGACCCTTCCTGGGGAAGGTAAGACGCAACCCGGCCTTTGATGACAAGGGGCTTCTCAGGTGCACCAGCAAGGACAGAGGCCCGTCACTGCGCGGGGACTCGATGGCACAGGCAGAAGCGCACAGCAGCCAGAGGCCCGTCACTGCATGGGGACTCGATGGCACGGGCAGAAGCGCACAGCAGCCAGAGGTCCGTCACTGCGCGGGGACTCAATGGCACAGGCAGAAGCACACAGCAGCCAGAGGTCCGTCACTGCGCGGGGACTCGATGGCACGGGCAGAAGCACACAGCAGCCAACACGGCTGCACCAAAGCTACGAAGGAGCCCAGTGCCCATCTCGGCGTGTTCCCGGGAGGTTAGGTGGCAGCGTCCATCCTGTATTCTCTGAGCAGAGCGCCGGCAGCCCGGGTGGGTGTAGGAGAGCGGGAGCCGCAAGTAGCAGGCTCACGTCTGCTGAGACCCGACGGCAGGCGGCGACCAAAGCTCAGAGGGTGAGAAGAACACTCAGAGGCACCAGGAAGGGCTGAGCAGAGCAGGAGGCTGAACCGAGGAGCCCCAACCTGAGGAAAAGGCGGCAGCAGAGAAGGTACGGCCACTCCGTGCCCCGCCCAGTCACGCGCCAGGTCTCACCAGGCGCCAGAACACGATCCTGCTTGGAGATGGGGTCACAGAAGAGGAAACCAAGAGAAAGCAAGGAGGTTAGGGTGGGCCTGACCTAACATGCTGCCGGCCTCATACGCAATGGGCACGGGGAAGACCACGTGGGCACATGGAGAGCCAGTCACTCCTGCCTCTGCCTTCACGCCACAACAGTGCATTGCGTGGTCGCAGGGGGCCCATGTAAACCAAAAGCCTAAAATACCTACTGCAGGGTGAGTGTCCCTAACCCAAAATGCCCAAATGCTCCAAAATTCAGAGCTTTCTGAGAGTCGATGGGACACACAGCTGGGAAGTCCCACGCGGACCCCGTGATGGGCTGAAGTGAAAGAAAGCACAGCCCATGGAAAGTACCACGTCAAGTCACCTCCAGGCAGGCGCCAGGCAGGTGTGACACTGAACCGAAGGCCACGCTGAGACTCGGTCCCAGTCCCGACCTGCATCTGCCCTTCCATAGCTTGCCAGCCTCTAAAACAACAGACTGCACCCGGAAACCAAGAAACACCGGTAGACACGAAGGGAGGGCCCCCACAGCCAGGCCCAGCGGGCACCGGGCAGGGAGCAGGAGCAGAGGCCTGGGAACCTCAAAGGCAGAGTGACCACAGCACAGCTCAGCCGTGTGCAGGCAGTCCAGACCGGAGCAAGGAGACCCTCCGGGGCCCCCTGCTGTCCGGGTGCAAAACTTCCAGCTGTGACCCCTGGGGAAACATTCTGCAAGAACCAGGTGGGCACTCGAGGGCTCAGAGCAGAGCAGAGCCCTGGTCCCGGTCTGAGGTGGACAGTAAAACCAGGGAACCCAGGACAACACAGGACAATTGGTGGCCAGTAGGAGGAAGGTCCAGCGGGCAGCCAGCTCGGGAAGGTGCTGAAGCCTACAAGGTGCACGGGGCTCCCCCTGCATTGCACCGTCTGATGCTGCGACCCAGGGACCCGCTGAGCGGCCTCTTCTCTGATACTAGTGGCTCACGTGCCCACAGTGAACATGTCCACGAAGAACCACAGCAAAGACTGAGGCAGTGAGACAGGCCCTGCTCCCGCAATGCAGAACACACGGACGCCCGCGAGGGCAACGCGGGGTGCTGACGTCCCGCACACGTTCTCTGCAGGCGCCACGCCCTGACTACCCGGGACTCCAGGAGCAGCCTGGACTCAGGTTAAGAGGGGGAGTTCCAGAGTCGTAAGTCAGACTTCACTACATGTGGGCTGTGTGGCTTCCAGCAAAGCGAGCGTGTCCTCCTGATCCAAGACTGGCCTTCTGCAATTTCAGGTACCTGTAGTCAACTGCTGTCTGAAAAGATGTAATGAAAGTCTAGAACTCTGAGCGGCAGGATGACATCTGCAGATACCCTGCTCCATCCTGGCCAGGACGTGCCTCCTTCCTTTTCTGGTGCATCTACACTGTATAGCTACCACCCACCCAGGCCCTCAGGAGCCTCCTGGCTATCAAATCTACTGTCCCAGTATCACAGTGCTTGTCTTCAAGTGACACTTATTGTGCTTAATAAGGGCCCCAAAACACAAGGGTAGTGACTCTGGCAATTCAGATATGCCAAAGAGAAGTCTTAAAACACTTCCTTTTGGTGAAAAAAGTGAAGGTTCCCAACGTAATAACCAAATAATAAAAACAGTGTGTTTTGGGTACAGAGACGTAGAATAAGAACGAATCTTCTATCCACGAAATCGTGAAAAGGGAAAAAGAAATCGGCTAGTTCTGCACCTCAAACTGCAAGTTACAGCCACGGTGTGAGGTAAGTTCTTAGTTAAGATGGAAAAAGCATCTCATTTGTGGGCGGTAGACACGGACATAAGATGCGTCCCGATCATTCTGACGTCCTGATTTCTCATTAGTCACCTTTTTGTCTTCCCGTGCCCGACCTACAGACCACACTTCACCGTGGGCGTGTGCAAAGGAAAGGCTCCGTCCACGCGGGCTTGGCGCCTTCCACAGTCTCAGGTCTCCAGGCCCCAGGGCCAGGGGCGTCCCCATCCACAGAGGTACCGAGAGAGGCCCACTCACAGGACCACCAGCTCCGTCCACTCCTCCACCCCCACACTAGCCTGCAGGCGCCCCCATGGCTGCCTACCGAGGACTCGCTCTTCCCGGGGAAACACACCCTGTGCGTGGACGTCCCAGGTCCACCCCCAGGTCGACCCGGGAGTCACAGAGCATGGAGAGAGGGGCAAGAAAAAGCCCTGTGGATGCTGACAGACCGCGGGAGGCGGCTCGAGTTTAAGCACGGGGAGAAAGGACTCAGGGGTCCTCTTCCCGGGCTGGGCGCGTCGTGACTGGGTGGCAAACGCCAGGAGCATTGGTCACACACGGTTCTCGCACCAGGTCCAGAGCCCCACGGCACCCAGCACCGATGTGTTACGAAGGTTCTTCATTTGTTTGGAAGATGGGAGGGAATATTTTGGGCGGAAACAGGAGCCACGATGATCGTACACAAAGCAAGGCGGCCTGCAGCAGCATCGCACTGGGAAACGGGCCTGGGACATCTGTCGAGGCGTCCACTCCAAGCCAGGAGCAAGGACTCCTCCCGCGTGGCTGACCCAGCTGGGGGCACCGCGCTCACAGGTCACAGGTGCCCTTCCCGTGACCGTGCCGCAGTCCTTCTGCACGTCCGTCACAGCCCCTCTGTACCCTGGGCCTTGGCCCCAGCTTCTTCCGGCCACATCTGTCCCACTGGCCCCCAGCCACAGCAACCCTGTCCTGACGATCTGGACTCCGGACAAACCACTCTGGGCTTCAGTTACATGCATCGCAAAGCTGCACGGTTCATTCTAGATAATTCCTAAGGTGCTTCCAGCTCTCCAGACCTCAGATCTGACTCTAAGTCGCAACCAGGGACAGAAGACTGTGCTGGGTCCTGAGGATAAGCAAGTTTCATCCTGACGGCCGAGTGACTCTAGAGAGGACCAGGAGACTGTGCTGGGCCTTGGCAGAGTCCCTGGATCCCAGGGGCAGGAAAGGCAGGGTTCCCGCACTTGGTCTCTAACCCTGCCCTGAATGAACCCCGAAGCCACCAGTGGTCTCTGGAGGGGGCCCTTCCTGGGCCAGGTCAGGAACGCACAGCACCTGGTACGATGGGAGTGAGCTGTGTCAGGAGATCCCAGGGGTTGGTGGCACATCCCCTCCAAAACCCCTCTCCCAGGGCCCTGCCGAGACCCATCCCTAGTGGGCTGAGTCCCTCCCACCTCCCACCCCCTGACAGACGCCCACGTCTAAGTCTGGGCTGAAACGGGCCACTGGAAATTCTTCAGGGCCCGGGGAGAAGACCACACAGCCAAGCTTGGGACCACTGAACTCAGGTCTCCGCTTCAGATTCCTGCACCCAAGCCCAGGGCTGGGGAGTCTGTCCGCCTGCATTTGAGGCACCACCGATGCCCACCCTTATCCGTCCTGTCCCAAGACCTCTCGGCAGACGCCGCCACTCTGGGGTTCCCATTCCCACAGGGGTCTCTGTGCCAACCAGCACCTGCCTCTTGCATTTGGCTCCCTGAGATCCTCCCTGCTAGCCTCCAAACATGACCACTCCTGGGGATGTCAACCGTCACCTCGGCACTGGCTTGAGCCCCCAGCACCCACCTCTCTGCAACCTCAGTGTCTCAAATCAGAGGCGGGAACTGGCTCTTCAGCAACACCTCATGCAGAGATCTCCAAGCACACACCCTCCAGGCCAGAGGCCAGGGCCACTGGAGTCAGGCAGGTCAGTGCCCAGTGCTCCCGGGCGTCAGGCCCTTCTAGGTGCAGGACTAGGAGTCAGCCTACCCCGAACCCGTGACTTGGGCCAACAGTGAGGCCCCTGAGTGAGGACCCACCGCAGCACTGGGACTCTTCCCTGCTGCCTACTACCCTCCCAGGGCCCAGCCAGAGAGCAGGTT
Organism: Sciurus carolinensis; assembly: GCF_902686445.1. Taxonomy (NCBI): domain Eukaryota; kingdom Metazoa; phylum Chordata; class Mammalia; order Rodentia; family Sciuridae; genus Sciurus; species Sciurus carolinensis. The sequence continues at coordinate 1,030,515 of NC_062230.1, read as the reverse complement.
CCCTCGGGGTGCTGAGAACTGGAGAACAGCATTGTTTACTGAGGGACGGGGGAGCCACGTCAGAAGCCGGCCATCCTGGAGGCCTCCAGAGCTGGGCAGCCATGTCCACACGACCAACTTGAGGGCTGGGAGAGAGGATCCCTGACCTCGGAGAGGGCAGACGTCTGCCCTTGACCTGCCACCACCAGCAGACTCACGGACAGGGCAGCTGCAGATCAGGCTTCCAAGTGCAGTGTCCAGGGGCTCTGCAGCCCTGCTCCCCAAGTCTGCCCAGACCCGGTGGCTCCTACCTGCTGAGGCCCTCAGGCAGCTCGGGTCCTGGTCTCTCTTGCAGACAGGCTGCCTGTCCTGACAGGCGCAGGGGAGGGAAGACCTGCACCAGCCAGGCACAGAGCTCCCCGTCGGGGCTCCGCCCAGCACTGACCTGTGACCCGCGCAAGTGGCAGGGAACCAGAGAGCCCCGGGACCCGATCCCGCTGGATGTGGAAGGCATGTGTGCGCGTGTGCGTGTGTGTGAATGAATCATGGCCCACGGACCAGGTTTAAAATCAGAGCAACTGGTTCTCAGCCAGCAGCCGGAGCTGGAGGCTGCGCCGCCACATCCGTGAGCTACAGATGTTGGAGATTTCCTTTGCAGGCTGCAAAGATGTTTACACAGCAATCAGGCCGTTATCAGCACGCAGACGGAGTCCTCTCCCAGAGTGAATGAACCGCTCCGCAGCCGCCGGCTCCCCCTCGCTCAGAGCGCCCTCCCAATTCTCGAGTTTATAAAACAAATTCATTTTCTCCTGATGCAGAGCCAGGCGGGGGACGCCGTCCACAGAACACCCGCCACGCCACCTTCCTCTGTAAGGTCGACCGCCAGGGCCCCTGTCCGCACTGGCCCTGAAGAGCAGCACCCCTCCAAGCAGGCCCGGGCCTCACTCCACCAGGGAGGGCTTGCCTCGCTAAGAGGGAGGGCGGCCCCTCTGCTGAATCGCAGGGTGGGCTCCTGCAGGTGGGGTTACACTGATGCCTCCGTCGCCTGAGCCCCCAACCCATCCAAAGGAGGAGACGAGGTTGACTTTGCTTCACGCACATGTGACTCCTTCTAAAGCACACCAGCACCTCTAAGCAACGCTCAGGCAGTACTTTTCCTGCTTATATTATATTCTGTTATACAGGCAATACTTTTCCTGCTTATATTATATTCTTTTATAATAAATATGTCACCAAAATAATTAGCTTAGCTGCCTAATTTACACTTCTAACTTTGGTTAATGAAAAAAAATGCAAGAGATTTGTGATCATGATCCGAACTTTTGGAATCCAGTACTAGAGCAATAATGTCTAAATGTTCAGAGATGAGTTTTTAATGAATATTTAATTGCTCTGTTCTTTAAAAGTATAAATTATGCTTTCAGTAAACACTTTGAATATTAAAGAGGCAATATTCCATTTCTCTTAGTTATGTGTTTACGTTCTCCAGTAACTTGTTTCAAGGGGGAGGAAAGGTCAGCTGGGTTTCAAGGTCTACGAAGGCATTCAGAGGGTAACCAGGAGGCAGGGCAACCTGGGCAGCCGCCTTCCACAGTGAACAACATCTAGACCTGTGTTTTCAATGAACAGGAAAAAACATAACAAGATGTACACTCGAAATGAACACCGAGGCTCTGGGAAGGCGTGTGCAGGAGGGGTTTTTGCTTTCAGGTAACATTTCCATGTTGTCTTTTTAAAAAAGAATATGTTTACTCTCTTAACTAAAAACATTTCTCAAGCCTAGCAAAGCCAGAGCAAAGCAAGCCTCTTCTCTTCTGTCCCAACTGGGACAGTGGGTTGGGGCATTAACACCTCAGAATTAAAATGGCATGAAAGGGGCCCAGTGGCTGGACTCTGGTGACCCTGCCCAAGCGGTGTGACCGTCAGCATCTACAAACTCTCCCAATTAAAAAAGAAATGTGTGCTTATATAAAAAAAAATATCACGCACAACGCCCACACCTTTGGACCAGCATGGTCCACGTTTGTGGTCCATCTCTTTCCATTTTTCTTCTGGACCATCTTTTTAAAACAAAACCGAAATCATACCACAAATGCAGCGTTGCCTGTACTCACATTTAATTGGCACGGGAGAAATCACTAAATTAAGGTCAGCAAAGCATTTTCTCTCCATCTGTTCCTTTTAAACACTACATTTCGCTCCACACTCCACGGGATAAACACTCGCTGGGTTGTACTGAGGTAGTACGTTCAGGATGAACAGCTGCCAGGGCGCTCAGCAGAGAACATAGGTTAAATCACGTCGCAAACCTCTCAGAGCCCTCCAGAGGCATGCATCCAACTCGGCATCAAACCCCAGCTGCCCGAGTGACCCTCACAGAGCAGCCCCTGCCCTCTGACCTCGCCTCCCTCCTGCTCCCACAGTCCCCACTTGTTCCTACCGCAGGACCTTCGCTCTGGCTGTTCGCACTGCTGTGGCTCCGTCCCAGATCTTCCCCCGACTTATTCCTCATGCCATTCTGGGGTCAGCACAAGCAGAGCTCCTATGCGAGATCTTCCTTGCCCACCCAATCTGAAATGTCCCAGGCCGCTCAGTTACATCTGGTGATTCTATTTCCATATTTCCCTTATGTCTGACATCTCTAGTGCTGCAGGAGCTGCCTGTCTCTAACCCACCATTTCCCGCAGCAGGTCAGCCAGAGACGCTCAAGACACACAAGCGGGGTAAGTGCAAGTGCTCGCCAAAGTCCAGATCTGTGGGCACGACACCACGCCACCCACCCTGAGACTCTAGAACAGGCCAGCCCCTCGCCAAGCTGGACACGGAGAGCCACCCCAGCACCTCCAGTGAGGAACCAAGCCAGTTCCTCAGCCTTGGAGACCAATTCTGCTTCTCAGCCCGTCGCCCGAGCCAGGAGCCCTGGTCACAGAGCACCCCCACCTCCACCTCACATCCAGCCAGCTTCCCCTTCTGGGGAGGACAGACCAGCATCTGTGTCACCATCTTTCAGCAGGATCATTCCAGAAAATGGCATCTCATCCCAATGGCCTTTTGGAAAACTACCCCTAGATCTGGTTCCCATGCCATACCATCAAGATTCCGAATGGAGCAGAATAATCCAATAATCATTACTGTGCAAAAGGCCGGACACCATTTACCTCACAGTGTCACCCTGGGGACACGCAGGCAGTCCCTGCCGCCCAGAGCCCGCGGGCCGCCTAATTCCCATCTGCCCATGCCGGCTCTCCAGACAAGGCCTGGGTCCGAGTTCCCGTCAGCACTTGGGAGCGTTCTCTGCTTTAGTTGCTAACCAGCGTTAGTTCCTCTTGTTTACGACCCAGGACCCCCATGGACAGTCCCTCAGGAGTCTGCAGGGCCTGCCTGTCCTTTCCATGCTCCTGCCCAGCTTCCTCCCGCTGCCGGGTGTCCAGCACCACGGCCTCCCCAGCATCCAGACCTCTGGTCTTCTCCCTGCCAGAGCGTTTCCCACACAGTCTTCAGCCACGCCTGACATGTCACTCGTCCCCAGTGGAGCGACACGGAGGTCTGGTCCTCGCCAAAGACTCCCACCCTCCTTCCAGCCTCTGCCCCCACTCTGTGGCCTCAGCCTTCAAGTTCCAGAACCCCGACCTACAGCTGCCTCCTCAACTCCCCCAGCCGTTCCTCCGACCTGGAGTGCCATCCAAGCCCGAGCTCGCCGCCATCCCCCTTTAGACCCGGCTCCGAGGTCATCTCCCCTCCGCCACTCATAGACACGCACCCCTAACGCAGCCTCCTCCCCTCCGACCTCTGAATTCCTGATGAAGGCCACTGCTCTGCTCTCCACCCTACCAATAACCAGAACTGGAAAAGTCTGTTAGGTACGGAGCGATTAAGGGCACCATTCACCTTGAAAACCCGGTGAGAGGCAACGACTGTCTCCATTCTCCTCTCACCCGCTCAGAATGACCCTCCAGCCGAGGCTCTGCCAGTCCTGAAGGACGGCTTCATCGCTTCAGAGTGGGACTCGCGTGGCTTCGCGGAGCTCAGGGCTGCTGCCAGCTGCACTGCCTCACGGTTGTCATGAGACGCCACACACTCTCTGGCCACCTCCCTGTAAGCCTCACGTGAAGGGCAAAGACGCCACCCCACAAATGCCAATGGGCACAGACAAGGAATCTGCAGAGTGATGATGATAAAGAAGGTATAATCACCCCAGCTGGCTCGGGCCCACAGGTGGCTCCAGCCGGGCACGGGGCGGGGGTTGGCGAGAAGTTCTGCCTCTTCCTGGAACCCCAGGCGCAAGTCACAGCTCCCTCTACACCCGCGTTTCCTGCTCAGGAAGGAAGAGTGTGCCGCACACCTAGATCCACTCAATAAACGCAGAAAGGGCACCCGTTGTGACCGATGCTCAACAAGGCACGTGGCCAAGTACCACGCCCCCTGGCAAATCAGAAAGCAGCGGTGTGCAGAGCGACCTGGTGGAATCAGAAACCCCAGCCCCTGGGACTCGCACCCTGACCCTGCTGCTGCCACAGATGGAGCAGGACAGACGTGACTCGTGAACTTCCCTAGCTTCAGTTTCCAAACAAAGATGAGGAACACCTGGGCTCCAATGTGCAGAAGTGTCTGAAACGAAATTAAGGTCTCGGAATCTGAACTACGAGGGTCTTCAAAGGGCTGTCCTGGGGGCCGGAATCTTCTCAGTTAGGCCTCGTGCTGCCTCCTGCCACCCAGCCAGCTCTGCACAAACTGACAGCCCCGGAGTGGGCTGGAGGGGCCATCACTGCACACATGGCCACAGCTTCAAGGGCCAGCCACAACACCGTCCAGTGCTGGTGGCCCAGAGACACACGGTTCCTCTCAAGCCTACTTGCCATGCAAACTCAATTTATCAATTTCTGCCTAGAAACCTGACCCTGCTCAATACTTAAGCACTGATCAGACACCTCTCGCTTGGCAGATAAATGTTGACCTCATCAAAGAGGAGCTCTCGCACCCACGCATGCCATCTTGTCCCAATGCCCTCAGAGGAAAGGGAGTCCTGAGTCTCCATCTAGTCTCACCATCATTCTCTCAAAGAAACCAGCTGAATTAAATTATTTTCTTCCTAAAAAAGCCCTCATCCTCCACCCTGACTCAAAGACCAGAAACTAGTAATGGTTACTTTCAGAGTTCAAGGAAAGGTGACATCTTGGTGGACGATTCTAAGAGGATTTTGCTCTCCTCCGATAAAATATTCTCAGGATTGGATTTCCGAAGAGCCTTGTTCTCATTGCTCCCCTTGGAAACGCCCAGTGAGCAACTTCAGCGTCAGGAACCAGCTTCATGGTAAACACAGCCGTTCTTCACACAGATCCTGCCTTGAACAACCCACACCTGGGCAGTGAACTCAGAAAGGAGAGCCCCTCTGCCAGGTCCCAGCAGGCCATTCAGCACAGGGTGGCCATGGGGCCTCCCACCCAGTGCCTGAGGAACTAGCAGTTATGCAGTTCCTGGATCCCGGGAATGCATCCTTAACAAGGCAAAGCAACCAAGCTTCCAGCCCAGGAGAAAACTGAATTGCCACCTAGACTTCAGCCAACAGCTCCTGCACACAGGTAGCAAATAAAAATGGCCTCTAGGAGCTTGGGGTGTAGCCCGGTGTTCCTTCCCCACCAACCTGGGATAAAGATCGACCCCACCCTACATAAGGGAAATGGAACCCACCTGCAAGCCCAGGAGAGCTGAAGTAGCATTTCTATGAAAAACATGTCCTGCTCTAGCCTCAGGACAATTTCACACTAAATGGCTTTACAACCTCTTCCAAAGCTGTGATGCCTGAAGCGGGGGGCAGAGGGTTTGGGCTTTTTTTTTTTTTTTTAATTGTTGCAACTGAAAGTGAGCAGTTAAAGAAGCAGAAGACAAGTTCTTATATGTCCACAAAAATCTGTCCATTCTTTCCAGGGAAGGTCATCTCAACTCTACTGCAGAGGCTGCGCTGGCCACGGTAGAATGTAGTTATTACCACCACTAAGGAGACTTCAGCGCTGCACACACACAGCCTGCACCCAGCTGCTGTTCTAAAAGTGTGTGTGTGCGTGTGTGTGCGTGTGTGTGTGTGCTCCCGCGCGCACCTATCTCCCCCTACCACCCCCTGCCGCCCACCCCCCAAAAAAACAGGCTCAGGGCCTGGGGATGGCGCCCCAGTCTTGGCACCCAAGGAACTGCAGGCACCGCTTCCCCTGGGAGCTGAGGGCTGGGACACAAATGGAAGCGAGGTGCTTTCCTCACACACTCCCAGTCCACGCAGAACAAGCAAAGGGAAACGATGCCCGGGGCGGGGGCGAGGGCGCACGTGCGGCCGCCGGGAAGGCCAGCCCTGCCCTCCGTGCACCCTGCGCACCACCTGCCGCTCGGCGTGAGGCACCCTCCCCAGCCTGGCCCGAGGCCGGCCCAAACTACCTGCTGCTGCCTGGGCGCCCTCAGGCCAAGTCTGAGGAAGTTCACTCCCCGTCGCGCTGGTCCGGGGAGCCCGGGCACCCGCGGAAACCCAGTCCGCCCCGGAGAGCCGGCGGCCGACCCTGCCCGGGCGCTCGACTTGTCAGGCTGCGGGAGCCGGCGGCCAGGTCCCGGAAGGGCCTCCGAAGCCTCTGGGTGACCCCCGCGTCCCAGGGCCCGCGGACCCAGGGCAGGTGGCGCGAAGAGCGTGCGGCCGGGAGGGCCAGCAGCCGCGCAGGGGCTGGAGAGGAGGGCAACCTGCGTCCCGCCTCCCCCATCGCCATGACTCCGGCTTCCCGGAGACCTGCTTGTCGCCGGAGCTCTCACCTGGGCTGCGCTGCGGCTCCGGCCCCCTGCCCTGCCTTCCCACCGCCGGGCGCCCGCGGTCGGGGGCGCGCAGCCGGGTGGTCGCCGGCACCCGGGGCTCGGCGAGCTGCGCCCAGCCTCCAGCCCGCACGGTGCCGGGACACCCGAGTGAGCCGCAGCCCTGCCCCAGCCTCACGCCCCCGGGCGGCAGCCAGGGGCCAGCGCCGGGGAGGGCAAGGTGGCTGCGGCGGCCCCAGCCCGCCCGGCGGGTGCTGGGTGTCGGTGCCAACAGGTACGGGAGGCGCTGCCAGCAGCCCGCCCGCCCACTCCGGGACAGGGGCCCGCCACGGCCCAGGGGGGCTCGGAGGAGAGGGGCGCGGGCGGAGGGGACAGACAAGGGAGCGGCGAGCGGCGGCACTCACCTCTCGCTGGGCCGGGGCCCCGCAGCCCGGCTGCCGAGGCGCCTCCGCGCGGCGCGGGGCTTCCTCCGAGGCCCGCAGGCAGGGGGCGGCGCGGAACCGAGGCGCCGAGCGCAGCGCCCGCCTCTGGCTCACACCCCCAGCCGGCGGCCGCGTGCCCGCGCCGGCATCCTTGCTGCCGCCGGCTCCCACCGCGCCCCCGGGCCGCTCCCCACGCGCGCGCCGGGCCGGCGCGAGCCCCTCGTCGGCTGGGAGCACGATCCGGGCGCGCTCCTCCTGTCCTTGTCCTCTGCTCCCGTCTGGGGACGTGTGCCCCGCACCCCCTGCACCCGCACTCCTCTACCCCTCCCGCTCCCGCTGGCCGCGCGGGCTCAGCCCATGTGCGCGGCTGCCTCGCTGCGCCCCGGAGCCCAGTGGCCGAGGCCCCGCCGGAGTTGCGCGCCCTAGAAACTCCATGCAGCCCCGGCCTCCTCCCGGGCTCCTCCCCGGCGGGCCCACGGGGCCTCGCGGCTGCCCGCACCGCAACCCCCGCCCCGCTCTTGCAGGAGCTGGGTTTCTGGGCCCGCTCGGCGCCCGCCTCCCGGCTGCTCCGAGGATCGGGGAGCCCCCACCCCAGCCCCTCGCCTCTCCAATGGCTCCTTCGGTTTCCAGGCAGCGCAACCTGAGGAACGCCTCGGCGCGCGCGCACTCACACTAGCGCACACACGCACTCTGCACACACAGACAGACACACGCGGGGGGCGAGCTGGAGCTTGGCAGACGGTGCTCCTTCCTTTCCTCCCCAAAGAAGCTGCCCACGTTAACTCTGGCAAACTGCTGATTCTCTGCGTTGGACAACTCGCCGAGCACCTCCGACCTTAACTACTTCATCCCCAGCGCCCACACCCTACAGTCACAATTCACCAATTCACCTGAGTCCGTGTCCAGGGGAAGGCAGAGCCCCCAGGGGGAGGCACCATCCCGGGAGGCATATCAGCCAGCGAAGCTCTGATCCCAGTCCCCTGAGACCTGAGAACACATGGTGAGGCCCCCACTTCTCCCAAGGTCACAGAAGGAATTTCGTATGGGAGAGTAGGCTCTTGGATGCAAGAGTGAGCTGGACATCTCATGGACCACGGCTTGCCCTGGCGCTGACCCCCCTCAAGTCTCTTCCCAGACAGACCCCTTGTCTCCCATGCCCCATCCCTCAGGGGAAAATAGTCTCAAGTCCCCATTTACCTCCCTGTTCCCATCTGGCTCCCTCCCTGTGCCCAGGAACTGCCAGAATGCACAATGCAAACAAGGTGTGTGTTGTCAAGAAAAAAATGGAAACCCCAAGCTGAGTCTCAAACAGACTCAGACACCTGCCAGCCCCTTCCTGGGACCCATGCAAGGGTGTGCTGGAGCAGGCTAGTCTTTCCTTCTGCCACCCTCCTTTCCAGGATCCCCAGTTTCTTGCCCCCTCTGTGTGGTAGACCGACTGCTCACCAGCTCAGATGCCTCCACTTCCCAGAATCAAAGAAAAGATACATGCAAAGCAGACTGCATGGCTCTAAGCCTCTCCTCCAGGCGGCTCAGCAATCGCCTCTCCACTGCCTGTTTCAGCTGCCAAGGGAGTTCGGGCGCTGCCAGCCAGTGACACAAGTTAATCAGGGTGCCCTCCCTATCTGTGCCTTCCGGCTTGTAGCCTGGGCAGTTTCTGGCTCCCTGTCACACTCTCTGGCATTTAGCATTCGTTACCGCATCTTTTCTGGTCCAGGCCCTCCTTCCGAGTTCTAACCTTGGGCCACTGGTTGAGTTCTATGTACCTAGCTCAGAGATGTGCATGGAAGGGTTTCAGGAAGAGGAACAGAGTTGAAATCTCCACATGGTTTTTCTCTTTGAGTCCTTGGTTTGGATAACAGCTGCATCTTCCAACAACTGGTCGCCTCAGTAAGAAATTGTTTTGTTACTTTTCAGGACGGCAACCGGGTTGCCAAAGCCCTGTGGCGAGTGGAGAGATGCACTTGGGGCTCCTGGTAAAAGGTAGAGGCCACCCACATACTCAGGATGGAACACTCCAGGCCTGTGTTCTCACTCTGCCCTCGCTTGATGCCAGTGTGAGTCTGAGTACCTGATTTGTGCTCTTTAAATCTCACTGTCCTCATCTGCAAAATGGGGTCAGTTGTAGTACCTGCCGCACCAGGTTCTTGTGAAGACTCTGTGGCAGCTCACTCAGATCACTCAGTTCCAGGCATGAAGTAAGCTTTCAGCAAAGGTTGCCTGTGGCCCCGCTCAGTCGGCAGCTCACACACATCAAAGGCGTTACCTTGGGAGGAAAAAATCAAGGATTTTTTGCCCCAGAATACTAAGCTCAAGGACCTCAGGAACCAGAGAGGCAGAGTAGCAGCCTTTGATGAGCATGCCTAATGCAGTTCTCTGTCCTCAACTGTGACCATCCGAGGTTTCCAGGCTGACAGAGCTGCGGGTTCTCAGGCCCTGACACCCTTGCTCCAACTCATATGAAACATATCCTTCCCGTGAAAATGCCAAATAAAATATTTTACTAATTACAGAATGGAAGCAAAACATCAACATACAGCAGAAAGAATAGAGGGAGTTCCCTTTATCACGCCTTGGTAACTGGATTTAGCATACGTACTCCCTCCAACCTAAAATAACTCAGCCTTCCAGGAAACAGCTCAGAGCAGACTTTGTAACTTAGTCCCCCACCTGCCTCCAGCTTTGGGACCCGGCGTTACACAGTCAGACACGGACAACTGCTACCTCACCGGTCAGATCGTTCTCTGAAAGGGACAAAGCCATCCCCACCTCTCGCTCTCCTTCCCAATCTTTTCTTCTTTTCCTTTCCCTCAATCAGTACATCAACCGCGAGTGCCCAGGACAGGCGGTGAACGAAGGTGATGAAGAGGTCCACTGTGCTCTGAGTAGAAATAGAAATCTAAAAGGCCATCTGAGCAGTATGTGCTGGAGGGTGACAAGTTCGAAGCACTCCTTCCAGTGCAGGACATAGGTGCATAGGGTTCTTCACGACACATTCCTGGCTGCATGGCTAGAGGTTCAGGACCAGTTACACGACAGATAATCACAACAAAACAGTTGTGATGCAAACCTAAAGCCCTGACTTTGAAACCGGGTGATGACCGAAACCTGCAGGTGACTTCCAAGGGCCTCCGAAGACTCTTGGCGACTCAGAGGACGAGGAGAAACTTCATGGAAGCCGGAAACAGCACCCGAGCCATGTTCTGGAAGGACAACTAGCAGAACTGCTGGCTGCGTTAACGAGGTAAATGGAAAGGGTATCTAATGAACTCCTGGGTCTGGTGAGGGCAGTTTCCAAGTAGAAAACAGAAAATGCTAACTGAATTTTTCTAGATGCCTGTGATCAAAGATAAGCAGAGAGAGATTAACTGAGGAAGAAGCTCTTCCATCCTTTCGTAGCAGAACCAAGAGGAAACAAAAGGGAGCCAGCAGCTGCTGGCTGGGAAGGGCAGCCGTTCCTCATGGTCATCTCTCCCAGCAGAAACTGCCAAGCCCAGGGCAGTAAAGTCTGGCCTCTGGACAAAGACTAGGTGGGGGCGAGGCAGGGAGAGTGGCTAAGATATCAGGCATGTTTAAGGGCAGGGCTAGAAGAGCTTCTAAGAATCTTAAAACCTGCATCCTCCCCAGCAGCCTCACAAGGGAGCAGAGGTAGAGACGGGCCTGTCCTCACAGAGATGGTTGTGCACGTGTGGCTTTTGGTCAGTGAAGGGCTTATACTTTGAATCACAGTAGGAAAGCACACAGCGTGGCCTGCCAGGGAGAGGGGCTGACCTTGAGCCCTGACTCTCCCGAAGGAAAAGCAGGCCACAAGCGAGGGTCATTTCTTACGGGAAAGGGAGATGGACTCCTTGGGGTCCCATGGTGGCACCAAGAGGCAGGAGATTTGTCCCTAAGCAGCAAGACATAGTCCCAGGTGACTTCAGAATGGTCACGAACCAGGGACTGCCACAGGACACACCTCCGTCTTCCCCCGCTTTTTGAACTGGGGATGGATTGCAGATGTTATATTTCTGCCTGGCCCGCGTATGCTGAGTGGGAACGAAAGGGAAGAGAGAACTTGTTTCTTCAGCTAACAGATCTTCACACTGAGAAGAACTTCCCCGGGAGGCTCACCCTACCTCAGCCGGCTTTGGATGATGAGATCCAGGACCTTCAGCCTGAAACTGGTGCTGGGATGAACTGAGACTTCTCGAGGCCTGGGGATGTTTCTGGGTATTTTCATGTTGGAAGGATGCAAATAATTATTGGCCCGGGCGAAGTTTTTGACAGTGGTAAATTAAAGATAGCCATAAATTCTTTGACATTTCCCTACGGAGCATTGAGATCTGCATCTCCTTACCCTTTAATCTGGACAAGACCATGACTTCTTCAATGGATGGAGATAATTTATGCTAGCTCCAGGCAACCATGAACTTTTACTTCCCATTCACTGAGTAAGCTTCTTCCAGCTCCAGGAAGATGTCCACTCACCCCCTACCCCTCCCAGGCCACTGTGCTGAAAGACAGCCCAAGCTAGCTTTGCGAGAGGCCATCTAGAGAGGAGTGCCAGGGGAGGGAAGGAAAGAGAGAGAGGTCAAGGGAAAGAGAAAGAGACAGGGCGGGGTTGTGGCTCAGTGGTGAGCGCTTGCCTGGCATGTGTGAGAAGCACTGGGTTCCATCCTCAGTACCACATAAAAATAAATAAATGAAGGTTCATCGACAACTAAAAATATACTTAAGAGAGAGAGAGAACACAGAAACGGGGTGTGTCTGGCCTACCCCAGCTTCCTAGCCCCAGCTGGCCTGCCAGGAGAACCTTCTGACCTGAGGCCTCAATGCTGCAGGGAGAGACAAGCCACCCTGCGGTGCCCTTCAGAATTCCTGACTCTCGGAGCTGGATGAGGTAGAGAGAAATTGCTTATTAAGCCACTTAGATTTTGTGTGATTTGTTTTTCAGCCATAGATAACTAGGCAAATCTACTAACCTGAAAAGATATCAGAAATACACTCTGAAATGGAAAAGCCAATTGCAAAATAACGTACATGACGCTGTTTTTGAAAAGAGAACCTGCTCTAACCCACGCGTACGTTATGTATTTGCCCAGAATCCAACTGCGATGCCGTCTGTGAACCAGCCAGTGCTGCAGGACCAGGGTCCCAGGGGCCTCGCTTCTGGGGTGTACAGATATGGATGTCCCAGAATTCCGTTCTACAGTAAAATCCTTTTTCATATTGGCTTTATTCTTTAAATGAGGAAAGAGTTCTTCACTAATTTTATTACAAAGTAATAAAAGAATAAAACAGTCACTGTCTTTAAAAAAAAAAAAAAACAAGGGTTTCCTCTGTTATAGGATTATTAATAAAAAGATAATACTGACACATGGGCCAGTAATTCTTTTCATTTCTAGGACAAAATATTCAGACAAAAAACAAAAGGAAAAAAAAAAAAAACTCAAGATTGGCTTGAGGACTGTATGCAACACTAGAACCCAGAAGAAAAGTGAACTAATAAACAGGGTGAAACGGCCGCATCCGGGGTTTACATATTCAGTGAGGAGGATAAGTCGGTGGAAAATAGTCCCCTAAAATGAATTGGGTCAGAAAATAAATGGTGTTTTTACTTCCTCTCAGGAAAAAAAACAAATCCAAAAACATATTAGCAAAAAGTAATAATAATAATACTGGGAGTTAAGAACTCAGGAGTGTGGCCAAGAGCCGGAGGAGGGAGAGGCCTTGGTGGGGCCTTATACACTAATTAATCCAGCTAATTTCTAAGTGGCATTGTGCGAGAAGGCCAAGAAGAAAGTAATGTCTCGGAGATTCTGGAGCATCGAGGGCGGGGGAAGAAAGTAATCACATTTCCTCGGAGCTGGGCAGCGGCCCCAGCGGCTGAAATCCAAGGGAAGGAAGCCGCTCCCTCCCCCCCCCTGCAGCTTGGGCCTGTTCTGCAGCTGCACAAGGTGAACAGCAAAGAAAGAAACTGAGCAGAGCCAAGAGGGCCAAGAGCGAGGCCAGCAGACAGACCGAGTCCGGGTGTGGGAGGAGCCGGGTCCCTCTGCTCCCCTCACCGGCATGCAGGAGCCCACAGGATGGGCCCCAGGGCCGAGCAAGGACCCAAGAGCCAGGTCCAGCCTCCTGACCTCAGGGCTGGTCAGCAACGAGTGACCCCTACCCGCCAAGCTGGGAATCAGATCTCCACCAGGGAGATCAACAGGCAGAACGGCCACAAGGTTTCAGATCTGGCTTCTGATCAAAAATTGCCAGGCGTGCTAGAAGGGACCACGTGAAGGGGACAGGAAGAGCGAGAGGAGCAGGTGAGAACATGGCCACCCAGATAGCAAAATCACCCACGACCAACGCTGACTGGGAAAACCGTTCCGCAAAAGGGATGACAAATAGAGAAACGCACCAGGGAATAACTAGAATTTATTTTTTAAAACAAAATAAAATAGTGATTCTAGAACAGACCCACAAAATAAAAAGCACTCAACAGATGTGCTTAAAGCAGATTAGACACAGACGAAGAGAAGATCAGTGGAGTGTTAAGTAGGGCAGTAGAAAGAATCCTACTGGAATGCCAAGAGAAGAAAGGAGGGCGAACAGAGGAAGGTCCCCAAGACACAGAGCACGAGAATACCCGGAATGTCACAAAAACCTGGAAAGGAGAGAGAACGGGCCGGACACCATATTCCAAACCCATGAAGTTATGATTCAGGAATTTCTATGAATTCCAAGCAGGACATGTTCAGAGAAGCCACACAAGGGGTACTCACAAGGACACTCCTCTATCCAAAGACAACCCGGGGAAATAACCAAGTCCCTCTCTCCCTCCCCTCCCTGCCTCGGCTTTTCTCCCTCCCTGCCGCCATCTCTCTCACTGTCAGGAAAACAGCCGCGTCTCAACAGAAGTGACAGATGTTCGTATAGCTACCATCATTAGTATGATCTTTGATGAGCTCAAAGAAAATAACTATGCATCCTTATCTGGATGCATGGAAAACACTCATTAAAAAGAAAGCCGAGGAGTCTGCTTCTGAGTTGGACTTTCCCTTCAACTGTTAACAAACATAATCTAAATGAATATATGAATCATCAGTTTTCAGTAACTGGACAACAGGCAAAGTGGACTGGATCCTTGTGAGAAGCAGACCAGAAGGAAGTGAGCCCCACAGCAGGGGCTGTCGGCCGGAAGACATCTTCTGTATGGCTGCAGAGAACCCAGAGCAGTGCACAGAGCTCTCCTGAGTTGAGGAAGCAGAGAGCAGAGCCCATAGACGCTGAAGTGGCTGCAGGACGTTGGGCAGAGAACTGGAGAGGAACTGGATTTCCCCTCTCCCTGAGTCAGAGGGGAAATCGTCACAGGGAGTCCTGTACGTCCCTGGTTAATAACTATAATGTGTGCACAAGGACGAAATTCCACGCAGCCCAGCAAAGAGCACTTAATAAGGACAGCTGTAAGCTGAGCATTTCTAAGACTAAGAAATAACTCAGTTAGTGGGAAAAGCTCACTGAACGCCTGGGTCTAGGGTAGAGGCCCCTCAGTAGCAAGACTGAACCAGCTCTAAAGTGAAGGCACTACCTAGGACTTCCCTAACAAAGCTCAGAAACAAATATCAAGGTAATTCTCCAGTAACTTAAATGCCTAACAAACTTCAAAATGCTTCAAAAGGCAAACAAAAATCCAGAAACACAACAGCATGAACATTAACAGTGTCCATAGAAACAGAGGCAGAAGTGGCAGCCACAATGGAATTAGCCAGTGGGGACCTACAGATGACCGTCGTAGATATGCTTGGTTAGCTAAGAAAAATGTAAACATAATAAAGAAAGGAGAAGAAACTAGGAAAGGAACGAATGAAAAAAATATTTAACAGGAAGAAGTTATTTGAGGGCTTAACTTTAGCTTAGATGCTGTTGAAAAAGGATGAGTGTGAAATAAAGCAACAGAGACTGAAGCAGAGGCAGAAGAGTGACTGAGAAATTAAGTCTTGATTCGGGCTGGGGATGTCACTCAGGGGTAGAGCACTTGCTTCACATGTTCCAGACCCCGGGTCGGATCCCAGCACCACGGAAACAAAGCAAAATGTCTTTGTAACCTGAGATAATACCCAGCAATCTAATGTAGGTTCAATCTTAGTTTCTAAAAAGAGAGAGGATGTGTTTGAAGTGAGGCAAGGGGAAAATGTCTTTGAATACACAGTGGCTAATATTTGCCCAATTTGATAAAAGCTAACAAGACATAAATCCAAGTGATGCAATTTACCCCAAGCAAGATAACATAAGAAAGACCACAGTAGGACACATTGTAATCACACCACTAAAAGCTAGGGGTCAAAGAAAAGCTTCCAGTCTCAGAGGAAAAGACTCAATGAATTTCAGGAGAAGAGTAAATAGAAACACTACTAACTTTTTCTTAGAGATAATGTCTGTCAGAAGATGATGGAAACCAGAACCATCTAGAATTCTCTGTGCAGTAAAAACATTTCAGCTGAACAAGGTGACACCAGCCCCTAATCCCAGCTGCTCAGGAGGATGTCAGGGGGATGAGATGTCCAAGGCCAGGCTGGGCAACTCAACAAGACCCGGTCTCAAACTGTCCAGAAATTTAAAAGGATCAGGGTGTTGCTCAGCAGAAGAGCACTTGTCTAACAGATGCAAGGTACATGGGTTAAATTCCTAGATAGATGATAGATAGATAGATAGATAGATAGATAGATAGATAGATAGATAATAGATAGATAGATCCTATAAATTTGAAGGTGAAATAAAGGTTTTTCAAATAAACAAAAAGTAGATGATTTATAGCCATTAGGCTGAAGTAAATGACAATAGAAATTCAGGAATCATAAGTCCCAAGAACCATAAATATGTTAGCAGGTATAAAAAATTTCAATTATTTTTACCTTCTTTAAAAATTAGTCCACTGAGATGAACAGACCAACCCACTTACAGGATTAATGACCTACGATAAAGCAAAACATAGGACAAGAAGAACAGGAAGGGGCAGAGGACGGAGTTCACTCTTGAAGGCGGCTTACTCATCCACAAGGAGGACTGTGTGTGACATGAGAATGTGACATGCTGAGGGTGCGTGTGGTGAGCCCTAAAGCACAAAGAGAGGCAGCCGGCAAAACCAAGAGAGGAGATGGAACGCAGTATCTGAAAATAATACTGAGAAAGGCATAAAATGGAAAGAATGACCGAAGAACAGCTAGGAAAAATAGAAGAGGAATAGCAAGATAGGAGACGTAAACCTAAATGCACTGAGTTGCATTGCATTTAAAGAGCTCAATGCTACAATTTAGGGTGGAGACCACCAGGATGAATAAGAGTACAATAAGACCCACTGTCTACAGACAGTGTAGGCTGTCTACAAAAGAAATCTTAAATATTCTCATAAGTATCTTAAGAGTTCAAGGATGGAAAATTGGAACCATGAGAACATCAATTATAAGAAATATGATATTATACTTTGGATTTTAAGTGTCCTTCCAAGACTTGGTCCCCAGCCTGTGGTGCTGTTGGGAGATGGTGGGACCTTCCAGAGGTGGGGCCTAGCGGGAGGACTCTAGGTCATTGGGGGCATGTCCCTGAAGGAAACAGTAGGCCAGTCCCATCCTCCTTTTCCCTTTCACTTCCTAACCATTTGGTGAGCGGCTTTGGTCTGCCATGCGGTACCACAGTGATGGACAGTTTTGCCACAGGCCCAAAGTAACAGGACCAACAAACCATGCCCTGGAACCTCCAAAGTGTGAGCCAAAATTAACCTTTTCTCTTCATTAGTTGATTGTCTCAGGTATCTGTTGTAGTGACAGAAAACTGACTGAAATATCAGGAACAGCTAAATTAATATCAGATACATCGCCAGAAATGAACAGCATTCACTCATCATGGTAAAGGACCAAGTTGTTTAGAACATATAAAATCCAAAATGTAGCCATAACAAGGTTTCAGAATACGGGAAGTTCAATGCATGAAGAAAACAGCAAATCCACTAACACAACAGGAGACTTTAGCACATCTCCCTCAGTAGCAGATAAAATCCATGAAGACATAGGAGACCTGCAAAACACTCCAAAAGGACTTGACCACATTTAATTTATAGGGCACTGCATTAACACAATCTTCTCAAGTATACTTGGAATGGTCACAAAAAAACAGACCCACATCTTGGGTCACAAAACAGTTCTGAATGCATTTTAAATAATTGAAATCTTCCATAAAATGTTCTCTGACCACAGTGAAATTGAGTTAAACATCAGTAAGAAGACACCTGGAAAATCTCCCAATATTTTATAACTAAAAATAGTTTTACATAATTCACATGTCAAAGAATAAATCAGATCACAAGGGATCTGAATGAAAGCATCCTACATTAAAATTTGTGGGATCAGGTAAAACAGTGCTTAAAAGCAAAATTGTAGCTCAAATAGTTATTTTAGAAAAAGATGAAAGGTTTAAGACCAATGTTCTAAGATCCCGACTTAAGAAGCTAGAAGAATAGCAAATCAAATCAAAGGAAAATAGAAGAAAGGAAATGAAGGACAGAAATTAGTCAAAGAGAAAATGGGCGAACAATAGAGAAAAAAAAGACAATGAAAAGATTCACAAAATAGGTAAGTCTCTGGCTAAACTGACTTTAATATACAAGAAAAACACATATTTGCAAAAGCAGAGAAGAAAGAGGCATCACAAAAAAAAGATTAAGAAATATAAAAAGAAAAAAGAAAGAGGCATCACTACAGACCCTAAGGTTATGAAAGAGGATAATAAAGGAATATTATAAACAATTTTATGCCAGAATATTGATAATTTAGACAAAGTAGAAAAATTCCTTGAGAAACAAATTAGCAAAATAGATCCAAGAAGATACAGAAAACATGAATAGCCTTGTATCTGTTAACAAAATTTAATTCAGAGCTAATAACCTTCTGTTCCCCCATAACATAAAAATATTCCTCTACGCCCAGAGAGCTTCTCTCCTGGATCCTATCAGTTAATGAAGACCAAACACCAACCCTAAGAAATTCCTTCACGAACTTCAGTTGGAACACATCTCAACTCTTCCTACGAGGCCAGCATCACCCTGTAAAATCAGATAAAAACTGTACAAAAAAACAAAAGTGAACAGAAATGCAAAAATCCCCGACAAAACGTTAGCAAACTGAGCTCAGTGATGCACGCAAAGGGGGGAACCAGTCGACAAGGCAGAGCACTTCCAAGTCACACAGGGCCCGTCTGAATTTAGATTCTAAAAGATGGATCCACGCAATTCATCCTGTTCTTGGAAGAGAAACCGTGATCACCCTTACGCAGGCGTAAAGAGGATTGGAGGAAATGCAACACCCGTTCACACTGACCAAGAAGGGAGCTGCCTCCCCTTGGCCAGGCTGTCGTCGTACTAAGTGACCAAAGACCCGGTTCTTTCCCAACGCCAGGAGAAGGCTTCTGTTTAACACGGGCTGGAGGCTCGGCCAGCCAAGCGCGCGGGTGGTAAGAGAGAAACATTCACACTGGAGAGAAGGAGCTGCGCCGCTCTTATTGGCATCAACACGGAAAATCTTAAAGAATTTGCAGAAAGATTTAGAGGAACACGGAACTCCAGCAACGTCACAGAGTACGAGGTCAACTGCAATAGTGGGTAGCAGGAAAAATGAAGAGCTGAAGAACAGTACCAGTCACCACAGCACCGACAGCAGGAAGGTCAGGGACGGGCTTGAGGAAGCCAGCGAGAGCCTGCGGGCTCCACGCTACAAATCTCTGCCAGGTGAGAGCAAAGGAGGCCGGCGTGGCCGGAGCCAGTGTGCCACCAGGCAGGAGCCTGAGGTTCTCAAAACGCCCATTCTCCTCAGGTTGATCTACAGGTTCAACACGATCCCTGTCAAAACCCCAGCAGGGATTTTTGCAAAATTTGACAAGCTGGTTTAAAACTTTACATATAAACACAAAGGACAGAGAATAGCCAAAATAATTTTTTTTAAGAATATTGGAAAGAACTATCTGCTCTCAAGACCTGCAAAGCTAATCAAGAGAGTGTGGTCTTGGCAACAAAGAGGTTCATAGCTCAAAGGAACAGACCTCCACCTGTACGATCAACTGACTTTTTGGAGGTGCCGAACTGATCCAGTGAGGGAGCCAGTGGTCCTTCATCAGACTGTGCCGGAATGACTGGATTCCCACGTGGCGACAGATGAGCTTTAACACCGTGTGCATGAGATCAAGTCCAAAGGGATCACGCGCCTGGTGGTAGAAGTCAAAGCCACAGAGCTTTTAAAAAAAAAATACAGGGAAAAAATTGCGCAACTTGACGAAGCAAAATTTTCTTAAGTAGGACACAAAAAACACAGATCGTAAGGAAAAATGTGATATTTTGACGTCATCAGATTTTGAATCTTGTGCTCCTTAAAAATCATCTTAGAAAAGATGAAGAGACAGGCCCCGGGGAAATATTCACAGTACGTCTGACAAAGGACTTGTGGCAAGAGCAGGTCAAGGCGTCTGAAAAGTCCACATCATGAAAATAAGCACCTCAGTGTTTCCCATGGCAGGGGGATCAGAACGACCCCCAGAGGATGCGAGGGCCCAAGCTGCTCAGCATCACCTGTGGTCATCAGAGCGGACACTTCACACAGCCGTGGGTTCCTCCTGCACAGCCAGCGGGGCCGACAAAGTGGAAATGCTAGACAGAACCAAGTGTTGGCAAAACGTCCAACAACTGGAGCTCTCATGTAATGCTGTCGGGGGTGGAAACAGAGCGCGGGCTTTGAAGAAGTGTTGGGCAGCTTCTCGTGAAGCCGAACATGCAACTGCTCCGTCGGTCAGCAACCTCAGACCTCCTCTTCCGTTAAAGAAATAAAGTCCACGGTGTGATTCTGTATGGAGAAATAGAAACTGGAAACAGACCAAAGCTCCATCAACAAGTAAATGGATAAACACTTACGGAGTATTACTCACCAATTAAAAGGAATAAACCAGATACCCACAATGGAATAGTGGGATCTCAGAAACATAGTTCTGGGGAGAGAAGTCAGACCTGAGACGTGCAGGCTTCCTTATTTCATTCTTGTGACATTCTGGACCAGGCCGAACCATCTACAGTCACAGAATAAATCAACGAATGCATGGGACCCAGAACGGGAGAGTGGCTCACTACAAGGGCGCCCAGGGAACTTTCCAAGGTGACACAACCATTAACTACAGTAATGGTTAGAAAGATGTAAGCGTCTTTCAAAACTCATCAAACTGTACACCTCAAACGGGTGCATTTCATTGTATGTGAATTACTCTCAATGAAGTTAATTTTAAAATAAAAAACAAAGCTTATTTTAAATGAAAAAAAAAATGAAATGTTAAAAGTTAGGCTGAGAATATTTTTTAAAGTAATGTTTTTAAAAATATATTTTTAAACTCACAGATGGAGAATCAGCTACCAGTACCCATCAGGAAAGACATGCTATGGTGAGCTCCCCAGGCCGAAAAAACTCTGGCTCCACACGGAAGAACAGAGACGGGAAGACACAGAGCATCAGGCATGATCAGCGTCAGTGGCCGGCAGGGCATCCCTGACCCACATACCTGGACTGCTCCACATCCGACTCTTCCCGAGGGGTGATGGTGCCGGGCGTGGGGAACTCCACACCAAAACTTCGTTTTGTGCCCAGACTACTTAAAATACCGTGCACATGGCCTGGCTATGTGCACAAGGTGTATAGGAAACATAAGTGAATTTTTTCTTTTTTTTTTTTTTTTTTTTGCGGTGCTGGGGCTTGAACCCAGGGCCTTATGCTTGCGAGGCAAGCACTCTACCAGCGGGGCTGTATCCCCAGCCCCCATAAATGAATTTTGTGTTCGTGCTGGGATCCCATCCCCAAGAGCTCATCCTTATAAAATGCAAATATTCCAAAACCCAAAAACCCTACATCTGAACACCCCTGACTGCAGGTCTTTTGGATGTGGGATATTCGACCCACGTCACATTTTAATCTAATAAGACAAGCCCTGATGATTCCAGTAGGTTCTGAGACAAACAGGGAAACAAGACCCACTACAGGGGCCACACAGAAGAGGGGTGCGGGGAGAGGCGCCGAGGCCCCTGCTCTGTGTCCAGGCGAGAAATGTCCTCCTCAGGTCCACGGCAGTCCTGGGTGGCCACCAAGTGACGAGATGACCGTGGCTGCTTCCATGAGGAGGGAGGGCGGGGAGGGGCGGAGAGGGGAATGGAGAGCTGCACACTGAACCCCACACACCAGCAATCGCACAGAGTCCCCCGTCCAGACAGTTCTAACCTAGGACAGACGGCCAGAGGGAACGCGGACTTGCAGGAGTCCATTAGTCTGTGCTTACAGGAGGCGTGTGCTGAATGTGAGGCGGCTGATCTCAGAACAGGACAGCGGCCTGCAAAACTCGCTGGCAGCCGGCTGATCAGCCGCCACAGCAGGACAGCACACCTGAGGTTTCACTGAAGACAGAGAAGGGTCGTAAGTGTGCAAGTGTCAATCAGGAATGCTTAGAACCTCCATAAAGCCGATGCGCCTGTTAACCTGGGCTCAAACTGCACAGAGCGAGATTTACGGATTTAAAAGCATACCTTGACCCAATCTGACTGACAAAGCAACTCTTTGAAGGACTAAATGCAGAGCACGAATCACGACGTACCAGAGAAAATAAAAGGACTGTTTAAAATCAATTAGAAGATGTATGGAATTAGTCTGTACACGTTGAAGCATATCTGATCCAGCACAGTGGGCTCAGGGAGGTGAAAAATCCCACCGTGAGACATCATGATGCTGTTTTCAACAGAGGCACTCCTGAGCCGCTCTTCTCTCCTTTTGTAGGTTCTGAGAAAGAAGTCGCAGTTTCAGCTGGTGGTGTAAGCAGACACATTCAAAACCTCCCTGAAATCTACAAAGCCCAGCGAGGCAACTGACAGGATGGAAACCAAGCTGCAGCTTTGGGAGAACCTTCAGCTAGTCCTGCGAATGCCCGAAACAGTTTCCAGACACGGCCCAGGAGAACCACACTAATACAGGGTGCTGGGGATTGTTCCGGTTCCTGAGCGGGAGGACCGGTGTGGTTCTGTGGGCAGAGGAGCCGTGCCTGCGGAGGGCCACCCAGGCTGGAACTGGGGGCTGCAGACACGGGCTCAGGACCAGCAGCTCAGATCAAGAGGCTCAGGAGGGGCCCCCTCACCTGGTCCTGCCAGTTTCAATTTGTTCCAGCTTTTTGACAGGGAAAGGGAAGCGTCAGGGAGAGATAAAGCACATTTCTAAGCAACGTCGCAAGTCAAAGGTGGAGAAAAACCCAGGCCACACACGCCACCCACCAGCACAGTGCCAGGCCTCCTCCATCTCGGCCGTGTGACGTGTCCTCAGCAGCGAAGGTTTGGGACACTTTTGACACACACGAGACTCACGCCACGCCCGCTGGATCAGAACCCACAAGTCGGGTGCCCACAGCGGCGGTGGGGAACGACTCCGTGATGAGAAGAGAATCAGCCCATCAGTACGCAAGGTTTTAAAGCTGCCTGTCAACCCGACGCTGGCAGAAGAGGAAGCCATGGGGGTTCCCGGCAATCACGCGGGAAAGGCGGGCAGGGATCTGCCTTCTCCTGGGACGCAGGCTCCCTGGGAGCACTGGACCTCCCCGCCTCCCAACTCCCTTCTCAGGCCCAGAAATTTGGAGAAGGCAAAGCACGGGCAGTGCCACCCTCTGCACTATCCACCCCTGCCGTGCACAGAGCCCTGTTTGGTCTTGACTCTGGCTCGTCCATTGTCACCTGTGGCTGGACAGTTGGCCAGTGTCCTGGGTGCAGTGTGATGATGTTGACATCTCAACCCTGTTGTGGTTTAGACACGCAGGAGCGTTTAGGGTGAAATGACGGGGTCATGAGAGCTGACACGACTCAGTGGATTAATCCACTTGATAGATGAATGATTTGAATGGACTCACGGGTGGTAACTGTAGGCAGGTAGGGTGTGGCTGGAGGAGGTGGGTCACTGGGGCTGCCCTCGGGATCGTCCTATCCCTGGCTCTGCACTGCGGCTCTCCTGTCCCTGGTGCCACGCCTGAGCATCTTCCTCCTCCACGCCCTGCCGCCACGATGCTCCGCCTCACCTCAGACTCAGAAATACGCAGTCGGCCAACCGTGGACTGAGCCTCTGAAACCGTGAGCCAGAGGAACTTATCCTTCTCCGAGTTTGTTCTCATCGGGTCTTTTGGTCACAGAGATGCAAAGCTAACTAAAGCAACTCCCAGTCACTGTCCCCAGCTTTTAAAAATAATGTCAACTGCAGGCAGAAGAAAAGTGCAACTGGTTGATTCCCCTCCAAGCCACCACGGACAAAGTCAGCACAGGCACGTGAAGATAGTGTTGACGGCAAAGCTGGCCTGCGGCCGGCGTGCACCTTGCCTGCCTTCCTCTCCCTGGAAAGCCCTGCATCTCTTCCTGCCTCTGGTCGTCCCTCTCCTGGGCCTTGGCCACATCCCTCCCCGTTTCCAGAGGTGTCTGTGTCCCCGGGGTTACTTATCTATAGCTCTGAATGCTGGAAGTGGCAGAGCTCTCCCTCAGAGCCACCACGGCCTCCCCTCCCCAACGCCACCTGATCCCCAGAGTCCTTTCACAGGGTTCAGATCCCGAGCGAAAAGCAAACTCTGTGAAACAGCTCCTTCCGGTTCTGTCTCCCAGATCCCCACCCTCCCCAGCGGGAGAACCCGTGCAGCTTCCTGTGTCTCACCTGGCCTTACCGGGAGGGTCCCACGCTTGCCCCCGCTCTGCACCTTTCTCGTTACTGGACAGGACGCTATTTTCCGTGGGGAGTGCTTACGGGGAGCCACCCTAATCTTGGAGATGATTTTGATAAGTGACAGCCCCCAGTCCAGACTGAAGATACTCCCTCCGAGGTCTGGCTAAGTCACCACGCCTCCTGGCCCGCTGACGGGTCTCCTGGCGCACACTTGGTGTTTCTCTCAAAGGCGCAGGAGGTCTGGGTATCACTCCATCCAAGCTCCTCCGAGGACAAGGAGCCCCGCACCCCACCGGCCCGGGGACTTCCATCAACGCTGTTCAGTGGCCTGCTCTCCGCCCAGCCCCACGCTGGCTGTGGTCCGGTCCTGCCCAGCGCCAGCTCCCACCACGCTCAGGTGCTGTCCTGCCTCCTTTGCCCTGGGTCCCCCGGCTTCAGCTCGTCTTCCAGGGCTCAGCCCAGTCCCCTCCTTGGGAAGCCTCTGTTTCAGCTCTGCCCTGAGCGGCTCATGTCCCCACCCTGCTAAATGCTCCTTCCTGCAGACCAAAGTGCGTCTGAGAGTTCCACGCGTGACCGTTTGGTTAACACCTGCTTCCCCGTCACAGAGGCCAGCCCGGCGGGTCAGGGCCGCTTCTATTTATGCTCGACATTGCCTCCCCAGGGACCAGCAGTCTGCACTCTGTAAATTTCAGATGAATAAATGAATCAACACTCTCAACATTTTGCAGTCATTAAAAAAGTGGGAACAGAATTCATAACTCCCTACTGATTCCAAAAACATTTTTTTTTAAAAGAAGGAAAAACAGGATAGCTTTTTCCCCCCAGAGAAATGCCAACTGATAAATATAGAAGGAATAATAGAAATTTCAAGTCACCATTTTACAACCATGAAGCTAGAGGCGGAAGTGGGAAGAGCTATGGCGGGGAAGTGCTAAAGCCCTCAGGCCGCTGGCAGGGCCCCAGGTGTGTTTACCGCTCTCTGGGTAAGTGAGGCTTTTACATGTTTAAATGGTTGGAACAAAACACAACACGTGACAGAGATCTCACATAGCCTAAACTCTAAAATGCGGAGGCGCCATCTGGCCTTCACGGAGAGCGCTGCCTACCTTCGCCCGAGCGTGAGCGCGCTGGAGAACAGGTGGGCTAGCTTTCTGTCACCACGACCAACACCCGAGCTGAAGCAAGGGCTGGTGTGGCTCCCGGTCCTGAGCCTCAGTCCCGGTGGGGTGGCCAAGGCGCTGGGGCGTTGGCCTGTGTCCAGGCAGCGCCTCAGGTGTGAGCATGTGGCGGAACAGGTCCACCTCCCTCCTGGCCAGCTGGAAAAGCAGGAGGAGACCAAGGTGCCTTGATCCATTTCGAGGGGACAGCCCCAGGCACCCGGGACCTCCCACCACCTCCAACAGTGCAGGCTGGGGTTAGGCCTTTGGGGACCTTCAAGATGCAAACCAGAGCAAGGGGATGAAACCAGACCGCATCGCGTTAGCCGAGGAAGGAGCAGGACGCGCCTGGGACCAAGAAATACTGCTGCCGCCTGCCTCCTGCGGTGGCACTCCAAGGAGAGAACAGCGCACACGTGGTGATCCTGCCAAAGCTGTGACTTCATCCCACCACCAGGAAACGCCACACACACGCAGCAGGAGACCTCGAAACTGACCTGCACGCTGCAGAAACATCAGCGTCGCAGAGCACAGAAAAGGAAGCTCAGACACTGAGCCCGGTCAAAGGCCCGACAGTTTCACATGTGACATGTGACATGCGACTGGATCTTCAAACAGAAATGTGTGAAAGACATCCAGAGGGACTGGACTGTGGTCTGCGTCCCTGCTGAACCTCCTGGGTGTGGTAAGGACGCTATGGTCATGGGGGCAGGGGGCACCACTGGTCCTAGAAAACCTGCCCAACGCGAGTGGGACTCCTCAGTGACTCACTGTCTCCTGATTTCCAAATGCTTCAGGGAAGAGAGAAAGAGCAGTGAAGGTATATGGATGTGCTTTGCTCTATTTTTGCAGTTTTCTCTAGGTTTGAAATTATTAAAACAAAAGATCAGATAAAGAATAAAACCATAATCCGTGCTTATATAAACATAGAAAAAAAATGGGTTTAATAAAAACCAGACTGGCTGCCAGTCACCTCGAGAGGAGAGATGGGATGTCACTGGAGAGAGAGGCGGGCAGCACGATTCTTCTTATGTCATTCAGCTCCACCTTGTTGGCATTTGTTATAATGAGAATGTGTTTCTTTTGATATTTTGTACAAAAAAGCTTGCCTTTTATAATTCACGATAAGCTCGTGGGGTGCTGTAGTGCAGCCTGTAACCCCAGTGGTTTGAGAGACTGAGGCAGGAGGATCTCAAGTTGGAGGCCAGCCTTTGCAACTCAGGGAGACCCTGTTTCAAAATTTTTGAAAAGGGAGAGGAAGCTGGGAAGAGAACTCAGTGGTAGAGGGCCCCAGGCCCCATCCCCAGAACCACAAAAAGAACAAACCCGATCTCCGTGGTTACAGGGGCACAAGTCTCCTAGGCCCCCAGGGCCCCTCCCTTCTGCCCCTGGGCTCCTGAATTTCCCCAAATCCAACTCTCCGGGCTCACGGGAAGCCTCGGAGCCTGGGTCCCTTGGACTGGGTGCTGTGTCTTTTGAATAGCATTTGCTGTAAACTTCCTTAGCACATACAGCAGATGTTAAATAAAACATGATTTCACCTCTAAACCTAGAAGTTAGTTTGTACATGTAACTGTCACTTAAAATTTTACCATGGTATCACATACAAGGCCAAGTGACACACTTAGTGTGTATGATAATATAAGTTACCAAAGTTATCAGGCTACGATACGTGGACTCAGGAAAATCAATTAAGGAAACAGGAAGAGAAGGGGAAATAGAACTTAAGGAAATAATGTTTCCTTATCTTCCAGAGGGAAGGTTCAATAGAAACTATTTCAAGTTGTTTAATTAAAAAATATATAAGCTTAAGCATGTAAAGTTACAAATTAGTGGAAACAAATATACACATATTACACATTACAAATCACCAGAGGAAAAAGATTTGAAGATCATACAGCATATTCTTTTAAAAGAGAAGCACAAATAAAACTCACTTTATAAAAGAAAAAGTGTCAGGCTAAGTTTCGTATTTAATAGACACAAGAAGTTGAAAGTGAAAGAATCGGTACCAGGCACTCACTGGTGGGAATATGCGTTCAATTTTTAAAAAGATTTTCATTAAGACTCCTTTTGGGGGCAGCCAAAGCACTCCTGCACAGGAAGAGCAATACGGGAGGCATCATAGTACCTGATCTCAGACCATGTTACAGAGCTACAGTAACAAAAACAGTGTGGTACTGACAAAAACAGACATGAAGACCAAAGGAACGGAAAACGCAGAGACAAACCACATAGTTACCTCACCCTAGACAAAGACACCATAAACATACCCTGGAGAAAAGACAGTCTTTTTAACAAATGGCGCTAGGAAAACTGGAAATCCATATGTAGAAGAATGAAACTAGGGCCCTCCTTCTCCCCTGCACAAATGTCAATGTGAAATGAGTCAAGGACCTAGGAATTAGATCAGAAACCCTGTGACTGCTGGCAGAAAACAGGATCAACACTCCGGCATGTCGGCATAGGGACCACCTTCCTGAAGACCCCTGAAGCTCAAGAAATAAAACCAAGAATCAATTAGCAGGACAGTGTTGGATTAAGGGTTTTTTTGGTTTTTTTTTTTTTTTTTTTTTTTTTGTGGTACTAGGGATTTGAACCCAGGGCCTTGTGCTTGTGAGGCAAGCACTCAACCAACTGAGCTATATCCCTGGCCCTACAGTGCTGGATTAAAAAGCTTCCATGCAGCAAAGGATCCAGGAGCGTGAAGAGAGAGCCCACAGAAGGGGAGAGGAACTTGCCACCTGCTCTGTAGGGGATCAATATCCAGAATTTATAAGGAACTCAACACCCAAAAAACAAATAACCCAATCACTAAGTGGGCAAAAGAACCAACAATTCTCAAAAGAAGAAATGACCAACAAATAAATGAAAAATGTTCAACATTTCTAGCACTCAGGGAAATTTCATGGAGATTTAATCTCACTTGGAATAGCAATTATCAATAACACAAATAATAATAAATGCTGGTGAGGAAGTGGGGAAAGGTCCACTCAATATTATAGGTGGGACTACAAATTAGTACAACCACTCTGGAAAGCAGTGTGGAGATTCCTCAAAACACTAGGAATGGAACAATCATATGATCCAACTACTAACCCTGGTATTTATCTAGAAGAACTAAAATCAACACACTATAGTGACACAACCACATCATCATTTATAGCAGCACAATTCACAACAGTCAACTTATGGAATCAACCCAGATGTCTGTCAACAGAGGGATGGAAGAAGGAAATGTGGTCTCTGTACACAATGAAGTTCTACTCAGCCATAAAGAAGAGTGTGTCATTTGCTGGTAAATGGATGAACCTGGAGAACATCATGCTAAGTGAAATAAGCCAGACTCAGGAAGTCAAAGTGGAAGCTAGGCCAAAATGAAGAGGAAGAGGAGGGGAAAAAGGTGGGGGTGGGGGCAACCCCATGGAGACAGAACAGAGATCCATGGAGGAGAGAAAGGGGATGGTGGGGCAGCGGGTAGGGACGGGGAAAAGGGGATGGTGGCCAGACCTTCCTGTGTACTCACAGGGTGCATTCCACCTTCACGCACATCCACAATGCACTGATTTAGACAGATCAGTCAAGGAAAGCATGGGCTGGCGGGAGGGAAGGGGAAGCTCTGGGGACTGAAAGGAGCAACCTGGATTCCATGGCCACGGTGAACCCCATATCGTGAATGACTACAAGGCCCTAATAAAATAAATTTCAAAACAAGAATTGGTGGCAGGCATTCATGGGTGGAAATACTAGTTTTTTTTCCAGCAATACTAGGGATTGAACCCAGGTGTGCTCTAGCACAGAGCTACATCTCCAGCCCATTTATTTTTTTATTTTTTATTTTGAGACAAGGTCTTACTAGTTACTGAGGCTGGTCTTGAACTTGTGATCTTCCTGCCTCAGCCTCCCGAGTCACCTTACGTGACTAGCTAGGTATTTTCAAAGGACTACCTGTAACATATGGTGATGATTTAAAAGCATGCATCTTTCCATCCACAGATTTATTCTATAGCATCTTCTGTGTGTATTTGGTAAGTGTTAACAATGTTCGTGGAGACACCATGGTGATTTCCAAAACAGGGAAAACCTGGAATCAACCCAACTTCTAAAGTTTTTTTAAATGATTTAAGAAATAGCTCATTTAATGAAGCACTAATGAGGTGGAGGTTTAAAGTAACCTCCCAACCTTGTTGGGGCTGGGTTCTAGCTCAGTGGTCGAGCGCTTGCCTAGCACACGTGAGGCACTGGGTTCGATTCTCAGCACCACATAATAATAAGTAAATAAAATAAAGGCATAAAAATCCACAACATTTTAAAAATAAAGTAGTGATAGTTTATGTGTAAGTGAAATGGAGAGAAATTCAAAATAAATTAACTTTTAAAAGGAAGTTGTAAGTGGCCTTCAAGTGCAGACAGCCTCTGCACCTCACGCGGAGCTTCCAGCACAGTTTTCCGACTTCAGATGTTCTGAGTTTACGATGGTGGGAAAGCAGAGGGCACCCACACGTTCTGTAGCATTCTTTCTTTCACTTTTTCCTTCCTTCCCTTCCTTCCTTCCTTCCTTCCTTCCTTTCTTTCCTTTCCTTCCTTCCTTCCTTTCTTTCCTTTCCTTTCCTTCCTTCCTTCCTTCCTTCCTTCCTTCCTTCCTTCCTTCCTTCCTTCCTTCCTTCCTTTCTTCCTTCCTTTCTTTTCTTTCCTTTCCTTCCTTCCTTCCTTCCTTCCTTCCTTTCCTTCCTTTCTTTTCTTTCCTTTCCTTTCTTTTCTTTCCTTTCCTTTCCTTTCCTTCCTTCCTTCCTTCCTTCCTTCCTTCCTTTCCTTCCTTCCTTCCTTTCTTTTCTTTCCTTTCCTTTCCTTCCTTCCTTCCCTCCTTCCTTTACTTCCTTCCTTTCTTTTCTTTTCTTTCCTTCCTTCCTTTCTTATTTTCCTTCCTTTTCCTCCTTCCTTTCCTTTCCTTCCTTCCTTTCTTATTTTCCTTCCTTTTCTTCCTTCCTTTCTTTCCTTCCTTCCTTTTCTTCCTTCCTTCCTTCTTTTCCTTTCTTTCCTTCCTTCCTCCCTTCCTTCCCTCCCTTCCCTCCCTCCCTCCCTTCCTTTCCTTTCTTCCTCCATGCCCTCCCTTCCTCCCTTCCTCCCTTCTGAGCCTGTGATCCTCCTGCCTCAGCCTCGGGGGTTACAGGCATGGACCCCTGTGCCCAGTTAGCTACACAGTGCTCTTGAATGACATGGGGTATTGACTCTACGAGGACAGGCCCTGGTGAGATGAGCGTGCCCAGACAGAAGCTGATGCGCGCGCTCTGAGCGACCTGAGGTGGGCTCGGCCGGCGGTGCTGTCTGGTGAACGGGGTGTATACAAGGTCTTCTCCACTTGAGAGAGTTCAGGGGTGCTGGTTTGCTGGGAGCCAGCCCCAGGACTGAGGAGCAGCCCTACTCACAGACTTGGGAAGAACCCTGACTCATCTTCAGCAGGGGCACCCCTGGGGTGGGGAGCGGTGAGTGATGTTTGTTTTCTATACAAACATTCTCTGTGCTACTAGATTTTTGCATAAGTGCCGCGTAATAAAGAATTTGTCTGGTCTTCGCCCTGAGTTACTGGCGCAGAAATCAGGGGAATTTCGGGGGGACGAGAGCATGTGGTTACTCGTGAGCCTCCAGCGCTGCACCTGCTTATGCTAACGAGGTGACTCCTGCTGGCCTCCTAGACGGTGGCTGGTCACCAGGAGACCCGCGTGAGTGGGGGGCTGGCCCCTCTGGGCTCAAGGGCAGTGAGTGGAGACACTTCAGTGCTGAGACAAAGGATCGAAGCGACGCCAAGAAACTCTGGATGCTGAAGCTCAGTGGTGCTTGCTGGCTGGTGAACGGGGTGAGGACCCGGGGAGGTGACCCACCCTGGTCCATGGGGAGTGGCTCGAAGCCCTTGTGCGGAACCTTCCCAGACCTGGCCCTCGGATTCCTGAATTGTAGCATCCGAAGGCAGGCAGATGCCTCCTGAGTTCTGTGAGTGATTCTGGCAAATCATTGAACCTGCGGGATCATGGAAACCCCACACTGCGGTCAGGAAGCACAAGTGACCGGAACCCTGGAAGCTGAACCTGTCTGCGAGCCCATCGGTTGGCAGAAAGGGTGAACTCTGGTGGCTGATGGAGAACTGGCCAGCAGGACACCAGGTGGGCCGGAGGGAAGAGTCGGGGCTGCGTGGCAGGCAGGCACTTCTTTTGTAACAGAAGAGATTTTAAGTGAGAGGGTGGATCATGTAGATCAAGTCACACAATGATAAAGCCTACAAATTAAACAGCAGACCAAACAGAATTCAAGATAAAAGCGATTAAACAGGATAAAGAGTCATTTAGTCGTGCTAAAAAGATACCTGTAATGTACCATCCTGCGACAAATAACCTAACAACAAATCCATTGAG
Source organism: Sciurus carolinensis (assembly GCF_902686445.1). Lineage (NCBI taxonomy): Eukaryota > Metazoa > Chordata > Mammalia > Rodentia > Sciuridae > Sciurus > Sciurus carolinensis. The sequence goes on along the minus strand of NC_062230.1, from coordinate 999,046 downwards.
AAACTATTAGGAACCATTTGGGAATCCACCTAGGAGTCAGACTACAAAAATATACACCAAAACCAGTGACTTTCTCATATAAAATAATAGCAAGGTATAAAACATCATAAAAAGAAAACGCTTTTTCATTTACAATAGCTTAAAAAATATACAATCTATATGGAGAAAATTTTGAAATTCTGCTCAGGGACATAGAAGCACCCTCGAATACGGGGGAGTTTGAATGGAGAGGAGCACCTTGTTCCTGGATCTTTTTTTTTTTTTTAATTAATAAAAGAGTATTGTATCAGATAGCAATCTCCCTAAATTGATTTCAAAATTCAAGGTGATCACAACTGAAATCCCTATGGGATTCCTCCTAGAATTTGATCAACGGATTCTAAAATGTATCTGCAAGATTCAACAAACAACAAACAAGATTCAACAAACAAGTTTCCAAACAAGAAAAAGCAGATGATGTGGAAGACCAGGAGCTGCTGCCGTGAACCACACGAATCTCGGCAATGAAACTGCAGATGAGTCTGATCATCTCACGAACCCAGGGAGAAAACTCATGCTGGGAACACATCATGTCTCTCCTCTCCTTCGAAACATACGCTACACAGCAAGTCTCTCTCTCTTGTCTCTCTCTGTCTCTGTCTCTGTCTGTCTCTCTCTGTCTCTGTCTGTCTTTGTCTCTGTCTTTCTGTCTCTCTGTCTCTCTGTCTCTCTGTCTCTGTCTCTGTCACTCTGTCTCTCTCTTTACTGTTACAACTCAAGTGCTTGGAAAAGCTGCTAGAACCAAGTATTTGTTGCACGAATGGACAAAGGAACAAAGCAATAGAATTGAACTCACGACAGAAATAGATGCTCAGGCATTTCAAATACTGATAAAGTGTATTTCAAATTTAAAAAGAAACAATAGCCATAGGTAAGAAAGGTGATGAATGTGTTAATTAACTTGATGTAATCTTTCTACATTGTATATCGAAAGAGCATATCGTACTGTATTCAATTATGATCTGTCAATCAAAAATAATATGAATACATTTAAAAGGAAACAATAGATTAGAACATTAGATCAAGTGGCTAGCTGTCTAGAAAATAACAAAACCAAACTCTGTCATTCCACAGTTAAAGAGATTTCAGGTGGGTCAAAGATTCAAATACAAATATAAAACCACAATACAGATAGCTAGTACATTCTTGAAGGGAAAGAAACCTTTTCAAATATGAACCAGAAGCCAGAAGCCATAAAAGCAAAGATTTATGAAGTTGAGTCCATAAAGCAAAAGCAATGTATCAGTCACGGCAACAATTTTTAAAAATATAAGCTGAAAGAAGAGTGACTGCAATGTATATAACCAAATTAAAAGGCAAACAAAAACCTGGAATCCACATCTGCAATATAGATGAGTTAAGAATTGCGTCTTCAGTATATAAAGATCTTTTATAAATCAACAGGGGAAAAAAACAATACAATAATTAGCAAGGTACATCTAAAAGTACATTTAAAATCACTAATAATAATCAAGGAGATATCTAATGCAAGGATATGAAGTTATTCTATCAGATTGGCAAAGGTTAAAAATGCAGAGGAAACCCAGGGTAAGAACACATGAATAGGTAGCCAGGTGCGGTGACACATGCCTGTCATCCCAGCAACTTGCGAGGCTGAGGCAGGATGATTGCAAATTCAAGGCCAGCCTCAGCAACTTGGCAAGCCCCTATTTCAAAATAAAAAGGGCTGGGGATTGTGGCTTAGAGATCACGCACCCCTGGGTTCAATCCCCGGTACAAAAAAAGTATATGAGTATGTCCCCTTTCAGTCAGTGTTGGTGAGATGGTGAATCAGACCTCATTCTTTCAAAAAGGAAACTTGTGTCTTAAGGTGCAAATGTATCCAACAACTCCAGTTCCAAAATGATAATCTGTCAGCTGAATAAAAACATGTTCAGAGGACGTGGCTATGTTTGTATTGGTGGAAAACCAGAAGCAAAGGAGCCGCCCACTGGTCAGCAGCAGCATGCTGGGAGTGCGGGGCACCAAGCCTGCTTTTGACTGGCCTGGAAGACGCCCAGCACGTTCCACAGTCACACGACCTTAACACAGCTGACCTTTCAGAGTGTGGACATCTAAACTGTGTTTATATGGCCTTGCAACTTCTCTCTTAAGTATATAACCAGCAAAAAAAAGGCTTTCACATGCTCACCAAAGACGGGCACTAGATATTACAGCAGCGTGACACTGCTAAACTGGAGACTGCCCATGTGCCCATCAGCTATAAAGCGGGTGAGCTACTTACCAAGAACAGGGGGTGGGACGAGGGCCAGACAGTGACCAGAAAGCTCTATGCTGCCTGCCAGTCATCCCTACGCTTCCTCCCCAAAGACGGTTGTGAGCTCATGAATCCAGACGGGCAAAGTGAGAAACAGCCCCTGGACCACAGGCACAGCCTCCCGGAGCGCTCACTGGGACGCCGCTGACTCTACACACCGCCGGCCGTTGGGAAGCTTCTGCACGTGCAGGACCGCATCGGATGGCACGCGGGTCCTGGACCCCCAGGCTGCCTGTGTCCCTTCCCTCCGCCCCCTCCACCCACACCATTCCCTCCCTCGGAGTCTTTACAGTTAGGGTTTTCTAGAATTTTACAAAAACAGAATGGTATTACATCCACCGTTGTTAGTTGGCTTCAGTATCTCAGCATGACCACTTTGAAATTCATCTACGGGTGTGTAACAGTGATTCGCTCGTGGTATTCCATGATGTGAAGACGCCATGGCCTGTCAATCCGCTAACCTCCTGATGGATGCCTGGGTTGCAGCCAGGTTTTGACAACTGCAAATAAGGTTGCAATTAGCAGCCATGTCCGAGTCTTTCACGAACATGCGTATTCCATCATTTTGGTTCAATGCCTAGGAACAGAATGGACATCATAAAACAGATGCATGCCTGTTTGAAAACCTGCCAAATTTTCATACAAAATAGAGCAGCAACACGCGGGAGTTCTGTGGGTCCACTCAACACCAACACTTGGTGTGGCTGTTTTAACTATAGACATTTTAAGAGGTGTGCAGTGCCATTTCATTACAGTCTCAATGTGCCTTCCAGCAGAGCTTTGCAGGAGTTTAAGGACATCTCTGTCCACACGTGAGCTGACTACCAAGCTAAGAGAACAGAGAGGCCCCTACGCACACAGACTTCAGAAATGAAATTCAGAAAAGTTGCTGGACACATAACTAAATAATTAGAAATAAACCTGGGGGGGAGGATCTAATTTCCAGAATTATCCTTTAATAATGGTCAAAACGTCCATCGTTCCACAAAGCCTTACTGTAATGTACAAAGCTGCTCTCCCTGCCCTTTCCGTTGCAGCCATTTTCCCTCCTCCCAACTACTGTCAGTTCATCAGTCAGCTTGCAAGTATCCTTCTCCGTTATTGGTCCCCTGTTAGCCCGGCGGAATTCAACTGCTTCAGGGTAGCTACCCCACCATCTTTTCTCTTGCTTTTCTCTCCTGCACACTTGCTTACTTTCTCCTCCTCGCTTTTCACCCTCTTTCTTGCGTGCACCCTTTCTCTTTCCCATTCTTTTCCTCTCATTTTCTCTCTTACCCTGCAGGGAGACACTCTGTTTGCTTAATAAACTCCCTTATGTGATTTCCCGTGTCGGCATGGTTTCCGTGGGATCCCTTACACTTACAAGACATGCAAAGAAACAAGAATGTGTGAACCGTGTGGTCCACAGAGGAAAACCGAGCAACAGAGATTTTCCCTGAGGAAGCACAGTGTCCACTCACTGTTCAAGGACTTCAGTCGAAGAGCTAAAGGAATCAATGTCACAAGCATTTAAGGACAATATTCCCCGAAAGGACCCACACACACTCAAAGGAGTCTCTAACAAATTTCTAAAATGCTTTTGTACAAAAATGGGCAGGCCAATCCTAAAATTCATGTAGAAATCTAAGAGACCCCAAATAGCCAAACGATCTCGAAAAAGAGAAAACAGGAAAAAAAAAAAAAAAAAAAATGAAGTCCTCACACACCCTGACTTCAAAATGTACAATGAAGCAACTGTAATCAAAACAGAATGGCACTGGTGTAAGATCAAAATCATCCATGGGATGGGGCAGAGAGCCCAGAATCGAAACCCATGCATTCCGGTCCCTGATGTTTGACAAGTGATACCGCTGTTTACCGGTGACGGTGACGAGTTCTGCTCCCTCTAATGTTGAAGTTTGAGCACTAGAGAAGCACGCCAAGGCAAGCATATTAAGCAGGTTTTATTTAAAGGTAATAATACAGACTTCTCCTGGCAGGAAGAAGGGGGCCATGGCTGATGTTCTAGAATCCCAAGAAGTGAGTGCACCCTACATCTTTTATAGGTTAAAGTCTCTTTTGTTCTCCAGTTCTCTCCCCATTATCTCTCCTTCCTGTCTAGGTGACTAGTTTTGCATAAAGTGAGAAGGATGGGCAGGGGGAGGGCCAAGGTGATTCAGCCAGGCAAGGGCCCAGGGGGCATTAATTAGCAGCTCCATGCTTACCGTCCTTGATAAGGGCAGGTAAATTTGGTAATCAACGGGCTCCAGAGATCTTTGACATTCCATTCTCCCAGGGGCAGTCTCCAACTTCCAGAGGCAGATGGCTTTCATGACCTTCCTTTCCTCAATTTGACCTGATCCCCTATTTCTACACTAACTGCCTGTCCCCAATTCTGGCTTCACAAGGACACCAAGAACGTTCAGTGGGGGACAGGATGGTTCTCTCAACAAAGGGTGGAGGTGGAATATCTGCACACACAGAAACAGAGTCTGGACAACCACCTCAAACCACATACAAAATCTAACTCCAAGTGGATCAGAGGCTTACATGTAAGAGCTGAAGCTATAAAACTCTTAAAAGGAAACATGGGGGAAAGTCTTCAGGACTTGAGTTAGGCAACAGTTTCTTAAATATGATACAGAAAGCACAAAAAAAAACAAATAAATAGATAAATGGGACTTCATCAAAATTTTAAAATTTGTGAATCAGATAATACTATCAAGAAAGTAAAAAATAAACCACAGAATGAAAGAAAATATTTGCAAGTTACATACCTGATAATGGTCTAATGTAGAGAATATAAAGAATTCTTACAAATCAACAACAAAAAGATAACCCAATTAAAAATGGCAAAGGATTTGAATGGATATTTCTCCAGAGAAGATATATAAATGGTCAATTTGCACAGGAATGACGTGGAACATTATTAGTTTAAGGAATCCAGTCTCCCAACCACCTGTCAATCTGCGTTCCGCCCGCCTCTCCCGTTACAGGAATTTCCGGCTTACGTTGCCATAATCTTCCTGCCTCCCACATTACGTTCTAATATGTCATTGGTCCATCAGTCAGTCTGTAATAATTCTCCTCCGCGATTGGTTCCTCCCAGCCCACGAAATTCCAATATCTCAGGAGAAAACCCTGCGCCATCTTTCTTCTCTTCTTCTTTTCCTTCTTCCCTTCCCCAAGCGGACGTGAATTGTCCGCATAAAATAAAAGTTCCTCATGTGAGACCTGTGTCTGTGGAGCGTTTTTCTGGGAGTTATCGACGAACCATAACTGCCCCTAACAATTAGTCACTAAGGAAGTGACTACAAACCAACCACCCTGAGATGGAAGTCCCAGGATGGCGAAGACTAGGAGTGTGGAAGGTGTGGACACATTGTGAACCTTCTGCGCTGCTGAGGGGAAGGTGGACCAGCAAGTCATTTGGAGAACAGTTTGACAGTTCCTCAAAAGTTAAACGTGGAATTGCCATACAATCCAGCAGTTCCACTCCTAGTTATACCCACAGAACTAAAAACTGGTAATGAATGTTCAGAGCCGCTGATTCAAGAAAGCCAAAGACTGGATAGGACCCAAATGTCCATCAACTGATGAATGGATGAACAAAATAGTAGATCCACAAAACAGAAGGTGAATCAGCCAAGTACTGGGATGCAGTACTAATACCTGCTAAAACATGGTGAGCCTTGACGGTACAATGTGAAGTGGAAGAACCAGACACCACGGACCTCATGTGCTATGATTCCATTCATGTCCAGAGTAGGCAAACCCATAGAAATAAAATGTAAACTAGGGGCTGGGGAGATAGCTCAGTCAGTAGAGTCCTTGCCTTGTAAGCACAAGGCCCTGGGTTTGATCCCCAGCACCCCCCCAAAAAAAATGTAAACTAGTGGTTCTCCTGGGGAGGGGAAGGGAAAGTGGGGAGCTTTTGATTTCTGTTAGTCAGAACTCACCAAAGGCATCATCGGGCTCTGGAGTTTTCTTTATGGAGAGATTTTAAACTAAAAATTTATTTTTAATAGGATTAGGACTATCCAGGTTATGCATTTCTTTTTGAGTGGGCTTTCCTTGGTTTGTGTCTTTTAAGAAATTCATTATATCCAGATTGTCAAACTTGTTTGGCATAAAGCTATTCACGATATTCTATTATCACTATTTTTAATAATTCCTGAGGCTGATAATTTGTGACTTAATTTTTTATGATAAATATATGTAGAGGTTTATAAGTTTTATAGAACTTCTCAAAGAACTAGCTTAGTTTCATTAATTTCATGTATTATTTTTGTTTTCTGTTTGGTTGATTTTGTTCTGGTTTTTATTATTTCCTTATTTGGTTTGGATGTGTTTTCTCTTTTTTTAATGACTTAAAAGTGGATGCTTATATATTGATTTGAAAACTTTATTTTTTCTATGAATATTCATTGCTATTAATTTTCCTCTAAGTGTTGCTTTAGCTGCAACCAACAAATTTTGAAATGTTCCATTTTAATTTTCATTCCGTTCGACACACTTTCCAGTGTCTTTTCTGAATTCTTTTTTAACTTGTAATTTACATATAAGTATATTATTTATGTCCCAAATATTCATGGGTTTTTCTAAATATGCATCTGCCAAAGAGTACACCTTGAGTGGCTAGGATTCTTTTGAAGTTACTTTATGTATTTATAACCATTATATGATCTACCTTAGTAAATGTTCCATATTTGCATAAAAAGAATATGTATTCTGCTGTTATTGAGTGCAGTATTCTGCAAGTTCTAATTCTCTCAAGTTGAATGATAGTGTTGTTCACACCAAGGTTGTGATAGAGTCAAGCTCTCCAGCTGTAATTGTAGATATGTCTCTTTCTCTTTGAAGCTCTATCTGCTTTTATTCCTTGCATTTTGAAGCTCTGCTTGCTTGTGTTCCTCCTCCTTGAGCTGAGTCCTACAAATTCCTCTCAGGCAGTAGGTGGGGCAGCTTAGTGCTTGTTCTGCTGTTTCCTGTCTTCCATGTCTCACTGTTCTTCTTTACCTTAGTGTAATGTCTTAAAAACCATTGTTTCATACATTTTTTCAGTTTCTATTGCTATTGTTTCTGGTGGGAGGATAAATTCAATTTATGTCATTACTTCTTGATCAGAAGCAAAAGTCTCCTGAAAACCTAGTTTTGAATTAAATACTCTCCCAAATACTCTCAGACTTACCATCTACATCTGTCTCGATTCTTCTTTAAAAAATGATTTTATTTCAGTATTGGTCAATGTGTACTTCATGGGGTTGTAGGCTTTGCATTGATGTTTTAGAATTAAAAGCTTCTCTTTTTTCCCACAATACCTTTATTTTACTTATTTATTTTATGTGAGGATGGAACCCAGTTTCTCACACGTGCTGGGCTAGCACTCTACCACGGAGCCCCAGTCCAGCCCCTGCTTCTCTGTCTTTAATTACATACATGCTCTCTTTTATGAAATGTGTTGATGGAAAAAGATACTGAAGTCATTTTGCTTTTGGGTAATTATTACTTTGTATGTTCTGCCACCCCACATAGTTGGCTAGAATTAGTACCTCTCTGAAAAATGTGGAGATAATTTAAATGAAATTGATTTTGACATATTGTCCAAAATATGTTTAAAAACCTGGATTTCCTGCTTTGGGGCCTGGGGCACACTCTATTAGGACCATGATCTATGTGGCTCTTTGTCTCTGCCAACTCCAGAAGACTGGCTCTGGCCAATGAGAATCATGCTGAGGTGCTGGGCACCCTCCTGACTGGGGCAGTTAAGAGGCCAGCGCCAGGCAGGGACTGTGGCTTGATGGTGGAACACTTGCCTGGCACGTGTGAGGCACTGGGTTCAATCCTCAGCACCACATAAAAATAAATGAATAAAATAAAGGTCTATCAATATCTAAAAAAAAATTTTTTTAAAAAGAGGCCAGCATCTCCTCTTCCTCCTACTGGGTAACCTGGAGGCCCCAGTCTCCTCCTGCCCCCAGGGCATGGAGCAAGGAGAGGTTTCCAGGTAAGCATCAGACTTCACAGGTGTGAGGACCCATCCATTTTATTCATTGAGCCAGTAAAATATTCAGGTTACTATGACAACCCTACATAATTGTCAACCCCGACAAATAGTTTATTCTTATTTTCTATGATAATGTGACAATTTTCAAAAGATATATCAGAGGGTTAAACCTTAAATAAATTACATTCAGCAAATGACAATACTAAGAGCCAACGGTATGGCTGCACACCACGCCCCAGATCCTGGGGTACAGACTCTCCATGAGTCCTCTCGGTCGATAGGACAGTGGTACCAGACAGCACCAAGCCATCCATTCGACTCTTTCAAATTCCAACTGCCTGACACCAGGTAGTGCTCAGCTCTTCCCAGATCACCAAGTGCCACAAACCGAGGTCCACTTGTAAACCTGTGCAAACACATTCATAAAAGTTGGCAGTAGAGAGGGCACTGTCCACCAGGAGCCTTCTGCACACCCCGGGGACACCGTGTGACCACAGGGCCTGAGGACCAGCTGACACCATACAGTGACAGGTGCTGTTTGTGGACATCCACATGACTGACCCCTCACTGTCCAGCCATTTCAGTAGCTGTTCCAGGGTCCATCCACCTCCCTGTCGGTCTGCATGTCCTCAGGTCCACTCGCTGTCCAGCTTGCCTGTCTCTTCAAATGACCCTGACCCTAGCACAAAAGCCTGCAGGGACATGAAAACGTCACAGCCCCTCCCAGGTGCACGAGAAGATTCTCCCACAGTATGTGAGGCCCCTGACCACCCGGCCCGTCTTCCTGCTCAGTTCGCCCTGGGCCTTACTCTACAAGAAGCAAGGTGCTACAGAAGGAAACACATCCCAAATAGGACATGCGGAGAGGTCTGGCTTATTTCACTTAACATGATGTTCCCCAGTTCCATCCATTTACCAGAAAATGACATAATTCCACTTCTTTTTATGGCTGAGTAGAACTCCATTGTGCATATAAACCACATTGACTTGTATCCATTTGTCTGCTGGTGGACATCAGGGCTGGCTCCATAACTTGGTGATTATGAATTGTATGTCTGTTAAAATTTATATCCATGTATCAGTATAGTAGGCCGATTTTAGTTCTTTGGGATAAATATTGAGAAGGGAACATAGGGAGGTTCCATTCCTGATCTTCTGAGGAATCTCCATGAGGCTTTTCAGAGTGGTTATTCTAATTTGCAATTCCACCAACTGTGTATGAGCGTAGCTTTCTCCTCACATCCTCACCAGCATTTACTGTTATTTGTGTTCTTGATGATTTGCCATTCTAATTGGAGTAAGAGGAAATCTCAATGTAGTTTTGATTTGCAGTTTCCTGATTGCTAAGGACACTGACATGTTTTCACGTATTTTTTGGCCATTTAAATGTCTACTTTCAAGAAATGTCTGTTTAGTTCTTGCCCATTATGGAATAAGTTTTTGGTTTGTTTGTTTGTTTTGTTGGTATTTTTTTTTCATTCTTCATAAATTCTGGATAGTAATCCCCTATCAAAGAGTACCTGGCCAAACTCTTCTCCCATTCTGTAGACTTTCTCTTCATGCTCTTAATTGTTTTCTTCGCCGTACAGAAGCTTTTTAATTTGATGCTGTTCCACTTACTGGTTAGTTTTATTTCTTGAGCTTCAGGGGTCTTACTAAGGAAGTGGTACCTGGGCCAACATTTTGGAATGCTGACCCTCTGTCTTTTTTAGCAGTTGCTGAGTTTCTGGCCTAATTCCTAGTTCTCTGATGCACTTCCAGTTGGTTTGTGTGCAGGGTAAGAGACAGGGATCAAATTTCATTCTGCTACCTACGGATGTCCAGTTTTCCCAGTGCCACTTGTTAAAAAGCCTGTCTTAGGATGAAGAGAAAAGTCTGGGAATTTACAGGCAAACAAACAAAGCAAAAGCATAAGCCCCTTGGATTCCAGAATGAATCCCGACTGTGCTGGTAAGTCCTTCAGCACTGTCCCTGGAGGTGGTCCGGCTATGACCCGCACAAGCCACATCTGAGATCAGCCGCAGAGGCTCACGGGAGAGGAGGCACCTCCTTCATGATGGGGTGGTAAAGGAGAGAAATGGCAGCCAGCAGGCACGTCCTGGTCCACTGTGTGGCTGCACCACGTCCGAGGCTCGGAACTCATACGGAGCTGCATTTGGTTCCCGGTTCTGGTGGCTGGGGATCGACATGGCCCCAGCGTCCTGGTGAGGCCCCCTGGCTGCATCACAGCGTGTGGAGAGCAGGAGGGGACGCGTCTCAGGCAGAAGCGGGAGGTCACAAGGGAGATAGGAAGCAGGGCAGAGGGAGGCCAGGCTGTCCCTTTCGCCACAGCCTGCTCCGCGGGGGCTAGTCTGTTCCTGTGGGGCCTGACCCACTCCTACAGAGGCATCCGTCCACTGCGAGTCTGGGGCCCCAGGATCCATCACTTCCCACCAGGCCCACCTGGTGCAGGTTCCACCACACAGTGCTGCCACGCAGGGCACCGGGCTTCCAGCACGTGGACGTCAGGAGGACAGACCACGTCCCAACCAAGGCACCAGGCACACAGACCCACGAAAGCCCCTCTGGAGCAGCGGAGGGGTGGGCTGAGGAGCAGGCAGCCCACGGGGGGTTGCTCTCAGACCCCACTTCCACAGAGTCCCTTCCAGTGAGGGCGCGGCCCCTGGAGAGCAGGCCCTCTGTGACACTGCCTTCGCGCTTGTCCCCAGCAGCTGGCACGGATAGCCCTTGTGTGAGGGCCAGCACGCAGGCCGGTTCTGCCCCCAAGGGAAGTTCAGGGGAGGAGTGGAGGGAGCAGTCTTCCTACTGAAGGAGAAGCCCTGTCTAGCGGCATGTTCTGGCCAGTGGAGGGAGAGACAGATGGTTTTGCAGCTTGTATCCGAATCTACAGCGAAGCCAGCGGGGTGCAGAGCACTGGTCCTGCAGTCACACTGGTGTCCAGCGATCCCCATTCCTGAGCCCAGTCGTGTGCCTGGTGGGACTGGGAAGGAGGCGGTGTGCTCTCCACTGAGGGCCTTCCACAGGTGCTGCTGCCTCTCAGGACGCTGCTTTCCTCCCGTGGGGGTGTCAGCAATGCCACCTCAGAACATCAATTGTCCTTGGGAGGGGACCAAGAGTTGGCAAGCCAGGGCACCCGGTGTGTTCTCTCAGGTCTGCTCTCAGGAGGCCAGAGGGAAAGCAGATGCCAATGTCCACAGAGGCTGCTCAGACGACTGGGTGTCCACACACACAAAAGGAACCCGGACGCAGAAGTCACCTTGTCCACTAGGCTAATTCAAAGTGGGTCACACACCTCAAGTGGAAAGCACAGAAGGAAAGCTTCTAGAACATGGGGCGACCCAGGTGGTCTGCGTGTGGGTGTGCACCTTAGATAACACACCAAAAGCACGCCCTATATGAGAAAAATCAAAATTCTGCATGAATCGAGATTAAAACCTCTGCTCCATCAATGTCACTGTACTGAGAAAGACAGAACCAACCACTGACTGGGAGAGAAACAGCTGGAAATCACACGCTGGTACAAATACCATCATCAAGTTATGGAGAAATCTTAAAACTCAGAGGTAAGAAAGCAATCCAATGAAAAAGGTGGGCAGAAGGTTTGAACATCCACTCACCAAAGGAAATATGCAGGTGGAAAAGAAAGATGTGAAGAGATGCCTGAAAACATTTGCAGGACAATGGCAACTCCAACAGGCAGCCACCATCACACACCGGGCAGGAGCTGTCCTGCTGATGGGCGTGCACAGGCGGGGAAATCCCTCACAAAGCCAGCTGTTGTCCTGCAGGACAGCAGCCCTGCCCCAGGGGTTTACCCGGCTCCCTTGATGTCCCACAAAGCACGCATGCAAGTGTCTGCAGCCGCGACCATGACCACGCGAGCTGGAAGCAACCAAGATGTCCTTCCAGAAGCGAGTGGGCAATGAACAAACCATGGTCCATCTACGGAATGGACTGGACTTCAGTGATGGAAAGAAACGAGGCATCCCAAAACCAAGACAGGAAAAGTCACGGTGGGGCACAAGTGAGGGAAGCCAGTCTGAAAAGAGCCCACGGCAGGTCCCCAGCCATGTGACCCTGGAAGGCAGAACCAGAGGCACAAGACCAGTGGTTTCCAGGGGCGAGGGGCAGGGGGCAGGCTGGGAGGGCCAAGAGCAGGGTGTTCAGTCAGAGTAGTGATGCTTCTGCACGGTCCCAGGCCTGAGGATCCGAGACAAGACGCGTCTGTCAAAGCCGCCTTCGCACAAGTGGACCTTTGTGTATGCAAATTCAAAAAATCATTTAGAGGTCAGTTGAACCCCAGAAAGGAATGCAAAACTGACACATCGATCTGTATGACGAATGCGTAAAGCGACCTTCCGGAAGAGGGCAGGAGAAAGTGCTGACCTAAATAGCTCCAGCAAGGAGCAGAAAGGACAGGCAAAGGGACGGGCCAGGCGCTGAGTCGACAAGCTGTCTCCCGGGTGTCTGATCAGCAGCGCTGGCCACGTGGCACACGCGGCACTTCGAACGCAAACACCGCGGGTGGTTGAGCAGAGAGGAGCTCACAGAGGAGCAGGGCAGGGTCCGGGGGAGGCGCATGCTAGCTCCACACAGGACTGGACGGTCGTGCACAGACGTGTGAATGACCCTGGACTCCAGCAGGCCCAGGAGCCACCAGCACTTCTGGCACCCAGGCCGGGGTCTCCGACGCCATTCTCCAGCGAAAGGACGCAGGGCAGGAGTAGTAAGAGGAGCCTGAGCACGTCGTGGTGCCAGACAGCGAACAGGCTCAAAACACGAGCCAGCCGCTCCCGGGGCCACGCATGCAGCACTCGGCGAGAAGATGACTGAGACTGTGCTGGGTTGTGGCGCCGGCATGAAGCGCACCCACCTGCGTCCCGCTCCGTGGGTGCGCGATGGAAAGAGGAGGCCGCGGAGGCCGCAGGAAGGTGCGCACGGAGTCCGGCGATCCGGGCACTGCGCCCCGCGGAGGGAGCGGCACTCCGTTTCGTCTCCGTTTTTTCTTTTTAAAGCATTAGATCATTTTTTAAACATGTAGTGGTGGATGGACACAATACCTTCATTTTATTCACTTCTCTCTGTGTGGTGCTGAGGATGGAGCCAGTGCCTCGCGGGCCAGGCAGGCGCTCCACCCCAGAGCCAGCCCCGCGCCTAGAGCCCCGTGTCTCCGGTGCGGTCTGGGCACCCCACGCCCAGCCAGGCCTATGGCAGGAAGCGGGTGGCAGCTTCACAGCGGGGAAAGCACTGGGACAAGTGCACCTCAGCCGGGAGGTCAGGGTCAGAACCATCCCTGACGGTCTCCACCCGGGCCACGAGTGGAGAAGCACGCACCTCTGTGACCTTGTCCCCCAAGTCCACGCCACCCACCAGAAGGACCCGCTGCAGGACCCCAGCCAGTGCTCCTCAGCTGTCAGTCATCCGCACTGAGGAAACCTCACAGGGCCACCGCCAGCAGGGACTAAGGAGGCGTGGCAATCCAGGGGAGCCGCAGACCTGGATGAGACCCTGGGGCAGAGGAAGGACAACAGCCTGGGAAATCCCAGCAGAGGGTGAACCCTAACTGAAGGGTGTGGGAATGGCTCATGAACTGACCCACCAGCCCTACTTATTCTATGTAGCCACCCGGAGGATGCCGGGGGTCAGTGGGGGACTCCTGTACTGGCCCACCATTTCTCTGTAATCCGTAGAGATTTCATAAGTTTATAAATTTCATAAGTATTTTATAGGTTTACTTATAAAATATCTAGTCTCATCTTGCCTCCCCACCTATCCCTCTCCCTAAGAGGTGGCATAAGAATCCATAGCAGGAGAGTGACGAGGCTCCTACGTTCCTCAGACAGACCCCAGGAAGCTGCCAGTGGACACCATTCTCTCACTGGGTCACGGGGGTCCTCCTGGCCTCCACTGCTGGAGTCCAGGGCCTGTCGAGCCTCCCCTTTCTTGGCTGTGAAATGCTTTCGGGAGCCCTGGTGTCTGCCCTAGCTCTCCCAGCACCCACTCGGCCACACGTTGCTGGAGGTGCTGGGTCTCTGCCCTGCGTCCTGTCCAGCCCCGTGCCGTCCTGCACACCCATCCTCTGTTCCGAGGTCAGGGCAGAGGAGCCTGCTCTTCTTCCAGGGTCGCTGCCCCAGAGGAGCCGAGTGGGAAGAGCGAGGCACCCCCACAGCTTAGCTAGAGCGTGAGTCTGCCTGTGGGGCAGGGGCTGCCCAGGGTGAGCCAGCGCCAGGTCCTTGGAACCCACCCCGGGCACTCTTGGGGCCAGGTCAGAGAGGTGGAGGCAGAGACCCTCTGGTCCTCTCACCTCCTCCTTGTTTTGTCCCATTCTCCAACTTTTGACCAGAAAATGGGGGAACGCTTCCTTTATTTCTCCCGTGTCACATCCTCCTTCTCCCTGGCTCCAGCTTCAGGACTAAGCGGAGGTGGCCCGAGGCTTTCCTCTTCACACTGGGAGTCTGGCAAGTTTCCTCCGCCCACGGAGCTTGGCTCTTAAGCCCCTGTCTCTGAGAGGCTGAGAGAGGCTGTCCTGCCCTGGGGTCAGAAGCCTCCTGACCGAGCTCGGGCTGCAACCAGACATCACCTGGCGGGGAGCATCACCCCGGCCAGTGGGTATTTGCTCCCACAGCCTGCTGCCCCGGGGACGGCACCGGATGGCACCAGACGGCGTGTCCAGGTCGGGGAGGAAGCCAGAGGGAGTGGGCCCATGGGGAGGAAACAAGTTGCCTGGAGGGACAGAGCTTTGTCCTGGACGCCCCGGGGAGGAGGACACTGGTGGTGACAGCTGCCAACAAGTCCCAGGGGTGGAGGATCCAAGGCTGGACCTCCTGGGGCCTGCGAGTTTGGGTGGTGGGTGACAGACCTTCCTCTTCACTGACCTCGCATCCGGCTCCCCCTTCCGCACAGAGGCCGGCCAGGAGGCAGCAGGCATGGACAGCATGGACGCTGCGGTGAGGTCTTCCTACCCAGCACCGAGCCGCGGTGTTCCAGAATGTTGTTCGAACTCACCGCAGCGCTGCAGGTCGCGGAGTCCTCAGCCCACCGCGAGGGCCAATTACTCAGTGCCTCGACAAGCACACATATGATTATGTCACGCATTTGTTTTGTCGAATATTTTGGTACTGTTTTTCAAGTATAATTGATTTACTTTGTTGTTGCCTCCTATTTTATACATTTAAAAACATAATTCACCCGTCTCACTAGACTGCCAAAGGGATCCATGCATAAAAAGAACTCTCTGAACATTTTTTCTGAGTCTCAGAAGATTTTCTGGTACATTGTAATCTTTCCCTACACTGAAATTCCCCATTTATTCCTAAGACGTTGGTATAACTGTGATTTATACACATCTGCTGTGTGATGATGGGGCTGTGGAGGATGCAGAGGCTGCATTGAAGGAAACCACACACGCGCACACACACACATATGTAGGCACACAGACGCACCTGCATGCACACGTGCACACACATGCTTGCACAAGACACGCCACACATATGTGCACACAGGCACACACATGCATGCACAGACATGCACATACACGCACAGACATGCACACACACATGCGCACCTACACACAGACATCTGCACACAGGTGCACATGTATGCACACATGTGAACATACACAGACACCCACACATGTGCACACAGGCACACACACGCATGTACACATGCCTGCCGCCATGAACCCCAGGGTGGGTGACCCTGCAGCTGCTGCACACTGAGAGGAAACAGTGACCTGAGAGTCCCCACGTGGCACTGAGGCGGAGCTGCAGTGTCTGAGCTTGGCTAAGTCAGGAAAATAGAGACAAGAAGTTTTTGAACACATGATGCTCGGAGGCAGCCTCCATTCTTAAGGCTCGGGGAGCTCCGTCTTGACTCCCCCAGCATCCTACTCTTCCATGCCCCCAACAGGAGTCTGGAGAGGGCCACAGTGCCGGGACAGGCCACGATGCAGAAGGATCGTGACTTTAAAAACCAGGCCCTGAAGTCCTTCCAGCCTCCTCCCATGGAGATGTGGCGCCAAGGCCTCCTCTGGAGGGTCTGCATGGCTGGTCACTGGCACCCAGCAGAGCGAGGTTCAGGAGGCTGGGTGGTAAAGGCCAGCAGGGCTCTACTGGCCCTGGGAGGCCCTTCTCGGGGGCCTTTGATGGTGCCCGTCTGGAAGCCCAGAGACCACGCTGTCCAGAGCAGCCACATGGAGAAGCCACGTTCCATGTCCCCAGCCAAACTGACCCCTCACTGCCCCACCCCTGTTCAGCGTGGGACTGAGCCAATGGTTGCAGCCCCAGACCTCTGAGTCCCTCCATGAAGGCCCCGGACGGCAGGTGGCAGACAGAGCCCCAGGAGCACAGGCGGTGGGTGGTGCTGCCCCAGAGTCCGAGGTAGTTCACACAAAGAGAAGTAACTGGACTGAGATGAGAAGGGTCCGGGGGAAGAGGAGCTCCTGTGATGGCCACAGGGGCAGCGGGAGGACTGGGCGTGGCTCCCATGGGAGGTCAGGTGGGGAAGGCACTTGCTGCAGGACCCAGGGGCCACGGCGACTGCCCGTTCCCTTAGCCTCCGCGCTGGGGAAGTGAGGCTGTGCAGGCGAAGGCTGCGTGCGCGTCAGGGCGTGCAGGGCAGCCTCCATACGCTCGCCCGCCCGGCCCCACTCTCTCAAGAGGAAAAGGCTCTAACTGAAACCTGGTGTGGCGGCTGGCGCATGCGGGACAGGTTTCCATCTCGAGGAGTCCAGGGTTTTCCATAAGAACTATGGGGCCTGGCCCAGAACAGGCCCGCGAGCCCGCCGCCACCCGAGACCCACCCAGAGCAGGGCCCGCCAGCCGGATGCCGCCGCCAGACCCGGCCTCGGTCCACCAGCACACTCGCCACCCAGCACGGCAGGCTGCTTCCTCGCACTGCCCGAGGGGACCCGTGTGGGCGGAGTGCCCACGGCAGACGTGGCCCCTTTGGTGCCGTGAGGTTGGACGTGCCACACGCCCTGCTGGTTCCCCAGGCCAGGGCCCAGGACAGCCCTGGGAGGCCCTGCGGCCCTTCCAAAGGCATCGGACGCCTGGGGCCCACTGCCGGCTCACGGGGAGCGCTCTCAGAGGGCACTGAGGATGCCGCGGCCTTCACTGTGGGTGCTGGAGAAGAGTCCCACAGGTGGGAAGTGGACCCCGCGGAGGAGGGGCCCCCAGAGCGCCTCAGGGAATCCCCAGGTGCGAGGACCTGGGGACCCCTTCGCTGAGGTGGCTGATAGTGCTGCCTGTGCAGTCCAGGACTCTCACTGACCTTCCCTGAAGGCTGCATCCTCTCTCCCTCACCACGTAACCTCGAGTCCTTCCTCTCTGTTGTCTCACTCCCCTCCACCCGAGGTCCCCTGTCCTCAAAAGCCCTTCTCTCAGGTACATCGGGACAACAGTTCTGGAGAGCAGTTTGGCCAGATCCCGCAAAAGAAAAATGTGCACACGTTTGACCCAGATGTTTCACTTCTAGGAAAGTCATCTTTAGATCGCTCGCCCCAATCTGTAAGGATGGATTTACATAGAGGCTCATTGCAGCACTGCTTACAGGAGAAGAGGGGAGAGAGAGAGAGAGGCAAAAACCCTGAATGGACATCGACGGGGCTGAACAAATCATGGGACAACAGAGAAGGACGCAGGTGATAAATCATGGAGTGAAAACAAGCTCCAGCAGTGTGACCACATTAGTAGAGTGGACTCTGCATGTTTGGATGTCAATGTGCTTCCTGTAAGTGCACTCGGGGTACCTGTACCATGGTATTGGGGTTTTCCAAGTGGAGGGTTGGGTCCTCGAAGCTGCACATCTGCCTGTGTGTGTGCCCTTGCACACGTGCATGGGTCCCTGATGTGTGCTAGGCTCACCCTGAGCCGGCACTTATCCTGACACACGGACGCTGGTGGGCTGACCGACTTTCCCCAGGAGCCTGGAGGCTGCAGAGAGAAGGGTCTATCCCACCACCTGGCATGGAGCCTGCCCACCAAAGATGGTCCAAGGATGTGGACCCTCGCTGGGTGCAGAACACGCCTGCACCTGATATCTGCATCCACCTGAGAATGAGGTGTGTCCCCGGAGGGCGACGGACACTTCCCAGGCTGATTTCTGGCTTTCTCACACACAAACACACACACACGCACACACACACACTCACAGGTCCAGGCTGGGAAAAGCTGAGTTAGACGAAGACAAAGCACGTCCTGTGCTGTGGGCACCTCGAGACTCACGTGCGCTGGTGTTCTCCATGGGGTCATCTCGCACGGAGCGTCATCAGAGTCTCACTGACCGTGGAGTGCTGTTTGAAAGACCGCTCATTTATTTTGATGTTCTTAGGATCCTCAACCAGCATGCGCAGCCTGAGAAGAATCACATGGGAAGTAAGTGGATCCATGTGGAAGGAAGATTTCCGGGAGAGCCGGTCAGAGGACCCCGGAGGGGGAGGAAGTCAGCAGTTTCTAGCGAGAGTCTTTGAGATCCCAGCTGGATGCTCCCGTCACAGGGAAGGTGAGTGCGTGGCTGCCCTTGAGGTTCAGGAGTGAGCAGAGATCGCCTGCGGAGGGCCTTCCCCAACCTCCAGAAGCTGGCCAGGGGTCAGGGAGGGAGACGGGAGGCATCCAGCCCTCCCTGAAAAGCTTCTGACTTAGTGGACATTGTATGCAAACGTGTCCTCAGAGTCACGGATGAAGTGTGAGCAAGAGCTGGAGCCTTACCTGCCCAGCCCCTGCCCAGCCCCTGCGCCCCCACCCTGCTCCTCCCCTCCAGAACAGGACAGGAGGACAGATGGGGGCAGGAGCCACCTGGAGGAGGGAGCAGGAGGGGAAGAGAGAGCAGCAGAAGCAGCACAGTGTGCTTCCCGAGTCTCAGGAGGACAGGGCGGCTTTGACGGAGGTGGGTGACGCTCATGCTGAGGAAGGAAGACGTCAGAGACTGGGGAGGGGCACCTCGATGGACCAGGGCCCAAGGAGGGTGGCAGGGCCAGAGGTCCAGGCACCTGTGGCGGGCCTGGCTCCTGCACTCTGACGGGCAGCAGAGGGCAGAGGCCGGGCGGGGAGCCCAAGGAGCTTCCGCCCCAGATCCCCGCTCTCCTTGGGAATGAGAAGGTGACCGTGTTCCTGGAAGGACGGGAGGGGCAGAAACAGCCCTGGTGGAGGGGGCGTGTCCTGGCCGCGAGGACTGAGCCTCGGTGAGCCCTGCTCAGGGCTCGTGGGGCGCGTGGGGCGCGTGGGGCGCGAGGGGCGCGTGGACCACCCTGCACCCTGAGGCTACTTCAATCGGGCTCCAGGCCCTGAAGCAGGAAGAGCAGTGGCCACCTACTGGGGAAGTGCTGGGAGAGGAGCCCAGTGTCCCCGTCCCCAGGAGGTGTGTCCCAGTGTCCCCGGCCTCGGGAGGTGTGTCCCGGGTGTCCCCGGCCTCGGGAGGTGTGTCCCGGGTGTCCCCGGCCTCGGGAGGTGTGTCCCAGTGTCCCCGGCCTCGGGAGGTGTGTCCCGGGTGTCCCCGGCCTCGGGAGGTGCATCCCAAGCCCTGTGGATGCCCAGCCTCGGGCCCAGGACTCCACACAGCCTGTGCTTCTTCCCACACGGGGCGTACGTGGTGGTGGAGCTTCACTCTCAGCTGACTGAATGGAGGGAAGCCTGGGTCTCCAGAAGCGTCGTTTATAGGTGCGTCTGCGGGTGTTCCCAGGAGGATTGGCAGGGGAGTCCGTGGGTGGGGAGGGAGATCTGCCCTCAGTGTGGCTGGGCACCGTCCAATCAGCTGGGGTCCTGGAAGGAACACATAAAGGCAGGAGGGACGTGCCCAGCCCGAATCTTGTTTCTCTTTCTTGCCCAGAGCAGACATCCTTCTCCCGCCCGTGGACGTCAGAACTCAGGTTCTTCAGCCTCTGGACTCCAGGACTTGCCAGGGGCTCTCAGGCTGATGGTTTCAGAAGCCGGACCGTCTGTTGGCCTCCCGAGTTCTGAGGCTTCTGGACTTGGACTGGACGGTGCTGCTGGCCTCTCTGGTTCTCCACCGCACAGACGCCTGCCACAGGACTTCTTGGCCAGCGAGTCCCCTCTGACTGCCCTCTCAGGTGTCCCATGGGTCCGCCTCGCTGGGGAACCGTCACAAACACAAGCTGTGTCTATGACCAAGCCTTACCTAGAGGCCAAGCCTCACCTAGAGCCCAGCACAGTGAGAGCTACAAACCCAAGTGAGGCAGAGCCGTGACGAGATGCTGCGGAAAGCTGTGTGTTGTGGTGAGCCCAGAGCGTGGTTCCACCTTGTGCGCGGTGACATCCTTAGGCCACAGGTGGCACTAGAAACTGAAACCGCAGAGGCAAAGCCACAGCCAAGGGAGCACTGACCGCGGCAGGGCGGGTCCCAGAGGCGCTGCCCACAGTGTGAGCAGGCCAGGCCGAGGACGGGAGTGACGGGTGATCAGAGAGTGGCGGAGTCGACTCCGAGGCAGGGTCACCCTAAGACGAGGCCAGGCTCAGTGGGATGCAGGCTCAGGCTGCCCAGAGGCCAAGGATGTGGCCTGAGGGCCAGCAGGTGATAGGACAGAGATGGAGGCCCATCTGCTCCCAGGGCAGAGGCTCCTGTAGACCTGGGTACCATGGAGGGAAAGACTACCCAGCCCGCAAGCGAATCGCCCTCCAGCACGGCCTTCGCCATCTCCCACCCACGTGGCTCCTCTTCTACTTGAGCTTCCGAAGTCCCTAGGAGGCTGATTTTGGAAAAGTTTTGTGAGCAAAAGCAATTTTTTTTCTTTTAATTTGAACACCAGGCCTGACTGTTCTACCACCAGCTGAGGATGAGCCTGAGACAGGCAGTGTGGACGGACACCCCGCTGCTGCACCCCCGGCCTGGCTCCTGGGACCAGCGCTCAGGGGTGCGGCCGAGTCAGCACAGCCGAGGGCCAGCAGGGCCAGCAGGGCCTGGAGTCCTCGACACCTGCCAGGGCCAGGGAGCAGACGCACCAGGAGGAAAAGTGAAGCTGGCCTCGCAAGGGAGGCCTCGGACTAAGGCTTCCAAGCTGGCGAGGGAGGCCAGCGCCGTGAGCGGGTGGTAAGAGCTGGGCCCTCTCAGCCTCTTCTGTGCGGGACCGCAACTCACAGGGGTTCGTGGGTCCTGCTTGTGATGGAGACTCTTTTTATAAGCTATTCAGAACAGGGGTGGGAGGGAGAGGGGAGAGAGAATTCTCCTTGAATTTCCATTGCTTTCAGAGTCAGCAATTTAGTGAGTCATGCATTCTGGATCCTTGCTTTGTCTACACGTTTTCATTTCTAAATACTAAAAAACACTTTGTTTGGAACAGGGGTTATTTTTAGCTCATGTATCAATAGTGTGCATCCACTTCTCCCCGTAGGAGAAGCGCTTCCTTCGGGCTGGGCTGGCAACGGAGCAAAGCATTGTTTACCTCGCCGAGCTTGGTGGGAGCCACCTGTCTCCCCACTGCCTGGAGACTCTAAAGGAGCCTTCGTCCCTACTGACCACCCATGAGCCAACTCCAGACCTCGTCCAAAGACCTTGGGACACCAAGACAAGGGGCCAGCTCCTTCCCAGCCTAGAGAGGAACCAGTTCTTGACCGTTCTGCCCCCTTGTGAGACTCAAGAGGAAGGTGACAAATGGCAAGCCAAGTCACCTCCAGAAACAGAGAGGGAGCCTGCCACACCTTAGCAAAGTCAGGAACACACTCTGGGGCACTCTGCCGTCCTTCAGATGGACCAACAGGACAGGAGGGCTGGGAGGAAGGCTGGAGGTGGGGACGGGGTCCAGTTCCTGCCCTCTGTGGAAGGGCTCCCTGTCCACCCTGCATGTGCCTGGCCACTTAGTCTACCCCCTGCTTTTGACCCACCAGGTATGGTTCAGGGGTTTGGGTCCTGGGGGTGGGGGACCACATTCGTAAAAGGCTCCAACTTACGGCCTTAATAAAACACAACAACTGAATAGAAAACAGCAAACAAGCAGCCAGCCCTCAGGAGACAGCCACATAACTTCCAAATCGGAACACGAAGCTGGTTTCTCAAGGGCCGGTGAGGCAGGCCGTGCCTCTGGCCCCGTTCCCCCTTCTCTTCCAGGTTCAGATCTGTAAAGGAAGCCGCCGCGTTCGCAGCTCCGGCCGCCTCCTTGATGCTGACGATCTGACCCGGAGTGGCAGCAACACGCTCCTCTCCCAGGGAACTGGGACGCAGTGCCAAACGGGCAGCTACTGGACAGTGATCATTTTCACAGGGACAGAGACAGAGAAACGAGGCCGCCTTGGAGAAGGTCGGTTTGTCTGTCCCTGAGGCCCAGCGGCACCTCTGGCCGCCGTGAGACGCCTCCCTGTCTTCCCACAGAACTCGCTGGGCTCCCGTCCCCAGAGACAGGTGGATCTGGACTGTCTAATCCATGGTGCTGACAGGTCTGGCCAACAGTTCCAGCGCCCAGACACAAGGACGAGGGGCCCACAGTCAGCGTGAGCGCGTCTTTCCGACTCCACCACAGACCTTGGCTGGTTTGCTGTGTGACATCTTCATACCTCTCTGGGGTCGGCTGCATTTGCCGGCCATGGTACGGGTGGGCGCATTTCTACAGCTGTCCTTACGGCCCTCCCCAGTGGGCCCCAGTTCCCAGGGGAAGGTCCAGCTCTCTGTCATTTCACCCGGGCTAGGGAAAGGCCAAGCGGGAATTTTACTCTTGGACTGGCCCCAGTGTCCCCTGGGGTCCTCTCCTGGAGGGGTGGATAGGGACAGGATGTCCTCTGGTCCCGGCCAGCCTTTCTGAGCAGCACCTCCTGTGAGCCTGTCCTCGAGGTGTGGCATTGGGTCCAGTTCCTCTCGCCCTCCTCCTGAGCTTTCCCAGAGTCCTGGAGAAGGGCCGGCCCTGCAGGCCCCATGCCCTTGGCCAGGGCCCTTGTCACTGGTCCCCAGCCCTGATTTCCCAAACAAGGAAGGGTCCTGAGAGGGCTCTGATAGAGTCCCGCAGCAGCGTCCTGCCTGAGTCCTGCAGTCCAGTCCCAACTCCTGGGAGAAAATACTGGAAGTTGGGAGCTGCAGGCACCAAAAATATTCCCACCTCCTTCTTTCTCCAGAAGCCTGAACTCACTGTCCCCACCACAAACACTGTTAGCCACCGCTTGGAGCTAGGGGCAAAGCGGGGAGAGACCCCTGCAGACAGCCCTGGGGGGCAGCTGCTGAATGTGCCGTCCACGGACTCTCCACGGACAACCAGAGGCCAGACACATGCTGATCAAAACTCCTTCCACAAAAACACCCAGAGCTGAAATTCCTCTCTAGACTTTACAGTCATGAGTGCCTCCAAGGAAAAGAGAAAGAGCAAGATCAAAACCCAGGGAAGCCCGCAACGTAGTAGGGACTAGCCCCTGGCCCCGGCTGGCCAGGCCTGTGCCAAGGACACGTGTGACCTCAGAAGGTGTGCAGGGAACCTAGTCCTCCTCAGCCTGCGTGGGCCGCCCAGCTGCCAACGTTTGCCTCCCTCTCCTCCTGGAGAACGGAGCTGAGCATGCACTGGGTCACCGGGAGGTGGCTGAAGCCATGCAGGTGAGGCCCGTCCCGCGCCCGCTGCTCTGCACTGAGTCCTGCCAACAGCAGCCCCTGCCACGCCCAGGCTGCGAGCCCTCCCTCTGCCCACTCCACCGCCTCAGCAGAACAGGGCGGACTCCCTAGAGGGCTGGGACCGTTGCCTTGGGGCACCCCGCCCTGGGGTGCTCCCACAGACTGTCTCCAGCACCCCGGGCAACAGAGACTCCCAGACCCTGCCCCCACCCCCGCCTGCAGGCTGCAAACCCGTCCAGGTCCTGGGGTGGGCAGGAGACTTGCCGGGCGGGGGAGGCGGGGGCCGGGCTCCTCGGCGGCTCCTCTCCCCCTGCAGGGGCTCCTCGGTCCCCCTTTTGCTCATTCTCGGGCTTCCCCTCTCCAGGTTGCTCGGGTAGCCGCATCGGGGGTCCAGGGCGATGTTCTCAGAGAGATTTGGGAGCACATCAAAGGCACGTCAGCGAAGACACTGAGGCCCTGCAAGGAGGGACAGAGACTTACTGCTGGAGACAGCACCGGGCGGTTATTTACTCAGAGTCAGTCGCCTAAATAATTCACACCCGCCCTTCCGCGTGCGCACAGGACGGTGATGGCGAAGACGCAGTCCTGGCACGAGAGACTCGGTGAGGCTGTGGCCGACCTTTAGGTATTAAGGAGACCTCAAGGTCACTGGAGGGCATTACACAGCAACCCTAGAGGGCCTTGGAACCAACCCCAACATGGCAGGTACTTTTCCACTCACACCGTGGGCTTTACTGGCGCAGAAGCAACGTGGAGAGAGCCCAGAGGCCACCAACCGACTGCAGCCCACAAGGAAGCCCAGCACCCTGCCAGCGTCACTTGTGCTGACACTGACATCAAGAGGGCCCCAGGAGCAAAGAGCTGAAAACGCTGCCGGTGGAGCAACTCCCCCAAAGCCCCGGGTGTGACCCTGTCACAGTGCCAGGGCGGTGGCATCCTTCCCTCCCTGACAGGGCAAAGGGCGCCCCAGAGCAACCCCTCGCTAGCTCCCGTCCATCCAGGTGCCTGGCTCCAAGCCCTCTGCGTCACCAAGTGGAGCGTCCCCTCCTGCTGACCTCTGGCTAACGCCCACTTGCCCCGTGACTTGGCTCGTCTGTCACCTCTGCTGAAACACCACCCCTGACCTGGCCCTCTCCGCGCGGCTGGCTCGGGCGCCCCCAGCTCCGCCCGCCTCTGCTGCTGCCCATTCCCAGTCTGTCCTGTCCTCCGACACTGTGTTCTGCTGCTGTTGGGCCAGAGCAGGGCCAGCCTTAAAATCACTGGCGTTCGACAGACACTCGCTGAAACAACATCTCATCAACAGCCACTCTGTCTGGTTGCATATTGAAGTTAAAAAACAATACTACAATCAAGTGTAGTCTCTCTAGAGACGTGAAGTGCCGAGAGTGTGGTCAGGAGACACACGGAGCCGAGTCACCGTCGTGGACAGAGGCCCGTCAGAGAAAGCTGGGCGTGGGGATGTCTGCAGGTGGCCACTTGGGTGGGACCCAGCGTCTCCCTGCCCTGGCTGGGAACGGAGCCTCCTGGGAAGAGTCTTCCACGTTTCCAGCCTCTGACCTGACCAGGGGCGCGGTCCACACCGAGGAAGTATCTGCTGCACAGCCAGCCCTGGGGTGAGGCACCAGATGGCTCTGGGGAGCCTGAGGCCTTGGGAAGGGCTGGTCCACACCTGGACACCCCCTGACCATCACCTGTGCCAGTCCACCCAAACAGGCTGCGTCCAGAGCCCTGTCCTGAGACACCCCTGGAACAAGAGAACGGTGGAGCTGAGCGGGCGGGCAGCTGTGACCTCCACCTTGACCAGGACCTTGGTCAGGAGGTTCTCCCAAGGGTTCCCCAAGGGCTGAGGGGTGCAGCTGGGCACCGAGGAAAGGCTGTCCTGATGGGCTTCCCAGAGACACCAGGTGCCCCACAAGGACAGCTTCAAGCCAGACGTGTCTCCCCCAGTGACACACTGTGACCTCAGACCCGCTGTCACTGACAGCCCTGGCCCGGGGGCTCACACACGTTCCATCACTGGGCTTCGGATGGCCAGCCACCGGCACATGGCACCGGGGCAGCTACCTGAGCCTCCTCGCTCGCTCGTACAGCACACCCACACCCACACAGCCGCACACAGCCGCACACAGCCACACACCACGCTCGCAGGCCGTGACTCAGAGCCCGACCGCAGCGCCCGCCCCCCACACGCCGAGCACACCTAGGCTCCCAGCCGTCTTGGCGCGTTAGACGGGAGAAGTGAGTTTCCTGTGTCAGCACGGCAGAAGATCTTGAAAAGTGACATTTTATTTTCAGATACCCTTTCAGTTACCATGGCAGTCCCTGCACTGGGAGAGTGGGGACTGGCAATGCAGACTCAGAGCGGAGAACCAGCTCCCACGTGCAGACCTTCCAAAGGCACGGAGGCGCCTCCGGGCAGAGCGGAGCCCGGGCAGATGTCCTCTGAGCTGCCGAGCTGGCCGGGCACTGCCAGGAGCTCTGTGAGGGTGCCCGAGCTCCTGGCCAGAGGGCTGAGAACCCCAGCCACTAGCTGCTGGGAAGCTGCCCGCAGCTCAGCAGGAACGAGGCCTGGAGCTGGTGGCTCCCAGTGAGGAGCAGCTGCTCCTCTCAGCTGCCTCTGGGCCCCTCACTGCTGCCCTGGTGATGTGCCGGAGGAGCTCGGAGCAGGAGGACAAATGGAGCCACCTTCCAGAGCCCACTCCCCACGTCACGGCGGCCCGACGGGAGTGGGGGAAGCCAGGCCCCACCACAGCTGGGCTGACCACCCATGGCCAATCAGGGAGGCACCCAGAGGCTCCTAGAGGAAGGACCTGCAGCCCCAGCTTCCTCCCGAGGGACAGCAGCCTCCTTGGGTCCTCCCACCTTGGGGTCCCGGTTAGTTCCTGCCAAAATGGCTGTTGGTCCTTCGTTTCCCAGACTCCTCAGAGTGATTGATCCAGAACTTGTTTTCTAAGTCCGCTTGCCAATCATCCTCACCACCATCATCTGCAAGGCCGGCAGGAGCTGGCTTGTGAGCCCGAATCATGAAGCTAGAGACTTTGGCCAACGCCAGGGCACAGTGTCCTCTTGGCCTTTTGTTCTGGTAGGTGACTGGCCCTCTTCCTTCAGCACCTAAAATGTCCCCTGAGCACTGGTTGGTCTCTCCCTTAGGGCCCAGGCCAGTGGGAGTCATGCTGGGACACCTGAGCAGTGACACACCTGGGATCTGCCCTCTGGGCGCTCCTCCAGCTCCCTCCCTTCCACCAGCCCATAGTAAACAGAGACAGGTACAGGGAGGTGGTTAAAAGGAGGCCTCCTTGAATCCCACGTTTGTGCATTCCTGTGCCTCGGGCAAGTATCACCCTCTCTGTGCCTCAACGGCCTCATCTGCAAACTGCACCCAGTAGGCAGTTTATAATGGCGCCCATGAGGGCACGGGGAAGAGCAGGGCATGGGGAAAGTGCCGGAGCCTGGTGGGGCAGGGTGGGAAGTGCAGGCACAAATCCGCCACGGGCAGCAGAGCCAAGCCACGCCACAGCCCAGACGTGGACAGGCGGGGCAGAGAAGCCGCCTGCCGCTCCCTCAGGCTGAAGGGTCTGTTGGTGCTGAGGTGTCCCACAGGAGGGGCTTTGAGTCCCTCTTCTGTGCCACCAGGCATGTCCTTACAGGGTCCTGGACCTGCCTCCCAGGAAGGACGGGTGTGGGCAGAGGTTAGCCTGGTCCTCTCCACACCCGCCTGGGACAGGGGCACAGGCCAGCCCTGGTGAGCCCTTCCTGGACTTGGTCCCTTCCGGAGTGTCTGTGGGAGCAAGGTGCTGCTGAAAATCTAAGACCATGAGCAGAGCACACAACCCAGCCACCTCGCGGAGCCTGACTAAGCCAGATCTGGCTCCGTGGTCTTACTGAGTTCCTGGGGGCCCCAGGCCCTGATACTCAAGTACCTAGCTTGAATGGTCCCCAGGAAACATCTCCTCTCTCTGGCCCCACTGGGGCATCAGGTCAGAGTCTGAGTTTCTGCAGCTGCCAAGGGCCCAGCTACAAGGACACCCCTCCAGCACTGGGCGGGGTCCTACCTGCAGACCGTTCTTCCACACCCTCTGCACGTGGTAGCACATGCAGCGCAAGCCACTTTAGTTATAGCGGAATAGAACACTGTTTTGAGGATGTCTTTTGGACAGGCCACCTGATGTTTAGCAGGTATGCTGAGACCAAGGGGTCAGAGACAGCTCCAGCCAACCCCCAAGCTGAGTGCCAGGGTCACAGGGATGTGTGAGTCCGGGGGTTCCTGGGTTCATCTGAGAGGCCACGTGCTGTGAGCAGCAAAGTCTCCACACTGCCCCGTGCTGACCCGCTCTGCAGAGGTGTGTGTCCACTGTTTTGAGGAGCATGAATTCAAAAGCACCAATAAAAACCACAAGAACTGCACATGGAAAATGTCCACTGAGTTCCTGGAAAATGCACAAACGCAAGTCCCTAAACACGACGTAAAAATGAAACCCAGGTTTCTCCTATCTCTGTTCAGAACCAGTGAGCTTCACAGAAATAAAACCCACATCCAGGCAGAGCCAAGAGGCTCAGCCCAAGTCTGAAAACCCCCAGGCACCTACGTGTAACTGTTTTGTGGTACAAAATCCTCAGGTTCCCTAATGCCCCTTCACATCCAGCTCAGATTCACAGAAGCAAAGCACGCACACCCTGGGCCCTCCAAGTGAACATCAAGAACCACAAATGGCCAGGCACCGAGGTGGATGCCTATAATCCCAGTGCCTCAGGAGGTTGCAAGTTCAAAGCCAGCCTCAGCAACTTAGAGAGGCCCAGAGCAACCTAGCAAGACCCTGTCTCTAAATAAAACATACAAATGGCTGGGGATCTGGCTCAGTGGTTAAGCGCCCCTGGGTTCAATCCCTGGAACCAAAAAGAAAAGAAAAAAACCACAATGACCCAGAACATGTCAAGTTAAAAACCACAAAATTTTTAAAAATGGATATTTTCTTAACATAAATACACATCTCTCCATATCAGCCCAAAAGTCAGCATCAAGTGTCTTTTCTGAGGAAACACCAGAGACATTCTGCTAAAATCAGTAAAAAGAAGGAGGAGGAAGAGAAGCAGGAGGAGGAAGAAGAGGGGGAGAAAAAACAAGAAGGAAAAGGAGGAGGAGGAGGAAGAGGAGGAGAAAGAAGAAGAAGGAGAAGAAGAAGAAGAAGGAGGAGGAGGAGGAGGAGGAGGAGAAGGAGAAGGAGAAGGAGAAGGAGAAGGAGAAGGAGAAGGAGAAGGAGAAGGAGAAGAAGAAGAAGAAGAAAACAGCTAATATGTCTGCTGCTGTCAGCGCTGTGTTATAGGCATTAGCCAATACGAATTGTCTAAGCAACTAGCATCCCAACATGGGAGACAGGAAATCAAACCACTCCTCCTCAAAGGTGACGTGACATCTGAAAGTCCCAAAAGAATTCCTGAGGAGCCTCTGACCAGACTTTGGTAAGGTGGTGGGATACGAGGCCATCACGGAGATCTCAGCAGACTTCACATAGAGACCCCGTTCTGAGTTGAAGAAAGAATGGATGAGCCAGCTCTATTTATAATAGAAAAAATTAAACTATGAGTTTTACATATTTAAAAATTATATCGAAAGGAAAAAGTACTGTGATTCCTAAAAATAGGAAAGAAACTGAAGCACGCAAACGCAGCTCTATTTCAGGTTGGTGGCCTAACTACAGAAAGAAGGATTTTTTTTTTTCAAATTACTATGAAAAATAATATTTTGACTTTATTTTCAAGTGAGACATATTTGAAGGGAAAAAGAACCACAGAGGTGATAAATAAGAGATTCATGTAGCACCCTTAGGAATCAAGATTTCTATGATACAGGAAAGTGCTATCAATATAAAATATTAAGGTTAAGTAAAACCCCTGAAATCTAGTTGAATAAAAATATCAGCATGAGCCTGGATTTATTTTTCTCTTTTAAAACAAATATATGTCCCAGTATTGTCATTTTAAAACCATCAAATTAAGCAGGGCGCGGTGGCGCACACCTCTAATCCCAGCAGCTCGGGAAGTTGAGGCAGGAGGTCCACAAGTTCAAAGCCAGTCTCGGCAAAGTGAGGCACTAAGCAACTCAGTGGGACCCTGTCTCTAAATAAATACAAAATAGGGCTGGGATGTGGCTCAGTGGTTGAGTGCCCCTGAGTTCAATCCCCAGAAGCTCCCCCAAAAATTGTCCAAGTGATAATACTCAGATTATATCACTTATAATCAGTGAGCAGCGCTGGTACCCAACATAGTCTCTAAATGCCGTTTCCAGCTACACAGAGTCGGGTCCAGAGGAGGAACTGCCAAAGGTCGGCCCAGGCTGAAAGCAGGTAAGCTCTCAGGTGTCCTGGGAACAACTTGGAGCCCCGTCCCCGAGCACATAGGGCGTGACTCATGATCAGGAAACCCGTACAGAAACAACCGCCGGGGCCCTAAGGCCTCCTTCAAGATGACAGATGAAAGAACCAAACAGATCTCCGGCCTTTCCCCAGGGACTGCCTACGGGGAGCCAGCGGCCGAGGGACTACCAGCTCCTTGGAAAGAAAACACCACAAACCATGGCCAGAAGGGTAGGGCCAGAGCACGGCGTCCCACCACCCTGTGAGCTGGACCTCCTGTGGGAGAGCCCAGCAGGACAATAGGAATACCCCACGTCCCAACTCCAGTCTCTGTCCTTGGTTCAGAGTTCTGGAAGCTTCCAGAATCAGTCAACTGCAGGGCAGAGAAGTCCTCAGTGCCCCAGCCCTCCCTGGAGGATCCCCTGCCCCCGTCAAAAGGAAGCCCCCAGACCACCCCAGGGTGGCCGCAGCCCCATGCCCAGCTCTCCGGTAAGACAATGCCCAGGATCACTGTGGGCCCCGTGCACACGGCCAGGCCTATGCTGCCTGCTCTGGAGGCCTTGCTGGGGAGTCCCAGAGCCCACCTGGAAGAGATCAGTGCCCCCTTTAGGCCCAGGGTCCCCTCTGCATATTTGCTGATGGTGCCCAGGCAGAGATCTCCGAGGCTGCTCCTGTAGACCTGTGTACATTCCTGTATGTGCACACACACTCACAGACACACCAACCCATACACTCTCACACACACACAACACGCACTCACTGCTGGAGTTTGCACAACCCCAAAACACTCATGCTGAAGTTTAATCCCCATTACAAGATTTTAAGAGGTGGGACCAGGTGGACCTGTCGAAGTCATTAGGTCGTGAAGTTCTGACCCCCTGAGTGTGTGGACCCAGTCACGGATCGTGGGCTGATGGGTATGGAGGGAGCGGCTTTGTTCTAAGAGTGAGCTCTGGTCGCTTGCTCTGGCTAGCCATGGGAGGCACCAGTCAGCCTTGGGACTCTGCAGAATCCCACCATCAAGGGCCACCCATATGCAGCCCCTCAATCTTGGACTTCCCAGCCTCCAGAACCCTAAGAAATAAATTTATTTTTTCTTTGCAAATTACCCCATCAGTTATAGCAACAGAAAACGGACTAAAACGCATGCGTGCACAGGCTCACAACCCCATGAGCTCTCACACACGCACACTCACACACACACACGCTCCCCCTTCCACCTCCACGTGCCTCTGCTGTCTCCAAACCTTTCTGTTCTTGAGTCCCCTGGCAAAATTAAAATACTCCTGAGAGCAATTAAGCTCTGGCAGCTAATAACTTAATTATCAGCAAATCCCATCTCTTCTCATCACCTCTCCAGGCAGTAGCAGGGGTATGAGGCAGAGCTACACGCTGGGGTCAGACTGAGCAAGGATCTGGGACCTGGGAGTCCCTCAGGAAGCCGGGATCACGGGAGGGCCACAAGCCCGTGAGGCTCCTGAGTTCTGGAACTAGAAGATCCACTTTGTGTGCCCACTACAGATTGGTGGCCTTAACAGGGCTCCAGCTTACAAGCCTGAAAGCAGGGCCACCTGCAGAAGAGGCTGACCCAGGCAATCTCCGTTCACCATCGGGCAGGCTGGACTCTGTCAGTGACTTCTCTTGGGAATAAGGCCTGGCTGGCGACAGCCTCTCTCCACACCTAACGCCCTCCCTCCCCACAGTGGGGCAGCACAAGTTTCCCAGAGAGATTACAGAACAGCAGAGGCTGGAGGTTCCGTGTGCACCGCCAACCTGCAGAGCCCCGCCCACGCCTGAGGAGGACGTCCTGGCTCCTCCCAGGAGCCCTCCCCTGTGGGGTCCATCCCTTCCTTTTCACACTGCCTGCAGGTCTGAGGTGACCACGGGCCATCTAACCGTCCTCCCTGGCCCTGTTCTCTTGCCTTTGGACGTGTATCCCAAACCCTGGTGCGCTAAGGACTGAGCTGTGCTGTCCCTGGAGCACAGCGGAGCCCTCACCCAGCACAGCCACCTGGAGACGCGGTTCCAGGAGAGACGAAGCGGACGTGGGCTCTGCAGTGGGGTGGGTGATCGAGGGACAGGACGGTGGCCTCAGCAGGAGAGCAAGACCTCAGAGATCTTGGCAGGCAGCTCCCTGCGAGCTCCCCGGGCCTGGCACGCGGTCGCCTGGCCCCTGGACATCGGCCTGCGGTTGTACAGGTGAATGTCTCCCGCCAGCCACCAGCCTGCCATACTGGCCAGGGCAGCCCGAGCTGGCCAGGGCGAGGCTCTGGGGCTTCTGCCCCCTGGGGCAGTGAGCCTGAGGGGTACCGCGTGTGACCCCTGCACTGCTGGGCAGTGAGCCTGAGGGGTACCGCGTGCGACCCCTGCACTGCTGGGGCAGTGAGCCTGAGGGGTACCGCGTGCGACCCCTGCACTGCTGGGGCAGTGAGCCTGAGGGGTACCGCGTGCGACCCCTGCACTGCTGGGGCAGTGAGCCTGAGGGGTACCGCGTGCGACCCCTGCACTGCTGGGGCAGTGAGTCTGACGGGTACCGCGTGCGACCCCTGCACTGCTGGGGCAGTGAGTCTGACGGGTACTGCGTGCGACCCCTGCACTGCTGGCACACCTGTGTCCTCTCCTCGTCACGGAACCCCCGATGGAGATGTCCACAGGGCCCAGGAGTAACAAGAAGGGCCAAAGCTGCCAGATGCCAGGCCGCGGTGAGGGAGGCCCCGACCGCGGCTGTGAGGGGCCCCGCCCAGCAGCGCCCGTGTGCCGAGTGCAGCAAGGCCAGAACCGTCCGCCAGCTGACAGGTAGACACTGCCACATGCTCCAGGTTGAAGGCACTTTGTGAGAAAGAAACACGACCAACAAGACCAAATGCCAGTCACAGCACCAGACCCGGGTGTGCGTTGAATCAGGCCCATGGGCCACCAGTGCACTGTCTCATCCTGGGACATTCTGGAGCCTTCCAGAACATTCCGGAAGCCCAGGCAGTGGAAGGAAGCCACAGGAGTGAGTGCGACTCTGGGGCATGGAAGGCCCCCTGCCTTGCTGAGGTGGCCCAGCTCCCTCTCCGAGGGCTTCCCTTGGCCAGCAGCCCCCCAGGCGTCTGACCCACTCTGTTCCTGGGCCAGGACTCACATCCAGAGGCCAGGCAAAGCAAATGGTCCCAAAGGCAACATCCTCCCACAAGGCTGGGCTACCCTCGAAGCTCTGAGATGCCTGCCCAGCCCCTCCCCTGGCCCTGCCCAGCCCCTTCCTCCACCTCCCAGACGTCCTGTCTCCACCTGCAGTGTCCCCACCCAGCTGAGCATGGGGCTGGGCTGGCAGAGCAGGCAGCACCAAGAAACCATGGGGGCGGAGGCCAAGGTGCTGGACAGGGCAAGCCAGTGGGCCAGGCAGGCTCAGCAGGACACACTGCAGGCACCCGTCTGCCGTCAGGAGGAGGCGCAGCTCCCAGGGATTCCCGGGGGGCCAAGCCTCACCCAGCACAGACCAGGACCCGTGTTCCACGAGCAGAGCTGAGGAGGCCCCGCTGGACTGAGGGCCAGGTAACAGGACAACCCAGTGTGGAAGCATCACTCCGATGGGCGACGTGGGCGAGGCTGGCCACACACGGGACTGGCAAGGCCCCTGTCTGTGGACACAGCACTGGCCGGACCTTAGCTGCACAAGATGGGAGGGCTTTGGCCACCAGCACCCCAGAGGCATCGGCATCCCCCACTCTCATTTTCCAGACCAATGACACTCAGGCCAGACACCAGGGGGCACCTCCAGGACAAGGAGCCACGGCCAGCTGTGTAGACAAGCTAGTTGGGGTGGGAAGAAGCAAATCAGAACGAAACCAAAGCAACAAGTTGACCAGTCCCCAGTCAGCGGCGACTCCGCCCCCGTCCTCACCCCAGGCCCAGGGCCTCGTGGCCCCTCTCCTGGTGGCCAGCCAGCACCCTCACCAGCTCTGGTTCCCAAGTGACCATCTAAGCAGGCGCTGTGCCTTTGATTTAATATGATGGTGCTCGATCCAGTGGACGGAAACAGATTCGTCCAGATGAACAATTACTTCTAAGTGCTTGTCCTCCTTGGTGGCAGACGTGGCGGGCTCTGTGGAGGTGAGGAGCCCGCTAGCCCTCCATGCTCATTGGCCACGGTGGTGGGAGCCTCGGCCATGGGCTGGGGTGGTCCTTGCTGCCCTTGGGCACTCACAGTGACCCTGTGGCCCTGTCCGGGTGGCACCGGGGCTCCAAGTTCCAGCTGGGGCTGCTCCTTTGCCTCCTGTCCCCTTCTTCAGGCAGGGGCTCAGAGTTGGAGTGACGGAGCCCCCACACTGCCGCCGCTCGTTCCCCGGGGTCTTCCACCTGCAGCCACTCAGGCCCCACTCTGGGACGGTCCTCGCGGCTTGCCTCCCAGCCCGCACGGTTCCGAGCACTTCCCCCGGGCGATGGCGGTATCTGAACAGGCCTTCCAATAGTTCAAGCCCTACCCTCCCAGGTTATGGCTCTGCCTTTTGGTTTGGCGGATGCTGACCCCGAGAGAAACCTGGAGGCAGAGCTCCAAGAACGCAGGCGCTTCCTTCTCTGGAGAGCTGGGGCAGGCGCTGGCCACCTCCCCTCTGGACTCCCACCCGGGGCTGCTCGGTTTCTCCTCCCAGTCTGATTTGGGCAGCGCTGGCGGCCCTTCTCGCTCTGACTGTGTGCATACTGGAATCCCTGCTGGCCTCAGTGGCCCCAGGACTGCCCTGTTTCCCAGCACCCCAGGTGGGCTTGCAGATCGGGTGCTCCCAGAACCCTAGCCCTAACCGCAGAGATGTATGAAGACTTAATCAGAAAGAAGCTGGGGCAACGAGACCAGGCGTCACCAGGTGCAGGAGATTCAGACACCACCCAGCCCTGCACCCAGGTGTGCTGGGACCCAGCCAGCAATAGCCAGCCACCTGACCTGGCTCCACCCCACAGGCCCGGCTGCTTCCCTCCCGGCCACTCAGGTCCTTATCACAATCCCCATGAGGCAGGCGCAGGGACAGGCAGAGGGAGAGCCGCGCTCACTGAGCTCCTGGTCCCCGGTAAGGGCACCCACGGCCTCTGAAACCCCAGCGAGGCCCCAGCCCCTCCTGGGCAGCGCGGCCTGCTCCAGGGGCCTTTTCCAGATGCTGGGTGTGGATCGCAGGCCCTAATGCTCTTCCCATCCCAGAGAGTGGAGCCCTGTTTCGGGACCTTCCTGAGCTGCTGCTTGGTTGTGGTGGGATTAGCAGGGCCCAGGCTGGCGCCCAGGACACTGCCCTTCTGGAGGGGCCTCTCTAGCCAGGATGCCCTGAGACGGGGTTGGGAACCCACCCGGCCTCTGGGGTCTCTGAATGTGGACCCTGAGTTTTCAGCGGCCCTCCCGTGAGGGTCAGCTGACACACACTCATCGTTTATGGCTTTAATTCTCGTTCTTGACCCTGCGTGGATCCTTGCCCTGGGTCTGCATTGCTCTCAGCCGACCTGCTTGTGCCCCCATTAGTGGCTTCCCCTCCCCAGTGACTCCTGGTGCACTTTCCTCTAGTTCGTCGGCCGCAACCCATCTCATTTCAGATGACGGCCCTTCACCACTCCCGTTTCCTCTTGTTGGTTTCCCTGTTCTGTGTTTTGAAGGGGTAATTATTCCTAACCTGTGCTTCTACTTTATTCCGTTTTTCAGTGTTAAGTTCCTGTGCTCCCTCCCACTTCCTGCCATTCCCCTGTCTCTGCACACGGGTCCCGCTCCTTCCCTCCACCCTCTCCTCCTCTCCTTTTCTGAGTGGAGCAGACAGCCCAGCACAGGTCAGGGAGCAACCTTGCCTCCCAAGAGCTCTGCCACCACCTCACCCAGTCACCAGCCCTGGGGCACAAGAGCGATTGTTACCTCCCTGCAGGGACAAGGCCTGGCACCTGATGCCACACCCCATCCAGGAGTCCAAGGAAGTCTTGCATTTTATAATCCAGATTCTCTGGAAAATGCACGTATCCGAGTCTGTGGCCTTGTGGGAGGGACCCAGGCTTCCCGGACTCCTGGTGAAGTCTCCGGACAGGTGGGGAGAGGGCCCAGCCCTGGCTCCATCAAAGCTGTGCAATTCCCGACGGAGACTCCTGCTGGATTCTAAAAGATTCCTCCCGGGCAGCGCCCTAGGCTAGCTTCCTCCGTGCAAACCAGGCAGGCCGGGCACCCCAACAGGCTCCTACGACAGAGCCCGTCTCCAGTGTAGGGGCACGTTCTAAAGTATTTTAGACTTTGAACTTTCTGGAATTAGGGACTGAAGTTTTCAGTGCCTCTGATTGGCACCTTCAATCTCCAAGGCAAATCCTGGTGAGATAAAGCAACCACACTTCGGTCCTGAACCCACACACGGCCTCTTCTTTCTGTCGTCACTTCCTACCTTGGGAACAGGAGGCCTGTCCTACATGAATGTCAGGTTCTTGGGATTCAGGTGGGTCTGACGCTGGGCGGTCCCAGGGGCTTGGGGGGCTTGAGGACACCACCAGCCACATACCCAGCCTGCAGGCCCCAGGCCTCTCTGCCAGGACCCTGTCATGGGCATCTGCCTGCCCCAGACGTCACGGCAGGAGCTCGCCAGCTGCCAGGTGCACCCGCACGCCATCTCCAGCCTCCTCTGTCTGGTCGCCACGTGTCCACCTGAGGCTGAGGTCTCAGCCTGTGGTGCTGCACAGCCGGCGAGAAGCTGCCCTTGCTTCAAGCAGTCCCTTGGGCCTGCAGGTGCCCTG
Organism: Sciurus carolinensis; assembly: GCF_902686445.1. NCBI lineage: Eukaryota > Metazoa > Chordata > Mammalia > Rodentia > Sciuridae > Sciurus > Sciurus carolinensis. The sequence continues at coordinate 962,136 of NC_062230.1, read as the reverse complement.
CGGGACGCTGATGGGCAGGAGCTGGGACCCCTGCCTCCTGCCCCGCCGGTCTCCTCTCACCCTAACAAGCAGACCCCTCGGCTCTGCACACAGGCGTGCAGTGTCCAGCTGAGAAGGGCAGTGCCAGGCTGGCCCTGATCTGCCTCGCCTACCCCAGCCCTCCAGAAGACCTTCGCAGCAGCCCGGTCCCGACCCCGGGAGGGGTGCCTGAGGCCTCCATCAAGGCCCCTCCAGGATCACAGGTGGAGGGACGGCGTGCTGAGCAGCACGTGGGAGCCGCCCCTCGAGGGGGTAGGAGCTCTCAGGAGTCACCTACAGAAGCAGAACGGAGTGTCCACTGGAGCACAGTCCACCAGGTTGCCCAATCTTGCAGGCCTCACGCCCCAGGTCCTCCTGTGTCAACGTGAAGTGTCTGTCGGGCCCCCAGGCAGGGCTGAGGGCCGGGCCCCTGGGGCAGGGCTGAGGGCTGGGCCCCCCGGGCAGGGCTGAGGGCTGGGTCCCGCTCTGCCTTCCAAGGCGGCCACAACAACTGGCGTTTCCTGTCCTGCTTTCCACCACCCCTTTCCTGACGGCTCTTCTGGGAGGGCGAGCGGCTGGGCCTGGGTAGTAGAAAGCTGGCGGCAGCCTCTGCCCTAGGACGTGGCCCAGGACACGGGCAACGCTCGGCTATCAGGCTCTCCCTGGGCTTGGCGTCCCTCCCACGGAGGGCTCAGGAGCCACCACCAGGGCACAGCCTCAGGGATGGGCTCGACCATTGCTGAGGCCCGTTGGTCCCTCACTCGGCGGATCCTCAGCCTCCCTGAGAAGTGGTCGTGTCCATATTTTGCCTACAGACGAGGTGACGTGGTGATGGGCTGGGAACATACTGAGGACAGACCCTGCTATGGTGGGACCGGGTTCCAGCGTGTCACAGGTTGGGAGCTTGATCCTCTGTGTGTGCTGAGAGGTGGCGGGACTTCACAGGGCCCAGCGGGAGGGCCTCTGCTCACTGGAGCGGCCCCTCAGAAGGCCTTAACAGAGCTCTGATAGGACCCAGGCAGTTCCCAGTGGGTCACCCTGGCTTCCAGTCTCGCTCTGTAACCTCTCCCTCTGGAACAAGAGGCCACCACGATGCCATCTGCCACGAGACCTTTGCCAGAGTCGAGCAGAAATCAGCACCACGTCCTCGAACCTCCACAACCGTGAGCCAAATAAGCCTCTTGACTTTATAAAATCATCCAGTTTCAGCGTTTCGTTACAACAACGGCAAACTGACAGTTACAGACGGCCCGAAAGTGGCAGAGGCAGGCGTGGATCCAGGCCTGTCTGCAAGCAGAATCCACGCTGCCCCTGGGGGACGTGGCTGCCTGGCGGTTTGGAGAAAGAGTTCAATGATCGTAAGGATCCTCCTCCTCCGTCCAGGATGCCCTCTGAGGGAGCCAGACACACACATGATGGCAGCTCAGAGGCAACAAGCGCCTCCGGCCGACGGCAAACCCTCCCATGACTGGGCCTCCCCCCCGGGTGTCTGGGACTCAGGCATGGGCGGGGATTCAGGAGGAATGTCCTCTGCTGTCCTCCAGAAAGCACAGAACATGAGGTCTCTGTGTGAGTCCACTTACCCGAGGCCTGTGGAGGCGCCTGGTCTGGGTGAAGGACTAGTCGTGGGGAGGGACCCAGGCCTGTTGGGCGGTTGGAGCACCTAACACTTTCATGTCCTCCACAAGAACTGTGCGCCTGCACAGCCCAGACCAGGCCCCACAGGGCGGTGAGCAGCGCCAGGCAGGGCCGTGGTGCTGCGACCACCGAGGAGACCTTGGTCTTTGTTCTGAGGATGGTGGCCAGCCACGGTCAGCACTGACCCCTGCTGTCCACTGCTCAGGCAGCTGCACCGTGGGCTCACAGCCTGGCTGGGGTGGTGTCGTCTGCCCTGTTCCTACTACCGCAGGAGCCGCCGCTGGCTCTGCTCCACTTCTCTGCAGAGCCAGGTCCACCCCGCGAAGGCCGAAGGAGACCCTGGGCCTCCTTCAGGACTTCTGGCCCTGTGAGGAGTCTCCAGTCCCGGCGTGACTCGCCATGGCAGGGCTGGCTCCTTGGGCTCCTGGGGAAGCACTCTGGCCGCTGGCTGTGTCCTCCCCTCCACGCTCCAGTGCCTGGCTGTCTGTTAGCACCACGGTCTGGAACTGCCCTACTGTGTGCTTACTGATCTGCTGAGTTCAGAGGTCTTACAGGACAGCAGCTCCAAAGGCCACTCTCCTACACACAATGACCGCTGACCCTGGACGATGCTCTGAGGCCCTGGTGTGACCGGGCACTGAGAACGCAGGGGAGGTGGCCTCCGGGACAGGGAAAGGCTGCGAGAGGCCACATCCTGCCTGCCATGGCCTCCACCACGGTGGAAGCCAGGAACATGGAGTCTGGCTCTTGAGGAATCAGAGGACATGGAGGACACACCATGGTGAGAAGGTGAGGGGACACAGGGGCCGCGGCCCGCGAGGGTGGGTGCCCTGCCCCGCCCCCGACTGGCGCCCGGCCCACACCGCGCGGCCCTCCAGCAGCCCAGTGAAGCCAAGGGAACAGACCCCAGCTGCTGTGCAGCCCCCGGAGGCCCTGCTGAAGCAAACAGAGACCTCCACCCCCAGGGAGCCCAGTGCCTCCACGCACCCGTCCATCACCAAGCCGGGCGCCCACAGAGTCTCGGGCATGATTACCAGGCAGGAGATGCACCTGTCCCCAGAACAGAGCCTGGTGAGGTGGACAGAGGAGGCCCGAGGACATCCCGAGGCGTCCGGGGAAGAGAACGCAGCCCACCCTCAGGAGGAAAGGCGATGGCCACCTCCCCAGCTGGTCACCAAGGCCTGAGCATCATAGGTGGAAAGTCTGGAAGTGGACGGTCAGGAGTCCTGAATGACTCGTGGTACAGCATCACAGCCACTCTGCTCACCGTGAGTGCGCTACCTCTCACTGTGCCCGATTCCCAAGCTGAGCCTCTTCTCAGGTGTGTACGCAAAGGGACAGGCCAGCCCAGGGCCCAGCACGGAGCACACCCGAGGCACCTGCTGGGGCCTCAGGACGCATCCTGGTGGGCAGCGGGCCTCCTGCCGCGGACGCCAACTTCAAGTTGATGCGGATATCAGAATCAACTCAGGACCCCAAGAGAAACCGCTGACTGAGCTTCTGTGCCGTGCTGTTCACTCCAGGATGGCGCCTGTGAGACCCGGGCCTGGGTTTCCTCACCTGTCCCAGCTCCTCCAGTGGTGGACGGTCCCCAGACGCCAATGTGATGTAAGGCGAACCCTTCCCTCCCCGTCTTCTACCTTTGGGCCCAAGCCCCCTGTTGGATGCGGTGGACGGAGGACAGAAAGTCCACTGTTTCCTGTTCAACAGGGGCAACAATTGGTGGTCACAAATTCGTAGTGGCTCTTACAGAGGAGGGGGCCTCCGGCTGCGGTCAAGCAGAATCAGGGAGAGCGGCGGCCCTTCTGAAGCCCAGCGCCGCTGGATTTCAGCACACATCGTCCTCCTCCTTCACCATTCAGACAGGTGAGTGCTTTAGGGTCAACACCACCAGCAACTCAAAACAGACATGCTAGAACGTTCTGAGGCTGGAGGCTGAGCGCGGGGGAGTTCTGTGGAGAGGTGAGTCACTAAGGTCGACGGGTTTCAGTGCTCCTGATTCCCGGCTTTCTGGGTCAGCAGTCGTCCTGCCGTGGCTGAAGCTGAGGGGGTTGCTGGGCTCCTCTCGACCCCACCTGGGACCCTGCTGGGGTCCCTCCGCCTGCTCACTGGCAGGGGCGTCTTGACGACAGGTCCCGGGCACAGGCCGTGACGGCCCAGATGGACCCCACTGAAGCCAGCCAGAGGGAAGAGGTGCCAGCGCTCACAGCGGGCTTGGCCGCAGCCACATCCTGAAGAGCCTCCTGTTCTGTGAGGCGTCCTGGTCGCCTCATCGGCTTGCACGGGAGGGTTCCAGGGCCACCTCCTGTGCTCCGACTGTTAGGGCATATGGGGCCAGGCCTGGCCAGCAGCCCAGGACACTGCCCTCTGCGAGCTTGTCCAGAAGAATCACCTGGACCCGCCCAGCGTCCCCACTGTACTGTGCTGCTAACCCGTCCACTTTCCCACGCCGTGGTTTTAAAGCATCAGTGGGTGTGGGGGGGCTTTCTTCAAGTAAAATGGCGCGAGGAACCCCAGCCTTAAAAACGATAGGAGCAAAGCTGAGGCCCAGGGTCTGCAGAGCCTGCTGGTCAGCGTGCCCGTCCTTTGCCATCCCCCAGCCCACCCGGACAGGTGGCACCCCTTGCTCCCCCCAGCTGGGGTGCCCTCCATGAAGGGCAGCCGTCCCTGGGAGGACGGTGCGCAGGAGAGGTGGTGGGAAACCTAGCTCCAGTGAGACTGAAGGGGACCTCAGGACGGTGCAGCCAGCCATCCCCACCCCCAGGAGCCCTGGGAAGCCTTACAGGAGGCGACCTGGCCACCCAGGACCCTGGGGCTGTGTCCCCGTGCACTCCTTGGAGGAGCCACGGGGAATACGTCTCTCAGCCTGCAGGGTCAGGAACGGCCGAGCCTCTCTGGAGCACCTGCTGGCTTCTGCCTTGTGGAGCTGGGCTGCTCTACGGGACCTTCCTGCTTCTGTGGGTGAGAGAGCTCAGGGCCACCAGGAGACCAGTCCTGAGTCCTGGGTCCTGACCTTGTCCCGGCTCCTCCTGGCTTCCCGGGTCCAGCTGTCCCCTTGTCTGGTGACTTTGTCCTTTGCGTCTCACTTAACTGCGTCTTGCCATTGGACGCACCCCTGTGTGACCGCTTGCCTCCTTTCTGGAACAGGGTGGAGAACACGTCAGTGGGTCTGAATGTCGCCGGGCGCCAGGCCCTGAGGTCGGCCACTTCACCGTCTGCCTTGGCAATCGCCAGCCCTCACATTCGCGATTCCACTGTGGTTCAAAGCTAGGAAATCACTCGCCCGGCAGAGGTGGTGCTGCTGCTGAGCTGACCAGGGTCCCTGTGTCCCGCATCCCGGCCATTCTGCTGTCTTCCGGGTGCCCGGCGTGACATCCGGGGGGAGGTGGGAAGGGGTGAGGCCATGGCTGTCCTCAGGCTCAAGGGCAGATGAGGGTAGACTCCGTGTGGGACAGTCTTACTGGAGCTTGGGCATCTTAAGTTCCTGCTGGTATGATTTTGTTTTCCTCCAAATTAGTGACTAGAAGGGAGAAAGGACCTGTACTGCCCAACAGTCCCAAAGACAGGGGTCATCCCCTCCCCTTTCCACCTAGGTGGTAGCTTAGGTCCCAGGGTCAGAAACAGATGAACTGCTGTCCAATGGGAGCGTCCACCTACAAGCAGCGACTCAGCCCAGGGTCCACTCCCCAGCTCAGCATGCCAACTCTCTGCATCAAGGACCGGACAGAAACAGGCTGGAGGGAAACCCTCCCAGAGGGACTCTAAAGCCAAGGACGACCCCATTCAGTCCTCCATGGATCCCCCAGGTCGTGGCAAGGCTGGGAGCCCCAAGGCCAGGGCCCGGTCCCCCAGGCTCCCTGCTCCTGGGACACTGTGAATATCCACCTTCCCTACTGCTGATGGCCCGAGAGCAGCGCGGATACAATGGCAGAGACGCAAGGCCAGGCTCAGCCTTGGCATTGGGAGCATGCTGAGCTTTGCTTTCCTACTTCTGGGGCACAAGTGTCAACCTTGAGGTAAAGTTGCGATCCAGCTGGTCTGGGGGACAGCAAGGACCCAGGACCAGTAAATAAGAGAATGCACCCTGCCCTGCGGCCAGGCTAATGCAGAGGCCCAGTGGAGCCGCCCCGCCCACGGAGCCCCTCTCTCCGCAGCAGGAGACCATCCTGTGCTCCCCACAGGTGGAGGGGAGGGAAGCCCGGCTTCATCCCTGCACTCTAGGGAGGCCTAGACGGCTCAATGACCAGCTCCCTGCTGACAGGCCCATCCGGAGTCAGTCCTGGATTGAGCTGAGGAAATCTGGCTCCTGGGTCCAGGGTTGGAAAGCAGCCTGTGGAGACCACGGCCGAGGATGTCAGCCCACCTGCAGCTGAGTTGGAGCAGGGGCCCTGGATGGGGCCTCTGCCGGGGGAGACACGAGGCCTGCTTCTCCACGCTCCTCTCCTCACCCAGCGGCTCCTTGAAGTGGACAGGCGGGCTTCCTTCCCAGGGCATGAGGATTTACAGCCCAGAGCCCTGGACAACCCAGGCAGCACCGGGAGAGGCGGCATGCAGAGGGGACATGTGGATTTGCTGTCCCGCTGGGCCTCTCTGGAGGCCAGCTCCCCCCCCCCCGTGACAGATTGCCGTTCATCTTCCCTGGCTCCAGGCGCGGGCGAATGCACACAGGCGAAAATCAGTTCATAAGCATGCACATTTTATAATAAATTTTAACAATTTAAGAGCACGGTACAGCTTTATTATAGTTTTTATTTCGCCACACTAATTCAGCGGGTAATAACCTGCCAGGGACACAGAATCCACTTGACATATGCTCTGCACTACAAGGTAATGGAATAAGCTCGGGGAGCTTTGGGCCACATCCAGCTGGGTGACCCCTTCCCCAGGAGGACAGCCTGCGTTTGCGAGCGGCTGGACGGACAGGAGAGCTCTGGGATGCTCCCAGTCTGCGTCTGAGCGGTGGCCTGGCCTGCAACTCTCCCTGTACTGGACAGGCGAGTGGGTAGGTGGGCAGAGGGACTGCAGGCAGAGACCGTGCCTGGGTCTCTGAGAGACAGCCAGGCCTCTGGGGCTGGTCTCAGGCTCCACGGCCCTCTGCATTCTTGGGGTCTCTGGGAGGTTAGAAGGTGGAGGGCTCCCCCGCCCCCACAGCGGGCCGCCCGCCTCATCCACTCCTGGGTCAGGCCCGTGACCAGCTTTGCTCGCCCCTGCTGCCTGCCTTCGCCCTCCTGCCAGGCACCTCTCCACCCTGTGCACCCAGCGGCCCCAGCAGCCCCTGGGGGAGATGTGAGAGGCAATTCTCAGCCCCTTCCCAGAGGAGCCAGGCCAGCAGGAATTCAGGGGGGCAGAGGCGGGAACGGGGGTCTCAGCGAACCTCCAGAGACGTGGACGCGTGGACTTGGCCGAGGTGTGGGAAACACCGTGCTTCAGTGACTGGAGGGAGCATTGGGGACATGATGTTGGCGCTAAGGGCCAGCGGCTGCTGCGGGAGGACCACACTGCCTGCTCTCTGGACCCCAGGGACCCTCCAGCCTGGTCACCGCCCCATCTTGCCAGCCACACCCGTCTCTCTCCAGGTTACCCCTCCGATTATCCTCACCGGGCTTCAGATGACGGGAAATGACTTTGAATCCCGGCTTCATGGTTTTATATTTTACGCTTTGCTATGTAACACGACTCGTGTGCTATTCAAAAGGCGTTATGGGAATAAGATACTATCCACCTATTTCTTTTTTTTTTCATTTAAGGGATTAAATGAAACCCAAGAAGAAAATGTTCTTTTAGAATGAAGTATCAGAAAAATGTTGTTTTCTTTGCGAATCTAGTGTATTACCTCAGGAACAACGAGCCCAGAAAGCAATTCCCAAAACGTCAGAAAAGGCAGGTGGAGGATGTCGTTCCCAGGGGGAGGACGGCCTGGCCCAGGGGCCGGGAGGAGCACATCCTCCTTCGGACTGAGAGCGGGAGAGCTGTTGCAGAGACCCGGTGACGGACGTGAGCACTTTCATGTGCGCGTCACACATCAGTCCATCTCAAAGGCCTTCCCGCTTTCCTCCATCTGACCAAGAAGTGGGGGTCAGATTAGTGGCTCCATCATACTCTTACAGAACCCTATGTCCTTAATTTCTGCATTCTGTTTTTTTTCTCTTCTCTATTCTAAATTGTAGAATTCAAATACAAATTCTCGGTACAAGATATTTTATACTTAGCTTATATATTTCCTTGTATATGCACAAACAAAATGAAACCAAAACTGCTTCCTGGAAGTAGATGATACACATATAAGCAGATCTTTCAGGAAAGGAAAGTCTGAGATTTTTTCTCTGCATCCTCCATGCCTAGTAGGTGTGCAATTAATTCTGAAAGAAAGAGTTTATTTGCACAGGAAAAGAGAAGAGGAGGCCAAAGCCAATGGAGGACCAGGAGGTCAGAGGAGGGCTCCTTCTGGGGATCTGGGCAGGCCGGTGGAAGGTGGGCAGAGGCCAGGAGAGAGGGACAGGACAGATTGTAGACAGGCATGTGTCAGTCAGCTTTCTGTGACGGTAACAAGTACCTGAGGCCATCGGCTTATACAAAGAAGAGGCTGATTAGGCTCAGCTGTGGAACTTTGGATCCATGACTGGCCCCATTGCCCTGGGCCTGGGGAGGCAGCATGTCATGGCAGGGCATGTGACAGAGCAGAGCTGTCCCCTCATGGTCAGGTTTCAAAACACAGGGCAAGGGACCAGGGGGCCCTTCAAGGACAGGCCACCAAGACACAAAGATCCCTTTAAGATTCCGCCACCTCCCAATAGTGCCAAACCGGGCACCATGCCTGTGGCACGTGCGTGGTCTCTGGGGACACACCAGAGCCCATCTGCGGTCAGTGCAGACTGCCCTGAACAGGAGGACACTGTGCTCACCCACGTGGCCGGCTTCTCTGCGGCTCTGTCATTAGGAGGCTGTGACCCTTGGAACTCAGTCCTGCGTCCTCCGCAGCCATTGTCCATCCCTGATGACCTCATCTGCTGCCAGCCAGCTCCCTGTGCTCAGGGCTGCCTACGCGGCCTGTCCACTGGAGGCTGGAGAACATCTACAAGTGGACGTGGGAGCCTGGGCCCTGCTCTCCCCAAGCCTGCTCCACTCAAGAGGGCCAGAGAGGCTGGAGCCCCCTGGACTCACCCAGCAGTCACACCACGGCTCACCCACCAGCAAGACCCCTGTCTCCAACCCCGAGGAGGAACGTTGGGGTCTCCACAACGACCCCTCAGCGGCCACTGTGACCTCTTGCTGGGCCACACGGTCACCTCCTCCCCCACATTAAAGATGCCCTCTGCTCGCCGCCCTGCCTGGCTCCATCCAGCACCATGGCAGGGCCTGGTTCTCCCAGCGCCCGGAGCCTGCGCTGCCCGCGTCTGTCTAGGCTCACACCCGCCGACCAGCGATGCCCCTCTGCTCTGCTTCCCTCCACTGTGTACACACACCTGTCTGCTGCCTCCTGCGGTCTCCCTAATGTCACTGCCCAGCTGCTCCCTGGCCCTCCCGAGGGCCCAGTCCTGTGGTCTCCCTGACGGCCGTGCCAAGCTCCTCCCTGACCTCCGCGCGGCAAGGGTCATGGCTCAGGGCGCACGTGCCCGCATCAGTTCCCCAAGCATGGCACTAGCTCAGAAGCCTCTCTCCTGGAGAATGACGTTCACCCTGAGGACACCCGGGCCCCGGGGATCTGGCCTGTGCCTCCTCTGCAGCCTCCCTTCAGCACGGCCCTCAGTGCCCGCCAGGGACTGCTGCCGTCTCCTGCGGCCCAGGCGCCTGCTGCTGAGGCCAGCCCCTCTCTGGGCCTCGGGTGGGGCCCCCAGCTGAAGGGAGCACATGGCGGCACTGCCCAGCCTCCAGGGAGACCTGCGGCTCCCCCACTGGGAGCAGGGTGCCGCCACCCCTGGTGGCCAGGCCCTGATGGCCGGCGGTAGGGTGTGTGGGTTACATCCTGGTGATAACGTCTGACAGACGTCATCGCGTCCACGACTCTCCTCACAGGCAGCTCTGTGCCCTCAGGGCAGCTCACCCGCTGGTGCAAGCTGACCCGTCCACCCAGCATGGCCCCGGCGGGAGCGCCTCCTTCTGCCAGGCTGTTCCCCTGCCAGAGCCGCGAGGAGGCAGTGGCTGGTGCAGAGGGAAGGGGCCGTCACCTCGACTGCTCAGCAGCCGGCCGGCTCTGAGGACATCCCGGGGCCAGGACCCGCTACTCCGGCTGCGATGTGCTTTGGCTGCCATTCGGATCTCCCCACCGCGGACGCGTTTTAGTCCAGGTTCGTTACCATGGCGGGCTTCTGGATCTGTCTGGCCCAGCGGTGTTTCCTACGTAAACTGAGGGCGAACTGGCCTTGCTTAGTCACTAAAAATCACCTATGTTGAAGGTGACATGTCCCCAGACACCAGGTATCCGTTCAACTAACTTCCTGTGACATAAGTGCCATGCACTCCCTCGGCTGGCCTCGGGAGAGGGAGGGGCAGGGACCCAGACGAGGTCCTCCCCGTCCTCAGAGCGGGCAGGTCCGTGGCCAGGGAGGAGCCTCTGCGGCTGTTTGGGGGGTTCCCTCCTTTGTGTCACTTGTGCGTTCATCTGAGGGCTGCGGTGGCCACTTGTCTTTGACCTGTGGCACACGCAGATGTCACACGTCAGCTCAACTACCACGTAACCCGGCCCACGTGGCCACATCACAGGTGGAAAACTAAGGCTTCACGCGAGGGAGGTTCGTGTCGCTGGCCCTGACCCAGCGACGGGGCGGAGTCCAGTGAGGGTGTCAGTCCCTGCAGGGGACCCTTCCACTCCACCACTGGCAATCGAGCCCCAAGGTCACGGGGAGGACACAGTGGGCCCCACACGTACAGCGTTGCCCAGTCTGAATGGACTCCACCAGGATCCGAACCTGGCTCCCGGAAAGCCAGCACGGTCAGGGACAGACACACACACACACACACACACACACTCTAAGTGGACAAGACGGGCGGGAGGGCGCGGAGCACTGACTCGTGAGTGGCCCGCCAGTCCAAGGACACAGCTGGCCACTTGTCCCAGGCCTCTCTGAGAAGCTCAGGCTCCTGGGCATCCCCCAGAACGTGGAAGGCAGACTTTGCTCTGGCGCAGCGATGGCTGCAGAGGCAGAGAGCCCACGCCCTGGGGAGGCAGGAAGGTGGCCCTGGCTCTGTGAGCGCCCTGGACTCCTCCTCTGGGCCTCAGCTGGGAGCCTGGAAGGCGCCTGCTCCACAGCCTGGCCCACAGCCCTCGGTGACCCACTCCCACCAGCTGAACACACGGCCCAGGGAAAGGCCGAGGGACCCCTGCCACAGGACCCCAGTGCCACCGGCCACGGGCCTCCTCTCTGCCACACGACAGGCCCTGCTGATGGCTTGCAGGAATCTCACTGGGCTCCTTGTTGGGAATCTCCAAACGGTCACACAGGTGCACCGATGGACACGGGCTGGCAACCCCGTCCAGCACCCGCTGCTGGGCTCAGGAGCCTACTCTCACCAAGGCCTCTGGGGCAGAGTCCTGCTGTTCCATAACATGGACTGCAGGTCCCCTCGGTGCCTGGGAAGCAGACCAGCCCACTTAGAGGCGGCGCCTGAGAGGGCTGGCAGCACACACGGTGCCCACCGTGCCTGTCAGGCCCTGCTGGCCGGGACTCGGAAGATCCCGCTCCACCTGCCGTGCCTGGTGCACATCTCTTGCAATGCTTGAGAGGAGCTGCTCCCCACCCGGTGCACCTGAAACCCGGGAACATCAGGAGAGTGCTTCCCTCCCTGGCGCCTCTCCCAGGGACAGAGCCACGGAGGCCCCTCCCTGCACCGCGGGGACGGCGTCCCAGGACCCACGGCCTATTGCCTGAGTAATGGACCTGGCTCTGGACCTGGCTCGGGATGTCTGTGAAGGCGCGCGAAGCTGGGCGTGCGGAGAGCTCTCCCTGGAGAGGACTGGGGGAGCTGCAGCCCAGAACGCAGCTGTGGGGGCGAGAGCGAGTCAATGAAGGATTTGCAGCCGGAGTTCTCTGGGCCTGAGTGCAATTCACAAAATGCAGCGTGCGGGAGACAAGCCCTCCCTCTCCCTGCCAGGCTAGCGCAGGCTCCTGGGAAAAACAACTCTTTGCAACAGAACCCGAGGCTCGGCTGGAAGTGAGTTTCCTCAAAAGGCGCCAAGGAAAGGGGCCAGGGATTCCTGAGACCGTGGGGCAGCGCGCAGAGCTGGGGAGGGGCGTGGGGAGCACGGGGCTCCTCCAGGAGAGTCACGGAGCGAAAGTTGCCTGGACGAGTTTTCCCACAGCACGGGGGCCGGTCCACTCCATCTTCAGACCGAGCGGGGGTGTGGGTTTGAGGAGTGGGTCCAGGCAGGGTCATGCCCTTTCTCTGTGATCGGGGGCAGGGCCCGGCCAGGAAGAAGGGATGTGCAGAAGCCGGGCTTAAGGAAGCCCGTTCCCCACGCTCCCAGCCGCTGGGAGCGGGTGAGGCCAGGGCAAAACAAACACGCTCCCTCTAGGGCGCCCCCTCCCCTTCCTCCGAGACCCAGGAAACTTGATCTGTCTCCACTCAGCACGGGCTGGGACCCCGAGAAGGGAGCGGAGAGGGGCCGGCACGTCCCCGCAGCCAGTGTTCTTATTGACTTAGAGCCGCCAAGCCTCAGAGCGCCCTCGGCAAGGACCATACCTCCTGCTGATCTCGGGGGAAATTCTCCAAGATCCATGGCTGGGAGTCAAGGAGCACCTCTAAGCCATCGGGAAGGTGGACCAGGGCGAGCTTAATTAACAGGGTCTGGTGCCTCTTCTTGTTTGGCAACTGAGCAGATTTAAAGGGCTAGAGTCGCGATTCGGAGGGTGCTGCTGCTGCTCCTGCTGCTGCGGTGGCTGTTCCGGCTGCTGCTCTCGGCTGCGAGGAGAGCTTCCTGCAGACCTCGCGCTCCGGCAGGGAGACGAGCCAGGAGGGTGGAGGGCAGGGCCGATGGCGCTGGGGCCTCGCGGGCTGCAAGGGTTGGATCAGGACCATGGATCCGCGGACCCAGGCCCTGCCCACCCAAGAGCACACAGGTCCTGCCGTCTCCTCAACCGCAGGAGTGGGATGGGCCCCGAGGATGCGGGTGGCGTCCGTGGCACTGTCCAGACAGGGGCCTGGACAGCACTCCCCGTGAAGTGAGAGCGTGTCTTTGCTGTGTGCTCGTCCCTGAGAGCGCTGCTTGGTGACAGTCGCCACAAGTGGCACACACACGTGCCTGTCCACACATACACACCCGACCCAGGTGCACACGTGCCTGCCCATGTGTTCACATGCACCTGCCTGGGTACACACGTGCCTGCCCATGTATGTTCACATGTACCTGTCCAGGTACACACTGCCTTCTCATGTGTGTTCACATGCACCTGCCTGGGTACACATGTGCCTGCCCATGTATGTTCACATGTACTGCCTAGGTACACACATGTTGGTTCATGTATGTCCCCATGTACCTATCCAGGTACACACTGCCTTCTCATGTGTGTTCACATGCACCTGCCTGGGTACACACATGCCATTCCCCACATGTACACATGCCTTCCCATACTGCCCAGGTACACTCGTTACTCCTGCGTACACATATGTGGCTTCCCACACGTGCCTGTGGCGTCTTCCCATGCACATGCACATGGCTCCCCACGTGAGCCTCCCCCTGAGCACACACGCACAGGCCTGCTGTTGCACACATGCCTACCTGCTAGCCTGTGTATACTCCTACCTGCCCACCTTCCCTAGCCAGATACCAGGGTCCGTGGTCTGCAGAGCTACCCCACCCGCACACCCTGTCTTATGGGGGCCTCACCTAGGGACAGCCAGGACAGTGTGGCCGCAGGGAGCCTGGAGTGCAGACGTGGCAGAGCAGCCTGGGGTGGGGGACATGCCTGGCCTCTGTGGCCACCCTCGATGGAGCGGGTCCTATGGGGACAGTCCTGCTCCAGAGCCCACACGGCCTCTGTCCGCTGGCTCCTGCGGGTGCAGCTGTGGATGCCACTGGGACCCAGGAGGCAGTTCCCGTGGCTCCTCCCCAGGCTGGCCCACCTGCTGGGCGTCCCTCTCAGTGGGGCCCACCCTTCCTCAGCATGGTGTTCCTAACGCCATTCCCTGAGGCATGAGAGAAACCAGCCAGAGGGCTCAGGTGCGAACGCTTCAGGGCCCAGCCCTGGCCTGAGTGCTGGGTCCAGGAGGCAGCAGCACTCAGCTGGCCAGTGGGTCTCACGTGCCTCCTCGGGACGCAGGAGCACGGCGACCTCTCCCCTCATGGGCCAGGTCCCTGACGCGTGGAGAGAGAGGCTGACGGAGTCACACAGCTCTTCCAGAGGAGCTCCCAGCTCCACCAGCCTCCTCGGCTGAGGGGCCGCACCCTGCAGGGGGCAGGGGCCAGCCGTCCTGGGCAGGAGCATCCCAGTGGCCTTGCATCGGCCAGGTGGACTCATCTCCCTGCCCCAGCCTCCCCCGCACAGCAGCTCCGGCTGGCTCAGGCTCCTGCGGGGCCTCCCCAGGACACCACCCTGTGCCCCCGACCCCACCTGCTTCCCCCTCCAGGTGCCCAGTGACCTCACACCCACTGGCAAGGCAGCTTTGTCAGCGAAGACCCTGCCGTCACTCACTGAACCTGGGCGAAAGAGTCCCCTGCCCGGCGCCCGCTGGGGACTTTCCAAGGAAAGCGAGATGGTGATCCAGGTGGGGTGTGAGCCTGGCCTGAGGGGTGTCCCACAGACTGAAGGCTCCAGAGGTCCCCTACCCCCAGCAGGTGTCTCCAGGCAGGGTGGACTCGGAGAGGGCTGGACCTCTCCAGGCGAGGTGGACCAGGTGAGGTGGACTCGGAGAGGGCTGGACCTCCCCAGGTGAGGTGGACCAGGTGAGGTGAACTCAGAGAGGGCTGGACCTCTCCAGGTGAGGTCGAGAGGCCGGCACAGCCAAGGTACCAGCAAGAACCACACCAGAAGGCAGCCGGAAATTCCCCACTATTCCACCCTCTACCCCCGACCTCGGCCTCTGCCCAGTTGCCATTGCTAACTCACCCCAATGCTTTAGAACAAGGAGGACCCTCCCTTGGGCAGGAACGGACCTGCACGCCGCCCCTTCTCAGGTCCCTCGAGCACGCTCCCCACGCTCCGGGCTGACCTCATGGCGCTCTCTGCCCCAGAACCCCACAGTCCACGTCTTCCCTCAACTACCTGCAAGCCCCTCAAACCCAACCAAGACCAGGCTGGCCGATGTGGAAGGAAGTGGCATGGACTCTGAACCTGACTCCACTCAGACCCCAGCTGTCCTGCAGGCTGGGGATTCGGTCCACAGCATCCACCCCCAGGAGTGCCTGGACAGCTGCTAAAAAGAGGGACCAAGGCCCAGAGAGGAGGCGGCTCTCACCCTCCCCAGCCAAGGTCCACTCTTGGCACGCCTTTGGCCCAGGTGACAGCCTGCCCCTCCCCCGCTGAGTGGCGAATGGAACGTCAGTCCCCTTCATTCCTACCTGCAGGGGCTTCGCCTGCTGGGCCTCAGGGAGATGAGCTCGTCACGGTGTAGCGGGAGGCTGACCTCCATCTAGGGCCATGACTGTGCAGAGCTGGACCCCAGCCGGCCATGGTCCGCTGGTTTTCAGGCCTTCAGCTCTGAGCCACCAGGCATATCGGGGCTGGGGTCTCCAGACCGTATCTCCCAGCACACCTGCCTTCTGGCTTCCTGTTAGTGTCCGTTGAAGGAGAACTCAGGAGGAGGGCAAGGCAAGGGAAAAGGAGGCCGCGCAGGTTTGGTCCAGGCCCCAGCGACCCTGGGCACCGCCTGTGCCAGCCACGCTGTGCCCCCAGAGGTCCAGCACCAGCTTTGCCCTCTCCTAGAGGCACCCCAGCAGACGGGCCATGACCTCTGGTGTGGCCACTGCAGTCCTGCTGGGTGGACACCCCTTCGGGTCTGAGCTCCCAGCCCGCCCAGCCAGGAGAGACCACCTCTTCCTTTCTCCCCCGGTGTGGGACTGGTGGTGCTCCCGTGATCACTAATCTCTGGTGACTTCAGCTTTCCAATCCCTGCACAGCTGATCCCGTGATAAATGCCATCTGCTTGAAGCATCTAGGATGGTTTTGTTTCCCTAACTGGACAGGCATTTTCCTTGGAGATCCCAAGTTGGAGTGTTCTAATAGTCACGTTGTGCCTTAATCAGAAGGAACATTCTGGCACTTAGTCCACATTTTGGAGTATAAATGTTAACATTTACAGATTAAAAGGAATTTTAAGAGGGAGTAAAATCTTAAGATCCCTCAAGTTGGAGCCCACTGACACTTGCCTACATGATGTTTGTCATTGGTTACAGCAAATTCTAGGCATTAAGAAGAAAAAATATCCCCAGTCTATGCTTACGTTGAGCGAACTCAAAACAAAGCATGAAGGGGCCAGCAGGAACTTCACCCGTGAAGAGCTGACCTGACGCCAGCACGGACGAGGACTGGGCACAACTGCCCACCCACCGCTGGCCGTGCAGTGACAAGGGCGTGCCGGGTAAATGCTAGTCTGCTCGGCTAGAGCTTCAGAACTTGGGCAACAGACCCTCGGGAGCTGGCGGGCCTCCATCCTCCCTCCGCTCGTTCCCGGAGCGGGTCTGCACTCTGAGAGCCACACTGAGGACAGCTGTGCTGCTGCAGGGTGAGCCGGCGGCCCTGAGAAGGGCGGGCCCGGAGGCTGGAGGACCTGTCCCCTCCTGCGCCCCGCGGGGAGGCGTACAACTGGGTTCTCATTTCTGTAACGAAATGATGCTGGGCAAAAGCATAAAGGAAAAGAGAGGTCGCATGAGTCAGTTTGAGGAGCTGAGTCCAGGACGGCCCTGGTTGGCCTCCGGAAGCCCCTGGTGGACAAGGCCTAGGCACATGCACACAGGACCTGGCGACCACAGGCAAGGCCCGAACAGAGCGAGGGGGGCCACCCTGTTCCTAACAGCCCCGTGTGAACTAACCAGGGTCCCACGCACCAGTGACTTTCCAGGCCCCACCGCCTGCAAGCCCCACGCCTTCAGCACCTGCAACTCGGACCAAGGGCTCCAGTGCAGTGCCGGGCGACGGGTGAGCTGTCCCTGCACAAGATCTCGGCTCTGTGGGGTGCTGAAGGGCCCCGCTGGACACCCAAGAAAACCACGAAGGAGACGTGGATGGGCTTGCGGTTGGAGCACCATGAAATCTCTCTCGGAGACAGGACATGCCCCCCAAGGTGACTGGGATAAAGCCCAACCCACGGCCTGCCTGAAGGCCCTTGGAAGCTGCTGGCCCCAAGCCACCTTCAGCGCCTCCACCTCCCTGCAGCTCCCAGTTAGCGAAAAGGACCTGGCCTCAGGACACGCTCCGTTCCCAGAAGCTGGCTCCATACCTGGCCTCAGCTCATGCCCTCGCTCCAGCCTGGAAGGCACTTCCTGCCGCCCTCTGCTCTCTGCCTCCTCCGCCAGCCTGCCCAGAGGGACGGGCAGCTCTCTGAGGACCAGCTCCCCACCCCTCTCCAGGCAGGGGCGCCCTCCTCCCCTTAGCCATCACCACTCACCAGCCACCCTTCCTCCCACAGGACTGTCCCCCACTCCACAAGAGACCCCTCAGCCAGGGACACAGCCCCTCACCTTCCCACTCCCAGTGCCTGGAACAGGGTTGTCCACAATGAGCTCTGAGGACAGTGAGCTGGCAGGTACACGTCCTGTTAACAAGTAAGTGACGCCAGCTCCCTCGGGTACAACGCAAAATTTGTAAACCTCACATCCGTGAAGCTCCAATAAGATGGTAACCATCTCTAGCCATGAGTGGCCCGTGATCAAGGGGCCTGCTCAGTAAGTGAATATAGTCGTCTAGTGCGGCAGAACAAAACACACGTAATGATTTAGTGAATTTTCTCAGTTTCCTCACATGAGTCAACTTTTCTGAGGTTGTTTTGCTGCATCTCTGCTGGCAGAAGTTGGCTAGACCACCTAATGCAGTAGGCTAGACTACCTAATGAAGGACTAAGCTAGACCACCTAATGTAGGCCTAGGCTAGACCCACCTATTGTAGTAGACTAGACCCACCTAATAATGCAGGACTAGGCTAGACCCACCTATTGTAGTAGACTAGACCCACCTAAGAATGCAGGACTAGGTTAGACCACCTAATGCAGGCTAGGCTAGACCACCTAATGCAGTAGGCTGGAACACCTAATGCAGGACTAGACTAGATCACCTAATGCAGTAGGCTAGACCAACTAATGCAGGACTAGGCTAGACCACCTAATGAAGGACTAGGCTAGACCACCTAATGCAGTAGGCTAGACCACCTAATGAAGGACTAAGCTAGACCCACCTATTGTAGTAGACTAGACCCACCTAATAATGCAGGACTAGGCTAGACCACCTAATGCAGTAGGCTAGACTACATAATGTGGGAACAAAGCCCCTGGGGCAATGGCGGCTCCACCTTGCAGGAGAGAGGCTAACTCTAAGGAAATGTCTGCCTCCCAGTTTAAGAAAAGGCATCTGGCAGGACACAGTTGCCTGGACCACGGGACGTGGCTTGCAAGACGCCAGGCACCAGCTCGGGGGTCAGGAGGCGTGGTGCCCTCTCCCCCAGGTGGAGTGCGACCTGGGGTCCTGCGGGTGGCCACATGGAAACCACACGCACGCCCTTAATACCGCGTGAGATGAGGGTGGACATGGGTGAGGCGGTCACGCCCTGGCGCAGTCTCCCCCAAAGGCCAAGACAGTTGTGACCAGCCCCGTCTCCCCACGCCAGCCTCTGTGACACGCCACTTAGGGACTTGGTTTGGGACAGGGTCCCCCCAGGTGTTGCTTCCCTCCCCGGGACAGTGTTTTCTCCTGAACTCCCGTGAACCTGGGCTCCGGCCCTGGCCCTGAGGCTCCAGGCTGCAGGGGACTTGCAGGTAGCAGGAGCTGCTCCCTGTCCTGGTGTCCTGGTCCCTCCAGCTTGTCCATCCCCCTCCAGGCCCCCTGCTCCTCTCTGTGCCCTGGGCAGGAGGTTGCGCCCTGTCTTCGAAGCACCTGCGCGAGGGCACGGCAGGCCAGAGCTCGGCTGGGCCCACGCAGGACGGAGGCGGGTTCCTGAGCGAAGGGCCCTGGGCCTCAGAAGCCCCCTCACGTGGGACACCAGGTGCACTGCCCCCATGGCCAGTTCCCGTGCTGCAAAGGGGGAGGCCAGCAGGTAGCCCAGGCGACCCTCCTGGAGGTGGTGAGCAGCCACAGCAGCTTGATGCATGGCCTTGCTGTCCACCTGACCTCGGGCACCAGGTGCTCAAAGGCCTAGCCTGCTTTCTTCATCTCAGAGCCTGAGAAGGTGTCAAGCTCAGCCAGCACCGTGGTGCCAAGAAAACAGATCAGTCAGCCAGCCGGGGCGCAGATCCGGCCGAGGCTGGGAGGAGGGAATCAGGGTGGTGCTCAGCCGGTGTTTCCTGGCCGCGCGCAGAAAACCCAAAACCACCGTGAAGGAAGAGCCGCCACCAGGCCCTGAGGGCCTGGGCACCTGTGAGCCAACCAGAGGTTGCCTTGGGTGAGAACAGCCGGCACCCGGCACTGGCTCCCTCCAGCCCTGGGACAGAAGCCCCGCAGGGAGACAGAGCAGAGCAGGGGGTGGGGCTGCCCGGCCACCCAAGACCCTCTCACCTCCCCAGCCCAGAGACCCCTGCGTGATTCCCACCAGCCCAGACGGGCATCCGGTCACTCTGAGGTGGGCTCCGTCTCTCCCCTGGCCAGCCTTCATTAACGTATACACGACTCTGCAGGCCCGTGATGGGACACTAGGAAGCACAGAGAGGTGACCCAATGCCACCATCCAGGGGCCACCACTATTACATTGATTCCTATTAACTGCCAGCAAGGGCCTGGCACAAGCTCCACTCCCCTCTGCCTCCTGACCATGGCCGCCACTCTGGTGACTGAGCTCAGAGCCTCTCCCGCAGGACCCGTCCTGGACTGCAGGAGAGCAGAGGCTGGGCTTCACGTGCTTGGCACCTGCGTGGACAGGCTGCCTCAGAGGCTGAGGCCAAACCCCTCACCTGCCTTCTCAGGTTTGAACAGCAGAACATCTCTGGCAGGTAAAGGCCTCTACCATTTCTTCCAGAGACTCGAAGAATTCCAGGAAGTAGCTCAGAGAGGAGAAAGGGGTGCTGTTCATTAGGGAGGAAGCCCCATAAAGAAAACGCGGAGGGGCCTCGACCGCTGGATCTGAACTGATCCAGGTCTCTTCTCTACCGCCCCCTCCCCATGCCCGCGGCCCAGGGAGGCTGCGCATGCTCCTGGGGGCCTCCTCCGCTCTTGAGAGAAGGGAAGTGGGGCATGGGAAACGTAATAGGACCCAAAGTGGAGAGAGACAGTGACCTCAAAGCCCGGATGGTCTCTGTGCAGCCAAGAATAAGGAGGCCACTCTGCCGGGTCCTGTGTGAAGCTGGACTCAGGTGCACAGCGGAAAGACTGGGCAGAGTGAGACTAACATCACTTTGCAAAATCGTAAAACAGTGCCATTTCCATTTTGCATATTATGTCATGTTTCTTACAGAAGCTTTCCTGCAGGAAGCACTGTCCATAGTTGTACTCTCTGAGGTCGTGCAATGTGGCGGCTCTGACGTTGGTCAGTGGTGTGGGACAGCAAGGCCCTACCTCTGAGGATCGACCCAGGTCCCGGCACGCACCAGCTCGCCTGCCTCCTCTAGACTGACAGCACCTGCGGGATAGAGAAAACTTCACTTGGCCCCTGGCATGGCAGGACTCGAGCGCCTGCCCAGGGAGGAGGACCTGTTCCCGTGTTGCCCTGCGGGACTTCAGACCAACACCCACCCAGACCACGCCATGGGCGCCTTCCTCTGCGCTGTCCAGACCGAGGAATCCGGACTCCGGGAAGGGCTCCGCTTAGGGAAGGAAGGATCCCAGGAGCACAGCCCCTGAGAGTCAGGGGATCCTAGCTTTTGTTTGTGAAGCCAGGGCCCCATGCGTGCTAGGCAGGCACCTACCACCGCTGCCCCGGAGCCCCAGATATTGGCTCTTGGATGGTTGAAGGAGGAGGGAGGCTCCAGAGAACCCCTGACCTTGAACAGCCGAGTAGTGGCACCAACACACAGTACCAAGTGCACAGTGGGCCTCTGGGAGTCTGATTCCTGCTCTCACCCCCCACGCCCTCCCTGTGGAGTCAGGTGGAGTCAGTGGTTGTAATGAGCCTCTTCGCGGTTGTACGTCCCTTTGCTTATCCCCGACCCTCAGTCAAGGCTGGTGTGCAGAGGCTTGCGGCGACGGATAAGCCGAGGCAGTGGAGAGAAGTCCCCACGGTACTGCCGAGGAGGCTGGGGGCGGGGGCAGGGGGCCGGGGGCAGGGTAGAGAGAGCCAGGCTCCCGAGGAGCTGCAGCGGAGGAGGAGCCGGCCACAGGGAGGCTGCGCTGCCAGGGGTGGCTGCGGTGCAGGCCTTTGGTGCCCAGAATGCTGGAAAATGGAGGCCCTCGCAAGGACAGACACATGGGCCACGTGCCTGCGGTCTCGTGGACTGGGACACGCTCAGGCCAGGTTCGTCCCCTACCGTGGCCATCACACATGTTCTGGGCAAGCCCGTGTCCTTCGTCCGTGTCCCTCGTCCGTGTCCCTTGTCTGTGTCCCTCGTCCGTGTCCCTCACTCTGAGGACAGCACAGTGCCGCTGTTGGGCAGTGTGCGCGATCCTCAGCTCCGTGGTGCCAGGCGGGCAGACGGGAGCCCTGAGGCAGGCGGGGCCAGGACGGCTAGCTTAGGGTCGTGCTTCTCCAGGTCACGTCAGGAGGCCCCCGCGCAGAGCTCAGGGCACCCTAGCTCAGGGCGATGTGCCACAGGGAGCTCTGCCACTAGAAACACGGCTCCCTCCCTCTGTGACAAGAACCGCTGCCTCTGAGCCTCAACATGGGCCTGACACCAAAACTGCGTCCTGTTCCCTGATGCCTCCTGACAAAATGGCTCCCTGAATTCACGTGGCCCTGACAGACTCGAAGCCCAGCACGCCTCCCCCAGGCAGCCCACTGCGACCCCCTCAGACCAGTCCTGGCTTGCCCAGATCCGTCCTCTGTTCCTGGGGCGAGTTCCCGCGACGTCCTGCGGCTGGCCTTTCCTGGAGTGGCCAAGCCCACCAAGGCTGTTCCTGGAACTTGGAAGTTCCAGCCCCCTCCTCGGTCACAGGAGAGACGGGGCTGCTGGGATGGTGGAGGGGACCGCCCTGCTCCCCAGTCCAGTCCTTGGGAGTCACGACCCACTGCCAAGGTGCCAAAGGAGAAGCCACCTGCATCCTGGATTCCAGGATGGACCTACGATCTACTGGCGATGCTCCGAGACAGACAC
This sequence comes from Sciurus carolinensis, assembly GCF_902686445.1. Classification (NCBI taxonomy): domain Eukaryota; kingdom Metazoa; phylum Chordata; class Mammalia; order Rodentia; family Sciuridae; genus Sciurus; species Sciurus carolinensis. The sequence goes on along the minus strand of NC_062230.1, from coordinate 940,164 downwards.
CAGAGGCGGTTCCACACGCGAACCCCAGGGCTTCCCAGGAGCCTCCGGCTCCTCTTGGTGTCCCCATGTGAGCCCAGGCCAGCCTCAGGACCCCGCTAAGACCACAGAGTCCAGGCCCTCAGACACACATCCTCGATGAAACACGGACGGCGTCTCAGGTGCTTGCCTGGTCTCTGCAGGGCGTGGGAGAGGAAGGACTCGGGTCAGGTGTAGGTGGACACCCTTGGACCACTCCGGCCTGCTCCTCCGGCCAACACCGACATCGCTCATCCACAGGGCACAGCTCCTGTCCCCGCCTCTCGGGCCTCATGACTTCCCGTGTCAGCGCACATACCACACCGACATTGGGGTCTCTGCCCCCAAACCCACGTGGACAGCTCACGGCTGGTCTTACTTGTCCCCTGTCCCTGAGGTGGGCTCCAGATGTGACCTCCCGCGTCTGCCAGGCCGTGGCTGCTCCCAGCCCAGGCTGGAGTACCAGCATGTGGCCTCTGCCCATTTGAACCAGGACGGACCTGCCCACTCACCTCCACCCGACTGCTGTGTCCAGGGAAATGAGGAGAGGAGTTGAAGCAGCTCCCCAGGCCAGAGCCACAGACGGGGTTTGGTAATGTCACATCAAGTCGGGAGAGAGGCAGACATGCTCCCAGCATGAGAAAGCCCGGAATCAAGCTGGCAGGAAGACATGCACCCTCCGGGCGGTCACTGGGATCTGTGGGCAGGACGGTGACACTTGCAATAGAAGACGCCTGACGTGGTTCAGAGAGTTCAAGACGATCACAAAGAAGGAGAAAGACAACTCGGCTCCAGGGAGGCAGGTCGCCTGCTCCGCTCCTCCGACTTCAGGGTCCTAGGCTCTCCTCACAGGAGCCGCAGGAGTGAACGGGGGCCCTAAACTCTGCGGGTCTGGGACACCCCGACCCAGGGGACAGCCCCCGGGAGTGGAGGGAAGCAAGTGGCCTGGACTGAGGATCAGAAGGAGTCGAGTGGGCCATCTGGCCAGCTCGGGACTCCATGGGGTCACACCTGGGGCCGGGCAGGAGGCCAGGTTCAAGCTGCCGCTGCACCTGCTCTGGGCCCACTGCCACCCTGGCTCTGCACAGGCTGGCCTGGAGGGCACCTCTCCTCCTTGAGGCCGTGTGCACGTGCATGCGTGTGTGCTGTATGTGCTTATGTGTCTGTGTGTGTATATGCATTTGTGTCTGTGTCTGTGTGTGTGCATCTGTGTGTGTGCCCGTCTCTGTGCATGTGTGCATCTGTGTCTGTGCATCTGCGTGGGGCACTTTTCTGGCAGTCAGAGACTAGACTGGCCCTGTTTCTCCAGGTCAGCAGTGAGCACCCGGCACTGACAGTCAGTGATGTGAAGCCCAGTGATCCCTGGAAGACGGCGCCTGGCTAGAGGGAGTCTGCATCTATTGGGCACATCGGGTGTCTACGACACAGAGGGGAAGGTGCTTACTGGGAGCATAGGATGTCTGTGAGCACAGGTCTGTGAGCACAGAGTCTGGGAGCACAGGGTCTGGGAGCACAGGGTCTAGGAGCACAGGGTCTGTGAGCACAGGGTCTAGGAGCACAGGTCTAGGAGCACAGGGGATCTGGGAGCATAGGGTCTGGGAGCACATGGTGTGGGAGCACAGGGTCTAGGAGTACAGGTCTGGGAGCACAGGGTCTGGGAGCACAGGGGATCTGAGAGCACAGGGTCTAGGAGCACATGGTGTGGGAGCACAGGGTCTGGGAGCACAGGTCTAGGAGCACAGGGGATCTGAGAGCACAGGGTCTAGGAGCACAGGGTCTGGGAGCACAGGGTCTGGGAGCACAGGTCTAGGAGCACAGGGTCTAGGAGCACAGAGTCTGGGAGCACAGGGTCTGGGAGCACAGGTCTAGGAGCACAGGGTCTGGGAGCACAGGTCTAGGAGCACAGGTCTAGGAGCACAGGGTCTGGGAGCACAGGGTCTAGGAGCACAGGGTCTGGGAGCACAGGGTCTGGGAGCACAGGGTCTAGGAGCACAGGGTCTGGGAGCACAGGGTCTGGGAGCACAGGGTCTAGGAGCACATGGTCTGGGAGCACAGGGTCTAGGATCACAGGGTCTGGGAGCACAGGGTCTGGGAGCACAGGTCTAGGAGCACAGGGTCTAGGAGCACAGGGTCTAGGAGCACATGGTTTGGTAGCACAGGGTCTGGGAGCACAGGGTCTGGGAGCACAGGGTCTGGGAGCACAGGGTCTGGGAGCACAGGGTCTAGGAGCACAGGGTCTAGGAGCACATGGTCTGGGAGCACAGGGTCTGGGAGCACATGGTCTAGGAGCACAGGGTCTGGGAGCACAGGGTCTGGGAGCACAGGTCCTGGGAGCACAGGGTCTGGTAGCACTGCAGACAGGTCCCTGGCTGAGGTCTTCCACAAGAGGTGAGGTCTGGATTGAGCTGAAGTACCAGGAGACATTACTGGCACCTGTCCTTGGACAGCCCTCTGCTGGCCTGGAGGGCAGCCGTAGGTCCCTGTAGTGAGGAAGGCAGGCGGCAGGGCCTCGCTCCTCAGAGGGGCCAGAGACAGCCTGTCGCGGGGTCCAGGGGCCTCATGCCCACTCGCCTGTGCTGCTGGCCTTCCCGAGTCCTTCCCCATAGCTGCCCAAGGACCTCAGTCCTCCACTGAGCAGGAAGGTGGATTCCACACAGCCTGGTCCCCACACCAGGGCCGGCCAGGTCCTTGGAGCCACCGAATGCACGCCGACCCCGCGTGGACCGCGAACCGCCAAGTGGAGGCGCGTGCTGCGAGCTCCCTGGAGCCCGGCCAGGCAGGTGGAGGAGCCCGAGGAGAGATGAACTCCTGAGGAGCCGCAGGAGCCCCTCTAGGCCCAGCGCAGCTCCTGCCTGGCTGGCGGGCCCACCCGCTCAGGCTAGTGCTCAACGGTGCTCCTGACCAGCTGGACTTGCTGCTTCACCTGGAGCTAGACGTGCTGCCCTCCAACCCTCCAGCCACAGCCCTGAGCGGAGCTAACTTACTCTCTGAGGTGAAGTTCACGTTGCTTAAGACCGATGGCTGTAAAGCAAATGTGCTGCGCTGAGTAGGTCCACGTGCTGCTCAGTCATCCTCGGTTGTTGCAGAGTGTTCCAGCCCGTGGCCCAGGGAGCAGCTCTTCCCAGCCTCCAGCCCTGCCAACACCCACCCATTGGCATCTGTCCCTGGGGTTCCTAGTTGGGGTACTCATTCAAGTGACATCGCACACTTGGCCTTCCATGGCTGGCTTCTTTGACCTGGGTGATGGTTCTAAGGTCTGTTCACGCTGTCCCTTTTTACGGCTGAGTAATAGTCCCCTGCCTGGGTGCAGCAAGGTCTGCTCTGCGTTCCTGCAGTGGGGGGCGTCTGGGTTCTTGCCTCTGGTCCATCGAGGGCAGTGCTGCGACATTTGTGGACACGCTGCGGGGTCCTTGCTCTCTGTTCTGGGGGTCTGCCCAGGAGCGGAGTTGCCGGGCAGGTGGCAAGTCTGCGTTTGGCTTTTCGAGGCCCACAGAACCATGGTGGGCACCTACCCAGCAGCAGTGCCAGGGCTGCATTGCCCACGGTGTGGACTGCACTTCCATCGTCCACCGGGGTTCCGATTTGCTGTCTTTGATGATGCTGATGCTGAGCGTCCGTCTCTGCAGAAACACCCGTCCCAGTCCTCGGCCTGGTTACCGGGCTGCCTGCTGCTGCCCGGTGGCAGGCAGTGCCTCCCACTCTCCTGGTGCCAGCCTCTTACCAGGTCTACGACTTCCACCTCTGGCACAGCCTGTCCTCAGCTTTCTTTTTTTGGCATTTTTTAGAATTTGCTCAAATTATCTCCACAGGACAGTGTAATGCACTTCGACCCCTCAGACAACAGAGAACGACCTCTCATCTGTCTGGTTGTACCTGATGTAGACTCACACAGGTCATGCAGTCACATATGCACACAGGACGATTATGTCTGACTCATTCTGCTGTCCTTCCTACCCCCATGCCCTTCCCCTCCCATCACTCCCCTCTGTCAAATCCAAAGTACCCCTATTCTCTGCCCCGCTTACTGTGAATTAGCATCTGCATATGAGAGAAAACATTTGGCCTTCGGTTCTTTAGGGCTGGTTTATTTCACTTAGCATGATCTTTTCCAGCTCCATCCATTTACTGGCAAATGCCATGATTTCATTCTTCTTTAAGGCCGAGTAATATTCCATTCTGTATATATACCACAGTTTCTTTATCCATTCATCTGTTGAAGGGCACCTACATTGTTTCCATAGTTCAGTTATTGTGAATTGAGCTGCTATGAACAATGATGTGGTTGCTTCACTGTACTAGGCTGATTTTAAGTTCTTTAGGTATAAACCTAGGAGTGGGATAACTGGGTCAAATGGAGGTTCCATTCCAAGTTTTCTGAAGAATCTCCATACTGCTTTCCATAATGGTCGCACCAATTTGTAGTCCCACCAGCAATGTATGAGTGAACTTTTTCCCCACGTCCTTGTCAACACTTATTGCTTGTATTCTTGATAATTGGCATTCTGACTGGAGTGAGATGGAATCTCAGTGTAATTTTGATCTGCATTTCTCTAATTGCTAGAGATGTTGAACCTTTTTTCATATATTTGTTGATCGATTGTATTTCTTCTTCTGTGAAGTGTCTGTTCAGTTCCTTTGCCCATTTATTGATTGGGTTATTTGGTTTTTTAGTGTTAAGGTTTTAGTAGTTCTTTATATATCCTGGAGATTAATACTCTATTTGAGTTATGTGTGGTAAAGATGTTCTCCCATTCTGTAGGCTCTCTGTTCATGTTATTGATTGTTTCCTTTGCTCAGAAGAAGCTGTTTAGTTTGATTCTGTCTCATTTATTGATTCTTGATTTTACTTCTTGCGATTCTGGGGTTTTGTTAAGAAAGTCAGGTCCTAAGTCGACACGATGAAGATCTGGACCTATTTTTTCTTCTATTAGGCACAGGATCTGTTCTAGTGACTAAGTCTTCGTTCACTTTGAGTTGATTTTGTGCAGAGTGAGAGATAGGGGTTCGATTTCATTCTACTATACATGGATTACCAGTTTCCCAGCACCATTTGTTGAAGAGGCTGTCTTTTATCCCGTGTATATTTTTGGCACCTCTGTTTAGTATGGGATAACTGTATTTATGTGGGTTTGTCTCTGTGTCTTCTGTTTTGTACCCTTGGTCTACATGTCTGTTTTGGTGCCAGTGCCATGCCATTTTTGTTACTATCGCTCTGTAGTGTAGTTTAAGGTCCGATATTGTGATGCCTCCTGCTTCATTTTTTCTTGCTAAGGATTGCCTGGGCTATTCTGGGTCTCTTATTTTTCAAATGAATTTAATAATTGCTTTTTCTAGTTCCATGGAGAATATCATTGGGTTTTTAATAGGAATTGCATTGAATCTGTATAGCACTTTTGGTAGTATGGCCATTTTGACAATGTTAATTCTGCCTATCCAAGAGTGTGGGAGATCTTTCCATCCTCTAAGGTCTTCTTCAATTTCTTCCTTTAGTGTTCTGTAGTTTTCATTGTAGAGGTCTTTCATCTCTTTTGTTAGATTGATTCCCAAGTATTTTTTTGAGGCCACTGTGAGTGGAGTGGTTTTCCTAGTTTCTCTTTCAGTGGATTGATCACTGATGATAGGAATGTGTTTGATTTATGGGTGTCAGTGCCATATCCTGCTACTTTGATGAGTTCATTTATTGTAGAAGTTTTGTGTTGGAATTTCCTGGTTCCTCTAAATATAAAATCATGTCGCCAGCAAATAGTGATAGTTTAAGTCTGTCTTTTCTTATTCGTATCCCTTTAATTTCTTTGGTCTGCCTGACTGCTCTGTTAGAGTTTCAAGAACAATGTCGAATAGAAGAGGTGAAAGGGGGCGTCCCTGCCTTGTTCAGTTCTTAGAGGAAATGCTGTCAGTTTTCTCCACTTCAGATGACGCTGGCGTTGGACTTGGCCAGCGTGTTGAGGCACACGTTCCTACTGTCCCTACTTTTCTAGTGCTCTGAACGTGAGGAGGTGCTGTTTTTTGTCAAATTCTTTCTCTGCATCTGTTGAGACAATCATATGATTCTTGTCTCTAAGTCTGGTGATGTGGTGAATTACGTTTATTGATTTCTGTATGTAGAGCCAACCCTGCAGCCCGGGAATCTCAGGTGTGCAATACCGTGAACGATGTACTCGCACACCCCCAAACACTCCACAGAAACAGGCGTCTGGCCCAGAGTAGTTGCTCAGTAACGAGCATAAAAGGGACCTGGGAAGTGATCATGGACCGCTGACCGTCCTGACCACCCGGGGCCAGACTGGCAGAGCAGGAGGGTGAGCTGAGAGCAGGCCCCTTGCTTCCCGACGTCGCACAGAGCCAGGCCAGGCAGCGGAAGAGGCAGCGGCTAGTCTGTTAAGCGTCCTCACCTTCTTGGCTGCAAAATTATTTTGTGGTTAGAATAAATAAACAAACAGAGCTTATGCAGAGCCTGTGTGCCGCGTGGCGCCGCCAGGTGGGAAGGGCTCTGTCGGTGCTTCCGAAAGCGCAGCCCCAGGGAGGCTGGCATGACACCCGCCCTCCTGCTGGGCACAGCTTGTCCCAGAGGCTGGGCGCTCTGTGCCACCTCCAGGCTTGTCCAGGAGCGCGTGACGGGCAGAGCGTCATCCACGTGCCTGCGTCCAGCTGCAGAGGTGGCCCGGGACGCTTACTCTTGACTTTGGGAGGAATTGACGCAAGAGTGGGAAACTCGCTGGAGCGGTTCGCTGGTCAAGCAGCGAAGTGTGGCAAGAACCCGACGGCGTCCCAGAGAGTCCCGCTCAGTGCTGGTGAAGAGAAAGCTGCTCCCGCTGGCCCACCAGGAGGCGGGGAAGTGGCCGTCACAGGCCACCTTCTCAGCCATGGCCACGGAACCTTCCTGCCTGCAGACCGTCCTGAGCCATCCCTCGAGGAATGGACCTGTGCACAAGAGACGCTGGAGTGGACCCACGTGGCCTCAGACGCGAGGCTGGGTGTGCGCAGAATGGGGCCCACCACCCAGGCAGCCTGAGCTCGGGTCTTACTGTGCCTCCGAGCCTGTGCCTAGCTGTCCCCCAGAAAAGGGTCCGGCACCCAGATTCCCTCCAGGGACGGAGCCTGCCGCTGCCCCTGAGAGGTGGGAGGGCTGTCGGGTCAAGCTCTCCCCTCCAAGGGTGGCCTCCAGCGAAGGGTGGAGGGGCGCTCCTGCTGCAGAGGCCGCCCGCCTGTCCCATCAGCCAGGCCCCCCGTGCCACAGTCACCTGAGCTGGCACCCAGCCCTGCGCGTCCACCATGGCAAAGCCGCCAAGTCCAGGTGCCCATCTGAATCACAATCCTCCACAACTGACCCTCTGGCAATGTGTCCAACGGTCCCCAGGCCCCCGCCCGAGGCTGAGGCCGAGGCCGAGAAAGGCTGCAGACTCCCCGGTCCCAACGCCTGTCTCGGGTGAAAGGCTGACCTGGCCCGTCAGGGAAGAGCTTCCCAGAGTCGATGACCCCCACACGCCCGGGACGCAGATCAGCAGGTGCCCAGGTGCCTGACTCAGTCAGGAAGGCCCGGCTGAGAGAGGAGGCCCAGGCCGTAACCCGGCTCCCCGAGCCGCTGAGGAGCTGGGCACTGCAGTCTTTAACCGTGATGGGAACAGTCGCGAGGGCGACACGGAACTCAAGTCCTCAGGCCTCGGTCAGGCAGTGACGTCCGAGCTGCTTCTCTCCCAGCTGCACCCTCACCAGGAAGAAAGCCGTCAGGTCCCCGTGCAGTCAGCAATCGACTGCACGAGCTCTTGTCCGTGATGAGCAGAGAGGCTGGCAGAGGCCCGTCCTCCTGCAACTAAGCAGCCTCAGGCCCTGGCGAGCCAAGCCCTGCATGACCATGCCCGCTACCCACCTCATCCCAGGACTCAGTTCCCTTGCCTCTGCGATGGGCTGTGCAGCCAGCTCAGGGAGTGTCCTATCCAGGACGCACTCCAGTGACCAGACGTCCTGCTCAGCAAGCGGAATGCCCACGCTGCCGGCAGGGGCGAGGCCCAGCCCAGGGAGGACCCACGGAGCCTGAAGGGGCGAGGCCCAGCCCAGGGAGGACCCACAGAGCCGTGGATGACCCAGGGGCGAGGCCCAGCCCAGGGAGGACCTACAGAGCCATAGAAGTCCGAGGCCACCCCAGCCCGCCTGGGCCTCACCAGCATAGGTATCCAGCACCCGGTCCTGATGCTGAGGAGCCACGTTGCCCCCGATGGGAGACACCTGCCCCTCCCCCATTCACTGATTGCCGCCTGCTTGCTTCGCCCCGTCCTGAGGTGCGGCCTCCCTGCCTGGCCCTCCAGCCCTCCTGAACATCCGCAGGAGTGACCATGGCCTGGGACCAACAGCTGGGCTCTCCGCGTGCACCAGTGTTGGTCCTAAACACGTACTGACCTCATCCAACGCGACCTTTCAAAGAAGGTTGAGCACAGCTATCTTTATTCCACATTCCATATAAAAAAGTGGGGTTCAGGGAAACAATCCTTTTCCAACAATCACACAGCTGGAAAGTGGTCAAGGCAAGATTCAGACAGATCGTTCTGATCCATAACCCTGCTTGTTATGGATCAGAAAAGTCAAATCAATATTTATAAACAATGTAATTAAAATAGTAAATAAGGGTTTTAATCTGCTTCTCCCTAAAAACTGATGCGCTGGCCACTTTTCGCAAGTTCATTTACCTGCACATGAGTTCTTGGCAATGTGTGTTCACATACAGTGTCCATTTTAATGGTTTGCTTGTTTTCTTGTTATTGAGTCTTGAAAGTTCTTTATATATTCTGCATACAAGACTTTTATAACACATGCTTTGCAGATATTCCCCCCTACAAATGTTCCCATGGCTGGTCTTTTCCTGCTCTGACCAGTATTTGATTGACAGATGAGCTGCTAGTCCTGGTGAACTCTAACCTACCTATTTTCCAGAGCGCCTGACTTCTCACCTGCTGTGCACAGGTTTTGATGAATTTCTCCAGGAAATGAGTTTCATGACACAGGCCCCCTTTGCACAGAGCACCCAAGACCTTCTGAAAAGTAGGGAGGCCTGCTTCCCCCGGGGGGTTGTGAAGGAAGCTGCTGACCAGCCTTCGCTATGTCGATGGCCGACAGCCCTGGGAATCCCGGTGGCCCTGGTTGGCAAAGCCCCCCACTGGCAGGGTGTGGTGGCTCCTTCCCGAGGGCCTGACCCAGAGCGTCCGGCCTGCAGAACCCACCCCGCCCCCAGCCTCTTCCAGGTTCTCTTCAAACCATGTCCACCCATTCGCTCCCCAGAGGTGCGAACACACGCCGTGACCAGGCCCTGTGCCAGGTCTGGAGGGAGCGAGGTCAGCACAGCAGACGGGCAGGACCTGCTGGGCGCTGTGCCGTGCCGGGGGAGAAAGCAACCAGAGAAACGCGCAGGTGGACGTGAAGCTGCCGCTGGGAGAAACGTTCTGGAAACAGGCCCGTGTGAGGTGGGAGAGAACCAGGGTGACGCCATGTTCTGACCGGCTCCACTGGCGCTTGCTTGTGAGGTTTCCTGTCAGCCCCTGAGGCTGCATCCACCTCGACCGTGCAGTGGCCTTCCCGCGTCCCTGTGGCCCTGACATGTCAAAAATGACTCAGAAACGTGCAGTCAAAACCATCCTCTCGTTTACTCAGAATACCTGTCTCAACAAGGTCTTTTCTGACCTACGTGCGCCTCGGTCATCCTTGTGGTTTTGCCGCAAGGGTTTATGGGTCTTGAACCCCTGCACCCCCTGCTCAGGCTGTTGTGGGTGTCGTGTGAAATGCTCAGCAGGCCGGTAGCAAAGACCCTCAGATTTGACTTATCAGGGGTGATCGGTCAGCTCTGAAGCTGTGCCCACCACACGCGTCCCGAGCACCTGGGAAGAAGGGCTCTGCGGAGCTGAGGTTGCAGGGCTGGACCGCCGGGAGCCAAGGGCAGGCTGCGACGGGGCCCAGGAGACCGCTCGAGCCCAGCTCCTGGGGCGTGAGGGGGCCCTGAGACCTTGCTGGAGGCCACCACCCTCTGCTCTGCTCACCGCCTCGACACGCAGTGGGTCCGCGCCTGCCGCCCCCGACCGCTCGCTCTCATGGCCTCAGGTCTCCGCCACCTCCCCGCCTGGCCGTCGTCTCCGAGGCCTGGGAAGCAGGCTGCTCGGTGCTGGCCTCCAACACCTTGGTGACTGAGTGCAGAAGGACCAGAGCCTGGCTCTGGGACATCTCAGCCAGGCGCCCACGGGCAGTCCCGACTCCGGGGATGTCCACACCCCGCAGGGACTCCAGTGTCCAGTGACCGGGGAGTGTGGGATGAACTGAGGCCGTAGCGTGAATGACCAGATGCCCCCAGCAGACTCCTGTGAGAATGCACAGCCGTCCCCCTGCTGCAGTGGAACCTGAGGCCGCTCAGGGTGGGGAAGAGGGGCTTCCTTTGGAGGCAGGAAGACTGGACGACCCGTCCATTGGCCTCTGCTGAGCGCCCCTGGCAGGATCCCAGCATGGCAGAGGGCATGGCTGGCCGGGTGCTGGGGAGGCCAGACCAGGACAGCCCCGCTCCTCCAGGCCACCCGCCCTGGCAGGAAGGAAGGAACTCTGCAAGGCCAGCGCTGACCCAGGGCAGCACGCTGGGGACCGGCCACCTTGCCCCACGCCTCACCCCTCTCCACCGTCCCTGGGGCCCAGGCTTCCCGGGCAGGACCTGGAGGATGCGTTCAGTTGAGTCCAGGCCATGCCTCCATCTGTGGAGACCAGGCCTAGGGGACACGCAGCAGCTCCCGCCCGACATCTGTCATGCAGGCCAGCTGCTTGTCAGTGCGTGTGGCCCACGTTCGGGGTTCACTGGCCATGCTGGTCTTGGGGTTCCACTGAAGCATTTCCTCCACAAGTTCTTCTTCGCTGCGTCCTCCACGCTTGCAGCTGTCTCTCACAGACGGACGAACTCGTTTCCGTGAACCTTACTTTGTCGATTCGTATGTACACAGAACTTGCTTTCGTACTTTAAGACATTTCTGCTCAGCACAAGGTCGCAAAGATGTTGCCTATATCTTCTTCCAGAAATGCTATCGTTTGGGGTTTTATAATTAGGTCTTAGCTACAGTTTAATTTTGCGTGAGATCCAAGGTACGAATCGAAGTCCCCTGTGTGTTTGGCTACTCAGTCGTCACGGCCACTCACTGAGCAGATGAGACTCGCCTGTGCACAGAGCTGCCCTGGTTGGACCCCGCCCAGGTGTGGGAGGGTGTGGACCTTCTCTGGTCCTTTCTCGACCGTCATGCCGCTCACACATCATCTTGTCATTGAGGTGTACAAGAAGCCCTGGAGCCCGGAGGCGTGGGCCTGTGACGTGGGCCTGTGACTCTCCTCCCCCTGCCGTGGTGCCTTCTCTCTCCTCCTGTCATCTCCCTGCACAGCTGGACCCTCCAGGGGAGCATGGCGGGACGCTGGGGTACGTCCTATCTTGTTCTGAATCTCTGCAGGAGGACGGGAGCTTCACAGGGGAGGGCCCACCGTGTGCAGCTCCTAGGGCAGCTTGCAGGCAGGGAGTGGGATCCACGTGCCACTGTACCCCAACAAGGGCGGATTCCGGGGAGCCCGCCCACCCTCGTGGGACCGACTCCATCCACTTGGACAGTCCAGCCCTCACATTCACCGTCGGACGGCTTGGGCTGACTTCCTTTTAGGACTTTTGCATCCATATGCAGGAGGGTCACGGGCCTATCACCGCCTTTCTTTTTCTTTGTCGAGTTTGGGTTTTAGGGTGCTAAGTTGGAACAAGTCCCTCCTTTTCAATTTTCTGGAAGAGCTTGTGGCTTTGATATTATTTCTTCTTCAAAGGTTTAATAGAATCCACCAGCGAAGATGCCGTGACCTAGAAATTCTGTGTGGATCTTTTAAACGACAAATTCCATTTCTCCCCTGGACTCAGGGCTTTCTTCCCAAGTGAGCTTTGACCATGTGTCCACAGGGAGCTGCCTGTGGTAACGGTGCCCACGCCGTTTGATTTGCTGGCCCAGACAGCTGTCCACAGCATTCCCTTCTGTCCCCCAGGATGTGCGTGTCCCTGGGGAAGGCACCTCTCTGCTCCTGGGTGGTAATGCCTGTCCTTCTCTTCTCCTTTCGTCTGCTCAGCTGTCCATCATGAGCCTTATTAAAGCACAGACTTCTGATCAGTTGTGGTCTCTGCTCTTCTGTGTCCCATTTCACAGAGCTCTGTGGCCATTTCCTTCTTGTTCTCCACGTTGGGTGCTCTTGCTCTGCACCCTCTAGTGTCTCCAGGTGGAAGCCAGGCCGTTGCTTTCAACCTTCCTCATCTGATAAAAGGGTCAGTGCTGACGACTACTTGGTGGCATCCTGTAAATTTGATGTGCGGTACTTTGATTTTTATTCAGTTCTAAATAATTTCTGATTTCAATTCTGATTTTTTTGGCCCATGAATTATTTAAAACTGTGTTATTGGGTTTTCAAATACTCGGGGATTTTCCAGGAGCTCTTTGTCCTTTGGAACTTAGTCGAGCTCTACTTAATTCCATCGTAGTCGTGGAACATGTTTCTGTGGCTTAGCTTCTTTAAGCTTCATGGAGACTTACGTCCTATACGTGTCATCTGAGCTCCACAGCAACCAGCCGTCACCTGCCCAGCCCTGGGCAACCACTAATCTACTTCCTGCGCCTGACATCCCAGTTCTGGATGTTTAATAGAGATGGAAGCCAGCAGGCCCCGCGGCGGCCTCTGCGGCTCAGTGGGTGCAGTAAGCTCGTCACTGACAGTTGATGCCGCATGTCACCGTGTTCACAGCACCTTTTGCAGATTTTGAGTTGCCTAGGAGACGGCCTCCTTCGGGTTGTTGCTGGACATCAGGACGAGGACGAATTCCATTTTCCTAGGCTTTTGGTGTCTCTTGTAGGTGGCCGTCCTCTTATTAAGATGAGGTGGACAGACATGCAGCTTCAGAGGCGCGTTGTGTCGCGTGAGTACAGATTTCTAGAGAAGTCTAGAGCTTCCCGCAAGAAGCCGTCATCCCCAATGACAGAGCCACCGACTGGAAAGGCTCTGCCTCAGCTGAGGAGCGTCCACATCTCAGGGACGCACTGCACTGCCCTCTGCTGAGCAGAGCTGGAGGCTGCAGCAGAGACGGGCAGGAGACAGGGCCACGCTGGGACTCCCGTCATTCACCGTTACTGGGAGTGCATTTAAAAGGCACCACTCTGCATGGGGCCCTGGGCTGGCAGGGGAAAGGGACGGGCGTGCGTCCTGCCCAGGACACTCTGCCCTGGAGAAGTCCTCTCGGTTGCCTGTGGACTCCTGCTCAGCACGACCTGCACACTCAGGAACTCCGCACCTGGACTCCGCCTGGGACACTCGTCCCAGGGGCCACATCAGAGCTGATCCCAAGGGGGTGGTCAAGTCCATAAGCGTCAGAGCTGAAGACGAAGGGAGTGTGACTCCACAGCCTCGAGCCCAAAGCCCCTGTGACAAGTCCATCAAACCTGAGTGGCTGGCCCTTGGGCCAGGCGTTCAGGAGCGGCCTGACCCTGTGGGGCGGCAGCCTGGTGTCCGCTGGGGCGGGAGTCAACTATGTGCAGGTTCAACCACGGCCAGCGGGAGTGCTTCCCCGTGGCCGGTCCACACAGTAACGCTGCCAAGGTGGCTCCCTCCGTGGGCCTCGTCCCTGTGACGGGATGGCTGGCCTCCCCCAGTGCCTGGCTCAGGGGACCAGCCACGCGCTAACATGCCTCCTGGGTCCTGCTCTGAGAAGGACCCCATGTTGTACAGCGGGCACGGCAAGCCTCAGCTCCACGTGGGCCCGGCTGCACAGGGCGTGGACCCCGGGGCAAGCCCTGGGCCATCAAGGGCCACTACCACATTACTGTGCTTTCTCTATCATCTGGGCCGTGAGGGCCAGAGTCTAGCTGCTCTCTGCCAGCCCCCCCTCCAGACTCCAGGCGTTACTCCACCTCCGGCAGAAGGTCTGTGGGCAGGAGCCCCAAGCCCTTGAGGGCCCGGCTCTTAGAGAGCGTCCAGCAGGTGGAGTGGGCTCTCCCACACGGTCCCTGGAGCTCCTCCAGTGAGCAGGGTCCAGACTACTCTGCATGTGCCTGGGGTGCCTACTGCTGGCTCAGGGTGGCAAAGGAGGCAGCCTGGCCCTGCGGCTCACTCCGCCCAGCGCCCACTCTGCCCCAGCAGTCCCAGGCCACCCGAGGGCTTGCCCGTCTTCTCTGCCTGAGCTCCAGAAGTCCCTTCCCCCCTAGCCAAGGCTCTCATGGTGGCAAAAACAGAAAACTAGAGGAATCTGGATAACAACTGGGATATGGGGGCCGGGGTTGTGGCTGAGTGGCACTGGGTTCGATCCCCAGGAACTAACACACGCACACAAGTTTCAGCCAGGCGTGGTAACACCTCCATAGTTCCCAGCTCATCGGAAGGACGCGGGAGGCTGAGGGAGGAGGACCATTTGAGCCCTGGAGTCTGAGGCCAACCTGGGCACTAAGAAAACGATGAACACTGAAAAGATGTCACAGGTTGTAAGTGGAGTCACAAAACAAGAGGAAAGAGTGAGTAACAGTGAATCTTCAAAACTGAAGAAGAGGGCTGGGGTTGTGGCTCAGTGGTAGAGTGCTCGCCTAGCATGTGTGAGTGAGGCCCTGGGTTTGATCCTCAGCACCATATAAAAATAAAATAAAGGTATTGTGTCCACACCTACAACTAATGTATATATAAAAGAACTGGGATGTAAAGTTGCTTGGAATCTGAGACAAATCTCTATTGCTCCTAAAATATAATCTAGGAGACCTGACGCTAATGCGCAGGAGCAGCTTATTTTCGGACATTGCTCTGACATCCAGCATTCGTCCTAACCGCGTTTATTCTAATTAAGATTTCTTCTGTAAACTACTTGGGATTTTCACATCATCGGCAAACGATTCCGGTCCTGTTCCTTCGGCTTTAACCCTGAGACCCTGTCTCTTCTTTCTCGCTCTTCCCGCTGTGGGCTCTCCCACACGATGGGACCCCGTGGTGACAGTGGGCAGCACTCTTCTCTCTGACTGCCCTTTCTTCCCAGCTTCCAAGATGGCGGCACGTCTGCCTGCTAATAACGAGCACAGGCCATAAACAATATCAAAACAGTCGCACCACGACCCGCGGAGTGGCCGATGGCAGGTAGAAAGAGGTCACTCACCCGAGGGCCTCGAGGCCCCCTCCACGGAGGGCGCCAGGTCAGCCGTCCAGAGCGTCCAGCAGAGGGGGCAGCGCTGCCTGCACTGTGGCAGTGGCACTGGATGCAGGGCAGCAGGGTGTGGGCAGGTGAGGGCCGTCCCAGGGAGGATGCTGTGCTGACCTCCTCGGGCACCCAGACAGCAGCTGACGGGTGCCTGTACCTGGGCCTGTGGAGTGATGGCCGGGGAGTGGCCGCCTGCTCCACGCTCCTGCCCGGAAGCCCGCCCGGCCCTGCTTCCCCACGGCTAACCCACCCCGGGAGCGTGGGAGGCCGGGGTGGCACCAGAGGTGGCTCAGGGCGCCCAGGCCGTCTTCCTGGGATGCGGCCAGCCCAACGCCTCATGCAGCTCGGGCAGCAGGCCCCTGCCCGGCCTCTGCCGCAGGGTCGGGCCCTGGCCACCAGATCTCCCCTTGGCTCGGCCTGGAGTCCCCAGCCCTGTGGCGGGGCAGGGACAGGGAAGGGGTGGGGCTGCCGGCACTGTGCTCAACCCCGGTAAAGTGAGAGCATGAGAAACGAGGGGTGGCGGCCAGGGGGCTGAGCCACAGAGGAGGGCCCAGCCTGCCCTCAGCACCCAGCCCTGGCCGGGCGGAGACGCAGGGCACAGGGGAGGCCGAGGGGAAGGACGGCGGGCGGCAGGGAGCGCGAGCGGCCCGGCAGCTGCTCATGTTGGACAGACGGGCAGAGTCCAAACCTCGCCACAGTCAAGGAGCCTCAGGAACAGCTCACATTTTAAATGAAGCGCAAGAAGGTCCAGGTCCTGAGAGGAGGACGTCACGCAGGTAAAGGCTGTGCCCCAGGGAGAAGGGCACAGGGGACCTACCCACAAGCCCCGAAACACAGCCTCCACAAAATCCAGCTGGCTGAATGCAGGTTCCATCCCTAGTCTCTTGAGGCGACTCTGTACCGCTCTCCAGAGTGCTGTGCTAGTGCGCAGTCCCAACAACAGTGTAGGAGAGCACCTTCCCCATCCCCGCCCGCCTTTATTGTTACCTACGTCCTTGTTGATTTGCATTCTGACTGGAGAGGAAGTTGCGATGTACTTTGACTTGCATTTCCCTGGTTGCTAAGGACGTTGAACATTTTTCCATATCCTTTTTGGCCATTTGCGTTTCCTCTTTTGAGAGCTGTCTGCTTAGTTTGTTTGCCCAGTAGAAGATGGAGAGACCGCCCATCATGATCTCGGATAGGCAGAATTAACACTGTTAAAATTACATACTACCAAGGGCGATCTGCAGATTCCATACAATCCTCGTCAAAATACTGACGACAAACTTCACAGAACTAGAAAAAACTGTCCTGAAAGTCCTTTGGAAGAATTGCCAAGGAAGTTCTGAGTAACATGAGTGATTCGGAGGCACCATGATACCTGATCTCAAAATATACCACAGAGCTACAGAGAGAAAAACAGCCCAGCATGGGCACCAAAGAGACACGGAGACCCGGGCAAGAGGACGGGAGACACGGAGGCAGAGAGAGACACAGAGACCCGGGGAAGAGGACGGGAGACGCAGAGGCAGAGAGAGACATGGAGACCCGGGGAAGAGGACGGGAGACGCGGAGGCAGAGAGACACAGAGAGCCGAGGAAGAGAACAGGAGACGCAGAGGCAGAGAGAGACATGGAGACCCGAGGAAGAGGACGGGAGACTCGGAGGCAGAGAGAGACATGGAGACCCGGGAAGAGGACGGGAGACGCGGAGGCAGAGAGACACAGAGAGCCGAGGAAGAGAACAGGAGACGCAGAGGCAGAGAGAGACATGGAGACCCGAGGAAGAGGACGGGAGATGCAGAGGCAGTCCACAGAGTCCACACAGATCCCATCATCTGGCCCTTGACAGAGGGGCCAAAAACATGTCTGGGAAAAGAGAGCTTCCGTACAAATGGTGCTGGGACAAGTGGTTATCCCTATGTAGAAGGAAGCCAGCTCCCTACCCCCTCACAAAGCTCACCTTCAAGTGGACCAAAGACCCAGGCATCAGACCAGAACCCTGGCCACTGCTGGAGGGAAACAGGGCCTGCACTCCAACAGACTCAGGCACTGACTTCCTTGACGAGACCCTGAAGCTCGAGAAATAAACCAAGAGTCAATACATGGGCGCCACAAAACTACAGCCTCGGCTCAGCACGGGGAGTGATCAAGGCCCAGAGAGCCACAGACAGGGAGATCTCCTCTGCCGCTCTCCTCAGGAGGCTGACGTCCAGAGTGCACAGGAGCAAGACCCTAAGCGCCCACCGCCAGGCAAGGCCCTCGGTGCGGGAGCCTGTCCGCAGGGTGGGGGCCTCGGGACGCTGCCCCTCACAGCCCCCTGCCTGCCACAGTTCAACCTCAAAGAAGACCTGAGGTACACACGAGGACAGGTAATCGTAGACGGTTTCAGGCCTTTGTACGCATCTGCGATCAGAAGCCCTGTGAAGAACTCACTTCCTTCAGTTTCAGATTCACTGTGCGTGAGTCAATTTGCCTTAAACGGATTTTTTGCAAAATAACAATAATGACTTGGAATGATATTTTTTAAAGTGCTCATATGTAAACATTCAAAAGAACAAAGAACACCATCTAAATGATCACTTTGTTTACAATAATGAGAAATTAGCTAATAATAAAATGTCGCTATCGAAATGAGAAAAAATGTGTCAACAAACGTCCCAGATTCCTCACCTTTTTAACCTGCTGAAGGCCCCTGTTTCCTCTGCCCACAGACTCCCAGAAGAGCTGCAGCCACACATGAGTCAGGACACTAGGCAGAGAGACAAGGACAGGGGCAAAATGCCCAGAGAAATGCTGGGGTGAAGAGCAGATGGCAGGAGCTTCCAAGAGCCGGGCTTGGGGGAGTCAGAGGGTGGCAGAGCCATAGAGGATTCTAGAACTGTGCCTGAGTCATGGCAGGAGCCTCAGCAGCCCTCTGAAGGAGCAAGGCAGGCCCTTGGATTGTGCCCTGGACGCCTAGCTAACCTATCTGTCGGAACTCGGGGCCTCAAGAGGTAGTGAAGCCCTGGGGAGATAGCTCAGTGGGTAGAGTGCTTGCCTTGCAAGCACAAGTCCCTGGGTTCAATCCCCAGCATGGCACAAAAAAAAAAAAAAGGCAGTGCAGTTACTAGAATTACATGCTCATATATTAGGAACTTTATTTTCCTCTGATTCTATCAGAAAAAAAAATTCTAACCACTGGTTCTATTAGAGGAAACTTCTAACCACAGTGAGGAGATCAGAATATCACATTCCCCGAACTTTGGGGAATACCAAATACCAAAATACCATGGTAGTGGATGTGACTGCTTTCAGGAAATGTTGTATTGAGCTCTGAAAATACATGCTTTCTTAAACAGCTGAGCATGTGCAGGTCTCTAAAGCAGGACACCGTCTCCAGCTCTAGGGCTGTGTGACATTACGATCCAGAGAACCCCTCACGTCTCCCCACGACTACTGTAGACAGTGTACGACATGTGATTCAGACACGGCTCACGTGTCTCCAGCTCCACTGCAGACGGAGTGTGACGTGTGATTCAGACACGGCTCACGTCTCTCCAGCTCCACTGCAGACGGTGTGTGACGTGTGATTCAGACACGGCTCGTGTCTCCCCCAGCTGCTGGTTTCAGCCTTCCTCTTTCACTCAGTTCCAGTCCATTTCATCTCTATGTCTACATGTTTACCTTCATGCCACAAAATATCATATTTATTGTTCTTACTTCCTGATTTCTTTGCACTCCACACTTTGTCTAGTGACTTCCTAATTTGGAACATGAGGCTTTAACTTTCTTACACGCCTTTCCTCATCCTCCCACATTGTCTGGGTTTTATAAACCTCTCAGGGCTCTGTGAACGTGACTGGTGGATGCCTGATGGACTAGAACGTCTCTCTCCTGCGCACATTCGCTTTACGTCGGAGTTCATGGGGGCTCATGTTTTCACGTGCTGTTTCCGTGCGCACCAGGCACTGAGTGTCACTGAGCCCTGGCGAGAGCTGCCTGGTCATCCAGAGTGCTCCTCCTCACTTCCCGCATGGCCAGCACACTGGCCCTCTCTCTGCCGGCTCCCTGAGTCCAGGTCCCATTCCGATCCGCCTCCCCCGAGCCTCCCTCCAGGGTTCCTCCTGATGGCCTGGGTTTGGCCCCGGCTGCCCCTGGAACCCAGGCTGAGCCCCACTTCCTGGAGCCCTGCAGACTTCTGGTTCCCACAGGCAACTCCGCTCACCTCCACCTGTCCTCAGCAGGCTGGGCTTCCTGTCTTCTCATTCTCAACGTCCTCGGTGTCCCTGGGCTGTGACTCTGACTACAGCTGATGCCTGCAGTGCCTGCTCCCCAGCCCTGCGGCCCTGGTTCCTCCTCCTCCTCTCCCCTGCCGGGCGCCCAGGAGGGTGGTGTGCTGATGCTGGCCCTGGGCTGGGCCCGGGCAGGGCGCCCTTGTTCAGTGATGATTACAGGTGATTTCTCAATGGCCCTCCAGAGTCCATTACCACTCCAATGTCCAAGAAGGGCAGAAGCGAGTCCAGGCGCCCAGGGAGGGTGTGCAGGTGAGAGGACAGGTTGGAAACAGCAGAAGGCAGGCTGGGAAGACCAGCTGGCCATTGTCCTGCTGCCCCTGGACCCTCACGCACATGCCCACCTCCCCAGTGGGCAGACCCTGCATCTCAGTGCCATTGACAGGCCACAGTTGAGGCTGCGGCTGAGAGTCCAGCAACACTGGGGTTGGTGGTGCAGGCCACTGGCTGCTCTGGGGCTTGGCAGGCAGATCCCAGGGGCCTCTGCTCCCCTCCCCCCGGTGACTCTGCTGCCATGGGGAGCCCACTCCACACCCCACGGGCTGACGGACTGCCAAGCTCACGCGACCAACTCCAGGGGCCCTTCAAAGTGGACCGAAAGGTGGGCCTCGTAAGAATGGATGTCCAGCTCCTTCCGAGGGCAGCAGCTGATTCCTTCATGGGGGAAGGTCTGCACTTGTACTGCGGACTGGACTGTCCTGCGCCCTCCAGGGCAGCTGAGTGTCCTGTGCCCCACCTCAGCCCACAAGTAGCGGACAGAGGGCTGGCCCAGAGCCCTCGGGTCAGGGAAGGGGAATGAGAGGTAAGGCCGTCACCCCAGGCCCCCCAAAATGGACATTCAAGTCATGGTCCACAAAAGAACTGGGAGAAGAAGGGGCAGTAGAGAGACAGCAGTTGGAAGCTGGGGGGATGGTGGCCCTAGATCTGTGATCTTCCAGAGCAGGAAAGTCACCCTTCCTTCTCACCAGTCACCAGTCTCTGCTGACTGCCGAGTGAGGGACTCTAGAGGGCTGGCAGGTGGCCATCTGTGCCGATGGCCATGCTGGGGTGCCTTCTAGCCGTCCTCCTGGGAGCAGAAGTGCCAAAGGCAGGCCCAGAGCTCCAGGAAGAGGCCCGCCTGACCTCAGCTCCCAGATGCCCCGGCCCTTGCTCGGCACTGCGCAGGCTGCCCGAGACCCCAGGGGCCACACCAGGACCCTCAGCACAAGACACGTCCCAGGGCCCCAAGGGCTCCGTCCTTCCCCACTGCTGTGTGCACCGGGAGGAAAGAGCACGGGTGCTATGACCATCACCAAGACAAGGTCACTGCGGGAATGAGCTCACCTGGAGAAGAAGCCGTCCACCCAGGGACGAGCGTCCGAACAGAGCGACGGGCAGCACCACACCGTCAGTCTAAGAACTGCAGAAGCAGCAGGGAGCCACGTGGACAGTGTGTCCACCACAGGGACGGTGTGTCCAGGTGAAGCCTCCCAAACAGCCGCAGGCAGCGGGGACCTCCAGCTGGGGAGCAGAAGCCTAGGCCCGCCACCAGGACCAAGCCGTGCCTCCGCCACCCCTGCCCAGGCGGATGTGGAAGAAATAAACAGGGTCATAACATAGAAATGGACCTCATGCCAGAGTCTGGTCACAGAAAGTCCACCTTCTCAAGCACACACCAAGAGTCCCGAGAACTGACATGCGTTAGGTCACAAACAACATGGCGGTCAATAAGAAGCATCCTGTGGAAAGGGGACATGCAGAAAGCCACTGCAGCATGGTCACTGGGAACAGGCAAGGGGGGTTGAAGTTCCAGCACTTGACAAAGGTGCACCTCAAATCCGGGGCAGATACGGACTTTTAAATAAATGGTCCTAGGACAGCCAGCCAGTGGCTTTAAAAAGGTAGCACAGATCCATGCTCTGTTCCAGCTACAGAAACAAATTCTAAGTGGATGGGGAATTTCGTTAACCCAGAGCCACAGATGAAGAAATCTGGTGGCATTTTTCATGGGGATTGCAATGAACTTACAAAGTTGTGTGCCTGTGTTTGTGTGTGCGTGTTTACATTGTAGGCGCCAATGCCAGTTCTTCTTGTGCCCACCTGGAAAGGCTGTTGAGGGGTCTCCTCAGCCCCCTGAGATAAGCGCATCCTATTTCCTGCCTATGTCTCTTGACGCGGCGACCTTGCTGGGTCCCCCAGTCCGGCACTGAGCTCCCCTGCTGGGGTAAACCCACCTGGTGGGCGTGTGGCTTCCTGACGGGGCGTTGACGTCCTGTCCGTGCTTGAACACAGAACAACACTCACAAGTGACTTAGCTTTCCTTACTTGTGTCACTTTTATCAAGTTTGGGTAAAAACATCATACTTGCTTCACAAAAATAATCAGAAAAGTGAAAAGAACTGACCAATGTCCTCCCCACGTGTCCTCCCGTCTGGAAGGCCTGCCAAGTAGCGCTGGGCCCGCGGGCTGCCTCCTCTCTTTTGTCCTCAGCCCTTTCCTTGGTGGACGGCGCCAGCTCTGAACTCTCGTCCCGCTTTCTCCTCTGGTCTCTCTGGTGACGGATCAGGGTTTTGAGGGGTCTCCTGTCACCCAGTTACCTGTTTCTTCCAGGGACTCGTGTTCAGTCTGCTCATCATTTTTTTCCCCCAAAATGTGTCATTTTTTTTCAATTTACAAGTTACACACAGAAATGCACACAAAGGCACACATATGATTTTTCTCTTTTACATGCATAGGATCACACTAGTACAGTATTTTGTGACTTGCATTTCCCTTTCAACAATGTTTAATTTTCTATATTACCTAGTCTTACACTATATACGTTTAATGATTCCATAGGAAACCACTATGTAGTGGTATTATAATAATATTTGGCCAGTCACCTATCGGTCTATTTGGGCTTCCAATTTATTATTATATAAATATGCTGCACTAAATATTCCGGTAACTGACTCATGTGCAACTATTATTACTTTTTTTTTCTTTGAAGATTCAAGATATTTTATTAACAACTACCACAAACAATAAGATAGCTCAATTAGATTTCCAAGTACAAAATCAACATACAAAAATCATAGTTTACATATATTCAAACAATATTTTGGAATATTTAATGGAAGAAAATTTCACATATAACAGTAACAACATATTAATATGTTTGTCAATAAAAAGGTGAGACCTATTAAAAATAAAAATTAAAATACCACTGAAGCCAAAAAATAGCCTCTCTACAAATAGAAGGAACATATTATTGTGTAAATTAATTTGTAAATTTAACAAAACCTCAATGAAAACTTAATAGTTTTAAGCTATATCACCTGATGCTAAATTTAGTGAAAAAAATAAACATAGAAGTAGGATCAGCACTAAAACTAACTTTTTAAAAGCCTAAATAATTTAAGAGTATCATACTGGTCTATTAGCAAAACAGAAGTAAGTACACTCAGATACGTATAGAAATTGAATGTATAATGAGGACATAATCTCAAATCACTGGGAAAAAGAAGTAGTCAATAAATGTTATAGGGATACATAAAGTACTATCCCTGCCTACCTCATATACCATGATAAAGTCCATATGTACCAAAGATACTTTTTGAATAACACAACCATTAAATAATAAAAAGAAAACTTGAAATTTTTTTTCATTACAAATCTGGAGTTAGCAAGAACTATCTAACCTTTCATGACTCAAAATCCCCAAGTCATAAATTATTTCACTGATACTTTTTGTTACATAAAAATCCATTTTTATGGAAAGAAGTATCATAAACGTAATTTTTAAAAAAGACAACTAGGGGAGATATTTACAGCTCATACCACAAAGAACCATCCTTCCTAACATGTAGACTGACAAAATCATAACCCTTTTGAAACATAGAAAAATTTCGATTGATGAGTTTAGGGCATTAACATTCAGTATTATTATTGAGATATGATCTGTATTCCCAGTCATTGTGGCTTATTTTTTTTATTTTTAACTTGACTTGGTTTCTCCTTTGATTGGTTTTTCATCCCTTTGCTGACCTACATTGTTGTTTTTCGTTTCCTCCTTATGGAATATTTTGCTGAGAATGTTCTGTAGTGCAGGCTTTATATTTGTAAATTCTTTTAACTTTTGTTTATCGTGGAAGGATTTTATTTTGTCTTCAAATCTGAAAGTTATGCTGGGTATAAAATTCTTTGTTGGTAACCATGGCTTTTGGAGCTTGAAATATGTTGTTCCAGGCCCTTCTAGCTTTTAGGGTCTGGGCTGAGAAATCTGCTGATATCCGTATTGGTTTCCCCCTATATGTAATCTGATGCTTTTCTCTTGCAGCCTTCAAAATCCTATCTTTATTTTGGAAGCTAGGCATTTTCATTATAATGTGCCTTGGTGTGGATCTGTTGTGATTTTGTGCATTTGGTGTTCTGTAAGCCTCTTGTAGTTCATTTTCCATTTCATTCTTCAGGTTCAGGAAATTTTCTGATATTATTTCATTGAATAGGTTGTTCATTCCTTTGGTTTGCATCTCTGTGCCTTCCTCAATCCCAGTAATTCTTAAACTTGGTCTTTTCATGATACCCCATAGTTCTTGGAGATTCTGTTCACGATTTCTTACCATCTTCTCTGTTTGGTCAACTTTATTTTCAAGATTAAATATTTTGTCTTCATTTTCTGAGGTTCTGTCTTCCAAGTGATCTAGTCTGTTGGTGATGCTTTCCATTGAGTTTTTTATTTGGTTTATTGTTTCCTTCATTTCAAGAATTTCTGTTTGGTTTTGTTTTCAGAGTCTCTAACTCTTTGTTGAAAAGATCTTTTGCTTCCTGCAGTTGCTCTTTCAGCTGTTTATTGGAGTGATTATTCATTGCCTGCATTTGCTCTCTTATGTCATCCTTTGCTTTGTGAATCATTTTAATTATGTATATTCTGAACTCCTTTTCTGATATGTCTTCTACCATGCTGTCATTGGATTCCATTGTTATAGAATCTTGGTTGGTTTGGATCATTTTCTTCCCTTGTTCTTTCATGTTGTTCACATATTTTCCCCTCTAGCAGTGCAGATCTGGGGTATTGCAGTTTCCCCCCTATAGGCTTATAGTGACCCTGCAGGTTTCCAAAACCTCTTCTTTAAGGGGCAGATCAATATTAGCAGTACCCAGTACAGACAATATGCAGCCCTTAACCGAATAGCCCCTATAAAGATGTTAAGAATATTGTCATAATAAACAGAGAGGATGAGTTCAATTATTATCTTCAGTATAACAAATAGATTTGCAATGAGATCTGCAGTTTCTAGTGGAGGGCAAAGAGGATGTGGAGGGGTGTAGGATGTAACTGTTAATGGGATAAGAGAAGAATATATAGAAGTACGAGATTGTAGGAAGAGTGAAAGCAGAATCTAAAGAAGTTGGGTTGCTAGCATGAGAAAAGGGAAAAAGAGACTCTGAGGAAACAGATAAATGAAAGGAAAATAGAGAGAGTGAGGAAAATAAAGAAATAAAAACTTAAAAATTTTCAAAAAGGAGGAAAAAAAACCCCCACACTATAACAGTCATATACTATTCAAACCTCCCAGTCTTCCGTAGCCTGATGCATAAGGGGTACCTGACAATGAGCTTCCAGTCTCCAGCAGGCCTACAGGATGGCAATGGCCCCACCTAAAGATGGCAGCTTCTGCTTCCAGGATAAACCAAGATGGCTGCACTGGCTTCCAAACCTGTTGGCAAATGAGGAGCTGCAGTGTGGGGCATGGACACCAAGTCTGTGTGGGGTGCGGTCAGTTAGGCCAGGGGTCCTGGAGGTGGGGCACGGTTGGTCGGGCTGAGGGGTCCTGGAGGCTGGGCATGGTTGTTTGGGTTGGGGGTCCCACAGGTCCTGGCTGCTGTCCCAAAATGGCGACAGCCATGTGTAACCAAACCTGCAGGAACTGTGACAGTGGACTTCCAGGCAACAACAGGTAGTTATTGATCCACTGGCAGTCTGCGGGTGGTCTACAGGCTATTGTCAGACCATTGGCAGGTGGACTTCGGACAGTGGGTGATGGGTAGGTGAAAGGCAGGCGATGGGCAGGCAAGAGGCAGGCAAACGGGCAAATGGCGGATGATAGGTGGCAGTCAGTGAGCCATCTCCACTCAAAACGTGGGTGATATGCTGGCAGACTGCTGGTGCAGGTGATGGAGTTGGACAAATGGGGTAAACAGCGGGGTATCAATGAGCAGCAAAGACTGCCTAACAGAGAAACAAATTTTCCTCTGCTTGAAACCCAAGTTACAGAGCCAAAAGGAACGCAGCCTCCCTCTAGTTCGCCATCTTGGATCCTCCACTTCTGCTCATCTTGATCCTGGTCTTTCCCGTTGCTTTTGTCCAGTGCACAGAGACCCCGAAGAGCCTGTTGTTTGTGAGGGTGGCAGGGCTGCCTGGGCTGGCTCTCCAGACCTGGCCGGGCGCCTTCCTCTGGGCCGTGGTGCCACCAACAGAGTGCTGCTTCCAGACCTTGGTGACCGCCCTCACCTCCCGCTGCACGTCATCCGTGTCTCCTGAAAGGGAAGGACCAGGAGGCTCGGAGGACGGTTGGGGCTCTTCCGCTTCCTCCTCCAGCAGAGCGTGAGTGGCTCCTGTGACCCGTCATCAGGCACAGCAGCCCCTGAGGTGCTGGAGCCGGCCGTGCGGTGGTCATCTGTGGAGTTAAGTTCTCCCTTCGTAAGGATGGACCTGTGTCCTCTGGCAGAGCAACGAATGGCTTTGAGCACAGCTGGGATGTTCACTGCCCTCTCTTGATCTGGGGTTCCGGGGTAGCGACGCCTCAGGAGGAGCCAGGTTAGCCATCAGTTTCACCTGGACTCTGCCCCCCCTCTAGTGCCCAGTGCCCACCACAGGCCAACCCAGACCCAGCCAGACATGCTCAGGGGCCCTGCCTGGGCGTGTGCTCCTGGGCACCCCAGTCCCCAGAACCCCAGCTGCTTTCAGCCTCTTGTCATGCTCAAGATTCCCACCTCCTTGGAGGGCCACTCTGTCAAGTTCTGGACAGGAGGCAAGCACCCCTGTGTCCCCTGCTCTGCATGTTGTTCTCTTCAACGCTCCTGCCCGCCGGGGCTTCCCATTCTCACAGAGCTTATGCCCGAGGTAGGCCAGAGGGTGGTGGTGGGGATGGTGCTAAAGTAAACTTCAAGAGAGAGGCATGGGGAGGACCTCTTCCACACCACTGCAAAGGACCTGCTGAGAAGAGGTGTGTGCAGTCTGAGAGGGAGGGCCCTGGGGAAGAGCACCCGGGCAGAGGGAGCCGCAGGGCGGAGGGCCTGTGTAGAGGCAAGGAGGAAGGAGGCAGGTGCCCAGAGCAGGGAGGAGGGAGGAGGGAGGAGGCTGGTGCCTGGGAGAACAGGGAGGAGAGAGGTGCCCAGGAGAGGAGGGAGGAGGGAGGGGCAGGTGCCCAGGAGAGGAGGGAGGAGGGAGGGGCAGGTGCCCAGGAGAGGAGGGAGGAGGGAGGAGGCTGGTGCCCAGGAGAGGAGGGAGGAGGGAGGGGGCAGGTGCCCAGGAGAGGAAGGAGGAGGGAGGAGGCTGGTGCCCAGGAGAGGAGGGAGGAGGGAGGGGGCAGGTGCCCGGGAGAGGAGGGAGGAGGGAGGAGGCTGGTGCCCAGGAGAGGAGGGAGGAGGGAGGGGGCAGGTGCCCGGGAGGGGAGGGAGGAGGGAGGAGGCAGGTGCCCAGGAGGGGAGGGAGGAGGGAGGGGGCAGGTGCCCGGGAGGGGAGGGAGGAGGGAGGAGGCTGGAGCCCAGGAGAGGAGGGAGGAGGGAGGGGGCAGGTGCCCGGGAGGGGAGGGAGGAGGGAGGGGGCAGGTGCCCGGGAGAGGAGGGAAGAGGGAGGGGGCAGGTGCCCGGGAGAGGAGGGAGGAGGGAGGAGGCAGGTGCCCAGGAGGGGAGGGAGGAAGAAGGGGGCAGGTGCCCAGGAAAGGAGGGAGGAGGGAGGGGGCAGGTGCCGGGAGAGGAGGGAGGAGGGAGGAGGCTGGTGCCTGGGAGAACAGGGAGGAGGCAGGTGCCCAGGAGAGGAGGGAGCAGGCTGATGTTGAACCCCCAGAACCACACACACGCAAAATTAATTTTTGAGCAAAAGATGTGAACAGAGATTTCTCTACAGAGACGCACGTGGCCCATAGGACATGCAAGAGATGCTGACCCATCGGCCTCGGGGAAAGGCACATGGAGTCTGCCCTGAGACAGTGGCATTGCAGTGCGGCAGTGCGGCCACGTGGCCAGCGAATGTGCAGACGGGAACAGGACGCCGTGGCCCCTGGGCCGCTCCCCAGAGGCGATTGGACAGGCAGGCCCGTGGTGGGTGCAGGCCTCCCACGAGCCTTCAGCGCTTCCTGGCTGCATAGATCCTAGGAGCTCGTCTTGCTGAGCCGCCGGTGCTCTCCTCCAGGACGGGGACCTGGTCTGCCCTCCGCCAGGATGGGGACCTGGTCTGCCCTGTCGCTGCTCTTCTCCTGCAGCTAGAGAGTCACCTCTGCAGGGCTGGGCTCAGAAAGCGCCCAGCGACGGAGCAGAGGGCGAAGGGCACGCTGTGTGGCATGTTCACGGATGCACCGAACCGCCTCCTCTGTCCCCGCCTCCTCTCCCCTCCGGCCCCTGCTCCGCTCTGTTGCCTGGTGGGGGTCTGCCTAGCCAACCTCGTCCTTACAGGTATTTTTCTGGAAGTTCTCTCTCGTTACATATGCCTTTATTCCGCGCTGGGTTCCATTTCTAGAATCCCTATGATTTGGATGCTGGCTGTCGCGGAGTCCTGCCCTCTCCTTCCCTCCTCCCCTCGGCCTTCCTCTGTGGCCATGTCAATTTCATCTCCTACACATGCTGCTGACTGGCCACCTTGTCTCGCAGCCTCTGCCCTCCGGGAGCCTCCTTCTGTTCTCAGTGCTCCTTCACGCTAGTCCAGCAGCGCCCTGTTCTGTCCTGTCCTGAGTGTGTCCCTGTTTCTCTGGGATCACTGATGGCTGTTCTGGGCAAGGTGTCCTTTTCCTGGGTCATGACTGTCCCCAGGCACTTGGTAGTCTGCACTCCGAGTGTGTCAGGTTAGCCTTCCCCCAGGTGCTGTGCCTTGGTTCTCTTCTGTCACCTGTGACTCACAGGAGGCCGGCACTTTGGGTGAAGCTCCTGCATGAGACCCCAGCAGGCCAGACCCAGAATGCACACCACAGTCCCACAAGGCCCAGTGGGGACCAAGCTGCCGTCGGGCCTCCTCAGAAGTCAGGAGAGAACACAGCACAGTTCCCAGACAGACCCGGCTTAAGCGCGTGACTGGGAACGCCCTCTTCTTTTCCACGGAGGGCGACTTGTCCCCACTCTGCTCCCCCGCCCACCTTTCTTCCTCTACTGACCTTCCTTTCACTTACTTATTTTTGGTACTGGGGATTAAACCCGGGGACCTTTGACCACTGAGTCACATCCCCAGCCCTTTCGTAAAAAATGTTACTTAGAGACATGTGGAGAGTGGTGACAGGGGATGGGAGAGCAGTGACTGAGATTGGGGTCTCTGATGCCCTCATGGCTGTGGCATGCCTGGTGCCTGGGAATGTTCCTGTGCAAGGGTACAGGATGCCTGGCTGCTGTGGCAATGCCCTGCATGGAGGCTGTGCAAGGGTCCTGTCAGCTCTGACCTTGATCTCAGGCGCACAGCTCCAGGAAGGAAGGAAGGAACCCTTATGCTAGACAAACACCAGCTCTCCTTCTGTTCCTGCCGCCTTACAGTAACTGTTAACAGTGGGCTTTCCTGAGAGCCATGCAGAGCTCCTAACATCGCACTTTGCAACTGTGGATTGCAACTGTGGAAAAGCCACATGGATGTCCTGGTCTCTGTAACTTTCCTGAATACCAAGATTAATGGTGGCATAGTCTTTAACCTGATAATGAGGCACATATAAATAAAGATTGCTGGCGTAACTCTTTAGATCTGCGTCCCCATCAGAGAGCAGAGCTCCACCTGGTCCCAGCTTAATCTTCAAGATCCGTGTCTGTGAATCTTTATTTTCCAATCCCCCTTCACCCCTCGCCAGACCCGAGAGTTTGGTTGCGCTGGTTGTGACAGAGACAGAGTCTTGCTGAGTTGCTTAAGGCCTCACGAAGTTGCTGGCCTTGAACTGGCCACCCTCTTGAAAGGATACAGAAAACAATGACCTCAGGGAAAAGGACAATGTGTCCCAGGGAGAGAGTCGAATGTGGGCTCTGCACTGTCACCATTTACCAGCAACAATGGGCCCTGGACCCATGGCTGCTCCCCTGACCTGGCCCTGGACCCACAGGGCTGCTCCCCTGACCTGGCCCTGGACCCACAGGGCTGCTCCCTGACCTGGCCCTGGACCCACGGCTGCTCCCCTGACCTGACCCTGGACCCCACGCTGTGCCCCTGACCTGGCCCTGGACCCCAGGTGTTCCCCACTGCCCGAGTTCTGCTATGATTCATGTCTCACTAGACCCTGTAGAACTCAGACCCTCTCGTAACCGTGGCCGCTTTCTCTCCTGAGGATGTCTCTCTGCTGCTGGGCTCTCCAGCTGACCGATCCAGGTCTGTCCCATTTGCTCTGTGTGCTTCACTCTGCCCAGCCTCCCGAGGCCTGGGATCACAGGATGACCAGCGTGCCCAGTGGCCACATGACTTCTTCCCATGTTGACATGAAAGTTAAGATTACTGATTTCAAGTATTTCATCTGTTCTTGTAGAAGTGTTTGTCGCTCCTTTCACCTTGTTTCAAACCACATTTATTGTGGAATATTTAGGTAATATGGAAAAACACAAAGTCAATAAATCCAATTACCTAGAGTGGCCCAGCTTAGAGTTCCTGTTATACAAATGTTTTATGCTTTTAAACTCTTAAAGAATTGGAATTATCATTTGTTGCCCATATTCTCCACTTAAATTTATTATGAACATCTTCCATACTATTAAATTATTCTTCAAAACCCTATGTTCAGGGCTGGGCTGTGGCACAGTGGAAGAGCACTTGCCTAGCACATGTGAGGTTCTGGGTTCGATCCTCAGTCCCACCCAAAAAACTGTGAGAACCTACTTTTAACGACGGTGCAGGACACACGGAGTGCAGCCCCTCCTATCTGGGCTTCAGCTACCCCTGGTCAGGCAGAGTCTGAAGATACTGAAAGGAAAACTCCAGAAATAAACAAACCCCGAGCTTCAAGTCGCTGGTCACCTGGGCAGTGCAATGAAACCGGTGCTGCCCAGCTCCACCCCACCAGGACCTGCACCACCCGTGGCCCGGGAGCCATGCTGCACACACCATCAGTCACTTGGTGACCATCTTGGGCCGTCAGATGGCTGTCCTGCTGCCACCACACCTCACATTCCATGACCCTGCGGTACTTCACAGTGGCCCTGAGGCACAGAGTGGTGCTGGCCGTGGTGGTCCACCCAGGGTGAACCTGACGGGACTCAGAGAGACCTGAGAGCAGAGGCGTCTGGGTGAGCCGAGGGGGTGTTTCCAGGAAGGACTGGCGTGGGGGCGCGCCCTGAGGTGGGCACTGTCCAGCAGGCTGGGCGTGGGGGAGCCGGAGGCGGGTGAGGAGCCCAGCAGTCCTGCACTCCTGATCCTGGGCCACCCTGTGCTTCTGCTGCCCCTCTGAGGGGTCCACTCCAGCTCCGGGGCTCCTCCTGGCGCTCCAGCCTTCCGTCATGGTGAAGGCGGCACCGCTGGTCCCTCTTGCTCTGAGCCGCCAACTTCTTGGTCCTTCCTGCGGTCCAGCCGCAGTTGCCCACCGTGGACCACCGGCTCCTGTCCTGTGAGCACTGTGGGACGTCCCCTCTGTGACCACGCACACACGTCCTTCTGGTTCTGTAGGTACAGAGACGATTCAGACATGCCCAGAAGCTGTGAAGCGTTTCCTTTAAGTGAAAGCTCTCGACTAAGAGAAGGAAAGGGCCGGGCTCCGTGGGCCACGCCTGTGATCCCAGCAGCTGGGGAGGCTGAGGCAGGAGGATGGCGAGTTCAAAGCCAGCCTCAGCAAAATCGAGGTGCTAAGCACCTCAGTGAGACCCTGTCTCTAAATCAAATACAAAATGGGGCTGGGGCGTGGCTCAGGGGTAGAGTGCCCTGAGTTCAGTCCCCAGTATCAAAAAAGTAAACTACAAAAACAGGGAAGTCAGGGCAGATGCTGGATCTGCAGAGACACAAGCAAACGGTCTCCTGCCACGAGCCCTGAGGCCTGGAAGAGACGCTTCTGCTGGCTTTGCTGTCGCCCTGCAAAGGCTGCGGCGCCCGCAGACTGCAGGATCGGGGCCGAGCTGGGTGGGGACAGGTGCTGGCGGGTGGAGGTCCATGCTGGGAAAACACGGCACCCCGCGGGCTTGACCCTGCCAGGGCCAGGCCTGGGGTCAGGCCCAGGGTCGGCGTCCACTGGGGTGCGGAATGCATACCCTGGCCACGTGTGCACGCTCTGCTCCCAGGTGAGAGCGCCTGCTCCACCCCTCCCTTTCCTTCTCAGGCCTCTCCGCCCTCTGCCCTGCTGGCCTGTCAGGAGGACAGTGGGGACGGGCCCTATAGAGGCAGGTGGGCTGCCCCCAGGGGACAGGGATCCAGGCCGGGGACTGGGGACCACTGGGAAGACAGGGCAGGTTGCCCACAGTCCACCCACCCCAGGCCTCAGAGTCAAGGAGTCCCCAAGGCAGGCGGGCGGTGGCAGCCTGCTGCCCCCAGGGAGACGGGACCTTCCTGTGACATCCCAGCAGCTCTGCTCCAACATGGCTGCCAGCTGCCAGGACCCAACCTCCTGGCTCACCAGCCAGTGCACCCTCTTCTGTGAGTGGCCACTGCAGGTCCTTCCTGTGTCTGTTGGTGGAACAGTATTTCACGTGTCCATCTTGCTACGGATTCTAAGGCTATTGAGCCTTTGTTTCCTTGGCGTCTGCCTTCCTGGAAGGTGGGGCCACGAGAACCCCGTGAGCGCAGAGCCGAGCGAACTTGGTGCCAGCAGCACCTCCTCGCTCACTGAGGCGGCAGCGCTGGCACCGGGCACTTGGCGCGGACGCTGTGACAGAACGGGACCACTGGATGGCAAGGGCCATCGCTCGCCATCCCAGAGGCCGAGGCGGCTGAGCCAAGGCACCAGCATCCTGTGTCTGCTGCAGGCGGGGTCTTTTCACCGCGACCTTACGTGGCACGGGGTGGGAGGGAGAAGGCCCATCACTTCTCCGAGAGCATGGAGCCCTGCGAGGCCTCCACGGCCCAGCCACTCCCAGAAGGCCCCACCGCGGGCACCGCACCACAGCGCCAAGCTGAGGTCTGCCATTCAAAACACGGATCGCAGGTGGGACGCAGATGCGTGACCGCCAGTGCTCGTCAGGAGACTTACTTCAGATATGAAGACACAATGGGTAAGAAAACTGATTTTAAAGTGAAGAAATAGAACATGTCGACCCTATTTTTTTTTTTTTTTAAGTAAAAGCTGGTGCAGCTGAATTGATCTCAAGTAAACCAGACTCCAAAGCAAAGCCTATTCCCAGAGATAAAAAGATCATTCCACAATGAGCTCAGTTAACTAGGGAGGCGACACGGAATCCTGAACATTGAACTTCTGTAAGGAACGCTTCCAAGCAGGTGAAGACCCACCAGATAGGAGCAGCAGGGATCCACCGCAGCTGAGCCAGGACCGGGTCCCCAGGGACCTCAGGCACCTCAGGGTCCTCAGTGACCTCAGGGTCCTCAGGGACATCAGCAACCTCCAGGACCTCAGAAACCTCCAGGACCTCAGAAACCTCAGGGACCTCAGGGACCTCAGGGACCTCAGTGACCTCAGAGTCTTCAGGGTCCTCAGTGACCTCAGTGACCTCGGGGACCTCAGTGACCTCAGGGACCTCAGGGAACTCAGGGACTTCAGAAACCTCATGGACCTCAGGGTCCTTAGGATCCTCAGGGTCCTCATGGTCCTCAGCAACCTCAGGGTCCTCAGCGACCTCAGGGACATCAGGGAACTCAGGGACCTCACGGTCCTCAGGGGCCAGGAAGAAGCAGATGGTGGGGGCAGAGACCTCGTCATGTGGATCCACCTGACCAGAGACCAGGCACTGCCTTCGGCAGACTCATCAGAAAGGAGTCTTGCAGAGCTGAGAAAAAGAACACGCACCAGCACAACCTCCCCAGGCCACTGAGGACAACCCATGTCCCAGGACGAGGCTCAGCTGGGCTATCCTCCTTCCTGATGCCATTGTTGAAGAGATTTTGCTCTATGTCACTTAAAGACACATGAGGACACTGGAAGACATGAAGAATCTACAAAAAATTGAGGCAGTGACTGCAAAGACCACTCTCCATATTTGGAGATAACGGATAACAGGTGATAGATAACAGATGATAGATGATATAATAGATGACAGATAATAGGCAGAGATCATAGGTGATAGGTAACACACACAGAGGGAGAGCAGGTGAGACAGATGATGTAATAGAGATCATAGGTAGGATCATAGGTGACAGGTAACACACACAGAGGGAGAGCAGATGACAAGCAGACGATGTAATGGAGAGATCATAGGTAGGATCATAGGTGATAGATAAGAGAAACAGAGGGAGAGCAGGTGATGGACAGATGATGTAATAAGATATGAGAGACAATAGGTAGAGATCTAGTCATCAATTGCAGAGCATGCAAAGAAACAGGAAAACAAGACCCCTCAAGAGAAGAAAGACAAGAACTCAGGATACTAGTATCTCTTATTTGAACTGACAGAGATATTAGGATTAGCAGTAGGGATATTGAAGCAGCTATTGTAATTGCAATCTGTAAGTTCAAAAGTTAATTCCATACAAAAGAAGTTCTAGAGATGTAAACTACAAAGTCTCAGATGAAAATCCAGGGGCTGGGACTAACGTCTCATCTTAGAAATGTCAGGAAGAAAGAATGCTAAACCCAAAGATTTAGCAAGAAAAATCATCCAAAATGAAACACATAGAGAAAGAAAAAAGTCTACAAACAGAACACCCATGATCTTTGGGACTTAAAGGTGCCAGTGCTCATGTGATCGTAGCTCCCAAAGGAGGAAAGAGACATGGAAACATTAAAGAAGTAAAAGCAAAGAATTTCCAACTGTGATGGAAACTGTCAACAAGAATCTTGAAGAAAATTATATCAAAGCATATCATTATCAAGTTGTTCAAAACCAGCAGTTAAAAAAAAAGAAAAACTTAAAAGTAGCAGTCAGGAGAATAAGACATGCTACACATACAGGATCAGAGATAAAAATGATAGCAGCCTCTTGTCAGAAACAAGCAAGAGAGAAGAAGCGAGTCAAATAGCATCTTCAACACAACAAATCCCAGTTACTCAGGAGGCTGAGGCAGGAGGAGCTCAAGTTCAAGGCCAGCCTCAGCCACTTAGCAGGATTCTGTCTCACGTTTAAAAAGAAAAGAAACAACAATTTAGAAAATGAAAGAAGAAAGCCCTGGAATATTGCAATTTTATATCCAGTAAAAATATCTTTCAAACAAAATGAAGGTGAAACACAGAAAATCTAAAATAATTATCAATAGACCCAATATAAGAAATGTTAAAGGAATTCCTGTAGACCAAAGGAAACCAGGCGAAAGCATCAAAGTACACAGAGGAATAGAGTACAGCAGAGACGTGCACATGCGTGTGTGTGTGTGCATGAGCACGTGTGTGGACATGTGTGTATGTGCACAGTGTGCATGTGTGCAAGTATGTGTGCATTCATGCATGAGCATGTATGTGTGCGTGCATATGTGTACATATACACATGTGTGCTCATGTGAACGTGTATGTGTGCATTGTGTGAACATTATGTGTGTGCATGGATACTTGTGTGTGCATGTGTGTAAATGTGTGGCACACATGTAAGTGCATGTGTGCAACTGCATGTGCATGTGTGTGCAAGTGTATGTGTGTGTACATGTCTGCATGTGTGTGAGCTTATGTGTGAATATGCATGTTGGTGCATATTGTGCTTGTGTGACCATGTGAGAGCATGTATATGTGTGTGTGTAATTTGTGTGTGAATGTGAGCATGTATGTGTGTGCATGTGAGCATGCATGTGTGTGCATATGTGTATGTGTGCATATGTGTGCATGCATGTGGTGCATATGTGTACATATACACATGTGTGCTCATGTGAACGTGTATGTGTGCATTGTGTGAACATTATGTGTGTGCATGGATACTTGTGTGTGCATGTGTGCAAATGTGTGGCACACATGTAAGTGCATGTGTGCAACTGCATGTGCATGTGTGTGCAAGTGTATGTGTGTGTACATGTCTGCATGTGTGTGAGCTTATGTGTGAATATGCATGTTGGTGCATATTGTGCTTGTGTGACCATGTGAGAGCATGTATATGTGTGTGTGTAATTGTGTGAGCATACGTGTGCATGTGTTTTTGCATTGTGCATGCATGTGTGTGCATGTGTATTTGTGTGAGCATGTATGTGTGTGCATGAGCATGTATGTGTGCATGTGCATGAGCATGTATGTGTGTGCATGTGTATTTGTGTGTGAGCATGTATGTGTGTGTTTGTGTGTAAGCATGGATGTATGTGCATGTGTGTTTGTGTGAGCATGGATGTGTGTGCATTTGTGTGCATGTGTGTAGCACACATGGAGGTGCACAGGCACACACACTGGACAGCAGTGTGGCAATCTCACATATCTTCCTAGTTATTCCACTTCCCAGTATTTTCCCAAGAGAAAGGACGGTCAATGGAAGGTGTACACCTGGGAGTCTGTAACAGCTTGATCTGTCACATCCCCAGCGTGGAAACATCCCAAGTACCGGTTCACGAGAGAAAGGCAACAAACCATGGTACATCCATTTGGTGGGGTGACACGTGGCAACAGAAACCAAGATCTTGGTTTGCACAGCAACGCAAGCATCTCTCCAGATGCTGAGTGAAAGTAGCAGATGATAAAAATCACACACCACGTACCTTGTCCTCACGCACCCCAAGAGCACAGAGACCCATTTCAGTGACAGAGGCAGGTCGGCATGGGAGGAAGGGATGGCCGGAGGATTATAAAGGGGCACAGGAGTTTGGGGAGTGACATCCTGATAGAGTGGTGGCTTCATGGGTGTAGACACATCAAATGCATCAGATCAAACACTTGGGGCGTGTGCAACTGATTTCAGGTCAATTCACCTCCACACACTCATAGAGAGCCACTCGGCGGAGGCTCTGTTCAAGGCGGGTGTGCGGGGCCTAGGGTCCTGCAGGCCTGGCGCGCACACTCTGCCCTGCTCTCGCTCACTCCTGGGGACACTGGGAGGCGCTGGGAGAGGAGGATCCCTGCCCACAGGAGCAGCACCATGGCCTGCAGCCCTGCTTGGTCCACGTGGGAAACCTGGGCTCCTGGCTTTGCCTGGACAGAGGGGCGAGCAGATGTGCCCGAAGCCCCCAGGTCGAGCCTCGTCCAGGGTGGAGGCGAGAGCCACTGGGGGGCTGGGAGGAGCCACGAGGGGTCACCTGCTGCCTCCCAGAGGTCAGACTGGTGCTGGGGAGGAGGTCCCCGGAGGAGGCCGTCTCCAGTGGTGGACGTGCCCTCCAGGGCGGCCCTCATCACCGCCCAGCCTGCTGGGACTTCCTGTCCAGGCCTGCAGGCCTCATTTTGTACTGGCCTGCGGCACGTGGACGACCTGCAGAGGCTCACAGAGCAGGGTCATCTGCCTCAGAACGAACCCGCTTGAGTCTGGCTGCGTCTGGCTTAGGTGACGTTTGGAGGGGACCCTGCACCCTGAGGCCGGGGCTCCTCAGACATGGGCCTGCTGGGGTGGAGCGAATGCGTTTTGGAACCCGCAACCCTCCAGTCCTAGGGGGCTGGGTCTCCAGGGCAGGGTCCTCACGCTGGGTTAAGCCATTGTGAAGAGGCCCCTTCCCTCACCAGGAGGCCTCCGCTGGGGTGTCCCCTCTGTCCCCAGCACCGTAGGAGCTGAGCACTGCTGTCCTGAGCCCCCGCGGGTGCGCTGGCCATGCAGCTGTGCAGGCTGAGCACAGGGTTAGGGATGCGTTCACCCTGGGAAGGCGCCACAGGGAGGCCCGCGGACACAGACGCCACAGGCCTCAGTCAGACGTTCCATGTGCTGGACACAGCACTTCCAAGCCACGTCAGGAAACAGGGACATGGCTAACCCCACCACATGACCTCTAGAGACCCGGGAAGTTCTGGGAAACAGGTACCTGCCACTCACCCAGACGGGCCTGAGTGGCCTGTCACAGGAGCCACTTGTCCCAGACCCAGGCAGAGGTGGGAGCCAGAGCCGAGGGCAGCATTCCGAAGTCCAGCTGCGGCCAGGCCCCATGGAAAAGGGGCAGGATATGATCCAAACTCCAAAAGTGGGTGCACATCACCCACCCAGGGTTGGAAGTACCCTGGACATCTGAGGAGGTTCAAGCCCCAGGACTGAGCCTCTGGACAAATACCCCCTGCAGACGTCCCCCTGGGAGATGGACGAGGAGGCGCAGGAGCTGATCAGACACAGGAAGGCAATCCGCTGGGTTTCCTGGAGAAACAACCTACTGCCTCTGGGCTGATTCGCAGAATCCAGTCACTGTAGCACGAGATGTGCTTCCTTTCACAGGGGTCAGCAGAGTGCTGAGGACCCCGTCCATGCTTCCACCCTTGGTCTGTGGCAAAGACCAGACGACCAGAGGCAGCCACTGGGCGTCACATGAGGAAAGCCCATAACACATGGGCATCTCGTCCTGCTTAGTTCCTGGTCACACCTGAGAGGAAACGAGGCCTCACAGCCCAGAGAGTGAGGCCGTCAGGCAGTTTCCAGACCAGGGAGAAGAGTGGCCACAGGGCTGTGGGCCTGCCCCACACAGGCCACTCGTGACAGCCCAGCAACAAGACAGTGACCTCTGGGAGGCGGTGAGGACTGCTCCACCTGAGCCTCCACACCTGAGCCTCCTGGGCAGCCCAGGCCTGAGAGACGTGCGGTCAGCAGTTAGGCGTGGGGCCAGCACCAAGCAGATCTCAATCCCCGACTCGGCTCCTCACGCGGCTCCACAGGGAGGCCCTGGGAGCTCACGCGGGTGACCCTGAATGGGGCCTGCCTGCTGCCCATCTCTGGCCACCCATCTTCCTGCTCCAGCTGCTGGTGGGTCCTGATGATGGCCAGTGGCCAGCTTCCAGGCCTCTACACTCTGGAGCTCCGGGGCTCCCCACTCCCCACTGAGGGCCCCGCTGGCCCGTGCCCTGGGTCTCTGGCGTCCCCCTGCTGATGGCCGGGGCTCAGCCCCGAGTCTCTCCCAGCTCCCGCCCCAGACTGCAGCCCCAGGGTGCTGAGCGGGATGTGTCCAGACGTCCACACAGCAGAGGCCTGGTCTCCTCAGGAGTCGCTGAAAGGTTACCTGCTCTCCAAGCCCAGTTGGGATCCTCTCTGGGTAACATAGTTCTTGGTGAAACAAAACTGAAAACCAAATCCAAGACTTTGGTATAGGAAGGAGAGAAAGTGGATCCAACCCCAGCAGAGGTGTAGACAAGCAGGATCCAACCCCGGCGGAGGTGCAAACAAGCAGGATCCAACCCTGCAGAGGTGCAGATCGCCACTGGCTTAGACACCACAGCCTGGTGGTCCAGGAGACCCCTGGGCATGCCTGGGCTGCGAGTTGAGAGAGGTGGTGATCCTGGTGACTCCCAGAAAGACCCCAGTGAGGTCACACGCCCAGAAGGTTCTGCCAGCCCCTGAGCGGCCACCGTGCTGGGTGTGCTCCGCTGGAGCTGGGCTCCTCTGGTGCCCCCAGACCGTGTGGCCCCTGAAGACAAATCTAGCCCACCTCTCCCCTGCTCCTCCGGCAGCCAGTTGGGCTGGCGGATGACCTGCTTTGTCACGTAGGCAGACCCTCAGTTCCACCTGTCTGGCCCTTTAGAAGCCCCCACCTTCATCTCCACCACAGACAGGAAGTTCCAGAAGGTCGCACGAGGCTTCGGAAGTCAGAGGAGGAAGTAGAAGTGCGGAATCCCTCCCTTTTAGGAGCGTCCAGCTCTTGCCCCGGAAAGCAGGGCTGCTATGGGATGGGAGGAAGGGACGCTGACACTGGAAGACTGGCGTTTCGCAATGGGAAGACGGGTTTTGAGGCCAAGTGAGCCTTCTGGAAAACGCCACCCTCCAGCCACCAGGCAGAATGCTGTGACTCGCGAGGCCAGAGGGAAACCCACTTGGCGTCCTCGCGACCTGCGGGTCTCTGCCTGACCCAGGAGTCGGAACCAGTCCGCTTTTGCCAGGCTGTGCTTTAGCAACAAGCAGCCCCAACCCTCGGGAGCTCAGAGTGTGTCCCGTTCCTTATGCACAACACACGTGGGCTTGGTGGTGGCTCTGGGCCAAGTGCTGAGGTGACAATCTCCCTCTGGGATGGGCCATTTCCTCGGCAAAGAGGGCATTATGGTCTAGACGTGAGGTGTCCCCGAAAGCTCGTGTGGGAGACAGGGCAAGAAGGTCCAGAGAAGTGATGGGGCTGGGAAGCCGCGACCTGACCAGAGCGCCTTCCCGGGTATGGTTGGCTGCTGGCCACTGCAGGCAGGTGGGTGGGGCTGCAGGACGTGGTCCCTGGGCGGTGCCTTGGGGTCTGTGTTGTGTCCCTGGTGAGCGGGGCTCTCTGCCTCCTGGTGCCCCGTCCTGAGCTGCCCTCCTCCTCCACTCCCTTCCGCCATGATGTCCTGCCTCCCTTGGGGCAGATCCATGGAGACGGCCGTCTGCGGACTGAACCTTTGAAACCGTGAGCCCCAAACACACGTCTCCTCTGACCTTTCTGTCAGGTCTTTGGTGGCAGAGGTGAGAAGCTGGCGGGAACACTCCTGCCTTCAAGCTTGACGGGACACAGTGTTGGTCACGTAGCTCACGTGTGGGCCTGTGCAGCACCAGGCAGAGGGGCAGGAAGGACGAGTCCCCAAGGGCCGCGAGGGCGCCGGGGGGTCCGTCCAGAGCGGAGGTCAACAGGATGAACCGCCGCAGGTTCCAGGAGCCAGGGTGTTCCCGGGAGCCCGGCCAGCCGGCACCACGCATCGGGAGGAAGTGTCAAAGGCACTCAAGTACTTCTCATCCACGGGAAGAAGACTGGCGTACATGTTGTGACTCAGACTTCCTCGCTGCCGACGGGCATGGCTTCAGGGGACAGACTGGTCCTGCTAAAACCCAGAAAGCCACTTACGGCCTTTCAAAACCGAAATAGGTGCCACTAGTGAGAGACATGGCAGGTCACCTCTGACTTATTAAGGAAGACGATTTTATAAGTGAGCCCATTATAAACCCTTCATGAGAGGTCAGGGAAGGCGGGTCAGACGGGGAGAGAAGATATCAGGCACTGCGCCGGGCTGACAGATCTGCTCCATGAGAATGTTACAGGCCAGACTAAGGGAAATGACCAAACTGACTCCATGTTGCTCTGAGACTCCAAGTTATGTAGGAAATAAGCTTCTCCCATGGGAACACCCCACCTCTGCACCTGTCATCCGATACTTAGTGTGACATGTTTAACAATACAGAATGACAATTCCTATGTAAAGAAAAATTGCTCTCTTTTGATTCCTATTGCTCCTAAACAATGTACCATGTGAACAGTGATTGTGTGGATGTTAGTAACCATTCTTTAGTTTGTACCTAGGTAAGGGTTGTTTTGACCCACTTCCCCCTCTGTCGATGATCTCATGATGTTAATGTGTAATTTTGAATCATAGCAACAGACACTTATGATTGATGTGATTTTTGGTATAAGAACCCCTACAACCCTGTGGTTGGGGCTGTTCTCCCAATAGCCATTTTTTGGGGCATTGTGTGAGACAGTCAGCGGCCGGCTTAATGAAGACTCTCAAATTTGGCTTCTCAGTGGTGACCGGTCTGTTCTTAAGTTGCGCCCCATAACAGCACTAGAGCCTGCCATTCTGTAAGCTCAACAGAGAAAACTGTCCCTGTGTCACTGTTAAGCAATGGTTCAGCAATGGCTTCGCATGGGCCTCACAAAGCTGGACACTGCCAGCAAGAAGGTGCCAGGGACACCACCCCAGGCTCGGGGACTCACGTCTGGCTGGGGGTGGGGAGCTGGCCCGAGGGTCAAAGGCTTCGTGCCGCTGGGAGGCGGGGAGTCTCAGGGCCTCACCTGCAGGGGCCTGCCCTGGGAAGGGTGGCGGGACCCCAGGTGCTCCTCTCTGCCTGTGCCTGGTCCACCAGGAGGGCAGTGCTGGCTGCCACGGCGCTGCCGCCCCAGGCCCGGGGCACGCTGGGACGTGCAGTGACTCAGGCAGGTTGGGACTTCCCAGTGAAATCCAACCAACACTCCAGCTGTAGCCAAGAGCACCGCGGTTGCTCCTTCCCTTCCTCCCCCCTCCACGCCATGGCAGTGTCTGTGAGCGATGAAGGACATCAGCATCCGTCCCCCTGGGACAGCAGGCTGACTCCTGGGGCTGGGGAGAGCGGGTGGGGGGCAGTGGCCAAAGAAATGACCAGCCTGAGACTCTGAGTCATGGACTGTCCTAACCGGGAG
This sequence comes from Sciurus carolinensis, assembly GCF_902686445.1. NCBI lineage: Eukaryota > Metazoa > Chordata > Mammalia > Rodentia > Sciuridae > Sciurus > Sciurus carolinensis. Next base: position 898,260 of record NC_062230.1, on the reverse strand, counting down.
TCAGGGCGTGTGGCTGCTGCCGCCTCTTCTCCACAGAAGGTTTGGGAATTACAACGACAGGCTTTTAGAAGAGCCACGAAGGGCTGCCCCTCGGCCTGCATGTGGTGCCCTCGCCACGGACACCCAGCACGGTGGCCAGACAGATGTCACTTCCAGCCCCTCCCGGGGTGAAGGGGAAGCCAGGAGGAGGGGCCTCATCCCCTGGGACAGACAGCAGGATCCCCAAGAAGCCACCTGCAAGGGTTGGGGGCCAGGAGGACTTGCTGGACCCCAGGAGGGGCGTGGGGGTCAGGCCTGGCCACCTAGCTGGGAGAAGAGGCCTCTCTGGAAGTCAGACTTTAGGGCAGGCAGGAGCCAGCAGGCCAGCACTTCCCGTGTCCTTCATTACCAAGGACCTGCCTGGCCCCTCACAGGCACACGGGGCTCCCAGCTCTGGGACAGTCTCTGCTGGCTGCCCACTGGCCCTCCCTGGACCTGGGGCAGTGCAGAGGAGCCCAGCCCCGAGCTGGTCCTGCCTGCTCCCTCCTCATCTCCTTCAGAAGGGAGGACGGGAGGGGGCTGCTCACCGACCCCCAGGGTCCTGGGTTCTTCCTGGAGGCTGCGCCTCTGTCCTGCTGCTGGCAGACCCTGGGTCGGTTCAGGTTTGCCTGTGTGCAGGGAAGCTAGTGCTGGTCGCTGACCAGTGTGGCACGTGGAATGCGCTGGACACTGGCGTGGGGAACAGCATTCCCTTCAGGCAGGGACGGGCTGCCTCGGCCTCCCTGCCTCCCTGCCTTTGAACGTGGAGGCTGCCTGAACTCTGGGGACAGAGGAACAGGAGCACGGCGGCAGCCACAACGCACACCCGAGGCCACCCCCAGGGGTCAGGGCAGGTGATGAGGCGTCCTCCGCACTCACTCTGCGAACGTGGGGCGTCACCAACAGCCACAGGCACAGGAAAAGATCCCGGTGGCCGCCGTCACTGCCAACCTTTGGAGGAGAGGCGGCCCCGCGTGCCAGGCTGGAGGTCCTGGGCCTCCCGGCAGCTGGCTGTGAGAAGCAGGGGAGGCAGGTCGGGCCCCAGAGGCTGAGGACGGGGATGGGGGCTCCAAACAGGAAGCTGGTGGCCACGCCCTGACGCCCCGGCATCCTGGCCCACGTCCAGCTGGCCAGGAGGGGGACGCGGGCCTTCTTTCCGGAACCAGCCAGGACCCCAGGGGACGGCCACCCTGCCCTCAGGTGCACAGGACGAGGAGCCTGGGTCCGGCTGGTGCTCAGCTGTGCAGGCGTGGGCGCCAGGGCTGCAGCAGAACGTCCGTTCCTCCTGTCCCCAAGGCGCCAATGCCCAGGGAGCAGCACAGTGCCTTCCTCCAGGAATCGGGAGGGAGAGATGTCACCGGACGCTGACGGGGACGGTCAGTGGGGTCTGCACACTCCCTGTCAAGGGCCACACGGCCCCTGTCCCCACCCTCACCCGTCCAGTGCAGCGCGGGCAGCGTGGACCACACACCGAGGGCGGTGGCCACGCCTAGCGACACAGGGAGCTTCCTCTCACTTCTCGTGGCAACAGGCCTTTGGCTCTGACTTTTTTCGATGGTTAAGAAATATGAAAACCACACAAGGTCATGACAGGTCGTGTCCAGCGGACACGTGCACAGAGGGCACCAGATCAGGGTGGCCACGGGCATCTGACCGCCGAGTGCACATTTCACGAACACCGCAGAGAGGGGACGGAGGCTCCGATAGCAGTGGGCAGGGGGATGGAGAGGCCCACCCCACCCACCTGGGGCCTGCGGGTGAAGGCCCTGCGGTGAAGAAGCAGGCGGCAGGCGAAGGCCACCCCAGCCCTCGGCCTGCAGGAACAGGCGCGGCAGGACTGGCCAGGGCCATAGCTGGCAGGTCCCGGGATGCTGACGATCCAGATCCGTCGGGAGGGCACTCTGTTCAGGAGGGGAAGCGTGGAGCAGGGGTCACGGCACTGACGGGCTTCAGACCCCTGCCCTCTACAGAGCGGACCTCTCCTGGACACCTCCGGCCGCTCCTGGGCAGCTGTCACTCAGCGCTGTGGGCAGGGGATGCAGCCACGCGAGGGCGCTGGGGAGGTGCTGTGGACGGCCAGCTCCCATGGCAGCATGGTGTGGCACCTGGGGTTCCGCGGCCACCAGGAGCAGGAAGTGCGGTGCTGCTGGATGAACCCGGAGCCGAGCACACGCCTTGGGGACGGCGGCCAGCTCCATGCCAGGTGGCGTGCGCTCTCACACAAGGAGCCGGGGACACACAGAGAAGGGCCTTGGGAGACCAGCAGGGCCGGGAGGGCAAGCTGCGCGCCCAGGACGGGTCGGGTTCCCTCAGGACACAGCCGCGGCTCGCCAGCGAAGACCGCGGAAGAAGAGCTGGGCAGGTCTTGGGGACAGAGAGGACAGGGCGTCCCCTGGCAGTTACCTTCCTCCTCCATGGGAGGAGGGGGGACGGTGCCACTGGGGACAGGGCACCAGGAGGGGGCTGCAAGGACGTCCACTGTGATGTGCTCCTGGTCACCAAGCCTCCCCTGCAAGTGATGACGCCCAGCAGGCCTCGCGACCGAGTCAGAGAGGGCGCAGTTCCCTCCACATGGGCCACAGGCAAGCTGTGCTGGTTCTGGGCTGCAGCCGGCGGGCGCCCCGAACACCCTGACCGTCCACCTCGCTGTCCATGCCAAGGGAAAGCAGCCTCTCTGCAGCCTGACCCAAGGGCCAGGGGAAGCTCCGAGGGCTCGGCCTGAGCCCGCTCCCCTCTGGGCCCGTCACCCCATCCGAGGGGCAGTCAACCCGCGCAGGGCCAGGACAGGAACCGGAGGCCACGGCCTCCCTGAGACCCCAGCTGCAGCGAGCCAGGCTGGGGCTCCTTCAGGCTCTGACAGCTGTGGGGCCAGGTGGCCCCAACACAGAGCCAATGTCCCCCATGACCACCAGCACCAGCGCTGTGGCCCTGCAGAAGGCTCCTGGGGAGGGGCAGAGTCTCTGAGGAGAGGGCCAGGGCCGCTGGCTGCCCTGGCTAAACGTGGCCTTTGCCTCCTTCTCCGTCTGGTCCTCTGCTGACCACCCCGCAAGACGGCTCAGAGGCCCTCGCTCCCCAAGGCGAGGTTGCTCCGTTCTGGCCCAGCTCCCGGCACTGGTGTTTCTGTGGTGCAGGGTGGGGGTTGGCACCCGTCCACCTGCGCCCAGGTCCACCTGCGCCCTGGTCCGCCTGCACCCTGGTACACCTGCACCCTGGTACACCAGCGCCCTGGTCCACCTGCACCCATCCCGCTACACACTGGTCCACCTGTGCCCTGGTCCACCTGCACTGTGGTCCACCTGAGCCCTGGTCCACCTGCACCCATCCGCTGTGCCCTGGTCCACCTGCGCCCTGGTCCACCTGCGCCCATCCCTCTGCACCCTGGTCCACCTGCGCTCATCCATCTGTGCCCTTGTCCACCTGCACCCTGGTCCAGCTGCGCCCATCCCTCTGCACCCTGATCCACCTGCGCCCTGGTCAACCTGCGCCTTGGTCCACCTGCGCCCTGGCCCACCTGCGCCCTGGTCCACCTGTGCCCTGGTCCGCCTGCGCCCATCCCGCTGTGCCCTGGTCCACCTGCGCCCTGGTCCACCTGCACCTATCCCACTGTGCTCTGGTCCACCTGCGCCCTGGTCCACTCCTGCCCTGGTCCACCTGCGCCCATCCCTCTGTGCCCTGGTCCACCTGCACCCATCCCGCTGTGCCCTGGTCCACCTGCGCCCTGGTCCACTCCTGCCCTGGTCCACCTGCGCCCATCCCTCTGTGCCCTGGTCCACCTGCACCCATCCCGCTGTGCCCTGGTCCACCTGCGCCCATCCCTCTGTGCCCTGGTCCACCTGCACCCATCCCGCTGTGCCCTGGTCCACCTGCGCCCATCCCTCTGTGCCCTGGTCCACCTGCGCCCATCCCGCTGTGCCCTGGTCCACCTGCACCCATCCCGCTGTGCCCTGGTCCACCTGCACCTATCCCGCTGTGCCCTGGTTCAGCTGTGCCCTATTCCACCTGCGCCCATCCCTCTGCGCCCTGATCCACCTGCACCCATCCTGCTGTGCCCTGGTCCACCTGCGCCCTGGTCCACTTGCACACTCATCCCTCTGCACCCTGGTCCACCTGCGCCCATCCAGTTGTGCCATGGTCCATTTGCACCCATCGTGCTGCACCCTGGTCCACCTGCACCCTGGTCCACCTGCGCACTTATCCCACTGGGCCCTGGTTCACCTGCGCCCATCCCTCTGCGCCCTGTTCCACCTGTGCCCATCCCTCTGCACCCTGGTCCACCTGCGTCCATCCCTCTGTGCCCTGGTCCAGCTGCGCCCATCCCTCTGCACCCTGGTCCACCTGCGCCCATCCCTCTGCACCCTGGTCCACCTGCGCCCATCCCTCTGCGCCCTGTTCCACCTGTGCCCATACCTCTGTACCCTGGTCCACTTGCGCTCATCCTTCTGCGCCCTGATCCACCTGTGCCCTGGTCCACCTGCACCCTTCCCTCTGCACCCTGGTCCACCTGCGCCCACCCCACTGCACCCTGATCCACCTGCGCCCTGTTCCCCGTGCCCATCCCTCTGTGCCCTGATCCACCTGCGCCCTGGTCCACCTGCGCCCATTCCTCTGCGGCCTGGTGCACCTGCGCCCCGGTCCACCTGCTCCCTGTCCACCTGCGCCCATCCCTCTGCACCCTGGTCCACCTGCGCCCATCCCTCTGCACCCTGGTCCACCTGCGCCCTGGTACACCTGTGCCCATCCCTCTGCGCCCTGATCCACCTGCACCCATCCCGCTGTGCCCTGGTCCACCTGCGCCCATCCCTCTGTGCCCTGGTCCACCTGCGTCCATCCACCTGCGCCCTGGTCCACCTGCGCCCATCCCTCTGTGCCCTGGTCCTAACCTGCGCACTCATTCGGCTGCACCCTGATCCACCTGCACCCTGATCCACCTGCACCCTGATCCACCTGCGCCCATCCCTCTGCGCCCTGGTCCACCTGCGCCCTGACAGACTGGTGCTGCGCCTCGCAGCTTGTGGGCAGCACCTGTCTTGGGGACCCACTCGGACAGTCTCTTCCAGCCCGCAGACTAGCCATGCCAAAACATGGACCCACTCTGAGGACGTGTCCTCCCGACAGAACTCAACCTTATGATGGTGGCTTGGCAACAGGCCCTGGGCTCCTGGCCTCCCTTAGACTGGGGTTGGCAAGTGACCGCCTTACGGTCAGTGAGACCACAGGGGCACCTCCCGGGTGCGCCCCAGCTCCTGATGTAAAGACGGGGCCTTTCTGTCTTCTTTCTTCTTGCTGCACAACTGTGAGAGGACGTGCCACCTGCGGCTGCGGCTGCCAGTACAAGGTCGAAGGGCAAGAGCCTGAAGATAGAGCCACACCATCACAGCGCAGAGGGGCTGGGCCAGACGTGGCCAGCCTGTCCCAGAGCCATCCCTCTGACAGCCTGACTGGTGGCCAGCAGCGGGAGGAGACTCAGTTCTGCCATTGAGCAGCGTCCTGTCCAGCGCCTGCCACCGCAGCCCCGAGTCCAGTGGGTGCAGCCATGGCCTGTGGCTCTCCAACGGCCATCGCCGTCACTGCCACCCTTTCCTGGCCACCACCAGTTGCAGTGGTGGCCAGGGCGAGTGACCAGAGGCCCATGCAGTCAAGCGCCTACCAACAGCAGCCATCGTGGCGGCTCGGGACGCCTCCCCCTTCTCCACCCCATGCCCCAGGGCCCTTGCTCCTGCAGGTTCACCCCTGCTGCCCACCGACCCTGGAGACCAGAGGCTGGCAGCATGGCAGAGGAAGTCCGACTTCTGGGCACGTGGGCAGGGTCCAGGTCAGAGACAACACAGGAACCGGGTCTTCAGCAAGAGAGGCTCAGGCGCCAGGGGCCTCACCAGGCACCCGTTCTGTGCAGAGCCAGTAAGGCCAAGAGTCCGAGGCCACCTGCAGCACTGTGGGTATCACAAGTCGACCACCTCGACCCTGCTGAACACGGTACCCCAATGGCCCCAATGAGACCAAGGCTCAGGGAGGCGGGCAGTACTGACAGGCCTGAGCAGGCAGGTGCTTCCAGGGCCCGGCTCTGTCCACTCATGCTGCTGTAACACAGTACCGGAGGCTGGGCAATTCACAGTGGGCAGAGAGATTTCCTACAGTCCTGGAGACAGGAGGGTCTCTTGCTGCATCATCTCTGGGCAGATGGTGGCAGGGCTGGGAGGACGGGGCAGGAAGAGGCTGCTGGGCATCTTCGACAGGAGCCGCTCCTGAGGGTCTGCCCCGCCCAGGCCGGCCCCCCACGCTGCAGCCTGGGCTCTCCAGCCTGCTCTGGGGACACTCTCACGCCATAGCAGGGCCCTTGTCCCTGTGCTCAGGCCTCTGGGAGCCCTTCCACTAGGAAGCCCAGGAGCACATCCAACTGTAATGGGGCCACTGGGGCCTCCTCTCTGCCCCCGTCCTGAGGAGAGGGGTGGCCCAGTGGCTGTGTGTCCCAGTCTCTCCCTGAGCAGAGCGGACAATGCGAGGACAGCCAGGCCCTCGATGCACCGAGTCCTGGGCACAGGCCACGTGCAGGCTGCTCCTAGAGGGGCCCCCGTGTCCCACCATGCGCTCGCTCCCCTTGCCCAGGCAGGCCCGCCAGATGGCTGGCAGAAGCGCCCGTGCTCAGCGGCCCACGTCTTTTATGTAGCTTCTGCCTGGACAAGAGCCAGAGGACACACTTCTGCTGACCCTCAGTAAGACATCGCGCTAGCACTCGCTGAGCTTCCTGGGGAAGGCCAGCAGGCTGCCTGGGCCCTGGGTTCTCCGCCAACCACCGGAAGCCCAGGGGGTGCAGAGCACGCAGAGCGGCGTCCTGAGGGGCTCTCTCACCTGCAGGGGTGGCTCCCGGCGCTCAGAGGACGCAGGCCTGCTGACTCTGGGTTGGGGGCTGCCGGTGTCCCTAACCCTGGTGAGGAGCCCTGAAATCCACACGTGGAGCACTAAACACACCGCAGCTCCTGCCAAACCAGAGGCCAGGGGGCTCCTCCAGGAAGAGCGGTGGATTTGTGACCTGCCGAACACCTTCCCCCACCCGAGTCCTAGAAGTAACTCACTTTCTGAGGTGAAACGGGAAGGAGCTGTGGGGGCAGCAGCCTAGGTGGCCAGTGGCCAGCAGGCGGGTCCGCCTTGGGCACTCAGCGAGCAGGGCCAAGTGTTCCTCCATGAAGACCCAGAACGGCCTCCCAGCGCGCTGACCCACGGAGACCAGGGGTCTGCCGCTGATGCAGGGGCCTGGAAGACACCTGGCCCCCGCTGCAGGAGGCCGGCCACGAACCTCGGACCTGACGCAAGCAGACCAGCCAGGGCGCCCCGCATGCCAGCACAGCTGAACGACCTCGCTTTCGCGTCAACCTGCGTCCGTCACATGCTCCTTTGCCAGCGGCTCGCTGCCAGTGCCGATGGGTCTCTGTAGCCTCCCGCCCGAGGACGTCCTCCGTGGTCCTCCCGGGTCGCCTGCCCTCCTACTGGTCTCCACCTCCCTAGGTCACGGCCAGGGCCGGGCCTTGCTGCTCTCACCCACGCCCTCTCCTGGGCCTCCCCAGGGCTCCAGGACAGCAAGGCGCACCTTCCGCGCCAATGTCCTCTGCAGGCCTGTGGCCAGTCACCTTGACCCTCTGCTGGGGAGCCTCGTGGGGCTGAGCCTACATGTCCACAAGTGCACTGCAGCTCCCCAGCGAGGTCCTGTGGGCAGCCGGGGAATGGCAGCCCATCTGCCCGTCCAAGGCCAGCAGGTGCGGCTGCCCGCCCGCTGCACCAACACCGCCAGCGGCCAAGCCCCCCCGCCCCGTCTATGAAAGTACTCAGCCGCTCTCTGTCCTTGCCTCTGCAGCTGAGGGACCTGACCGCGGGCACATCAAAGCTCGTGGGGCTGCTCTCAGGGCCGCTGGCCTGCCTGCCCCGGCCTCTCTCCTGTCCCCAGGCCCCATGCTGGCCCTTTCCTGCGTGGCTCCAGCCCCTTCCCACCTACCTTCAGGGTTCCTAGGAGCCTAGAGGCCCTGCAGCCTCTCTGCCAGAATCCTGCGGGATGCGCTATCCTGGGGACCACCCCTCCTTTGTGGCACTGGCCATAGGTCACTGGCACTGGGGGTCCAGCTCTTCTCTGCAGACCTCACCCTGGAGGGGGTCCGTTGGCATGGTGAGGGTAGGCGCTCTGTCCTTTGTCCATTTACTTGGCAACGAATCCCCGTGATAACCAGAGGAAAAGTGGTGTCCACCAGCAGGGTCTGGACGGTCACCTCAGTAAGGTGTCACACGTGCCAGGCTTTGAAGAAATGATCAGTGCCTCCCCAGCACAGCCGGTTTCTGGGGTTTTGCTCGTCTAAGGTGCTTTAATAAGTCTTAGTGAATACAATTTTCCCTTTAAATCCTTTAATCCAAGGTTAAAGATACAGGTTCCTGGTATGCACTGCCAAACTGCTTTTGATACTGTTATCATCTTTATACAATGATAAAAAAAAAACCCTACAGTTTGGTGGGAAAATATTTTGTTTGCATTTCCTTGGTGAAAATGAGAAGGTTCTGCACTTTGTAGTCATCTGTCCAACTGTCTGTCCTCCATTCCTTCCACCAGCTGAGTTCTAACACACGCCGTGATCTTTTCAAGTGAGGGTCAGTCCATTGCTCCTCCTGCAGCCGGGTCCCAGGGTTCAGGTGGTGGCTGTCCTGACACATGACATGCTCTGGGAGACACTCTGACACTCCCTTCACGGCTCCAATGTTGCTTCTGGATCCACAAGAGGCTCTGGAAGAGCAGTCTCTGGGCCAGTGGCCTCTTGCCAGCTGGAGCCTGTGCGAGGAGGCTGCTCCGAGGCCTTGGTGGGGCCTCTGCCTGTGAGGAGCCGCAGGTGATAAGGTGGGCAGCTGGGAGAGGCAGGGAGCCCTCCGGGAAGCCCGAGCTGCCTGGAGACGGTTCCGCCTAGCCCTTCTGGCTCGGCAGGGAGAATGCACTGCCTGAGTCTGTGGATAGGTTTGCCTCTGTGCTCTTACTTTCTAAAACCCAGCTTTATGGAGATGCACTTCAGGGACCATAAGTCCACCCTTCTGCAGTGCTCGGTTCGGGTGGGCTGTCCCAGGTCCCTACTGTGCCCGCACCGCACTGTCCCCAGTTGGGTTTGATTTCAGTGATCTGCCTTCTAGCTCTGGTCCCTCAGCTCACACGGGCAGCAGAGCTGGCGTGTCAGAGTGCCCGCCTCTGGTCTCCGCTATCTCTCTGGTCTCTGCCATTTCTCCTCTCTCTCCTCTCATTTACTCCCACTGTCTCACCTCTCTGGGGAGGCTGCTCGGGGAGGCTGGCCTTCTCCACGCAGTGCCAAGCCACACGTCCCCACTGTGGCTTCCTGAGGCTGGTGGGCTTCTCCATACCCCCATCTGCAGGGACCTCCCATAAACCCGTGTCCTGTCTGGGCTATGCAGGATGTTGGCTGGTTCTACGTGTTCGGGATTACGCTTTCTTGTCGTTTCTAACTGCATTTCCCTGTTGCAGAGCACACGTGGATGAATTCAATCCTTTTTTAATTTGTGGAGACTGTCGTTGTGGACGGATGCGGCCTTTGCCAGAGAGTGACCAAGGTGCACTCAGGAAAGACCGGACGCTCACAGCTCCCCTCCCCATCCCCAGCATCACTGTGGACTGGCCTCCTCCCACAGATTCTGCAAGGTTTCTTGGGGGTCAGGAGGAACCCAGGGGAGCTGTACCACTGAGCCACATCCCCAGACCTTTTTAGTTTTATATTGAGACAGGGTCTCACTAAGCTTCTCAGGGCCTGGCTAAGTTGCTGAGGCTGGCCTTGACCTGGCAACCCTCCTGCCTCAGCCTCCCAAGCCACTGGGATTGTAGGTATGCACCACTGTGCCTGGCAAATCAACCAATGTTAGGACTTGAAAATCAACCAAAGCTCAAAAAGAAAAAAAACTCAAGAGAAACTAATGAACCTCAATAAAATTGGCAGGGGATTTCTCATCAGAAAAGTGAGATGAATCAACTCCCAGCCAAAATTGTACACCTAGTGGAAGTCTTGTTCAAAAGTAACAGAGTGAAGACACTGCAGATGAACGAGATGTGCAAGAACTCACCCTCAGCAGAACGGCCGGGGAGAAGTGAGCTCTCATGAACGACAGCGTGGACCGGCATCCGCGAGGTGCTGAGGAAGACGTGGTTGTTTGTGGCCCCTCTGTCTTAAAATGCAACGGCGGAGAGCCAAGCGTGGGAAACCATGGGCGGCTTACCGACCAAGTGCGGCCATGGCTGAGGCCTACCACAGCCGAGCAGAGGCCGGACGGAGCCACCCGCTCACTGTGCTGAGCTAGCGTGCACCAGCCTCGCGGGGTGAGCGTCCAGGCAGTGCGTCCAGGATGCTGACTGCGGCTTCCAGGGCCACCACCAGAACAAGTCCGAAGACACCCAGGAAAGCAGCGGCCAGGGCCTGAACGGGTGTACTGGACAGTCTGCTGCAGAGGGGCGGCAGCGGGGCAGGAGCCACACAGCCCGAAGCACAGGGGGAGGGCACCCAGGGGCAGGACCCCGCCTGGAGCAACAGGGCTTCTCATCCCCCAAAAAACGACAGGTGGGGAGGACAGCCGCGCCTCGGCCAGGAGCCCCGCAGTTCAGAGGCAAGGTGGAGGGTGCAAGACCAGAGACCACAAGCGAGCGCAGCAGGCCGAGCGGCAGGCGCCAGACCACAATCCTGCTGCAGCAAAGCTCGCCCTATGACTTACTGCAAAGACACGGTGACTACCAATCTGCGTGCACCTTCCAGAGCCCCAAAAGCCTGAAGCAAAACCTTGCAGCCAGGTTCAGTGGTGCACAGCTGTGATCCCAGGGACTTGGGAGGCTGAGGCAGGAGGATGCAACTTTAAGGCCAGTCTCAGCAACTCAGCAAAACCCTGCCTCAAAATGAAAAATGAAAAAGGGCCGATGGGGCTCGGTGGTAGGGTGCTCTGGGGTTCCATCCCCGATACCGAAAAATAAAACATGGCTGGTTGATGTTGGCTATGTTGCCAGTTTCACTGTTCTAAAGGAAACGTCTCACTGAGGTCCCCATGCTCCATTTTGGAAACTGGCCTTGTTTCATTTTAATTATTAACGTGTTTTGGTACCTTGAAGAGTGACTTTCACGGTTGCTTTCTCTAAGATTTCTTAACCACTCCACTTGCTTGGCTTATTTTTCAGCTGAATGTTAGGGTTGCTTGCCAGGAAACCAGTGGCACTGGGACTCAGTGCTGTGCTGCGAGCAGACCACAGCCTGGGCACACCAGGGTCCCGCCGCTTCCCCCCAACCGTCGGGAGATTCCAGATCCCCTTGAGAGTGCCGGGCACCTCGGAATCTCTCTCGTGACTGTGAACAGGGATTTTTTAAATAGAAAGCGGTAGAACCTTGTGGGCCATTCATTTTTTCCTTCAACATCCTGAAGTCAGATAAGCTCAAGGCCAGACGTACCGTGGACCAGTCCTTAGACGTTTTCCAGCATGAAAGAACGGTGTGGGTTACGCGCCAGGCTCCCGTCAGGGCTACTTTCTCTAGGGCAGGGGTCTGCTGTCTGGGGTTTTCTCCCCTCTTTGACGCACCAATGGTCCAAGTTACACCTCAGGCGGACCCTCGCCCAGGAGCACGTGCAGAGCTGCATGGCTGAAGAGGCGGCCCAGGCGGCCCGGGCCCGGCACACCCGCTGCCTACCTCCTGTGCCGCAGGCCCCACCTGGTCGCCTGGCGAGCTGCCCCACACAGGAGCCTCTGCCTGTGTGCTGCAGTGCTGGGGGTGTAGGACGCGACCTGTGGTGCCTGTTGCCGCCCCACCTGTGACCCTGTCAGGCAGCTAAACACCCACAAGAACAGCAGGGGAGGGAAGGCTTACTTGGACTCAGGCTTCGGGTCTCGGTCCAGATGCTGAGCCAGGCAGCACTTGTGGGGCGGGGTGGGGTCAGGGAGCAGGGAGGGGGTGCAGGGAGGACGCACCCTCCCACCCAGTCCATCGGCAAGGGGCACTGGGGAGGTCACCGCTGTCAGAGCCCCGTCATTCACTCTGAACGTCGCTGCGCGACAGGCACTGTGGGCAGCTCGGACCCCGCGTAGCGGTGACGCAGTGAACATGCACTCCATCTCTGCCCTGCATCCTGACACAGCGCCCAGAGCCCTGGTCGTTTCGGGTAGCAGGGCATTCGCCCTCTATGCCTGTCCTGACGTGTGGCCTCTGGCTCCTGGTGGAGAGCACCCACTCTCCTGGATGTTCTCACGAGGTGACGTGCTCCTGCTGGGCTGCTGGACCAGGGCTGGTCACCAGAGAGCTTGGAACTCGGCGCATCCCACCCCAGGAGGGTGAGCAGCTGGAGATGCACCCAGCCTAGGGATGGGGCTGCAGAAACGCTGCTCTCTGGGGTTCACGGAGCGTCCAGATGGTGAACAGGCATGGGTGGAGAGGGCCGTGCAGCCCACTCCACGGGGACCCGTGCAGACCTCCCTGGTCCGTCTCTTCATCTTTATTAAAACGCCCTGTAACACATCAGCCACAGTATGTGAATGGTGTCCTGGGTCCCGAGAGCCCGTCTGACGCACAGTCCAGGAGGGGCTGAGGGCCTCCCCTTGCAGCCTTGCTGACAGAGGCTGTGGGCAGCCCAGGGACCCACTGATCACCACTGTTGGGAGTAAGCGCAAGTCGAAAGGGATGGAGCCTCCAGGCCATGGGCAGTGTGCCCATTCCAGTGAGGGTCAGGCCTGGACACTGGGTCCCAACTGGTCTCAAACAGCCAGTGACGGAAACCCCACATCCAGCATCAGACACCGAGGGAAACCCCACGTCCGGCATCAGACACCGAGGAGAACCCCACGTCCGGCATCAGACACCGAGGGAAACCCCACGTCCGGCAACAGACACCCATGGAAACCCCACGTCCGGCATCAGACACCCAGGGAAACCCCACGTCCGGCATCAGACACCGAGGGAAACCCCACGTCCGGCATCAGACACCGAGGGAAACCCCACGTCCGGCATCAGACACCCAGGGAAACCCCCCCATCTGACATCAGAAGTGAACTCCTTATGGCTCAGTTGGTACAGCGCTTGTCTCACAAGCACAAGGCCCCGGGTTCAATCCCCAGTACTACAAAAAACATAAAGCAAACAAACAACAGAGGAGATGTACTGGCAACGGTAGGACCAGAGAAAGTCAGCCGGTGTTCCCATGTTCAGCCTCCCATGTCCGGGAGAATGTTTGACTCCTACCCTTGGAAGAAAGCAGGTGCCCCATCTCCAACCAAGCAGGTGGGAAGGTGCATCACCTATGACTCTTACTGCACCCAAACCAGAAGCCTCAAAGCAGCATGAGGAGGAGGGTGGTGCGGCTCAGAACCCAGGACCAGAGGTCCTCACTCCAGGCACAGAGGAGGACTTGCGCTCCGAGGCTTTAGGAAAGACTCTTTATTTATTTTTTGGTAAAAGAATTTTAAAGCGACTGTGACACTTGAGAAAAGACACTGGGTCCGTTGTTTCAGCTAGAGAAAGCCTGACCCTCCAGGACAGACTGCGGGCTCAGCAAGGCTGGCGGGGGAGGAGGGAGACCTGCTGGGTGCCACAAGAGGCCCCATGGCCACCCTGCCAACCAGGAGCCGGCCAGGCCGGGCAGTCAGGCAGCACCTCTGCTGCAGGATGCCTCTGCTCTGCCAGACTGTGCTGGTCCACGGTGACCGTGGGGACAGCCAGAGACAGAGTGCGGTCCAGAGCCGTTTCACAAAGCGCTGGAGATGAACAGAGGTGTCACGACGCAGTGTTTAGAAACGGTCTTTGTGGGAGAGGTCGTCTCAAGTCGTGAGGAGGGACGGGGCAGACCCACGTGGCCGGGCACCACTGCTGAGCACACCCAGGCACAGAGAAGGGCCAGGCCCCCTACAGGGCGCGGCCACGTAGCTTCGTGAGTCCAAAACTGCTGGTCCAACCCCAGTGACCCCTCCAGCCCTGCCCCTCCCCACTCTCCTCTCAGAAGTACAGATGGACAGGGACAGTCCTGGCCAGAGTGCTGGAGCCGCCCCAGGCCTGAGTATGGGTCCTGTCCGACCCCTGAGGGGCCCTCACCTGGAGGAAACAGGATGTGCCTGATTTGTCCCTGGGAAAGTCTCGGCAGGCCCAGAACCTCGGGACTTCCGCTCTGGGTCCAGCAAGCTCAACATCCAGAAAGGTCCTTCGATCTGCTCTTCCTCTGATATCTCGTGTCCCTGGGATCAAAGCCTCGCTCCCTGGCACCGAACACTGCCCAGGGGGGAGTTTTGGCCATATAGTCCTTCGTGCTGAAGGTTTTCAACCCACCGCTGTCTTCGTATTCCTGGATGAGCTCCTGGAAGCGGCCGTAGTCGATCCATGTCCACCATTCTCCATCGATCTTAAACTGGGGAGAAAACAGCTGTCAGGTCAGAAGTAAAAACACCCACAGGGAAACCCAGTGAAATACTAACACACCTGATTTTTTCCCTGTCATGTTAAAACTTCCACGTTCCACACATGGTTTCCTGCCAGAGCACCTGGAACCCAGGCAGGTGCTTCCCTTGCTGCTGCTGCCCACGTGCCAAGGCCTGACTGGGATGGGACGACCTCCCATCCCAGTGGGTCTGCATGAGCAGCTGACCAGCACTGAACTGCCCGGAGCTGCCAGTGCTGCCGGTCAGAGGACCCCAGTCCTGCTGCTGCCATGCTTCTGGCTGGATTTCCAAGGCTATCAGCACGCCTGGCAGAAGCCTCTTCACCACCAAACTCCGCCTGAGTGATCAGCGGAGCCCTAATCAATGACTTCTGATTCTGAATGCTACCCGACCAAAGCCTTGTCAGTTCAACGTGCACACACACCTCATTAGCAGAGAGTCTTGTTAAGAATGTCGATTCCATAAAGAGGAATAGTCCAATTTGTACTCTTCAGAAAACTGCTTCTCAAGCAAACGTGCAACGAGCACAAAGCTGAGGCAGCTCCCAGGGAAACCCAACTGCACGGTGAGGCTTGATTCAGAGCCTGGCCAGCACCCGTCTGTGTACGTGCACAACCGACATGCCGAAACCTGACTCATCGACAGCTACTCACTGTCTTAAAAACAAGGCAAAACCAGAACCCTGATTGACTCCAGGAACCAAGTGAAGAAGAGTCTCCTGATCCAGCTGAGAAAGAATCACTGAAAACACGCAGGTTCCTGGATTTGGGATTCAACATGGAATCTCCTCTCTTATCCAACAGCTGAGCTAAGACAAGTCTTTGAAAGAGTGTCCAGCTCTCTCAACTCCATGCCAGACGCAAAGCCCGCGCTGGCATCTTCTGTGAAGCCTGGCTGCCCTCACTGTTCTCTGCCTGCCACTGTGAAAGGCCCAGGTGCCGAGCCTTAGAGCTGCAGATTCGAGGGTGACCTCTCTTCCTCTGTGCCCTCGCCTCCAAACCCATCCCCCTTCCTGAGCAGCTCTGCCCACAGTGTCCTGCATCCCCTGAAGCAGGCCGCCATCTCCCATGGGTCAAGCCCATCGCAGCTGTGGCCTCTTTCGGCTGTGACAGACTGTCCAAGTCACAAGGCGCGAGGCCCAAAGCAGGGGAGACAGCCACCCAGAGCGCAGAGCTTAATCACCTGCACCTCCACCTCCTCAGGATCGGCCCACCTCACACACTCCCACGCCAACAGGTCTGATTTGCAGCAGCTTGTGCGTCAGGTCTCCGTGTCCTCTGCTCTGGGAAGCCCCCTGCGTCCTGCTAGCCCACGGCGGCTCCTATGCCACAGGACCCTGTGCCTGAGCTGCTCAAGAGAGCACCCTGTGATGGCTTCGGCGTTACCTCCGTGTCCCCTGCCAGTCTGACAAGCCCTTGTGGGCACATGACTCGCCGTCTGTGCCATCGCACTGCCGCTCAGGACCCTGGGCCTAGGCCCAGCCTCCTCACCTCCAAGCAAAGCTGGAAGACCACAGGATGGAAAGCATCCCTCCTGTCCACTGATGGCTCGGGAAACAGGAAGGAATTCTGCTGCCGTGGGCTGCAGAACCACAGGGACGGCTCACGGTGTGTCCGTGCAGAAGGCGTAGGGACATGAGGCGCTCCCGACCAGTCCAGGAGGACACACGTCAGCACGACCCCAGCAGGACGAGGCCATTGAGGATGCCCCCGCCCTCCTTCCTGTCCTCGTCTGTGGGCCTGGCCAGGTACTTTACAAGTGCTCACCAAGCACCAAGCGTATGCCCTGGGGTAGGCCCGGCACTGGGGAGTACAGAGAAGGGTGCGATGATCGGCCCAGAACTTGGTCCCACAGGACAGTCCTGCCGGGCTCCCCGCTTTGCTCGCTGAGAAGCAGCAGCTGACCCTACTGTCCTCTCTCTTGCTCCTTTCCCTTTCAGGGTTTGCCTCTCTCGAGCCAAAGTCTGACCCCTTAGCATTCATGATCCTGGTTCTCCTTCTCCCTCAAACTCAATCAAAAGCCACTTGCCAGGGACAGTCTGAGAGGGACTAAAGGATGAGTCCAGGCTACAGCAACAGACTTGACTCTTGTCTTTTTATTCCAGCCTATGGTTAAAAAAAAAAAAAAAAAAATCCAACAACATGTCTTATAGCTCAATCTAGTAGGTATACGTGTGCAGGCAGGCACGCGCACACACACACACACACACACACACACACACACACACAACCCACCAACTCTGTGTAACCCACATCACTTTAAAACACTGCTGGCTGTCACTCAGGAAACCGACCCAGCTCCTGACGCAGCATGGGAAGTTCTGCCCTAGAAGACCTGTCTGCTGGCCCTGAAACCCTGCCCTGGTTTAAAATGAAGACACCAGTGCACAGACCTGACAACCTTACCCCAAAACCTGGCAAGTGCTGTTTTTTAAGACAACCCACCAGAAAGTCCAGGCCAGCTCGGCAGCCCAGGCAAATGCCACAGGCAGTGGCCTGGCCAGGAGAGGAGTCTCCAACAGGCCCTGCCTGGCCTGGGGGCTTCCTGTGGCCTTGTCCCTAGAGCCTCTCCTGGCTGTGGCAGGGCTGCGGGGCAGACTCTCGGTCCACAAAGGTCGATCTGAAGTGAACCCTTAGTTGTCAGGCCCCGAAAACCCTCTCATGACCCGGGATAAAAACACTTGAGAAGGTGCTTAGAAAGTCACACTGTGCCACTCAAAAGGCAGAAGCTGAAAGGGCGACCTTTGGTGTGACCGACACAGACAGGGCTGGAAGATGACCCCGATCATAAAGAGAGTTTGAGCGTCCTGAGACGTGGGGACATCCTGCCTGTGGGAAGAGGCCAACCTGCTCAGGGCCACAGCTGAACTCCACAAGCCACCAGGGTCTCAGGACACAGGCCACACGGCGAGGCACAGTGGACTGCAGGACACCTGCCGCACCAGCCCTGGGCCCTAACGGCTGCATGAGGGCCCTGCGCCCGCTGCCTCCCCTCCTCCCAGCAGAGCAGGGGTCAGAGGGGTCGGGGACCCACCGGGACGGTGGTCGAGCTCCTCGTTCACCTCCGCTCCATGTGCAGCCCTCCCCTCCAAGGAACGAGGGACGGAGAGGGCCCCTGAAACAGCCTGGAGGAGGGAGCAGCACAAGCTGCAGACGCTGAAGGCACGGCCAGGGGACAGGGCCACCAGGAAGCAGAGGGCTGAGGGTCTGACTCAGCTCACACTTTGCAACTCCCCCAAGGCTCAGAGGCTGGGTCCACTGGTCACCCGGAAGAGGATGAGGAGGCACCAAGTCGCCCACAGGTATCCGAGACAGGCTGGTGTTCTGTTGGAGAAGCTGCCAGAACCTCAAGCCCTGACCTCCCGGCCAAGAGCCCGGAGCTTCATCCTCAGGAGAGGTGCGAGGGGCTGAGCTCCCCAGGCCAGGGTGGCCCAGGCCCTGCCTGCCTCCAGGCTGCGGTGGCCAGGAGGCAGCATGAGTGTCGGGATCAGGCCTCGCGGAGGGAGTGACCAGCTGGACTGCTCCACGCACTGGGGCGCTCAGTCTGCCTTTCCATTCCCACCCTCGAACTCGAGCAGATGACCAAGGAGCCTGCGGGAGAGAAGGCAGCCAGGACACAAGGGCAGCAAGGAAGCAGCAGGCCCAGCTGCCCGGGTCCCGTGAAAACCGAGCTGAGAAAGAACAGAGTCCGAAGTCAACCCAGGAGCGTCACGAAGGATTCATGAGAAAAAAAAATTAAGAGCATTTTCTAGAACATAGAGTAAAATAATAGAAAGAAAAGTAAAAAAAAAAATCAGAGGAGAAAAGATTGTTTTCTTGGATTCGAGTCCAAGGGCGGGGCTGGGGCTGGGTTGGTGGAGCGCTTGCCTAGCACACTGAGGCCTGGGCTGGACCTCAGCACCACTAAATAAACAAACAGGGATCGTGTCCATCTACAGCCATTAAGAGAAACTAGGCCACGAGACGTGATTTTAAGATCCTTCCGAGTCCCAGAGGGAAGGGAGAGAACAAAACAAACGCAGGGGGCAGGAGACCTTCAAAACGAGGGCTCTGAAAAGTTCAGCAGGCGAGACTCGAGCTCCGGGCTGAGGGGTCCACAGGATCCGGGGCCCTGGTGAGGGGTGCAGGCTCACACCCCAGGCAGGACGGAGGCCATGCTGGCTGTCCAGCCCAGGCCCAGCAGGCTGCCCGCCAGGAGGAGAACAAAGAGGTGAGCCCCGGGCGTCTCCTCTCCTGCCACACACTCGGGGGTCCTCGGGAGGTCAATTCCTGGGCAGGAGGGACAAACTGAAAGGACACACTGGACCCCAGGAAACAGAGTGCTCTCCCAGGCAGGAGCTGAAGGAGAGGAGACAGCAGCTGGGCGCTGGGCAGGGCGGGGGCCTGCTGAGGCAGGTAGGTCAGAGAGCACCGGGAGAGGGCTTCAGAATAGGCAGCTGACCGGGGACCAAGGACACCGCGCCAGTGGGGACAGACAAGCGGGTCTGTGGGCCAGAGTGGTTGGGAACACAGAACACAGACACTGTCCTCATGGTCACCCCCGTCACCACCATGTACGGATGGAAACCAAGGTGCTGCGGTCTGGCTCTAAGGTGACCCCAAAGCTCCCATCAGTGCAGGAACATTCAGAGGTGACGTGACTGGAGGTGACAGCCAGGGCCTCATCAGTCTCCCTAGGGTGCATGGCCTGGGGTAGCTGTGGGCAGGTGGGGCGTGGTGGGCGGGTCATGGGGCTGCCCTGCGTCTTCCCCAGGACTCTGATGCCCCCTCCTCCCGGGCTCCACCAGAAGGGCTGCCCCACTGAATCTAGTCCTCACCTCAGCACAAAGGAATCTGCAGCCAGCAAGAAAGGGGACGCGAGATGTGGAGCAAGCCAAGAAGGTGTGCACAAGGAGACACAGCAAAGCCCAGGGCAGCCATGCACCATACTGGAGGGGCAGCAGTGCAGAAAACGGAGGGCTGAGGAACGGACAGACTGTAGGGCACGTGGTCTACCAAAAGCAAGTCAGAGAATGAGAACACCACACAGACACTGGCAAGCCATGAGAACGGAGCAGGAGCAGAGTCTCCAAGAGAGCGTCCCAGCTCGGGCTAGGACCCAGCCCCCGAAGCAGAAGGGAAGGGCCACTCCCAGCACATCCCCAGAAGCCAGGGACATCCTGCCACCACTGACTGCTAAGGACACAACAGAAAGAGAAAAGCAGACCAATGTCCCTGATGAACACAGACCAGAAGTTTTAATGAAGCACCCACAAACAATTCAACACCACGTTGAAAAGACCACATGCCATGATCAGATGGCTTCATTCCAGAGATGACAGGAAGGTTCAACAGATCAATACCCGTAACACGACACTATAAACTGAATTAACAGTGAAAATCACGTGATGATCTCAAAAGAAGAAAAAAAAATCTGTGATAAAACTGAACTCGCAAAACCATACTCAATAAATGAAAAATAAAAGTGAAAACCAGCAAAGGGAGGAACTACACTAGAAAGAATAGTCAATCAAAGGAGAAACAAATTCAAATTAAAAATCAGAAATGAATCAAAATGACAAGGAACAAAAATCATTTCTCAATAAATGGCCTAAACTCATCAATCAAAAGACACAGACTGGCAGAGACATCTACAGACTGAAGGTGAAAGGTTGGAATAGACGGTGAAATAAGCAGGGATTTCCATCCTCATATCCAACAAAGTACACTTCAAACCAAAGTTAGTCAGAAGGGACAAAGGAGGACATTTAACACTGCTTAAGGGAATCATACACCAACAAGACTTAACAATCGTAAATATATCTGCCCCAAACAATGGAGCATCTACGTACATCAAACAAACCCTTCTCAGTTTCAAGAATCAAACAGACCACAACACAATAATACTGCGTGACTTTAACACACCTCTCTCACCACTGCTTAGATCTTCCAAACAAAAATTAAACGAAGAAACTATAGAATTAAATAATACAATCAATGATTTAGATTTAACATATATGGAATATTTCATCCATCAATGGCTGAATACACTTTCTTCTCAGAAGCACACAGATCCTTCTCTAAAACAGACCATATCTTATGCCACAAAGCAACTCACAGTAAATACAAAAAATAGAGGTAATACCTTGCATCCTCTCAGATCATAATGGAATGAAATTAGAAATCAACAATGGAATAAAAAAATAGAAACTACTCTAACACCCAGAGACTAATAATATGCTATTGAATAGCAGAAGAAATCAGGACGAAATTAAAAAAATACTTAGAGGTAAATGAGAACAGTGACACAACATATCAAAATCCCTGAGACACTATGAAGACAGTGCTAAGAGGAAAGTTCATAGCATTGAGTACATTCATTAAAAAGAATAGAAAGTCAACAAATAAATAGCCTAACATTGCATTTCAAAGCCCTAGAAAAAGAAAGAACAAACCAACACCCAAAGTAGAAGACAGGAAATAATTAAAATCAGAGCTGAAATCAACAAAATTGAAACAAAAGAAACAATTCAAAAATGGACAAAACAAAATGTTGGTTCTTTGAAAAACTAAATAAAATCGATAGATCCTTAGTCACTTTAACAAAGGGAAAGAAAAAACTCAAATTACTAAAATTCGTGATGAAAAAGGAAAAATCACTATGGACAGTACTGAAATACAGAAGATAGTCAGAAACTATTTTGAAAATTTATACTCTAATAAAATAGAAAATCTTGAAGACACCAATATATTTCTAGAGATATATGACCTACCCAAACTGAATCAGGAGGATATATACAATATGAACAGATCAATCTCAAGCAATGAAATACAAGACATTCTCAAAAGTCTATCAACTAAGAAAAGTCCAGGATCAGACAGCTTCTCAGTCAAGTTCTAGCAGCCCTTCAAAGAAGAATTAGCACCAGGGGCTGGAGCTGTGGCTCACTGGTGGGGCACTTGCCTGGCATGTGTGAGGCCCTGGGTTCAGTACTCAGCACCACATATAAATAAATAAAAGAAAAGATCCACTGACAACTAAAAATATTTTTTAAAAAATAGCACCAATACTTCTCGAATTATTCCATGAAAATGAGGGATACCTTTCCAAACTCATTCTATGAAGCTACTGGAATCACCCTGATACCAAAACCAGACAAAGACACATTAAGGAAAGAAAACAATAGAAAAACTAGGGAGAGTAGGAACTTACCTCAACATTGTAAAGGCTATTGATGCTAAATAAGCCCACGGCCAATATCATTCTAAATGGAGAAAAACTGAAAGCATTCCCTCTAAAAACTGGAAAGAGACAGGAATGCCCTCTTTTACCTCTTCTATTTAACACAGTCCTGTGAACTCTAGTCAGAGCAATTAGACAAAAGAAATTAAAGGTATACAAATAGGAAAAAAAGAACTCAAACTATTCCATTTCCCAGTGACATGATTCTATACTTAGAAGACCCAGAAAACTCTAGAACTCATAAATAAATTCAGCAAAGTAGCAGGATATAAAATTAATACCCATAAATCAACTGCATTCCTACACATCAGTGAGGAATCAGAAAGAGAAATTAAGAAAACTATCCCATCACAATAGCCTCAAAGAAAATAAAATACTTGGGAATCAACCTAATAAAAGAGGTGAAAGACTCTACAATGAAAACTACAGAACGCTAAAGAAAGAAACTAAAGACCTTAGAAGATGGAAAGATCTCCATGCTCTCGGATACACAGAATCAATATTGTCAAAATGGCCACACTGCCAAAACTGCTATACAGATTTAATGCAGTTCCTATTAAAATTCTAATGACATGCTTCATAGAAATAGAAAAAGCAGTCATGAAATTCATTTGGAAAACTAAGAGACCCAGAATAGCCAAAGCAATCCTCAGAGAGAAAAGTGAAGTAAGAGGCATCATAATCCCAGACCTTAAACTACGCTACACAGAGCTGTAACAAAAACGGCCTGGTATCGGCACCAAAACAGACACGTAGACAGTGGAACAGAACAAAGACACAGAGACAAACCCACATAAATACACTTATCTCATACTAGACAAAGGTGCCATAAACATACACTGGAGAAAAGACAGCCTCTTCAACAAATGGTGCTTGGAAAACAGGAAATCTGTATGTAGCAAAATGAAATTAGACCCCTATCTCTCACCTTGCATAAAACTCAACTCACAGTAGATCACAACCTAGGCATTAGACTAGAGACCCTGCACCTACTAGAAGAAAGTAGGCCCAAATCTCCACCATGTCGACTTAGGAAGCAAATTCCTCAACAAGACTCCAAAAATACATAAGTAAAATCAAGAATAAATAAATAGGGCTGGGGTTGTAGCTCAGTTGTAGTGTATTTGCCTGGCATGCTTGAGGTCCTGGGTTTGATCCCACAAAAAAAATTAAAAAGTTGTTTAAATATGTTAAAAAATAAAATGTGTAAAAAAAAGAAGACAAAAAAAATCAATAAATGGGATGGTATCAAACTAAAAAGCTTTCTTCACAGCAAAAGAAATAATAAAGTGAAGAGAAAGCCTACAGAGTGGGAGAAAATTTTTGCCACCTGCCCCTCATATAGAGTATTAATCTCCAGGAAAGTTAACAACAAAAACAAAAATAAAAAACCCAATCAAAAAAAGGCCAAGGAACTGAACAGATACTTCAAAGAAAAAGAAAAACCAACAGTCAACAAGTATATGAAAAAATGTTCAACGTCTCTAGCAATTAGAGAAATGCAAATCAAAACTACACTGAGAGGCTGGGGCTGGGGCTCAGTCGTGGGGCACTTGCCTGGCACGTGTATTGTGTCCACCTACAACTAAAAATTAAAAAAAAAAAAAGAGAATGTGGTGTATATACACAGTGGAATATTATTCAGCCACAAAGAATGCAATCATGACATCTGCAGGTGAATGGATGGAACTGGAGCCTATCATGCTAGGTGCAATAAGCCAATCCCCAAAACACAAAGGTTGAGTGTTCTCTCTGATATGCGAATGCTGATTCACAATAATGGGGAAGGGAAGAGTACAAGTTCACTGGATTAGACAAAGGGGAATGGAGGGGATGGAGGGGGGTGGGAGTGGGAAAGTGAATGGATCAGACACACCTTTCCTGTGTTCACATGATACACGACCAGTGTGCTGGTTGGCTGTGAGGGGTCCCCCGAAGCTCACGTGAGACAGTGCAGGAAGATTCAGAGGAGACGTGACTAGGCCGTAAGAGTCTTAACCCAGTCGTGAATCAACCCCCGATGGGATTAACTGAGGTGGGGGTGTGGTTGGAGGTGGGAATCGGGGTGTGTATTTTGTGTCTGGAGAGTGGAGTCTGTGATGTGAGCTGCTTCCCTCTGCCACTCTCTCCTGCCCTGATATCCAGCCTCACCTTAAGCCCAAGGAATGGCGCCGGCCTTCTATGGACTAAGACCTCTGAAACCTGAGCCCTAGTGTAAACCTCTTTTCCTCCAGTTGTGCGACACAGCACGAAACAGCTGCCTGAAACAACCAATGTAACTCACATGACACAAAGCCACAGGAATGGGAAGTTACCCTGCATTATGTGGGACATGTCACCATACATGTTACTGTCATGTACAACTAAAGGACCAAAGAGAAACCTCAGGAAAAAAAACAAACTCCCCTTCACAAAAGAAGCCATGAATTCAAATTGGGACTGAAGAACCATACCTGAAGGACAGGGAGGCTGACACGGCAGAACCACCCTAAGGACGAAACTCTGACATCCCCTCTGGGACTGGAGGTGGCCTTGTGGCCACACTGCTTCAACGCAGTACTAGAAATCTAGAAATCTGGAAGAGAAGCAATAATGGGGTGCGAGGAGGAAAGAGGGAGTTCAAATCACCGCCATGTGTTGACAACATGATCTACACACAGAAAATCCTGAAGATTCCACAGAAAGACAATCAGTAAAGTAGCAGAAATAAAAAAACAACATACAAAAATCAATACCTCTTCCATACACCAAAATGAAGCAGACTGAAATTGAGTAGGGAATCAGAAAAGTACTCCCAGCCACAATAGCCACCAACATCAATAAAACACCTTGGAATAACCTCGCCAGGGATGTGGAAGACACGCAGTAAGCATCAGGAAACACACCAAAGAACCTCGAGACTCGGGAGGGAAGGCCAGGGGCTGGGGAGACCAACGGTGTTGCAGAAAGAGACCTGCAGCTTCAACACAGTTCTCATCAAAATACCAATGATGTTTCACAGAACCAGAAAGGACGATCCTAAGATTCACACGGAAGCACAAAAGAACCTCGATATCCAAACCAAACCTGAGCCAGAAAAGCAATACTGGAGGCATGACAAAATCTGACTTCAAAGTCAACCTGAAAGGCTTCTTCTCAGCAAAGGGAACAATCAACGATGCGAAGAGAGCCCACAGAGTGGGAGAAGATCTTCACGCACCTCAGAGAGAGCACTAATCTCCAGAATTTATAAAGAACTGAAAAAACGTAATACCAAAAAAAAAAAAAAAAAACCCAATCAATAAATGGCAAAGAAACTGAGCAGACACTTCACAGAAGAAATATAATCAATCAACAAACATATGAAAAAATGTTCAGTATCTCTAGCAATTAGAGAAATGCATATTAAAACTAAGGGGACTGGGGATGTAGCTCAGTTGGCAGAGTGCTTGCCTCGTGTGCACAAGTCTCTGGGTTCAATCCCCAGCACCACACACACACAATCGGTGTCATTGGAGCTGAGGCTGTGGTTCAGTCACAGAGCACTCGCCTAGCACGTGTGAGGCACATCTAAATAAAATAAAGGTATTATGTCCATCTACAACTAAAAAAAAATGTATTAAAAAAAACTAAGATTTCATCTCACCCGAGTCGGAATGACAATTATCAAGAATACAAGCAATAATAAATATTGGCAAGGATGTGGGGTAAGGCACACTCATATATTGCTGGTGGGAATGCAAATTGGTGCAACCATTTATGGAATGTGGTGTGGAGATTCCTCAGAAAACTTGGAATGGAACCACCATTTGACCCAGTTATCCCACTCCTTGGTTTATACTCAAAGGACTTAAAATCAGCCTAGTACAGTGATGCAGCCACATCAATGTTCATAGCAGCCTCAATTCACAATAGTTAAACTATGGAACCAACCTAGGTGCCCTTCAACAGATGAATGGATAAAGAAACTGTGGTATATACATAGAATGAACTATTACTCAGTTTTAAAGAAGAGTGAAATTATAGCACTTGCTGGTAAATGGATGGAGCTGGAGAATATCATGCTAAGTGAAATAAGCCAAACCCAAAAAACCAAAGACTGAATGTTTTCTCTGATATGCGGATGCTAATTCACAATGGGGCAGGGGTAGCTAGGAAAGAACAGAGGTACTTTAGGTAGGGGGGAGTGAAGGGACGGGAGGGGCATGGGGTAGGGAGGACACCATTGCCCTATGTACATACATGACCATACGACCCGTGTGGCTCTACATCATGTACAACAGAAGAATGAGAAGTCTTTCCTATCACACATGATGTATCAAAGTGCATTCTATTGTCACATACAGCTAATTAGAACAAATTAAAAAATTTTTAAAGTACATACTATAGAGCCACAGTCACAAAAGTAGCATGGTATTTGTATGAAAGCAGAGAGACCAACAAAAAAGAATAAAGACCCAGAAACCAATCCATGCATCATCTGCCAACTGGTTCTGATGAAGGTGCCAAAAACCCAAGTGGAGACAGGGCAGCCTCCTCAGTAAGTGGAGCTGGAAGGATGGGTGTCCACATGAGGAGACTGAACAGGACTCCTCCATCTCACCCGCACAACAGTCCACTCCAAGTGCATCAGAGACCTCAGGTAAGACCTGAAGCTTGGAAACACAGAAGAGACCTAGATGCGGGACAGGCCAGAGTTTCCAGACAGAACTCCAACAGCTCAGGCATAAACACAAGAATGGACGCAGGAAATCACCTGAGATTCAAAAGCTGGTGCACAGTGAAGGAAACAAATCGCGGTGGAGAGACAACCTAAGAAACGAGAGGAAACTCTGGCCGGCCGCTTATCGGAGAGAGCTCAGTATCCAGAATTCATAAAGAACTCAGAAAACTCAACCAGAACACAAGCAAGCTCATCAACAATGGACAAGTAACCTGAGCAGACGCCCCTCGAAAGGACAGGTGGCAAACAGCACATGAGAGAGGCCCCGCACCAAGCCACCAGGATGGTGCAAACAGAGCCACCTCGGAGAAGCCGCCTGGGCTTGGCTGGACCATCAGGGTGGTCACCAAGGACACAGGCGGGACAGCTGCTGGGGAGGGTGCAGGAAGAAGGACACTCAGACGCCCAGGGAAAGCGTGGGCAATGCTGAGGAGCTCCATGCCAACCCAGCAGACAGGACGGCAGGAAGGAGGCATGGTGAGGACAGAACGCAGAAAACGCGACAGCAGGAGCCCAAGGCTGGCTCCTCGTGAAGACCCCAAGGGCCCCTCGGGCAAGATCACCAAGGAGGAGTACTGACAGCTAGAAGGCAGGTGGGCGCACCAGCCACGCTAGGAGCGGTGCCATCGCAGGCAGCACTGGGATCCTAAAAGCACATGCGGGTCTTGCCCAAGACTTTGGAACTTGGATAAAATGGATAACATCCTGGAAGAATGTGGGTTATGAAAACTGATTCAGGAAGAAAACCTGTACAAGTGTTATAACCATTAAAGAAATTTACCTGAGTACAGGGGATCAGACTTGGATGGTTCCCAAGAAGAGTAACTTTGGAAAAAGCAAGGAAAAGCTCCCCTATCCTCTGATGTGAACCAAATATTACTTTGATTCCCAAACTAGACAAAGATCATACAGAGAGGCAACAAGTATAGCTTGACCTCACTTATGACTACAGATGCAAAAATGTCAAGCAAAATATTATGCAGCAAAGCCTGTGGAGTACAGAGAAAAAGGGGTGCAGGAAAGGGCAGGCGGCAGGGAATGGGCACTGCTGAGACCAGAGCTCCCCAGGACCGAGAGCAGGTTCCTGGCAGAGGACAGCGCAGGCTGGCCTGGCACCCTGAGCCACCCACGGACCTGTCGGACAAGACTGCAGGCTTCTCGACCAGGAGGCAGGGCTGCCAGCAGAGTGAGGACCTGGGAAGCCTGAGCTCAGGCCAGGCCAGGCACACTCCTGAGAGGGCGGCCCTGCAGGCTGAGACCAGAGGTTAGCGACCACAGCCGCCACACCAGGGGCCGAGACAGCGAAGGTGCAGAGGCGCTGAGGAGGGAGAGGAAGGAGAACAAAGGCAGTCTGAAAGTCAGACAGACGAACGGACAGGCAGGGGAGAGCCGTGACTGACAGGTGAGTTCACTGGTGAATGCCAAGACACGTAAGGAAGAAACGTCTCCAATTCTCCACAACCTCTCCCAGAATAGAGGCAAACACTCCACAAGACGTGCATGACTCTAATATCAAATGACACACGCAGGAAATCACAGAAGAGTAGCTGCCGTGAAGAGACGCCAAGTCAGTGAGCACCAGCAATCAGATCCAAGGCATAAGAAGAGTCACCCACCATCACTATGTGAGACTCGTTCCAAACAGTGGTTAACAGGCTGACTCAACATTGAAAATCAGTGTAATCCATCACATCAATAGTCTGAAGGAAAAAATACATATGATCATACCAATAACTGCATAAAAACATGATAAAATTCAAACTACTTTATGATTAAAAACTCTCAGCAAATCAGGAACAGACAGGAACTTCCTCAACCTAATAAAACAACATCTACCAAACACCCTGCAGCTAACACTGTCCCTAATGGTGAGAAGACAGTGGTTCTAGGGTGGGAAGCAAGACCGTGCCAACCTTCTCCCCATTCTCCCCATTCCAGTCCAGCGTCACACTGCAAGGCCTGGCTGACACACCAAGGCAAAACAAGTACAGCTCTATCTTATACACCAGCCAGCAACGACTGGAACTGGGAAGTGAGGACACAGAACCGCTGAGGTCTGCATCCCCAGTCTAACAAGAGATACAGGCCACATACGTAGAAACCAGCAAACTGATAAAAAAGAAAACCAGGAGACCTAATAGACGGAGGAACACCCCATGCTCCAGGACCAGGGGATGCCATGTCCTCAAGACGCCAATCCTCCCCAACTAAGTAGACAGAGGGACACCCCATGCTCCAGGACCAGGGGACGCCATGTCCTCAAGACTAAGTAGACAGAGGGACACCCCACACTCCAGGACCAGGGGACGCCATGTCCTCAAGACGCCAGTCCTCCCGCACTTCATTCCAAGCAATCACAACCAAACTAGAGGGTGCGATTTAATGGACATCGACAGACTGATTCTAGAGTACGGATGGAAGGCCATCAACCCAGACTAGCCAGCACAACAGCCAGAAGAAGGGACAGCCGGAGGGCTGAGGACCCACCTCAAACCTTGCTACGGCTGCAGAGCGAGGACCGGTCACAGTAGCTGCAGGGATGGCAGCGGGAGAAGAGCTGCTCACCACTGCCCACCATCAGGGGAACTGGAAACCCCTGTGGGCATCACTGCCCACCTGTTAAAATGGCCAGAACCCCACAGCTGGACGGCAGCTGGCCCTGAAGGGAGGCAGAGCAACAGCAGCTCACATCGGCAGCTGGCAGGAGTGCACAGCCACCTGGGCACGGCTCGGCAGGCTTTGGGTTTTTTTGAAAAAGAGTTTAACATAAACTCACCATGGCATTCCACAACCACACTAAGTTATTTACTCAATTCACCTGGGAAAGGTAAGCAGCCCAGGTGTCCGTCAGCAGGTGAGTGGACACCAAGGACAGGGCTCTGTTCAGCCACCGAAGATGAGCAGACGAACCTAGAGACAGTGTGGGACGGTGCTCCGTACTTCATGCAGTCACGTGACCTTGTGGAACACACAGGTATTTGTGCAGCAGCTCCTGGAACTTGCAAGTGGGGAGGCGAAAGGAAAGGTGGAAGCACGGGATGGCGAGGGCGCAGACCACGCCAAGACAGACAACCGTGAACTCATGGCATCCCGCATTTGAACCCACTGATGACACGGACTGAACCACTTAGGAGGTGGGGGGTTCCGGAAGGTGTGCAGATGGGGCAAGAGACCCTGACTGTATTGTGAACGGACAAGTTGACTTCCCTGAAGGGGATGGAGGGAAGGTGCTGACCCAGGGATCTGGATGTGAGCCGAGCAGGTAAGACTGCAGGCAAAGGAGCGGCACCTGGGCTGCAGTCAGTGACCCCCACCACTGCTCCTGTGCTCTGAGCGACAGCCGAGCAAGTGCCCACCTGCTGGCAGGAGCTGCTGCTCACTGCTGGTGGCAGGCACAGGAGCAGAAGCCAGAGTGGTGCATGCAGCAAGGGACCAGCCTGGACCGCCACGTGCTTCCTGGGTACGGATCCGACAGTGTGCACAGAGTCTGTACAGGCCAATACGTGCAAAGGTCAGAACAGACTCGTTTCTCTGCTGCCAGCTGAGAGGCCCGGGAGACTCCAGCAGCAATGGGCACACCTTCACACAAATCCTGGTTCCTAACACCATCTCTCAACGAAAGGAACCAGGGCTCCCAAGAGAAATGGCCGACTCTGGGGCTGGGGCAGGAAACACACCATCAGCCCCAGAATCATGCAGTGCCAGGACATAAGGAAGAGCTGGAAAATATCACACAGATAAGGAGACCTCCACGTTGGTAACAGTATGGCAAACGAGCAGAGGAGCCACCAAAGCTGAGGCCAGGATGTCGTGAGCAAGAGAAGACAGATGAGCTGGGACTCCGAAGGACACCCTGTGGGGCAGAGGCAAGCTCTCCCTGCACGACTCCAGGCCGTGCCCTGGAGGGCGAGAAGCTGGACCTCTCCCGAGGCATGGGCTGCCACTGCCCCCAGAGAACAGGACAGGCGGGCGGGAGAGCACGCCCTGGGGAGCAGCAGCTCTTGGACCTTTCTCCTGAGCACACGACAAGGCCTCCTGAGGAAGACGGCTTCCAACAGTGGGGCACCCCACACACCTAGTGAGTAAGCCTCAAAACTGGAGGCCACCGAGGTAAGCAGTGAGGCACTGTCCCCGAGAGGGACCCAAAGAGACGTGACAGCCAGATCCAATGTGATCCTGAAGGGAAGCCTAGAACTGCAGGAGGACAGGAAGGGAGCCCGAGGAAACCTGGACACAGGTGGCTTCAGTTACAGACAAGCAGCAACGCCGGCATGGCGATTCTGACCCCACCAGGGGCAGCATGAGACGCCGAAGACAGGCCAGGCCAGTCCCGTTCTTGTTGATTTACGCATGACCCGGCTGTCATGCACTTGCTGCTCTGGACACTGGAGTGGTGGGTCACTACACATGCTGACTGTGATCGCTCTGCACAAGCACTGGGGAGTGGGATGGCTGGGTCACGTGGTGGTTCCATGCCTAGCCTTCCCAGGCAGCTGCATGATTCGCAGTCCCGCCTACGGCATGTGAGCGTACCTTTCCCCACATCCTCACCAGCACTTACCAGTACTGGCACCACTGATCCCTGCCATTCCGATGAGTGAGGTGGAATCTCGGTGTAGTTCCGACCTGCATTTCCCTGAGTGCTAGATGCTGAACATTTCTTCCTATGTTTGCTGGCCATTTGTGTTTCTTTTTTTTTTTTTTTTTTTTTGAGAAGTTTCTACTTAGCTCTTTTGCCCAGATATTGACTGGGTTGTGGCTTTGACACTGAGTTTTCTGAGTTCTTTATATATTCTGGAGGTTAATCCCCTGTCAGAGTGGCTGGCAAAGATCTTCTCCCATCTGTAGGCTCTCTCTTTGTGCTCCTGTTTCCTTTGCTGTGCAGACACTGTTCCATCCGATGCCATCCCACGTAGATTCCTGGCTTTACTTCTGGGGCTAACGGGGTCTCGTTGAGGAAGCTGGTGCCTACACGCCTGAATGATGGACTGTTGGTCCTGTGTCTTCTTCTAGCAGTTGTAAGGTTTCTGCTGATTCCCAGATTTTTGATCCACACTGATTTGACTTTCGTGCAGGGTGAGAGGTAGGGATCAAGTTTCATTCTTGTTCATATGGATTTCCAGTTTCCTAGCATTATTTGTTAAAAATGATGTCTTTCTTCCAACATGTATTTCTGGCACCTCTGTCAAGCATCGGATGGCTGTAGGCATGTGCGTGTGTCTCTGTGTCTTCTACTCTGTTCCACTGGTCTTCACGTCCACCTCAATGCCAACACCATGCTATTTTTGCTACCACAGCTCTGTAGGCTAATTTGAGATCAGGTATTGTGATGCCCCCTACATTACTTTTCCTGCTAGGACCGCTTTGGCTATTCTGGGTCTCCTAGTTCTGTGAAGAATGTCATTTCTGTTCTGATGGTGATTGCACTGACGCTGCACATTGCCTTTGGTAGGGTGACCACCAGTCTACATTCTGTACATATGATGTGTGTCAACCGCTAGAGAGCACTTCCCTACGATCAGGAAAGGGCAAGGAGAGCTACCACTGAAAGTGCTCATCAGTGTAAGCACGTGAGAAAAGGAAGTAAGAGGCACGCCAACTGGAAAGGAGAAATATGACTGCCCATGTCCAGATGACAGCATGGTCTCTGCAGAACATCCAAAGAAACCTACCAACAAGCAAACCAGAACAACACAGAAAACCAGACCAAGTGAGTGCAGGAAGGTTGCAAGATACAAGACCAACAGGAGACCGAGTCTGTACACCAGCAAGGAACACATGTAAGTGAGATCAAGAGAAGGCCACTGGAAGGCTCGGGCACAGATCTAACAAAGATGTTAGGACTACACGCTAACAACTACAAAATGCTGATTAAGGAAACCACAGACCTAAATGGTGTCAAAGAGCAAGGGTTTATGGTGCAAACTGAGACACAATGAGACCTCATGGTGGGGACTCTTGGCTCAAGCCTGCAGGTGCCTGACAAGAACTGAATGCAGGATAAGGGCCGGGCAAGGCCAGGCAAGGCCGGGCAGCTCGGCCTTCCTTTGCTGGCTCCAACTGTGAGCCGGACTCCTGCTCCACTCTGCACATGGACATGCTGATCTTCTTGCAAGGGCATCCATCTGAGAGCCGACAAGAATGGGCTGACCTGCCCCAGTTCACCTGACCTGTTCCAGGTGGAAGGTACCAGAACCAGGATGAGGTTTGCAGACAGACCGCCCATGAAGGTACTCTCCCCACCCCTCAAACACACATGCCAGGCAGGAGTGGTCATCTCAGGATGGACACCAGCCTCCTCAAGGGACAACAAGGATGACTTCCCTGGCCTCGGCAGGACCTCGCCCAGACCACACTGGACCAAGACAGGTCAACACGTGTGCCTCTGCCCAGTGCAATCAGGGTCTGCCACTAAGCCACAGCCCAGCCCTGGTTAGCGCTCTCCTGTGGCCATCCTGTGTCAGACAGGAAGTGGTCCTTCAGTGTGACCACAGCTCACGTACCTGTCAGAAACCCTGGGGTTTCCAGGAGGAAAGAACTTAAGCAGCTGTTTGAGGATTCCACCGTCTCTGGTTCAAGGCAACCTTACCCAGTTTGTGAGCCGGAAGGAAAAGCCCCCGTGCCAGGCGGGAGACGCGATGGCTGCCACAGAGGCTGAACCTCTTTCCTGCCCTCTCAGACACAGGGTCAAGAACAGAAGGAGGACACGATGAGCCACGACCCTGGGGAAGGGGCAGCACTGGATGACTCCTATGGACAGGAGCCAATGGGATGGGCCTCAGGGTTCCCAAGCTGCGCGAGCACAGTACTCACTGGGAGCTGCTGGACAGTAAATTCCAAAGGAAGCAGGGGAGCTGCATGCGCGGGCACCGCATGAACTACAGCTGCGATCAGTCGGGGCTTCAACCTCAGGCTGCTACGTTGCCCTCCACAGTGCCAGGAAGGGGAACTACCAGCCCTTTCTCACCAAGCTGCTTGTGAAGACGCTCCCAGCCCACGTGGACCTCAAGTGAGAAGGCGGGGGAAGCTCTGCACCAGGCTGTGCGGCCTTGAAGGGGTATCTCACACCCTCTGGGGCACCCACCTCGGCCAGCCTCCCATCTCCCGCCTTTCAGGCACAGCCTCCCATCTTCCACTACATGCGTCCTTAGAGGGAATCTGAACTGGTGTCACACCCAACATGCCACCTCTGTGTCCTCACACTCCCAAGTAAGACACAAACATGAAGACAGTGCTAGACGGTGGGACACCACGGCTAACCGGGGCGCATCCCAGGCCAAGGCCACGCCCTGCACCAAGGCCACGCGCTCATCTGCACTCCTCACAGCCCCTCCCCACCATGGCTCTAGGCTCTGGGTGGTCCACCTGGCTGTCTGCCCTGAAGCTGCCCCAGCCTCTCAGCTTTGACCTCCAGCTTCTGCATGGACTGCCCGCCAAGTCCTGGTCAGCATCTGCCTTCCATGGCCACTCAAGGCCACTCCGCCCACCCCTCCCAGCCCCGCCCCAGCACTCTGGTGCCACTGGTGGGCGAGTCCACTGGCAGATGTCTATGCTGGACCATCTCCATGCTCTTAGTGGCCAGAGCGGCCTCCCGCCCAGGGGCACTGGCGGAGCACGAGGTGGCGCGGGTCTGCTGGCTCCCCGCTGCTCTCCGAGCGCCTCCCTGGGATGCCGCTTCCCCGACTGTCACCTCGGGACCACCAACTCCAGGTGGCCCTGCTCGTTCTCCGAAGCTCTTGGGACATGCTGTTCCAGACAGCCACGTCTGTGGCCACCGCAGGTCAGACACACACCTCAGAGCAGGAGGCCTTCGCCCTGGGACTTAGGAGTCTGGGGAGTGTGGACTCACTCAAGTGGCTTGTGTCACTAAACGTCATTAACAGGAAGGGATCAGGAGGCCACCAGGCTCGGGTGGGGGTCAGGCCAGCTCCCTGGCTTCAGCCTCTCTCGGGCACCATTCAGGACTCTTGGCATAGCCACAGGGCAATGCAGCCACCACCAGCAGCTCGGAGCCTCTCCTCAGCCGCCCCCGAGGCTGCTCCTCCTACAGACGGAACCCACACAGGTAGCCTTAGAACCTGCCATTTTTCAGCTAGAAGCTACCTTTTTAAGGTTTACCCACGTCCCTTTTGGAAACAGTATTTCTTTAGTAGAGAATTTGAACATAAAACTGAGCCGAGTATCACAAGAACCTCCAGCATCTGCCATCCAGCCTCGGCGCTCCCCAGACACACGGCCAGCGGGCCACGGCCCCTACAGCCTCGGCAAGGACACGTCCCTAGACGGCGGCCTGGATGCGGGTCTTCCCACAGGGCGTCTTCCTCTTCTAGTGGCCCATCTCAACCCACGCTGGCTTCTGCTTTTTACTTAAAAGTCACTAGATGAGGCCCTGGTGCCAACAAAGGCGCTAAAGGGGAAAAACAGATCAGGAACTGAAATCTCATGCGGATCCCTCCAGGTCTCAGAACTAAAGCGGTGAAGTTCCATAAACCCTGATGCTTCCTCTGACGGTCAGAACCCACCACGGCTGTCGCTGCCTTCGCTGTTCCCATGGCCCCAGGAAAGGATGGAGGTTGTTAAGGGTGTTCTGCTGTTGCTTTTTTCAGCAAGCACCTTTCTAAATATTACAAGCCAGAGAGCACTTTGAGATGTCTAGATGAGGCTAAAAAGAGAAGCGATTTCACACAGAAGAGTTAAGAACCCCAGCAGAAGCTAGGGCTTCCTCCACGTCAGTCTCAGGAAGGCAGCGGACACGCCACAAGAGCCCAGCGGTGCAAGAACCAGGGAAGGGGAGCAGGGGCACGGGCCGGGCCCTGAGCTTACCTGTCTGTGTGCCACCAGCAGGCAGTTGGAGTGCTCATGCTCACAGGCGATCTCGTAGTCAGGAATCAGAGCCACCAACTCGCGGACGAAGCGCACCACCTCCTCGTGCCAGGGCACGTTGGCCATGGAGAGACTGCTGGCCGCACTTTCTCCACAGTAGGTGACGCCCTGCGGGTCACAGCAGGCAGTCACACACCCACCGGGCAGCCCAGCCCCCAGCACACTTTGAAAAAGAAATGACAAGAAGGCCGCACAGGGGACAGCAGCAGACAGGTGGCGCCCTCTCGTGCGGCGACACTGGCTTCTGAACACATCCCCACACTGCACTGGTGGGCACGACCTGAAACTCCAGAGGGTACAGGCTGGAAGAGCCAGGAGAGGCCCACGGGGGCAGACAGCAGGACCAGGGTCCGGCACGAGCCGCGCTGGGAGTCTCCCGGCCCAGCATGGCCAGCGCTCACGCTGGCAGACAACTGGGCGGAGCAGCACGAGTACCGGGAAGGAAAGGCCCTCAGGGATCAGAACATGGGCGCCCCCGCGGGGTCCCCGCTTCCTCTGCCTGCGCACCCAGCTCTGCCTCACTTCCCTCCCTCCCCCCGCCCACCCTGCTCCTGAGCAAGTGCTGCTTCTGCAAGAAAAGGACAAGCTCAGGAAGCGAGGGGGTGACTGCAGGCCGAGGACGGCCCCTACGCAGGGCTCTGCACACCACGCTGCGCAGGAGGCAGAGCCACGGGGACTTCCTGCTGGCTGCTGGGAAGTTCGTCCTGGGACTCAAGGTCTGAGGAGAGAACACCGTCTCGGCAGCTCCGACATTTGATATTCTGCTTAAACCAAGTGGCTGTCAAAAGGTTCCTAGCTCTGTACTCCTTCCCTATAATTTGACAACAAAAGAAATACTTACCTCATGAGTTTTATGTTTTTTCCCAGCAACATACCAAAAACATGTCGCTCCTTAACCTAAAAATGCTTCAACAGCTCCTACCAAAACCAAGCCCCGCTTCTTGGGGGGCACACAGAGCCCTCTCCCTCATCCTCAGTGCAGAGTGCACTGGCAGCCACACACGGCGTCTGCAGAGCTGGATTGTCCGAGTCCCCGCTGCAGAGGCCCCACCGGCCTACCTCCTGCAGGTGGATGGTGTCTGAGTGCTGAGCTCTTACAGCAGGGCTGTGCCTCCTCCTCTACCTGCAGCCACCCAGGAGACCAGCCTCAGAGCCCGCACAGTGACCCGCACAACTCCGCGCCACCCCAGCAGGCCTCTCTGCTGCCTGTGTGGAGAACAAGGCTGGGCTGTGCCAAGACGGCCAAGGTGCAGCTACCACAGTGCAAACGGCAGCAGCTGGAAACCGCCCACCAACAAGTGCCCAGCACAGTGCACTCCGGGTGTGGGCAGCGGTATGCAGCTCCGCCTTGCACACAGGCCGCGAGAGCTTCGACAGCGCAGATGCCCTAACAGGAACAGACCACCAAAAATGGCAGTTAGGATCCTCAGGCCAGTAAATCAGGCTTATATGATACCGTGAAGCCAAAGTAAAAGCTGATTCACAGAAAATACTAAAGATGTCTTCACGAGATGGCAATGAGCGAAGAGGACTCGATGGGATAGAGCATTGGCTTCTATTGCTTTAGTTTAAGTCGATGTGTCTGACGGAAAGCGATCTCAGTGTAGAAGATCCAGGTGGGGACCCCTTGAATTCCCAAAGCGGCCTCCTAGACAGGAGTCCACATTCCACTGAGGTGCTGACCGTGCAGGCCCTCCCCACCCCAGGGTGCTGCGTGTGCTGACCACACCTGGGGGCACGCCACTCTCCTCCGACCCAGGCTACTGCCACGCTCCACACCAGGCAGAGTGGCCTGCTCTCTTCCGGTTCAGACAGCAAGGTGCAAAGAGCAGGAAGAGAGATGACGCTCACCACGCAGTCAGGTGAGCCAACGCAGGCGCAAAACAAGCTGAGCAGGGAGAGTGCGCGTGCGCAGTGACCCTGGCTCAGAGCACATCTAGCTCTCTAACTGGCTCAGCTCTGTGTTCTGAATACACACACGTGGGCTCCACATAGCCACAGAGATCAAACTAAAGCGCAGGCGA
Source organism: Sciurus carolinensis (assembly GCF_902686445.1). NCBI lineage: Eukaryota > Metazoa > Chordata > Mammalia > Rodentia > Sciuridae > Sciurus > Sciurus carolinensis. The sequence continues at coordinate 860,993 of NC_062230.1, read as the reverse complement.
GGGATACGAACAGCACCGGCTGCCCTGCCGGGCGAATCTGCCCTGTTAACTGCACCTTGGTGCGTTCACACTACCTGGAGCAGTAGTAGATTTGAACTCCAAACCCCTTTGGGGCTCAGACTGGGGAGCCTCCTTTTACCAAGAGCCTCCCGAGTGCAGGTCCGTTTTGGGGGTATGCCTTCCCAGCCTGTCCTGCCCCTGAGGAGACTCAGTCTGCTGTCCTGCAGAATCAGTGCTGCCCACAGGCACTGGGGAGCATCGCCAGCGCATCCGCTCTCCTGCCCTCAGGGTGTCCTGCAGGCCTGAGGAACAGCTCTGTCCTCAGAGGCCACTTCTAACAGCCTGCTTCTGATGGGACAGACACTGCCAGGTCTCATCTGATGCTTCCTGGAGAGGACTTATCATTTTAAAAACTTACACTTTGAAAAATCTAAACCACCAGAAAACAATAAAACAATGCCCTCTTAGACATGAAGTGGCTTCATCCTCTTCAACAGGAAAGCAGTCCTTCTCCATCCACTAACTTCATTTCAGTTTTTTTTTTTTTGGTAGTGCTGGTGATTGAACCCAGGGCCTTATGCATGCTTGACAAGCTACAAGCTAACCCAGAGCTACATCTCCAGTACTTTTTACTTTTTATTTTGAGACAGGGTCTTTGCTGCATTGCCCTGTCTTGGCCTCCAGAGTGGCTGGGATTGCAGGCATGTACCACTGCATCTGGCTCCATTTCAGACATTTGAATTATAAAAGCAATGCATGCTCATTACAGTGACTGACACACCGCAGCCTGTCTCACCCCTGGGGCCAGGCACCCCACAATGCAGGACACGGTGCCTGAGGTCCGACAGGCTAGTCCTGGTTGCTCTCTCTACATATGACACAAAATGTTCCTACACTGAATTTTATTATTAACAACATTTAAACTGTGGCTAGATTACACATTTCTCTAAGAGTTTTAAATTATTAAATCTCTTAAAGTAGCTTATTTACTTTGGTGGACTTTGTTCATAAGAGTCGTTTTGCAAACAGCACATGGTGTTGCCTTTTCAGATTACTAGTGCTTTAATGGCTGGCACATGAAGAGAGCTCAAAACCACTGCTGAGCACGAGGTGAAACAACTGTGTGAAGACGTCTCAGGATACACAGGAAAGGCCACTTCTATGTCCTAGTAACATTAATAGTTTGCCACACTAACAACAGTCCATTCGAGAATTACACTGTTTACCAAGTAAACATCTTCCTTCAGAAAAAACATCTGCTGAGGGGCTGGGGAGATAGCTCAGTTGGTAGAGTGCTTGCCTTGCAAGCACAAGGCCCTGGGTTCGATCCCCAGCACCCCCAAAAAAAAAATCTGCTGAATATTTCAGATTATAAAATAACTCTGTATAAAAAAGTGACTTCAAGAGAAAGAGAAGGGAAAGGGGAAGAGAAGGGAGGGAGGAAAGAGAAGGAAGGAAGAAGGTGGCCGTGCCGTCCGGCAAGCTGCTTCATAATAAAGGGTTTCCCTGTGACGTAATTTGAGGCAGAATTCTTAACAGCTGACCCATAAACCAAAACACCACTAATCTGATGCTAGCAAGGTCCTCTGAAACCGGGACATATACTTCCAGATGTGGTTTGTATCTTTTCCTCATTAAAGCTCTCGCCAAGAGTAATCTTTTGAAGTCAGGAGCAACATCTAAAGGCCAGAGCAGAGACGGACGGCACCCGTCAGCAGCACCTCAGGGTTCCCAGGTTTCCCAGAGCACAGGGACAGAGCTTGCCACACTGTGATGGGACCCGCCGCCTCTCCCACAGCACTGGGCTCCCACTCCCAGGACGCACTCTGCCAGAGACAGGCACATACTGCAGTGCACCTGTTCTGTGGAGGTTCAGTTGCCTCCCCTCCCAGTCGGGTTCCTCCAGACCCTCCCCAGCTTTAGCGACCATCTTGTGCAATTCCAAGTCAGTATTCCTGCCCTGTCTTACCCCACACCTCCACAATGCAGGGCCCGTGGCCTGTGGGAGTCTGTACTTGGACATTTAAAAGGCATCCCAACCTTAATACAGCCAGCAGGGAACTCAGGATGTTTCTTCCTCTCAGGAATCCATCCCAAAGAAACACTGGCAAGAACATGCAAGAGACAGGCAGATGCTTTACGTAGGCCTCCCCATGGATATACGTGGTATCACCAATGAGCTGTCCTTGAATCACACACACATCCCTAAATCTGATCACCCTTCTCATGATCTAATGACCAATCCACATGAAATACAGGGGCAGAGGGACAAGCTACCAACAAAACCTAAAATCTACGTGTGGGGAACATGCCAGAATGAGTGCTCCTTTTCTCTAACAAGATACATAGTGAGGAAGAAAAACCTATGGAAGAGGAGCTAGTAGAGTAAAAGAGATTTAAGAGATAATCTAATTACAATGTATGGCCCTTATTTGAGTCCTGACTCAAAAATAAGAGCTTAAATAAGGAGAAATAGTCTGTAAAACCTGAAACCTCTGTGTTGCAATAATTAAGACATTTTAGGTGTGGGCCTGGAACTTTGCATGGTATTTCACGAGTATACACTTTTGGGAGATTATAGCCTGACATAATTATGGGTAAAAGATACAATGTCAGGAACTGGTTCGAAATAATCTGGGCTAAAGGCAGAGAAAAAGGGGAGGGGTAGAGTGGAAATGAAACTGGTCACAAGTTGATCATGGCTGAAGAGGAGTGACGGACAGGGAGCCCACCAGACCAGCCGTCCTCGGGGGAGTGACGGTATGTGTTATGGTTTGGATGTGAGGTGTCCCCCAAAAGCTCACGTGTGAGACAATGCAAGAACTTTTGGAGGAGAAAAGACTGAATACAGCCTTAAGCTACTGGGTGAATCCCCTGACAGGGACCAACCGAGTGGTAACTGAAGTGGTGGATGTCTGGAGGAAGAGGAATTCGGGCGTGGCTTTGGGTCTGTATTTATATCTGACAAGTGGAGACTGCCTCCTGATCTCTGCCACTCTCTCCCGCCATGATGTCCAGCCTCACCTCTAGCCTGGAGGAACGGAGCTGGCCTTCTATGGACTGAGACCTCTGAAACCCTGCGCCCTCAAACTCTTCCTCCTCTGCGGTTGTGCTGGTCGGGTTCGTAAGTGGCAGCAGTGAAAAAGCTGACTAAAACTGACAGGCAGGGGAGCCCGTCAGACCAGCTGTCATGGGGGGTGACAGATGGATGACAGGTGCCCATCAGACCAGCTGTCACGGGGGACTGATGGATGGATGAGGGGTGCCCATCAGACCAGCTATCACGGGGTAGTGATGGATGAGGGGTGCCCATCAGACCAGCTGTCATGGGGGGTGATGGATGGATGACAGGTGCCCTTCAAACCAGCTGTCATGGGGGGTGATGGATGGATGACAGGTGCCCATCAGACAAGCTGTCATGGGGGGTGATGGATGGATGACAGGTGCCCTTCAGTCCAGCTGTTATGGGGGGTGACAGACGGATGACAGGTGCCCATCAGACCAGCTGTCATGGGGGGTGACAGACAGATGACAGGTGCCCATCAGACCAGCTGTCATGGGGAGTGATGGATGGATGAGGGAAGCTCATCAGACCAGCTGTCATGGGGAGTGATGGATGGATGTCAGGTGCCCATCAGACCAGCTGTCATGGGGAGTGATAGACGGATGACAGGTGCCCAACAGACCAGCTGTCACGGGAAGTGATGGATGGATGAGGGATGACATCAGACCAGCTGTCACGGGGAGTGATGGACGGATGAGGGATGCCATCAGACCAGCTGTCACGGGGAGTGATGGACGGATGAGGGTGCCATCAGACCAGCTGTCATGGGGAGTGATGGACGGATGAGGGGTGCCCATCAGACCAGCCACCTACCTCTGCAACGCGTCTGGAATGCTGTGAGGTAACATTTATTCGCCACGCTGCGACTCACCTCCCAGGGAATGTCACTCTGCAGCGTGCCTCATTAGGTCACCCCCCCCCCCCCCACAGAACAGGCTCTCTACCAGCAGGCGCCTGTCTTCCCTAGAACAAGGCCAGGTTCTCAACAATCGCCCATGAAAACCTCCATCAGAGTTTCAAAAGTCCCAGCTGCCCCTCCACCACAAGCGCCAGGTGAAGCGGTCACACCCTGGGGGCAGGCTTACCTTCACTTCAATGAAGTCAGGATTCCCCAGGGACACGAGGTCGGCATAGGCCTGGAGTTCATCCACATTCCAAGACTTCACAAGCGTCAGTCTGTAGACGGTACGCTGTTGCTAAAATGGAAGAAGAGTCAACTCTGCTTTACTCACGGTGGAAGTCACCTGGTGACCTGAGAGCAGCCTCAAGCCTCTCAACCCGCAGACAACCCAGGACGGGGAAACCCAGCATCAACTTACATATCAGGGATCATATCTGGGGCACAGATGAAAATGTATAGAGACACACCCCCAGTGAGGTAAGATTCTCATGTGCCTTCAGGAGGCACAGCTGTTAGCCAGCACCCTTCCTCTCCTCACAGCACCAGACGCTGTGTTAGGTGCCCAAGGTTCCCAGATGCACGTGCAGTTTAGATGCAGTAAGAAATGTCAAACCAACAAAAAGCTTTATGCTGTGGAAAACTAATTCAGATAGCGATCACTCAGATTGTCAATGACAAGAATTACTACTCCTGTCCTGCTTCCCAGATGCACGTGCAGTTTAGATGCAGTAAGAAATGTCAAACCAACAAAAAGCTTTATGCTGTGGAAAACTAATTCAGATAGCGATCACTCAGATTGTCAATGACAAGAATTACTACTCCTGTCCTGCTTCCTGCTCTCTCATCTCTTAATAATCTCTTGGCTTTTCTTGTTGGAAGAAAAGTCACACTTATGAATGGTCAATGTCCCCTTTGTTTACCATATATCCAAGAGAGACATGGTTTTCCAAAAAGCAATCTGACAATAGCCATTAAGCCTTTAAAAACTTTACACAGCCAGGTGTGGTGGGGCACATCCATAATTTCAAGTACCGAGGAGGCTGAGGCAGGAGGATCACAAGTTGGAGGCCAGCCCGGACCACTCAGGGAGATTCCATCCCAAAATAAAGTAGCCCAGTGGTACAGTACTTGCCCAGCATGTCAGAGGCCCAGAATGTCTCTCTCTCTCTCACACACATACACACACACAAAGTTTACACCCTCTGACTCTGTTGCTCCCTTCTAGGACTCAAAGAAAGTAAAGATGCAAAGACTTATTGCAAAATCTCAAAACACTACTGACAGCTTAAAATCTGAAGTCAGACTCTTCCCTTGAGAGGAGGCAGGGCCTGGGACTTGAGGAAAAAGTGAAGGGAGGGATTGTAGTTCAGTGGTAGAGCACTTGCCTGGCATGTGTGAGGCACTGGGTTCAATTCTCAGCACCACATATAAATGAATAAATAAAAATAAAGATCCACTGACAACTAAAAAAATAAACAAAAAACAAAAACAACAACAACAACAAAAAAAAAAAGTGAAGTGAGCCGCAAGCAGTACACCACTCTCCTCCCTGTCCACGTGGAGCCTGTGGGAGCTGCTCATGAGGGACACTCTCAGACTCAGCTCCTCCGCTCACTGTACAGAGAGGACAGGCTGTTCCAGAGCCCTGCGTAACCGATCCTTCCAGCGCTGAGCTTAGAGTAGAGCACTGCAGAGCATCTCATTTGCACTTACATATGCAGAGATCTTAAGAGACATTTTAGCAAATGGAATTTGGCACTGTTAGAAATTCTCAGAAGGCAGAGAATTCGTTATTGGGCTGAAGAGTAATACAATTCATCACACCAACAGTTCAACATAGAAAAACAACGCAGACACCCAAGACATTTGACAGGGTTTAAAGGCTCAGCCCGATTTTAAAACAAAACAAACAAATCAAAAACTATTAAAAAAAATACACCCTTAACATATGGAAAAGCACTTTGTAGTCAAATGGTTCAAATAATTCTTAGTGGTTAAAAAAAAAAAGACACTCCCATTTAGTCAGACTAACAGAAGAATGTCTGCTCTTATTTCTGTGTCGACATGTCCCTGCAAGTTATGATCCAAGCAAGAGAGCCAGACAGGACTTACTGGAGAGCATGCAAAAATAAATAATTGTAAATAATGTAACTGGCTTCTTGGAACCCTACGACCATCAACTGAAAAATTAGAATAGAATCAAGACAGCAATTACAAAAGGAAAATCAACAGCTTTCCCAGAATAGAACAATAGGTTAAGAAATGTGGACTCTTGAACCAGAGTGAATCACAGGCTGGGAGTGTGGTATATTTTTATTTTTCTCTGTTTTCGATGCCTACCTGTGCAAAATGAAGCATTTTAGACAGAATCAGGTGTTAATGCATTAGCACTTAGAACCAAGCCCGGCAGCAGCAGTAACTCCAAGTAACAGCTATTACATGCCAGCAATGATCCATTACAAAACAGGAGGCTAATAATATCCTACTTACACTTAGATATCTGTTAGAAACCTAAAGATTGACTAATGAGATAACATGCAGAAAAGGAAACAAAACAAACTCTCTGAGTCCTACTGGGCTGTGCTGGGCTGGCGAATGCAAGGGACCCCAAAGGGTGCCTGCCAGTCCTTGGGGAAGCCCCTGGAGGTGGAGCTAGCAGCCTCCTGCCAGCCCCCTCGAGAATCAGCTGACTGGTGCCCATTCACTCTGCACACGTGCGAGGAAGGAGGCGGGGAGCTGGGGCGTGAAGCCCAGCACAGGCGTCCAGAGCAGGCCCGTGCTCACTGAGCCAGCCTGGACACCAGCTCAGGGGGCTGTCCTCAAACACCATGCCCAGACGTCCCTTCTGCCTGGTCACTATCCACTCTGATACCCAAAGACATCCAATGCCCTGACTTTAACCCTGCAGTTCAGTTTTTCTGGCTGTTTGAGAGTCACACAAATAGAATCACGTATTCCTTTGTCGGTCTCATCACTCAGTAGTGCTTGTATGGCTGCTCCAGGGTGCTGCAGGGTGAGGTCTACTTTTGGGTTATTAGTATTCCATTGCATGAATACACAGAAACGTCTTCAACCCTTGCCTGTTGGGAGACATCTGGACTATTTCCAGGTTTCAGCTATCACAAAGACGTATGCTCTCTCTGATCGCACCAGGGTGTAGCTTTACCTGTTCAAGGAAATCATGTAACGCGTTCCTGTGACACACATTCTTTTGTGCCTGGCCCCCTCATGAGTTTGATGTTTGCGAGAGTCATCATGCTGTTTTACGTAGCTGTAAATACACGGTTTTGCTACTTATCACTCCATTGTGTGAGTACGTTACTAGTGAAGGGCCCCCCATGGGTCTCTTATTGAATACACTCCTGTGTTCCAACGTGCTGCACGAACATTCTCCAGGACACGCCTACCTGATGCAGGCACGCAGGTCACGGGCAGCTCGTGTTCAAAGTTAGCAAACCCGCCCCCGCAACCCGGTGCAGCCCTGGCTGGCTCTGGTCTTGCTGCGATGCCAGCAGCTCCCCGCTGCTCTGCACCTGCCTGGCTGCTGGAGAAGCCGAGTGAGCCACCTCGGGTCTCCTGGCCTCGTGCACTTCCACACTTGGGTTCTCCTCCTATGCTGTGAATACTTCTCCACTGGGATCCGTCTTCCTCCTAGTTTTTTAGCACAAGATTCGTGTTCTTTGGGCTGAAGAGCTGTGCTGCAGATGCGTTAGGACCATGTCCATCTGCCGAGGGCCTTTGTCCACCCTCCTGCAGTGTCCTCCCACCAACAGACCCTGCTTTGGGAGCAGCCCACTGTGACCACGCAGCTTCTTCACGATCAGCGCTGCTTCCGTGTGTCAAAACCATGAAGAGAATCTCTCATCTTCTTTTCTAAAAGCTTCATTATCTCACCTTTGACGTGCATCAAACTCCACCAAAGCCCATTTCTGTGTGTGCGGCAGAGGTTAAGTTTATTTCCAATGGATGCGTCGGGGTAATGAATCTACCAAAGTCGCGTCCACACCTGTGTGGGTTTCCTGCGTTCTTCCCACTTTCCATTCCACTAACCCAGCTGTTTGTCCTTGTCCTCACATCACTGACTTGCTTGATAAGACTTCATATCCAGTAAAGACCATCCTTCCCAGGGATCAGTTGATTCATATGGCAACATCTTGAGAAAAATTTTGGTTTTCACAAATGGGGGTGCTACTGACATCTAGTGGGTAGAGGCCAGGGCTGCGGCTAAACACGGTAACCACGAGACGGACCCCGTTCTCCTACAAGGTCAGCATTACTTGTCTATGTGCTGAAGCTGAGAAACCCTGCAACAGAGCCTGTTTTCTCACTGTGGCCTCCACCAAGGAGTCTTCACTGTTCTTGGTCCTCTGTATGCCCATCAATTTTAGAACTGCCTATCAACTTTCAAAATGATAATTAATCTTTCCTGATTCTAACTGAGGAGGCATCGAATTTAAAATCTGGTCTTGTCCAATAGAAATACAATGTGAACCAAAAATGCAAACCACACATGTAGTTTTAAATTTGCTAAGTCAAATTTAAAAATTAAAAACCTATCAGGTGAAATCAATTTCAGTATGTTTTAACAATATATCCAAAAAGTAATCAACCTCAAAAAGTAATCAACATGTAAAAGTAATTGGGACATTTGACATTCCATTTTCCATGCTGGGTCTCTGAATCCCAATAGCACTTCATGTAAGAACACAGTTCAATTCAGCGTGGCCTCATGTCAAATCCTCAAGGCCACACGAAGCTAGTGGCTATCATGACTAACGATCAGCTCAGGGAGAAACAACACTTTGTTAATGTTGAACCTTCCCAAACATGCCATTTGTTTAGGACCTTTAAGTTTTCTCTCAAAAACATTTTATAGTTTTCTTCTTTTTTTCCTTTTTATATTCTAGTTAATATATTTTTGATACTTTGTTATGGTGGTATCTTAATTTTTCCCCTTTTAACTAATATTTAACGGACATTTTTATTGTTGGTATTCCAAAATATCACTGATTCCTGTAAACTAATTTGTATCCAGTGACCCTGTAAAATGTACTTATTAATTAGCAGATTTATGGGAAAACTTCCCACAGTTATATTAAAATTTTATATGCAGGTTGAACATAACAATCTGAAAATCCAAAATGCTACAAAATGCAGAACTTTTTGAGCACCAAGGTAATAGCTCAGGTGGAAAATTCCACATCTCAAGAGTCAAAATGTAGGTGCAATAAAAATACTGTACACCGATGCCTTCAGGACATTTGGGTGCAAGTGACACATGAATGACAAGTCTTGTGTTTGGACTTGGGTCCCATCCTCAAGAGAGCTCTTTACGTACTTATATATCTACAAAACCTGAATGAACCTACAACACTCTGGTCTCAAACATTTTGGAGGAGGACTCCTAGACCTCCCGCAGAGGGCAATGGCTTCCTTTACCTTCAGGACCTTCCCCTCATGCTGAGGACTCAGCAGGGGGAGGTCAGGCAAGGTGTGTCCTGCAGGCGCTCAAGCTGTAGACACTTACCAATGAAGGATGGCGCTCTTCTGAAGCTATCTTGTATTAGGGAGCTTCCTTCCAGTCCTGGTTTACCACCAGGTGCTAAACATGAACAGGTACTGAATTCTACTGAATTTCTGTTCTGTATCTACTCAACTTATCCTACTATCTTTCTTTTTTTATTTAAGTCCAGTTGATTTCTGAGCATTAAATAGAGTTTACATTCTTAGAATAAAGTCCCTTTTTCATGGTTTTATATACAATGTATTTAGACTAGTTTAGAATTCTGGCCTCTGTTCACAAGCAAACACCACTTTTTTCTTATTTGTTTTATAATTCAGTGTTGTGGTTACTCTGGGTTGTGGAAACGAGCTAGAGAGTGCTACTCCTCCTTTCTGGGATATTGAGAAGGGCCGTGTTAGTTAGCTTCCAAGATTGACTGGTTAATTCCACAGTGAAAGTATGTGGGCCTGTAGTTTTCTTTGCACAATGTTTAAATTACAAAATAAACTTTTTTAGTAATTACAGACCCAGTTAGATCATTTACTCTTGTGTAAACTTTCTTCAGCTTTGTTTTCTAAGAATCTGTACATTTCATCCAGATTTCCAAGCTCATTGGCATCCCGTCATTAAAACACCCTCCTACCTTTTTAATGACCAAGCATCCTCATTTGATTGACCAACCTTGCCAGGGAGTAACCAGTGCATAAAGAGCCAGTGTTGTTTTTATGATCTCCATTTACAGAGTTTTTTACTTCCTGCCATGTGCTTATTCATGTAAATTTGCTGCTCTTTTTCTAACTTCTTCATTGGTATGTTTAGCTTATTGATTCTTGGCCTATTTTCTCTCCTAACACAGGCGCTATGTCTTCTCAAGACCCTTATTTCTCCTTCCGGTTCCAGGAGCACCTGCAGGAAGAGAATTCTACACTGGCATCCCTCGGCTGACTGCGACTCTGCAGCTCCATGGTTTAGGTTGTCATTAACGTGAAATCAACACACTGTTGCTGCGTGTAAAGTGATTTTTTTCCACTGCCTATTTTTAAAATTCTCTTAAAGTCTCTTTTTATTCCTTCTGTGGGTCAGTAACTTCTGTTTGGATATCTAAACTGTGCTCCTGTATTGCCCCAAATCTCCACAGTAAGTGGGCGAGACATTTGTGATAGCAATGTGTGTCCTGGACCAGAGAAGAGCGTGCTCTGGTGAGGACGGGCAGGAAGCAGCGAAGAGCACCCAGGCGGGGCACCCTGTCTCCCAGGCACCTGCCACAGGGCAGCAGGGTTAGGGTCCCTGCAGGGCTTTCCTGGGAGGCAAGCAAGAACTTCCTTCCCCACAGACTGAGACTTTCCTTAAAAGCATGCAAAGAGTCAAATTTCCTTTTTCTCTGGTAAACTATTTTCGCTGGAGAAGAAAAATTTTGGTCAATGGAGAAATTTTGAAGTTTCTTAAATTTTAAGCATGGTTTTCAGAGGACTGTGCTTATTAGATACTGAAACCATTTGCTGCAAAGCAAATTTTCATCACGTAAACTTTGGAGAATTTCTGCCTATATACAATCAACCACACAGTTTTGAAGTTAACGATGAAACACAGGTAACAGAGGAACTTCCTTCTGAATATGAGCATTTCCTTTGGCATATTTGCCTTAATCGTTCTTGGCAATTTCCAACCAAAGCCATGGTAATCTACTGGCTTCCCTTTTATCTGTAACAAGCTCTGCTCGAAACCCCGAGGACAACGTGGCACCGTGGGTCCACTGCAGGAGGGGTGCCTCCAGGCCCAGGCACCAGCTGACCGTCGGTTCCACTGTGCGCGCAGGAGTTGCTCCATGGAGAGATCCTGAGCCCTCACTGATGTGTGTTGGCACAGTTAAGGCAGCTGCTCAACTCCAAAGAAGAAAGGGTTCGAGACACAGTTAGAGCAAATCAAAACTGTACCTGGACGCACCTGTGGCTGAAGAGTGGCAGCTGAATCTCCTTTGCAGAAGAAATACTTGGCCTTGCTGTTTTAACTTCCTTTTTCTTAAAAAAGAAAACATGGGTCTGCAACCTGGACTGCGCTGACGTGAATGGACTCTCGCCTGCCCGGGGCCCTGCTGGCGGCTGCCAGCGACGAGGCACGCTGCTGGCGGGAGGACGGTGCCCCAGTGCGGCGGAGCGGGTGCAGTGTGCTGCGCACTCAGCCAGCGGCAGCTCCCAGGAAAGCCTGTGCTGGTCAACCTGCAGAGGAGAGGGTCACTCTGGCTGGGTTTCAAAGGTTTCCATCCACACCCGTCGGCACTCGGCAGAGGAAGCCCACCTCATGGTGGCCAGGAAGCGTGAAAGACGACTTGCCATAAGGAGGGCAAGAGCCAGCACCTTGTGATCTCAGGTGTTCTTATTTTGTTTCATTTGAGAACTGGGTGCCCCCTCTCCCAGTGATGGGGACAAGCCACCAGGAAGGGAGGTGAGGAGGCCTTAAGGTTTTTGAGATCTTTGTAGATCTTGGAGAGTAATGCTATCTGAGGTGCAGGTGGTAAAGATTTTCTCCCATTCTCTGAGCTCTCTGTTCATGTTCTGGATTGTTTCCTTTGCTCTGAAGAAGCTTTTCAGTTTGATGGCATCCCATTTATTGAATCTTTATTTCACTTCTTGTGCTTTAGAAGTCTTACTGAGGAAGTCCATTCCTGAGCTAACAATGGAATATTACTCAGCCACAAAGAAGAATGACATTATGGCATTTGCTGGTAAATGGATGGAACGGGAGACTACCATGCTAAGTGAATTAAGTCAATCCCAAAAACCAAATGCTGAATGTTCTCTCTGATATGTGGATGCTAACCCATAACAAGGGAGGGTAGGGAAGGGAAGTATGTAAGTTCACTGGACTCGACAAAGGGGAATGAAGGGAAAAGAGCGGGGACGGGAACAGGAAAGACAGTAGAATGAACCGGACATCACTTTCCTATGCTCACATAAAAATACAACCAGTGTAACTCCACAACATGTACAACACAAGGCTGGGATCAAAATTGGAAAGGGTCGCATTCCATGCAAGTATAATGTGCAAAATACACCCTGCTGTCATGTATATATAAAAACAACAGATACATAAGTAAATAAATATTTCTGAAACAGCAGCTGGGAGAGATGTGGGCACAGTGGCTCCGCCTGGCAGGCAGGTGGGCAGCAGGAGGGCGGGGCAGCGGGTCAGCAGCTGGCACGCCCCGGGCTGAGAGCTCAGGTGTGCTGTCCGTCTCAGGCGCCGGGGAACCACGGGGCCCTGAGTCTTGCGGCATAACCACGACATGAACAGCAAACCTTGAGGCCCGGGCTGGACGACCACCAGGCCACCCGCTGCACCCAGGGCTCGCTGGCTGAGCAGGTCCCCACGCAGCGTGGGTCACCAGCCCTTGGGCTGCAGCGGAGGGGGCCAAGCAGAGTGCCCCTGTCCCTGGACCAGCCTCTGCAGCGAGGGAGCAAAGCGAGCCAGAAAGGTAAGGAGCCCCAGGGGGTGGAGACAGGGGGAGGCAGGCCCACTATTCCCACCTTCCTGTCCCTTCAGCCTCTTGCTGCCTGTGGGAGAGTGACCACAGGATGCTGGCCACACACCAACCTGAACTGCTCACCCCACCGGCAGCTCTCAGCAGCCCCTGTAACCGCCCTTCCGAGCAGTGGGAGAGTGGGAGCTCAGCACCACCACACGTCCAGGCGCCAGCCCACGCCTGGCCCTGGAACGGCTAGGCACCTGCGTTCCTCGCGGTTTACAGGGGCAAACGCATTCCAACAAGTGGGGTGTGAATGGAACCCAACTCCAGGTGGGACTCGCGGTGGAGCCGTGAAGCACTCCTTACAGTCGAGGAGAGGGAAGAAGCTCCGTGATGCCCACAGGTCAGCCAGAGGCCCTGGTGAGACCTCCGTCAGGGACGAAAGCGGCAGGCCCAAGAATGGGAACCAGGAGGAACAGCAGCCGGGCTGTGTGCACGGCGCTGACGCCGTGGAGAACACCGGTCCCCAGGAAGAGGTCGTGACGGAAAGCGGGCAGCCAGACCGGCGTCCTCGCCGAGCACTCCGGCCTCTTCCAGGACGGTTTCCGGCGTCTTCCTGATGCAGCTGGGTGGTGCCTGTTCTCTGGTGTACGTGCTTCATCGGGCACTTGTCCTGCTTGCTGTCCTCTGAGCGCCCTGGCCCTGCGATGGGTGTCCGACGGTAACTAGGGATTCTGTTGCTGTCCTTTGCGTACGATCTTGCTGCCCTCTCTTCTGCAGTTCACCTCCGCAGCGTCCCACAGTTCTGGGTTCCCTGCTCGGCATTTTCTGTCCTTTCTGTTGGCAGACCCGTGAGCGCGACTCTCTCCCCAGCCACCTGCCAGCCGGCCTGTCCCTCACCTGCCCGGCCTGCTATGGGCGTTTCCCGCTTGCTCTCTCAGAGTTTCCGTCTCTGCCTGTCATTAGCCGGCTCTCAAGGCCTTCTGTTTCCCTAAAGCTCACACTATCGACCACAGCTGTCTTCCGCCTACGCCTGTGGGCAAGTACAGTATTTCTGCAGACCTGGCCTTGGTTCCAAGCACGTTCAGGCCACTGCCCCGTCCTCTGCCTCTTCCTATGCCCTGCCCCCGCTCCCTGCAGAGAGGACCCCACATGCTGGGTACAAGGAGCAGCAGTGGACCGGCCTTCAGCGCAGTGCGGACCAGGCTCTCGCTGCTGAAGGTCGAGGTGTGGGGAGCGGACACGTCCCATGGCCCGGTCCATGGTAAGAAGGTAAAGGTGTGGACTGCTGAGCGGGAAACGCTGTCGATGGAGGGTTCTTGTCTGGCAAAACTGTCCTTCAAAAATAAATGACGATGAGAAAGCTCTATTTTGAGGGTAGAGGCCACACCAAACAGCTTTGTACGTTTCTCTCAATTTTGCAGTGAACCAAAAACTGCTCTAAAAATCAAAGTTTTAATAAAATTAAGCAAGAAGGCTGAATCACCTTCCTTTAAACAAACACGAGGGGAGTTAGTGCACTGGGGGACCCATCCCAGAAGAAACGTGAAGGGCGTCCTTCAAGAGGACAGAAAAGGAGGCACATGGTGACCACGAGGCTCTGCACAGGAACCGCTCTGACAAAGGACCCGTGTGGCACACAAAGCCACCGTGGTGTTTTGGGTCGCAGCCCTCCTCTGCTGTCCGCGTGCTTTACGACACCCCCGGCCCACTAACTGGCACCTGAAGTGTGAAGCTGTGGCCTGCAGCAGGCAGGGTGAGGCCACTGCTAAGGGCTCTGTGCCGTACTGATGGTAAGCGGGCATCACCTCACACTGGACTCACGTCCCACGTGTGAGTTACAACCCGGGCACACCTTCAGAAAATGATTTTAAAAGGTATCGAGAAAAAGAGAAAAGCAAAAAGAAACCCAAAGGAAATTCTAAAACTCTCAAAACAAGGAAAGACAGTAGTGGAGGAGACGAGAACAGCCATGGATACGGGCAAAAACAACACAGCAGGACCCTGCCCGGCAGGGTCACTTCAAACGGGAACTGGCAGCGTCCCCAGCTGAAAGTCAGGGATTTTTAAATGCCATCTTTTCTTTTGTTTTTATTAAAAAAAAATATATACATATATTATGTTTTGGGGGGGCAGAAATTTTTAAAAAATAAACGAGCCACTCTTTGTTGTCTATAAAGAGACGTGCTTCAGACAGACAATGGTGAAAAGGCAGATAGCAGGATCCTGTACAGCCACCAAATGGAAGCTGGGCTGACCATCCTGACACCAGACAAAACCAGTAAGAGTAAAAAATTCTTTAAAAAAACAATGGAGGGCATTTTATGTTGATAAAATGGTTGATTCAGCAAGACTACCTGACAATGACATGCATATATATGCAACGAACCAGAGTCCAAAATACAAAACAGCAGACACTGACAGAAAGAAGAGAAGCAGACAGTCCCACAGGGTGTGTGGAGGGCCATGCCCAGGTGAGAACAGGCTGGACACCTGGACCAGCACGAGGTGGAGACGGACGTGATAAGCCAGCAGGCCTCGGGACACTGCACATTCTTCCCAACGTACTCAGAATATGCTATGTTAGACCAAGAAACAAGTTTCAATAAATTAAACAAGGTTAAAATCATTTTCAAACACTTTTGAATTACACTGAAATGAAACTAGCAATCAGTAACCAAAGGAAAGCAGAAAATTCATAAATATGTGGAAATTAAACTAGAAATTTCCTCACTACCAAGAGAGTGGCAGACAAACCGGCAGCGGCAAGGGTGCAAGGAAGGGGAAAGCACACACACACAGCTGCTGGGTGCACGTTCCCAGGTCACTTAGGCACCGACTAGCTGCACACAGCAGATACTCCGAGGCAGGTTGCCACACCAGTGAGCAACACAGGAATCATTCCCAGCAGCCACATCCTGTAGAGAAAGTAAATGTCTGTCAACGGTTCCATGGATAAATCGAGGCACACGCTTGTACCGGAATACAGCAAAAACACATACAGCTGCACGCAATATCATGGATGAACCCAAGAGAGATGTGTAAAGGAAAAAGTATGTGAGTATTCAAAGAAGTAACTGCTACGATTCTGTGGGTGTGAGTTCACAGGCAGGCACGGCCATAGGGTGCGAGCCATAGTGACCGTAGTTGCAGGGCAGATGGGCTAAGGGCCAGGGGAGGACTTGGAGTGCGGTCAGCATCCTACTTCTTGAGTGGTTTGCTGGTTGTGTTCGTTATGATTATTCGCTCAGCTGTTCGTGGAAGATCGGTGCACTGTCCTGTGTGTCGGATATGCTCCAATAACAAAGCCTAAAGAGAATACAAGGAAGGCGCTGGAGGAAGACATGCAGGTTTTTAAAAGTGCTTGTATGTTACACACAGAGTATTCATGGTGAGATACCATGTCTGCTACTGAGGGGAATACCCAACAGCAGCACCGACCAACGGGTCAGTCAGTCAGTGAAGCAGCCCAGGCCTCCCCTGGTGTGTGTGTGTGTGTGTGTGTGTGTGTGTGTGTGTGTGTGTGTGTCAGGCCCTCCCCTGGTGTTGGGGGAGGGGGGCGGCACAGGGAGCTGGCGGCCGAGGTGGAAAGACTCCTACGTTACTCCTTCCTCTCTTGGCACTATGCATCTGCCACAGGAAGTGGGAGAACTGGGTCGCCATCGGGACCTGAGCCTCCTCACACCCTGCGTGAGGCCACTTATTCCAGGTCTACCTCTCTTGATTTCAATGATCTATCTTGACAGTTGCAATTCGAGACAAACTAGTTGAGGCTATGTCAAAACAAGATAAAATGGTCTCCTAAAATACAGCAGTGACTTGCAAGTGATCAAAGATGCAAACTGAAGCACTAATGAGGTGCCATTTTGGCTTAGCAGATTGGTTGAGATCTAAAATAGCAGGACTTGACACTGCCTCAAGCCCAGCACGACAGGTGCTCTCACGCACTGATGGCGGGAGCACCAGTTAGTACAAACGCTTTGGAAAGTAATACCGCAACATAATTAAAGGATCCGGAAAAATATTCAGATCTGTTGACCCAGTAACTGCATTTCTAAAAATCTAGCCTATGGAAATCATGAAAACTGTAGCCTGATGCTGGCAAGTAAGAACACCACTCCAGTTTATTTATGATCCTGGACACTACAGACCTCGAGGTGCTCAGTCCCGGAGAGGGCTGTGTGGTGTGTGAGGTGGTCATGCAGCCACACCAAGACATTCCCAGCACAGAGCTGGAGCCAGGAGCAGGGGACGCACGCCAATAGCAGCAGAGCCCAGGCCAATGTGGCTCTCGAGGCAGGGGCAGTGGGAACTGCCTCTCAGGCTGCAGTCCTCTGACGACACCCCAAACGCCTGACAAGAGCAGTGATTTCTATGTTGGAATTTTAAAAAACCAAAAGCAAACTGTTCATGCAGCATAGCATTGATGACATAGATACACAGAAGAGGGGGCTTAGAAACACACACACACACACACGCGCGCGCGTGTGTAACTGCTATTGACTTGAGTCAATCAGTCTCCCCGTGTCTGACAGGCCTGATCTCAGCTGTCCATCACTGAGATGGTCCCTGCTCCAAGGCTGAAGTGGGGTGAAGGAGTAGAAAAGACCTGCACTGGGTTCTGCAAAGCCAAGGAGACCGTGCAACGCGCCGGGGCTGTGTGTGAAGCATTGCCTGCACCAGCGAGCCACTCACAACGGCGGACAGACAGTCCAGCACCCCAGCAGCTGCAGGGCCTGCAGAAGATGCCAACTGTGAGAGGAGCCAGGGACGCAGCCACAGGAGGACCAGTGCAGGAGGCTGGGTTGAGGCACAGCCAGAGGCCGGAGCTCCAGCGGCAGGTGACGAGGAGAGAGCACACTCGGCCTCACAGCGCACCGGCAGACAAGAGCACGCGGAGCAGGGCTGGCAGTTTGGGAGGCTGGGAGAGCGGGCAGGGCGGCTCTGTGCCGCTGAGCAGGCAGCTCTCCACAGCCTGAGAGCACTGTGCGCTGAGGACACGAGGAGATGCACAACGTGGGGAGGCAAAGAAATGCGAAGCGCCAGAGAGGGTGCCCGGGAGCAGGGGTGACTGAGGGCTGCACGTCGGTCCCCGAGGACACACGGGGGCTCCAGGGGGAGACTGGCTCAGCACAGGGTGACTCCTCGCACCCTCCCGCTGGGAGACGACCTACCTGTCAAGTCCAAGACCGCCACCAGGGGAGCCAGTGAGGCGCCCACCCCTAGAACAGGGAGCAGTGTCACCATGAGAAGCAGCGACCCTGAGCACCAGCCCCACCCCTGGTGCGGCCCACCTGGGTGTCCTGCGGGGACGAGGAGTGACACAACTGTGGGGAACAGCTGGACAGCGGCCAGCAGAAGGCAGAGGCCAAGACTACGCCTGGCTGCGCTTCCTCACGTCCCTGGAACCACAGAGTGACCGCAAAGGCAGCTGATGGCCACAAGCCGCACACCACATGCCCGCAGCAGACCTGCTCCTCAGACACCCTCACACCGGACCCCAAGTCCAAGTCCCAGATGCTCTAGAAACAACTCCCTCCCCGCGGAGGTGACTGTTCAGTGCAAAACTGTAGTCTGGGCATGTTCGGTTACCTGCGACCCATCAATTCACACACCGATGGCCTCAGCTCAGCTCTGGGCCAAAAAAAAAAAAAAACAACTGACACTGAAGTACAGACTCATGAGAAGGTGCCTCCGTCCGCCCTGAAGTAAGCCGGTGACATCTCCCTGGACGCCTGCTGGTGACGCGATGCCTGCCTGCACTCGCCTCGCCAGACACAGAGCACAGCAAACATGGAATGAGCAGTGAGCTGAAGGCGAGGGCCAACAGCACCTCCTGTGCGACACTCAGATGCCAGTCATC
Organism: Sciurus carolinensis; assembly: GCF_902686445.1. Lineage (NCBI taxonomy): Eukaryota > Metazoa > Chordata > Mammalia > Rodentia > Sciuridae > Sciurus > Sciurus carolinensis. The sequence goes on along the minus strand of NC_062230.1, from coordinate 842,199 downwards.
AGCTTTCCATCAAGTAACACGTGCACACGTCAAAGGGCGTGGGGAGTTCACCCACTGAGCCAGCCCCACTGCAACACAGATGGGAAGAAAATGGAGAGTAAGTAGAGCATTTAAACTGCCGAAGAAATGGGCTCCAGGAACGGGCCTGCCTGTCGGCACACGCGGGAGCAGGACCAAAGACGCCCGCGACCAGAAGCCCACAGAGAGTCACCTGTCGGACATTTCAGGTCAGCCAGGCAAATGGCCCAAAGAGCCAGGTGGAAGGTGTGCTGTCAGGAGGGACCTGCAAGCCAGCCACGGCTCCAGTGTGCGTGACCCACATCCGAGTCACGCAAGTGCACGTGGGGGGAAACTGACCGCAAAAGTCATGGAAATGCATTACAGAGCCAGGAACAGGCAGGACGGTTTTGAGGAAGAGCAGCTTCGAGGGGAAAGGAGTCTTCCCTGCTAGACACCAAGACTCACCACACCGCTAGACCGGGGGTGAAAGGTGACAAGAGGGGAAAATCAACCCCCTGACACAGTACGGAGGTCGGGGCAGATCCAGAGGGAAACAGGTTGGAGTCGAAGCAGCCCTCATGGCAGGAGCATGCAACCCACATGCTGGTTCAGGTGTTCAACCACACACACACCACGCTGCACAGCACAAGAGCAAGTCCTGTGTGTGCCAATGTACACACACGTACAGACCCTAAATCTTCAATAAAAATATCTGCAAGCCGACTAAAATAACATCCCTGAAAATTATAATAAAGCACAACAACAGGTATTTTAGAAAATGGTTAACAAGCCAGGCTCTGTGGCACACCCCTGTAATCCCAGTTGCTTGGGAGGCTGAGGCAGGAGGATCGGAAATTCAAGGCCAGCCTCAGCAACTAAGCAAGACGCTGTCTAAAATAAAAAAATAAAAAGAGCTGGGGATGTGACTCAGGGTTTAAGAACCTGTGGGTTCAATTCCAGGTAACAGGGGAAAAAAAAAGTTAATAAAAATATCACAAATTATTTTACTATCAGAGGATTAAATACACATTAAAACAATAGGAACGTGTTCAAAATGTTCTGAGTACCAATGGTAATAACAGACACAAATTGGAAACAATCTCGAAGTTCATCAATAGTTGAATGATTTAAGAAGAAAAATTTATTGGTTTCTTAGCTGAATTCTACCAGACATTTAAATAAGAACTGATGCTAATGTTCCTCAAATTTTCCCATGAAATTGAAATGGATGGAACACTTCCAAATTCATTCTATGAAGCCAGTATCACGCTCATAGCAAAACCAGATTAGGGCACATCAAGAAAAGAAAACTACGGACAAATATCCCTGATGAAATTAGATGCAAAAATACTTAATGTTAACAAATTTTGTTCAACAATATATTAAGAAGATTGTACAGCACAACCAAGTTGGTTTTATTCCAGAGATGCAAGGACAGTTTAATATACACAAATCAATAAATGTAATTCATCACATCAATAGAATTAAGGATGAAAACCATTTAGTAATCTCAACTGATGTGCAGAAGACCTTTGACAAAATCCAGCAGCCTTGTCCTCTTTTTCCGGCTGGAACCATGGAGGTTGCTGAAGAGAAGAAAAAGAAGGTTCCTGCTGTGCCAGAAACCCTTAAGAAAAAGCAGAGGAATTATGCAGAGCACCTGAGGAAGAAGTCTGCCCAAAAGATACTCTGAAAGGCAGGAGGAAGCTTATCTATGAAAAAGCCCAGCATTACCACAAGGAATATAGGCAGATTACAGGACGGAGATTCGAATGGCTAGGATGGCAAGAAAAGCTGGCAACATCAATGAACCTGCAGAACCCAAATTGGCATCTGTCATCAGGATCAGGGGCCTCAAGTGTGTGAGCCCAAAGGTTCGTAAGGTGCTACAACTTCTTCACCTTCGCCAGATCTTCAATGGCGCCTTTTTTAAGTTCAACAAGGCTTCAATTAACATGGTGAGGATTGTGGAACCATATATTGCACGGGGGTACCCAAACCTGAAGTCAGTGAATGAACTAATTTACAAGCGTGGATGTGGCACAATCAATAAGAAACGAGTTGCCTTGACGGATAACGCTTTGATTGCACGATCTCGTGGTACACATGGCATCATCTGCAAGGAGGATCTGATTCATGAGATCTACAGTGTTGGAAAACACTTCAAAGAAGCAAATAACTTCCTGTCGCCCTTCAAATGATCTTCTCCAAGAGGTGGAATGAAGAAAAAGACCACCCATTTTGTAGAAGGTGGAGATGCTGGCAACAGGGAAGACCAGATCAACAGACTTGTAAGAAGAATGAACTAAGGTATCTACCATCATATTTTTGAAATCTGGTCATTTATGATATGACACTAAGGACACTCAGAGCAGAAGGAACCTGCCTCAGCAACGCAAAGGTGCTTATGAAACCCAAAGCCAGGACAAGACAAGGTGTCCCCTCAGGACCTCTATTTAATATCATGTTAGAATGTCTAGCCAGAGCAATGAGGCAAGAGAAGAAAATAAAAGGGACAAAAATATGAAAGGAACAAGTCTGTTTGCAGATGATATGATCCTATACCTAGAAGATCCAAAAGACTGCTAAAGCTAATAAACAAACATGGCAAGCAGCAGGTTACAAAACCAGAGTACAAAAATCAATAGCTTTCCTACATACCAACAACAAATCTGCTGAGAAATCAGGAAAACCCATTCACAATAGCCTCAAATAAAATAAAATACCTAGGAATAAATCAACCACGGAGGTGAAAGACCTGAACAATGAAAACTACAGAACACTGAAGAAAGAAACTGAAGAAGACCTCAGAAGAAGGGAAGACCTCCCAGGTTGGAGGATAGGCAGAATTCACATTCAAAATGGCCATGCTGCCAAAAGCAATATACAGATTTGACACAATTCACATCAAAATGCCAAAAACATTCTTCAAAGAACTGGAAAAAAACAGTCCTAAAATTCATTTGGAAGAAAAAAAGACCTGGAATAGCCAAAGCAATTCCAAACCAAAAGAGCAATGTTGGAGGCATCCCAATACTTCAAATGACACTACAGAGCTTCAGTAACAAACCTGCACGGCGCTTGCTAAAAGCAGGCACACAGACAAATGTGACAGAAGAGACGACACAGAGACAGCACTCAGATACAGCCATCTGACCCTTGGCAGTGACACAAAAACATGCAGTGCAGATAAGTCTTTTTAACAAACAGTATTGGGATGGCAGTTATCCATAGGTAGAAGAAAGAAACTAGACCTTAATCTCTCACCCTGAATGAAAGTCAATCCGAAATGGATCAAAGCCCTCAAAATTAGACCAGAAACTATGCAATTCCCAGAAGAAAACATAGGGTCAACAGTCCAGCTGTGAGGCACAGGCAACAACTTTCTCAATAGGACCCAAAGGCTCAGGAAAGAATGCCAACTTAGGATACGGGTCAGCTTCAAATTTAAAGGTTCTGCAGAGCAAAGAGAACACCTAGAACATGAAGGAGGCCAGAGAACAGGGGTCTCTAGGAAGGTGAAGGCAGAACCCACAGGACGGGGTCTCTAGGAATGAAAGGCAGAACCCACAGGACGGGGTCACCAGGAATGGAAGGCAGAACCCACGGGGCGGGGTTTCTAGGAATGGAAAGCAGAACCCACGGGGCGGGGTCACCAGGAATGGAAGGCAGAACCCACGGGACAGGGTCTCTAGGAATGGAAGGCAGAACCCACGGGATGGGGTCACCAGGAATGGAAGGCAGAATCCACGGGGCGGGGTCTCTAGGAATGGAAGGCAGAACCCACGGGACGGGTCTCTAGGAATGGAAGGCAGAACCCACGGGACGGGGTCACCAGGAATGGAAGGCAGAACCCACGGGACGGGTCTCCAGGAATGGAAGGCAGAACTCACGGGAAGGGTCTCTAGGAATGGAAGGCAGAACCCACAGGACGGGGTCACCAGGAATGGAAGTCAGAAACCACAGGACGGGTCTCCAGGAATGGAAGGCAGAACTCACAGGAAGGGTCTCTAGGAATGGAAGGCAGAACCCACGGGGCGGGTCTCCAGGGATGGAAGTCAGAACCCACGGGGCGGGGTCTCCAGGAATGGAAGTCAGAACCCACGGGGCGGGGTCTCCAGGAATGGAAGGCGGAACCCACGGGGCGGGGTCTCCAGGGATGGAAGTCAGAACCCACGGGGCGGGGTCTCCAGGGATGGAAGGCAGAACCCACGGGGCGGGGTCTCCAGGAATGGAAGGCAGAACCCACGGGGCGGGTCTCCAGGAATGGAAGGCGGAACCCACGGGGCGGGGTCTCCAGGAATGGAAGTCAGAACCCACGGGGCGGGGTCTCCAGGAATGGAAGGCAGAACCCACGGGGCGGGTCTCCAGGGATGGAAGGCGGAACCCACGGGGCGGGGTCTCCAGGGATGAAAGTCAGAACCCACGGGGCGGGGTCTCCAGGAATGGAAGGCGGAACCCACGGGGCGGGGTCTCCAGGAATGGAAGGCGGAACCCACGGGGCGGGGTCTCCAGGAATGGAAGGCGGAACCCAAGGGGCGGGGTCTCCAGGAATGGAAGGCGGAACCCACGGGGCGGGTCTCCAGGAATGGAAGGCGGAACCCACTGGACGGGGTCTCTAGGAATGGAAGGCGGAACCCACGGGGCGGGGTCTCCAGGAATGGAGGGCGGAACCCACGGGGCGGGGTCTCCAGGAATGGAAGGCAGAACCCACGGGGCAGGGTCTCCAGGGATGGAAGTCAGAACCCACGGGGCGGGGTCTCCAGGGATGGAAGGCAGAACCCACGGGGCGGGGTCTCCAGGAATGGAAGGCGGAACCCACGGGGCGGGGTCTCCAGGAATGGAAGGCGGAACCCACGGGGCGGGTCTCCAGGAATGGAAGGCAGAACCCACGGGACACAGGTCCTGAAAGCTGCTCTTCTCACAGAGGAATGGTGTCCACGTACGTAAAGAGCTCAAAGAACTTGACACCAAATATCAAATAACCCAATTAATAAATGGGCAAAGGATCAAGGCACTTCTCAAAAGAAGAAATACAAATGGTTAGCAAATACATGAAAAAATGCAAATCACAACTCCACTGAGATTTCATCTTACACCAGTTAGAAGGGCACAGTCCTTAAGAAAACAAATTATAGGGTTGGTTGTGGCTCAGTGGTGCAGCACCTGCCTACCACATGTGAGGCTGGGTTCGAATTTCAGCACGACAGTAAATAAATCAAAAAAATAAACTAATAAATAAAATATGGGTATTGTGTCCATCTACCAAAAAAAAAAAAAAAGGGGGGGGTGGTGGATACAAATAATAATAATTGTTGGAAAGGATGTGGAGAAAGAGGAGTACCTACACTCTGGGTGGTAATGTGAACTAGAACAGCCACTTGGAGATCAGTATGAAGCTCCTCAGAGGACTAGGCGTGGACCCACCAGATGACCCCGTTGTACCACGCCTCCGTATCTATCCTGAAAAACTAAAGTCACCTTAGCACACTGACACATGCAGACCCACGCTGACAGCAGCCCAAGTCACAAAAGCCAAACTAGGGACCTAGCCCAGAAATACACCCAGCCACAGATGGGTGGATAAAGAGAATGTGATCACATACATAATGCAGTTTTATTCAGCCATAGAGAAAAAGGAAAGTGTGGCATTTGCAGGAAAATGGATGGGACTAGAGACCATAATGTTGAGTAAAATAAATTGGGAAGGCCAAGAGTCCTTATGTTCTCTCTCATATACAGAAGTCAGAGAGGAAAAAGGAAAATGCAGGTGGGCAGGTCTCCCAAATATCAAAGGGAGATTATCAGAGAAAGGGGACCTACAGAGTAGTGCTGGTGAGTGATACTGGACAGACTGACGTTGTCAAATCATGTGAATGTACGTATATCTGAGAACAAATCCCATCAATAATGCACCAATAAAAAAGTTTGGAACCTCCCCACTGCCAAAAAACCTGTGACATATTCCTAATGGAATTCCACACAGCAATGACTACTGCTACATACAATGAGGATAAGTTTGAAAGACATACTGCAGGGCTGGGGATATAGCTCAGTTGGTAGAGTGCTTGCCTTATAAGCACAAGGCCCTGGGTTCAATCCTTAGCACTGCAAAAAAAAAAAAAAAAAAAAAAAAAAAAAAAAAAAAAAAAAGAAAGAAAGACATAATGCAACTAAAGAAAGCAGACCAAAAAAGAGTTCCTCACATGATTCAGAATACTAGTTACCTGTGGAGGTAACACAGACAAGGAAAGGACATGACACGGCCCTTGGACTGTCAGAGGTGAACTGACCTCACAAGAACTCATTGAGCTGTGCACTTAGGGTTCATATTCTGATGTGATGTGTACTACCCTTCAGAAAAAGGGAAATTAACATTCAAACTCAGACTTAGATTTTGGTATGGATGTGGGGAAAGAGGTTCACTCATACATTGTTGGTGGGACTATAGATTAGTGAAACCACTCTGGAAAGCAGTATGGAGGTTCTTTAGAAAACTTGGAATGGAACCACCATTTGACCCAGTCATCCCACTCCTTGGTTTATACCCAAAGGACTTAAAATCAGCCTAGTACAGTGATGCAGCCACATCAATGTTTACAGCAGCTCAATTCACAATAGCTAAACTATGGAACCAACCTAGGTGCCCTTCAACAGATGAATGGATAAAGAAATATTACTCAGCCTTAAAGAAGAATGAAATTATGGCCTTTGCAGGTAAATAGATGGAACTGGAGAGTATCATGCTATGTGAAATAAGCCAAACCCAAAATGTTTTCTCTGATAAGTGGAGGCTGATCCCTAGTGGGGGTTTAGTAGAGAAGAATGAAGAAACTTTGGATTGTACAGAGGGGAGTGAGGAGAGGGGGTAAGATGGATGGGGAGGGGAAAGATAGTAGATTGCGATTCATACCCTATACACATGTATGAAAAGAAGTTTTTAAATTTATCACTGTCAAAAAGTTAATGAAAATAAATAAATTGAAAAATCAGACTTAGATAAAAAGCTACCTAATGAGGGAGATGACAGGGATGTGCAGAGATGATAAAACTGTGACACACACCCCTACAGGTCAAATCTGTCAACCTACTAAAGACCCTTATGATATAACATCTTACCCCAGGAATGTCCTTTCTAGAACTTACTTAAACATCCAGAAGTGTGTACAGAGATGTGCATGAACTCTCTCACTGACACAGGCACTGAGGGTGCAAAGCAAGCCCACGTGACGGGTGACTAGATGGCAGTGAGCCTGATGCCACAGACACCACACAGGATCGTGACACACTCGAGGAGGAAACCAAGACCTGAGCTTCCACCGCGGGAAGGAGGTGAAGGAACGCAATGCAACCTAAACCGAAAGAACAGAAATGACCAAAGAGCAGAAACTGGTGAGATTAGTAACAGAAAACTGTTCGAGGAAAATTAATGAAATCAAAACTGGGTTCTTGAGAGAAAAAAAAAATGATGAAACAGACAAACCTCTTGCCAGGCTAATTAAGACAAAAAGAAAAGATATAAAATCACCAATATTAAAAAGAGACATTACCACTACTGAGCTTACAGATGATTTTTTTAAAAGGAGTATTACAAAAAACACTGTGTCACAAATTGCACAACACAGACAAACCAGCACACTCCCCGCAGACAGACCACCAAAAGGACCACAAGAAGAGACACGCGACCCGCACAGGCCTACATTTACTAGTAAGAACTGAATCAATAGTTGGTAACCTTCCAAAGCAGAAAGTACCAGGCTCTGACGGGCTGACTGCCGAATTCTACCAACTATAGAAGGCACAATGCCAATCCACCTTGATCTCTTCCAGAAAATAAAAGCAGAAGAAAGACTATTCAACTCAATCCAAGGACACCACCCAATACCAACACCAGATAAGGCATTTCAGAAAAGAAAATTAGAGTCGGGCACAGTGGCACACGTCTCTAATCCCAGCAGCTCTGGAGGCTAAAGCAGGAAGATCTCGAGTTCAAAGCCAGCCTAGGCAAAAGTGAGGCAGTAAGCAATTCAGTGCGACTCTGCCTCCAAATAAAATGCAAAGCAGGGCTGGGGATGTGGCTCAGTGGTCAAGTGTCCCTGAGTTCAATCCCAGCACCACCCCCCTGGGAAAAAAAAGAAGAAGAAGAAGAAAAGAAAATTAGAGGTCAAAATATTTCATGACATAGATACAAAAAATCCTTAACAAAATATTACCAAATAAAATCCAACAATGTATGAAAACAATTATATACCTGCTGACCAGCTGAGATCTACTCAGGTGTGCGAGGCTAGTTCAACCATTGTTGAATAATTAAAGACATTTGACATCATGTATCAAAAGGTGAGTGTAGAAAAATCATGAGTGTAGCGATTAATGCAGGAAAGCATTTGACAGAAGACGATACCTATTCATGGCAAAATTCTTAGCAAACATGGAATATGGAAAACTTCCTTAGCACAAAAAGGAAATCTGTAGAAAATCTACAACTAATACAATTTTAATGGTGAGAAATTGAACACTTCCTCCCTAAGACTAGGAATAAGCAAGGAGATTCCTTCTTATCATTTCTATTGAACACGCAGTAAGACGAGAAAAGGAAATAAAAGATATAATAACTGTACAAAAAGAAAGAAAACTATCTTTCATACTGTCTATCTTAGAAATTCTAAAGAATGGACAAATAAACTCCTAGAACTAGTAAGCAAGTATAACAAGTATAACAAGGTTGTAAGATGTACAATACATAAAAGTCAATTTGCTCTCCAATCTGCCACTAAGGAACAATTATCATTTGAAACCAACTAAAACAAATTTAAGAAGATCTAAATAAATCCACAGAGATTCTCTGTTTATGGTTGAGAAAACTCAATAATGTTAAGATGTCACTTTTCCCCAACCTGATCTATAGATTCAATGCAACCTCAATCAAAATCCCAGGAAGCTATTTTGTAGATGATGGGAAACTGATTTTAATGTTTATATTGAAATGAAAAAGACCTACAAAAGCCAACACAATATTAAAGAAGACCGATGTTGGGGGACTCAGTACCAGTCCTAAGACTCCCTATAAAGCCACAGTGATTAAGGCTACGCTATTTGAGGCAGACAGATAACAGGGTGATGGAGACTGAGCTCACAGGAGATTGCCGCTGACTGACCTTTCACAAAAAAGCAAAGCCATTCAATATAGAAAGAAGGGTCTTTAGAAAATGGTGCTAGGAAAACAGGATATCCACATTAAAAAGATAAGAACTTCCACACGACCTTATATTCTCACAGAAGTCAAATGAAAAAGGATTACAGACCTAAATACAAAACTTCTGGAAGAAAATCCATGTGACCTTGGGTTCGGCTGTGAGCTTAGAGAGGCAGCACTTAAAGCACAACCCAACTTCTGCTCTGGAAGACACCGGGAGAACGAAAGGCAAGCCGAACTCAAGGACACCTGGAAAACACCTGTGTGGTAGAGCTCTTCCTGACACTCAGCTCAACAAAGAAAGAGACGCCCTAAACAGGCAGCTCCAGGAGGAAGGTACACGAACGGCAAGAGAGCGGGAAGAGATGCTCCGTCATTTGCGGTTAGAGAACCAAAGGTCAATCGGCGGCATCTCCTGCGCTCGCCTCCCTTACTCTGTTGTCTCCATGACTGCACACCACAGTCTTCATCACTCTGGCTTTGCAGTCAGTCTTGGGGTGGTGCTAGGATACCACCAAGGCCCAGAGGAGCAACACCGGGCCAGCGGGTGCAGAGCCACAGCGACCCGCCTGCACCGCGAGAGATGAGGCACTGCAGCTGAACCTCCCATGCCCAGTCACACCACTGGGCCTTCCCTCAGGGGACTAAAGACAGCGGCTCCAGAGATGCCTCCAGTCCCTTGGTCATTCACCCAACTAAATCTGAGTATTTATGTTCACCCAAAGATCTGCACACAAAAAGCGACTTTATTCATAATAAAGCAACCAACACAACCTCCAACAGGTAAATAGACAATAAGGCATTACCTGGTGATAAAACAAACAGAGGAAACTTAGAGGAATATACGACATTAAAAAGCCAGTCTGAAAAGGCCACAAACCTGATCATCCAATTACACAACATTCTGGAAAACAGAAAAACAGAGATGGTCAGAGCAGTAGAGGCCACCAGGGACTGAGGCAGGCAGGGAGAGCTGTGCAGGAGGAGCACGGGAGACTCTCAGGTGGTAAGGCTGCGCTCTGTGGCACTGTTGGTGAGGACGTGTGACACAGTGACTATCAGAACCACAGAGCCCACGGCACAAGACCGAGCCGCGGGTACACCACTGAGCTCTGCCCCACAACACACACCACCATGGCAGAAAGAGAGCAGGCAAAACCAATCCAGGCCTCACCAAGTGCCTGGCCCCTGCTCAGACCGTCCGGGGATCAAGCACAGACGTCTGAGGAACTGCCCAGCCAGGAGACGCTCGAGGAGACGGCCTAGGAGAGGAGCTGGCTTCCTGGGTGGAACCTGAGGAGCCTGGTGCAGAAACAGGCCACGGTCAGGCCTAGGGAAACACCAGGGAGCAGGCGAGCCGCTCTTGGCGCACTAACTACTCCAGTGCTGGGGACTCCACGCCATCTTCCCAATTTCCCTGTAATCTAACACTGCTCTAAAATAGAAGTTTATCAACAATAAAAGTGTGCCCAACTGTTTTCAATCAACAGACAGAAATAAACATCACTCAGGAAATAAATGGTCAAATAAATGACAGATTCACGTGAAAAGGCTAAAGAATGATGTAAAATTATTTGCGTGCAAACAGGAAAGTAAAAACTCGGTGTTAAAACAGTGCTTGGGGCAGTGGTAGAGCACCTGCTTAGCACCCAAGAGGCCCTGGCTTCAATCCTGAGCACCACATAACAAAAGTGTTATGTTCAGCCACAACTAAAAGATATTAAAAAGAAAAAAAAAAGCGACTATAGGAAGTGCATGTGTGACCTGCATTTCTCTGAATTCAGCAGTCTGTATGAACCAGCAGTTAGAAGAAATCCTGGAGCGGCCAGGCGGGGCGTCACAGACCCTGCCTCTCGGCTCCCTTCTTGGAGATCACCAGAAGAAGAGAGTATGCGATGCATCTCCAGCTGCCCTTCAGTCCCTGTTCTCAGTCCCACCACCTTCAAGAAACAACCAAAGACAACTGCTGCCTTCACCCTGGGAAAAACGGGGAAGATGCGCTGCAGCTACAATAGGCCAGGGGGTCATCAATGAGCTTGTCACCAAGGGGAGCTGGTGGCCTTGGCATCCACAGATAGTCACTAAGTATGTAAGGTGGAAAGATGGTGATTGTGCACCACAGGCCAGAGTGTTCTTACGGTCAGCAACACGAACCTTCCAAAATCAAGACAGGGGAGTGAAGAATGAAACAAAGGCTTCCTGAGTCACCAGACGAGGCTGATGTGGTTCCCAAGTTAGGAGGAAAGATGGAGGAAGCCCCTTCAGGGTTTTAACAGAGGCAAATGACTGACTGATAGGCAGGCAGGCAGAAAACAGACCTCAAAGCCAGAAGAACAGTTCACCAGAAAGACTCAAATACTGGTTGAAAAAGCCAACCAACCCCAAAATGTGCTCTGTCGATGTGACTTAATGCTTCTAACCTGCTGCAGGGAAAACATGTGTCCCCCTGCGGCTGGAGGGAGGGAGGGGCAAATGGCTGGACATCAGCAGCACCCACCTCAGTCCAGGGTCTCAGACCAGGAAGGGCGATGGCATCAAGTCTCCCCTCCCACAAGGACAAGCGGGTTTCTGCCACATCCACGGCTTCTTACGCCCTCGTCAGGACATGAGTTCTCTCCACGGGGTCATGAGTCCCCGGAGCCCACAGGGCTTCAACTCCCTTACTCCCCAAAGGCACTCATGAAGCACAAGAACTCAGTCTCTGATCACTCTCTTTAATTCCCTTTCCTCTTAAGCTCTTTTCATAAATCAAACACAAAGATTCTTTTATAAGACTTTAGTTCTAGTCTCCAAAATGGCAATAGCTACACAAAATTTCTAAAATAAGGCTTGAAGTGAATGACCTTGACTGATTTCATTTGGAAGAAACCACAGAGGATGAAATCTACTGCCTGGCAAGGCACGAAAGGTGCACTGTCTCTCAGGGACACTCAGGGACGAGGCTGAAAATGTCTTCCACGTCCACTCAGAGCTGGTAGCCCAACCATTCCAAGCCCCAGATCACTTTGTAAGCACGAAAACTCTCCTTCAGTGCTACAGGAGCCCCTCATCTGCAGGGGACATGGTCCAAGACCCCAGCAGGGCCAGAACCCCGGGCGGCACGGCCCACCACATGGGCTGCCCTCCTGCGCCCACACAGAGACGCACCAAGAGCCCAGCAGGGCCAGACCCCGGGCGGCACCACACACCACATGGGCTGCCCTCCTGCGCCCACACAGACACACACCAAGAGCCCAGCAGGGCCAGACCCCGGGCGGCACCACACACCACATGGGCTGCCCTCCTGCGCCCACACAGAGACGCACCAAGAGCCCAGCAGGGCCAGACCCCGGGCGGCACCACACACCACATGGCTGCCCTCCTGCGCCCACACAGAGACGCACCAAGAGCCCAGCAGGGCCAGAACCCCGGGCAGCACCACACACCACATGGGCTGCCCTCCTGCGCCCACACAGAGACGCAGTGCTGCTCTTCTGTGGACAGAGCGCTCAGTGGGTTCTGACAGCGACTCCTGCAGCAGGAGGTCAAGACGAGCAGACTTCTTTTCCTTCTTCCTAGTCTCACAGATAAAGGCCAGTTCCTACCACCAATCTCAGCAACCTCAGCACACGATTCTTTGCCCTTACCAAGAGTTTTCCCTTCTCACCTAAAAGAAGTACTTTTGTCCTCCGGCATGTCTGAATTGCTAGAACCAGAGCTGCGGAGCTTTATACCCACTGTCTGGACACGCACACTGCTGCACCGCACATTCACCTGGATACCAAGACAGCTACTGGGGGCTCGGGGCAGGTAGTGGACACAGTCTGGACAGCGTGGACAGTCTGGATGAAGAGACAATTCCAGTGAGATGCTACCAGATTTCACTGTGCTACTCAGAATGACATATGGTTTCACGCTTCTTGCTTGTTTATTTCTGGAAGTTTCCATTTACTATTTTTGGAAAGTAGTAGTCCATGATAAGTGAAACCACAGAAAGCAAGACTGAGTAAGGCGAACTCGTATATTTGAAATTTTAATGTAAGTGTCACTATAAGCAAATGGAAAGCCACAGCCACTCTTGAAAATGTCTTCTAAACAACCTGTGCACCTTTGGAGGGCCACCTCCCAACTTCCGGCCAGTGAAACCCACGCATATTCAGACCAGAATAAACCAAAAGACACCCTCTCAAGTCTCACAGGGTGAACTTAGTTCCAACCTGGTGTGGGACTCAACAACGATTCTTTGAAACCTCACACCACTGCTGAATGTTTCATGGACACACAGAGATCACAGCCACTCAGAATCCCAGGCACTGGTAAAGCCATCATTCCAGAAAACGAAAGTTAACGCACTCCCCCTGAGATCCACAAGACCAGCTGTCCCTTGCCTCCCCTCTGCCCAGGGTCCATGTTGCAGTCTCCCACACCCAAACCAACCAGCAAGTGCCACCCACCTAGCAGACCTTGAAGCCTCTGCCGCCCTCCCAGGACACCACCTGCCATCTGTCCTTCAGCAAACACTGCTGCTGCCTGCCTTTCACCTCCACCAAGCCACCAAGATCACTCTGGGAACAGATATCAATGACCTACACATTGGATATCTCGGTTTCTTTTTTCCCCTAAATTAACCAATTCCTTCATTTACCTTGTTTTCTTCTTCCTAATTTCCTGTTACTTGCTGTTCCTTGCCTGAGTCAGTGCGACGCAGTCCAGACAGCAGCAGTACCCGCAGGTTGAGGGAAATGACCCTAGAATCAACACAGGCAGCTCCTGTGAGGGACAGTGCAGACCTGAGCTCCACAGTGCTCGCAGAGGGTGGTGAGGCTTGGTGCTCGTGGCTCGTGCACAGGAACGGCCCCTTGACAAGTACTGCTGGAGAAGCAGGCCCAACCTAACGTGCACCCCCCACTGGATGCACCCCAAGGGACGAGATCCAAACACTAGGCGAACCGGAAGGAAAATAGAATGGGCCAAGTAGGACACTGAGAGCAGAATGCAGACAAAGACCACGAGGTCCTGGGGAGACTGGAGACACACCTTCCAGTTCCACGGTTTTAATCCAGCCTGACTAGACTTCCAGCTTTTGTCTTGCACATGAGAGACTGAGGTCAGCACTCTGTGCTAACAACAGGCAAAGCACCGAACAGACTGGAAATCCACAGCTCATCAGGGGACAATGAGTCCTGGAGCAAAACTGCTGCACAAAAACGGGAGCCACAAGCAGTGGGTCACAATTTACAGGAACCTGCACAGGAACCAGAGCCGGGCAGGGGACCTCAGCTGGATTGACAGCTGCCAGGGTGCACGGCCTCAGACACAAGGCTGTGGGGAACCAGCGGCAGGAGGCCTGGCATTTCCAGAGTTCGGCCCCCTGGAGCTCCTCCAGACTCTCAGAGAGGGTGGGGGAGAAAAGCCCCCTACGCTCTGCCAAGGAAGGGAAAGGCGCACCTGAACCACCCCACACTCTGCTCGCGTCAAGCAGCATGCTCTCAGCGCAACTAAGCAGATCGGGTCTACCGGGGCCTGACACAAGTCTACCTGACCAGGAGGCTGGGAAGCACCCAACCCCAGCCAGCATCAGCCTTCCATGTGGCGAGGGCCCAGCCAGCCCTCCCTGGCCAGCCTGTCTCGCCAAAGCTGGGAGAGGCCCCTGCCCACCAAGAGGCGGAGACCTCAACGTCAGAGAGCAGACAGGCCCTCACCAGCACACAGCTAGAAGCAAGCACAACAGTCCTTTACCCAGGACCTCAGGTCCAACTACCTAGAAAAGTCATAAGGCAAAAACAAAGTCTGGAGACAGAGCAGCAGCAAAGTCAGACTCAGACCAGGCAAGGATGTCAGAAGTCAGACTAGGAATTAGAAATGACTGACTAACATGTAAGATGCTCTGATAGAAAAAGCAGACAGCGCACAAGCACAGATGAGCCACGTAAGCAGAGGAAGAAATCCTAAGAAAGAACCAAGAGGAAATGCCAGAGAGCAAAAACACTAGCCAAAATGCAGAGTGCCTCTCAGAGGGACACAGCACAACAGCAACCTCCAGGACTCAAAGCACAGAGAAAGGTCCACACGTACCTCCACAGAACACGCAGGAGCCACGAGCAAAGGAAGAGGCACAGATGCACCTAACAGAATCACAGGAGGCAGAGAGCGAGAGCAATATCTGAAACAAAAATGACTGAGAATCTCCCCAAGTTGAAGTCAAACACCAGAGCACAATCCAGAAGGCCTGGAAAACGCCATGATGGGTAAGTGTGGCAAACCATACACCAGTGTCTCACGTTCATACTACAGAAAGTCAGAAGGAAGACGGGGAGAAAGAACCTTACCTACAGGGCAGACAGAAGAGGAGCCCTGACCTCTGCTCAGAACCAAGGGGAGACTATGATGAAACGTCTTGTGTGAAGGGAAAACACTAGATTTCTGTATGCTATGAACTTATCCTTAAAAACTGGAGGAGAAATAAAGACTTCTACACAAACAGAACTTGAAGGAAATGCTGCCAGTGGGTCTATCTTGAAAAAGTGTTAAAAGAAGGTCTTCTGAAAGAAGGAAATGACATAGGTCAGAAACTCAGATCTCCATAGAGGAAGAGCACCCAAGAAGAAATACGGGGAGACAAACTAAAACTCGTGTACACCTGTGTACATGAAATGAAGGGCCGGGGTGTGGACGGGAGAAGAATCAGGACTGACTCGCTGTGCAAGGTGCACCAGGCATGAGGGGCACAGTGCGGACTGAAAACAGACTGGCATCAGCTGCCAACCTGTGCTAGGAACTCTGGGAAACCACCTGGGAAACCACCGAAAAACACAAGGTATAACTCACAGATAAGAAAGGAGAGGAAATGAAATCACACAAAATGCTCAATTAAGACACGAAAGACAGAACCAGCATAGAAGACAGAAGGAATGAAGAAGAAGGAACACGATGGTAACAAACAGGGTGGACATTGACCAAGATGTAACAGCAGTCAAGAGATGTCTGCAGTGTGGCTCAAAGAAAAAACAGGCCAATCAAACAGAACAGTGCTCAGAAACAGACCCACAGTCAACCGATTCCAAAAAAGGAGCAAAACAACACAATGCAGAAACGGCGGTCTGCAACAAATTGTGCTACAATAAAGGGCAATCCGCACACAAAAAAGGGATCAAGCAGACCTTTCGACGTTCGCAAAAATCAACACTGAACAGATCGCACACCTGGACAAAGAGGCAGAGCCACAAGAGCCACAGAACCCTGGAGAGAGCACACGTGAGCTCAGGTTTGTGCTGACTTTGAACACAACACACAGGCATCATCTACAAAACAGAAGTGGTAGCTGGACTTCATTAAAAGTTTTGGGACTTTGAAAGAAACTGTCAAGAGACAAAATGACAGCTGGAGAAAAAACTTGCAAAACATATGATAAAGGACTGATCTCCAAAATATACGCAGAACTCTCAGATCTCAACAGCAAGGGAATGAG
The DNA here is from genome assembly GCF_902686445.1 of Sciurus carolinensis. Taxonomy (NCBI): domain Eukaryota; kingdom Metazoa; phylum Chordata; class Mammalia; order Rodentia; family Sciuridae; genus Sciurus; species Sciurus carolinensis. The sequence continues at coordinate 825,556 of NC_062230.1, read as the reverse complement.
CTATCCAATGTAAAAGTGGACTGAATGTGTGTACAAAGCTGCTCCCCCTGACCTTTCCGGTGCAGCCATTTTCCCCCTCCCAACTACTTGTCAATCTGTGAACATCCTAGCTAGCTACTGGTTCATCAGTCAGCTTGCAAGTATCCTTCTTCGATATTGGTCCCCTGTTAGCCCGGCGGAATTCAATTGCTTTACTGTAGCTACCCCGCCATCTTTTCTCATTCTTCTGTCTCTCCTCCTTACTTTCTCTATCCTCCTGGCTTTTGCACTCTCTCCAGCACGTGCCCTTTCTCTTTCCCTTTCTTTTCCTCTCATTTTCTCTCTTACCCTGCAGGGAGACACTCTGTTTGCTTAAAGAACTCCCTTATGTGATTTCCCGTGTCCGGCGTGGTTTCCGTGGGATTCCTTACACTGAAGACCTTATCAGACAACTCCTCAAAGAAAATACAAAGCTGGCAAGTGAGCCTATGAGGAAATGGTCCACTGGCACAGCAGACTCCAGAAGCCGACTAACCCAGTGCAGGCTAGGGGAACAGCAGCAGCTCCGCCCACAACTGGTAGGAAGGCAAAGAGACAGCCACGGTGGGAACGGGCAGGGTGACCCAGCAAAAGCACTGCCTGGTACTTACTCAAGGGAGAGGTGAGTACTCATGCCTACAGAGCAACCTGGACCTGGTGCTCGTGTCTGCAGAACCTGAACAAGAGGCCCTCACAGAGTGAAGGGTGAATAAACGGTCACCCAACTGAATATTATTTAGTATGAAGAGAAACGAGCTACCGAGCGTGAGGAGAAAGGAGGAAACGTACATGCGCATTACACAAAAAGTTTGTCCAGAAGGCCACACACCATATGATCCCACGTCTACGTGGCATTCTGGAAAGTGCAGACCTTGAGACAGTGGAAAGATCAGTGACTGCCAGGGAGGACAGGCAGAGGACTCCTGAGTCGGTGACGCCCTCTGGCAGAGGTAGCCAGCTGTGGAACTCTGCCCACACCGCCCACCCCACTACAGAATGCACCCCACCAGCAGGGAGCACGAGGGCCAGCCAGGGACCGTGGGTGGTGGCGACGGCCAGTGGGGGCTAAGCAACCGCAGCTGATGTTGGGATAGGGTACACATGTGCAGGGAGAAGGGGTGGTGGGGAATCTCTGTACCTAAAACTGCTCTGAACATAAAGGCCATTAAAAATTTAACCCAGACTCCTTAACCTTACATCATACACAAGAATTAATCTGAAATGGTTCAAAGATGCCAATATGAGAGAAAAAAAAAATTACTCTTCTGAAATAAGAACACATAAAATGATTTTTATGACCACAGGTGGGCAAAGAGTCATAAATAAAATGGGAAACAGGCACAGTGTCACATGCCATGATCCGTTACTCCGGAGGATTAGGAAGGAGGATCACAAATCCAAGGCCAGCCCAGCAATTCAGTGAGACCCTGCTCCAAATGAAAAGCTACTTTGAAAATCTGTACTTTGAAAATCTGTATTCCAACAAAATAGAAACTAACAAAGACATTGACAAATTTCTAGAGACATATGCTCCTCCCAAACTGAACCAGGAGGACACACACAATTTAAACAGATCAATATCAAGCAATGAAATAAAAGAAGCCATTAAAAATCTACCATCCAAGAAAAGCCCAGATTCTCAGCAGAGTTCTACAAGACCTTCAAAGACGAACTCATTCCAATACTTCTCAAAGTATTCCAGGAAATAGAAAAGGAGGGTACCCTACCGAACTCATTCTATGAAGCTAATATCACCCTCATACCCAAACCAGGAAAAGACACATCAAGGAAAGAAAATTTTAGACCAATATCCTTGATGAATATAGATGCAAAGATCCTTAACAAAATATTGGCAAACTGTATCCAAAAACATATTAAGAAAATTGTGCACCACAATCAAGTGGGGTTCATCCCTGGAATGCAAGGATGGTTCAACATTCGTAAATCAATAAACGTAATCCATCATGTCAATAGACTTACGGATAAGAATCATATGGTTATTTCAATTGATGCAGAAAAAGCGTTCGACAAAATACAACACTCCTTCATGCTCAAAACACTAGAAAAAATAGGGATAGTAGTAACATACCTGAACATTGTAAAAACTATTTATGCTAAGCCCATGGCCAACATCATTCTTAATGGAGAAAAACTGAAACCATTCCCTTTAAAAATGGGAACAAGACAGGGATGTCCTCTTTCACCACTTCTATTCAACACTGTCCTCAAAACTCTAGCCAGAGCAATTAGGCAGACTAAAGAAATTAAAGGGATACGAATAGGAAAAGAGGAACTTAAGTTGTCACTATTTGCGGATGACATGATTCTATATTTAGAGGATCCAAAAACTCCTCCAGAAAACTTCTAGACCTCATCAATGAATTCAGCAAAATAGCAGGCTATAAAATCAACACGCATAAATCTAAAGCATTTTTATACGCAAGCGACGAAACAGCTGAAAGGGAAATGAGGAAAACAACTCCATTTGCAATAGCCTCAAAATACTTGGAAATCAATCTAACCAAAGAGGTAAAAGATCTCTACAATGAAAACTACAAAACATGGAAGAAAGAAATTGAGGAAGACCTTAGAAGATGGAAAGATCTCCCATGTTCTTGGATAGGCAGAATTAATATTGTCAAAATGGCCATACTACCAAAAGTGCTATACAGATTCAATGCAATTCCAATTAAAATGCCAATGACATACCTTACAGAAATAGAGCAAACAATCATGAAATTCATCTGGAAGAATAAGAAACCCAGAATAGCTAAAGCAATCCTTAGCAGGAAGAATGAAACGGGGTATCGCAATACTAGAACTTCAACTACACTACAAAGCAACAGTAACAAAAACGGCATGGTATTGGCACCAAAATAGACAGGTAGATCAATGGTACAGAATAGAGGACACAGACACAAACCCAAATAGATACAATTTTCTCATACTAGACAAAGGTGCCAAAAATATGCAATGGAGAAAAGATAGCCTCTTCAACAAATGGTGCTGGGAAAACTGGAAATCCATATGCAACAGAATGAAACTAAACCCCTATCTCTCACCCTGCACAAAAATCAACTCAAAATGGATCAAGGACCTTGAAATCAGACCAGAGAGCCTGCATCTTATAGAAGAAAAAGTAGGTCCAAATCTTCACCTTGTTGGCTTAGGATCAGACTTCCTTAACAGGACTCCCATAGCACAAGAATAAAAGCAAGAATCAATAACTGGGATAGATTCAAACTGAATAGCTTTCTCTCAGCAAAGGAAACTATCAGCAATGCGAAGAGAGAGCCTACAGAGTGGGAGAATATCTTTGCCACTCATACTTCAGATAGAGCACTAATTTCCAGAATATATAAAGAACTCAAAAAACTCTACACCAAGAATACAAATAACCCAATCAAAAAATGGGCTAAGGATATGAACAGACGCTTCACAGAAGAAGATCTACAAGCAATCAACAAACATATGAAAAAATGTTCACCATCTTTAGTAATAAGAGAAATGCAAATCAAAACTACACTAAGATTCCATCTCACCCCAATTAGAATGGCGATTATCAAGAATACAAGCAACAACAGGTGTTGGAGAGGATGTGGGGAAAAAGGTACACTCATACATTGCTGGTGGGGATGCAAATTAGTGCAGCCACTCTGGAAAGCAGTGTGGAGGTTCCTTAGAAAACTTGGAATTGACCTACCATTTGACCCAGCTATCCCACTCCTCGGCCTATACCCAAAGGACTTAAAATCAGCATACTACAGAGATACAGCCACATCAATGTTCACAGCTGCTCAATTCACAATAGACAGACTGTGGAACCAACCTAGATGCCCTTCAATTGATGAATGGTAAAAAAACTGTGGTATATATATACAATGGAATATTACTCAGCTATAAAGAATAATAAAATTATGGCATTTGCAGGCAAATGGATGAAATTGGAGAATATCATGTTAAGTGAGATAAGCCAATCTCAAAAATCCAAAAGGCAAATGATGACACATAATGGGGGGTGGGAGGGGGGCAAGAATGGAGGAAGGAGGGACTGTATAGAGGGAAAAGAGAGGTGGGAGGGGGGAGGGGGAAGTAAAAAAATAACGGAATAAAAAAAAAAAAAAAAAAGGGCTGGGATGCAGCTGAGTGGTGCAGCACCCCAGGTTCAATCCCAGCGGGGTGGGGGATGAAAAGCACTAAACGTGCGATTCTAAAATCCTGGTGAAGAGTGACAAACCATACCGCCAGGAGTGTAATTGGGAGGATGTGCCTTTGATACATGTCTGACAAAGGACCTGCACCCACGTGCTCAATGGTCTATTTATCTACCTACTTATTTTGATAAACTGGGGACTGAATTCAGGGTCACTCTACATTAAACTACATCTCCAGCCCTTTTTATTTTCTTTTTACTTCTTGAGACAGGGTCTTGCTAAGTTCCGAGACTGGCCTCAAACTTGCTTTCCTTCTCCTTAGCCTCCCCAGTAGCCATATCACACCCAACTCAGAATATATTTTTATTAAACGTCTTCAAATCAATAAGAAAACAACAATGATCCAAATAGTGTACAAAAGATAGAAGAACAAAATTCACACAAGAAAGGGGTATCTGAGGAGCCAGTTGGCATCTAAAGATACTTGACACAAAGATACAAACTAAAACCACAGTGAACCACCCTCAAACCACAGTCTAGATGGTTGCCTTAAATTAATTATTTAAGGATAAAATAAAACAAAATAAAATCAAGGGTCCATGAGAATATAGAAAAACCAGTCCGGGACAGTGACGCACACCTATAATCCAAGTAACTGAGGCAGGAGGACTGCACGTTCAAAGTCAGCATCAGCAGATTACCAAGGTACTAAGCAACTCTGGGAGGCCCTGCCTTTAAATAAATATATTTTAAAAAGGCTGGGGCTGGGCATGGTGGCACATGCCCATAAATCCCAGTGGCTGGGGAGGCTAAAGCAGGAGGACTGCAAGTTCAAAGCTAACCTCACAACTTTAGTGAGGTCCTAAGCAACTCAGCAAGACCCTGTTTCAAATAGAATATAAAAAAGGACTAGGGACGTGGTTCAGTGGTTAAACACCCCTGGGTTCAATCCCTGGTACCAAAAAGAAAAAGAGAAAAAGAAAAAGAATATAGAAAAACCGGCCCTTTCATATACCTTTGTAAAAGTACAACTTGGTACAAATTTCTTTGGAAAACTATTTGGTAGTATCTAGTAAAGTGTGACACTTATCCTATGCTCAAGCCACATATACACGTCCGGTAGGGATGCACATATACGTGCACCAAAGAAACACATACAAGAATTTCCATAAAAATCATTTGTAAGAGTCAAAACTGAAACAATTCAAATTAGCATCAATGCTAAAAATGCTATATATTTGTGATATAATCAGACTATTGAATAGACAGCACAGACAGTAAAACAGAGGTAAGCAGGTAAGGAAATGGGCCCCCCAAAGAGGCTTCTCTAAATGTACAGGGTCCTCAATAAAATTAGCCTGTAGAAACATTCCTGACTTTCTAGCTGACTCTTTGGTCCTAAAGAAGCAGGAAGAGGGACAGTGGAGTGGACTGCAAACCAGAGAGTTAAAAGGGCACAATCAATCCAAATGTCACAGGCCTGACCAGCACGGTGGCATTTTCCCAATAACTGATTAGCACAGGCACTGAGCAAAGCCCCACCAAGCAGCCATACGAGCCCCAAGACTAGGACATGTGGGTGGCAACCTGCTGTCAGGACCCCTCTTGCTCAGCGAGAACTGTCTTTTCGCCTCACTCTCCACTGTCTGGGGTTTCACGCTTCAAGACTGCGAGACAAGAGCCTGGAAGGAAGCTGCTGGTGGGACGCTGGGGTCTGCAGCAGTACCAGCAGGCAGCCTCCACAGAGTGCGGCACACAGAGCTGGCCTGCACCACTGACACAGCAGAGACCCAGTCTGCCTGCGGAGGCCAGCCCCTAATGCTGGAGGCACGTCCTGCTGGGGTCAGCTGTGGACACTACAGGGCATCCTCCCCAGCTGCAGAGGGCTGTGCGGACCAGAGGGCGACTGGCTGAGACATCTGACCCACTCCCCTTGGCCAGGGTTGATTCGGCCCATCTGGCCGGCTAGGTGGGTGGGGTCCGCTTCCTCCCTCAGGGCTCCATGAGACTTCCTCCTCAGTCGAGGGGACACCCTTCCTCCACAGAGGAGGACCCTCTGCAGTCAAGGGTACACAGCAGCAGCGCTCCCCTGCTAGAATCTGCAAACAAGCTCTGGAGGTCCACAGACAGACACGCCCAAGGGCAACTAGACCAGCAGAGACTTTGGTTTCATCTCTAAATTCAGTTTTACTACATAGCAATAAAAATGAGCGAACCACTCTCACTTGTAACATCACACAGGAATCTCAAAGTATTCAGTAAAAGAAATCAGATGCAAAAGCACACATAATGGTTCCATTTATGTAAAATTCAAAAGTAGGCAAAAGAAAAATAAATTAAAAAGTTCAACAGGCAAAATGAAACTATGGTGGCAGAAGTCAGCATAGGTGCTCCTGTTATGTTAGAAAAACACAGTCACAAAAATAAGCATGATATGATCTTGAAAGTGAAATGTGTCCACGTACGAACATGCATGAAAACTGCAGGAGACACATGGCGACACCGAAGCAAAACTCACACTTGAGTCTGTACGGTATGTGTCGTCTTAGAGACACACCACGACACCAAACCAGAGCTCACACTTGAGTCTGTACCGTATGCGTCGTCTTACTTTCTTCATTATGACATTTGTCTTTTAAGTAGTTTTTAGCAGACATGCTTATGTAAGTTTTTAAGCTGTAAGAAATGCTTTTAATGTCTTCACTAACTAACATCGGCACTCTTGGCCCACAGGTAAAGTTCTCTATGTTCATATCCACTGTTCGGTCCCCACCTGGACCCTTCCCATTTGCCCCACTAACTACACAACAGCTTCTGCACAACACGCTGCACTGGACTTACTTTCTCACAGTCATTAAAGACCAACTGGTAAACAGTTTCCTTTTCTCCTACCTTGGTCTTTACCTACTTCTCTTTCTTTTTTTTTTTTTTTTTAATTTATTTTTTTTTATTGTAAACAAATGGGATACATGTTGTTTCTCTGTCTGTACATGGCGTAAAGGCGTACCATTTGTGTAATCATAAATTTACATAGGGTAATGTTGTTTGATTCATTCTGCCATTTTTTTCCCTTCCCCCCTCCCCTCCTACCCCTCCCCTCCATCTATACAGTCCTTCCTTCCTCCATTCCTGCCCCCCTCCCTAAACCCAACTCCAACCCCAACACTAACCCTTCCCACCCCCCATTATGTGTCATCATCCACTTATTAGCGATATCATTCTTCCTTTGGTTTTTTGAGATTGGCTTATCTCACTTAGCATGATATTCTCCAGTTTCATCCATTTGCCTGCAAATGCCATAATTTTATCATTCTTTATGGCTGAGTAATATTCCATTGTATATATATATACCACATTTTCTTTATCCATTCATCAAACCTACTTCTCTTTCTGAAAATGCCTTTCCTTGAATTGCATGTGACATAGGACGTTTGCATGGAACTGACCCAGGTCTTTTTCAGATTCTTCCTAGACGTCCTCTCTCTATATGCTCCTGGCCTCGAAAACATCAACGTTTTTGTTCCCCGAGGCTCCTTAGTCCTCTGGGCAATTCTTGTTACTCTACCTGCACCCTTGTCTTCAACCACAACCCACTGCTGGCGAGACGACTTTAAAGCCTGCCTACTCATCCTCCAAAAATCCCTGAGTGTGCCCCGACACAGGTAAAGATCTACTAGACATTACCTGATCCCGCAACATGGACCTAACAGGCAACACCTTCACGTTTTCCTAAAACGAGCGTAGGCAGAAGTCAGGTCTGGAAGAAACCAGCTTGCAGGTGCTGGCTTCGGATGACACTACTAGACAGATGACACACAATCTTGCTCTGATTTCAGCAGTGGCTAAAGTCAGAATGCTACTTTAGCCAAGTGGAGCAGAGTAAGATAGCACTGAAGCCAAACCGGGTGAAATCGACAGTCAGGGAGACCTCTGTCCAGGGAGAGGGCTGCCAAAGGCAAGTGAAGGTGAAGGGCGGAAGCGAGCCTTGGGAAGAGTGGTGAGAGACAGGGAGACCAGATGGGCTCAAGCCTAGATCCCGACATCAACGACAGAAAGAGCAAAGCAGGTCTCAAACAACCACGGGGAGGGAATGGCTCACCCTCAGAGGGAAGCAGGGAGGGAGGGAGAGACGATGCTCCACGGACTCCCAAATACGTCACCATTATACTCCTCTCCTTACAAAAGCGACAATGCTGCTGCTTGAACACACATGCTGTCTCTGGTCCCCCTCAACTTCATCATGTTCTAGAGCACAGAACGCACACACTGCAACTCAGAGAGGGCAGAGGCCGGGCAGGCACCCACCCTGCTGCCAGCCCCAGGGGAAGATGCACGCTGCCACTCCCTGCTGCTGGCCAGCTGGCAGGGGAGCTGGCAAAGGGAAGAGCAGGTTGTCTCGAAGGCAGAGCAGAGTGCAATGGCACAGGGATGTGCTCATGCTGGACGCTGACCGCCGACCTGACAGCAGCTCTCCCCAAAACGAGCAATAAACAGACGTACACCAGGTGTGAGTTCTCATCTCAAGGACCTGGAGTCACAGGTAACTTCCGGCCCTGCCTCTTTACTCTTAGGGAATTATTTTTGTTAGCTTGCATTTTTTGTTTTTGGGGTGCTAGGGATCAGACGCAGGACTGTGAGCATGCCAGGTGGGCCACAGCCCAGCCCTGGCCTTGCCTCTCTACATTTCTCTTTATTTGCCCCAAATTTCCATAATTGGCACATCATACTTCTATAAGCAGAGATGAGGTCAGATATTAAATGTTTCTTAAGTTGCAATTGTGGGCCACATGCAAATATCGCTTTGTTTAAAAACCAGGCACAGGGACTGGGGTTGTGGCCCTGTGAGAGAGCACTCGCCTAGCATATACGAGGCACTGGGTTCGACTCTCAGCACCATGAATAAATAAATGAATAAAATAAAGGTCTATCAACATCTAAAAATTTTTTTTAAATAAATAAAAATAAAAAGCAGGCACAGAGTTCTCTCATTAACGTCAGGTGGCGCTGTGCAGTCAGAGCACCCAAGCATCTGCAGAGAGGGCTGATGTCTTCTGATGTCCAAGAACATGAAATGAAGGCAATGATGCTAGCCTCTGTCTTTGTAAATATCAGTTTCAAGAAAGTTGATGCTACTGCTTCAACATGGAAGAGGACTACTCATCCTAACTTCCTGCTGGATCCTGACTTTGCATCACTGCGTGGCAGCAGAACACGTCTGGTGCGCTAGGCAGTGCTGTCTTCAACAAGATGGACTTCTCCGTGCTGAAAACAGGACTGTCTGGCAGGCAGCCATAACGGGTAGGAGTCGAAGCTCACACAGTTTGCCCTGCTACCTTGACAGGATCGCTTTTTAGCCCCACATACTCAAGTACCTATTGAAAAGGAACGTTTTGACTAGGGATAAAGATCTGGAAATGCAAACACCATACTTGCCAGGAGGAAAAAACAAACTACTCCACTTTCTACTTTGGGCAGCATCAGCTCCTAAGGAGACTAAAAATCCTCAGGTAAACCCAATTTCCTTGTTCATGAAGGTCAACAAATCCTCTTTCTTCAAATGCCTTCCTTGTTCAGGCATACTAAAATGCCAAACAAGTAACAGGTAAACACATGTCTGAAACAGCACTTCTATTTAAAAACCTCAACTGGTAGCAAGGCTAATGATGTTTGACCACAGCTGATAAATATAGTCACAACATGTTCATTTTGTGTGCTAAACAGCAGTAAAGCACTCCTTTCTTGATAGCATCTACGTAATACCTGATATCAGATACCCGACAAGAAGCAGGAGCTGGAATCATAGAAAGTCTCTGAAGAGCAGTTTCCAGTCACAGCTCTTCTTTCTTAAATGGCAACATAAGCAATACAAGAGTGAGAAACAGTAGCTCTAGTCACTACGAAATGTCAGAAAGCATCCGCCCGGATATTTTAAATAGCCCAAGGAAACTTTCCCAACTGGAGTCACGAGACAAGAGTAAAGCCGTGTTTCAGATGTCTTGGATCAGACAATACTGTAAGACTTTAAGCAACCACATTACTATTAGTTGGTCAACCAAGAGTTGCCCAAGTTGAATCGGAATCCGAGCTAGAAGTGTCAAGATGAGAAGCCATTCCACAGGAAAAGCTCACTATACTGCTCTGCTCGTGCCTAGCTATCATGGCGCCTGCTCTGACCCAGGACGCAGCCTGGTCACGACCTCGGGTTGCCAGCTCCTGGTGTTCACGCTCCTCTAGACACAGGCTGGCTTTTCTGCTATGCATCTCCTGTCCCAGCCACAAGTGATAATGAGGTGGCCAAAGGCAAAGTCCAGAGATGAGGCCACTTTAGGAACCCGAGAAGCACTTGATCTTCTATCTCTGTAAATAATCCAAGGCAGCTGAGAAGCCAAAGTAGTGCCTTTGTGCATTTCTTAAATATGCCTGTTAATGACCAAAGAAAGCACAGATTTAACTTTTTAAGCTTAAAAAAAGAAGAAAATAGATTTAAGCAGTTGGAGGGTTGGGAAAGGCACTCTGAAGAGCTCTGCTGTTTCCACTCAATCATTCTTTCTAAAAAACATTTACCAAGGCCAGAAAACATGCTGTGCTAAACACTATGAGGAGTCCAGGCCCGAGGAAGCAGCCCAGTCCAGGAGAGAGCGCCAGGGCCCAGAGGAGAAGCACTCTTAGAGACAGCACGTAGGGAGGCGGGAAGCGGAGCACCTGCACCTGGGATGGCCTCCTCGGCAGGGGCGGCAGCGCAGCTGAACCTGCGGTGGGAAGGACGGACGCCCATGGTCTGAAGGAGGAATGAGGAATGCTGGGCACACGCGCAGCAAGCTTGGTCAGCAGGAGGCGCACACCCCAGGACCGTGCGCAGCAAGCCTGGAAAGGCACACAGGGTCATGCCGGTGGGTCAGCGGCGTCTAAGAGCTGAGCGGAGGGGCAGAGGCAGGATTCCTGGGAAGTGACTCCCGTATCTGGCTGCACATCCGATGTCACCTAGGATGTCTAACACACGCACTAGGAGGACAACAGCCGCTGACCAGTGTGGTTAGCTTCTTATCGCTGAGCCCGAAATGCCCGAGGGAACAGCTGAGAGCAGGAAAAGCTCCTCTGAGCCTGAGGGCAGGCAGTGCACTCTAGCAGAGGAAGCAGAGGCGGGGCTGCCCGGAAGGCGACCTGGGGAAGGCGACCTGGGGCAGCCCAGGGCCCACACCCTCCGGCTGCCCCACCTGCCCCAGTTACCCCCAGGCCCCCAGACTGCTGGGTCCACTGATGAGGCCAGCACACACGTCATCCCACCACGAGCTTTTGGGGACACTTCGCATCCAAGTCATGACAGGAGATTTAACCTTGAAGGTCCTGAGATGGTTCTCACCAGGCAGCTAAAAAGTCACAGCTACTGCTCAGTTTTTTTCAGAGTAGAACATACTCTGTTGTCTTCTCCTTCCTTTATTCTTACCTTTGTTGCTAAGGCTTCTAAACTGTCAAGGAATCTGTGCCAGAAATCCTTGAAGAGCGGGCGGTCGATTTTCTTCAGGCTGTCCTTGGTGCTGGCATCCACGCTGACATACAGCTGAGTGACCGGCTTGAGGTTTCTTTAATAAAAATGTTTAAAAAAGACAAAAATGAAAAGAAAGTCAGGTCCACATCAGGCCTGCACAACACAATGTGCAACGTGGGGCGACGCGGCAAGGACCCAGACGGAAGCTGCAACGCAGACAACGAGGCACACAGACATCCTGAGTGACTGCCACCCCCCAAGAACGGAAGCCACTGATCACTCCTTCAGACGCTGTTTTAGTGGAAGGAAAACAAAGCCCAGCCTCGCCTGGCGGCCCAGCCCAGCACAGTCAGAGGGCTCAGGGACCTGCTGCATGGCACCGCCCTCGGACACGCACAGCCTCCGCTTTCTACCCACAGGGCCCGCACCAAGGGCCACCTGCCATCTTTAACTCAGGAAGGAAGTCTTCCAAGGAATGAGGACCAACCCAAAGCTCCCGCCCTATCAGAAGGGCACAAAGCCACACCTGGTTCTTGTCCAGAGCGGGGGTGGAGGGGTCTGAGCGGAGCCTCGGATGGGTTGACCTCAGCAGTGCTGTGATCCAGCACCTAGGCCCCCGGTAGAGAAAGGTACACAGCAGATTCTTATTGTGCTTTGCCTCTCAATGAGTACCACTCGTTCTAAACTTCTCTCAAATCCACGGACTCACTTCATTCCATCCACTGGATTTCCTGCAAGTTATGCTTTAAATCTAGATTGCAAATATCCCAAAATCTCTCCCCTTCTGGGTCTCATAGTTTATTCTCTTTTCTTGAGAACAAGCTGACATCTGTGCAGCCATGTTGTATGAACAAGCCATTCCGGGAACTGGCCCGTAAAACCTCCCCCCAGGAAAGGGCGCACAGGCACTACCCTCAAGAGCCAATACAGGACAAACAGGACGTACTGGGCCCCCGGGGTTTATCAAGGCTGTTAAGAGATATCTGTCCCATAAATAAGCAGCTGCCTGGAAACCTTATCTATCAAGGACAGAGGAGGGGGCCTAGCCCCGACTCATCTCCTGCACAGTTCACCCCTTCCCACCTCCCTTCTTCCTCCAGGACCATTCAGTTTTGGCAGGACCCAATGAGATTCAAATAAATTGGCAGGACCCAACCAAAAGAGAACAAATGTTTAGCTGTTCCAATGTTAACCAATAATGTACAGGTCTTTGTACGTGAATGATTGGAAATTTCTTAAGTAGAGGGCTTTCTCATCCCTCGGGGCTGCTCCCCACTCAGCCGTGGTAGTGGTCTGAGAGGCTGGTTGCGGTCCAGGCTCGAGCTTGCAATAAAACCTCATTGTGTGATTTGCATTGCCGTGTGTGCACTTTGACTTTCTGGGGATCGGTCGATATTGAACTCCAATACTTTGGTGAATTTAAAACTAACCAGCAAAGAAAAAAGAAATTCCCCCTTGATAAGCCTCTCACAAAATTTTACTGTTAATTTTCTGTAATCATTCCTCAATTTATTCCATATTTACCCCTCCAATGTTATTTACACACTGCTTTTTGTTCCAAAGTCCATGCACTCTGAAAACAGAAATATATGTGAGCCCAGTGACTAAGAAGGTTGAGGCAGGAGGATCACAAGTTCAAAGTCAGCCTCAGCAACTTAGCGAAGCCCTAAGCAACTTGGAAGACCCTATCTCAAAATAAATAAGTAAAACAGTCTGGGGATGTGGCTCAATGGTAAGGCATCCCTGGGTTCAACCTCCAGTACCAAAAAAACAAAAACAAAAACAAAACCAGATATGATTCATATGTCACCCAACGGTTAGGTGTTCTTCGCCTGATCAGTCATTGAGGGCAAGACCGTGAAGGGGGCTGGCTCTTCATCCACACACAAGTGCCCAAAGCTACCTTTCAGTGGGTGTCGCTGACGTCAGCAGGCAGAATCTTTAAGGGAAAGTAAGCCAAGCAAAGGTGTGCTATGACCAACAGGTGACGTGCAGGAAAGTCAGAGATGCTAGACCCAAGGTTACTAAGTGCAGAAGAGCTCTGAACAGAGGTAGGAAAAAGGTGATAAAAATACTAATAGTTCCTGTAATCTCAGTGGCTCGGGAGGCTGAGGCAGGACAATTGCAAGTGCAAGGCCAGCCGCAGCAACTTAGTGAGGCCCTAAGCAACTCAGCGAGACCCTGTCTCTAAATAAAACTTAAAAAGGGGTTGGGGATATGGCTCAGTGGTTAAGCACCCCCCGGCTCAATTCCCAGCAGCCACCCCCACAAAAAAAGAAAAAAAGGAAAAAAAAGCTGCATGCAGTGCCACACACCTGTGATCCCAGCAGCTCAGGATAATCCCGAACTCAAGGTCAGCCTCAGCAACTTAGTAAGACCTTGTCTCACCAAAATCAAAATGGCGGGGGATATAGTTCAGTGTTAAGTGCCCCGGGGTTCAATCCCTAGCAGCCAAAACAAAACAAAAACTATGTATTTTAACCCCTCCCCAATACTGATAGGCAAGGGAAGCCTTAGAAGTTCAGTGACAAGTCACTATGAGCAAATGGCATCAATTTCTAAAAATGCAGAATAGCAGCCCCGGAGGCCTCTTAACAGTGCACAACTGTGCTGCCTTACCAGTAAGAAAAGAACCTGACTGTTACGGGACTGCCGGCGGTCAGGACCTGACACCCAGGGCTCTGCCACATAGCTCCTGATGCAGAAGGGACCCAGCCTGGCCTCCCACGCCCTCCTAACTGCTCCAGACCAGGAACAGAAGGCTCCACAGGCCAAACTCAGCTTACAAACGTCAACCAGTCTCAGAAAAGGAAGCCCTGGACACACGCATGCGGGCCCATGCCAACTGTTGGGACCCTACAGCCAAAGAGGTCTGCTGATCTCTCTCCAGGGAGCAGAGCGACGCGGAGAGCAAAGGCCCTGGGCCTTACACAGCTCGTCTCTGGGGGACCCTGGAGACACCCTCTGAGTCGCGGGGGTCGTATTTCTGCCTGGTACTGGCCCCCACCCACCAGGACGGCAACAAGGGCAACAAGGCCCCACCGTGTCATTTGTCCCTCTACAAAGAGACAGCAGCATTGTTTCCAAAACGCTAGAGAGTTACATCATTACCTGACCACAGTCACTCCTGTCTGAAAACCTCACCGTCAGTGCTGAGAACGACAACAAAGGGCAATATCTGGGACACACAACCGCAAACACAGCAAGCAACATGATTGTGCAGCGACCCCTGGTGCAGGGGCCACGTTGACTCTTCATCCTGATTTCAAGACTGAGCTCAGAATGAGAAAACAAAGGAATGGCAACAACCAAATACAAAGGCCCTCTCCCTTTTCTTTTTTCGGTAGACATTACTGAGCTTCATTCTACCTTCCAGGCTGTTATTTGGAAGGCAGAATGAGGTCCAATAATATCTAAAGAAAGAAAAAAGGGCAGAGAGATTTATGTTTGTTAGAAAATAGTGAGTTTCATTTTCCTCATAAGATTAAAAAAAAGAGCTGGAAAAGCCCAAGCATCCAAAGCCATTACCACTCAAGACTCTAAGGCACCTGGGGCTGTCAGATCAGGCCAGATACCCTAGGATGCGGAAGGGAGGGCGGAGGAGGGCAGAGCCCTCTGCTATTCGCCAGGTACACGGGCATGCTGGGCACTCTGCCTGGCTCTGCCCTTCCCTCAAGCAGCCAAGTCCCCACCACAAAGCAGGAGACTTGCTACCACCTTCAGGCCCAAGGCAGAGCAGGAGAGGTTGAGAGGAGGCCAAATGGCCCACACAGAGACCACTGAGAACAGCCGTGGCCATGAGCTGGGAGCTTCCCAGAGGGCCTGCGGCTGTCCTAGCCCCACACAGGATGAAATTCTACCGCAGCTCAGCATGCACACAGCTGCAGCGTCGAGTGGCACACAGCTTCTGTGACAGCAGGTCATGAGAACCTGCCGACCCAAGAGAGGCAGACTACGATGTCAAGTGCCAGAGCCCAGAGCACAGCTCCTCAGAGAGAAACCCTACTCCTGGAGGTCAGCGCTACCTGAGGGCGTGGGGTGGGGTAGAGACCCTCCCACTGACTCCTGGAGGTCAGCGCTACCTGAGGGCGTGGGGTAGAGACCCTCCCACTGACTCCTGGAGGTCAGTGCTACCTGAGGGTGTTCCGCAGGCTCTCCACGTTACTGGCTGTCATGTATAACTAATTACAATAAAAAAGTTTCATTAAAATAAATAAATAAATAAATTACAAATGTGAATTTTACAAAACTTCCAAAATAAATTCTAAACTCAACTTCTTTTGAAAAGCTTATGTGCTATATTCAGCATTTACTCAGGGGTAGCTTGAACTGGACACTGGGCACAGGGCCAGTTCAACACTCACTTCGGGGGAGCAAGAGATGGACAGGCAACCCCAAAGTCACAACCAAGGTGGGTCAACAGGAAAAGAATGACCCAGTTCAGTGGGAATTAAGAAAGGCATCAAAAATAAGGCAAAAGCCAAGCTGGCCCTTGAAGGACACAAGTTCATGGGGGAAGAGAGCATGGACTGTGCCTAGCGATGGCCAAAGGAAAAGGGCCAGCAAAGGCTCAGAGTTGGGAGCTTCGACAAGACAAAGGACATTCACCGCCCCAGGAGCTGGACACACAACATGGCCGGGCAACCCCACAGCCAGACTTTGCATCCTTGAAGAGGTAGAAAGTAACAGACCCCAAAACAGTGTGGCCTGGGAAGAGGGAGTGAGGAAGAAGGCAACACCTTGGTAACACTGACCTTCCCATGCATCCTTCCCCAGGGACAGTACAATGGGACCCAGAAGGGAAAGAGGCAAGCCCTCTTTAAACATGACCCAGACCCTCCATCTGTAAGGAAAAATGCAGCTCAGCTCGGGAGGCGGCAGTTCCAGTCCCTCTCGCGGAACTGCCGCTCTGCACGCCCGTCTCAGTTGCAACTCAACAATAGCTCCTAGAAAAATCCATGGCGGACACAGGGCTTCACGCAAGAGACTTTATTATGTGGACAACTAGCGCGGCGACCACTCCGGGGTGAAAAGAAAGGAAAAGAGAAAGATGGCATGGACACTTCTCCCAGACATTGGAATCTCCCGGGCTGGAAGGAACCAATAGCAGGAGAATACTTGCAAGCTGGCTGATGAACCAATAGCTAGCTAGCATGTTAGGACGTAACATGGGAAGCAGGAAATGGCTGTAGCGTAGGCCGGGAATCCCTGTATCGTAAGAGGCGGGTGGAGCACAGATTGACAAGTGGTTGGGGGGGAGAAATGGCTGCACCTTGGAAGGGCGGAGTATCGGCTTTGTATCACACCATCCTTCCCAAGTAAAACCTCTGCTCAGTGAGAACAAATTTCAGACTCTACAACCCGCTTCCTGAGTGCCCACACTGACATGCTGTCAATAATCAAGTCACTCTCCGTGTGACCTGCATAAGCCCAGACGCCCCCTCTGGGCAGTGGTTCATTTTCCACCAGGAAAGTGGGTCCACCAGATGCGTGATCTCATCTCTGACTAAAGGCTGTGCTGATCCATGCAGTCTGCACCCGGCTCAGTCATTTTGTGCTGACCATCCTGCCAAGAAAGGTGCGCTCTCTTGCTGCCGCACTGTGAAGGAGTCCAGAGAAGCCTCTAGAAGACAAGACCCCAGCTGTCCCAAGGCCATCATAAACCTGCTAGCCCCAGTGGGTCCACCACCTGACACAAGAGCACACTGAGACCAGTGGCACTGGCCAAGACCAAACGATCCCCCCACCTCAGTTACTAGTGGAACAAAGGGTAGCTGGTCTTGCCCTGTAACGAGATAACGGCAACAATGACGGCACACGCCAAAGTGGATCAGCTGCACTCCCATCAAAAGATCATTGGGAAAACATTAGTTTGGTGAGCCCAAGAAGACTTTTCCTCAGGAGAAGTGGCTTTATTCTTGTCCCACCACCCAGTCCAACGCTAACACCAAGCACGTGCTTTCCTCAACCTCTGTTTTGAAAAAAGGATAAGCCGCTGGGACGGTGTGGCCTGCCCTTTCACCTGTGCTGGCCTCCACACTGCAGCCACAAGCCATGGGACCAGCCCCGTAGGACCTGCCGCTTGAAACTGCCCGCAGTAGGGGAGCTGTCAGCCAGAAGCCCACGCACTCTGGACCTGGAGGGCTCAAACCCTCCTGGGAAAGCCGAGGCCTGAGCAGACCACAAGGCTGAGTGTGACGCTTGCATGTGGGTCAAGGGAAGCCCCCCACAAAGCCAGGCTCGCAAGACACCAGAGTAAGTCAGTCACATGGGAAAAATCACAGCAACCGAGGCAGCATGACTGTGTTCTCCTGTGTGCTCAGAGCAACCACTGCAGGACGCTCACCCAAAAGCTGCCTGGCGGAGCTGACCTGCTGAGCACACTGCACTGTAGACCCAGGGGAGCTCCCAGGCTCAGCTGGAGCCTGCTTTCTCTGAAAGAAAGGACGATGCCAGCGACACCTGCCATCGCAACTCCTCCCAGTGCACAGAAGCAAGCAGTCAGACAGGTACCGGGGACACTTTCTTCCTGCTCTCTCTGAAGCACAGAAGGGTGGAGAGCCCTCAGCTCAAATTGGAGAAGCCTACGCCATGAAAACGGACAGAGAGGCAGTCTGCAGACTACCTGGTTTCATCAGTCCAGCGTCCAGAGTGGTCCTAGGAACTGGTGGTTTTATGATACAGTGTCTTATAGGGAAAAGCGCATTGCTCTATTTTTAAGCTTTCCTCAAACTACAGCTGACCCTTGGTATCCATGGGGGACTGGTCACTCCACAAGGACCCAAATCTCTGGAAGCCACAGCTGAGGTTCTGGTGGTGTCAGAGGGCTCTGCACTTGCGTATGACCTAGGCACTCCTCTGCGTGTCGGAGGCCCTTGTGCTCAGGAAACAACAAGAAGACCATCTGCACATGTTCAGTGCAAGCGCGATTCCTTTTCATGTATTTTGATCTGAGTGGGAAATCTGCAGAAGCAAAGGAACAGCTGTTTCCACACCTCTGCCGAGGAGCTCAGAGGCAGGAGACTGCCACAGTTCAGGAGCCTCAACATTCGGCACACGCATTATTCCCAAGCTGGTAGCACTGCTCAGTGAAAGGTGCGCCTACAGCCACGTCCACCAACATGTCTCTACCGGCTCCAGCACCGAGATGCTCCCAGGATTTCAGCAACCCCTTCGAGCCTCCCGTGTCCTGCGACATCACTGTCCTCTCCAGGACACTTCTGACGAGCAGGCCGGGTCCTGCTCCCGAGCCCTGCAGGCAGTAGCACATCAACCCCTGCTGACGGTCCTGGAGCCATCAGCCTCCCGTGCAGCCCCCAGATCAAGCAGCTTCGGGCAGCTGCACCACTCACCTGATCTCTGCAGGGAACTGTGCGTTTGTGACCAGGAAACTGGAGATTTTGCGCTGGTGGAGTAGCTGCAAGAACCTATTGATCTCTGGGTACATTATCGGTTCCCCCACGAGGGACAACGCACAGTGCTTGACCTTCATTCCTTCTTCGAAGCGCTCTGCTTTGACACCTGGTACTCCTGCTGACAGACACAGTGCAGAGGGACAAATGAATAAGGCACTGACCGAGGATTTCCCGTTTTCTTAATGATTCTTAGAGTACAAATTCATTTTTTGATACTAATCAAAAAACGTAAAACAAGAGTGGGGAGGGACACTTGAGCGCCTGGAGAGCAGGAAACATCCATCAGGGACTTGCCACCTTCGTCCACTGCGTGAAATCAGTGACGACCAATCAGCAAAGGTCATGACGGAAGAGGAACAGCACTCTCACCAGCAGCACCAAGAACATGAGGAAAGGGTACCTCTCGCTGACCAGCTGTGCCCGAGTTTTCTGGAAGCAACACTATTTTATGCACATGCACAACCTACATGGAAATGAGCACGTGCAGGTCCATGCATCAGCAGCACTGATGCGACAGGTGCCTTTTCTGGTGCCCGCCCTGAACAGCACACTTCACAGCGGCCCTTCGGAATGAATAATTCCTGGCACCAGGAATGGAACGCAGGGGTGGCTAACCACTGAGCTACACCCCTAGTCCTTTTCTATATCTTATTTAGAAAGAGTGTCTTGCTAAGTTGCCAAAGCTGGTTTTGAACATGTGATCTTCCTGCCTCGGCTCCCAAACTGCTGGAATTACAAGTGTGCACCACCATACCCAGCGAGATCTAAGATCTTTTTTTTCTTTTTTAATATTTTTTAAGATGTTGATAGACCTTTATTTTATTCACTTATTTATATGCAGTGCTGAGAATCAAACCCAGTGCCTCACACATGCTAGGCAAGCGCTCTACCACTGAGCCACAAACCCAGCCCGGAGATCTAAGATCTTAGGTAAACCACGGTTTTAAACAAAGCCTGAACCTTAAACTCAGCCTGTTGTCAAGACAACTCAGCACTACACCTGACATTTCCTTTCAATAAGGAAGACCACCAACTGTAACACCCCTCATGGCAGCACAGTGGAGGGCAGATTCAACCTCAGCTCCCAAGTGTGGGAGAACTGAGCCCTGGCGAGGCCTGGCCCACAGAAGCCAGACGCACTGGCCCAACCCTGACTCTACACAGACTCAGAGCCTCTCACTTCCCTTTCCCTAGTACATATGTAAGACGTGACTTCACACGTGCATGCGGAGTTAATTGGAGAACTAAATGGAGCAAGCGACAGGAATGCTCAGCACGGTGTCAGACGCAGCTCATAGGCATTCAAAAACATGCTCACTGCAAATATTTTAATTTTGGATTGAAAAAGGAATTCAAATATTTTAATTACTTTAAATGAAATGGTAATTCCATTCAATTAAGTGAATATAACTAATCACCTATTATGTGCTGAGCACTGTTATACAGGACTTTTCTTTCAGTAAATAAAGAGGAGAAAGCTGTGTGCCTTTGGGGGTTTAGAATAAACACATCAAGTCCATCCAGAGCGACAGAGCACACCTTGGGTGCAACAGCCACCAACACCTGTGACCCCTGAGCACCTGGCATGAGGCCAGCATGGACAAGAGGCAGAATCTCATGTGCTTTATTTCCATGGCCACGTGTAAGCAGATGGCCAGCACTCTGGCGAGGACTGTGATAATGTGTGAGGAGGTGATGGACACTGGGAGAAGAAAAGGTGGAGCAGAACAAAGGTGCAGGAAGAGGCAGGCTGTCCAGCTTCTGGTCTGTACCCCGGGAGGCCCCGTGAGCCTCTGAAGAGACAAGGTGTTCCTTGAAGGAGAGGAGGCGTGGGCAAAGGAATACAGCAAGAAGAGACCGCCCATCTGATGTGTTCAAATAATGCGGTGGCTCTGAAGTGTCACCACAGTGCTATATGGAAGAGAGACAGAAGGTAAATCTGCCACGAAACTATAATATGATCTAAAAAAGAAATGCATGGGGCTGGGATTAAGGTGGCGGGCAGGCATCACCAGCGGGATCTGTCTTAAAGACAAGAGTCAACAGGACTTCCTGATGGATTGGACGCACAGTGCCAACGACCACTGCCAAGTGAGGAGCTTGAGCAAAGGAGCCTCCATCAATGGGGACAAAGCAAGTCCGGGGGTAGCAGGAAAGGGGGAGAGGAGGGGGTGGGTTATGATCAGGTGCTCAATCTTAGACACGCCAAGTCCAGCATGTCCACTGGACATCTGAATGTGTACACAACATTTAAACCTGGATTCTGGGTAGAAGTAAACACTTTGGCAAAAGGACAGCATTTCTACCCAGGGACTCATGAACATCACTGAGGCAGGAAGTGCAGACAGAGGAGAGGATCGAGGACCCAGACCCAGGACACTGACAATTCTAGGGAGAAGAGCGTCAGCAAATGACGCTACCGAGGAGCCACCAGGGAGGAGGGAGGACACCGAAAAGCAAAGAGATCAAGTGCCATCTTTCCTGAAGAGCTACAACTGAAGACATCGTCACCATGCCTGCCCTTCAGATAGTCACAAGACCAAAGACAGACATCTTTAAATAATGGATTCTAGGGTTTAAAAATCATCCTGTCAAAACAAGGAAAGCACTGAAAAGCACCCGTGAGGCCTGAGTGCTCTCCCCCACAAAAGCACATTCCCCTCCACACCCGTGGCCTGAGGCTACTGCAGTGTCCTCCCTGGACCGGGTGCTCGCTGTCCTCCAGCAGCCTGTCGCCAGCCTCTAGCCCTCCAAGGGGAGGAAGTCCTGGAGAAGGGCAGTGCCCCAACTGCAGACACCACACTGCAGCGGCACCCTGTGACGCCCACTCCCCTGTCAGTCCCCAAACCCTAACCCTCCCCCCACTCAACTCTGCCTTGCTGGGGAATGCTCTGGCTCGACTCCTGGCACATAGACGACTTTCTGCTGTGTCTCTAATCAGGGACTTCAGGTAACTAAGAAGCACACCTCCTCTTGAGGAAGTCATCCCTTGGCGACTCGGGCTCAGGGCTCTCAGCTCATCCTAATAAACCAAACTACCCACCTACGGACACACAAGCAAGGCAGCAGCTCAGCGTCCCGCCTTCCCACGACAAAGCCTGGCTAACCAGAAACAAACCGTCTGCTTCAACTCTTCCCCAAGCCTTCCAGGCTAAGTGTCTGACAGAGATGACTGCGCTGAGGCTCTGCATGAGCAGGTGTCAGGAGACAGCAGCAGGCAGCGCAATGCTCCCAGCTCCCAGGCTCTGCGTGCCTGGCTGTGAGAGCCCCCGGCAGACCTATACTCCACGCTGACTCCAGATGGAGCACCTGGGACAAAGGCAGCCTTTCCTCTCTGCATCCTCAGGACCCAGGTCGCTGTGGACAGGACAGCATTCAACTCTGTGAGTGCTGAGGGGGTCTCCTGGGAGACCCTGGCAGGCAGAAGGCACAGCGGCATGTTGGAAAGATGCTGACTCACAGTGAAATTCTGACCCACTTTTAATCAATATAAAGTTAATTTTGCATGTGTATAAAGGGAAGATGATTGCTTCAGAACTGCGAATAGCAGCACAAAAGGGAAGCATTTAAAAACTCAGAGAATATCTTCAAAATGTGCTCAAGGGTGGCCCCTTGGCTAACGTAGGAAACTCTAACTAGCACCAACACCCATGGCCCCTCCTCGGAAACAAAATCGCAAAATGACTGAAACAGACCCACGGGAAAGAGCAGATGTTCTTCCCCTACAGAAAACAGAGGACTCCATGCCAAAGCAAAGGAAATTGTCAGCAAGCTAAAAAGCTGGCCTCTACAGAGAGGCCCAAGTGGGCATTTCCAGAACATAATGAGACAGGAGGGAAAGACTGCAAGTCTTAAAAATGAACTATATTTTCCAATTTACAAAAGAAATCTGTTTCTAAGCACTTTAAAGCCTAAAATATGTACTCCTACAGATACAAAGCTATTAAAATGTAAATTAATGAACATATAAACCCCCAAACACCAAATTAATCTGTAATATACCTAAACCATAATACTGGTAAATCTATTTCAATATCACCTAATCAAATTCAAATACTATTCACTATAGGAAAGTGTACTCTAAGTTCCAACTAAGGAAGTCAGAAACACATTTCTTCTGGGTTTTTTTCCCCCTTCTTTTAAGCCACAAGGGGCACAGAGCAACAGCACGGGGGCTCCAATACAGGAATCTCCAGCTCTGTTGGAAGAGAGACAGAAGCGGGTCCTGCAGGGCACCTGGGGGTGGGCAGCTCCTCGCCACAGGGCCCAGCCTCCTCCAGGACAGACTCCACAGGGGAGCCCAAGTCCGGGAAGCAAAAATCAGACCCTCCACCAGGAAATGAAAAGAGGCAGAGAGTTACACGTCTGTACCTTCAGAGTTAACCCACAGCCAGGGGAGGGTCCTGGGTTCAGAAGGCGGCCCGTCAACAGCCTCACCGTCCTCACTCTGAGGCTGACCAGTCAGAAAGGAGGGGGCTTGTTTTACCTGCAACTGGTCCCCTGAGGCTGAAGGAAGGACAGAACTCACTGCAGGGCCCAGGCTGGTGGAAAGAGGACAACTACTGGGGAAGGCGGTGTGGGCAGTGTGCACCTCCACCACCAGCCAGAGCAGCTGCTGGCGGCTCTGCTGGCTCCTCCCGCAAGTGCCTGGCCCTCTAACACCAAGCCTCCGCTCTTCAACACCCACGTCGTTACCTCTTCTGATGCCGTGGTCTCAGCAAGATTCACTGTGGCATTACAACAGGAAGGCGTATTTTCAAAAAGCAAAGTGGCTTATTTTGACTCAGAGTGAGGTAACAAGCAGTAAACAGTCTCCACGGTCCCAAACTGGAGATGGAGGGAAATGGCCTTCACTGTGAAAATGTAAGAGGAAGAGTTCGCCATGCCCCAGCGCCAGCCTCCCATCCACACCTGCAAACACACACCCGTTTTCTACTCGTCCAGAGGAAGACAGCTGAGCTGCGATGAAGAGCCCCCATCACAAACATCACCTGGGTCCCCTTGGAAAACCTCTCCACGGAACTCACTGTTGAGTCCATGTGTTTTGGGACCTGGTCACACTTTGCAAAGTCGATTCATAAGGAATGAAAGAAAAGCACCCTCTAGGAGGTCTTCCAGGTAAGAGAAATCCTGTCCAGCTGTTTTAGGAACCCACCTGGGGGCAGCTGAACCCCACTGTGTGCACTCTAACCCAGCCAGGGGTCCCTGCACTCTGCTCCTGCACCCGGCAAGCCACAGCCTGTCATCCCCCTGGAAGGTAGCACCCGTTGAAAACCCTCCTCGGCTTCCCA
Organism: Sciurus carolinensis; assembly: GCF_902686445.1. Classification (NCBI taxonomy): domain Eukaryota; kingdom Metazoa; phylum Chordata; class Mammalia; order Rodentia; family Sciuridae; genus Sciurus; species Sciurus carolinensis. The sequence continues at coordinate 801,192 of NC_062230.1, read as the reverse complement.
TGCCTCGGGAACCTGAAGACCACCAGCCATGCAGCACAGCAGAGCCTCCCAACAGGTCTGGCGGGACGGCAGAACCTGTGCTCCATGAACGTTCCAACACCTGCGCTAATGCGGACAAAGTCGACGCCAAGACCGTTTACTACCGATTTCCATTTGAAGTGCACTTGCAAAAGTGTTTCTGCCAGAAAAATGACTATCAGAACTCAGATGGTCTTTCTGTACCAAGGGCATCTCAGCAAGATTTCCCCCATGAGAATTCCACCCAGGTAAGCATTTCCTCCCTGGGGCTGCTTCCTCCTGCAGTAACTGCCTGTACATAATCACCCAGGAGAGTTCGGGGTATCCAGGCAATAACCCCCCTTGGGGGTTTATGTGGTTCTTCAAGAACATTACACTTAAAGTAAACTCATTAAATAAAAGGAAAAATTCCTGGCATTTCCTGCTTCTGACATTACTATCTGTAATGACTAATTTTATGTGTCAAATTGGATGGGCCATGGTGCCCAGACACTGGGTCAAACATTATTTTATTCTGGATGTTTCTGCAAAGGTGCTTTTTAAATGAGATTAATGCTTAAACCAGTAGACTGAGTAAAGCAAATTACACTCCGTAATGTAGAGGGACCTAATCTAACCAAGTAAAGATGGACCTCCCCAGCAGACTGCCTTGACTTTCACCTGCCCCCCTTCCAAGCCTCCAACCTGCCAGCCAACCCCATCAGCCCCCAATTGCAGGAGCCAATTTCTATGATGAATGAATCTCTCTGTCAATCTATTCATTGAGACACACCATTCTGTTCCTTTAGAGAATCCTACTTACACTATCCAAAAGAAAACAAAATGCTGCCTTGAAAGGTATTATATATTTTATCTGAGGAGCAACAGTCACTATTAACTAAAGTAACAAAAAGGCTAAGAAAGATAGTCAAATTCCAGAGGTGAGACTTACTGTTCTTTACCAATACTTCACTTAATTTCCCCAAAAGTCTGGTAAAAGACACTGTTTTATCCAAATAACGGAAAGCAAACTATTCCCCACTCTACCATAAAAAGTGCTTGAGATTAAAAATCAAGATAAAAAATCACAGTACTTATTAGCATCTCTGCAAATATAAAACAAAAAGCCCATCCATAAACAAAAAAGCACAGGCCTACTTTCCCTAGAAAGTTCATAAAGAATGCAGGAAAACTTGATGGTTGCCTTACACACTATTTTTAATGTGAACTCATTTGTTGGCACCACAGGAGTGCTTATATCAGAACAACCTTTGTTGGGATTTTTTTACTGCTGCACATGAAAGGAAAGGGAACAGAGGCAGCAAGGCACCAGTGGTGGGGAGAACGGGGGCTTGCTTTCACAGGGCCTCACACATGCGGCGACTCATGCACAGCACCACTTCACGACCCCCGCCAGTTCGCTGGTGGGTCTGACTCAGCTTACTGAATCGGTCTCTGGAGAAGGAAAACAGCAATCAGAGTTTTACAAGCCCTCCAGGTGATTCTGGTACACAAGAGAGTTTGAGACCAAGACTCTCTGGTAGATTCAAATATCTTTTTTTTTTTTTTTAATTTTTCTAGATGTTGAGAGACCTTTATTTTATTTATTTATTCATATGTGGTGCTGAGAATCGAACCTAGTGCCTCACGAATGCCAGGCAACCACTCTACCTCTGAGCCACAGCCCCAACCCTAACTCAAATATCTTTTAAGTATAAAAAAGAAGTGGGGCTGGGGATATAGCTCAGTTGGTAGAGTGCTTGCCTTGCAAGCACAAGGCCCTGGGTTCTGAATCAGAAAATTCTGATTTTTTGCTGTATCACTATAGATTTACATGAGACTTTTATTAATATTATCCTTTCCTTTTATAAGGCATTAAAGCAAAATGTCAGTACTATCTGACATTATTTAAGAATTTTCCTATGACCTAAAATTCCCAGTCGGTTCATAAGGCTCCTCTGTGCTCACCAAGACAGAAAGATGGCAAAGAATCTCAGGAAGGATGATGCATTTACAGACAAAACTTACAGACTGAATGTACCATATAAGTTGCTAGTCTTTGGGTTGAATTTTTAGTTTTTCCATCAAGTGGAATGTAAAATTTAAATTTTTAAAGGTCAAGATATATACAGTATTTCTACAAAGTGTTTGCTTCCCTACAGAAAAGTGTCTAGCAGAGCTAAACACCCCACTGAAAGGCAGTCCCTCGGCCACTCTGCCTTAGGCTCCAGGTGGGCACTGGTGTCCCTCTGTAGACAAAGACAAATACCTCGGAACTGCTTCATCATGTCCAGATGGCTCTGCACAGCGCCCTCTAAGATCTTCTCAGGCTGGTCCATCTTCCACCGCCACTCAGTGCCCACAGGGTTGGTGTGGTGCCTAGGAACAAGATGAAAGGTTCCTGTGACAGTGTCTTGGCCAGGCATCAACTGAGATATCCCCAAATCAGGGCTGGCTTCCTCCTAAGAGCCCAGCTGTTCATGGCAGCACTGCCCAGTCAGGACACGCCATTCACATCTCTGCTCAGCTCCCGGCTGCTCAGTCAACTACAGGTGCAAATAAAACTGCTTTTAATCACACTAACTACACCCAGGACAAACAGAGGTCACCTGTCACCACCGCACTATGGTACCTAAGTTGACTTTCACAGTGAGTGCAGAAAGCTGGACACATGTTTGGAAATCACACTGGAGGGCCTGAGACGGTGCTTCTGGATGCAGGCCTGGGGAAGGAAGTAAACCTGGAACTGTCTCCTGTTCCACAGGGAGCAAAAGTGGCTAGACAGTGACTTTCTAGGAGATCAGGAGAGTTCTGCTCCACTATGATCAGTGAGAGAAAACCACAGTGACAGCCCCAGCCCCACACTCCCTTCCATCAACAGAAACGGAAGTCCCATCCTAAGTCAGTCTGCTTAGAGGAAAACACACTGACTTCTGCAGTTCTCCTCTTCTCATGTTTGTGGTTGAGCAGGTTCTGCTCACAAGGATACATCCTCTTATGTCACTTGGTCTCCTCAGGCAAGTCTGGGGTGTCTGACCAATCACCAACATCCTTGAAGTGACATTGCGTGTCCATCACGTTTCCCAAAGCATGTTCTGAAAGATGCTAACCAAGAGAGGGATGCTGAGTTCTGGGAACAGCTGCCTTCGTATGATCCGCATGGAGAACTGCTCAACACCAAATCTGGTCAAGATATGGGCTGTTCCACACCCACTCTGTACAGGGCATGTTGTAGGAAGAGAACTGGCACGCCGGGTGCCAACTAGACAGGCCCACTGCCTCACCACCCAGACCACCACAGGAGGCCAGCACCTCTCAGCACACAGCCACCCACTACAAGGGGAGGAAACTGCAAACCAACACGCCCCATGAACAGAGTCAGAAATCCACCATCCATCTGGCCAACTGAATCCAGCAACATATAAGAAGTAAATTGTAGTAAAACCAATGTTTATCCAAGAAAACAAGCTGGCTTAACATTTAAAAACCACTCACTGTATCTCACCATGTTAACAGACTTCAAGGAGAAAAGAAAGTGCATCTCAGTGTACAGAAGTGTTTAACAAACTTCAATACCCATTCCTGACCAAAAACTCTGAGCAAACTAGGAATAAAAGGGGTTTTCCTTAACCCACACAGGGGATCAACCAAAAATCTATAGCTAACATCAAACTTAATGTGGAAGAATGAATGTTTCCTTGTTAGATCAGAAAACAGCAAAGTGTCCTCTCTCACCACTCCTATTCAGCATATGGTAACCCTAACCCTGGTCAGTGAAACTGGGCAAGAAAAAAGGAAGAAATAAAAACGTCTCTCTTCACAGATGACTGTCTACATAGAAAACTTTAAAAAATAAGAAGAATTTACAAGGGAGCTTAAAATACACAAAGTCAATTGTAGTTATATATCAGCAATGAAAACTGTAATTTGAAACTAAAAGAGAAGTACAATTTACGATAGCAGTGAAAATAAATAAGTAGGTGCAAATCTAAAACAAGGTATATGACTTGTAGGCTGGGAACTGTGGACCACCAAAGACCCAGGTAAAAGCAGAGCCCACGCCTGTGGTGCAGACCCAGTGCTGGTAAGACCCACAGATCTGGGGAATCCACCAGGAGTCGGAGCAGTACACAGCAGTGAGACGATTCTGAAGTTCCTACTAAACCAGAATGGCTAAAACAGTTGTGAAAATGGAAAGCAGGATGGGGAATTCACAGAGCACACTGTGAAAACCACTCACAAACCTACAGCAGGCTTGACAGCAGGGTGCTGGCCAAGGGACAGACACGGACCAGCAGAACAGAGTAAGCACCCAGACTCAGGTTTATTGCCACAAGGTTTCTGACAAGGTGCAAATGAAATCCAATGGAAAAAGGACAGTCTATTCAATAAACTGTGGTGAAACAATTGATACTTACAGGCAAAAGAAATAAAACAATACTTCCATCTGTTTCTTGTACATCAACAGTAATAAACACCATGAAGTGCTAACACATTCCTTCTGGTATGGACCAAGGTGGAACAGATCACACACACAAAATCCATGATGTCAGTCTAATCGTGAAAAACGCCAGACACAACCTGAGGGACCTTCTACAAAAGACCTGACAAGTGTTTTGCAAAAGTATCATGAACGACCAGAAAAGACCAAAGATACTTGAGGACCAGAGGCCACTGGGGACCCTGCACTGCAGCCCAGAACAGAAGGGTAGTGTTGGTGGAACCTGGTGACATCTAAAGGGCTTCCAGATTAGCTAACCATGTGTCAGCACTACCTTCTGACTCAGATAACGTCCTACGGTAATACCGGATGCTAACGTGAGTGGAAGACAGGGAAGGGTGTGCAAGAAATCACTGTGCTAGCTTCACAAACTGCCGCGAGACCTTTTCTATATGACTAAACAGACACTGGTGCTACATGCAGTTCATGGTAGAGCACTTGCCCAGCATGTGTGAGGGCCTGGTTCCACCCTCAGCACCACTACACAAAAACAAAAAACAAAACACTGCTGGAAACACCAGGAAGAAAAGTGTCTACATTCACACACTGAAGTAGAAACTGACAGAATCTACCTCCAAATATTTAATCAAAAAACGCAAACACTGGGGCTGGGCTGTGGCTCAGTGGTAGGGCACTCGCCTGGCACATGTGAGGCCTGGGTTCGATCCTCAGCACCTCATAAAAATAAAATAAAGGCATTGAGTCCACCTACGAATAAAATATATATGCTAAAACACTGGGGCTGGAGCTGGAGCCCAGTGGTGCAGCACTTGCCCAGCACGTGTCAGGCCCTGGGTTCGATTATCAGCACCACATACAAATAAAATAGAGGTTCATCAACAACTAAAAAAAAAAAAAAAGGTTAAAAAAAAAATTTTTTTTAAACCACAAACACTTTTTATACATCAGAATGGCGCACACGGCCAGCGACACGGCAATTAGAACTGCGCTTGCATCGATCACCCTGTTTCGGTTGTGGTTTTCTGCTGTTCTTACTCCGTGCTGGGCTCCACGCTCAGTCTGCTCTTTAGGACTCCCCCATGCTTATGCATCACACTGCCCTGCAAGCCTTCCTTTCAAGCAATTCCTCTCTGGGTTAGAACAGATTAAGTGTCCCTTACTTGAAAATATGAAATCCAAAACACTCCGAAATCCAACCTTGTGACCTCCAAGTGCAATTCTTTTCCAGTGCTGAGATTAGAACCAGGGACTCACATACAAAGCCAGCTGTGTAGCACTGAGGGGCACCCTCACACCTCAAGTGGAGACTTTCAAAACAGTCTTGTTTTATGCAAAGAGTTATTAAAAGTACTGCATAAAATTACACTCAGTCTGTGTATAAGATGCATATGGAACACAAATGAATTCCATGTTTAGACTTGGGTACCATCCCCAAGATATCTCATTGTGTGTACAAAAATATTTTAAAATCCGAAAAATCTGAATAACTGAAATCTGAATGACTTCTGGCTACAAATATTCCAGGGGAGGCTCAACTCATATCAGTTATGGTAGCTTCCTAAAATGAGCTCAGAAGGGTTCCCTCTTTCTGCACTCTTTGGAGAATTCCTTTCCTTTGAACATTACCTGGAACTTATTATAAAACCATACAGGCCCATAATCCCAAGCAGTTTGGGAGGCTGAGGCAGGAGAATCACAAGTTCAAAGCCAGCCTCAGCAAAAGTGAGGTGCTATGAGACCCTGTCTTTAAATAAAATACAAAATAGGGCTGGGATGTGGCTCAGTGGTCGAATGACCCTGAGGTTCAAACCCTGGCTCTCCCCCTACCAAAAGAAAAGAAAATGAAGGCCTGGTTTTGTTCAGATATGATTTGTAAATACTGATTCTATGACTGCAGTGATTACTGGACTATTCAATCTGACTTTCTTCTTGAATTACTTCTGACTATCAAAATTTACTAAAGATTGGCCTGCTTTTCCCATGTTTTCCAATATTCGTTGACAATCCTGTCTTTGACCTTTGTAGCATTATATTCACGTCCCCCTCCCCTCTGCCTTTTCGATTCTCAATAAGTGCCCGCCACTTTCAGTTGTCCTTGGCTACCTTTCCACACCAACCACTGGCCCTGCGACTCCTGTGGCTCCAGGCTGCTGACTTGCTGGTCATCTAGCCTCTACCAGAGCAGAAAGCTCATCACTATGTTTGTGAAGGAAGGCAATTTCAGCTCATTTGCCTTAAAACAAACTATAAACTGCATTCAGGCAAGTGTTGGGGAAGGACATGTGTCATTGATGTGTCACTGTGAACACCATGGTAGCACAAGTTCAAATAAGGCTGGAGCACTGAGCCAGAGCAGACTGTACTCTCAGCGAGGAAAAAAGAAAATCAGACAAATGTTAAAAAAAAACTGTTCAAGCAAGGATTTTTATCAAAATTATAGCACTGCTTTGAAGCAACATTACATTGTGATCCTAATAAATACAAAGAATTCCCCAGCGAAATATCTGTGGGAGGAAGAAATGAACCTTAATAACCACCTCAGACACAAATGGCCCTCGACACAGGCTCCTCTCCTCCTGCTTCCCAAACTGATTTGATGTAGAGATTACAAATCCCGTTCTCAGTAAATCTTCATGCTCTTTGATATGAGAAGATCATATCAAGGACGCACAAAGCAGCCTAAATGTGCACCCAGCACTGTCCCCATGCACCAGGGCACCTCTGAACCTGGATGGCTGCAGCCCAAACTAGAAGGGAGACTGTTTCACACCATGACTTTGCGTCTGCTTTGAATTTTTTACCACATGGTGACCTTTCAAACGACATTTTAAACTACACTTTAAAAACTGATACTGCTCCCACTAAAGACAAATGTGACTTAGGTGAACAGCATCAGAGAGACTCATTCACAAACCACAGCATCCCCCACCCGGACTCAAGGTGCGCGTTCCGCCTACTTGAGGAGTCGCGCATCCATCACCAGATCACCTTAAATGCACCCCCTGCCCGGCCCTGGCTGTACACCCTCAGCTTGTGCCCAGGCAACTGCTGACCCACCGATGGAGGCCTCCGTGTGACCGCTGCTTCACCTGAAAACACAGCAGCGTCACTGTTGATTCCTTTTGATGCCAAATGATACTCCTCCATGCGGTTATTACACCTTTTATTTATCCATTCTTCAGTTAATGGACATTTGGGCTATTTCTTTTAGAAATTACGAATTTCTTTTCATGTTCTCCCTGCACAGTTTATATCAGTTTTGGAAAATTATTCAAATCCTTTACCCATATTTTAAAAAATAGGTTATTTGCAAGACAAATATAGCTCATAATTTAAAATTTCAAAGAATAAAATTTTCACTTAAACAGAAAAAACAAACACAATGGCGAATTTGGTATGTGTGTTTCAAGAAATAAATCCCTCTGAATAATTTTACCTATACCTAGTATGTGTACACTTCACATATTATCAGAATGAAATTAGAAATTCTTTTTAAAAAACTCACATCTGTGTACATCCCTTGTAGATAAAAACACTTTCATATATACAATCTCCCTTAAACAATCAAGACTTGTAGCAAACCTATGATAAAGGCAGTATTGTTTTATTGTACAATAAGGGAACTAAGGTTCTGAGGCTATTTTAAGAATCTGCTAAAAGAAAAAACAAAACAGTTATGTAAGCATTTAAATCACCTTTTAACTGAATCTTTTCTGACATTTTTGTTACTTTTTTTAATTAAATTATTTTTTTTTTGCAGGGAATGGGGTGTTTGCCAGGGATTTAAGCCAGTAGCACTCTATCATTGAGCTACAGTTATCTTTTAATTTTTTACAGACTGCATTTTGATTCATTGTACACAAATGGGGCACATCATTTTGTTTCTATGGCTGTACATGATGTACCATTTGTGTAATCACACATGTACATAGAGTAATGATGTCTGTCTCATTCCACCATTTTTCATACCCCCCTCCCTCTCATTTCCTTCTACATAATCTAAAGTTCCCCCATTCTTCAAAAATACGGAACGCTTCATGCATTTGCACGTCATTCTTGAGCAGGGGCCATGCTAATCTTCACTGTATCATTCCAGTTTTAGTATATGAGCTGCCAAAGCAAGCACCCAGTCCTTTTTCATTTTCATTTTGAGACAGAGTCTTGCTAAATTGCTGAGAACCTCACTAAATTGCTGAGGTTGGTCTCAAACTTGCAATCCTCCTGCCTCAGTTCCCAAGTCAGTGAGGTTACAGGCATGCACCTGCACCAGGCACCGGGTAAATTCCAATTTGAAAAGTTTAGTATACTTGCTTTTCTTTACAAAAAGTCATCATAAATAAAATATCTCTATTTACTCAGACCTTTCCAAAATATCAGAATACCTAACATCGTTAAGCATATTGTATGCTTTTTAAAAACCTGAGTAAATTTATTGTTCAGGAAACCAAAAGACTGCATTATTTACTAGCTATAAGCAGGTAACAAAGGTAAGAGGTATAAGCCACTGTGTCCTGTTATTCCTTTTTGAATTTTGACATACAAAAAACACTATGTCAGCAATCTTACGAGATCAGGAATTGTATTTGCTATAAAATGTGAAGCGATGAGAACTGGAACACAAAGCACTTGGTTCTCTCTCACCATCTAAGACAGTCCAGTAATCAAGAGACAGCGTGCTTTTGTCTGCAAGCTCTCACCCTCTATTTCACATTTTGTAGGTACACACTCAGCCCCTAAAAAGAAACACGGCGTTTCAATTCAAATAGTGCTGCTGCATTCCACTGACCCCTTGCTGGAACAGCACCTGTGGACCACTGTGCCCGGGACAACTGACATGATGTGGTGGGTAGTCCTCGCTGTGGTCAGCTGACCTGTGTGTTACGGGGTGTGCAGCAGCATTCCTGGCCACTGCCACATAAGCATGGGCATCAGGGCCAACAATCCAAAGTGTCTCGGGCACTGTCAGATGTCCCAAGTCTCCCTTTGTGATGAAAACCAGCAACTTTGTCCCCAGTTGAGAAACCACTGACTCAACAGGATGCCCAACAAAATACTTTGGTTTTTTTCAACATATCCCTAGACAAACAGAAAAGGAAAAACACACAAAAGAACTTAAGATGAGATGACAGCTTTGCTGCTATATTCTTTTTCAAAAGGCCTTCTTTTTACATTTTACTTTATCTATCAACTGAAGTATATACAGATAAGCAATACGCTGGCCAGGATTTATATCAAAATAGAAAGGCTTAAAGGAGGTAAATGGAATACGGTCGTCTATGTGGTAAATGTGCACAAAATTCATCATACAATTCGCTCTTTCTACCTACCTGTGTGTGCATTGTGATAGGTAAATGCTGAGCAGGTCAGGGTGTCATAATTGAGAGAGGCAACGGACAGCCCAGTGGCTGGACAGGAAAGGAGGGGAGAGACTAACAGGTGATGAGGTCGCTGAGGAGTGCTCACTGAAGCCCAGAAACTTACAGACTCACGCAGTACAGGACACTTGCTAAGAAAAGAACTCGGACCCTCAACTTCCACCAGCACCTGATCTTTAGACGCAGCACAAGCAGGAAGCAAAGGCTGAGGCTGAGTTGCAGGTGGACTGCCTAACCTTTAAAAGAGTGTCCCAGCAGAGTCGACCTACAAAAGGACTTGGAGAGGTTGTTTTCTCCCCTGAGTCTTTAGCTCCACAGGTTTAAGAAAATCTGTCAAAATGCCAGCTGACCATAAGCTTAAGAGACAGGCTTCAGAGAAAACACGTAACAAAGAACAGAATCTTTTTTATATAGGAAATGCATATTTAACTTTTTCAGAAAACACAGAAGAATTTTCCAGAGTAGGTGAATTAAGAATGGATTCTTGACCAATATAGTTTAGACAACTCACTAAACAAGCAAAAAACTAAAATCCAGAGCAAGCAACAAAAGTTAATCCTGAAGGTTAGGAAGCTTCCAAACCTGAAGAGCACAGGGAAAGCATGGCTCCCTCACACGCTGACTCTCTCCCTGAGGAGCGTGGGCCACGAGAACTACCCTCAACCCACTCGGGAGCTGAGGGGAACCAGGAGGGCAGCGCCTGGACAGAGACAGAGTGCCAGTGGCCAGAACAAGTACAAAAAGGAGGCCCACACTGGATGCTCTGGAGCTCAGAAGACAGAGGGTGGTAACGGGAACGAAAATCCACTGGAGGGTCTCAGAGTCCAAGGTTTCCACTCAGGCAACACTGTTCTTCCACAGGAAGCCACTGACGGACGAGCACAGCTGAGGAGCCGCTGCCAGCAGTCCTCCCCGTGAGAAATGCCCAAGGAAGCCCTTCAGACAGGGAGCGCCAACCACGCAGGCACAGAGGGGCCAAGGGCAGCTGCTGCCGTGGTCAAAGGCCAGCATCGGGACCCGTGTGGACCCCAAGTGCTCCTCTGTCCTGATTTTAAAGACAGGATACTCTGACCTCTTCCCTTCCATACACCCCTTCTACTGCCTTCTCCCACCTAACTGCTCTGGCTAGGACTTCAAGTACCATACTGAATAGGAGTGCTGAGAGTGGACATCCGTGACTTAGTCCCAATTCAGAGGAAATGCTTTCCATCTCCCCATTCACACTGGCTTTGGTTTTCCTGATGTAGCTTTTATGATGCTGAGGAAGTTCCTTCTATCCCTAGTCTCAGCAGTGCTTTTATCATGAAAGAGAGCTGGATTTTATTCAGGGCCTTCTCTGCTTCTACCGAGATGATCGTGGGGTTCTGTCCTTAACTGTAGGTGCATGATGAGTCGTGAGTACTGATTGGCGTGTGGCCAACCAACCTTACATTCCTGGGATGAAGCCCACTTGTCGTGGTGTACTATCATCTTAATGTATTTTGAATGCACTATGCTAATTTTTTTAAAAATGTAGTTGAAGGAGCACAATGCCTTTATTTTATTTATTCATTACGTGGTGAGGAGGAATCCAGTGCCTCTCACATGCGAGGCAAGAGTGCTACCACTGAGCCCCAGCCCAGGCCACACTTTGTTAATATTTTATTAAGGACGTTTACAGGGTATTGGTCTGTGGTTCTCTTTCCTTGACGTGTCACGGGATCACCTAAATGCTCACCTAAAGATGGGCAGTTTAAGCACTACAGTGACCACACAACAGAATGTCCAGCAACAAAGGACACACCATAGTATGACCACACAACACTGTCCAGCAACAGAGGGGACACACTGTAGTGTGACCACACAACAGACTGTCCAGTAGCAAAGGGGACACACTGTAGTGTGACCACACAACAAACTGCCCAGCAGCAAAGGGGACACACTGTAGTGTGACCACACAACAGACTGTCCAGCAGCAAAGGGGACACACTGTAGTGTGACCACACAACAAACTGTCCAGCAGCAAAGGGGACACACTGTAGTGTGACCACACAACAGACTGTCCAGCAGCAAAGGGAGCAGGCTGTAGTGTGACCACACAACACTGTCCAGCAGCAAAGGGGACACACTGTAGTGTGACCACACAACACTGTCCAGCAGCAAAGGGGACAAGGGCCGACTCTCGCCACGTGGATGGTGCTCACAGCTTCTGCACTGAGCCAAGGGAGCTGCACACAGACACAGACGATCCCATTCTCACGTACTGTCACGGTGTAGGCCCGCTGGCTGGGAAAGGGCAAGGCGAGACACTGGTCTCGGTGAAGCACACCTGTGTCTGAGCGTGGCTGCAGTCACACAGGTGCACACTGACCATTTAACAGGAACATCTCACCAGCTATCAATCAAACCTCGGAACGCCAAGTTTCAGAAAACAAATCCAAACACTCGTTACTGAGCAACATGCCTAAAACATAAGGTTGAGGTTACACAAAGGAAGCAAAAAGAAAGACCTGGCAAGTATCAACAACCTAAAGAACTCCAGTGCAGCTCCTCACACAGTTTTGCACTTGTCATGTACAGTCAGAGTTTTAAAAACTGGCTGTGTGACTAGGACACAGCACTTCTCAATATATTCCAAATACTTTGTATCACAGAGAACATCAGTGAAAGGATCTGGTTGACACTGAATAACAAAAACATGGGCTGGGCTGTGACTCAGGGGTACAGCACTTGCCAGGCATGTGTGAGGCACTGGGTTCAATTCTCAGCACCACTAAATAAATAAAATAAAGGTCCATCAACGACTAAAACAGTATTTTAAATCAATAAATAAATAACAAAAACATAACCTCTGAAAACTTAATTACATGTGACTTTAAAATAAGATCTTTTTGACCCAATGAGTTATGCAGAATTTATGTGGAAATTGAATATTTTAACTGAATAATAATAAACATTACTAACCGATATCTATGAAATACAGGTGAATTATGACTAAAGACATATAAAGCACTGAGTATCAATGAGCTCCTTAATATCGGTGAGCTTAAGCTAGAAGAAGGATTTTGGAAAAACAGTAGTGGGTTAATGAACCAGAAAACAAAGATGTAGGGAAGCAGAGCTATAAGCGGAGATCTACTTCTGCAGGCATGGAAGGAGACGCCGACCGACCACGCTGGTCGAGAGAAAAGCAGTGGATGCCCGCACCTCAGTTCTGGGCAGGAAGGGGGGGCGGTGTTGCGGAGGCCAGCGCGTGCTGCCCACTGCATGTCCACTTACCGCCAACAGAAGACGCACTTGTTCGCGCAGGCCAGGCTGGGGGTGGTCTCCACGCAGCGGTGGCTCTCAATGCCGTAGAAGGTGTGTTTGTAGCAGCCGCCTCTCCCCCGCAGCATCGACTGTGGCAAGCAAAGAGCAGTCACTTGAGCAAAACCGTGGAGGCACGGAAACAGAAGCCCAAGGCACGTCCTTCAAGGAGACCACGAGCACCCTGCGGACTCTGCGTGATGCAGAACTCTGGCTCACTGCCATGTTCCGGAGGTGCTTTGGGGTCTCTGAAACCCACGGAAACAAACCTCTGATCCACCAACTCCCAGTGCTCCCCTGTACACATGCACAGAACACCCAGGTGACATCAGCAGACAGCCACACAATTCTGGGGACAGATGAGACAGGCTCCTAACGACGGGCGCAGCGCTCAGCTGCAAGAGGATCCCGCAGGGAACAAGGGAGGGCGGGTGAGGGGGTGCGCCTCAGGTTCATTTCCCACCGACGGAAGGGACAGAATCTGAACATGTCTGAAAGAGTCACGAGAAAAGCGGCACATGCGTGAGACACAGGCGACCCCGAGAACGCCATTTAATGGTGGGGGTGGGGTGAAAAGCTCATAGTGCACGAGCAGGAAGACCACACGCGTCCCTGAGCACAGGGAGCAGGACATCTGAAGACAACTCGCAGGCGTCCGACTCGGGTGGAATGGGGATACCACACTGTTCAGGCATCAGCAGAAAGATGCACCCAGATGCTCCATAAAAATGGTCTTGATTTCCACAAAAGCAAAGCGGTGGTGCCAGAGGAAGGTCACGGAAGAGAGGCCACAGCAGCCCCAAGGTCAGGGAGCAGGGGGAGGCAGCGTGGCTGGTGCCACTCCCCCCGCAGGAGCAGGGCAGAGGAAGCACCCAGACAAGAGGACCTTGAGGCCAAGTGATCACAACGATCTGGACTTCAGAGTCACAGAGGAGGAGGGCAGTGGGGGATGCTGGCAGGACGGTGCTCAGCAGTGCGCCTCTCCTCTGTCACTTCCCTAAGAGACGCTCACACTGTGTTGGGTATGACACAGTGAAGAAGAGGTGATCGCAGTGACCACTTCAGTGAGGACTCAAGCACCTGTGCACTTCCACAGGGGCCTTCCTGGAAGCCCCAAGGAAACTGAGGGACCACAGTCACCAGGGTACTAGCACAGTGACGTGTGCATAAAAGAAAATGACACAACGTCCCACCAGCTTGATCGTCATGCCCTTAGTGTCCGCAGGGTCTGGGTGCCAGGAGTCCCCCAAAGGCTCCACTAATGCAGGGGTGTTCCGAGATGAAAAGACAGGGCAGACCACCTAGAGTGGGTGGCGACCGTGGGTCCCTGGGGCTGCCCAGGAGGGCGTCTTCCCTGCACACCTCGCCCTGCCCCTCTGCTTCCCGTGAACTGAGCTGCTGCCCCGACGCCTTTCCACCACGTGCCACCCACCATGGGCCTCCAGCAGTGGAGCTGGCCCTCCAGGGACTAAGCCTCCGAAACCATGAGCCAAATGAACTCTCTCCTCTAAGTTGTTCTTGTCAGGTATTCTGGTCACAGCAAAGAAGAGCTGACTAACACAAGCGTGAAGTCTTAATTTTGCTGTTCTGATAAAAGGAGTGCCCCTGTCTGGCTCACTCAGTACTTGCATTGAAAAAAATAAAAGAGAGAATGAGGGAAATATTGTTCATGAAACCTACATCTACATACTGTCTTTCACGTCTCTAATAAAATATACAAGGTGAAAAAATTCAAATCTTACAAACAGCATTGAAAACTAAAAGTCCACTGAACACCAGTCACAGAGTAAGTTCTAACAAATATCATGCCAATGGAGAAACACGGTTGGAGAACTGCACATTCATGTGTTATTCACCAAGAAGTTCATACACAACTACAGAGCAGCTGTGCTACCTGCCCACCCTCCACCACCTCTTCCCGCTGAATTCCTGACCCAGATGCAATCCCACTCGGAGACTGGGCCTTTGAGGAGGCAACAGAGGTTGCTGAGGTTGGCAGGGAGGGTCATCGCTGGACAGGCAGGGGACTTGGAAGAAGAGACATCAGTCAAACTGACATTACCTCTTCATTAAATCTCTCAGTGAAACCGTCTAAGCCTGGGGATTTTCCTATGGGGAACTTTTTAGTCAGTCAGTTTTTTCAATAATTACAAGACTATTCAAACTATTTCATTTTGATGGAGTTTTGAGGAATGGACCTTCATCTATGCTGCCAGGTTTATCAACATAAAATTGTGTGCAGCACTCCCTCATGATCCTTCCCATGTGGACTGTAGTCTAACTGGTTCCCTTCCTGATGGTCTGTTTCTTCTTACTTTGCCAGAGTTACTGCAGGCAGGCTTATTCCACTTATTGAGGTTTTCAAAGAACCAGTCCCTCCTTCCATAGGTCTTTCCTTCTGCCTGTGTGTGTGGGGGGCAGGGGGGGCACGCATGTGGGCACATGTGTGTTTGCCTTTTGTTTTTCTCTACTTTCTTGAGGTAGAAACTAAGATTACTGACTTGAAACCTTTCTTCATTTCATTCTTTCTTTCTTTCTTTGGCACTGGATTTGAACCCAGGGGTGTTGGATGCACACATTTAGAAATTACCTTGTATCTTTCTGTTACTTATACCTCGATTCCATTATGATCGAAGTACTTCAATTCCTAAAGTTTTGTAGGTTCTTTCCATGGCTAGCACGGTCTACACTGGTGAACTATTTCACAGGCACCTAGAGAAAGCAGGCATTCTGCTGCTAATGGTGGTGAATCCAGGTGTGCCAAGGTGAGCCTTCACCTGCTGGGCTCTGCTGCTAATGGTGGTGGTTCCAGGTGTGTCAAGGTGATCCTTCACTTGCTGCTGAGCTCTGCTAATGGTGGGGGGTTCCAGGTGTACCAAAGTGATACTTCACCTGCTGGGCTCTGCTACTAACAGAGGTGGTTCCAGGTGTACCAAAGTGATACTTCACCTGCTGGGCTCTGCTACTAATGGTGGTGGTTCCAGGTGTGTCAAGGTGATCCTTCACCTGCTGGGCTCTGCTACTAACAGAGGTGGTTCCAGGTGTACCAAAGTGATACTTCACCTGCTGGGCTCTGCTACTAACGGAGGTGGTTCCAGGTGTATCAAGGTGATCCTTCACCTGCTGGGCTCTGCTGCTATTGGAGGTGGTTCCAGGTGTGTCAAGGTGACCATTCACTTGCTGCTGGGCTTTCCACATCCTGCTGTTTCAGTCAGTATTACCAGCAATTGCTGAGGTGGTTTCAAAGTCCCAAACTGTAACCTGGATTTTCTTTCTCTGTTCGACTCTTACAGTTCTCGCTGGATGCCCTTGGAGGTTCTCCAGCTGACGGATGTGACCTTTAGAGTAAAGACTTTCACCATCCAGGGACCTTCCTGCACGCGGGAAGACCATCTGCACAACACCCGTTATCCCGGCTTCACTCCACTGACCCTCGTGGCTGCACCTGCACTGAGGCCGATACCGGAGCACCACACCCCGGGTCAGGGCATTCATCCACCCACAGTCTGCAACACTGCACTGCTGCACCTGGGACCCTACCTCTGACGCACCGACCAACAGGCCAGCGCCTGCTCGACCATTTCATTCTTTCCTTTCTTTTCTCTGATTCTCATTCCTATGACTTATTTCTTGATTTACAGCATTTAAGCATTTTTCAGAATCTGTCTTATCTTGTGCTTCTGACTCTCTCTGTGTAGCTGGGTAGTGATTAGTCTCCCTATTGCAGCCAACAGAGGTGACTTGTCACACTCTACCTCTGTCCACCTTAACTGACACTGTGCTTCTGACTGTGTAGCTGGGGGGCTGTCCCCTGCATCACAGCACACAGAGGTGACTTGTCACACTCTACCTCTGTCCACATTAACTCACACTGTGCTTCTGACTGTGTAGCTGGGGGGCTGTCCCCTGCATCACAGCACACAGAGGTGACTTGTCACACTCTACCTCTGTCCACGTTAACTCACACTGTTCTTCTGACTGTGTAGCTGGGTGGCTGTCCCCTGCATCACAGCACACAGAGGTGACTTGTCACACTCTACCTCTGTCCACATTAACTCACACTGTGCTTCTGACTATGTAGCTGGGGGGCTGTCCCCTGCATCACAGCACACAGAGGTGACTTGTCACACTCTACCTCTGTCCACATTAACTCACACTGTGCTTCTGACTGTGTAGCTGGGGGGCTGTCCCCTGCATCACAGCACACAGAGGTGACTTGTCACACTCTACCTCTGTCCACATTAACTCACACTGTGCTTCTGACTGTGTAGCTGGGTGGAGGTCCCCTGCATCACAGCACACAGAGGTGACTTGCCACACTCTACCTCTGTCCACATTAACTGAAACTGTGCTTCTGCCTGTGTAGCTGGGGGGCTGTCCCCTGCATCACAGCACACAGAGGTGACTTGTCACACTCTACCTCTGTCCACATTAACTCACACTGTGCTTCTGACTGTGTAGCTGGGGGGCTGTCCCCTGCATCACGGCACACAGAGGTGACTTGTCACACTCTACCTCTGTCCACATTAACTCACACTGTGCTTCTGACTGTGTAGCTGGGGGGCTGTCCCCTGCATCACAGCACACAGAGGTGACTTGTCACACTCTATCTCTGTCCACATTAACTCACACTGTGCTTCTGACTGTGTAGCTGGGTAGCTGTCCTCAGTATCACAGCACACAGAGGTGACCTGTCACACTCTACCTCTGTCCACATTAACTCACACTGTGCTTCTGACTGTGTAGCTGGGGGGCTGTCCCCTGCATCACAGCACACAGAGGTGATACCACCTGTGCTTCTGACTGTGTAGCTGGGGGCTGTCCCCTGTATCACAGCACACAGAGGTGACTTGTCACACTCTACCTCTGTCCACATTAACTCACACTGTGCTTTCTGACTGTGTAGCTGGGGGGCTGTCCCCATGTATCACAGCACACAGAGGTGACTTGTCACACTCTACCTCTGTCCACATTAACTCACACTGTGCTTTGATCTGTGTAGCTGGGTGGCTGTCCCCAGTATCACAGCACACAGAGGTGACCTTGTCACACTCTACCTCTGTCCACATTAACTCACACTGTGCTTCTTGATTCTGTGTAAGTAGGGTGGCTGTCCCCAGTATCACAGCACACAGAGGTGACCTGTCACACTCTACCTCTGTCCACATTAACTCACACTGTGCTTTTGATTCTGTGTAGCTGGGTAGCTGTCCTCAGTATCACAGCACACAGAGGTGACTTGTCACACTCTACCTCTGTCCACATTAACTCACACTGTGCTTCTGACTGTGTAGCTGGGTGGAGGTCCCCTGCATCACAGCACACAGAGGTGACTTGTCACACTCTACCTCTGTCCACATTAACTCACACTGTGCTTTTGATTCTGTGTAGCTGGGTAGCTGTCCTCAGTATCACAACACACAGAGGTGACTTGTCACACTCTACCTCTGTCCACATTAACTCACACTGTGCTTCTGACTGTGTACCTGGGGGGCTGTTCCCTGTATCACAGCACACAGAGGTGACTTGTCACACTCTACCTCTGTCCACATTAACTCACACTGTGCTTCTGACTGTGTAGCTGGGGGGCTGTCCCCAGTATCACAGCACACAGAGGTGACTTGTCACACTCTACCTCTGTCCACATTAACTCACACTGTGCTTCTGACTGTGTAGCTGGGTGGAGGTCCCCTGCATCACAGCACACAGAGGTGACTTGCCACACTCTACCTCTGTCCACATTAACTGAAACTGTGCTTCTGCCTGTGTAGCTGGGGGGCTGTCCCCTGCATCACAGCACACAGAGGTGACTTGTCACACTCTACCTCTGTCCACATTAACTCACACTGTGCTTCTGACTGTGTAGCTGGGTAGCTGTCCTCAGTATCGCAGCACACAGAGGTGACTTGTCACACTCTACCTCTGTCCACATTAACTCACACTGTGCTTTTGATTCTGTGTAGCTGGGTAGCTGTCCTCAGTATCACAGCACACAGAGGTGACTTGTCACACTCTACCTCTGTCCACATTAACTCACACTGTGCTTCTGACTGTGTAGCTGGGGGGCTGTCCTCAGTATCACAGCACACAGAGGTGACCTGTCACACTCTACCTCTGTCCACATTAACTCACACTGTGCTTGTGACTGTGTAGCTGGGGGGCTGTCCTCAGTATCACAGCACACAGAGGTGACTTGTCACACTCTACCTCTGTCCACATTAACTCACACTGTGCTTTTGATTCTGTGTAGCTGGGTGGCTGTCCCCAGTATCACTGCACACAGAGGTGACCTGTCACACTCTACCTCTGTCCACATTAACTCACACTGTGCTTTTGATTCTGTGTAGCTGTGTGGCTGTCCCCAGTATCACAGCACACAGAGGTGATTTGTCACACTCTACCTCTGTCCACATTAACTGACACTGTGCTTCTGACTGTGTAGCTGGGGGGCTGTCCCCTGCATCACAGCACACAGAGGTGACTTGTCACACTCTACCTCTGTCCACATTAACTCACACTGTGCTTCTGACTGTGTAGCTGGGGGGCTGTCCCCTGCATCACAGCACACAGAGGTGACTTGTCACACTCTACCTCTGTCCACATTAACTCACACTGTGCTTCTGACTGTGTAGCTGGGTAGCTGTCCTCAGTATCACAGCACACAGAGGTGACTTGTCACACTCTACCTCTGTCCACATTAACTCACACTGTGCTTTTGATTCTGTGTAGCTGGGTAGCTGTCCTCAGTATCACAGCACACAGAGGTGACTTGTCACACTCTACCTCTGTCCACATTAACTCACACTGTGCTTTTGATTCTGTGTAGCTGGGGGGCTGTCCCCAGTATCACAGCACACAGAGGTGACTTGTCACACTCTACCTCTGTCCACATTAACTCACACTGTGCTTCTGACTGTGTACCTGGGGGGCTGTCCCCAGTATCACAGCACACAGAGGTGACTTGTCACACTCTACCTCTGTCCACATTAACTCACACTGTGCTTCTGACTGTGTAGCTGGGTGGAGCTGTCCCCTGCATCACAGCACACAGAGGTGACTTGCCACACTCTACCTCTGTCCACATTAACTCACACTGTGCTTCTGACTGTGTAGCTGGGTGGCTGTCCTCAGTGTCACAGCACACAGAGGTGACTCAGCACAGTCTACCTCTGTCCACATTAACTCTTGGGGTCAATAAACTGCTGAGGAAAGTGATCACCTATTACCCACGTGCCTTCCCTGCTCTTCCCTTTTTCTGGATTCCCGAGGGATCTTTCTTTTACCATTTCTTCAGTTTGAAGCGCCTTTAGCCAATCTTTAAGGCAGGTATTCTAGCAGAAAATTCCCCTGCCTTTTCTTCATCTCATAATATATTTATTTACCTTCCTTCGTGAAGGGTTCAATACCTGGTACCAAGAAACATAAAATAAGATAAAATACAACCAGGTTGGAAGTGTGCAGCTCAGTGGTACAGCCTTTATCCAGCATGTACAAGGACTTGGGGCAAATTCCCAGCAGCGGGAAAATAAATAGCAGATAGATGACAGACAGATGTAAGATCTAACGTAGAAAAATATGTTCAGTTAATGAGAGATCCAAACGTCATGAAGAAACAGTTCATAGATAGTTTTAAGACATGGCAACCTAGATGCCCTTCAACAGGCGAATGGATAAAGAAAATGTGCATATATACACAGTGGAGTATTACTCAGCCTTACAGAAGAATGAAATAATGGCATTTGCAGGTAAATGGGTGGAGCTGGAGAGTATCATACTAAGTAAAATAAGCCGATCCCAAAAAACCAAAGGCCAAATGTTTTCTCTGATATGCAGTTGCTGATTCACAATAAGGAGGATGGGGGGTTAGAGAAAAATAGAGGTACTTTGCATTAGGCAGAGGGGAGTGGAGGGAGAGGAGCAGGTACCGGGTTAGGAAGGACAGTAGAAAGAATCAGACATTATTACCCTATGTGCATGTATGACTTCATGACCAGTGTGATTCTACATCAAGTACAACCAGGAGAATGATAAGTTATACTCCATTTATGTATGACCTGTCAAAATGCATCCTACTGTCTTGTATAGTTAATAAGAACAAATTTTTTAAAAAATAGAAATGGCCATTAGTAAATTCTTTGAATTCGTTAAAATCATTTCTAGGACTTCTAAGGAAATAATCTAAATGTAAATAAAACTTCATTCTTCATATAGTAACGAAAACTCACTTTCTACAGTTAATTCACAGTGGGGGTTGGAGGGGACTAGAAACATCGTCAGCGTCCAGTGTGGTAAATTAAATGATGGCACATTCATCGAAACTCACAATGTCATTGAGAATCTCACAAACTGGTCAGGCGCAGTGGAGCACGCCCGTAATCCCAGCAGCTCAGGAGGTTGAGGCAGGAGGATCCCGAGTTCAAAGCCAGCCTCAGCAACTTAGCGAGGTGCTAAGCAACTCAGTGAAACCCTGTCTCTAAATAAAATACAGAATAGGTCTAGGGGGCTGGGGTTGTGGCTCAGTGGTGGAGCACTTGCCTAGCATGTGTGAGGCACTGGGTTGCATCCTCAGCACCACGTGGAAATAAATAGATAAATAAAAAGTATTGTGTCCACCTACAACTAAATAAAAAAATAACATAGGGCTGGGGATGTGGCTCAGTCAAGTGCCCCTGAGTTCAATCCCTGGTGCCCAAAAACAAACAAACAAACAAAAAAAAGAATTACACCAATGTGTAATAGGTAGTGTTAAAAAATGATTGAAAATCCACACCAAAATTTCTATATCATGAGAATAGTTTATAATTTATATTGTCTTATGCTGTGAAGGAGTGTGTGTTATTTTAATAATAAACAAAAGGAAGTGCCTTCTGAGCCTGGAAGCAGCACCACCCCCTGTGGACTCCTCAGCAGGCAGAGGCCATGCTGAGGGAGGGCTTGCTACCCTCATCTCAGGCCTGGCACTTCCAGAGTTAGAGAGCACCAGCCCCAACCTCCACATTATCTGAGAAGGGCCTCTTCAAAACAAATGAATAAAGTCCTTCCGAGAGTTCCAAAAAGCTTAGCAACCTCTGGTTTCACGACACCAGTCCACTTAAACCTGGCTGAAGTCCTGGACATACAAGGATTGGGACCATGGACTGACACTCCAGGGGAAAGCCATGGACATGCACGCCCAAAACAATCCGAACATCCAAAGTACCAGACAAAACACTCAAAGCAGCTATTTCTGGAGGAGGAAGACAGAGGAGAGGCTGTGTCCCCTGCAGAACAGGAGGACCTGCAGAGGCGTGTGCAGTGCCTCTGGGCATGTGGGCTGGGCTGGGGTGCAGAGGTGAGCACGTGCCTAGCAGGCATGAGGCACTGGGTTCGATTCCCAGAACCACATAAAACAACTAAAATACAGGTATTGCGTCCATCTACAACCAAAAATGTTTAAAAAAAAATAGAATCTAATGTCTTGTTACTGGAGCTCAGAAGGAAGAGGGGTGCAGAAAAATTACCTAAAGAAACAATGATCAAACATCTCTCAAATTTGTGGAAGTCCTAAATTTACAGACCAAGCGTGGGGGAACAAACAGGATAAACCAAATAAAAGCCACATCCAGACATATCTTAGGCAAACTGCTGAGGACCCGTTCAGCCAACCTTGGCATCTATTACATGCAGCCTCTGGGTGGGGTCTGAGGGGCAGTCCCACAGGACAACCTATGGGCAGAGGTGCAGACCGAACGTTCAGCTGGGTCCAGAGTGCTGACATAGCTGTCACGTACACATGACTCCTCACAAAAGAGCCCTCCCGCCTCCATCACTCAGGAAGCACCAGGGATTCTGGAAGCTCTTATGCCAGCAACACAGGAAAAAGATCAAGGAGGGATGTGTTTCTCCTTATGTCACAATATCACAACGATACATGCTGCATGTCCCATCCACAGGCGAGGGTGCTACAAGGCTAAGGAGAGGCTGTAATTAAATCGTGACTTCGTCAAATTAAGTCCTCCTCCATCAGTACCCCTGGCTGAAGGACCTCCTACTCCCCAGTTTCCCACCCAGATGGCAGAGGTTCTTGGAGTGTAGCCAAGGCCACACAAAGCACTTGACCGGAATGCCCACCAGGCCCTTCACCTCTCAGGACAGAGGACAAAGAAAACCTCATTTCCAGGCTGCGCCACCAGGGCTCTCAGCAGCTCTGGCTTGGCCACCATTCGCTATGACGGATGTACCACCACAGGTTCACCACTGGCAGCAAGCCACGATCTCTCCCTTACGTGTAAGTAACACATCTGGTTCCTGGACCTGCTGCACATCACAAACTCAGTGACTTGTTGCTACAGAAAGATGCTATTTTCTCACAGTCCCAGGGTCAGCTGGGTGCTCTTCCACTGGGCAGTGTGGCTGTCACTCAGGCATCCGCTGAAGACCTTGCTGGGATCTGTGACAGCACATGCTGGCTGGGCCCTTGGTCTCTCCTTACTTGGCCTGTCCTCCTACAACTCCTCATGAACTAGAAGCTGGGTTCCCAAGCACCTATCAGTGTCTGCTGGCACTGTGTTGCTAACGTGCTACTGGCCAAAGCGAGGCCACCTAGCCAGCCTCAAGGACGTGTAGGAGTAGGGGAGGGCCAGGTAAGGAAGCGGGAGCAGAAGTCATGATCAGTGAGGGCTACCCCTTTAAAAGAACTCTTCTCACTTAGACAGACTGTGTGCACCCGCAAGCCTCCAGACAGAAAGTCATCAGAGTTCACAGTTACTAGTTTTCAAAATTTTCCACACTTCACAGAACAGGGGAAAGCTCCAGAACAAGTTTTACTTATTAGTAACAAAGTTCTGGTAAACATTTGGTGATGGTTATGATTCTTCTGGAGAACAAGAGGAGGCATGTATCTGTTGCAGACATTTACTACATATCTGCCTCAAAAATACATACTACACATCCAGAACATTCTGTTCTAAGTGACCTGCGGGAATGTGATTCTGACACATGAAATTGATTTTTTATACAACCTTATGGTTTTTACCATGAAAAATATAAAAACATAACCCAGGGGCTGGGGTTGTGGCTCAGTGGTAGTGTGCTCACCAAGCACATGGAGGCCTTGGGTTTGATCCTCAGCATGACATTTAAAAGAAAAAGGTATTGTGTCTACCTACAACTAAAAATATATTTAATAAAAAAAAAAGAAACTTAATAGGTACTAAGTAATTTATGCCAATGCTAGAAACTGAAATTTTTGTTAAGGGGGAAAAGAGAGGATGATTATAAAATCAAAGAAATTATCTGAACGCTAATGTCGAAATTGAAATGACGCTTTGGAAAACTATTCAAAATATGTGTTAAATCCCCAAGAAACAAGTGCTCCATCCAAAGACTTGTACATGAATGTTCACAATTTTACATGAAATAGCAAAAGCTAGAAACAACCTCCAGGTCTACTATCAGGTAAGTAATCAAACTGTCGCATATGAACGTGGTGGAACATTACTCGGCAACAGAAAAGGAAGTGCTTATACACAAAACAAAAATGATTCTCAAAATAATTATGCTGCATAAAAGAAACCACACCAAAAAGAGTATATCCTGAGCGTGTATGCAAATTCCAGAAAATGCAAACCCAACAGACAGTGATAAAAGCCAATCAATGGTTTCCTAGAGACAACAGCAAAGGATGGGTCACAAAGCAGCACAAGGAAATTCTTCGCAGTGTTCATTATTCTGACCTAGGCGACGGCTTCACTGGGCTGTATTGTCTCAAGACTCATCAGATTGTATGCTTTAAATATATACAATTTTTTACATGTCAATTATGCCTCAATCAATCTGAAAAAATTAAAATGAAAAGACACTGGAGTCAGTTAAAAGTAGCTGTTCCCACCAGCTCTAGTGTAAGATTTTGAGGCTAAAAAAAAAAGAAAGTAACTGTAATGGATAAAATCAATGAAAATGTCTCACTTGTAGTAATACGGGGAGAGCGGAGCTCACTGGTACATACACGAGGCCCTGGGCTCAATCCCAGAAGCAAAAAAATAAGTACCTACATACACAGTGATAGTAAGGAAAAGAAGAAAATGACCTTCCGGCCTCTGAGGTGCCTATTCAAACAACTCCTGTTTTGAAAGTCAGTATTAGAGAGAGAATTGAACCTCTACTCTGCAGTCAACAGGAACTGCAGCAACTTTATTGAGTCATCATTTCAAATAAGCGTTATCAACTGGTGTTCAAAAGAGCACATATCGACTCAGTGGTTAACAGAAGACTGAACATTCCAGTAATGCCGAGGTGAAGTTCAAGTACTAAGGAGAAAAATACACTGAACAAAGGAGGGAGTAAGCGTGGCCTCCTGTCTTGGTGGCTGCCAGACAGTAGGCCTGCCCCTGCGCAATGCCTGGCACACCGCCACGGTCGGGATGGAGAGCTCAGGCTGCAAGCACCAAGCCTCGCCGGCACAGAACACGTGTGCCCCTGTGCAACACCTGGCACACCGCCACGGTCGCGATGGAGAGCTCAGGCTGCAAGCACCAAGGCTCGCCGGCACAGAACACTGGTGAGGAACATGCCCAAACCCAACAGAAAACCACAAAACACCAGAAGCTTCTGGTCGCTCCTGGAAGGTCGGCATTACACAGAACAAGAGAAGAGGTCTAGTGTCTTAAATAGCTCAGGGTCATTTAAAAAAAAACGCTGGTCTTGATTATTATAAGAAACTAAGACATAAGCAGATGAAATGTGAGGTCTCTGACTGGGTATTAGCTTGGACAGACACATTACAGTGGTCACCTCAGGATCAATTTATGAAAGCCGAATATGTTCTGGGCACTAGATGAGATGAAAATGTACCCAAAAGGAAACTGGACACTGCTGGATGGAAACAGGCACACTCAGGAGGCTCTCCTCCAGGCTGGGTGCTCACACACAGGAAGCCTGTCGGCTGAGTGGCACCAGTGTCCCCACTGTGGAAACACTCCATCTCACCTTTTGACTTTTACGTGTCTGCACCTTCTCTTATTCTACAATGCACGAATATTGCTTCCGGAACACTAAAAGGTCATTTTAAAAAGTGAATTGGAGCACATATTCCAACAGGGCAATAAGACAAATGGACGACATTTGTGTTACAGAAAGAAGCTGGTGACTGCTTTCTGAGCTGCAGAGAAGGGCTTTGGAATCAGGGAGTGCACAGAAGGCGTGCACTCAGCTGGCCAGTGCGGCAGCCACCAGCCACACGAGGCTGCAGTCACGTGCTTACGACGGGGCACTGTCCTGGGAGACGTGGGTAGCAACTGTGCACTGCGTGAGAGCCACAGCGTGTCCTCACACACGGCGAACATCATGGCCCCTTGCACCAGACTGCACGATCATGCCAAGCAGAGAACGGTCAGGTAGCCTGAGCACCCTCAAGCCAAAAGGAATCGTCCACATTCCAAGTGTCCAACGGCAGCACCTGGCGGGGGCCTGCGTCACTTATGTGCTAGTTCAGGCCAGGCAGAGCACACGTGGTGAGCAGGCCTACTGGGCAGAGCTAGAGACCGCCATGGCGGAGCGCTCTCCTACACCGCCTACACACTCACTGCACTGCCACTTCCCGGCCTCAGCCGTGACTGGATCACAGGCTCTCACGGGAAGAGTGCACCCCCTGGACTCCAGGGCCAACTGCATCGGCAGACTTTCCCGGGCACTCTGCGCTCTTCCGCCTGCTTGACTTCCAGACTCCCTTTGGAAGGAAGAGGTGCCTGCCTCTGCTGTAGAAGGCATGCGTTTCAGCTCAAGGCTGGGTGCTTTGCAAGCAGCCCTCTTGTAAGACTGGGGGTTCCCTGTGTGCTGTCCCTGGAGAAAAAGGGGGCAGTCCAAAAACACTATGTCCCTGAAACAAGAACCCAGGTAAAGGGAATGTGAGAGCAAGCGCAGGCTGGAACATCCACACAGATGCTTTCTGAAGGGCACCGGTGCTCTCATGTGTGCTGGGAGGAGGACGAGCCACTTTGCTGCATGCAGGCCAAGTTCCCTGGGATGCCAGTCACACCACAGGCAAAGCTACACCAACCACGTCGCTGCTTCTGAATCTAACCACCAATCCTCTCCCTGCAGCAAATGGTGTGGGGCAGGCCCTTCAGAGGACAAGTGCTTGTCCAGCCAGCAGCCACTGAGCAGAGTCGTGAGAGACAGAAGCGCTGCTTTCTGGTGATGAGCACCCTGAGGAGCGGAGGTGACAACTGGACGGTCCCCATAAGCATGCTTCAATAAACCTCACATCTCCTGGCAGCCTATCCCATGCCCTGCGACAACTGGCACACCTGGCAAATGCGGGGCTCCTCAGCTGTCACGTGAGCCTGCTGTGCATCTGGCACGCGCCTGGGCCCACATCCACATCACCTCCAAGGAAGCCACATGAGCATGCCGCTGGCTGCCCACCCTGCTGTCTCTGACCCGTAGTCCCATGCACTCTGCCAACATCCAGCAAACGCTGTCAGGTGAGAACGTCAGTGCTGAAGTGAGAAGATCAGCCTCCACGGACAGCTCCTGGAGCTCCCAATGCCAGCTGGAGAGACCCTGGCTGCCAACGGGGAACAAAGCTGCTGTACCCAACAAGTAGGGAAGTGGGGTGGGACCAGGGGCTCTGCAGCACCCAGTACTCCCAGAGCAGGAGCAAACATGGTGAGTGATGGGAGCAGACCCCCTGGCAGGTTGGCCTCCATGGGCAGACACAGCCTGTGGCTCCTCCTACCTGAAGCAGCCAGTGACACCAAGGCACCTGACTGCAGTGAAGGACACCGCCATGGGGGCCAGTGACCACATGTTCTTCCTGGCTTTCACGTGCTCCCCTCCCCTCTGTCCCGCTGTCTTACTTGGTGGGCCCATGCAGCCAGCTAAGTGCAGGCTCTCAAGGACACTTCAAGAAGACATGAACACCTCCCTCTAGGACACGGGCACCAAGCAGGCAGGGCAAACATGCTACTGATGCTACTGTGTGAAAAGCAAAGAAGCCTTGAAGAGCAGCCATGGACACTGAGGTCCAGAGCAGCCTGCTGGCTATTCTGCTAATGCCCCGCCTCTCCTTCCTTCAAGCAGGAACAAGAAGCCCAAACACTGTCATTTCTCAGACTCCCTCGTCCAAAGGGTACTGATTTAGACTCCACCAACAAACAAGAGGCGCCCGTGCAAGATGTAGGAGGTGACGTGAGAGACTGCCCTCCCTCTGGCCACAGCCGAGGACTGGGGCTGATGGCAGGCATGGAGCCCGGCTGCTCCTGGCAGGCTGTGGGCACAACTGGACCACTCAAAGCAGTCCTGGGGTCAGGCAGCTCGCCCTGACCACCACCACTCCAGATTTTGCAGGCGTTTACTCAATTCCCCTCCTTAAATCCATTCTTACTAAAATCTACCCAGAGAGTTTCCGTTTCCTCATTGATACAGATGAGGAATTGGTCGGGTGGAGTCTGCAACGAGGAGGAGAAAATCAAATGAAGGAGCGAGCAGCATGAGCAGCAGAAAGAACTCCCCCACCAGGAAAAAAAGGAAACCCAGCACCTGAGGTGTGACGGTAGCAGGAAATACATCTCCAAAGAGGGCGAGAACCATGTTCAGCAGGATTCTCCTGGGTGCAGGCTCTCCTCTACCAACTGGTCCCCCACAAATGTCTACTGCACAGCCATTACATGCCAGGACTCTAGTGTTGGAAATAAAAACAGAACGCTTACACTGGAAAGAGGAAGTGAGAGGGACAAAGGGAGCCGAGCGATGGACAAAGACGAGCAGCTGCAGGGAGACGCCACGTGCTGGGGACCAAGAACAAAGGGGTCCCTCCTGGTGCATGGGAGGTCATTGCCTGGCCAAGGTCAGGGAAGGTCTTCTGAAGGAGTTGCTGCTAGTACACTCCAGGAGCAAGGAGAGACCAGCACACAGGGCCTGGAGGGAACCCCGCAGGCACCACGGTCTGCTCCATCTGGCTGCAGTGCAGGAGTCAGGCCACTCAGGAGCCCAGGGGTGGAGCCAGAGGAAGTGCAGGAGACCAGTGAGGTGATCCAACCAAGGTCCAGCAGCGTCGGTGGAGAAAAGCAGTCAGATTCTGTGAAAGTGTTAGAGGAAGTACCTGCTCGTGGAACAGATATGCTAACTAATGAGAGAAGACCAAGGGTGCATTCGGGAGCACTAGCCACAGAGTGTGGACGGGTGAGGGCCGAGTCCCTACAAATCCCAGGTGCTGAGCAGGAGCCACAGAAGCCACCACAGGCCTCCAAGAAGGAGGCCTGGACACAGACTGCACTTCCCAGGCTGACCTGGCACTGCCTAGACAAGCAGGCACAGGATCCTCACTGATGGGCCCGTTCCAGGAACGGTCACTGCCGCCACGTAGACTGTCGATGAAGTCACGGCAAGGATGGAAAGTCGACCTTGGGACCATTTCCTGTCCAACTGCTTTAGAGAGGCCTGTCACTGTAAGACTTACAGTGAGACTGTCACCAGAGGCTGGCCACAGAACCTTCCGTGGCCATTCCCATTATCCCAACTGCTGCTTGACAGACGAGATCTCCAAGTCTTCTTAGGAATCTGAAGCTAAACGCAGGTTCAACAGCACGTGGGGTTTGGAGACAGATCTGTTTTCTGTGACATCCCTTCACCACCCCCAAGTGGCACTGCGGAAAAACGTCCAGTTCTACCATTCAAAGTGAGACCTGGCTCGTCTTCCAGACATCCAGTTCCCCGTTTTCTCGTGATACAATCTGTTGGCATATTATCATGCTTCAGTTTGGGCCATTGCCTATTTCTCCTTCCGACATCCACAGGTCTGACTTCTTACTCTCTCTCGAGTAGAACAACGACTCACCTGGACCCACCTCCCGAGTTCCGGCTCATCCATGAGAAGCACCCAGAGCAGCCAGCTGCTCCTCTGTGCCCCAGGGCAGGAGCACCAGAGGGTTCTGCAAAGAGGGGCCGGGCACTAACAGAAAGCACTGCCTCCTCCTCTTCTTACATGCTGGGCAAACGCCACTTCTTTAAAATTATGTATGTGATACTGTATTATCTGTAGATTTAAACCAGTAATAGTAAAAGGGATGGTACAAAATACTAGCTATCAACAAAGCATTTGAGTCTGATACTACTGGAAATCTCTGGAATAGAAAAAAGAATTTTTTGAGAAGTGTGCCATTAATTAACAAAGTTAGCATACTGTCTCCAAAGTGGAAGGAATGACAGGTGACAGATGTGTCATCTGCTGGAACATTCGTGTACCTCAGGACAAAGGTAGAGGAATAGGAATTTAAAAACAAAAACAGAAATAGGAAGAGTTTCCTGGACATCCCTGAGTGGCAGCAACGGGCCTACGGAGCAGAGTCACCAGAGGACGCGATGGAGCACATGGGTGAGGTCTGATACCCTGAAGACCTGAAGAGGACGGGGACTAAGAGAAGGCACCCACGAGAGACGGTCCGAGGTGGCCGAGGGCTCAAGCAAAGCTCAGCTGCAGACCATGGCAACCAGGGCACAGGCAGAGGTGCAGCCATGGGCTGCTTCCTGCCCAGCACAAGAGGGCAGACAAAAGGCTGCGCAGGAGAGCCAGGACCATGGGAAGCGGCACCGAGAGTGGGAGGTGAAACAGCGCAGGAAGAGCAGCCTGACCAACCACCATCCTCCTTTTCTTTCCTTTTTGGAGACTGGCCTCACTGTGTTGACCCAGCTGGCCTTAACTCACGGCGGGCTCAGGCAACCCACCACCCCAGCCTTCCCAACATACCATGCTTTTCACCAAGTTTTCAAAAGAAAAAGGAATGTCCATAGCCGTATCTGTGATACCCAAAAACTGAAAAGAGACCACGTGCCTATCAACAGACACAAAACTGGCCTTATAGGTACTGTGGCGACGTCTGAGCAACAGCAGGGAATGAACCGCTGGTCCACAGAAGAGCATGCTGGGTCTGGAAGCCACTCACGAGGGACCACACACTACAGAGTGCCACCGCCACGGGAACATGAGCAAGGCGACCAACAGCAGCAGGAGCAGCGAGGGCACAGCCACCTGGTGCGGAGGGGAGGCAGTGGTACTGAGTAGACATGGGCACAAGGAAATCCGCTGGGGTGAGGAGAAAAACTGCATCTCCACTGGGGCGGTGAACACGAGTCCTACATCCATCAAAGTTCGCAAAATTTGTTTTAAGACATTCATCCAAAGTCTGTTCATTTCATTAACTATAAATTATACTTCTAAATATTAAGTGTATTCACTACATTTAACACATCCAAATAAAAACTGTACATGGTAGACATAATATTTGAACTAAAATAAATACAATACCTTTGTCCACCTGCAAAGCTTCACTCCGGAGTGGCTCCCAATCAACTGATAACCTGAATGGAAAAACAGGGAACAGAATAAACTCATCCCCAGTTTTATAGCAAAAGTGATATTCAAATTTAGCAAAATCAGTTTTTTTGCTTAAATTATAACAGTCAACAATCCTAGAGCATAAAATATTAAAGGTTTAATTTACCAAATTAAGAAAATAATTGTAAATGTACATGCATTTAATGACAGACTCAAAAGGAACAATAAACTAATCCAAACTCACAAAAAAGGTTTTAAACCTCTCAGTACCTAACAGATCTTACAGGCCAGAATTCAGTAAAGCTCTAAAACCTCTGAGCCACACTCTAAACAACCTGACCAAGAACACACGGGTACTGGCTCCTAACAACAACAGGACACACTCTCTTCAAGGACCTGTGACAACTGTAGAAGAGGACCCTGTGCTGGGGGCCACAAAGCAGAAGACTGGGTTTCAAATGAGCGACCGGGAAACTATCACAGCAATCTTTGGGAGAAAACGTAGAATCAGAGTGAGACAAATACCGCTCCAGATTCTAGGCACTGCAAGCCAGTGTGCATGCTCAGCGCCTCCAGGACCTCGCGTTTAAGACTTCGAGCCACACAGAACGGAAAGCATGGACCTCGCTTCCTTTTTAAACAGCTAGAAGAGCAAACAGTAGAACATTCTGATTTCAGGAATCGCTCAACAGTTTCTCAGAGGCTTTGAGTGATCAGCCACGATCACCTTGGATCTCTGGCACAGGAAGACTCTTGCAGACAAGTGAAGCCAATGGAGAAAGACTGTCTGGATGGAGCAGAAGCCATCAGGGGCTGCTTGCCCAGTCTCCAGAGGCAATGTTTACAGGGCTTTATCTTAAATCCTGCACATAAACAAAGCACTGCAATCTACTTGAAGATGGAACTAATCACACTAAATAACTAATCTCTGATGCAGAACACACATTTAAAGATTACCCAGAAAACTCTAGGTCCTCTCCATGACTCCTACACGATGTTGTTGACGCTACTAGCATAGAAATCATGCTGTATTTTATTAACTAGTTAAATCTCTCTCATTCCCGAGATACACAATATTCTATACAATTCTGCACTTAGGTATGTAAAAAGTGCAAACTACAGGACAAACAAACCTCACAGGACACAATGCCAAGAGAGCCAATAGTACAAAGATGCTAAAACTCACAGTACAGAATTCTGTTCCCAGCCAGGATAGAACAACAGAGGATTTACTACTCACCCAAAACACCAAAAAGTGGGCAAAATATGAGAACCACAGTTTTCGGGATATGAAACATTAGGCAACAGAGGACAGTGACGCCAGAGACAAACACGGTTACTCTCACCAGCTGGGCCTGCTGCCTCCAACATCCAGGCCAAGCAGTAGGTGGGCAACCCCAAAGAGCCCAAGGGACCCACTGGGTCGAGGAAACAGCTGAGTCTAGGGAGAGTCTGGCTTACATCTGCAGGGCTGAGTGACCAAAGAAAGCTACACAGAGACCCCAAGACTGCAGAGGATCCCAGCATGAGCCCTCATGATGCAGCTGCGCACGTGGGTGGGAGCACCCCAAGGGCAGGAGACAAGCTGTGCTCCAGTGGGCAGGGCACACAGGTGGTTCTGACCCAACACTGAGGCCCTGTTAGCCCTCTGAGCTGGTTCTGATCTCACCTAACAAGTCATTAAACTCTTTCCAAGTAACTTACATCTGTACCATGTCCACAGGCATATTTATACAAAGATATCCAGCAACTAATAAGGTGAAGTCAGGTTTGGAATCCACTTACACACTGCCAGGCACAAAGGATATGCAGGAAAACATGGCCACCACTGTGCAAAATAATCCCTCCACCGAAGGGGCTGGCAAGGGCAGAGGTCAACGTAGGAGCACATGGAACAGCTGCAACTGTACTCCAGGGACTCAAAAAGGTGAGAGACCCAGACCCAGAAAAAAGGAGCTGAGCTCCTGGAGGTGAAAGCCACACTGACAAGGTTAATAGAACAGATCGACATGGAAAAGACTGCCCACTTAGGACAGAGCAAGACACTACCTAACACGAAAACTGGAACAGATGGACATGGAAAAGACTGCCCACTTAAGACAGAGTAAGACACTATCTAACACGAAGATTGGAACAGAAAAAATAATTTTAAAAAATGAGCCATATTGTCACATTCAAGAAGCCTGCTATACACATAACTGTAGCCCCCAAGGAAAGGGCGAGAAAAATGTGTGAAGAAATAATAGCTTGTCAAAATTTGGTGAAAAGAATCAAGAAGGTGGCGGAGGATTGTGCAGTATAAGCAGAAGCCCAGTACTGCAACTGGAAAAAGAAGAAATGGAGGAAAACACATTGATAAACACTGCAGGTTGAGCACCCCTAATCCAAAATTCCAAAATCCAAAATGCTCCAAAATTCAAAACACTTTGAGTACTGGCAAGATGATTTTGGATTTGGGGATTAAGGATGTTTACTTGGTATAAGTTTATGCAAACATTACAAAATACAAAAAAAAAACCCGAAAGCCAACACCACCTCCGATGCTGTGCATGTTGGAAAAGGGAGAGTCAAAGTCAATAATCAAGAAGAGATCTTTGAGTAGTGTTCCATTCAAGGAACACACAAAAGGCGAGTGGCTGCCAAGCTCAAGTCAGAAGCAACATGAACAGGACGGTGGAGCACAGCTTTCAAGTGCTCAAAGAAAGCTGTCAACCTGCACTTCTGTACCCAGCAAACACAGCCTTTGAGAGTGCAAGCAAAACAGCCTTTTTCAGATACAAAAAAGCTGAAAGAATTCATCATCAACTGAAAAGGAATGCTGAAAGGACCTCAGGCAAAACATCGCACTGTTGATGGTACGGCAGGTGCGAAACCTGAGTGAGGCAGAGGTGCCATCCCCAGCACCAAGGGAAATAAATGAACAAGAAAACGAGTAGGAGATCCGGGACACTCTGGGCTGGGGCGTAGAACAGGGGCAGCACACACTATGCATGCACGAGGCCCCGGTTTGATCCTTACCACCAAAAAAAGAAAAAGGATGTCTTCAGGAAGAAGGAGAAAGACGTCGGACACATCACAGATCTACACAAAGGACTGAAGACCATAAAATACAGTATCTACATGAGTAAAAATGGAAGGTTCTTTTTTCAGAATATTTAATTCAGACTTTTTTTTTTTTTTTTTTTGGGTGTGTGATGCTGGGGATCAAGTCCAGGGCCTACCCTTGATGGGCAAATGCTCTATCACTGAGCTATACTCCCAACTCAAGGGCCTTTCAAATCATGTAAATCCTTAACAAATAGCAACTGTTTAAATACACCAACACTGTGTAAAATGGAGAGTACAGTAACAACTGCGTGAAGGTCAGGGAGACAGAAGTTCACTGCAGTAAGGTCACACCACACACAAAGGGGAAGTATTCTTTAACCAAAATGCCTGGGACCAGACATGTTTTGGATTTCATATTTTTTTAGATTTTGGAATATTTTCACACACGCAGATATGTTGGGGATAGGATCCAAGTGTAAAAATGAAATTCATGTGTGTTTCATACAACCTTTCACACACATTTCACAGTCTGAAGGTAATTTTATATGGTGTTTTCAGCGCACCTGAACTTGGACCTAGACCCATCACAGGTCAGGTGTAGAATTTCCCATTTGTGGCATCACATGGGTGCTCAAAAAGTTTTAGACGCTGGGTTTCACGGTGCTCAACCTTTACCCCTCAAAGACACACTGATGTGGTAAAGAGGTGTGGTTTCAGGCCTCGAGCAATCACCAAAAGACAAAGTGCCAGAGCTGACAAGCCAGCAGATCTGACACACAAGGAAACAATCTGAAAGAGAGTGGAAAACAGAAAAGGAAGTTCAAGAACAGGAAAGCCGAACACAAACAGCCTGACAACAGATCTAATCTACCACAAAATCAGCTCAGTGGAAACAGTCCACCCAATAAAAACCATTTCGGTCATGAGCACCGGCCGGCACCCACTCCCAGACACTGCCTCCTGGTGCTCTGCATTACCAGAGCTGTCATGTCAAAGGCCCCCCATAAGGACAAGGGACGGAGAGGACAAGGAGGAAGGTCAGCCTCCGGACTCCAAATTCACCACTTGTCTCCAACGAGAACCCAGCGTTTACAGGCGGCAAGGTGTGGCTGCACAACTCCAGAGGGACATGTCTACCAGACACAGCGCCATCAGCTCCACATCACACCACATCAACCTCCCCTGGACAGCAGCCATGAATGACGGCCTCTTCCTCTGCACACTTGATCCGCACTGACAGTGACACCACGAGCCCTGCAAGACACAGCGTGCTGGTGCCCACAGCCACCACACTGGTGACCCCAGAAACAAGAGGCCGCCTCTTGCAGCTCCACGTGACACAGTTGCTGAGCTGACCAGGAAGAGGCCGCATCGTCCCTCCTGGCGAGCCCTACTGCATGCTGCCTCTCCTGGCCACCAAGGCGGATGTGGGAAGTGGTGCTGTCACAGTTCTGGGCTGCACCTTGCTTCGTGAGGGCTTCCCGGAGAGCAGGCGTGAGCATGGCTCTTCCTTCAACACCCTCCTTCTTCCCTCTGTTCCTGAACGAACTTCTCTCTTCCTGCTGCTCCTCTTCTCTCTGCATTAAAGTGAAAGAATGAAATGCAGACTTAGCACCATGCATCAAAAAGACCACCACAGACCAGGAGGGCCTGGCGGCAGCAGGAGGCCCATAGTAGCTGTGGCCTAATGCCCCACCAAGAGACCGCAGTCGTCAGACGAGCATCCGCAGACACACCAGGTCCTCACTCCAGAAACACATGGCCACGGAACACAAGCCAATAATGCACTTGAAACCCTCCACCCGAGTCTGGCAAGCTGCTCGCTGACTCAGGATTTCAATGTCCTCACCTGAGACAGGAGAAAAGTAAGTGTCTATGAAGCAGAGACGCACTGGAGAGTGAAGGACATGCCATCGCCTGGCACAATGTCTGACACACACTGTCCAATAAATGGCAGCTCTGCCAGAAACGACCCCAGCAAACCCCAAAGACAGGCGAAGCAGGGCTGAACTGCCCACAGCGCCACCTTCTCAGAGAGCAAGGTACCCCAGCACCTTTCAGAAGGCCCCCTGGGGGAGTTTCTCTTGGGTGACAGAAGGGGCACACTTGAGTAATCCAGAGGAGAAATAAAACTGACTGCAGCTCATTTCGATTCTGGCCATGAGAAAAACGCAGTGGCGCACTGATGAGTGTGAGCAGACCAGCACACCTGTCTGCAGCTCAGTCACAAGGTGACCCTCACTCACCTGCCTGCTGAGCAACTTCCTCCCTTCTTCAGATCTTAGGTATATATATCTTTTAAGGTTTCTCCACATCTTAGTGGAAGACTGCAGAGTATTAATGATTTGGAGAGACAATGGTCTGTGTTGTACTGCAGAGGAGACACTCATCAAATCTTACTTAGGACTGAAGAATCTAAAAGAATGCGCCTGGGCAGTGGCCCTGCCCCTGCACCCTGGACGACCCTGGGCGCCTGTCCACTCTCAGGGTCCAGCCAGCAGCCCTGTGAGCCAGTGATGAGATGACCTGAAGATGAAAATGCCTCACAGGGGTACAGATCAGGATCTGCTGCCAACTAGGAGATGAGGAGGCAGGTGGCCCAGCCGATGGCCGGGGCAGGACAAAGACATGGGGTCTGCGGCATCACTCCACCTACCTCTGGGAATATTCCACGTTCCGACCTCCACACGTGAAGCGTAAAACAAAACTAAGCATTGTTAAAACTGCACACCACAGAAGCAGACCCACAAAACCAGGCACTGCAGGGACGTGCTCCGGAGGAGGGAGTGCAGAGGCAGCAGGCTGGAGCGTCAAGGCGCCACCTCCACTCATGGGCCGGAGCCCGGCCTTCCAATGGTTAAGTATGGCCAAACGCAAGGCTGACGAGCAATCTGCTTCTGCTTAGAGTGGTGTCAGCTGCACAGTTCCAGATGGAACTGAGAAACACTTATAAACAAACATCAGTCATCTGCTCTTATTGATGATAAAAGTAACCCATCTCATGCTAGGCAATTTATAGGAATAAAAAGCTCTAGTTCTTATTTCATTAAAATATTTTAAAATAGAAGAAATCCTTTGGCTTAAAAACAAAACAGCCACCACCTCTCTACAGACCTGAAGAAGCGGACACCACCAGGAAGCTGTGGAGGGCCCAGCAGGCCACAGCGAGGGCCGCCCTGCCTGCAAGCCAATTGGCTCCTTTCCTGACCACAGAAACGCTGGCGCAAGGTGCCCTCGACACCTCTGCCACCACACAGCACCACCAGGCCGCCTGCTCCCTACACTGTGGTCTCAAGCAAATGCTCCTGGCTCCCCTGCAAAAAACAGAGTGTGAAGGGCGGCCAGGGGCGCCGTCCACGCCCACTCCCAGGAAGGGTCCACTCTGCAGTGAGTGCTGCTACCTCAGGCACCATCACAGAGGCCGCGGGGAAGGGCCCTGCGCACTTGGGGAAGCCCACTTCACACCCTCGGCTCCTGCAGATTTGGTCCATTCTCCATGGGTGGGAGCAGCGTCACCTCTGAAAAGAAGTGCACAGGCTCAGAACGCTCCCAATTCAACTCCAGTCTCCCAGGTGCAGACAGAGCCCTTCACGTCCAGAGCACAGCACTGTGACCACCCCAGAAGACCCACGGTCTTTGTCTTATTTATGGCTGTTAAATGGCCTAAGTGGGGAAAATGGAGACCCAAAACGAGCGACTGAGTCCGGAGCGTAGCTCCATCCACAGTGCCAATGCCACCCTGCGCTGTGCTCAGGGTCTGCTGAGGAGAGTCCGCCTGCAGCCTGCACGTCCAACCCCTCCCTCCCACACATGCCTCCGCCTAGGAGGACACCCAGTTGCCTCCAACGTAAAAGGAAAGCCAGGCGTGAGCCCTCATGGAAACAGCGGCAGGTGCGTGCTAGGCTTCGCACCCCATGACTGTGCGAGTCTTACACAACCACCAAGGACGGCAGCGGCCTCCTCCCCTTCACCCAGAAACCAGGCTGCCTGACTGTGCCTGGATGGACAGAGGCAAACGGCCACGTTAAAGGCTCCAGGGAAAGCACCACAGAGGTGCCTCAACAAAGGAGCCGTCCAGCACAGAGCATGTGTTTCTTCTGTTTTGCTGGTCCCTGTTACCATTAGCAGACTCCCTTCCTTATCAATTCACACAGGCCAGGTTGTTCAGAGACCATTTTCTAAG
Source organism: Sciurus carolinensis (assembly GCF_902686445.1). Lineage (NCBI taxonomy): Eukaryota > Metazoa > Chordata > Mammalia > Rodentia > Sciuridae > Sciurus > Sciurus carolinensis. The sequence goes on along the minus strand of NC_062230.1, from coordinate 762,529 downwards.
TTGCCTGCCTGGGCCAGGAGCAGGCCAGCAGAGGATGCGTGTTTCGTGGAAGTAGATTAGACAAGTGAAGAAATGCCTCAGAACTCCCAGACAGCCATTCCTGACAGGGACACAGTCCACTCGATCCTAGAGCTGGTGGTTTTCAACACTGAAAACCTTTTTTGCTGGGCACAGCAGCACACCTGCAATCCCAGCTACTAGGGAGGCTGAGGCAGGAGGATGGGGACTTTGAGATCAGCCTTGGGGGCTTAGGGAGACCCCATCTGGGGGTGGGGGCGGGGATCTTCTTCATACAGTTTTAGTTGAAGTTTTACTTGAGCAAAAATCCCCCTGCTACAGTTGAACCCTTGTCGTTGGGTCTCTACTGCTTTAATACAATTATTATGACTCCCTTGCCACAGCTGTCCATCGTGACTCGCCGCTTTCTGTGTACACCAGGTCTTCGGGATGCCTTCTGGACCTGCCTTCTGACCAGGGTGTCAAGAGTTTCCCTGATACAGTGATGCCATTCTGGATGGCCTCACCGTGATCACCTCCAACCCCGCTGCCATGCGCTCCAGGCAGGGGTGGGTGAGATGGTTTACAGGCAGCGTGCTGTAGGAGGCAGGTCACCTTTTGCGTCTGGGTGGAGAACACACCACAACTTAAACGTAACTGAAACGCACCTCATGTTACTCCACTGCAGCAAAAGGCTACTTTACAGTCAGAACCAGGCATTCAGGGACCCTTCCCTAACTTACGTAGCTGGTAAGCTGAAATGTCTCTCTGGTACTCATCAAGGTTTGCCACTGATCTCCCAAACTAATGACACTGACGCTGCTGCCTGCTGGAGCAGAACGTGCTTTAGGAGTATTTCGCAACACTTATTTAGAGGAGAAAGAAAAAGGAGCAAGATACTGCTTTATGCTAACAAATCACAACATAAGAGTAACAGATTTGCCCTGCGGTTCCTGATCCTGTTCTCTGAACTCTACAGCTTCCCACTTAGGAAAACCCTCCCCACAGGCAGGCAGCACAGGACAGTGCGGCAGAGGCAGAGGTGGGGTCTGGGCTGGAACCCACCCTGGGCCAGCCCTCTGACCAGGACTCACTGCTTGACCTCACCACGTTTCGCCTGCCAACCTGGGCAAAGGTACAATGGAGACAACACTGGAGATACCTCAGGGCCACTATCGGACAGAACAAGATCTCAGTGTGCAACTTTTCTCCACATGCTGTACTTTGAGTCTAGACTGGAACCATCTTCTCCCTCAGGACCCCCAACACATTCTATCCAACTAAACCACACTGCTTCCTTTAGGCAGAGAGAGCTCAGTGCTCCACTACGGGCAGAAGGCCCAGGGTCCTGCCTGTAATGTATAAAGCCGCCTGCCTCTCCAGTTACAGGAATTTCCGGCCTCCCAACCACTTGTCAATCTGCGCTCCACCCTACTCTTCTGTTATAGGAATTTCCTGCCTCCCCATCACCTGTCGATCTGCGCTCTGCCCACCTCTTACATTACAGGAATTTCCAGCTTACCCTGTCGCCATTTTCCTGCTTCCCACATTACGTCCTAACATGCTATTGGTTCATCAGTCAGCTTGCAAGAATTCTCCTCCACTATTGGTTCCTTCCAGCCCGCGAGATTCCAATATCTGGGAGAAGCCACACACCATCTTTCTCTTTTTCTCCTTCTTTTTGCCCTGAGCGGACATGTTAATCGTCCGCATAAATAAAGTCTCTTGCCTGAGACCTTGTGTCTGTGGAGCATTTTTTCTGGGAGTTATTGGCGAGCCGCAACTGAGACAAGTGAGCGAGCAGTAGTTCAGCAGGACTGCGCAGCGGCAACTACTGCCGCGGGTCCCAAGTTGAGCTGCATTTTTCCCCTTACACTGCCTCTGCTACCTTCTGGATTCAGTTCTACAGGCAGCCTCACCTCCACTCTGCGAGGGACATACTGAACTGCTCAGAGCTCCCCAAGTCTGCCATGGCCCTATCTCTACCCGCCAGGTCTGCATGTGTCTCCCCAAGTGCCTGGTGTCTCAGATTCTAGCCCTCCTTTTGGAAATCACACCCTTCAGTTTCTCTCCAGCCCTAGCAGTACTGCCTTAGACTTTGCTACAGAGGGAGGGTGGCAGGGGAGAGTGCCATAGTGGTATCCCGCCAACCATATACCCACTGGATGACATCTTATCTTACCATGATAGCTATCGCACACTTACCATGTAGATAGATTTATTTAATCTCCATAACCTTATAAGGCAAATGCTGTTCTCTCTCACACCGCAAATGAGAAACTACAGAGGGCAGAAGTACCACCCACAGACAAACAAGCTGAGACAGAATGACCTGATGAAAGTTAGTGACTAGGATCAAAAGATTAAAAAAACAAGGGTTTTACAGTGAGGGACCTGGCCCAGTCCTTGAGACCAGGGGCACACGGCCTCCGTCTACAGCAGCAACCAGAGCAATCCAACACCATGTGAGGGTGACCACACAGAGTGCAGCTTGAGAAGTGTAGATCTATGGAAGACTCAAACCATTAAGGGCTCCACCGAGTGAGGGGAGGTGCACTGGAGCTAACAGAAAACCACAAGGCACCTGGAAAACACTGCCCAATCGGAGCAATGGGGGAAACTAAACCGGGCTTGTTTTCTTGTCCTACTAATGCTGGGAAACATACAATTATTAGATCCAATGGATTTTTATGAGAAACCTGAAACATCATAAACTAGTTACTGAAAGTTCACGAAGCCCAAAGTCACATGATTTCAAACGCCAATTCACATGGCGTCGACACTCCATGAGCGCTTTCTGCAGTGAGCGCCAATGGCCCAGAGATGAAAAGCAGAGAAAGCGTGTCCTCCACAACCCTCCAACTGCTGTGGACTGTACATAAAGCTCTAAATAAAGCTGGGCCTGGCAGAGGTTCCAGAGAGCTATCTAAATCAGGCACCATTTCACGTCAGTTTCACTAATGGAAACTGCTCTTGCTTTTAATTATCAGCCATGAAATTACATTCACTTTGACCCAGTTTTCATCAATTTGGAAAAGTCAAGCATAAGAAAATGTTTGTATGTTTTTGAAAATCAAAAGAGATCCCAGACAAGTGCCAACTGTAACAGCAGCAGCCCCGAAGGCAGGCTTGCGGCCAGCTCCAGGAGGTGAGGGAGGGCAGCGGCCTGGGCAGCCCAGCCTCGCGCCAGTTCTTTTTTTTTTTTTTTATTTTTTATTTTATTGTAAACAAATGGGATACATGTTGTTTCTCTGTTTGTACATGGCGTAAAGGCATACCATTTGTGTAATCATAACTCGCACCAGTTCTTGGTTAGGTAACAAGCACCTTCACATGACTCTGGGGCAGGCAGCCGCTGCCCGCGTCTCAACAGGACTGACCCAAGGTTCAGAGGCACCCGAGACCACCACAGTCCCACCAGCTGGGCCTCGGCTCAAGCCCTCCTTCCTTCTGAGAGGCGTCTCCTACTGGCCTCAGCTGCCCACCTACTGAGACTCCTCGTTGCCCCAGCTCCTCTTCCTGCGCTTCTACAACAGAAAAGCTACTAAGACAGAGACAAAGCCCACGTGGGGACAGCAGGAAGTGAGCGACGAGAAGCTGCAAGGCAGGCCCCCCCTCTGGATTCAGACGCTTCACCCCTAGCAGTGAATCCTGGTGACAGGCTGTGCCAAGAGCAGCCAAATGACAGGAGCGGTCGTGGTGAGGAAGACGCCAGGCCATGTGGGAATTCTCAAGTGGCCCCTGGGTAACAAGGCTTCTCCAGGGGACACCAAGGAGTCCAACCCAAGGGAGGCCTGGGGTGCCCTCTCACCCCACAGGCAACCCCTCATTCGTGCCTATGTGGAATACTCTGCTGTAACCGCCAAACTCTCAGTGCCGGGAGGACAAAGGCCTGCTGCCGATGGTGCCCTTCCCCGTAGAGAACCTCAACTTCCACAATCGCTTTCGGTCAGTCCCGTAGGTCTTCCCTCAGATTATCAGCCTGAGGGTGGTTTAAGAGCCCAACAACCTCGCAAGTGGTGCCCAAGCAAGGGCAGTCCTGGGGCTGTCCTTCAGATCTCATGTTTGCCTAACTCCAGGCAAACAGAAGAGCTGGCTCAGAGAAGATGGGGCAGGGGGCCAGGTGTAGTGGCCATGCCTGTAATTCCAGCAGCTCCAGAGGCTGAGGCAGGAGGATCACGAGTTCAAGGCCGGTCTCAGCAACTTAGAGGCCCTAAGCCACTCAGCAAGACCCTGTGTCTAAATAAAATACAAACTAAGGCTGGGGATGTGGCTCAGTGGTCAAGTGTTCAAATTACTCAAAATCAAAGAAATGCAAATTAAAATGAGGTTACTAAACTGACACAGTGGTACATGCCTATACCCGCAAACATACTGAAGCAGTAGAGACCCAAGGACACAGATTCAACTGTAGCAGGGGGAATTTTACTCAAGTAAAACCAAGCTACAAGAGTTGGTTCTAAGGGCTGGGGAGATAGCTCAGTCGGTAGAGTGCTTGTGTTGTAAGCACAAGGCCCTGGGTTCGATCCCCAGCACCACAAAAAAAAAAAAAAAAAGAGTTGGTTCTAAACATAAAAATTCTTTCTGTGAGAACAGTTAGAAAATACTATTTATATGCATACGTCCACACACCACCACCCAAACATGTTTAAACTGTGTTTCCAGATACAACAATAAATACATGTTTTTAAAGTCTCAAGTCCATCTCAGCCTCCATATCAAACCCGACACATCCTGGAAATCACATTAGTTCACATGGACCCGTCACATCATTTCCCAGCTGCACAGGACAGACAGAACGGCTTGTTCTGACCAGTGCCTGACAAGCTGTCTGCCACACAGGCTGCAGAGCAGAACCCTGGGCAGATGCGGTTTTGTACTGGTGACCCTGCATCTTCAAGCCTGACCCAACAGATAGTGGGTGGGTATGCGTGACCCTGGAGAAACGCCGAGCACCTGGATGCAACTCACACCATCCTGGATCCCACCTGACAGGAGCGATGCGGTCCAGCCCTGAACTGCACTGTCCTGGTAGGTGGGAAACGCACCACGGTGGCCTTCGCCTGCACTCCCTTGCCAGGGGTGCGGGTGGGCATCTTTTCCTATCCTCCAATCTGCTCACACAACTTCTGGGAGAACTGCCTACTCATAACTGGTAGGCTCGGTTCTTCTCATTACTACTCTTGCCATGATTTTCCTAACAACCCTTGCATGTTGGTTGGTGCACTGAATTTATGTACAGTTTGAAAGAAACAACACCTTTACCAGGCTGAGTTACCCAATCTAAAACAAGGGATGTCTTTCTCTTTAGTCAAGTCTACTTTGATACTTACACAAATATATTCAGCTTTCCAATACAGGGGTGGGACATTTCCTTCTAAATCGATCCCTACATGATTATATTTTTAAGTGGCTATTTTATATGCAGTCATTTCTTTCACAATAGGTTTTACATAGCTATGATATAGAAATACAAAGGCTATTAACTTGTTCACATTACTTGCTGCTACCCTACTGAATTGTCACTTGAATCTGTATAGGTTTTTACCTGGTTTTCTCAGATTTTCCAAGTTTTACATCTTCTTTGTTCCAAGGCTTATGGATTTGATATATTGTCAGTTAACGGAATTCTCATCTTTCAAAACTTACACTTATATTAAGACTTCAGGTTTTTATATATTATTTCAATTTTAGATGATTAGAATCTGCACAAAACCCTGCTGGGCTGCACAGGCTCACCTTCATCTAAACAATCACAGCCCATTCCAGCATTTTCCGGCTTCCTAGAGACCCCTGTGCTGACCTCAATGATGCTACCCGGCCAGAGCCCCAGCACCACTTGGCCTATACAAAAAGGAAGCAAACCTGAGCAGAGTCCACTCAGAACCTTGGGCAGGGAGTCCCATTAGGCACCACCATCCACCTTCTCTGTCCTCTCCTGCCCTCTCCCACATATCCTCCTACGAGCCTATTTTTTACAGGGCTGAGAGGGAAGAGTTTCAAAAAACTCATCATATGGCAAAAAATTATAAAACTACCAAGACTGAAGCTAGAGAAATTAAACTCTTACTGTGAGCCCAGACGGACGGCACTGCAAAACAAAGCCTGGAGGTAAACTGCCTGCAGGACCCGAGATGAGTAGTCCAGAAGAACAGTACCTTCTCTTTCTTGGCGAGACTCATCATTTTGCCAAGATCCTCCACATCCACAACAGGACTCAGGCCCCCGTGGTCGTCAGCACCAAACTCTTCCTCGCTGCTGCTCTCACACGGCTCTTCCTCCTGGAAGAAAAACGCTCTAGAAATACTTTGTTTAGAAAAAGTAGGGGATACACCGTTCAAAGTGACAGAGGCAATCTCCCTCACACTCCCTCCCGCAAAGAGATCACAGTCTTTACATCTTTATTTAAAAAAAAAAAAAAAAAAATCCTGCCTTTGGCACAAGGCTGAGCACTGTGAAGAGGCCACAAGAACAGCGCCCGCCCCCACAAAGGCGTGAGCAGCACAGCTGTCAGAGAAGCCCTGCCAGCCCAGGCTACTGGTGGGGAGCTGGGGGCACTGCCAATGCAAGGACAAGGAAGTGGAGGAAACGGGCACCACTCTCAGGAAAACTTTGTGGACGGGGTTCGCACCCCCAGAAAGAAATGTGCTGAGCACCTACTGTGCGCCCACCACACAGTGCTCTGCACAGAACCTGCGACCACTTAGGAGGCAGAGGTGTTTGGGCCTTCACCAATGAGGACAGGAAGGGCCAGAGATGCTGGTGAGTGGCGGGCGCAGCACAGCCTTCACCCTTCTCCAGGGAGAATCCAGGATGAACAGGAGGAAGGAGATGAAGCAGCTGCCTCCATAAACAGCAGGCACACTCTGTAACTCAAGGACCATTTTAGAGCTGGGAGACACAAGGCTGCCAACCTTCGTGTGCTGGTCAAAACGCTCAGAGAATAGTGGGGACGCCACACCTGTAGTCACGTGGCATGGACCAAGCCCTCAACACAAAACAGTTCCTCTTCAAAGTGGTTCCTTGCCTGTCCCAGGGGTGCCGCCACTGTGGACGCCCTTACTGCCTCCTACCTAAAACCAAGCCTGAGGTTCAGAAGCAGGGCTGTGGCTGGCTCGCTAGTACACCTTCTGCTTCGTCAATAAAGGGGTAGGCAAAGTCATTTTTGCCTTTCTTCTTCATGACAAAATGGAGTCATGCACCACAAAATGACATTCAGTCAGCAGTGACCACACAGACGGCGGATGTCCTATGAGATCATCGTGCCTAGTGAGGTCACAGCCCTCTAAGTGCGTTCTATGGTGCCTCGACAAGGGACCACACTCCTCAGAACCTGCCCTTTCCCTGAGCAGCACAGGGCTACAGGCTGCACCTGAAGGGAGGGTCTTGGAGGAGTTCGACTTACCTCAGGGGCAGGGGATGCAGCTCAGTGGTAGAGTGCTTACCTATAACACAAGAGCCCTGGGTTCCATCCCCAGCATCCGGGGAAAAAGAGACACCTTCAACTTATCCCGGCCTAACTTCAACAGAAAAAAATCTTCAGGTGGAGGCCACCCTCATCTCCCACTCATGCACAAACTCTCAAGAACGCAGACGAGAAGGGCACGTGAAATGCACCTGCTAACCATTTGTCGGTCAGCCAGTTCTAGTCCAGCGTCTCACAGCCAGTGTCTGAACACACATTGTGTGTATGCTGCACTCACCCTAGGTGTGACAAGCGTCAGTACTGCCCATGTGTCCTGTGTTTCCACCTCTCCTGCCTGCCTAACAGGTTTCAGAATCTTGGATACGAGCGAGACATCAGGGATCACCTCATCTTATCCTAAGTCAGAGGTCAGTAAATGTTTTCCACAAAGGGCCAAACAGCAAACACTTCTGATCCTGCAGGATGTACACGCTCCATCTCAACCAAGAAGTTGTGCCCCTCTTAACATAAAAGCAGCTACAACGACATGTACATGAGTCAGCATGGCTATGTTACCCAGCACTTTATTTTTTAAAAAACTTAAAAAAAAAAAACCAGGCATCAGGTTGGATTTGGCCCTGTCTTAGACACTCCTCTATGAATTCTTTTTTTTTTTTTCCTTTTTTTTTTTTTTTTTTGCAGTGCTGGGGATTGAACCCAGGGCTTTGTGCTTACGAGGCAAGCACTCTACCAACTGAGCTATATCCCTAGCCTTCTATGAATTCTTAAGAGGCTCAGATTTGAGCAAAAATTATCAGGCCAGGAATTAACTGCCTCCAAGTGAACCCATGTCATCTTCACATAAAAACTAATCACCACCACCATTAACTTGTCTCTGTGACCTTGGGAAAGCTTACAAGTTCTCTTCCATGAACACGAAACACAGTTCATGTGAGACATGAGGGCTAGAAACATGACGCAATCCCCTACTCCTCAAAGGTTCTAATCCAGTAAAAGGAACACAGGGACACACACACTGTGAAGTGGTAAGGCTTCAGTGAAAGAACCCAGGAACACAGGAGTCACAGAGCTTCCTTGAATCCACCAAAGGCTGCCTGAACCAGAAGGCGCCTGGGCCAGATGTCAGGGATAATAAACTGGCCTGGCCAGGGAAGACAAGTAAAAAGCTGTCAGAGATGAACACAGGGCTTTGGCTGCAAGGTATCCCCCAAATGCTCATGTGCGACACAACGCAGGAATGTTCAGGGGAAATGACTGGATTGTGAGAGTTGTGACCTAATCTAGTCACTGGTAAGAATTAACTGAGTGGTGACTGCAGGTGGGTTGGGCGTGGCTGGAAGAGGTGGGTCCCTGGGGGTGTGCCTTTGGGTCCCTGGGAGTGGGGCTCTCTCTGCTTCCTGGTCAATGTCCTGACCGTTTTCCTCTACCATGCCCTTCCACCCAGATGTTCTGCCTCACCTCAGGCCCATAGTAATGAAGTTGGTCAACTGTGCACTAAACCTCTGAAACTGAACCAAACTTTTCCTCCTCTACATTACTCTTGTCACATCTTTTGGTCAGAGTAACAAAAAAGTTAACTAAAACAGGGAGGAAGGTGTGCTCAGACCACACTGGATCTTACACATCCCAGAAGAAGAAGCTTCTAAAGTGGTCTAAGTAGAGAAATAACACAGATCTGCACTGTAGTCTGGGAACACAGAAGGTAATTTAAGGGAGACAGGACTGTGAGCAGGAATAACCAGGAACAATGTACTGTAATACTCTAGGGGGAGAAGATGCTGGCCTGAGTCAAGGAGTAACAGGAGAAGAGAAGACTGGGCATTCAAAGTCACCTGTCCTGCAGTACATACCTGGATCACCAAGGAGACCAGTGTGACTAGACTTGGTGAGAAAGGGACAGAACAACAGGATGAGAGTGGAGCAATTGCAGAGTCAGATTAGGTGCTAAGGTCAGGCTGAGGAATGGGGGCTTTTATTAACACAGCATTAGGAAATCAGATAATACTTCTGATTTGTACTTTTAAGATTGCCCTGAATGTTGGGTAAAGAACGAATGCAAAGAAGACAGGAAGGAGAGGAGACCTATGTTAGTCTAGTCAAGAAATGGGGCTTGCACTTGCAGGTGAGCAGCAGAGATGGAGGGAAATGGATGGACTTGAGATAGTGTAGGTCAGAGGTCACTACCGCCCACAGGCCAATCTAGCCATCATCAAGCCAAACCTCAACATTATCAGTTACACATCACGTATGGTTGTTTTCTTGATTGATAGCAGAGCTGGCAGGGCAAACCACATGGCACACCAAGCTGAAAACATTAGTTGGTCCTCTACAAAGATTTGCTGTCCCTTGTTTTAGACAGAGAACCAAACCGACTCACTCAGAAATTAAATGCAGAATTTAAATGCAGGAAGGAGTCGAGCAAGGCTCTTAGATTTCCTTTCAAAGCAACTGAGACAGTGGTTTTGTCTCCTGAGATAGCAAACACTAGGGAGGAACAGACTGGGAGAGTAGAAATGGAAAACTCCACTTGGATCTGTGAAGTGTGAAATATTTCAGACATGTAAGCACAGATTTTAATAAGGGAACAGCACATGTGAGAACAGAATCTGGGATAAACCTCAGAGCTGATAATACACATGTGGGAATAACTGGTTCACAGACTGAAGCCATGACACTGGGTAACATCGTCTGGGAAGAGACTGTCAAGGACACGACCCAGCACCCAGCCCTGAATCACTCCAACACGCAGAGGTTAGATGAAGAAAGGCGGCCTCAAGTAAAAATGGAGAAACCATGAGCCCGATGCCATGAAGGTCAAGCAGAGAGTGCCCCAAAGAAGGGCGCTCTGCCAGGTGCCCCAAGACCCAAGGAAGATGGCGACAGAGACCGATAGGCCCAACGGCACCAAGTCCTGCGGGTGCAGAGCCAGAGACATGGCAGAGTGCACACCTTCAACAACTGTCCAGCAGAAGACACTAAAAGTGGACAATGGAATGTTTTAGAGACATTCAAATGTACCACTGATCCAGAGACCAAGTATGAACTGAAAAGGGAATCCCAGGGGGTAAGAGATGGCCCGAGACCTGGCTGCAATGTGGAGACTGCTGACAGCTGTTGGGGACAGGGGAAGAAAAGAGTCAAGGACCTGCTACAAGGAGTCTAACAGAAGAGCAGAGGCAAAAGCCACAACCCAGAAGGCTGAATCCTTCACATAAACCAGAAATAAATAGCAAAAACAAACCCTGAAGGGGAAAAGAACCCGATTTCACAGTTACTACACTAGAACATTCAAAATTCCTACTTTTCAGCAACAAAAAAATTATAAATGAAAAAAAAAAAAATGTAAGGCCCCTTCACAGGAGACATTAACCAAAACTATCTGCTGTTTGAATGTTTGTGCTGCAAACTGAATTCTACTGCAACCCTGCTGGGAGCAGGGACCCTTTGGGAGGTGTTTAGATCAATGCCACACAAAAAGAGATTGGGGAATGGATTCACTCTCGTCCCCTTCCACCATCTAGCACTAAGGGTCAGCAAGAAGACCTTCACCAGAACCCACATACCAGTTTGACCTTGGACTTTCCACTCTCCGGAACTGTTGGGAAAATTTCTATTTCTAATAAATTACCCCATCTCAAGTATTCTGTTACAGAAGCACAAAACAGACTGAGACACCATCCCTGAGGAAGCATAGATGGGATTTAACTGTCTTAAATATGCTCAAAAACTAAAAGAAATAACAATGTTTTAACAAATAGAGAATAATAACACAAAGATAGAAACTATTAAAGCAAAATTTTGAGCTGAAAAGTACAAAAATTGAACTGAAAAATTCATTACAAGGTTTCAATAGGAGATTTGAACAGGTAAAAGAATCCACAAATGTGATAGGTCAGCTGAAACAGAGTCTGGGACACCTGCAAGATGGTAATCCCAGAAGGAAGGGGGATCGAAGCAGAAAGAATCCATTAAAAAAAATTGAAAACTTACCACATTTGAGAAAGACATGAATCTAGACATCAAAAAGCTAGACCATCGCCAAGATAGGAATCAAAATGGCATGCAAGAAGAAAATCAATTAAACACAAATGAGAGGGCTGAGGGTGTAGCTCAGTGGTAAAGCATTTGCCTAGCACACGCAAGGCCCTGAGTTTCATCTCCAGCACCACCAAACACAAACACACACACACACACACACACACAAATGAAGGCAATAATGAAGAGTGAGAAACAAAAATACGTAACACTCACAGAAAACATGGCAAAATGACAGAAGTGCTTCCTTAACAGTAATTATTTTAAATGGAAATGAATTAAACCCTCCAATTAAAAAGCAAAAGTAGCCAGAATGGAAGAAAAAAAGAAAAAAGGCATGAACCAACTCTATGTTACATGCAAGAGACCAGCTTTAGACCCACAGATACAAACAGGTTACGAGTGAAAAAAAAATGGAAAAATACAATCCATGCAAATAGTAACCAAAAAGTTCTGGGGTGATTATCAGACAAAACAGACTTTAAGCCAAATATGCTACAAGAAACAAAGGCCATCATATGTCAACAAGTTAATCCACAGGAAGACATAACAATTATAAACATACATGCATCTCTCAAGAAGACCCAAAATATATGAAGCAAAACTTGACAAAATTGACAGGTGAAATACAGTTTTACAATAACAGCTGGAAACTTTAATACTGCACTTTCAATAATGGACAGAAGAACTGGGAAGATTAATTAAGATACAGGGCTGGGGCTCAAGGCCTAGCATGCATGAAGCCCTGGGTTCCATCTCTAGCACAACGAATTAATAGTGATGATAATAACCACAGAAAGGGCACAGAGGCTGAGGCAACACCGTAAGGCAAAGAGACCTGACACACAGAACATCCCACCAAGGAGAACAGAGCACACGTTTCCAGGTCCACATGGAACACTCTCCAGGGCAGATCATGTATCAGAGCACAAAACAAGTCTCAATAAATTCTAAAAGATCACAAGTAGTCAGAGTATTTTCCCTGATCAATACAGATGGAATTCAATAGCACTGAAAGAGATAAGATACTTAGGGGAAAAAATTCACCAAGAAGGTGAAAGGCTTACACACTGAAAATTCAAAACACTGTTGAAAGAAGTTAAAGACCACCTAAATAAATGGAAGACACATTGTGTTCACAGACTGAGAGACGGATTACCAAGATGACAATGCTACCCAATACAAATTCAAATTCGACTCAATCACCCTATCAAAATCCTAACAATGGCTTGCTTTCTCTCCCCCTGACTCACTTTCTTTCTCCTCCTCACTTTCACACTCTTTCTTGCACGCACCCTTTCTCTTTCCTTTCTCTTTTCCTCTCATTTTCTCTCTTACCTGCAGGGAGACACTGTTTGCTTAATAAACTCCCTTATGTGGGGGAAAAAAAAAATCCTAACAATGTGTTTTGCAGAACTGGATTAAGTTGACCTTTGAATTCATATGCAATTTCAAGGAGCTCCAAACAGCCTCCAAGAACAATGCTGCCCGATTCACAGTTCCCAGTTTCAAAGCGCACTACACAGCAGTTATCAACACAGTGGGACACCTACATAAGCAATGCACACAGATCAATGGAGTAGCATAAAATGTTCAGAAATACACAAACCCACGACCAAGTGACATCTGACAAGGGTGCCAAGTCCACTCCATGGAGAAAGAAGTCCTCTCAACAAATGGTACTGGGACATCTGGCTAGCACATGCAAAAGACCAAATTTGGACGCTTACCTCACATCCTAAACATTTAACTGCTAATACTGCAAAAACATTTGAAGAAAACAGAGGGTGAATCTTCACTACCTTGGACTTAGCAAAAGGTTTACACACACACACACACACACACACACAACCACAAAACATAATAAACAGATAAAATGAACCTCATAGGAATGTAGAAGTTTTGCACATCAAAGAACAAGCTCAGAAAAGTGAAGAGAGAGCCGGGATGTGACTCAGTCAGAGCACTTGCCTAGCAGGCAAAAGGACCTGGGTTAGGACCCAACACCTAAAAAAATAAAATAAAAAGGAGGAGGAGGAGGAGGAGAGAGAGAGAAAAGAATACCTGGCAAGGTCAGCAGAGCACAGCAGGTGGACCAGAGAGGGAGGAGGGAGGGAAAGAAAAGGCCTGGCAAAGGAGACTGAGCAAAACGCCATGTGCGTGTACAGACACGGCACAACACCCCACCACTAAGGACAACTTCAAGGCACCAACAAAAACATGAATGAACAGCTAACCTCAAGAAAGAAAGCCTATCAAATGGGAGAAAGTGTCTGCAAATCTGAGAGGTGAAACTTCCCAGATAAAATCAAGACTCTCACAAAACTCAACAACAAAAAGACAAATGACCCGATTAAAAAGAGGGTCAAGACTTGAGTATACATTTCTCAAAGGAAGTCACAGCAGTGACAACAAGCACGTGGAAAAAGCTCGACATCCTAAGTCACGAGGGTAATGCCAGCCAAAACCACAGCAAGTGGGGGACAGCAGGTGAAAGTGGAGAACCAGCGGGGAGGCCTGGACACTGGAGCCCTCCCGTGCGGCAAGGAAGGACAGCCTGGTGCGCAGGCCCACCCGGCCTGCGGCAGGCAGCACATGCCCGCTGCGCTCCTCCCGTGCATGCACCAAGAGAACTGAAGACGTGCGGATGAACGCTCACGGCAGCGAGGGTCACCAGTCAGAAGGCAGAGTCGAGCCAACGACCAGCAGATGGAGGGCCAGCAAGAGGCGGCACTCTGGACTACTGGCCACAAGAGGAAGGAGACACCAGGACACTGACCCAGGAGATCCTGGGAAGACACAAAGGGGCACGCACTGCATGACACATTTATACAAAGCCACAGGAAAAGAAAGCAGATGGGGTGGCCACACTGCAGGAGAGGGGAGGCGACTATCTTAAGGGCAAGGGATTTTCTTTTTTTTTTTTTTTTTTTTTTGCAGTGCTGGGGATTGAACCCAGGGCCTTGTGCATGTGAGGCAGGCACTCTACCAACTGAGCCATATCCCCAGCCCAGGGATTTTCTTTACGATGCTGAAAAAGTTCTGGAACCAGTTGCAAGTAGTAGTCATCCAAGACTGTGAACACACCACATATCATTAGACTGTGTTCTTTAAAAGGGTTAATTTTACGTTACATGAATTCTACTTCAATAAAAAGGTTTTTGTTTTTGGGTGGGGGTTGTGTCTCAGTGGTAGAGCGCTCACCTAGCATGCAGGCGGCCCTGGATTCCATCCTCAGCACCACATAAAAATAAAATAGAGACATTGTGTCCACCCACAACTGAAACAAAAATATTAAAAAAAAAAAAGATTTTTGTTTTAATGTTAAGAGTTCACTGGAGGAAGGAAAAGCAAATTGAAGCAAAAAGACTAGCTGGAAAAAAAAGCAGAAAAATGGATCAGTGACTGAAGATGTGTAATAAACAAGATTTTGCTCTTTATTGCTTTTTCCATTGCTTAAACACAAATGATTCCAGAGTGTTTGTTTGCTTATGGGCAAAACTTAGCAGAGAGAGATGATGATGCAGGGAAGAGAGACACAATGCACAAAGGAACCCACTCCCTGACCCCACCACTGGGCCCAGACGCTGGTCTCTGAACCAGGGAAGATGGCAAAGATGGGGGCAGGGCACGCCCGAGCTCCCCTCTCAGGGTCTCACAAGAGACCTGGAGGAGGGGTGGGGGAAAGGGGTGAGGACCTCTAGGAGGGTGAGAAGGGGACCCACCAGGAGGGGAGGGAGGCTGCGGGTGCAGAGCTGAGCCTCTGGCCATGATCTGCAGGGCTCGGAAAGGCCACGGAGGTTCCAACCTGGCTTGTGGGCGGCCAACTGTTAGAAGGAGTCAGGGCGAGGCCAGCGAAGGTGCTCACCAGAGCACCAGGTCTACGCCAGGTGAGTGGGGAGCGAACCGAGGCGTTTCCACTCTCCAGCGAAAAAGGCTGAGAGCAAATGGGGCCCAGAGTGAGGTGGGTTCAGAGTTGGCCAAGGAGAAACCAAGGCCAGCGGCAGAACTGGCCATGGAGGTGTGAAGGCTGCAAGCCAGGGAGCGGGGCCACTCGCGCCACCACTCAGTCAAGAACAACAGGGGCAACAAAACACAGGTCAAGGTCTTGAGTTGCTTCTGGATGTACAAGTGACCAGGGGGCCAAAAGCAGCAGCTGTGGAGAGGACAGCAGGGACACGGCCTGCAGACACCAGTGTCAGAGGGACTGTGCATTCTGAGAATGATGAACGAAACCTTCGGAGTGTGAGGGAAGAAACAGTGAGTCAGCGTGACTTGAGATCTCCGTTTAAGTGACAATGGAATCGTTTATGTCACAGGATATGATCTGAGGAGTAAGACGGCTGGGACAATCTGACTCTCTGAGCCTCCATTTCCTAGCAATGCAGTGATGACGGGAGGGACAGGAAAGAGCCAACCCAATGTGCTAAACAGCAGCATGGGAGTCTGAGATCATCCACTGAACCCGAAGCCAACGAACTGGTTTCCGGGGCAGAGGTGATGTTCGCATCTCCAGAGGTGGAGGGAAGCAGCAGGCAATGTGTGGCAACGTACCTTGGTGTCCCCGTGACGCAAGGCGGCCCCAGGGTGAGGCGCTGGCTCCACGTCCTCAGAGCTGTGCTGCTTGGATTCGCACTTGCCACCACAGGACTTCTCTCCTCTCAGAAGAGCCTGCAGCCGGCAGACAAATCTGGTCTTCCAGGCTCTGAAGTCGGCTTCGATGCTGCCATGCTTGCTTCTGACCACATCGCAATCCCCGTCCCCTCGGGCCAGCACACGGCGAGCACCAAGCATCCAGAGCCACTTGTCAACATTCTTCCCAACCTGCAAGAAAAGAGAGAGATGGGCCAAACAGCATGATGAAGGCCGAAGGCCTTCAGACTGCCTCAGAGCCCAGGGCGTGTGGCGCTCACAGGGCTGCTGCTGCGGAAGAGGGAGCGGCAGGCCCTCCAAGTCCACTCTCGACCCAGAGAGGCCGCACTCACGTCATATTCTAACTCTCTGCATGAGCTCTGAACAAACAAATGATTTCAGTGGACAAAGTGCTAATAACAAAAAAGAAGTTAAAAACTGCCACTGTAAGTCCTGGTCAGAAGGAAATACTCATCAGCAAAACAAATTAGTTCCCAAAACATAACAAAACCTGTGGGGCCAAAGCCCAGTTAGTAATTGATTTGGCAAGGTAATCAATTTGGCAAGACTCATGATTTCAAATACTCAAATTCACTTCCCTTTGATATGAAGCAATTAAGCAGTTAAGCTGAGGCACAGGGTCAGCAGGAAGCACAGCCAAGAGTGCAAACCTCGAGAGCTTCCCAAGTGGCAAGGTGCTACATGAAATATTTACACACATGCATTTACTCATTCTTAGTCTAATGTCTTTGAAAACAGGGAAAATCTACACTGTAACACAACAACTAAAAAAAAAACAGATCAAAGCAAGTTCAGCCCCTAGCACCACACATCCCACCTGACACAGGAAAAGCCAGGCAGGGCCCCTGAGGCAGAGGCGGGAGCTCTGGCGACCTTGCAGAACCTCAAGAGTCGAGAGGCTCTGTGGCTTGATTTTTTTAAGTACAATCAGCAGGATGCAAATGAAAAGGAACCAAGTTAATTTCATTTCAAAAAAAGACATGAGAAAACAAAAATATGTAATATTTTACTACATAAAGGGCAGTGAATGTTTATTCTCTATTTTCCTTTAAAAATTAATGAGTTAGGGGCTGGGGAGATAACTCAGTTGGTAGAGTGCTTGCCTTGCAAGCACAAGGCCCTGGGTTCGATCCCCAGCACCCCAAAAAAAAAAAAAAAAAATTAATGAGTTAAAACTGAATTTACCTGTTTTAAGAGTTAGCTTGGGTAACAAAGGTGATGAGAAAGTCCAAAGACTCAATGATTTTTCTGTCTACACGGTCTCCAGGGAACAGGAAGCTCAGACTGATTGACATGAGTCTACCCTAGACACCAGATGGTGTGAGGTACGCTTTATTTGACAAAACAATTATGGACAACCCTCTATACATCAAGTTTGGGGTGGGGGTGGGGGGCTAGTGCCACCACAAAGAATAACATAAGAAATTTACTGTGAAGTAGCAAAGTCTGTAGATTATTTCATGTTCACATACATATGTAAGAGTTGTGCTGTTTTAATGGAAAGAGAATTTACACCTGTACTTTAACACAGACCCACCTTGTTGAAGTGGCTTGGGTAGGCAGAATTTCCCAGGCCAAACACAGCATATCTCATACCCTTCAGGTAAGTTCTGCCAAATCGAAAGTCACTGGATGCCTCTTCTAACCATTTGCAGAACCACTCTGCACCCTCGGTTGGCCGGCCATCAGTATACGTGGCAACCAGGAAGGCACAGACACTTGAACTAGTGACCTGACCAAGACAGAAAGTTTCAGAAGGACGTTCAAGGTAAAAATCATCCAAGAAAACATTCACGATACAAACGTTTCAGTGAAGAAGACCCTTTGCTAAAGGCTGGCACTCCTGTACACTATCTCTAAGGACAGGAGCACGCTCATACACACTGCTTATTCTCCAAAGGACCCCTGCACAGGGAAGCACACCAGCCTGGCTCCTGCAACACCTCTCCTGGCTCTTCTCCACAGACTCCATTCCAGTTTCTACACTATAAATTCCAATCACCTTTATTTTGTCACACTGGAAACAAAATCCCAGTCAGTCAGGGAAGAAAACACAGAAAGGTCTCCTAGAAATTACTCGAAAAAGTAATGCAATAAAAATTAAAAGTAAGGAGCTGGAGGTGTCGCACAGAGGCAGAGCCCAGGCTCCACACAACCTGGGTTCTGTCCACAGCATCTAAAACACAATTTTTTGTTGTTTGTTTTAATTTTGAGACAGGGTCTCGCTAAGTTGCTTAGGGCCTGTCTGAGGCTGGCCTCAAACTTACAATCCTCCTGCCTCAGCCTCCTGAGTCCCTGGGATTATGGGCCTGCACCACCACATCTGGCAAAAAAACAACTTTAAAATGTAAAGCAACTCCACACTTGGTCCCATCATCTACAAAGGGAAAGAAAGGAGCCTCCCAGCCCTGCTAGCCCAACACCTCAACTGCCTGTCTCTTCAGAGTTTCCAGCCATGAGGTCACACACTGGTTACATGCTCTAATGCACAATTAGGAACCAAAGTTGGCTAGTAAGTTTCCACAAATGATTTATAGTATATCCAAGTTCATCTCCACCTCAATATGTTTCATTGTGGAGCAGATGGACAGAGTAACAACCAGACATTTATCCAGTAAAGGGCTGGCCAACTGTAGCCCATGGGCCAAATCTGTCTTGTGGGGCTTTTTACTTTTGTTGTGTTTGTTCTGGTTTTGGAGACAAGGTCTCACTGTGTTGCCCAGGCCTGCCAGGACCCATGGGCTCAAGTGATCCTCCCACCTCAGCCTAGCGGGTAGCAGGAGCAGCAGTTCCATGCCAGGCTTTTTAATAAACTCTCAATGGAAGCACACTCATGTTTCCATACTGTCTGTGCCTTGATGGAAGCTGCATGGGACACTAAAGACACTAGCTTTGAGTAAGTCTGTCTCCAATCTAAGTGCTTAACACTAGCAGAATCAGAATCACCCGAAGCACTTGTTAAAAACAGGCCCACACCCAGGATGGAACTGGTGGGGCGGGGCTAGGACCTGGGAATCTGCATCTCTACCAAGTGTGCAGGAGATGCTGGCACTGCTACTGTGGCGACCACACTCTGAGACCACTGCTGTAAAGCAGTCTCCTCACTGGGCTTGAGTGCAGGGTGGGAGGAGAGAAGTGTTACAGGTAAAGCAATTAAACCCTCACTGATGCCCACTAATGCACTGAGGGCACCCAGTTAGAGACTGCTGCCCCTCCAGAGCCCACACCCTTCTGCTCTTGACTGATCTAGTCCACCTACCCAGGACCTGCACATGGCACACCACTATCAAAAACAGCCCTCCTTTGAGGAGGAGATTCAAAATACAAGGGAAGGCTGGGCAAGGTGGCCACACCTGTAATCCCAGCAGCTCGGGAGGCTGAGGCAGGAGGATGATCTCGAGTTCAAAGCCAGTCTCAGCAACTTTGTGAGGCTCTAAGCAACTCAGTAAGAGCCTGTCTCTAAATAAAATAGAAAAAAGGGCAGAGGACACGTGGCTCAGTGGTTGAGTGCCCCTGGGTTTAATCCCTGGTATCAAAAAAAAAAAAAAAAAAAGTCTTTCAAATTACAAGGGAAGGGGCTGGAGTTGTAGGTCAGTGGTAGAGCACTTACCTGGCATATGTGAGGCCCTGGGTTCAATCCTCAGCACCACATATAAATAAATAAATATATAAATAAAATAAAAGATCCATTGGCAACTAGAAAATATTAAAAAAAGAAATACAAGGGGAGGAGGGGCTGGGGTTGTAGCTTAGTGGTAGAGCACTTGTCTAGCACATGTGAGGCACTGGATTCAATCCTCAGCACCACATAAAAAGAAATAAATAAAATAAAGGTATGTGTCCATTTACAACTAAAAAAATTTAAATGTTAAAAAATAAAAAGGGCTATAAAAATAAAAGGGCTGTGATTGTAGCTCAGTGGTATAACTCTTGCCTCGAATGTGTGAGGCACTGCATTTGATTCTTAGCACTGCATATAAATAAATAAGAACAAAAATCCACTGACAGCTGAAAAATATTAAAAAGAAAAAAAAAAAAAAAATACAATGGAAGGAGGGAACGTCAAGCTCTCCCACCCCTACCTTGGCCCGGGAGCATCCAACCAAAGAGAAACAGGCCCCACACCAGGGCAGAATCACATCCTACACTACACAATCAGGGCTTGATTCATGCTGAAAATTTAACTGGCTGAAATCCCCTAACATGAAACAAATCAAATTTACTCTGAAGATTCTATTTATCCCAGATGTCAAGAGGCCAATTAAATTTAGAGTTTTTATTGAAGAAAAAATAAGATGACTACCAACCTCTTCTGCCAGATGATCATCTGGATCATAGTCTTTCAGATTAATAACTGCCACAGGCAGATCCAGGGAAGTCACTGCTTTGGCAAGAACCGTTGCAAATCCCTATTAAGAAAAAAATAAAATAAAATAATCCATGAACCAAACAAGCAAACTCCAGACCTGGTGTTCCCTGTGAAGGCCCTGCTGAGACTGAACCTGCCATGGCACACACAGCCTGGCGTGCCCGCTCTCTCAGGTGCCCTCCTGGAGGCCACCCCCAGGGTGGCACCACGTTCCAGCTGCTCCGCGCACCAGAATGAGACATGATGTGTGCGGAGGAGGGAAAACAAGCAGAAGCAGGTTAACGAAGAGAGCCCTGAGGGACTCCAGGCCCCACAGAACCGCGGACCGCAACACGGAAGTGGGAGCGGGAGGACAGAGGCAGCAGAGAACCAGGAAGGGACAGCCCCGTGAGGTCCAGGAGCTGAGGCGACAGCGACCCCCACCCCAGGCAAAACCCTTGCCAGCTCTTCCCCAAGCAGAAAAACCAAGGTGGGGAAGCTAAAGTTGCTCCCAGACTCTGGCACCCCAGGAAAATCTCCTCCTCCTCCCTACCTGGTAGTCCAGTACCTGACTCCCTGCCTGCCAGAACCGTCAGCTAAAACTGACTCATTTACCAGCACTACTATGCCAATTCTGGTTCTGGGCAAAATTACACAACAGTGACCTACACAGACATGGTCCTGGACCTCAAGCAGCCTGTGCTCTAAACAACTAGAAATGAGAAATAAACAAATATAATAGAACAAACTAGAAATGAGAAAGGAGCAGACCAGATGGTGATGAGCAGCACCATGGAGGAAAGAATACCCAGATGAGGGGAGAAAGTATGGGACTGGAGCCAGCAAGAGAGCTGGCATTTTTATAAGAGGGTCAGGACAAAGAGAATATTGAAAAATAAGTATTTGGTTTTGTCACCCAGTCCAGTGTATGCTAATGAGATGGCTTACTGAGGACCTCAGGTGGTTGCAGGATGGGTGCTGGTAGCCAAAAACACCAACCACTTGAGTAGGGATTAAACTCAGCACCCCCACCCCTTCAGCTGCTGAAGCCGAGTCTGATCACCAGTGGCCAGTGACTGACTCTACTATGCCTAGCTAGTGAAACCTGCAGGAAGACCCTGCAGCACAGCATGGGGGGCTCCCAGGTTGTAAAACACACTGAGGCGTGTGCTGGGAGGAGGCAAGCCCACCCCTGCCTTTCCTCCACAGGGCTGTTCCCAAGTTGTATTCTTTATAATAAACGGGTAAAAGGTTAAGTCAAGCAATTTCAGTATCATAAACAGTTCTACCTTAAGAACTACTCAAGTTCCTCCTGAAAAGGGATTGTATGAAACCCCAAATTTATAGATGAGACTTGGGCCTGGGGTCTCCAGTGGGGACAAAGTTGTGAACAAAGTCCTTAACCCTGTGTGATTTAATAACTCCTGTTACTTAGCATCAGCAATAGATACTGGTCTGGGAGAAGAGCAAGGATCTGTGGTCTCAAACACTGCAAGTGGCCTCAAAGAGCAAGTTAAGAGAGAGGTAGAGGGGCAAGCCAGGAGGTCATCCCCAGCAGCAGGATAAGTGAGTGCAAAGATGGAAAGGGAGAGGCAAGCCTGCCAAGAGATTAGAAAGGCTGGAGAAGCGAGGCCCAGGAGGCACGGTCAGAGTTCATGGGCAGTTACACCAACAGAAGAGCCCCCTTGGCCACTGAGAGGACACTGCCACTTAATCTAAGTGAGCAAGGGGGTCACTGCAGGCCTTTAAGCAGAAGGGTAACATGACTCTACTTAAGGTTTTCAGAGTGTCACTGCAACAATGGAGTGGAGAGTACACAGGAGTCAAGGGAGGGTGAACAGCACTGAATCAAGGAGGCCACTGGGGACAGGACAGGGTATGGTCACAAAGGAACAGCGCCCTGGTCCACTGAGGCACAAATTCAGGTGGGGAGACGTATTCAGAATCCGGATCAACTCTAAAAATAGACAAAACAGGACTTGCCGACAGATTAAATAATGTGGGCTCTAAGAGAAAAAGTGAAGTCAAAGGTTTTCATAGACTACAAAACTGGAAAGATGAAGCTGCCATCTACTGAAATGGTAAATTCACAAGTAGAATAGATTTGGGCAAGAGTCAGGAAATCTGAGCATCTTGATTCTGAGATGCTTGCTAGACATCCACATGAAGATGAAGCCACACCTATTTATCTCCATGTGTACAGCTGCTTCCACACTACATCAGCAAGTTGAGTAGTTGCAACAAAGACCATACAGTTGGAAAAACCCAAAATTATAAGTGAAATAAAATATCTGACTCTTTATAGAAAACACTTGCTAACCCATAACCTAGTAAGTAGAATTTAAAGCCTGCAAAAATAAGACCCTATGTGGAGTAAAGTGAGCACAAATCAACACAGTCTCAAGGACTACATTCTGAGACTCTGTAGAGTCAAGAAGATAAAGCAGGCTGAGAATGTAGCTTAGTGATGAAGTGCTCGCCAGGCACTCACAAGGCCCTGGGTTTGCTCTCCAGAGCTGAAATAAACAAATAAATAAATAGGGTGAGGGGTCAGCAAATGATAGGAAGGAAGACTAACCTTAGTAATGTAAATGGAAATAAAAACAAAGCACAACACACTAAAAGCTACTTAAAGAAAGGTTTTTAATTACTAAGAACTGGTCCTGTAGCTAATATGGCAAGTGAAATAAACCCTGAGAATTACTCAGCAGCAGGGAGTCTCCAGAGCACAATGAGCACATGTGCGCTGCAGACTAACTGAACAGCTCACAACACAGAGTAAAGAAACCAGAGAGCCAGGGCAATGAAGCACACCTGTAATCCCAGTGGCTCAGGAGGCCGAGGCAGGAAGATCACAAGATCAAGCTAGCCTCAGCAACTTAGCAAGTCCCTGTCTCAAAATTTAAAATTTTGTGTCAGGATCAGAAAGAGGATTCAAGATTGTCTGCAATTTTGAGCAAGATATTATAAAAATCGAATTAAAAAATGTTTTTGTAACTAAACACAAGATAGAGGAAATAAAACATTCAGAAAAGATTTGGAATGGAAATCCAAGAACCCAGGATGAAAAGGTTACAAAAAGTATGAGAGACTACTTGAGACATAAGACCAAGCAAAGGTCCAACTTCTGGCCAACAGGAGTCCCAGAAAGAAAGACAGAAAGTGGAAGAGAAAGAAATTACCCCTAGAAATTTGGCAGAATTAATGCACACAGTCTTCAAATCAAAGAGTATTCACAACAAAAATGGCTGAGAAAAGATGCAACCTATTCTTTCCAAAAATTTCCAAACATCAAAGACAAAGAAATGATCCTAAAAATTTCCAGAAATGAACAACAAAAAAAGTAATCTACAAAGAAATATGGACATTCATCTTCTCACCAACAACACCCCCCACTGGAAGATAACATAGCCATATGTCAAGGTTGTGAGGAAGAAGTTTTGAATAGTATTACATACTCAGTTAAATATGTGAAAGCAGAACAAAGAAATGCTCAGAGGGCACAGCTTTAGGTGGACGATGGCCGCCTGACCCATCCCAGTCACTGACATCTGAGGATTGTGTGAATAACTAGTATAAGGGTCCAAAACGTTTTTCCACTGTTGATACATCAAGAAACTCCACATAAGCAGGTTGTAAGTTAACAATCTTCAGAGGAATTAAAAATAAACAGCTAAAAAAGTTCTGGGTCAGTGGGGTGGATGCTCTCTGGAGGATACTTTTCATTCTGAACTTCCTTTGTGCCTGGATTTGTTACCATCTGCAAGGATTCATTTGTTTTTTTTTTTTTTTAATTTAGACACACACAGAAAGAGGCTCTGAACAAGATCTTTCATGCGTAACATGGAAAGGACTCTATTTCCGCTTCTGGTATGCCTTTTTGCCTTTCCTCAGGGTTCCCACCTGTGCTGCCTGAGGCTGTCCTAGAGTAAAAGACCACAAGGTGCTGATAACCTAAGACGTATCATTCTGAGTGACATCTACAAGAGGGCAGTGGAAACTCTTCAGTAGCATACAAAAAGGTGTCCTTGATTTTTTTTTATAATTCTTTTTCATTCCAGCCCTTAGAGAGAATTTTTTTTTTTTTTTTTTTTTGGATACTAGGGATTGAACCCAGGGGTACTCAACCACTGAGCCACATCCCCAGCCCCTTTTTTAAAATATTTTATTTAGAGACAAAGTCTCCCTGAGTTGCTTAGGGCCTCCCAAAATTGCTGAGGCTGGCTTTGAACTCACAATCCTCCTGCCTCAGCCTCGCACAGCTGGGCTTACAGGAGCACACCACCATGCCTGGCTAGCATCTTTTCCTAGAAAGCACTTAATAGCTGCAACCATCATAATGAAGAAGCAGGTGTCATTTAAACACAATAAGAAAATGTGAAGCGACTCCCAGCTTTGTGTATGTGGTACACATGTATTTCCATGTCCATCTTCAACATCTGATGTTATCAGAAACCAAGACACAATTGAACAGATGTGTGAACTGTGACAGTCGGGCCCACACTGCTCGCTACTGCTGTCACCCCCTTTTTACTATACCCTAGTTCTGGACCCACACATCAGTCAGGAACTGGAACTCTCTACATTGTGCTGAGGCAGAAGCAAACTTCAGAACAAAGACCCTTCATGACTGTGACCACCAGACACTATCAATCAGCTTTAACTGAATGCAAGAGATGAACCCACCCACCCAAGCCATCAGAAAGGAAAAATGTATGATGGAAATACAGGGGGAGGTGACTGAAGATAGGAGACTTACTCAGCCGAATGCCAAAGAATACATGTCAGAATTTTTCTTTAAATGTCAAGAAATCAAAGGAAAAGCATCATATAAAGTTCTCACCTTTGCTGTACCAGTCTGGGAACCATAGAAAATCTTCACTCCAGATACAAAGATTTGCTTCTTTGGAAGGGTGGTATAACCATTTGTCATAAGATCCTGAGTTGCTTTTGGAATAGATCTCTCCTGTGACTTCTTGACCTTGAAAGTAAACAAATGCACAAAATCCATCAAGTTTCAATCTTTTCCCAACTTCGATATGGATGAAGATTAACACAGATACTAACCCACTTTATTCTTTTCTCTTAATCTTTTTGGTTGCACCCCTCAAGTATTAACCTCTTAGTGTACCTAAGTCCTTTAAAGACGAGACCCACATTTTTTAAGACTAATGATTTCCATTCTCTCCAGGGAAAAGTTACGTTGGGGTTTCAAAACTACAAAGTCATTCCTTGGTATCCAATATCTGAGGGGATTTGGTTGCAGAAGCCCCCACCAATACCACAATCCAAGGATGTTCAAGGCCCTTACACAAAATGGGTTAGTACTTGCATGTAACCAAGCACATACTCCCATATACTCTAAGTCATCTTTAGATTACTTTTAATACCCAATACAACATAAATGTTGTATGATTAGCAGTTACACTGTTTTGTTTAGGGAACAAGACAAGGAACAAAGTCTGTTCCCCAAGTATTTTCAATCTACAGTTGAGTTAATCCTATAGAACCCAGAGACATTGAAGGCCAACTGTGCCTACTTTCATCTGCAATATGTTTTAGTGGAATAACAGTAGAAGCTTTTTTTGTGTGTGTGATCCTTAACTAGTGGGATGGAGAGCACTACTGCTGCTTAAGATTTGTTTTTCTTATAAAAGAATTTTTACCAGAAATTTTCATTACTAAAATCTCCTGTAGCTGGGTCTGGTGGCATACGCCTGTAATTCCAGTGACTGGGGGTAGAGGGTAGCTGAGGCAAGAGAAGCTTCAGCAATTTAGTGAGATCCAGTCTCAGAATAAAAATAAAAAGGAATAGGAATGCAGCTCAGTCGTCAAGTGCCTCTAGGTTCAAGTCCCAATGCCCAAAAACAAATAAAAATTTGCTCTAATTACATAATAAGACAATAACATACTCTAAAAACCTAGAGAAAAAAATTTTAAAATATTAGAAAATTTTTTAAAAAATTAAGGATAGAAAATAATAAGAGACCAGGAGGTCTGTGACAGACCACTTGGCTAGCCTGCACAACTGGGCCCAGGATTCAATCGCCAGCACAGAAAACAACCCAAAAAAAGGAAAACACTAGAGACCAAACGCGAATGCGATTGAAAACTCCTTTTAGCTTTTCTGTATTTTTCTGAAAGGCTTAGAAAATCTGCACTCTAAATTCTCTGTAAAACCTGACGCCAACATACCGCATTAAAAGGACAGGAAAAGAAAAGCGGCTCTGCTTGCCTTTTTTCCCACTGTTTTGGCCGCAAGCAGACTTACTGTTCTCAGTGGCGCGGAGCCTGGGACCCGGGGCCTCACCGTGCCCGGCAAGCGCTGCACCACCGGGCCACGGCCCGCCCCACTCACCTGCCTGCTGAGCACCTGGACGCAGATCCACACGCCGAGGCCGACAGCAAAGCCCAGGTACAGGTAGAACCTGCAGGTCCACAGCGACAGCAGAGCGGAGGCGGGGTCCCAGGCGTCGGGAGGAGCGTCTGCATGGAGAGCGACACGCGCGGTTCTGTTTAAAGCTGCAGGAGGAGCCCGCCCAGCCCGCACGTTCACCAGGAGGCCCGTGGAGGCCCGAGGTGACACGACGCCCGCGACCGGTCCCCAGGGCCGCGCCGCGCGCAGGGGGAGCGGGGAGCGCCCGAGGCCTAGGCCGGACGAGACCCCGACAGGCCGGCACTCGGGTCCCGCGAACCGGGCGGCGGGGCCCTGCCTATCCGCCTCGGAAGCACGGTGCCCGGGTCTCACCGGCGGCCTCCAAGGGCAGAAGCGGGTCGGGCGCCGCGGCAGCCGACGGCCCTCGAGGGCAAGACGCGGCTGCCTGCCCGGAGGTCCGCCCGCCTCCCCGCGCCTCGCCGCGCCCGGCCTCACCCATTCTCCTCGTCGCCCAGACCCTCAGGCCCGGGGACAGCTGGTCCTCAGCGGCGGCGAAGGCCCGAGCTCGCGGCGTGCAGAGGAGCCCTGTCGCTCACAGACACGCGGGGCAGCGGAGGAGAGAAAGAGGCGGGCCCACAGCACCCCGCGGCGCTGGAGAGGACTCCGGCCGCACCGGACCCTGCCCGGATTGGCTCAGATGGGAAGGGGGCGGGCCCAGGGGAAGCACCGCCCAGCGCTCCCGGCCATAGGGCCCAGGCAAGCTCTCCTGTTCCTGCTCGGATTGGCTCAGGAAGAAGGGGCGGGCCCCGGAGAAGCACCAATCAAAACACTAGGCGACTAAGTTTGGTGGAAGAGGGCGGGGGGAGAACCGAGGGAAGAGTATAAAAAAGACTGGAGGCTACGCTACATGCAGTGTGTTGACGTTTGGGTCCCAGTGCGTACCTGTTAGGAGATTCGGAGCGTCTTGGTTAATGTCGTTGGACGTACTGTTAAAGTATATATACTTAACTAAGGCTAGAATCATAGGATGATTTGCTTTAAAATACTTGAACAAAAAAGTGAGGAAGGAAATAAAACAAGCAGGCGAAGTGTCCCAATTTGTTGAAATAAGGAGGACAAGAGTCCATTGCTTTTTTAATTTTTCCTCTATTTTTTTTTTTCCTTTAGGCTGGGAGTGTACTTAAGTGGTGGAGGGCTTGCCTAGCATGTGCAAGGCCCTGGGTTCGACACCCAGCACCAAAAAAAATCCTGAATAAGTTAAAGTGGGCGTGACCCCTGAACTCCGCGGAACTATGCAACCACAGTGCTGCATTTCCACCCGGTCACTAAACTTAAGCCACTAGCCGAACAAATCTCACTCGCGGACGTAAAGCAAGTCGTAAAAAGTCGCAGCGCGCAGGCGTAGTAGCTCGCGTCCCCACCCGACGCGCCTCGCCGGACGCTTGCGCAGTGGGCCTGCGGGGTGTTCAGAGGCGGTCGCAGGCAGGCCTGGCCCGGCGGCGCACTCTGGGCGGTCGTTACGGTCGCGCGCGCCTAGGGTCGTTGGAGCTGGGTGCCGGTGGCCGCGAGGGCAGCCCTGGTTCCCGACCGCGATCCGTGAGCGTCCGCCATGTCCATCTTCACCCCCACCAACCAGATCCGCCTGACCAATGTGGCGGTGGTCCGCATGAAGCGCGCGGGCAAGCGCTTCGAGATCGCCTGCTACAAGAACAAGGTGGTGGGCTGGCGCAGCGGCGTGTGAGTGAGCGCGGCGGGCGCGGCGGGCCGGGCGGGCCGCCCTGGGAGGCGCGCAGACGCCCCGTGCCGAGCCCCGGGCGGCCTCGCCTTCTCGCGGGGAGATGGGCTTCCCGGGGCGAGCGTGCTCACGTGGTGCTCGCCTTCCCTCCCCAGGGAGAAGGACCTCGATGAGGTCCTGCAGACGCACTCGGTGTTCGTGAACGTTTCCAAAGGCCAGGTCGCCAAGAAGGAGGACCTCATCAGTGCGTTCGGGACGGACGACCAGACGGAGATCTGCAAGCAGGTAGGCCCGCCCGGGCTAGCTCGCCGCCGGCCCCCGGCGGGCGTCAGCGCGCACAAGAGTACCGGGCATTGAGCCCAGGGGCTCCACCACTGAGCTGCCACCCGCGGCTCTTTTTGATTCTGAGACAGGGTCTTGCCAGGTTGCTGAGGCCGACCCAGAACTTGTGGTCCTCCTTCCTCAGCCTCCCAAGTCACCAGGATTACAGGTGCACCAGCACACCCGCTCCCTTTTATTTTGAGACAGGGTCTCACTAAGTTGCCCAGGCTTGCCTTAAACTCAAGATCCTCCTGCCTCAGCTTCCCACCTTCCTGGGATTACAGGTGTGCGCCACTACGCCCAGCACATCATTTTTAATAATACAGAATGGAAATGCTTTTTGCCAGAACTTCCAAAAATTAAATATTGTAATAATTCCCTCATTTTGCCCAGTTATGTATTTTTTCAATTGTGGTATGCCTGAAAATCAACTTTCTTTGCTGAGATTGCCCTTTCCTCTTCCTCTGCCCTGTCTTAAATCAGTGAGATTTTTGGAACACACCATGAAATCCAGTGTATGTTTAGGCAAATCTCAAATCAATATCTGAATATCAGTGAACTGGAGAAGATGAAATTCAGTCTGTTATTAAGTTTTGTGGTCAATTAACAAATAGTGTGTAGTAGAGCAAGATATCATCTACTTTTTTCCCCCTCTTCCCAGTACGAGGTATTGGACCAGGGCCTTGTGCATGCTAGGCAGGCTCTCTGCCTACCTCTGAGCAATTCCTGTTCACCTCCCCACCTCCTTTTTCTTGAGGTATTGTCCCACTAAAGTGCCCCTGAAGCTTGGAATCTTCTTGCCTCAGCTTTCCTACATGGCTGGGATTACATGTATGCACCCATGCCTGGCTTGCTTTCTTAAACTTGTTTTGTTTTTAGATTTTGACTAAAGGAGAGGTTCAGGTGTCTGATAAAGAAAGGCACACACAGCTGGAGCAGATGTTTAGGGATATCGCAACCATTGTGGCAGACAAATGTGTCAACCCAGAAACAAAGAGACCGTACACTGTTATCCTTATTGAGAGAGCCATGAAGGACATCCACTATTCCGTCAAACCCAACAAAAGTACAAAACAGCAGGTGAGGAGGGGGTTGCGTTTTCTTTTTGTAGTGCTGGGGGGTGAATCCAGGACCTAGTGCATGGTAAGCAAGTGCTCCACTACTCAGTTACACCCTCAGCCCCACGTGAGCGTTTTTTAATTTCAAGACTTATATCCATGGGTATAAGTGTTCCTTAAAGGGATGGTTAAAACAAAGGGGCTGTGTGGAAGTCACCCAGTAGGTTTTGTGGGGTGGAAGGGACAGGGATTGGGTTATACAACAGGTAATTTGTTTAACTAAACTCAAATATACACAGGATTCCTATCTTCCTGTCCAAATCATACCTTTAAAGACAAAAGTTGGATTTTTGAAGGTCATTTTTAACTTAGACTTTTATGTTTATATATAATACATATACCATACAAGTCACCCTTTATAGATTGTACGGTTGAGTGGTAATTTATGGAGCTTTAGCACCTTCCTTGCTGCCCTATTTGAGACCATTTTTGTCATCCCCCAAGAAAAAGTCTGGGTCATGTAGCTGTCATTCCCTATCTCCCATGCCCCACAAGCCACTGACCACCAGTCGACTTTCTCTCTCTGGACTTACCTGTTCTGAACATTTCAAATAAATGGAATCATGCACTGTGTGGCTTTTCCAAGGTTTTTCAGTGTTGTAGGAGGGATCCGAACTTCATTCTTTTATGGCTGAACAATACCCCATTATATAGGAATATCAGAGTTTGTTTATCATCGGTTGGCAGACATTGGGTTGTTTTCACTTTGGGGTATCATGAAGACTGCAGCCATGGAATTTATTACAAGTTTTTTTTGTGTGGACATACGTATTTGTATTTCTCTGTACCTCAGAGTGAAATTGTCGGGTCTTCTGGTAACCAGGGTTAACCTTTTAAGGAACTGCCAGCACGTTTTGGCTACCCAGTTCACCACCATGTCAGGGGGCTCTGACATCCCCCTCCTCGGTCGTGTTTGCTGTTGTCACCTTCTCTTGGGGCCATCCTGGTGCCGCCTTAAGGGTTTGATTTTCCTAGTATCTGAATGTTGGAACATGTTTCATGTGCTTATTGATGTTTTCACTTTTTGAGAGACATATTTATTCAGCTTCCTTGCTTATTTCTTTATTGGTCGTCATCTATTGACAAAAGAGATCTTTAGTCATCCTGGATACTAGTATTTTATCAGATATAGGATTAGAAATATTTTCTCCCATTTTGTGGGTTTTGTTTTTTGTTTTTCCATTTCTAGATAGTGTTTTTTGAGGCAGAATTTTTTTATTTTGATAAAGTCCAATTTTTCTTTTTCTCTTTTCTGTAGTTAGTTCTTCCTATCATAGCCAAGAGACCACTGCCTACTGCCCTCATTCCGAGCTGCCTTGGTTGCATACTGAAGGAGTGGTGCCACAGCAAAAGTAAGGAAATGACACTGTCTTGACAGGCTTTGGAAGTGATAAAGCAGCTGAAGGAGAAAATGAAGATCGAACGTGCCCACATGCGGCTTCGGTTTATTCTTCCGGTGAACGAAGGGAAGAAGCTGAAGGACAAGCTCAAACCGCTGATCAAAGTTATTGAGAGCGAAGACTACAGCCAGCAGCTAGAAATTGTGAGATTTGGATATTCTTGGTCCTTGTTTCATGGTACCAACATAGTTTATTTTCTAGGCATAAGTGTGTAGTAGACATTTACACATTTCCAGAAGTATCATAAACAGAATTAACATATCAAGGTCTAAGTAGAAATTCATATGGATAAGCATAGTTAAGGTTTTTTATTTTTTAGTTAAATTGTTCAAAATTAAAATTATGTTCATCATGTTCATTTTAGATGAGAAAAACATGTTTTACAGTGAATCTTCTCTTATGGGGCAAAGAGAAATGAGACAAAAAGTTGGTCAACCTTGTTTACCACAAAACATTGTAGGGTTGTGTGTGTGTGTTGCTGAGGATTGAACCTAGGGCCTTGCATATCACTAGCCATATCCCCAGCCCTAACCACAGGACAGGGTGGAGATGGAAGTAGACCCCGTCTGCTGCCCTCCCTGTGGCTTGTCCATTGCGCACAGAACTGCAGTGAGAGAGAGACTGGAGAGCAGTGTTTGTCCTCAAGGAAATTAAAGTGAGTTTACTCTGTCCTGTTGCTTATCTGCATGTGGTAAACAGCTGTGTTAAATGTTTCAGGTGTGCCTGATTGACCCTGGCTGCTTCCGAGAAATTGATGAGCTAATAAAAAAGGAAACAAAAGGCAAAGGTTCTTTGGAAGTACTCAGTTTGAAAGATGTGGAAGAAGGAGATGAGAAATTTGAATGACATTCGTCAGTCTCTTCAGCTAGAAAACACTAAAGCAAATGTTTTTGTTTCTGATGGCACTGTTTTATTTCTGTGATTTGCCCAAAAAAAAGTGCTCAATTTGACGTTTTCGTCTTGTGTTAATGTGTACATGAAAAGACTTCCTACATGAATATAATGTGGGGATGATTTTGTTTTAATTTTAAATTGGTGTTCTAAACAAAAATGAAAACTCAAAGTACCTAAAGTCCAGAGGGTCATTTTGCTGCTGTCTCACACCTTTATAGCTTTCCAAAATGAAAGCTGCTTGAGACAACGCTTGTGGCCAAAAAGTTAAGTTTTGTATATCAAATAAGTAAGATTATTTGGGGAATATGTCTTTATGACAAAAGAGTATTTACTGGAAAAGAAAACTGTTTTGTTTCTACGTAATACAGTCCATAGGGATAACTATCGTGTCGGTGAAGCTTAGATGACGACTTCCTGATTATCTGAAAATAGGTGTGTGATGACTGCAGGACTAAGTGATTGTCATGAACATGCCGCCGTGACGTGGGTGATTCCTGGTGAAAGTCATTTATTTCTAATTCTTAAAGTTATAATATATATTAATACAGCTAAAATTATATGTGATCAATAAAACTACTGTTATTTTTATTAAACTGGCTTGTGTTTCTAGACAGCTGGCTAACTCTTTTTCTCTGTCTACACTAGGGTTGGAAGTTGTCAGGAGAATTAAATAAGCTGGTGCGAACAGGCCTATTCTGACAAATACCCGATAAACCTTAGTTAATTTGGGGGATGTAATTGAATTAAATTGTTTTATAGTATTTAAACCGATAAATGAATAAGGTGCAAGTTTTTAAAAATATTTGTCAAAAAAGATGCATGATAGAGTATAAGTTAAAGATTCACTGAAAATAAACAACCAGATGTATTTTGTTGATAGCAGTTTTTATTTTAGTTGAAAACAAAGAGCTCTTGGTTTGAACAGGTCCTGATTGGTGTTATAAGCACGCAGTTCCCTGCCAGTACAGGTTGTCAGGAGTGTCCCATTCAACCAGGAACACAGGCACACACCTCTAATCCCAGCAGCTCAGGAGGCTGAGGCAGGAGGGTCACAAGTTCAGAGCCAGCCTCAGCAAAAGCGAGGTGCTAATAAGCAACTCAGTCAGACCCAGTCTCTAAATAAAATACAAAATAGGGCTGGGGATGTGGCTCGGTGGTGGAGTACCCCTGAGTTCAATCCCTGATACCCCCCACCAAAAAAACCCTGCAGATTATAGAAAGATTTGAGGCATACATCACCCTGAGTTACAACAATAAAGTATTTCTTAATGAAATTTATCTATAGAAATTATTGTGTAAAACTTGAGTGATAACTGCCTGATTTTTCAGAGACACAGTGATTTTGGGGACCTCAGTAATTTTATTGAGCAAGCACTCTACTGCTGAACAACATCCCCAGTCCTAAAATAGTATTTTAAAAAGGAATTATCACTGCAGTTGGGATTTTACTTTGAAATAAAAAGTTAAAGGATATTATAGCTAGGTAAATAAATTGTTACAAATTAAGCAAAAACAAGTAGATGGATCTTCCTCCTGTGTTGGAGGGTGCAACTTGAAATATTCATTCTTCCCCTTCCCCCATAAGCATGCAAATAAATGTTATTCCATAAAATACCTATGAAAGGCTGTGTTCTCCCTTCAATTCCTGCTCTACCAGCTGTATTACAATGGCAAATTGCTTAACCCTCCTGAGCGTCCATTTATTTCCTCACCCACAAGGTGGCGCTGCTCAGGTAAGGGAGCCGAATGCCATGCCATGTCAGAACATAGGACCGGAAGCCGTCAGTATTCAGACAGGAGGAGCCGAGGCCACTTCAGTGGCACAACTGGTACCAAAATCCAGGCTCCAACAAGGACTTGCTGTGGCTGTTTTTAGGGACAAGGCTGTGTCAGTCTTTTGTCAGTTTTCTCACCTTTAAATGGAGAGAACACCTGATCTGTCTCAGTGAGGCTTAAATGACACCCCTACCTAGGATGTGAAAATAAGACCCATAATATCTCCAAAATGCTCCTGAGAAAAGGAAGCAAGAGTCCTTCTGAACCCTGCTTGTGGGGGAAGTGCCAACTGCTGGACAAAAACCTGAAGGGCTCCAAAAGTCTTGAGGTGTGTCCCTGGAGCTTGAAGGACACAAATAGTGCCTGCCTCTTGTCTGGATATGCCGAGGGCAGGGGAGAGAGAAGCTCCAGAGCAGCAGAGCAAGGCATCCCCCACAGAACCAGGGCACAGGTGGGTGTACCCTCAGGCCAGAGTGGGCTCTGGGGAAGGCAGCTGACCACAGGACCCCAGCACTAGAGAGGCCCTATGGACAGAAGCCCCTGAGAAGAAGACCACTCTGCCACTTGCCAGGACTTTAACAGAATGTTTCCAGGGAGAAACCCTGAATAAACCCTCTGGCTTCACTTGCTCTCAGTTGACTTTTTGCCTTTGCCAGGCGTGGTGGCAGTTCAGGACACTGAGGCAGGAGGAGCACAAGTTCAAGGCCAGCCTCGGCATCTTAGCCAGAACCTGTCTCAAAACATCACAAGGGCTGGGGGTGTGCTCAGTGGTTAAGCACCCTGGGTTCATTTCCCAGTACCAAAAAAAAAACCAACCTCACCAACTTTGGAGATCACACAGCTGGCACACACAGTCTCCCAGGCGCTCTGATGGTGGATTAAGACCACAGTGATCTCCTGAAGAGGGCTCCTGATTTCACTTGGGCCTGCAGGGTCCAGGGAGTAGCTGGACAAGATGAAAATGCTTGGCCTCTCTGTCTTCACATCATGTCTGTCTCCCCTGCTGCCTTGACCTTGGGGTCTGAGTCTACTCCCGTTGCAAGGTGAATGTCGGCCATTTGAGAAAGCCGTCCTCCTACTGCAGCTGCAGGAGGCAGGTCACTGGGAGCCATGCCCTGGGGGCAAGCACCTTGCCCTGGCTGCTCAGGCTCTCTGCTTTGCTCTGCCATGCCTTGTCACGATGTAATGTCTCACCTCCAGCCTGTGCGAGGGCTCGTCTGACTGGACTGAAACCCCTGAAACCAGGAGCTCAGGTAACTTCCCTCACGCCAAGCTGTTCTTGTCAGGCATTCTGTCACAGTGATGAAACCCAACACACTTACTGGGCTTGGAAGTTGACAGCCCGTCCTCCAGGTAAGAGGCCAGCCCAGCTGATACCAGCCTTATGAGGCCCTGAGCAGAGAAACCCTGTCAAGCCCTGCTGGACTCTGGCCTGCAGAACTATGCGATGGTAAATGGGTGTGGCTTTAAGCTGCTTAAAAAAAAAGCTTCATCCAAAACCATAACACAGGGTTTTCCTGACCCAGACTTACCCAGTCTCTCCCTCCCTCAAAGTCAGCTACCCACCGCCATGCCTGGGGACACCAAAGCATGAAAGGAGTAAAAAGAGCTGGCACGCAAGGCGACGCCCACGTTCCTGGAAGATCTCTGCCTATTCCCAGAAAACACATGACTGTCCTCCCCTTCACTAGCCACTCTCCAGCTCCATGTTGTTCCTCTCCTTTATTTGTGACCCTTCAGCTCCCCAGAGTGGAGAAGCTGATCTGCAAGCAAGGCTCTCCATTCCTTGGCCACTGAACAAAGTCATTCCTTCTCCCCACGTGATTCCCCGTGAATGAGCTTCTGAACCTGGGTGCCCGCACAGTTCCAGTTAGGATCTGGAATGCCCCTCACAGGCTCCTGTGTGCCAGGCTGGGTCCCCAGCTGGTGGGGCCACTGGGAGGTGGCAGAAACGCTAGCAGGAGGGGCCTGCTTGGAGGAAGTCAGTCATAGGGTATGACCAAGGATGTCCTGAGACCCCAGCCCTTCCTCTCCCCTCTCTGCTTCCTGGCTGGGATGAGGTGAGCAGCTCTGCTCTGCCATGCCCTCTCCACCATGACGTTCTGCCACAGGGCTGATAATAACCAGGGAACCAGCTGACCATGCACTGAAACCTCTCAAACTGTGAGCCAAAATAAATCTTTCCTCCTTTTAGTCATTTATGTTGGGTATTTTGTCACAACAACAGAAAACTTACTAACACAGCACCTCTGCCCTCAGCCTTCCAAGTTGCTGGGATTACCAACATGCACCACCATGCCCAGCCAGAAGAGGAAATGTGTACTGGGCACACAAAACTGAACAGGATGACTAAGCAGTGGTTTTGGCAATTCCTCTTTAAAAGACAGAAGTAGTAGAGGGCTCTGAGTCTGCAGTGTTGCCTCCCAACGAGGCAGAAGAGAGTGGAGCAGCACGGCTGGAGAGGATGCCAAGAGCACCAGGCCACATGTCCAGTCAAAATCTTCCATGGACTTTTATGTGCACGTGGCAAAATACACGAAACATAAAATTTACCATTTTAACCACTGTGACTTCTTTCAGTGCTGGGAACTGAACCCAGGGCCTCCTGTACGTTAGACCAGTGGCAAGTGCTCTACCGCTGAGCTACCCCAGCCCACTTGAACCACCATAAAGCATGCACTTCACCAGCATCGTCATTCAGTGTTACGCAGCCATCACCACGTCTAGTTCCAGAAGATTTCAGCACCCCAAAGGAAACCCCATCCACAGCCACTACAGTCACACACTCTTGCCCCGGTAACTGAGCTACTTTCTCTCTCTATGCATCTGCCTATTATGAATATTTCATATAAACAGAATCATGCAATACGTGACCTTTTGTACCTGGCTTATTTGTTTAAGTCAGTTTTTTCATTGCTGTGACCGAAAGACCTGATGAGAACAATTTTAGAGGAGGAGAAGTTTATTTAGCAACTCATGGTTTCAGAGGTCTCAGTGCAATAGCCAACTCTGATGCCCTGGGTCCAAAGTGAGGCAGAA
The DNA here is from genome assembly GCF_902686445.1 of Sciurus carolinensis. Taxonomy (NCBI): domain Eukaryota; kingdom Metazoa; phylum Chordata; class Mammalia; order Rodentia; family Sciuridae; genus Sciurus; species Sciurus carolinensis. The sequence continues at coordinate 725,411 of NC_062230.1, read as the reverse complement.
TATCATGGTAGAAAGATGTGGAAGAGGGGAGAGAGGAGAGGAAAAGAGGGAGAGAGACAGGGAGAAGCATGCACACTAGCTCTGCTCATCAGGGACAAAATATAAATCCCAAAGGCAAGCCCCAATGACTCCCTGCCTCCAGCCATAACCTATCTGCCTACGGTTACTGCCCAGTTAACCCATATCAGCAGATTCATGCACTGATTACGTCAAGGCTCTCATACCCCAAGCACTTCACCTCTAGTGTTTCTACCCTGTGTCTCCCATTAGCTGTTGGGGCACCTCACATCTGAACCACACGCATGTTCAACCGATCATGTTTTCAAGGTCCCTCGATGTTGCAGCACACGTCAGTACTTCATTCTCCTTTATAGCTGACCATACTCCGTTGTACAATATGCCCCTTTTGTTTATCCATTCATCCTTCGATGAATGTTGGGTTATTTCCATCTTTTGGCTACAGTGAATAGTACTGCCTTGAATATTAGTATACACGTTTTAACTTGTCCACTAGTTTTCAGTTCTTTGAGGTATTTACCTAGGATTTGAATTGCTACATTATGGGCTGAGCTATTTACCCCATAAAATGCATATGTTGAAATATTAATCCCCCATACCTCAGAATGTGACTGCATTTAAGATAGGGTCTTTAAGGATGGAAATAAATTGAAATGAGGTAATTATGGTGGGCCTTAATCCAACATGACAGATGTCTTCATAAGAACAGGGAATCTGGAGTCAGGTACAGGAAAGACCATGTGAAGGCACAGTCTTCAGAAAATGGCCCTTTACAAGTCAAAGAAAAAGGCTTCAGAAGGAACACACCCTGTCAACCCCAATAGACTTAAATTCCTATTGCTCAAGCCACCCAGTCTGTGGCACTTTGTTATGGCACATAACAAAACAAACCCCACACAGTAAGTCAGGTGGCAATCCTGTGTTTAACTCATCCAAGAGCTACCATACCGTTCTTGGTGCTACACCTCGGCACCTTCTGGACGGTGGTTCAGTGCTATTTGACTGAAACACGCTCTACCACTGAAAGGGTTGGAGAAATGCTCCCGAGAGCTAGGGACTCCCCTCACCACACGTGGGCTCACAGGAGCTGCCCCTCGCCAGACCCTGCTGGCCTGCTGGGTCTCTCTGTCCAGCAGCTCTCAATCCGAGTGCGACTTTTCACGCGCAAAGCTCTGATTCGAGTTGCCTACTCAGAGAGGAAGTGCCCGGCAGAGCCCATACCCATTCCGGACAAGAACAACTTAGAGGAGAAAAAGCATATTTGACTGTTTCCGAGATCTCAGTCCACCGGCAGCTGACTCCATGCCTCGGGGCCCAAGTGAGGAAGAACCTCGTGGTGGAAGGGCACAGAGGACGAAAGCTGCTCAGGCTGGGGCACCAGGAAGCAGAAAGAGCTCTGCTCTCATCAGGAACAAAATGTAACCCCAGAGGCAAAGGCAGCCCCGGGACCACCTCCTCCAGCCATAGCCCACTGCCTGCATGCAGTCACCACCCAATCACTCCCTATCAGAGGATCAATGCACTGTTAGGTCAAGGTTCTCATAACCCAATCACTTCACCTCTGAACTTTCTTTATATATATATTGTTTTTAAGTTGTTGATGAAACTTTATTTTATTAATTTCTTTTTACATGTAGTGCTGAGAATTGAACCCAGGGCTTTGCACATGTGAGGCTCTACCACTGAGCCACAACCCCAGCCCCATCGCCTCTGAACTTTCTCGCACTGTCTCACACATGAGCTTTTGGGGGACATCTCATATCTAAACCATGACATCATCATTATCTCTTACCTTAGCCAAGCCCATGTCCTTCCACAATCAGCTGAAGTGCTTTTCACAAACTTTGGCATTCACAGGACCAAAAAGTGAAACAGAGAGCTCCAAACCTTCCTCATACCCAGAATAAAAGTTATCTCATGCCAAGGGCAGATGCCAAGGAAATTAAGACTGGCCTGTCCCCTGAGTAAGCACAGCCTAAATCTCTGTATGCACATCACCTGGCTTTTGTCTCCATAGACTGGAACCACTTCTGTGGGACCAGAGTAAAAACAATCTAACTGCTTCTCCCCTATTAGACCAAACTGCACAAAATTCACTTTTCCTTTCTCCGTCTTTTGCCAATTTCTTACATGGGCAGGCAACAGAATCCAGCCAGCTCAGAGAATAGCAGGCTCCCTGGCCTGGGCTGCCTATAACAAAAAGTTAAAAATTCCACAAAACTCCACACTAACACAGTTTGACAACAGTTGTATCTCTGCACGTTACACAAAAGGAAGCACATCAGAGGAAATGTTCGTTCTTGAGACCCTCTTGAGGCTGAATCATTGCCTAGGCCAAGCTCTTTGTAGAGTTCAGAAGCTTGTGAATTTCATTTTCTTTCACTACAAACTAAATTATTTTATAGCACAGGAAATGTTTTTTAAAAAAGGCAAGCAAAATCTTTGGGTGCTAGTAATTTGGCTGACAGCTTCGAATTTCATGATCTCCTTCTTGAAGGGACACCCACACATGGATCTCTTATTTCCTTTCACAAGAGGCAGCTCAGCTCCCTCCATGTGCACACAGTCGCCAGGCAGGCGAACAAGGGGAGGGTCTTCAAGGTGAGCATCTGTCAGGCTCAGTCTCCAGGCAGGTTCAGAAGAAATGTTCTTGAATGTTTGGTAGTTTTTAACATTAGTACTTCTACTTTAGGAACAACAAATGGTGTAAAATCAAAAGTGGAGAAGGGATTTCTGAAGAGAATCAACTCATGTTTTTCCTAAGCCTCCCTGTACCTGGCCTCTTGGGGGTTTGTTTGCTTTGCTGTGTTTTACTGATACTGTTCCATGGGACTGGGGATGGAACCCGGTGCTCCATCTCCGAGTCACATCCCTAGGCCTTTCACTTTGAGGTAAGTCCTCACTGCACTGCTTAGGACCTTGCTAAGTTGACTAGGCTGGCCTTGAACTTGTGAGCCTCCTGCCCCAACGTGGCAAGGAGCTGGGATCACAGGCCTGTGCATCACTGTGCCCATCTGGGATGAAGGCCCTTCAAGGGACTTGGTAAGCTCAGTTCCTACTACCATGAGTCTGCCCTCACATGCTGCCCCTTTCACCAGTGCTTCTTCCCTAACGTGAATCAGCACATGGCCTGATCCTGGATACTGCAGCTTCCAAGAAGGAAATATCTTTTCTTTATAAGATATTTTGAGTATTCTGTTATAGCAACAAAAAACAGACTAAGAGCCGGATGTGGTGGTGCACACCTGCAATCCCAGCAGCTCAGGAGGCTGAGGCAGAAGGATCTCAAGTTCAAAGCCAGCCTCAGCTACTTAGTAAGGCCCCAAGCAACTCAACGAGACCCTGTCTCTAAATAAAATATTTTAAAAGGGATAGGGATGTGGCTCCGTGGTTAAACACCCCTCGGTTCAATCCCCAGTACCAAAAAAAAAAAAAAAAAAAAAAAAGAAGGCAGACTAAGAAGCACTCCTAGAATTGATTTAATGTATGACATAGGAGCCAAGTGCTTGCTTTTTTAATAGAGTGGGATTTATTTAAGTGAGAAGAGACAGAACTCCTGGGATGAGAGAGGGGGTAATCCAACCCCCTTTTTTTGGTAGAGCCAAGTATTTTTCCTACATGGATAGTTAATGATCCAGGACCATTTACTAAAAAGACCACCTTATCAGTCAGCATGGTGGTGCACACCTGCAATCCCAGCAACGCAGAAGGGTCTCAGTTTGAGGCCAGCCCCAGAACCTACATGAGACTCTATCTCAAACCAAAAAAAAAAAAAAAAAAAAAAAACTGATACTAAGACATTTGCCCAACCCAGGCCACAGTTAAGAAAAAGTCACTCAGTAAAAAGCTGCTAAAGAGTAGAAGAGAGAATCATCCCATAATAGGCAGACACACCAACTATATGAAAAGCATGGGGACAAGCCCTCCAGTGGTTCACAACACAACAGACCCCACCAACACCACAGTGGAGGAAATGCCAGGAGAATGCAGAAGTGTAAGGTAAAACGTTCGGGGGAGTAAAGAAGGTCTGAGGAGGGAGCAAGAAAAAAAATCAGAGGGAGTGAGAGGACATTTCAACAAAGAAAGTTCCTGAAAAGGAACCAAACAAATCCTGGCACTGAAACTCAACATATCCAATTATACCCAGTTGATGGCATCCCCAATAGATCAGACCTCACAGAAGATTGAATTTCAGACCTAGAAGACAAAGCTCACAATCTTGAAAACAAAGGCAACAAAGAAAACACGAGAAGAGACCAGGAGCAGGATATACAAGAAATCTGGGAGATTTCATTGAGATAAACTGAAGAATCCCTGGCATGGAAGGAGGCACTGAGATGCAAACCAAAGGAAGGCACAATCTGTTCAGTGAAATCATATCACACAATTTTCAAACCTTAGGAAAAAGATGGAAATTCAAATACGAGAGGCATTTAGAACCCCAAATTGACAAGATCAAAAAATTCATAACACGTTATAATTAAAGTGTCTAATATGCAAAGAATTTTGAAAACTGCAAGAGAAAAACAGCAGGTCACATTTAGAGGTAAACAAGCAGACTTACAGTTATCTCTCAACCCAGACTCTAAAAGCCAGGAGGCTTGGAATAATATATACCATGACCTGAAAGATAATAGCTGCCAACCAAGAATACTATGTCCAGCAGAGCTATACTGCAGAATTGAAGATGAAATAAACCTCCCATGATAAGCAAAAACTTAAAGAATTTATAACCTCCAAGCCTGCACTATCTATAAAACACACTTAATGAAATACTACATGCAGAAGAAATGAAAAGTAAATGCAAAGTCAGTGACTGGATGAATCTCACTAGAAGAATGGTCAACTGAAGGAGAATCAGGTTTGAATTACACATTAAAAAATATAAAAATGACGAAATAAAAATTATGTGTATAATAACACTGGACATAAATGGTCTCAACTCTCCAATCAGGAGATGTATATTGGCAGAGTAGATTAAAAAATAAGACTTAACCATATGTTGTTTATAAAAGACTCACCTTATAGGGAAAGATATATCCACAGGTTGACGGTAGAAGAATGGGAAGTACACCATGAATAGACACAAAAGCACGCGAGCAGCTACTCAATTCAGACAAACCAGAAATCCAGTCAAATTTAATGAGAAGAGACAAAAAAAGGTCACCTGATGCTGGATAAGGGAATCATCCAACAAGATATAATGACTGTAAATATCTATGCCCCAAATGTCAGTGCACCTATGTACATGCAACAAACCCTACTCAACATAAACAATCAAACAGACCCCAACAAAATAAAACTGGGTGATTTGCACATACCTCTCTCAGGAATAGGGAGATCATCCAGACAAACATGAAGTAAAGGCTCTTCAGAACTAAGAAAAACTGTGATCATATGGACTTTAGCCTTCTCTATTTCATCCATCAACACCTGAATTTACTGTCTTCTCAACTGCACAAGGAACCTTCTCTGAAACAGGTCATATTTTAAGATGCAAGGAAATTCTTAGAAAATATAAAAAATAGAGATGATTCCTTGCATCATATCAGATTATAATGGAATGAAGTTAGCAATCAATAACAAGATAAAAATGATTTTAACACAGGGAGATTGATTATTATGCTTTTGAACAAGAAATGGGTCATGGAAGAAACTGGAGGAAGTTTTAAGTGATTGGAAACAGCAGTGATACCATGTACCAAAATCTCGGGGCGAATGAAGGCAGCTCTAGGGAAGTCTTGGCAATGAGTGCTCGCATTAGGAGAAAGAGCAGACCTCCAGTAGATAGTCCAGTTCTAACCCTTAAGACCCCAAAGAACCAAGAACAGACTAGCTCCAAAATCAGAAGGAGACAAGAAATCATTAAGATCAGAGCCAAAGTTAAGGCTCACTTATAAAGGATCAATGCAAAAAAGTTGGTTCTTTGAAAAGATCAGAGATGAAGAAGGAAAAATTACCACAGATAATTCTGAAATTCAGAGGATCATTAGGAACTATTTTGAAAATTTATACTTCAACAGACTGTGAAATCTAGAAGACACAAACTTTTAGACATATATGACCTGCCCAAATGGAATGAGGAAGCTTTCATTATACACCTAAACAGATCAATATCAAGCACTGAAACTGAAGCAGCAATTAAAAGTTTTCCAACAAAGAAAAGCCCAGGATCAGATGGATTCTCAGCTGAGTTCTAACAAACCTTTTAAAGAACTAATGTCAGTCCTTCTGAAAGCATTCCATGAAATAGAAAGGGAGAGAACGCTCCCAAATTTATTCTATAAAGTCAATATAACTCTCATACCAAAACCAACAAAGGTACATCAAGGAAACAAAACGTTAGAACAATCTCCCTAATGAACATGGACACAAAAATCCTTAATAAAATATTATCAGCCAGGCATGGTGATGCACACCTATAACCCCAACGACTTGGAAGGCTGAAGCAGGACTGTGAATTCAAAACCAGCCTCAACGACCTCATGAAGCCCCAAGCAACTTAGTGAGAACTTGTCTCAAAATTAAAAAAAAAAAAAGGGGGGGCTGAGGATGTGACTCAGTGGTTAAGCATACTTGGGTTCAATCTCTGGTACCAAAATATAAAATAAATATATATAATGAATCCAAAAAATAACACCAAGAAGAGTTGGAACTGAAATACAGACTGACAAATTCTCTCAGCCACTCGTGTGGCTTGAGGTGTAGGTAATGACAGCATGATGCTATCACAACTGCAAGCATTTTAAGTTCTGTATTTCATGCCTCCATGTTTATACACATTTTAATAGGCACATGAGGGGCTGGGGTTGTGGCTCTGTGGCACAGCACTTGCCTAACACATGTGAGGAACTGGGTTGGATCCTCAGTACCACATAAAAATAAATAAATAACAAAGATATTGTGTCCATCTGACCAAAAGTTTAAAAAACAGGCACATGATTCAGTGCTTGTACATAACGTTCTAAGCATATTTACATCTATTGAGTGTAATAAAATTCATCACCACAGAGGTGTGAGGTAAGATCCCACTGGCCTTGAAGATCCCACATTCCTACTAGTCACTGTGTCAGCCCAAGACTCTCACACGGAGCTGGCAATCCCCAGAAGTTCCCACTTGGTCTACAGCTGTGTCGAGCAGCTCTGGGGCTGACCTATCAGGACCAGAACTCGGCACGTAACTCAAGACTGTCCTGCACTCTCTGGCAGGGTCAGCCTGACACCTGTCCTGCGCTGGCCTCAAGGCACTGGCACTACCACAGGGGTTCAAAAGTCTAAGGATGACTGACCTGCTGGCCATCTACATCTCATCAGGGAGGCCATGAGAAACATCGTCTTCCAGATAGTTTGATCTGGATGATGGAGCAGATCACTGGTGGAACTGTACCCTTCACCTTCCATTTCTGCAGGGACCAAAGTTAGAAGAGTATGAACTCAAGAGCGGGCAGGGCTTGTGAGCCTGGGGTGTCAGGTGAGCAGGCTGACTCCTGTCCTCCACACCTACAGCTAACACTTATCAGACACAGGCTTCCCATGTTTTAATTCCTCTGATCTCAAGAACCCTAGGAAGTATTACTTCTATTTTTTCACAGATGAAGTATAGAGTACAAATGAGAAAACAGTCAGTGCCAGATTTAAAACCCAGGTGAATCAGCTGTCAATCTTAAACCCAACCTCCTAACCAGTATGTTCTCCTGCCCCTGCAACCCAAAGACACTGTCCATGACCTGGGCACCAGGGAGAAAGCAGCACTGCCTGCTCCGGATAGGGCATGCATGCTGCAGACCCCTGAAAGCCACCCACTTATTACAGCTCATTTGGATTCTGGCAGTACCTCCAAGATGCTCTTGGTCTTGCCTAAATTTTTGACCTCTCAGAGTTCAACCCAGGCCAAAAAGCTCTAGTGTCCCTCTTACTGAAAGGCACCCATCCCACGTTCTCCAGAAACTGCAGTCCTGGCTGGCCCCTGGGTTTTCCACTTAGGCCTATCTCCAGTTCACATCACTGCCGTCTCAGGAATCTCCCAGCACATGCGACCCCTGTGGCAGGTTTCTGACAGGGTGGACCACCTTCCGGCCACAGGTACAGGCTCACTTCTCTGTCTGGGTATGGCTAAAAAGCACAGGATGGGCTAAGACCAGTTACTGTCGCCAGGGCACTCTGAACGCTTCCCGGGGTGCCACAGAGGAAAGCACAGGTAAGAATACTTGTCTCCCAGTTTCAGTACCTGCGGTGGGGAGCCTGGCCTTCCTGAATGCCAGAGGGACCTGGGCAGGGCCTCCTCCTGCACCTCTTCCCTCCTGCAGCAGGGTCAGTCTCCTCCTGAAACTCAGCACTGTCTTGAGGTACAGGCTGAAGCTAGGCTAACCAAGGAGGAACAGCTATTGAACACAGGCAGGTGGCCCAGGAGGGCCATGGGGTGAGAGCAACTCTAAAGGCCTGGGATTGGCGGAAAGTCAGAAGTTGAGGCAACAGGGAACCTTTCAGTCTTGAGCAAAAGGTTGGAGTCTTGATTTTCAAGTAATGCCACCACCAGAGGACACACTGGAAATTCGAGGAGCTCCTGCTCATCATTGAGTATGTCCTGCTCCTAGAAAGTTAACACTGACAACACAAAGGTATGTCACATAACAACATCTTCCAGTCTTTTCCAACATTCGTGTAGACATAAAAAAAACTTTATAGTCATTTGCGCCTGGAGGCTAACTGTATTTTGTACCAACTATCTTTTGCTCATTTTAAATATACTGTGTTTTCCAGGAATGCAAGTAAATTGAGGGAAGAGTATACATGTTTTACTGTGAAGATTACAAAAAAATACAAAAAAAAAAAAAAAAACAAAACCAAACCCCACTCGAGCAATGCCGTCACGGAAGATGAGTGGGCTATGCAACCCGACCTGCAGGCACAGCCGTCCCAGTCGCAGTGACTCAGAGGCAAGAGCATCTAACCCCTTCGTCATCACTTGGTGGGTGACCTTAAGATAAAAAAGTCTTCAACGGAGGAGACTAGGACTAATTCAGTTACACTTAAGGGAAGGCCAAAGGATTCCTGATGCCCCAAGTGTGTCCAAGTCTGGCCCCTAGAGTAGGCTGGAGCAGGGCAGTAGCAAGGCAAGAGGCTGGGCCAGAGAATAAGGAGAGGGGTCCTGCTCCAGGGAGCAGCCCACGCAGGGCCTGTCACATGCACTGGAGTGGGACATGGCAGGGTCCACCATGCAGAGAGCAGAACCCACCGGGCTTCTGAGCTGGTTATCCAGTTTCTCATAGACGAGGCCTGTGATGTCCAGCCCCAAGGTCACTGACATGCTGTCATGCAGACACCAAGATCTAGTTGGAGGACAAGGATGGAATGAAGAGCCAAGTGCCTTCGGAAAGGTTTCCAGATCCAGGATGTGAGGTGGGAGCTGGACTGGAGATAAAGGGGTTGGGGAGTGATGAGAAGTTTGGTGGAAAGAACATGTAAAGGTGCAGAAATTTTAACTGGGAGCATTGTGGCCAGTTTCTTCTCTTTGGATTAATGGCTTCCTCATCTTTAACACAAGGTTTGGCCAAGTCTCCAAGACTTAGAAAGACTGCAACTTGCTAAAAATGACAAAACTAATTCTTGACAGCCAGCATGTAGGCTTTCGTACTCAGAAATCTCTCAACTAGCTGTAACGGGTCTCAGAGACAATCTAAGTATTTCTGAAACCACAGCTGCCATACATTTGTGTACCTTGCAATCAGTTTAGTAGTCAACCCGCTTTTTAATAAAACAGAAAGGACAAGTTTTAAAACTTTCAGTGCGTGCCATACGTAGTGAGCATGATTACCATTTCATGACGTAGGCTTCAGTTATACACATCCTTCCAGGGGCTGGTTCTCATGAACCTAATGGGGGATTAAGAAGCCATGGCCCAGGCAGCACCCGTTAGGAATAATAAAGCTTGAGGGAGCTTCTCTTTGCTTTGTCAGTTTCCATGTCCCAAAAGATAGCCAAAGACAACCAAAGGCACTGTCTGATACCTCCCCGACCACATCCTTATTCTGAATGTTTGTGTGTGCCAGACTCTGTTCTCTGTGCCTGGTACTAGCTTTGCTGAATCCTCTCTGCACTGAGCTGGGTATTCTTGGCCTTATTTGACAGAGGAGAACACTGACACAGAAAGGTTAGGTGGTTGGCCAGTTACATGGAATGAAGGGCTGGGGCCTGGGTTCATGAATCCCATGCTGTGCTTCGGCTCTGAGAACTTCCTTCCTGGACCTGTCAGCAGAGGATCCTCTTGCATACCACATCACGGGGGCCACCTGAGCAGCAGCCAGGATGATCTTGCCCTCAGTGAGAAAACAGGTCCCTGCAAATCTCCCACTCTCCATCCAGCAATGAGCCAGAGCCTCCAACCTCCACATGGAATGCTTCCATCCTGAACTCACACACCTTCAAGATACCCTGCGACCATCCCAACTGAGGTGCCATGTCCATCAAGTTCTACCCTGGTAATCTTGAGAGCTTGTTTGGAGGTTCTAGCAGGGGAGTGTAGCTACTCGTATGCCCTTGACGGAAGAACGGTCCTCCTCTATTGGGGAAGGTCATCCTCTTCGACCGAGCACGTCCCTCCTTTGGGAGGGACGCACATGGAGTGGTGAGGGAGGAAGGGAACACCTACCTAGTCAGTCAGATCAGCCGAATTAATCCTGGTGATCAATGGGATGACAGATGTCGCAGCCAGATCACCCTAATATCCACACCCTGGTAATCTTTATCTCATCCCTACCTGGTATCAGATTATTTATGTTCATGGACTGTCTCCCCAGCTAGAAGGTGTAAGGGCTGAGAAGGTGAGTATTTAGTCTATGAAGTATCATACTGCCAGCTTCCAGAACAGTGACTGGCACACAAGAGAAACCCAAGAAATATTTGTTATTGAATGAACAAAGGAGGCTCTTCAAAGTGACTGAATCAAAAACAAAACTAAACCCCCTCCCTCCCCTTCAACATAGCAATTAACTGCCACCGATTTTTCCAATATTCAAACCATTCATGTACACGCTCAAACTAGAATGGTATTAAGTTTTTCAGGTCTTTAGTGGTGAAAACAAGGGGGGTCCTCACAAATGAGCTGGTAAGTTTGAGACAGCAACAAAGCTCACAAGGAGCTCAGTTAGCTGCACAGGGATCCCTCTGGTCCATGCATTCACTCCACTTTTTTGGTAATCCTTGCTCATCTGAGTCTATGGGAACTAAAAGCACAGTGAGCCCAGCAGGAAAATGACATGGTTTTAAAGTAAAATCTCCAACTTGAGAACTTAGTATGTATCAGATTTTATACAGCCTATAAAATACAGAAGGGAGATGTGGGCTTACCTCCAAGGCTTATTCTATGTAATGATGAGAGGCGAACCTCACCCACAAGAATCTAAGAGTACGAGGAAAGAGAAGTAAGTGGCACAAGACATTGCAAGCACAGTGTTCCACCTGTTAAAGAAAGAAGGCAGGAGGAGGTGAAGGAGGTGGAGACAAAGAGTCCATTGAGGTGTTGCCTTTCTCAATGCTGACCCTGGCCCTGAGACTGACCTCATGAGCCTGGCACCTAGCTGCAGGGTGAGGGAAAGGACAGATGCCTCTGCCCACTGGAGAAGAATTTGCATCCGTAAACACAATCTTCCTTTTGCTGTAGAAGCTACAGAGGATGTTCTGTCTGGGGTGGCAAAGGAAGTGCAGAGCATGAGGTGTTCTGGAGACGACAGAGGGGACTGGAGTCTGCTGTTGTTAACTGGGGCTTGGTGCACACAAGAAGGGTGTCCTTAAACTCCTTTATCTCTTCCATGCTCCCTACTATATACTTCTTAAGTCTTGGGCAGGATTTGGGTCAGCTCTGTCAGTTCTGTCAGCTCTTGTAAAAGACAAGAGGTTTTGTGCTCCTAGGGAAAAGACCCATGGGCTTGGTGAGGCCTCCTTAGTAGAAAAAAATGCCCACCACTCATCCTAATGATAGTAATGCTTCAAAAAACAGTCTGCGAAAAACTCTCGATTGCTTATTGCACATGTTCTTCCCTTAGGAAATGCCCATCAGACTGGAGGAAAAGGAGACATTGCAAATAAATTCAGATGTTTTATTCTGTAAAGCACATATGCACATACGTCAAACACAGAAAATTAACCAGGGAGTTGAATGCCATAACAGATCAGCTTCTGACCATCATGCAGCAAGGTAAGTGAAATGGATCCGCTGGCCCTCATAACCCCAGTGCCTGCAGGAGGGCTGAAAAACCAGGATGCTGAATTCTTACACACCGCCAAAGAAAACGCAGCAGAAACAGCAGGTTCCTAACGATGAGAAAACTTACAAATAGAATCAAAACTGATTCGAGTCATACAGTGGCAGGACAAGGGAAAGGAAAGAGATCAATATGATCTGAAACAACCATTTTAACAGTAAGCTGCTGACCTCTGAATGGACCTCCAGTCCAAGATGCCCGAGGACAAGCCAGTGCTGCTGCCTCTGAATGGCAAAAGGGCCCCGTCTACAGCCCCTTCTAGTCCTAAGGTCCACTAGCAAGAGAAAGCTGAGGACTGGGCCTAGAACACATGTGCCCAAACAGTAACAGGTCCCCGGGACTTCCTGCAGGTATGGGAAAGGCTCTTAGGTCCTAGGCCCCTTCACCCAGGGCCCAGGGCCTCTCCTCTTCCCACCCTTCCTTCATAGGCCTGCCTGTGTGTCTTTGAATCTTCAAGAATCACCTGCTAGGGTGAATGCTGGATTGTAAAGGTATGTCCTGGCTCAGGACAAGACATAGTGTCCAAGCATTTTGGCACTTCCTCTCCCCATGCCTAACAGTGTTCCTCCCCTGGTAACAGATTCCAGCCATTCCCTGTAATTTAAACAAGGGTAATTAATATTAGCAACAAGCTGGATGGAACAAACCAGTGAAACTGACCTTTTTTCACTTGTCTTTTTCCTTCTACATTACTCTGCCAGTTATGAGTCTATCCCTGTAACTCCACTTCATAGGGATTCCATTAATTCAATAGCAGTTTAATCTAAAATATGATGGTCCTAATGATACTGACATTTCTAAAGGCCTAGCCAAATGGCTCTTTCTCAATCTTGTCTCATACAGTTTCAAAGTCTCTCAAGAAAAAACCAAATTAACAAGTTAGTCATGCATCATGTAAGCAACTCACATCATACCAAAAAAAAAAAAAAAAAAAAAAAAAAAAATCTGAAAAACAAAAAACTGGGTAGACAAGAACTGTTACTGTGCTTGAAATGTACTAAAAAGAAAAACAAAGGAATACTAACACATCACGTAGCTACAATGATTATGGGCTCAATAAAAGCCCACAACTGTTTTCCATTCAAAAGGCCCTGGGATAAATTGTTCTGGGTCAAAAAACTTCAGACTGTAAGAACTAATTCTAACACAGAACAGACCTCAGACCTAGAGTGAAGGGAAAGAAGGGCTGATGGTCCTGTCCAAGGTTTTAACTGCCCTCCTGCTCTGACACTGCCTAGGAGGACACAGAAGTCACCAACAATGAGTTATTAAGGCAGAGCTGCTGAGAAACAGCAACAACACAACCAATGAGGACTGGAGAAGAGGACGCACACTTCTGTCTAAATGGAGGAGGACCAGAGGACACAAGGGCAGAGGAAACAGGGAAGCAAACACTTTCGGTCCTCCGTGATCAACAGCAAATCAGAACTGCGCCCCTCCACAATTCACAGGCAGCATTTTCACAATCTAGTAGTTGCCTTTCTACTCCTGAAGATGTGTTAGTTTTATAAAAATAAGTGGAAATTAAAAATCAATCTCATTTCAAAAAACAAAAAACAAAAATCCTTTCATGACCATTACATCAAGAGCCATTCTCTCTTCCTGCACCACTATCTGCATGCCAGGAAGCAGAGCTGTTACTCTACTCTAGGACCTCTTACTGAATTTGTAATCTATTTGGGTGAGGAAGCTGCTTTAACTTTTATGCAAAGGGAAGAAGTAACAAAGGAAAAGAGAGAGTAGAACATTCTGTGCCAACTCAAAACCAGATTCCTCACCATCCATGTGGAAAATGAAACTTAGATTTTTACCATATAGGTGACTTTTAAATATTTAACTTTTTACTCAGGATAAAAGCACAAGTCTGTCCTAACTAGAGTAGTATTAAAATGTGACTATTTTATTTTTTCTTAAAAACAAAAACAAAAACATAGATAGGTATGCTTCCTTGCAAGCAAAATGAAGTAAAAGGTATCATTGTTGTTACTATGATTATTAAGCCACAGACACACAAAATCCACAAAATGGATTGGTGGCTTTGGAAATGCAGTATCATATCAAAGGTGCAGACTGTTCCAAACGTTCTGTACACATTGGGCTGAAACAAGAACCAAAGCAAGCCTCACCCACCGGCAGTGAGCTGCCTGTGACCTTGGTTAAAAACACCAGGGCCTGCCGCCCTGCAGCAGGATGCACACGCTCTCTCTAGTGCTATGCATATCTACCCAAGTCCACAGGCCCCCAGGTGAGGCTGAAGGGTTCCGGCTGCACCCAGGGCCAAGCACGTGCATCATGAACCGATTTCTGAATAGATCTTTATAAATATGTACAAATCAGTTACAGGCACTTGAAATGTCTTTGGCTGGAATAACCCAACGCTGCAAGATCATGTATTCACAGAGTGGCCAGGCCCTGGCTGGGTTCAGCAGGCAATCATTACGGTTCTCAGTCTCTCTCAGAAACAGGGAGCTGTGGGATCAGGCTTCAGCCAAAGCCACCTAGAAGAGAGCAAGACAAGCAATCCAGTCCAACATCGAGGCCCCTAGGGCTCCAGCAACCTACTAGAGACCAGGGGTCACACTGATTGCACACACTGATCAGGCGGGGGAATTATTCAATCCTTTAGAATACAATCTAGACAGGAATTACTAGAAATCTGCAAGAAGCAGCTGACCTGTGGAACCACTGTGCTGAGACAGTTGGGTTTCCCATGCTGACAGGAGCAGAAGGAAAGCAGCCTATTTGATCAGTGGTTCTCCAAGGGGGTTCCAGAGCAAGTGCCACAGTGGGCACCTCTGGACAGCTAAGGAGCCTAGGTCTGTATTACCACAGTTGAGGTAAGGTAAAGACTACTTGTAATGAAAAGTCAGGGACAGATTTCTTTGGAGGAATGGCACTGCTCACAATAAATGGGGTAAGAACTAACTGGGAATTTCCAAATACAGAATACCCTCCAGCAAAATGTTGGGACAGACTCCGTTCACGGCTCACCTACCTTCTCGGAACAAAATTCGGGATTGCTCTGACGCAATTTGCTGGGTCTGCCTTTGATAACAGCATAGCAAAACATGGTTATCACCATCACAAACAGGAAATAACTGGTGTGCATGAGATGCAAATTTATTAAAGAGCGGTCATCCTAAATAAACGAGAAAAAAATCAGAAACATCTGCATGAGTTCTGAATAACTACTAGTGAGTTTCTGGATCTGGGATTCCCAGCCTCCAGACTGGTATCAGTCTCAATCTCAAGCTGAAACAGGCCTCTCTTGCCATGGCAACACCACAGCTGGCTCCTACTAAGTGAAGGCATAGTGCTCTTCAGCAGTGTGCTACCTGCTCCTTCCTCTGCCCTGGCCTCTGTATGCCCCACACTACCCACACTCTGCCTCCCCAGGCCTCCTCCCTGGGGAGACCCAATACCTGTCTTTAGCCCCACTTTTCTCTTCCTCCGCCTGCCTCCAGGTTGAGGGCTCACAGCCTGATCCCACATTCCTGACTCCCCGCTACCTGCCCACTCCAAAGGCCTCAGCGCTTCATCCCTCCCCAGAGACAGCTTCCTTCCTTCTGCACTCTCCCATTTCCATAAGTTCCTTGCTGAACATGTTGAGGTGTGTTGGGTTCCTTCCTCAGCAACCTCCCATATGCAGTCTATCACTAGGCCCTGCTGTCTGTGGGAGAAACCCAGACATGCTTCCATTCCTTTTCCTTCCCATTTATGTGTCCCAGGTGGCAGATCAATCTTCTTAATGCACTGCTTTACAAGTGCCCTGCAGGCCCAGGAGAAAGGCTGAATGCCTTGGCTAGGCAGCAAGGGCTTTCTGGAACCTGGCCTCTGCCCACCCCAGCTGCATCTCCTCTGCTCAATCCTGGAAGTCCCTGGCCTACCAACTCCCACAACTTGATAAAAATGAGTCATAGAGGCCAGGGGTGGTAGTGCACAGCTGTAATCCCAGTGAGTTGGGAGGCTGAGGCAGGAGGATGGCAAGTTCCAGGCCAGCCTGGGCAACTTAGTGAGGCCCTGTCTCAAAATAAAAAAATAAAAAGGAGCTGGAGTTCAAACCCTACTGCCACACTCATGCACAAACAAGAGTCACAGAAAAGGGAAAGGGCCAGGTGAAAAGAGAAAACCCCACCTGACACCTGAGAACAGCAGCGCAGTCTTTGCAAGGAGAAAGCTGGCACGGCACCTTCTAGCCCACACATCAGGGCTTTCTTGTCCTTTCCTCCTCAAGTCAGATCTCAGACTGCAACTCCTAGTCTGAGACTTGTGTCCTCCTCTGAGGGCTACCTTTCTAAATTTCAAACAGCAGTACCTACTGCTCCTGTTGACACTGACCAAATACTCTGAATGGCTGTGGGTACCACTGAGACCATACAAGCACCCCCCTGCAATCCCTACAGGTTACACAGACAGTAGCTGCTGGGCAAAACAGTAAATGAAGAAAATGATCACATTTTTCTTATCCAAAAGGGTAGCCTGTTTTTCCAAGTCTCCATTACTCCACCCAGGCCAACCTCAGCTGGAAATCTAGAGTGGCAAGGACTAAGCTCGCCCTAGGAAGTACCCAGGGCCTACACCCCATTCCAGGACACACGCGCACACACATTCCGAGCACTTACATCTGGAACAATGACTGTAAGCTTGGGATTCAAAGCATGATAGACTTTTCCGATGGCTCCCTTGTAACACCAGAAGGGATTGTAATCCTGAGCGTACTTCGTGTTGGCATCCCTGGCTGTCGTGAAGATCTTGTACCAGAGTGTGGCGTTGCTGTACGTGTCAGGAATGCAGTGCGGCGGCTGTCTGCAGGCAGAAGGAAAAACCATCAGCGACCCAAGACCCCCTCGGCCACTCTTGCTGCACCGGGCAGGTTCCACATGGCACACATAGGAAGGAGAACACACGTGCTTCTCTGGGATGAACACGCTGTATTTTTAGTCTGAGGGTCTTATTTTTTTAAATAAATACATAACAGGAAACATAGAGGCATCTGACCTCTGGGTACTGAGTAGTGGGGTCTTCCTTCAGAATCCAACCCTCCGTCATCTCACATCTGACGTGGCCACTAATGCTCCTTTTAAGCCTACCCTTTCAAATTACCTAAATTCTTAGTTACAACTCGAAGCTTTACATACAAACTTCTGCATCAGGCATTATTCACACATATCTACTCTCACGGTGCAAACCTCCAAATGTCTAAAATAGATAAGTTCCAGGACAATTCCTCCGGGGCTCAGCACAGAACTCTTGCGAGTAGAATTTACTTGTGTATCTCACATATTTCTTTATAGATCATTATCTCCTTTACAGAGAGAGGTAAAAAAGCCCAAAATAGAACACCTTAAACACAAAGTGACACTGTGTCTCAGAAAACTGAAGCAGGTTTCAGAAGTAAACATCTGTGTAATAGAAATTAAGGCTCGATTTGCACTCGTGGATCTGTGGACTGGGGAGGTGAACACACCTCACTGCTGGCAGCCCCTCAGGGCCCTCTGCTGCAACTTGCTGCTTCTACTCTGGCAGGGAAGGCACCTAAGAACCCCCACCCACCACTTGTCTTCACTGCCTGGTGCACCTACCTTTCTGGTATTTTTATGTGGAAATCCTACCTTGAGAATTCCAGATCAAACTTAGGTAATCCTGCAGCCAGTTCTGGACAAGATAACTCCACAGAGCATGACAACCAGCCACAGTGAGAATACACTGCTGGAGCGGCCCCCCCATAATGTGGACCTCCTCACGCTGATCAGCAGGGGCAGAGACACTTACACGGTCACAGGGAACACCCCGGGGGCGGCTGTGAGGGTCATACAGGCTGTGAATACCACCTGCTCACAGTGGCCATGAAGAGCACAGTCGTCTGAGCTCCAAGCTGCAGGCAGGGTAAAGGTGATGTTTATCTCCTCATGGGCTTCCCTGCCTGTGAAAGACAAACCATTTTTTTGGTAAATAAAGGAAAGAATTCATATATTCTTCTCTGGGATTCAGGCAAGTCCTGAATACAAAGTCACCCACCCAGTAATCATCTGTCACCTGCCTTTGTGGGAATAGTCCTGATCACAAGCATGAGGACTGTTCAACTAGCAGAGACACCAACGGCACATAGAGAGAAGCCACTTTTCACCCAGGGCCTGGGATGCAACAAGAGCCAAGAGCCTCTGCACTGGAGAGCTGGGCTAGAGGATTTGTGCTGCTGTTCTAGACTCTGTACAGCACGCAGCATTCTCAACCTGCTTCTGGATGTATTACTTCATTTGTAAGTTACAATTATCCCATGAATGTGACCAAAGAAGGGTTAATGTTCCCATTCTACATACAGAGGTCTATTAGATTTAAGAAAGATATTGGGACTAATTAGTGATAAAGCTTAAACTAAAACCATGGAGTTCTACACCGTGACAGAAGAAAAATATCCACTTGTTACATGGGAAAACCCAGAAGTCTTCATTACCATGGGATTAGCTCTCATCTCTAACAGGCAGTAGGAGACATGCAGGCACTCACAAATTCCTTTAAGGACTTCACAAAAAGGCTTTCAGTAAACAAAGAATCAAAGGTTAATCTTCCAAGCACCAGGACTCTCACATGAAGCCTTTTGATTTTTCCAGCCTCCAATGCCTTCCTGTCCTCCTGAACTAATCACCCATCCACAAGTTCAGCACTAGTCAAAGGGCAGTATCCCACAGTTTATAGGTGTTTATTTTTCATGTTATCTAACAAGTACTTATACAGCATTTCTTTTGTGCCATGAACTATTTTAAGGGCCTGATATGTATATAAACTAATGTTATCTGTCTTTTCTATAATCCCAAAATTCCAAGGGGAAAGAGATCAGATTTTAGGCTGTTTCTAGTTCTTCCCAGAAGCTAGCACAGCACTAACAGTGGACATTCAAACAATACTCAGGTATGGTAGAGCACCTGCCTAGCATGCACAAGGCCTTGGGTTCAATCTCTAGCACTAAGTGGAGGAAAAAGTAGACTAAAGGCAATGTCTTCTTGGTAAGTACTGAAAATTCCAACAGGATAGACTGAGTAAAAATTATGTGCTTGTACATATAATTGAGTCTTGAAAAACATGAGGTTTAGGGGTGCTGACCCCCCACACAGTAGAAAATCTGAGTATAACTTCTGACTTCCCAAGAACTTAACTCAGCCTACCACTGACAGGAAGCCTTACGGATAATATAGTTGATCTATATAGTGTGCTGTATATACAGTATACATGGGGATGAATACACAAGAACAGTGAGATCACTTTTAGTACAACAGGCAGACTTACTGACAGAGGAACTGCTCACTCAGCAATGATTTAGCACCACACAGTATTAAGTTGGATACTTCCAACCTTGAGATCACAATACCCACAGGAGGCGGCTATGAAATCACTGCAGTATATACTATAGTTTTATTACAATTTAATGCTACTCTTTAGGTTTTTTCACATTTCTCCTGCCTGCAAATTGCAACATATATAGTTATGTTTACAATGTGCATTTTGATAAATTTGAACTTTTTATAAAAGACATACTTTATGGTAGTAAATTATTTAAAAATAATTATATATTTTATGCATTCATGACATACTATTTTTAAAATTTATTCAATAATTCTAAGTTACACAGCTCATTCTGTAAGTTTTTTCAAATTGTTGCAAATCGTCCCCCTTTCCTCCCCCCCCGCCCAAAAATATCCAAGTAAAGTCTGACTGCTGTTCAAGGGTAAATGGTAAGGCCACCGACAGACCTTAAGTCTCCCGTCCTCTCTCTCTCTCGGTGTGTGTGTGGTGCTGGAGCTAAAACCCAGGACATCACAGGTGCCAGGAAAATGCTCTACCACTGAGCTACACTCCCAGTCTGTCAGCTTCTCATTTTAGTCACAAGTCTTCAGAAAGGGATTTCTGTATGCTGAGTGAAGACATGTGGCAGATACATTGTCTTCTTCGCCTCAGAATTTAAGTTCAACAAAGAGATATACATGCAAAAGTAAAATACAGTATGATGAGTAGATCCACACATGGCTGACTAGCACTTACACACCTGAAAGTCCAATCTGATGTCCTAAAATGGTCGAGTACAGATGGGTGACGTTTCTCGAGTAGCCTCCAAAGGGTTTGAGTGGGTCCAGGGTTAGGGTGATTGCAACTGAGATGTTAACTGGGCCTGAGTCCTCCAGGGTCTGGGGGGGCTGGGTGGACACTTTGGACTGCCCATTGGTCATTGTGCTCTCCGGAGTTGTAGTGTCATTTGAGAGATGCTTTAGTGTTTCGTTTTCTGATACACACAAGTCCAAATCATTAAACCGCAGCAGAAAAGTATTCCAATCCTTCAGTAAAGTAAGATAAAGAGAGAGAAATGTGAGCAGTCCCTGAGTGTCCTACACAGGGACACAGTCATCACCCTCAGTGTGGCGCCTGTGACGTGCAGTCAATAGCTGCAAGTACAGCGCAGCACCTCCCCCAGGCACTGGCAGGCAGCATGGTCTTCCTGCTTGCCACCACATTCCCCACTCAGAAAAATTACTGTGGCCCTAA
Organism: Sciurus carolinensis; assembly: GCF_902686445.1. NCBI lineage: Eukaryota > Metazoa > Chordata > Mammalia > Rodentia > Sciuridae > Sciurus > Sciurus carolinensis. The sequence goes on along the minus strand of NC_062230.1, from coordinate 704,598 downwards.
CAGTAAGTACCCTGTGAGACTAAACAAGCTTATTTGAGAAAATGTTTTTTTTAAACCCAGCTTATTAAAGTTTGAAAAAAGATCTAGCTTCAGAATCAAACCTGAAAAAAGGTAGTAAAACAGTAAAAGCATTGATTCAAATTCATTTCACAGTTACAATTATAATTTTTTAAAATAATTCCTCAACAGGTTAGTTCTATATACACGGCTTTCTTTTCCTAGAAGACATCCGATACTTGCTCCCACTTTGCTCCCACTTTAGGAAGGGCACCAAACATGTTTTCAGTGTTGAAAACTTCTCTTCCTGTTCTTTTGTTGTTGTTGTTCTTTTGTTTTTTCCCCCAGTTTTTTATGCTAGGAATAGAACCCAGGGCCCTGTGCATGCCAGGCAAGTACTCCACCACTGAGCTACATTCCCAGCTCAAAACGTCTCTTAATATCCTATCCTGCAGTCATGCATTGATGACTTAAATCATAATTTGGTTTTTAAAACACACATAGCTAATTATGTCATAGCTAAACAAATGCCAGCATCTATAAAGAAACCAAAAGGATCTATTTTAAATTTAATAGAAACCCAGAGAAGAATTCAGAATGAAAGAAACAGTAACAACAAACCTAACCTGGACTGTTACTTTTTTTTCCTTGGGGGGTGTGATCTGGATTAGCCACATCCCCAGCCCCCTCTCTTTGGAGACAAGGGCTCACTTAGTTGTCCAGGGCCTCACTAAATTGCTGAAACTGGCTTCAAACTAGAGATCCTCCTGCCTCAGCCTCCCAAGCCACTGGAATTAGAGGCAAACGGTATTAATTTTAAAAACCATTTGAGTAATCCCCAGGCAGTCAGGGAATCTATCTTTACAGCACCAGTACAACTGTATGTGACATTTGCTAAGATAAACAGATAAATCAAATTTAATATTTCCTAATGCCTACAAAATCAGTGCACATCAGGGTTGAAAAGTGAACATTTTAGTCTTGTCCCTTCATATTGAGACACGAAAAAACTAAGGCCCACAGCAAATTAGGGACCCTCCAATTCCATAGTTGAAGGTAGAATCAGCATTAAGTTCTGATTTGCAGCCCAGAACTTTTCCTATCCATCACTGTCTTTCCAAGTCCACATTGAACAGCCAGTCAAAGCCAATGCCAGGCTCCACTTTGATTATTAAGAGCTAGTTATCCAGGATACACCCTAACCATTGACCATGGTTGAATGTTCAACAGGGGTTTAAGCTCTGCAAGGAAGAAATGCCAGGATGCAGCAGAATGTGACTGTGACCAGAATGTTCATTGTCAGCTTTAATGTGATTACAGCAACTTTTAAGGATTCAGTTAGGGCCAGAAAAAAGGAAGAATCAAGTCAGTCAATACACACCTTGGTAAGAAACTCTCTGAAAGAGTTCCAAAATAAAAATAGCTTACGTGTTACTTTAAGTAGGCAAGACAGTTTGTGTGTGAAGCAGTCCCCACTGCCAAGATTACCTATGATCTAGAATGCCACAGAGCACAGGAAAAAGCCACAGTCCCAATTCAAGAGACCTTTCCTCTACAGCCCAAGGCACACACTTCCACATTTGGGACAGCAACACTGCCACCCCAATCTCCACCATGTCCACCAGCAGGCAAAAAGGAAACAAGGTGCAAGAGGAGACACTTGGGGGACCTGCAAGACAGAGCCTGGCCTACCACCCTATCCACTTGTCATTGATCCAGTATTGTGTCCACTCATGGATTCAAGAATCACTTCACTTCTATTAAACAAGAATTATTTAATTTGTTATTGTTTTCTAACATCTAAAATACACAACTTTTAAAATCTGTACTACAGGGCTGGGGTTGTGGCTCAGTGACAGAGCACTTGCTAGCATGGGCAAGGCACTGGGTTCGATTCTCAACACCACATATAAATAAACAAATAAAATAATGCTCCATGGCCAACTAAAAAATATTTTTAAAAAATCTGCACTACATGTGTTTCAACTATGATATGCCTAGATTAAAGATCAGTGCCCCAATAACTTACTTAAATTGTACAAAATGTAAAATCTAGAAGGCAAGTTTATAAATAACTGAAGCTTTCCATGATTAAAAAAGAGATATATATTTGGAAATAAGATCTTATTTTTAAATTTCTTTAGGATCTCTTCTCAGCCAATAAAAAGGCCATCAGAATAGCTGATAAAATGCAATAAGTGACTTTGAAATACCAAATGTCATTTTTCACAAACAGCAATGAGCAACTTAATTATAAATATCAAAGAACTGAGTTCTCTAGCTTCTTGAAACAAATCATTTTAAAAACATACTCTCCAGGGCTAGAGTTGTGGCTCAGTAGTAGCACACATGCATGGGGCACTGGGTTCAATCCTCAGCATCACATAAATAAATAAAATAAAGGTATTGTGTCCATCTACAACTAAAATTTTAAAAAAATCTCTAAAACACATCTGTTTTATTGCTGAAACAGTATATAATTGAAACCAGTAGCATTATTTAAATCAAACAAATATTTCCTAATGAAGTAATGTGGGGGGTGGGCAGGGAGGGAGAAAGAAAAGTCTGAATAAATACCCATGTTTCTTACTAAGAGCAAAAACTCACAACTAAACAAAGGTGTACAAAGAGCCAAAAGGTGTTTCTCCACTCATCAGCCCAAGGGAAGTCAGAACATACTGTACCTCTGCCATTTCTGGTGACTTAATCTCCTTGATCTTGAAGAAATAGCCCAGGGTCAGGAAAGCTATTGCCATGGCGCTCACGCTGATCATGAAGACCACCAGAGGGGGCCGACTGCTGACATGCAGCTTCAGGCTCTCCAGGGGGCTGGCGCTCAACATTATTCTGACCAGCTCCACCTGAAAGAAATCCATCATCAGATTTATAGACTGACTTGCAAAGAAAAGCTGTGATCCTCACTTTTGTTTCCCTTAGTAGTGCCTGGGGTTAAGGGAGACGCTCACAGTTGAACTTGAGAAATGACTGACCAATAAATTCATTCAAGGGGCCAGGACTGTGGATCAGTGGAAAAGCAAATGCTTATTAGCATGTGCAAGGGTCTGAATTCAATTCCCAGCACCAATATAAATAATTAACTCAAAAGACTAGGAGGAAAAAGCAGTACATGTTAAGCCATTACCTCACAGTGGTTAGATCTTGAAAGTAAGAATTATCTTTCAATCTGAATCTTCTAAATGTTGACAGTGAATATCACTACATCCATATTACTTAACAAAATTTTTAAGTAGGTCACTGTACAGAAATCAATTAAAGATATTCTCACTTCCTATCACTGAAAAGCTGAATTCTATTTATTCAACACTATTTTACTGACTACCCTATCACTCATGTGCACCCCTATCTGGTACACAATAGATACTCAATACTGACTGGATTTTGTCACTCCCCTGCTTAACACCCTAAGCTTCCCACAAACCCATGATGAAGTCCATGAAAGCACAACATCTGGTCCAGAGCTCGTGACCCAGCAGCCCTGCGGACCTTTCCAACTTCACCACCATCAGCTCCCACCCCCAACAGTGGGCTCTGGCTTGTTAATGTCTGCAAGGAAATCCACTGGGGCTATGATGGGGACTGCACTCCATCTCCATGAAGATGAGTTGGGAGTAATACCTTCCTAACAATGTTATCTACTAGTCCATGAACCTGGCTGGATGCCTCTCCATTTATTTAGGTCTTCTTTATTTCAACGATGTTTTCTGGGGGTTGGGGAGATAGCTCAGTCGGTAGAGTGTTTGCCTTGCAAGCACAAGGCCCTGGGTTCGATCCCCAGCACCCAAAAAAAAAAAAAAAAACTATGTTTTCCATTTTCAAAGTGTGAGCTTACAATTCTTTTGTTTATTCCGAAGCATTTTACTTTGCTTGCAGTTTTTGAGCATGACCTACTTGGTGACCTTTGTGCCTGCCTGGGATGCTTTTCCTAAAAGCTTACACGCGTGCACCGTAGCTCCCTGGAACAAGCCTTCCTGACCACCACGACCACCCCCACCACCCCCTGCTCCCCACCACGTTCCGCTTCACTCCCTTTCCCCGCTTCAGGGTCATCTGGAGCAACTTCCCCCACTTGTTTATGCGGATCCCTCTTAGCTCTCCTGGAGCAGAGATTCTGCCCTTCTTGTTCAGCACTTCAGACAGAACAGGAAACAGCAGGGGGCACACAACCAACAAACAGGAGAGCACAACGTTAACGCAAAGCAATTTTCTAGAGTCTGTACCAGCTTTTAAGTTTTAGAGAAAAAGATGTTATCAATGGCCTCTAAGAACTCACAAACACACACTTGAGACAAGGCAGGCTGGTGGACTCTCGTCTGCACAAGACCCCTGTGAGATGGAAAATAACACCCCCCCAATGCAAATTCAGTCCTTAAATTGGCAAGTACCATTATCCAAGCATGTTTTCTGTACTTTTACTGCATGTGTACATGCAAAGATATAATTACTGACATGATTTGAAAATGTGGGGCAATGACGCATTGTATCTATCCTCCTGCCCTCCCCCACTTTTTTTCTGGAACTGACCCACATTCCCAGCCCTTTTGATTTTTTATTTTGAGACAGGGTCTACCCTAAGTTGCTTAAGATCTCATTAAGTTGCTGAGGCTGGTCTTGAACTTGTGATCCTCCTGCCTCAGCCTCCCAAGTCGCTGCAATAACAGGTGTGTGCCAGTCCTCATACATTTCCACTTAACTTTGTTTCTGAGATTTATCTTTTGATCTGTGCTCATCTAGTCCACTGAATATAACTGAAACACATCTAAATTAAAATGCAGATATAGATTTATATCTAGATAGATATCTAGATATATAGCCCTAGCTGAGATAGATCAACTATGAAATAGATAGGTGGGCAGAGAGAACTGTCCCAGCTAGGTTCTTCCCACCTTTTCAGCCATCAAGGGAACTGCAACGGTACAACAGTGGCTCTGGCTCCAGTCAGTCACAGAGTAGGGTCCATCTTCAACCTGACTTGACATGACCCAGACTGCTCTATTAGCAGGGTGTACCAGGCTACACTCCCCCACCCAGATCCTGCAACTAAAGGCCTTGCTCTATTTCCCAGTATTTGCGATAAGCCTGTTCTGTTATACCACACTGGGCCAACAAGGTGGATGCAACACGGTATCTATCATTATAAACTGCATCTAAGAGCACCTCTTCACTATTTTTTGCCATACAAAAGGTTCTCAACTTTTTAATAGTTTTTAGAGATAATTCACAGACCATACAAATTACCCATTCAAGGTATACAATTCAATGGTTTTTAGTATATTCACAGAATCGGGCAGCCATCATCACAAGTATGAACAGATTTTAATTTTCAAACATTTTCATCAATCCCTAAAGAAACCCCACACCCTTTACAGCGACCCCCATTTCCTTTAGCCCTGCGGCAATCACTAATGGTGCTCCTAATTGCTCTGGATGTGCTCAAGCAGTCAGACTTCACTTAGAATGTTTTCAAGGTTCATCTGTGTTGTAGTATACATCACCGCTTTTTTATTCCTTCTAATTGCCAAAAATATTCATTGCACAAGATGTTTTACTTTTGTTTTGTTTATCCATTCATTAGCTGATAGGTATCTGGGTTTCCACTTTTCAGTCACTGTAAATAATCCTATGAACGTGTGTGTAGGTTTTTGTGGGGACAGGTTTTCATTTCTCTTAAATATAGACCTTCAAGTACCACTGCAGGGTCTTAAGGTAACTTCACTTTTGTTTTGTTTTGTTTTTTGGGTGCTGGGGATCGAACCCAGGGCCTTGTGCTTACAAGGCAAGCACTCTACCGTCTGAGCTATCTCGCCAGCCCCTTAAGGTAACTTCAATCTCTTGAGGAACTGCCAGATTTTTTTCCAAAGCCGCTACTATTTTGCATTTCCACTAGCAGTGTAAAAGTTTCAATTTCTCTACAATGTTACCAACACTCCTTATCTGTTTTTTATTATAATAACAATCCTACTGTACATGAGGTAGTTTCTCACTGCAATTTGATTTACATTTCCTTGATTTTTTTTTTTTTTTTTTAAGAAACTAGTGTTTATTTTCTGTAACCTTATTTTCATTTTGCTTAGTAAGTGTCTGCAGAATAGCTCAAGACCACTCCGTGGTTGTTCCTACCCAATCAGTAGCCTGAGCAGTGGGAGCTGCAGACCAGTCTTCGGTGGCTGACTGGGCACTCCAGTCTTCTGTAGGACACTGCTGGGATAGGCACAGAGGGTACCTGCACAACTTCAGACCAGTCTGCAACCTCAGGTTGAGTAGCAGTGAACTCAGGAGCTGGAGCAGTCCGTTCACCCTGAAATTCCTCCTTGGTCATAGCTTTTTCAGCAGCAGCCTGCTCTTCCTTTTCAATCTCTTCAGGATCTCTGCAGAAGCAGAGATCAGGCATGACCTCCCATGAGTGTTCATGGGAAATGGAACCCACTTAGGTGGCACCAATCTTGATGCACAGAACTTCTTGGGCCTGCATCCACATCATACCCTCAGAATGAGCTCCCTTACTGTTGCACAGAAGAGCAATGTCCACATAGTGCAGAGGAGAGTCTGTCACACAAAGCAATGGCAGGCAGACTGACATAAGATGCTTCTGTAAGAGGTTGGTGTTCAGCCCTGAAGACGTGGTTCCTGTAAGGCTGCCTGGACCTGGTTAGTGAAGGTTCCAGGAGTGAAGTGGCCAGCAATGGGAGTGGCTCCAGTGGCAGCAGCAAACTTCGGCACAGCCTGCTGGCCAGTATTCCTAGAGGATGTGACAAGGACATCAGCAGGGATTTCTATGACAACAATGGCACGAGCTGCCAGCAGAAGCTTCTCCCAGGTCCCCTTCAGATTTATGATGTAGATGCCATCACTTTTCCTTTTGTAGATATATTGTTCCATCTGGAAATCAAGATTGGTGCCACCTAAGTGGGTTCCTGCTGCAAGGGATTTGAGGACATCCTCTTCCTTCATTTGCAGGATGTCAAGGGCTCTGCACATTGTGACAGTTCCCTTAAGTTACAATGGGAATCAAGAACAAGGCCGTATGGACCCCTCCCTGGGTAGTGTGGAAGCATTGATAGTTCTTGACTTTAATGTATTTAAAGTTATCAACTGGACAGGGGTTGTGGCTCAGTGGTGGAGCACTTGCCTAGCACGTGTGAGGCACTGGATTCGATCCTCAGCACCACATAAAAATAAATAAAGTATTGTGTTTGTCTAAAAAAAAAAAAAAAAGTTATCAACCATTTCCATTCATGATTGTGTATGTGTGAATTATTTGGGAATCCTTTCCCAATACCATCATTATATTTCATAAAGATTTTTAAATTTTCTTCTACGAATTCTACAGTTTTTTACTTTCAGTCTCCCCTCTACTTGAAATTGGTTTGGAAAGTCTGGAACCAGCTCTCTAGTTTAATCCTGCTTTATTTGGGTGGCCAATTGCCCAACACATTTACTAAACTGCTCACTCTTTTCCTATAGATTTACAGTACCACATCTCATGTATGGCAAGTTCCCATGCATATGTAGATTTGCGTCTATTGTTTCTGCTTCATCACTGCCTTTCTCTCTCCCGCTACCCTCAAGTACCATGCAGCTTTAAATCTTGCCATCAACTGCAAGAAGTCTACCATTTTATTGTTATTCAAAACTGTCTTGGCTAGCTAGGCTTGTTGGTAGATGCCTGTTATTCCCAGCAAGTCTGGAGGCTGAGGCAGGAGGATCCCAAGTTCAAGGCCAGATTCAGCAACTTACTGAAACCCTGTCTCAAAATTTAAAACAATAACTAAAAAGGGCTAAGGGTATAGCTCAGTGGTAAAGTACTGCTGGATTCAATCTCCAGTACCAAAAAACAAAAACAGTTGTCTTAGCTATTCTCAGCTCTTCAATACCCCACATGAATTTTAAGTTCCAATTACAAGTTCCCAGAAATTCTTGCTAAGATTTAAGTGGGAATTAAAATAAATATACTAATTTGGGGAATATTTATAACATTGTCATTTCCTAAATTATGAATGTGGTATTTCTCTCCATTATTGGAGTCTACTTTTCTTTTTCAATAATTTTTAAAAATTTTCTCTGGTGGGGTAAGGAGGCTGGGCATGTAACTCAGTGGCACAGCGTATGCTCGGCAGGCCCAAAGCCCTGGGTTCAAACCCCAGCATCACACACAAAAAAAGTGAAAACTTTCTTGAAAGTTCCTATGTATCTTGTCGACAGATTCAAAGACATATTACCTCATCCACCTATCACTGATGATATCCTCTAGCAATTACATTTTCTATTGTTACTGAGTTCACACAAACACAAAATACTTTTATATACTGATCTTGATTCTTCTGCTGAGTGTTTTAAATTCTAAAGCCTGTTTGTGGCTTCCCTTGAATTTTCTATATAGATGATCATACCGTTTGCAAACAACAGTAGTTTTTTTTCTTCCTTTCCAACCTTTTATTAACTTTTTTTTTTTTTTTTTTAATTACTAGGACTAGAACCTTCAATGAAATAACAAATGGAAGTGGCAATAATAAGAATTCTTGCCTCAGTCCTGGTTTTACAGAAAGTTTTATAAAACTTCGCTGCTAAGTATGGTATTTGTTTTGTTTCTATTGGAAATTTCTTACCTTCTATTCCAAGTTCACAAATTTTTATTATAAATGCTATTTTAATGGACTGGGGTTGTGGCTTAGTGGTAGAGCACTTGCCTAGCACATGTGAGGCACTGGGTTAGATTCTCAGCACCACATAAAAAAATAAATAAAGATATCATGTCCATTCACAACTAAAATATATTTTTTAAAAATGTTATTTTAATTTAATCTTAATTTTGGTGCAGGGGATTGAACCCACAGCATTTTGCATGTTAAGTATATACTCCAGCAATGAGCTTACACTCCCTAGCCAAGTGCTATATTTTAATGGATACTGCTTCTGCAATTTTCTAAGCAATCAATTTTTATCCTTTAATCTCTTAAATCTTTTTCATGTTGACTAATATTTGCACTCTACATAAGTTTGATGTGCTCACTTTTTTTGTTGTGGCTGTTTTTTGCCCTGGCACTGGGGATTAAACCCACAGCCTCGTTCATGAAAAGCACATGCTCTACCACAGAGCTACAATCCCAGCCACTGTTCATGATATTTTAAAACTACACTAATGTTATGTTTGCTAAATTTTATTTTAAATTTTCATATCCATTCATAAGTGAGATAAGAAAATTATAGGCCACTACCATACCCTGTATTTATTCACTTTCTAGAACAATGTGAGTTACGTACTTCTATATCTTAAGAAATTTAGTAGACGTTAGCCAGAAAATCATCTGAGTCTGTCAAGATTTTGTTTAGTTCAGTATTTTGGTGGGGTCAACTTAACTTAATCACAGTTTTGTTTTTGTTTTTGTTTGTTTTTGTTTTGTTTGTTTGTTTTTTGTTTTGTTTGCAAGGCAACTGAGTCATATCCCCAGCACTTAATCATGTTTTTTAATGGCTATAAATCTGTTTTCCATTTCTACAGAATCAATTTTGACAAGATACAGTATTCTAACAAATTATCCATTTTACGTTGGCTTTTAGACTTTATGACACAGTATCATTTTGTGATTTGTTCAATTTTTAATGTATCTGTAGTTATGTTTTCTTCAGTACATGATTTTTGTGTTCACCTTCTCTTCTTATCTACAAACTTCAGAGCTTTGTCATATTCATATTTTCAAAGGACCAGTATTTGGTTTTGGAGCTTATATCTGGATCTCTTTTTTGTTTTCTAGTTTCAACAATTTCTATACTTTCCTGCCGTGCTAGGGCCTGAACCTGAGGCCTCAAACACATATACTAGTCAAACACTCTACCACTGAGCTACATCCCCCATTCTATACATTTTTTTATTTTTTCTCACCTGCTTTCTTTGGATTTACTCAGTTGAGTTTTTCTAACTCTGTCAATTGAAATCTCAACTCATGTCTTTTGAGTTTTCTTTGCTAACTAAGCATTTCATAATACAAACTGCACTGCATGCCCTTCCTGTAGCTGTATTCCTCTCAGCTCTTCTACCAATATAACCCAACAGCACACTGTTGCTTTTCTTCCAAAAACATACTTCAGATCCACCCACTTCGCTCATCTTGGACGACAGAGACTAACACCTGTCTCAGTCCTCTGCACCTCTGAGACCTCCATGTCCCAGTTCCCTCCCAATACCTCTGTACTAATGAGCTCCATGTCCAAAGTTAAGCACATCTGCTTTCCTGGCCACCCTGGCTCTTCCAATGTTCTCCATTTCAGTTCAATTCTCAGAAAACGCCCTAGACTTTAGCCTTAACATCTGTACCCAAGCCATTCTGAAAACCAACAAGTCTATTTCTTTAACACCTCCTTTCTGTCCCTTGTTTTTTCATTTCCTTCTGCAATTCATCACCTCTTTTGTGATTCTAAAAGTCTCAACTGGATCTCTCTACTACTTGTCAAATAATCCAGTCCCATGCTATTGTCAGAGTGATTTTTCCAAATGCAAATGTAATCATGATCCTGCCGAAATCTTTCAGAGCTCCAGATGACCACAAGATCAAGTCCATGTGTTTTAGAACGGCAGTCTACATGAGCTACGGCTTGTCTGCTTCTCAACATCTCTTATTCCACCTGCTTGCAATTCCCAGAACAAACTGGACAAAGTTGTAGCTTGAAGTTTTTAACTCCACTGGTCCTCTCAACTTTCATGAACTACATTCCTTTCACCCTCTCCCAAGACACAACGGTTCCCTCCTCTACAGAACTTTCCCAGGTCCCTCCCAGTAACCCCTTGGAGAGAAGTGACCATGTTCACTTTTAAGCACCCGCTACACCTGTAAAATTTCTTGCGCAAGCCTGAGGCTTCTGACTGCTGTTGCCTGTGTAAGTTTATATTCCCAACCAAGTTGTCAGCCTCAAGGGCGGATGCATCACCTCGTCTCTGAATATCAGTGTTTAGACATGAGACAGGCAACTGAGAAGGAAAGGCGGGGAAAGGTTATCCGTGAGTACTAAGTTAAATAAGCAAGTGACTATATGTGATAACAATGTATTGTATATTTCAAAAAACTAAAGGAAAAGATTTTGAAAGTTTTATCATAAACTGTGAATGTCTGAAGAGAAAGATTTATCCTGATTTAAACATTACACAAAGTATACATGTACTGAATCATATTGCCTCATTAATGTGCATAATTTTTATGTTTTTATGTACCAGTTAAAGAAGTAATTAAATTTTAAAAATAGGTAATTAGCCGGATGTGGTGGGGTACATCTGTAATCCCAGCAACTCTGGGCTGAGGCAGCCTCAGCACCTTAGTGAGTTCCTGTCTCAAAATTAAAAAAAAAGAAAAAGAAAAAGCTGGGGATAGAGATCCCTTGGTTAAATCCACAGTACCACAAAATATAATAATACTTTAAAATGAAAATAAAATAAATTAAAAATAGGTTATCAGAGCTTTGGGGGAAGAGCTCTTGCCTAACATGTGCAAGGCACTGGGCTTGAGACCTAATACTCCCCTTCAAAAACAAGGAAAGAAAAAAGTCTGATTTTTTTAAAAAGTGATTTTAAAAATATAGTCAGGTATGGTGGCATAGGCCTATAATCCCAGTGAATCAGGAGGCTGAGACAGGAGGATCACAAGTTCAAGGTCAGCCCCAGTAACTTAGGGAGGCCCTAAGCAACTTCGCAAGACCCTGTCACAAAACAAAAAAAAGTGCTGGGGCTGTGACTCAGTGGTTAAGTACCCCTGGGTTAAATTCCCAGTAATCTCCCCCATAAAAAAAGCAAGTTCATTAAATGAATGAATCAAGTAAGTCCAGGCTTAAAACAAACTTTTAAAAAAAATCTAGAAAAGATATTAATCAGATTAAAATTAACAGGATTGAGGAGCAAAAACACATCAACAGTGTTGATTCGATTTATTTAAAATAAAATATACCAAAACCTGAAAAATAATCCATTCACTACCTGAAGTTCCCAATATGAAACATTTAGGGAAATAAGAGAAAAAAAATACAGAATTAAAACTGGGGGTGTGGTTCAGTAGTGCACTTGTCAACATGTGGGAGACCTGATTCCACCCCCACCACCCTGAAAACAAATAAAAAAGTCACTTCCACGCCAGTCACAAAGGTACATGCCTGCAGACTAACCAAAGGGCCTAAGTCAGGGGAGGGACCTGCGCCCACGGTTTTGAGGTCAGTCTAAGCAACGTGGCAAGACCTCATCTCACCATTAAAAAGGGGTGAAGATCACTTCTAGAGAGAACCAACAGTCATCACAACCACGTCACATCAAAATCCAAACACTAAAGGTCTGGGGTTGTGGCTCAGTGGTAGAACGCTTGCCTAGCATGTGTGAAGCACTGAGTTCAATCCCCAGTACTACATAAAAATAAATAAAGGCACTGTGTCCATCTACAACTAACATTTTTTTTTAAAAGTTAAACACTGAGCTACATCAACATAAATATACCCAAGCTAGCTAATTTTTAATGCAGGGTAATTTCCAGAATAGGCCAACGGTAGTCATTAAACAGGTAAAGCCATTTTCCAATAAAACTATAAGTAGTCCAAATAGTTTACAAATTTAAAATCCCTTTCTGGGCTGGGGAGATAGCTCAGTCGGTAGAGTGCTTACCTTGCTAGCACAAGGCCCTGGGTTCGATCCCCAGCACCACACACACACACACAAAAAAAAACAAAATCCCTTTCTACCATTCACAGGCATTTTCAAACAAGAAATTAATAAAGGTTATATAAATTTATTTTCTCTGCAAATAGTTACAAGAAAGCTGCTATAAGCTTTGCAATAGTAAATGCTACTTAAAAGAAAGAAGAAAAAGTACTCTTCTGACCCTTTCCCTAAATTCATTCCAACTCCAATTAGAGTCCTGGAACTCACCAGAAAAGAGAGAAAAATGCTGAAAGCTGTGGAGCTGCCCCTGAATAGTCCAGAGATTCAAGGTTCACAAAACACAGCACAAAGGCAGTTCAACAAGCACAGAAAGGTGGGACTAAAGTTCACCAACACCTACCACTCAACGCCGATGGTTCATACCAGACGGGACTAAAGCCAGTGAAAACACTAAGACTGTCCAAAAGATACCCCAAGGAATCCACAGGTTACAGGAGGAACACAAGTCACGTACCAGGGGACAGGGGAGGACTGTGAACAACCTCTGGAAGCCACCCCGCCATACATATCAACAGAGTCAAACCTGGCACACTTTCACCCCTGCCTTGCTACTTCTAAGAACCCAGCCTATGAAACATCAACAGTTGAAAACAGATGCTTATCTTAAGAGCCTTTAAAGGAGGAAAAGTGGAAAGTGGACATTCAACACTAAGAGGGAACTGGTTAAATAAAGTATGATGACTCTGGAGGAGGAAAACAATGCAGCCTTTAAAAACACAGGACCTGCACTGGGGCTGTGGCTCAGTGGTGGAGCATTTGCCTAGCATGTGTGAAGCACTGGGTTCAATCCTCAGCTCCACATAAAAATAAACAAACAAAAAGAAAGCTACTGTGTCATCTACAACTAAACCAACCCCTACAGTACCTGAAGTAACATAACAGTTTTCTTTTGTCCCTTGCAAGACTGCAGGACCCCACTCTCCCTGGTCACCAAAGAGCAGCAGGGGCTCAAGTCCCTCAGATAAAATGGTGTAGTATTTGCATATAACTTAGCGATACACCTATAAATTTTAAAACATCTCTAGATTATTAATAATGCCTAATAGCCAGTGCTATGCAAACAGTAGTTATACTGTAATGTTTAAGGAATAGTAACATGGAAAAAAAAAAAAAGTCTGCATGTGTTCAGATTCTACAAGGAGTGAGGCTATTTTAGGTTTTTGAAGAATGTGTTCCAGAGCAAGCACCCACATGGAAAAAAAGGCAACATACTCTCAAACGTAAACACTGGTGGCTCTCTCACTGATGGGATTGCATGTACCTTCCTTCTTCCTTAAAAATTGTAATCATGGGGCTGGGACTGTGGCTCAGTGGTAGAGCACTTGCCTAGCATGCATGAGGCCCTGGGTTCGATCCTCAGCACCACATAAAAATAAAATAAAGGTATTGTGTCCACCCACAACTAAAAAAAAATATTTTTAAAAATTGTAATCATAAATCTACATTCCGTCCAAGTAATTTTTTCTTTTTGTGCTACTGGAGATCAAATCCAGGCATGCTTGGCAAACATGCTACCACTGAGATACAACCCTAGCCTCATTTCTAATAATCTCAACAATAAAATTTATAAATAAGACCATCATTAATTCTGCTGATCCTGTGAGCGTCAAAACAAATTTTAATTCCATTCATTTTCTTCATTAATAAAGACAATAAACAGGAAAAAAAACAGAATTTAAAGTCAGATGCAGTGGCACACACCTACAATCCCAGCTATTGGGGAGGGTGAAGGATTGAGCATACCAGGCCAGCCTGGGCAACTTGTAAGACCCTGTATCAAAATAAAAAATAAAAAATAAAAAATTTAGCCAGGTGAGGTGGTGCATACCTGTAATCAGGAGGCTGAGGCAGGAGAATCACAAGTTCAACGCCAGCCTCAGCAACTCAGTAAAGCCCTAAGCACTCAGTGAGACCCTGTCTCTAAATAAAATACAAAATGGGGCTGGGGATGTGGCTCAATGGTTGAGTTTCCCTGAGTTCAAGCCCCAGTACCCAAAATAATAATAATAATAATAATCAATAATTTAAAAGGGCTGGGGATGTAGCTCAGTGGCAAAGTGCCTCTGGGTTCAGTCCCCAGTACCCTAAATAATAAATAGGCTGGGAACATAGCTAAGAGTGCCATGAAAATAAATAGATAAATAAACAGAACTTAAAAGAATGATTTCTTTAATCACCCTAGAAAATAGAAAGCAAGACAGTCTTCCAACCTGTTCTGTTACCAAGGTAATCCTTAATTCACAGCAATCTGCATTTAGAGGACTTAGAGTGAACTGTACTTTGAGTACTCTGTGAGAAATCCAAGCACAAAAAGAAGGAGCATTCGGAGGCAGCTTCTCCAGACCAGGAGGCGCTGCAGGTTCCAGGGACAGGAGGCGCACTGTTCTCCGGACAGACATGGGCTCCTCCACTGGAGCAAAGGAGACAAGGAGAGAAAGGTGGTCGTGCACCAGAAGGTGCCCAGGATGGGAGGTGTCCTGCAAGGCAGGGAGAAGAGTTCCAGACAAAGGCTACACAGGGAACAACCGCTAAGAATACAAGATTCCTGCACCTCTCCGTTCCTTAAAAGTACTCAGTTGGGGTACAGCACTAGCTTAGCATATAAATGCAAAGCCCTGGATTCAATCCCCACTACTGTAAAACACACAAATAGATATAAACGAAAATAATGAAATAAAATACAAAGTACTCAGGGGAAACTGAGCTCTGTATCTGGCAAGACCCTGGTAACCTCCAAAACTAATAGACTCTGGCAGGAAAGAATTCAGTGATGAAAAGGTAAGAACAAGCCTGGGAAACTGAGGCAACAGCTAAACTCCATTAGTTCAGGTGAAAGGGTGGGGGTTTGAGGGGCTAATTTTTTAAGTAAGGAGACAAACACAGTTGTGTAGAGGAAAGAGAAGCACAAGAGGGGGGCCCCAAGCCACCGGTGGAGAGAATGTCTGCAACCTGCTTGAACACTCCATAGAGAGAAGCACCTCACATTCCTGACACAGGCACAGGAGGCCTCTCAGCTTCCCTTCCTCTCTCCCAAACCCAAGCACTTTCCAGTGGATCACATGGTTACTTGTCAAAGTAACTGAACTAGCTTTATTCTAGTTTTAAACTAAAACCCCTGGAGAGGGATTCTACACTCCCAGACAATATTCCTAGTTTCATATTTTACCTATTTGTTTTCATTTAAGACACATTAAACCACTACCTGTGACCCAGACCAAAAAGTTCACTTCAAATGAAAAACAAAACCACCATTCAACCTCAACAAGACTTCCTAGCTCAGGTTGAATGGGAGATTACTTAAAGTTCTCCTATAATCATACCTGAGAGAAGCTGGGAGTTGGGGGCGGGGAGGAGGCCACAGGGAGAAGGCAGGTGAGAGGCAAGTCTGCTGTATAAGCCCATCAAGAAACACACTGGTCTTGTGCTGAGAACAGCAAGAAGTCACTTTGATGTGGGAGAAGGGCTCATTTTCATACAAAAAATAAGGCGGGGAGGGTGTTAACAGCTCAGTAGGGCACTTGCCTAGCACACAGGTGGACCTGGATTTGATTACCAGCACTACATACACACACACACACACAAATTTATATTTCTCAAATATCCTATGATATCTGAGACATCTGAAGGACCTCAAGGCCAAGGGTTACAAACTCTGAGCTTAACAAAGAGTAATGGATGTAACAGCAGATCATCCAAGTTGTAGCCGACATGAGGGCACTTCTTGGCATCAAAGAAAGCATGTGCCAGCCCAAGGCAGTAGTGACCCTCCTCCCTTCCTATCACAAAACAGGAAGTGCAGACAGAACAGACCTTCAAAGGGACGAGTGGGAAGCAAAGACCAAGAACACTCTAAGGTCTCCATTACCTCTGACATGCCAAGCCCAAAGCCTGCGCTGCAGTTCTTGGCCACCCTGCAGAGCACCTGACACCCAGGCCAGTACTCACCTGGACCTTCCCTCCTCCTCATTCTTCAAAAGCTGGTGTTCCGGCTAGGACTTCTATTCAAGGGCGACATGCTCACTCATATGTCCCACACTCAATCATGCCTATGCTAGGTCTCCTAACTTGCAGATTCAACATCCTGCTTTGGGAACTCTACTTAGATGACCCACAGGTCACTGAACCAACAAGATCAAAACACACAAGTAGATAACAGTTTCCTGCTCCTCCTGAAAGAGAGCCATCTACCAGTACCCCTGCCAGTCATTCTTGATTCACACTCTCCCACAACCAAACAGTTCAAATCTAGGGGCTTCCACCTCTTAAATGACTCTTGAAAGCAGCTCTCCATCCCACTGATGGTGCTTTCCTCAGTCAAACTTAACTCCAAATGCATCCTGCTCATGTCTCTCCTCTCCATGTTGCTGTCTGGGCACTCCTCCCACCTCAGACAGTCCCAACACCAAGAAGATGCTTGACAACACTGGCATTATTGCCTACTTTCATGGAGAGAGGCACTGTTCTAGAGTTTTGCACATATTCTATAGGATTCTTAAATCATATGCATTTTAGAGATGAGGAAATGAAGGCATCAGGGGTTTGCTCATTTGTTCAATGTCACCTAGTAAGTGAACCTGGATTAAAATCCACTTGGCCCCTAGAGTTCATGCTTTAACCATGAAGTTCTACCACTGCCTAATAAAAACAACAGGTTTGAATGAAGAGTCAACCTGATCCAATGGCATGAAGACTAAAAGCAGTCACACAATTTTGAAATCAAGATATCAATAATAATGTAAACAAACCCCTTTCATTAGAATGACAGAGGCAGAAAACAGATTACCAAGGGCTAAGGAGACAGAAAATAGCATTCCTAATAACTACCACTTAAAATATGCCACATACCAGACACCATTCCAAGTGCTTTACATACAATTTTTTTAATCTTCCCAACATTGCTAGGTAGACATTACTATCCTCATTTTACTGAACAGAAAACTGAATCAAAAGAGGTTGAGTAATTTGTACAAGGTCACACTACAAATAAACAGCAGAGATGGATTCTGACTTGCCATCCAACCACAAAAACTGTGCCACCAATCACAACACCAGTGTTGTTAAGAGTTTCAAGTCAAATGCCCAACTGAAAAACAAACCAATTTCACATGTCATGGACACACACAGTATACTGTAGCCACTGACTTCAATAAAAGTGCAATTAAATAAACTGTTTTTGAATTCTGAAATGTTCCATCAAGGTGTCTCCTACCTCATCAGAGCATAAAGCAAAGACGACCAGAACTCTCTTCTGCCAATGGTTTCTTGTGTTTTACTCAGATACAACTTGTAAACTCATGATAATTCAAATGATCAATGGAGAAATTATAACAAGGCATAAAGCTAAAACTTTGGGGCTAAATGTGCAGCTTACACAACAGTAGTCTCATAAAGACAAAATGAAAGGACATAGGCTGATACAGTAACAATCTACAATTGCTTATTTTCAAATTTTAAATTTTAGCTGGATTTTTACTCACAATTAATATTCTTATTATTCCATTTTCAAATACATAACATTAAACTATGGCAATTTCCAACATGCCCTTCTCTTTTTAAAAAACTAAATTCACCACAGTTTCAAGACTAAAAAATAATTTGTTTGTTTGTTTTTAACTAGATGACCATTGTAAACAAAATTACAAGTACTCCTGTTAAAATTTAATGTTCTGGGGCTTAACTAATGGATATTGGAGAAAATAAGTCATGGGTTGAGGTTGTGGCTCAGTGGTAGAGCACTTGCATGTGTGAGGCATTGGGTTCCATCCTCAGCACCGCATGTAAATAAAGAAATAAATGTCCATCAATGAATAAAAAATATATAAAAAAAAAGAAATCCTTCAAAAAAAAAAAGAAAGAAAAGAAGTCATGAGAGATACTGAGATTAGACGAACGCTCCAGACTCAATATAAAATCTTGTAACATTAAAACTCAGTGCAAATATCAGGAAATGCTTTGAAAACAGTACTCATAGCCAAAGAGCACAAAAGCCCAGTGGGTAAATAACCATACTTCACAGACTGCCATGTGGCTCCAGGATTACAGTGAGGTACAAATTACACACACACACAGAGGGCTACAGATCTTTGTAAAGCTTGATTTCGATCTGGGAAAGACAACTTAAGGATTTCCAAGTTTGTCCAAATAAACCCTACAGAATATCCAGTTTGCTAAGAACTTTCTTAATTTCAACTTTTTCAATTTAACTGAAATATCAAGGGTTTAAAGAACAAATGTTAAATCCTCTCTTATAGGTAAGCATGTAAATACTGAAAACATTCCACAAACCACCACTCCTGCAGTATGTAATACAGTGAACCCCCGCAGGACCACTTTTTCAGATGCTTGAAATGATGAAGAGCTAGAACAAGGAGTGGAGAAGGAAGGAGAGTCAAAAAGCAGCGTGAAACAGTGAAAGCGGTGCATTACTGAGCATGTTCAAAGGCTGCGACTGAAGCCAGTGAGATCCTGAGATCAATCGTCCCAAAGAAACACCGCGGTAGTCTGTTTGAATGACTTCAAAAGTTCTTCAACAACACCGGGTAAGACAAATAGCCTCTCTGTGAAGTGGACAAGACATCATTAAAAACACTCAGGAACCGGGGGCAGTGGCACGCATCTTTAATCCCAGCAGCATGGGAGGCTGAGGTAGGAGGATCCCAAGTTCAAAGTCAGTCTTAGCAATTAAGTAAGGCCCTCAGCAACTTGGTGAGACTGTCTCAAAATAAAAATAAAAAGGGCTGGATGTGGCTCAGTGGTTAAGTGCCCCCCACCTCCCTCCTCCCAAAAAAAAAAAAAGAAAGAAAGAAAGAAAGAAAGAAAAGAAAAAGAAAAACTCAGAAGACAACTAAAGAACTTGTTTGTCATCTGGCCATAGCTGCTGAGACCATACTAGACCCCTGCTCCTGCAAACCACTTCGGAGCACTGAAACAACTCACAGACACCAAATTTAATTTCCCAATGGTTAATACTAGACAGGAACAACAATCAGCATCTCTTTCACTGTCCTTAAAATAAGCTAAGCACTGTTTTTTGCCACAGACTTCCTACTAGAATAAGAAAGATTCACAGAATAAAACAATTCTTTAGAACCAAGAAATCAACCTGAAACCAGCTGGGTAGTTAGCATTTGCTTTTGCCTCTAACATTTAACCCTAACCAGCTGCCTGTCAACACTTTGAGGGACCTATTGCCCAACTACCCAGTCTGGATGCTCTATCACCAACTAACCTTGGCTTTTCCATTTTCCCAGCTAATTCTCAATGAACCAAATCCTCCTGATCTTCCTAGGTCCACTTCAAAGGTCACTTCTATGAAGCTTTTTCTGAAGTTAACCCTAACAAAATCCCTAACAGCAGTTACAGCCCTATGGTAATTCAGTTCTGCTACGTTTTAGTTCATTGCTTCCTTGCAGGTAGAAACTATATTTACATCCCACTCGCTCCTCCACAGAGCACCTGCGGCTAGAGTCCAAAATAATCAGCATTTGGTGACCTTAGTACCTCGATGCCAGCCCTGATTCCAGGCCACAGAAATTCTACCAGCACCTTCACTATAACCTCAGCACACCATCTCCTCACTCCTGGGAGTAAGTCTTAGGTATGCAATACACTACTTCTTTCCAGAATCCTTAGACGAGCAAGTAGAAAGTGCCCTTGCCTGCCAAGCACTGACGGTGCATTCATCTACGAACGGCATTCAGAGCCCAGAACCCGAGCTGACCAAAAGGGGACACTACAGGTGCAAGTGGCATTCAGAGCCCGGAACCCGAGCTGACCAACAGGGGACACTACAGGTGCAAATCAACGCCTCGAGGAGTCTCGTCGGCCCGGGGGATTCTCTTCCCACTCCCTCCCAGGCCGAGCCCCAGGCTCCGCAGGCAGGCTCCGGGGCGGCTTCCCACTCGTCGCCGGCGAGGGCTGTCATCTGCTAGAGAGGATCCGCTCCAACCAAGGGCCTTGGCGGCTGCCAGGGCGGCTGGAGCAGCACCGCAGGCTGGCCTTGCTCCCGAGGGGGCCCGTCCAGGAAGCGCGGCTGGCTGCCTCCCCGACCGACGCGCAGGAGCGGAGACGCGAGGCCACACACACCGAGCCCGCCCCTCCTGCCCGCCGGGTCCAGCCCGCACACCGAGCACCGCCAGCACCGGAGCCAGGCCCGCCAGCGCCCGGGGCCCGGTCCCCGCTCCCGCCCCGGCTCGACCCGCCCGGCCTCCCGCCTCCGGGTTCAGCCGAGTTCGCCCTCTCCGGCTCCCGGCCTCGCTCCGGGTCCTCCTCGTCTCCCTCTCCTGCCTCCCGGTCTTCCTCCCGATCCTCCCTTCTCCCCAGCCTCCCTCCCGGCCCTCCCGGCTCACCCTCCCGCAGGCCGGCGGCTGGGCGGGCGCCCCGGCCGCGCGGGGCTCACAGGCGGCAGCGCGCGGCGGGCCCGCGGTCTCCCGGCACCATTCTCCCCGCCGCGCCGCGCCGCGAGGACCAGAGCCCAGCCGGCTCCCGCCGCCGCAGTCGGCTCCTCACGGGCTCCGGCCGCCGCGGTTTCCGGGTGAAAAACACCCACGCCACTGCCAGCGCTGCGTGACCCCCGACGCCGGCGTGGACGGCGGCGCGGCCGGGACAAGCTTCCTCCAATCGTAGGCCGGAGTCCCGCCTCCCGGCAGGGCGTGCCGGTGAAGGCCTGCGTGGCGAAAGCTCGTGGATCCGCGCGAGGGCGTGGTGCGCGTGCGCGGTACGTCGGCGTGCTGTGCGCAAAGGTGTGCGCGCCGCACGTAGCGGCTGGGTTCCTGCGAGCCTTGGAGTGTGCGATGCGTGACGGTGGGGAGGACAGACAGGGCGTGCGCGCCGGCGCGCTGGTGACCGCGGTGGGTGCGGGCTCCAGCGTGCGGCGTGTCTCTGCTTGCGGGTTGATCTCTGCCCGTGGAGGGATGATTGGGGGCCGGGTGCAGTCAGTGAGAGCCGCCCACGCGCGAAGCCTGCACGGGGTTCCCGGCACCGCTACAAAAAGATGGGCGGGGGTATAATTCTGTGCAGTTAGTTTGTAACGTGATCGGGATTCTCCAGCACACCCAGATACACACGTCCTGCGCGAGAATGCAGCGCCTGAGCATGGACCCAAATGCAGCACCGTTGTAGTCATTGAAAATCGGGGAAATAAAAGGTGCCCGTGAGTAACAAGTAAGAACAGACTTGGTCTGTGCACGTATAATCGAGCAGAAAAGGGCAGTGAAAATCCTTGAATAAAGTGCATGCGCCAAGGAGTGGATCTCAGGATGTAACACTGGAGGAGAGCAAATCACAAGGTGATACGGTGCAGCGGGATCCCCGTTCCTGAGGTTCTACACTGTGCAGCATCGTTTAGAGATGCCTACAGAACGGGCAGAATCAGCAAAAAGCATAAGCATAAGATGC
This sequence comes from Sciurus carolinensis, assembly GCF_902686445.1. NCBI lineage: Eukaryota > Metazoa > Chordata > Mammalia > Rodentia > Sciuridae > Sciurus > Sciurus carolinensis. The sequence continues at coordinate 682,499 of NC_062230.1, read as the reverse complement.
ACAGACTTCGTGTTAGGTGTTAAGGGGATGAGCTGGGGTGGAGGGTGTCCTTAGAAAGGTGATGGGTATGAGGGTACTTACTGAGTTGTTACCGTTTTATGCATGGCACTTGGCATTTACTAAATATTTAACAAAAACAAAACATTACTCTTTACCATTGAACTAGAAAGTTGCAGGGTGTGTGGAAGACGGTATCTCATGCTAATTATTACCTCATGTACATGTATGACTGCATGATGGATGTGATCTTACAAAGTGTACAATCAGAAAAATGAAGTTATACTCCATGTAGGTATGATTTACCAAAAAGCATAAATGCATTCTACTGTCATGTATAACTAATTAGAACAAATTAAAAATTTCTAAAAATAAAAAAGGCAGCTATGTACAAAAAAAGGCAGTACTAAGTTTCTAAGTATCTTTTTTTTAAATGTCTTTTTAGCCGGAGGTGGTAGCACACACCTGTAATCCCAGCAGCTCAGGAGATTGAGGCAAGAGGATTGAGTTTAAACCAGCCTTAGCAATGTTGAGATGCCACGCAACTCAGTGAGACCCTGTCTCTAAATAAAATACAAAATAGGGCTGGGGTGTGGCTCAATGGTTAAGTGCCCCTGAGTTCAATCCCCAGTACCAAAAAAAAAAAAAAAAAAAAAAAAAAAAAAAAAACTTTTTGGTTGTCAATGGACCTCTATTTTATTTATATGGGTGCTGAGACTCAGGCCCAGTGCCTCACCCATGCTAGGCAAGTGCTCTGTTACTGAGCCACAACCGCAGCCCATCTTTTTTTTTTTTTTTAATTTCTTAATTTTTCATTCCTGGTACCACTTCCACAACTCACAGTCATACGCGTGAGGTAATGAAAAGACGACTACAAGAGGTGGAGACCCTGGGGATGCACGTCTAAGCGGCACTATGTTGCAGGATTAGCTGCGCCTTTCACAAGCTGAGCTGTCAGGCTGAACAAGACGGGTTTCCTGTTTGAGCTGCAGTGACTGTCCTGACTGGGTCCTGGTTCCTTTGGTGTCAGTTTCACGTCTGGGATGACTATCTCAAAGCAGCCTGCAGATTCCCTGCTCCCCAGTAACAACCGCAGCAAACCTGCCACCAGACCCATGCCCAGCACTCGGCCTCCCGGAGCTCTTCCTCCCAGACTGCCCACCCTCGTGGGTCCACGATCTGGTCACTGTGGTCCACCACCATTCCCAGGATCATTACAGCCCCCACCACCATGGTCGGCACTGCCAGAATCATCCTCTGGTTGGTCTCGTACCTCCACCACACAACTGCGTCTACTGCCTTGTTTTCTCCTCCTGATCCACCACCACTAACGTCTCCCCTGCTGCCATACCCGGGACCACCACCAAAGACTCCTCCACCAGAGTGTCCTCCATGACCTGTGAATTTTCCTCCGTGACTCAGAAGGTGCCAGGTCCACCTTCGCGAGCTCCTGTGATCCAGAGGACTGCATCGCTGCAGGGTTCTGCCCGTTAGCAGTGTGGTATTTCTGGACTGATCAGCTGGATCACGGCCGCTGAACGCTGCAAAAGCAAGTCCTCTCTTTCCACTGTCCCTGTCTTCCAAGACTTCTGTGGTTTCAGTCTTGCCTGCTTTCCAGAATGGTCTCTCAAACTATATTCTTCTGCATCTTCTTTAATATTACCAAAAGAATTTTCACTGACAGATGGGCACCAGGCTTTCCAGAATCATCTCTGAAACAGCTCTCTGGTCCTGCTGCACGCCCTTCGACCTTGCGTGGCCGCGCACACCTTGCCACCTCCACCTCTTCAAAGCCCCGGGAATGTTTTGTTTGCAGTCAGTTGTTACCACGGAATCTACCAGTGTGTCCCGTTTCTCAAGATGTTCGCTAGGAGTGGGGACCTGGCTCACTGGTAGAGCACTGGTCTAGCATGCGCAAGTCCCCAGGTTCAAGGACAGCCCTGAAAGGAAAGTGTCCTCAGCACTGTTGTGTGGTTTCAACGCGCAGACCCCCAGCACACAGCCTCTGCCACTGCTGTGGACCCTCCTCCCCACCTGCAGCAGCTACGGCTGGAGGCAGTGGGGGAGCGGAGCGGGGTAGATCGGAGGTGGTGGGAGGCAAGTCCTTCAGAGTGGTGAAGGGGAACGTTGTAGGCCCCAAGCACACATCCTGTGGCAAGGATACCACCCCAAGTTTTCACCTAGCTTTCAAGAGACGCTGCTCAACTTTGGGCAGAAAGTAATTCAAACAACGGTGAAAGCTCTGTCCTTGAGATGGCACCCTTGGAGAGAGGAAAGCAGCCCAGTGTGGACGCAGACTGGACCAGTACCAAAAAATAAAACAGGGCAGAATGATGATGGAAGGTGGGAAACCGTGGCAGTACAGGTACTCGGTGGCAGAGAGGCCTCCTTTACCTCACCCCAGGCTTCCCTCTGCTGGACCTTTACTAACATGGGTCCTGGGAACCAGAGACCCAGGACAGCCTCCCTGTACTCAGTACCAGGAGAGGGAAATAGGGGGCCACCCCACAGCCTCCATTGGCTGCTGCTGCTTTTGTGGGGTGGTTCATGCAGAAGCCCCCAGATTACCTAAATGGCCAACAGGAAGGTTCATGTGCCTACACAGGGAGGGGCAGCTTAGCAGGATGAGGTCTCAGGTCCACCTTCCAGCATGCACCCTCAAAAGAGATAGAAAGAACTCAGCAAGAAATAGTGAAGCTGGGTGTGTGCAGCAGGCACCAGCCAGCCACCGAGGAGGCCGAGGCAGGAGGATCACAGGCTCCAGGACAAGACCAGGGCAAACAAAAGGGCTGTGGATATAGGTGGTGGAGGTGCGGTGCGGCTGCTGGAGCACGTGTGACACCCTGGATTCAATCCCAGCACTGCAAGAATAAAATAAAGTGAAACGAAATGAAAATATGAAATAAAATGTAAAATAGTAAAAAGTAAAATAAAATCATAAGATAAAAGCTGAGTGAAGTGAGAGCACCAGTAGTGCCCAGGAGGCTGAGGCAGGGGTCACTGGAGCCACAAGCTGGAGACCAGTTTGGGCAGCAAAACAAGACCCCATCTTAAGTGAACCCATACATATATACAAGTCATAGAATGAAATCAAAAAGATCATTAAATAAAAATGGAGGAATTTTTTAAAGGTTGGATGGCACAGCCGTTTTAGAATTTAATCTGGCCGTTGGTGAGAAGGTTAAAGAGGGAGTTACCATTCGACCCAGCAGTTTCACTCCTGGATACCAAAGAAAACCAAAAACTATATCCAGATGAAAAGGTGTTCGCGAATGTTCACTGTAGCATCATGGTAGCCCAAAACTGGAAGCAGCCCAAATAGTCATCAGCTGACGAACAGGGAAGGAAGCAGGACCCAGGAATCCACTGGTGGAACACTGGGCGGCACAGCAGGTGAGGACGGGACTCGGCTCCACCCAGAAGCAGGCTGGGGACAGTGCACCCCTCCCCACCCACCAGGCTCCCGCCGTCTGAGGGCAGCCTGAACAGGTCCTACGGTCACCGTGGCTACTTCCAGGACGCAAGGATCACGGAAGACAGATCCAGAAGAGGAGATGGCCAAGAATCTCCCCACCCAAGGCGGGAGGACTGAGCCTGAGGCCGGCCTGGTTCAGGAAGCCAGACCCCGTCCCAGGCAGAGGAAGCCCGCGGTGGCCCACAGCCCAGCCACCTCGACCACGGAGAGAGCAAGAGCCATCCAGGAGCCAGGGCAGTAAACCTGGACCAGAGGAGAGGAGGAGGACCCCTGGCTGAAGGTGAACATGAATTTGAACCCGAGGTCCAATGCCAGGAGGTGGTTTTGGGAGACGCCGACCCTGGTGGGAGAGCGAAGACCGCGCCCCTTCTGAAGGGCTGAAGTTCCAGAAGCAGGCAACTGACGTGCAGCTGGAAACCAGAAAGGAGACCGCAGCCCCGCACGCTGCTGTCACCTTCAAGTTCTGACTTGCTAAATTCTGTCATTCAGGCTTTGCCATTTGAGGTGGGCGTGGTGGCAGGCCGGGGGTCCCAAGGGCTTGGGAGGCTGAGTTGGGGGATCACTGAGCCTCCAGTTCAAGACCCCCGGGCAACATCCTGAGACCCTGTCTGCAGGAAGGGAAAAGGGAAGGGCGAGGAGAAAAGAAAGAAAGCTTTGCAGTTTTCTCAAAAAAAGAAAACTTTATACTGAGTGAAAGAAGGCACTCACAAAAGACTGGGATTGTGTGAAGTGCCCAGAACAGAGACCAGGGAGGTGAGCGGTTTCCTGGGAAGGAGGCCCCTGGGAGGGAGGCCCCTGGAGGGAGGGAGGCCCCTGGGAGGGAGGCCACTGGGAGGGAGGCCCCTGGAGGGAGGCCCCTGGGAGGTGGCCAATGGAAGGAAGCAAAGAGGTTTCTTCCAGGGGAGATGAAAATAATAATTAGCCCGTGATGACGGTTGCACAACCCTGCAGATGCCATGGAAACCACCCAAGGGCCACTTAATGCTGAAGGGGGCCAACGGCAGACAGCCTTTTTTTTTTTTTAAGTTAAAACTTCACAAAAGAAAATCAAATAAACTTTTAGGCTCTAATCATTTTGCAATCTTTACTAATTTTTATTTTATTTACTTATTTATTGAGTCAGTCTCTCTCTCTTTTTTTTTTTTTTTTTTTTTTTTTTTTTTTCCGGTACTGGGATTTAACCCAGGGTACTTAACCACTGAGCCACGTCCCCAGCCCTTTTTTTTATTTTATTAGAGACAGGGTCTCACTGAGTTGCTGAGGCTGGCTTTGAACTTGCAGTCCTCCTGCCTCAACCTCTCAAGCCACTGGGATTACGGGTGTGGTCAGCTCCAGGTCTCACTTTATTGCCCAGGCTGGCTTCAACTCCGGGACTCCAGCAATCCTCCTGCCTCAGCTTCCCGAGTAGCGTGGACCCAAGATGTGTGCCACTGCACCCAGCAGGACAGTGCAGGGAGAGGGAGGCCGTTGGCAGAGAGCCACAAACCTGGATGGATGGCGCTCACAGGAACATGGGCCACCTGAACCAAGGCTCCCCAAAGTCGCTAAGATGTGAAACCCCAGCACTTAGGAGATTTCAAAAAGAAGAAGTCACCAAGAGTCGACAGGTAACAAAAGACCTGGTTTCAACGTGAGCAGTAGCTCCCGGTTCTGCACCTGCAGATCAGCTTGAAAACTGAGACTGCTCCAAAACAAAGAAAGAAAAAAGCACACACACACACACAGTCAAGTGGTGTTTCTTCTTTATAAAACAAAATCAAGGCAGAAATGGAGGAAGAGGATTGACAGGAGGGTCAGGACCTCTTGACCCCCGTGCCAAGAGGGGTGCCACGGCCATTTAGGTGTGACTCAAATGGTCAGGGGTAGAGAAGAAACTCAAGTTACTGGGTTCAAGAACAGTCTACAGCCCTGCCAGGCCTGCTAAGGAGCCTTAGGGGCAAAGGAATGAATCCAGGGGAAGATGCAGATACTGAAGATCCACATACAAGCTAGAATATGTGATTTTTAAAATATGCACTGTAGCGTTGGCTCCCTCACCTGAATGCATAATGGGTATGGACCCATGTCTGAGAGGAAAGTTCTCCCCCTGATGGGTTAGGTGGAGTAATGAACAACACATACATCTGGACCAAGCAGACACGTCAATGGGAGTCGCTCAAGTCACCTAAGCCAGTTCAGATAGCACCCTGGAAATAATGTCAGTGAGCCATTGCTGCTGTAATTAGGGAAACTCGAGGTGCCCAGACTCACTCTAAGATCCCCCAGTGTGGACCAGGAGTGATACTGACAGATCATGGGGATTGGGGTGCACTTCAGAGGACTCCAGCAGCCTCGGGGGTCCCCAGTATGCAGAGGGTGTTTGACTCAGGCAGCAGCTGGGACTGACTGGTGTCCTACAACGCACCTGACTCACAGATTAGTCTTCTCCCTCGCCAGGGAGAGCCATCATCATCTGCAGTGACGTGCGACAGCCCAGAACATACATGTATTCCTTGAAAGGCACTTGAACTCTCGTGGATATGGTCACAAATCTGGTAAAGTGGGGCCTGGAGCTAATCCAACCAGACCCTGTTTGTATGCTAAATTGATGACATGGCTATCTGTGAAACAGGGCCAAGCTAAACGCAACCTCATGTAATCGATCAGGGATGGTTGATTGACTGCAAAAATCCAGGGTCCATGCAGACTGGAATGTGGGGGAAATTCATTACAATCCTGGGCTCAGAGACCTACAAGCTACCACACAGGGCACTAGGAACAAGGATTGACTGTTGGGGTTTGTCCATACCCAGACTGAACAAGGGGCTCAGTGCCCACAAACCAGACAGGACCCTGTCCCACAGTCAAGCATACTGTTGCCTCAGCACACAAGAGATCCCCCTGCTCCCCCACGCTGGTCTTGAACTCCTGAGCTGAAGTGAGCCTCCTGACTCAGCCTCCTATGCAGCTGGGACCACAGGCACAGGCCTCCACGGTGAGGTAAAAGTGCGATCTTTGATTGACATGGCAGCAGACATAGTCGGCGTGGCCCCACTGGCTCTATCAGCCCCTACGTCCTCCCACCGAGACCCATCACGTGCTGGCTGCCTGCCTCCTCCCTGGTGTCTCCAGCAGAAGCCTTTGCTGCTGTTCAGAGCAAGCTCTGAGCTCCCAGACTACGCCATCGCTGCCTCGGCGCTGTTTTGTGCACTGGGAGGAGACGCAAGATGGCAGAGCCGCGAGCCTGTTCCACCACCCAATCTGGGCAGGTAAACCCCACCTGGCTTACATCTGGATGTGGTCAAAGGAGACAAACTGATAGAGAAACTCATCGATGAGGAGCAATGCTACTTATCTGGAAGAAACCCTGATTTGTGTGACCTCTGCACTGACCACGGTCCTGCTCTCAGGTCCACGCAGTATGGGTCCAGCACAGGCGTCTGGAGCGGCGGCTGCACCGTCCTGACGGACAGCACCCCGGCACCTTCTCTTTTTAACTTGTCTTCAGTTGTCCATAGACCTCTATTTTATTGGTTTTTATGTGGTGCTGAGAATGGTGCCCAGTGCCTCACACATGCCAGGCGAGCGCTCCACCGCTGGGCCACAGCCCGGCCCACACACCTGCACTTCCTTAGGTTGCCTTTGGAGGGAACCTCGCAAGCCACAGCGCATTCCCCTCGGTTCCACAGTTGGTGTGCACTTGCACGGGGGCTCACGCTCTGTGCGACAAGCTCAGGCGTCACAGCAGCTGAGAGAGATGAGCAGACGAGAGGACGATGAACCCAAGGGCGGGCCGGGGCTTCCAGAGGAAGAGGCCGGGCCTGGTAAGTTGGCAGAGCGCAGCGCTGTCCACAGCAGGCGGATCTCTGCCCTCACCCCTGGGGAGGGAAACCTGGCCATTCGGACACCATGGAGGAGGAGGAACGCTTGGTGACTTTCATGGAGGAGCGTGAGCTCATCGATCCAGAGCTCTGGATCCCTCAGGAGGGCGCCTGGACGTGCGCACACTGCAGCCCTCCCCGTGAAGGAGCCGTGGTGGAGGACCCTGGCCGCCTGGCCCGCAGCATGGGCAGCAGGTGCGTGCAGATCTCTGCCTCCCGGGGCGCCTACAGGACTGGCCCCCCACGGGACAACAGGCTCCCAGCCACGTGGCATTCAGGGGACAGCGCTCATGGTGGCTTGCTCACCTGACCCAAACCTTGCCCCTGGTGTGGACTTGACTCCGATGGCCAGCACAGGGAACAGGACCCCACACCGGATCCTGCGGTCAATACCCCAAGACCATCAATGAGCCCGGCCAAGAGGTGAGCTGGGCCTCACTGACTTGACGGCTCTGGGCGTGCAGAGGGTGGGACCAGATGGGATCAGTGGCGGGCTGACCAGCACCAGTGGCCTTGGGAGAGGAAGGGCCCTGTGGGCAGAGCTGTCTCAGGAGGTCTGCTGGGTGCGGACCAGTGAACCAGGCTACGGGGCTGCGGTGCACATCAAGACCCGCACCTGCACACCTTCCCGTGGGGAGAGGGCTCGTGGCCCTTTTCGGAAGACTGCCTGCCCCTTCCCGGCCTCCAACTGCCTCTCCCTTCCTTCTCCTTTCTGGGCTCATTTTTAGGAGGGTGTCTTTAGCTGCAGATGGGCACAACACCTTCATTTTGTTTACTTAGTTTTTTTATGGGGTGCTGGGGATCGAACTTAGTGCCTCATGCAGGCTAGGCAAGCGCTTCACCGGAGCCCCAGCCCAGCCCTCTAGGGTCACTGTTACGTGAGGTCACAACCCCAGGTTGAGTGAAGCACCCTGGAGGTCGCCACAGCCCCACCAGTCTTGGGGTCCCCGCAGGCTGATTTGTTTTCACTGTCTTTGCAAGTCCCAGGTAGCAGAGGTGTTGCCATGGATCCCAGGATAAGCAAAACAGGTTAGCACTCTCCAGTGAAGCCAAGGGGTAAACTCAGAAGGGTCTCCTCAGGTCTCTGGTTCTGAGGTCCAATGGTCAGGCTTTTCTCTTTGGTCCTTTCTGTTGGACTGAGAACATTTTGACTCCCCTTTGTCTGTGACCAGTGCCACAGGTTTATAGTGTTTTTTTTGCAGGGGGATACTGGGGATTGAACTCAGGGGAACTCAACCACTGAGCCACATCCCCAGCCCTGTTTCATATTTTATTTAGAGACAGGGTCTCACTGAGTTGCTTAGCACCTCCCTTTTGCTGAGGCTGGCTTTGAACTCGAGATCCTCCTGCCTCAGCCTCCCCAGCTGCTGGGATCACAGGCCTGCGCTACCATGCCCGGCTATAGTATGAACATATAGTATTGTGTGGACTTTCCTGTCACACCCAAGCTCTCCACTTGCCTACGTTTTTCATTTAATTTCAGAGTACTGTCCTCTATTCTAAGGCATCACTTTTCTTTTTGAGCACGTTATGAGGCAACTCTTCAAGGATATGCCTAGTTAGGGAACTCGAAATACGAATGAGAAGATGTACTTTGCAAGTAGCTGCCGTCTGTTGAGAGGACTTTCTGGCTGTTGGTTGGGAGGCTCTTTCCCCTTGGTTGGGAGCTGGGTTGTTAGAGCTTGGAGACTAGACTTGGCTAAGGGAGGACACGCGGAGCCAGCTTGGTGCAACAGGCCTTTCCACGCTCCATCTTTTTACCTGTGACCTCTATGACACTGTAAACTAAAGGTGACTTTTCTCACAAGAAGAAATGATCTGAAACACCCTCATGTTTAGGGGATGTCAGGAAAACACCCCAGTCATGAGAGAAGGGCCCACAGGAGTTCCAGCATCCAGAGGAGCCAGCCAGTCACCTGGGGAGCATGTGGCCCCCATGGCATGGAGGAGGGTGGCCTCCCCCTCCTGGGACCTGCTGCTGAGCTGCTGCTGTGGGGACCCCCTTAGCCCATTTTCCGTTGCGATGGCAGACGGCAGACCCCGATCCCTGCAGGAGAGGCTCATATTGGCTCCTGGCTCTGAACTGGGAGAGCTGAGAACTGGCTTCTGGCCAGGGCCTCTGTGGTTTGCCCTGTGTGGGACAGACCCAGAGTGGCCTTGCCTTATAGAACCTGCCTGTGCAGGAAGCAGCCCAAGAAGGCAGGAGGGAGGTGTGAATCGTGCAGGAGGTGCCGCTCCTGCCAACATCTCCCACCGCAGTAGGATGTAGTAGGATGTCCAGTTGGATTCCAAGCACAGCTCCATCCCCCAGGCAGATGGGAGGCCTGGGTTCCTCTCCCCATCTCTTCTCCTTTGGAGCTGACCGACCCTCGTCCGATGGTATGTCGGAAGACTCTCCTGTTGCAGAGAGGTCTGCCCCATAACCCAACAGAAGGAATGCCAGGAGAGCGAGAAGCCTAACTGGGCAGGGCCTGCTGGGGTGCCCGCCCTCCTATGGGCATCACGCCTCCCTGAACCCCGAGGACCGAGGACCGAGGACCGTTCCGCAGGCTTCAACGCAGAGGCCCACGGCGAGGTTCCTGGAGTGGGTGCCCAGCGCCCTCCCAGGCACTGCTTCCTCTGCCTCCCGCCAGATCCTCAGTGACAGAGCAGTAAGCATGTGCCAAAGCTTCCTGGGTTCTGTGAGCTGCTCAAGCCCATTCCTGAAGCCAAGGAGGGGCCAGGGGAGCCTGGCCTGCAGCTGGTCAGTGAGAAGCACCCAGACCTAAGGGACAGGCAGCAAGTCCTACAGACTAAGCCCTCCACCAGAGGGAGCTGACGCCAACCCCGGTGAGAATTCTGGAACTCAGTGGGCCTGGAGGGTCATCAGGCCCAGCCGGTACCCATGCAGTCAGCACGACTGGTGCAGAAGGGCTGGTGTGGCCAGGAGCCGAGCACCGGTCAAGCACATCCAGGGCCCCGGGCACAACCCCAGCATCTGGAAGCAGCTGGGCCTGGAGTGAGGTGGGGCTGCGGGTCAGCTGCTGGCAGCACCCCTGCCCCTAGGCCGCACATCCCGGCCACGTGGTGCTGGGCACTGGGCTCCACTGGACTGCAGGGGGACACACCCCACTGGGAACCAGCAGCGTCATCTCCCAGTTCATCCCTGGGGAGTCCACACCACTGGCCTGGCTCGTGGAAGAGGCTAGAGTCGGGAGGCCATGCCCGGCACACAGTGTGGCCTCTGGGGCCCTGTGAAGGCCCAAGCCTCGTGGAGGAGGCCAGGACAAGCCCGTGCTGTCGCGTGCTTCTGGTGGTGACACTGGGTGCACACAAAAGCCCTGTACGCCCGCTGTGTGTGGCTCTGGCCAACAGGCATGCGATCTGGTTTGTGTTCCTAGATAACCGGGTGATTAAGGGAATTCCTTTACAGACTATGGCTCGTGGGAAGGCTCTGTGGGAATTAAAAAGGCAGGTTCAGGTGGGAAGCGTAGCTCACTGGCACAGCGCTCGTCTAGCAAGGCCCTGGGTTCAAATCCCAGCACCGCAGAATATGAACACACCTGTCCTTCAGATCCACAGGTTCCACAGTGCAGACTCAGCCACCCGTGGATCGAAATGCTTGGGGGAAGTCATGTCTGCATGAACGTACGTGGCTTTCTGTCATTGATCCCTAACCCAGGCAGTATAACAACCACCGGCACCTGCCTTGTTTGAGGAATTGCCTGGGGATGGGTCAGAGTGTGCAGGGACGTGCACGCAGGTCTCACGCAAATGCCATTCCATTTCGTACAAGGCACTTGTGGGGGTCCTGGACCAACCCCCTGTGAATACCAAGGAACAACCGTATTGATGAAAAGGTATCCTCGCGTGAACAGGTTTTCTCAAAATCCTCCTCTCCCAGGAAGAAAGACCAGAAGGTGCCTGGAACAGGGCACTGTCGCATGGGCGCCCGCAACCACAAGGGACACCAAGACAACACGGCCACACCCAGCAATGGAACAGCTGGCACGTCCCCAAGCTGGTCAGGAGCCTGCAGCACCCCCGGTACGATGCCAGAAGTCCTCCTGGCAGAAGCCCAGCGCCTGCACTTGGGAGAGATGATGACCCAGCACATGGGAGTTTTTTACTGGAAAATGCAACCTGTCAAAGTGCTCTCAGCAAGTTTGGAAGCAAAACTCAGTGTAGACCGAGTGCCACTTTGGGCATCAGAGATCTTAAACAGGACCAGAGTGCTTCCCACAGGGCACAGGCAGACCCTGCTGAGCCTGAGCAGCTCGACCTGCCAGGACAGGCGACCAGCGTTTGGCTCTGTCCTGAAGGAAGTCTTGAGTACTGGGATGGCACCCATCCAGTTAGAAAGAGAAGAGCCATCCAACATACACCCCCATCAACTGATGAGCCGTCCAACACACACCCCCATCAACTGATGAGCCGTCCAACACACACCCCCATCAACTGATGAGCCGTCCAACACACACCCCATCAACTGATGAGCCGTCCAACGCACACCCCCATCAACTGATGAGCCGTCCAACGCACACCCCCATCAACTGATGAGCCGTCCAACGCACACCCCATCAACTGATGAGCATTCCAACGCACACCCCCATCAACTGATGAGCCGTCCAACGCACACCCCCATCAACTGATGAGCCGTCCAACGCACACCCCATCAACTGATGAGCATTCCAACGCACACCCCCATCAACTGATGAGCCGTCCAACGCACACCCCATCAACTGATGAGCCGTCCAACGCACACCCCCATCAACTGATGAGCCGTCCAACGCACACCCCCATCAACTGATGAGCCGTCCAACGCACACCCCATCAACTGATGAGCCGTCCAACGCACACCCCCATCAACTGATGAGCCGTCCAACGCACACCCCCATCAACTGATGAGCATTCCAACGCACACCCCCATCAACTGATGAGCCGTCCAGCGCACACCCCCATCAACTGATGACCCGTCCAGCGCACACCCCCATCAACTGATGACCCGTCCAGCGCACACCCCCCTCAACTGATGAGCCGTCCAGCGCACACCCCCTCAACTGATGAGCCGTCCAGCGCACACCCCCATCAACTGATGAGCCGTCCAGCGCACACCCCCATCAACTGATGAGCCGTCCAGCGCACACCCCCCTCAACTGATGAGCCGTCCAGCGCACACCCCCATCAACTGATGACCCGTCCAGCGCACACCCCCCTCAACTGATGAGCCGTCCAGCGCACACCCCCATCAACTGATGACCCGTCCAGCGCACACCCCCCTCAACTGATGAGCCGTCCAGCGCACACCCCCATCAACTGATGACCCGTCCAGCGCACACCCCCCTCAACTGATGAGCCGTCCAGCGCACACCCCCATCAACTGATGAGCCGTCCAGCGCACACCCCCCTCAACTGATGAGCCGTCCAGCGCACACCCCCATCAACTGATGAGCCGTCCAGCGCACACCCCCATCAACTGATGACCCGTCCAGCGCACACCCCCATCAACTGATGAGCCGTCCAGCGCACACCCCCATCAACTGATGAGCCGTCCAGCGCACACCCCCATCAACTGATGAGCCGTCCAGCGCACACCCCCATCAACTGATGAGCCGTCCAACGCACACCCCCTCAACTGATGAGCCGTCCAACACACACCCCCTCAACTGATGAGTCGTCCAGCGCACACCCCTATCAACTGATGAGCCGTCCAACACACACCCCCTCAACTGATGAGTCGTCCAGCGCACACCCCCATCAACTGATGAGCCATCCAACACACACCCCATCAAACACCCCCATCAACAACGCACACCACCATCAACTGATGAGCCGTCCAACGCACACCCCCATTAACTGATGAGCCATCCAACATACACCCTCATTAACTGATGAGCTGCCAACATACACCCCCTGAGGAATGACGCATATGAAGGAAGGAAGGATTTTGTTTGGAGGTCTAAACAGTCAGTGCTGAGTTAATCATGGATTTTAATCCATCAACAGAAGCACACCGTGAAGTACAAGTGCTTGTTCCTCAAGGAGGCAGAGGAATCCCAGAGTCAGAGAAAGTTTGTGCCGGGATTACGGGTCGGCTCCGAAGTCTGTTCAAATGAACACTGACCACCAGGCGTGGAGGCACTCACCTGTAATCCCAGCAGCTTGGGAGGCTGAAGCAGGAGGATCGTGAGTTCAAAGTCAGTCTCAGCAACTTAGCGAGGCCCTAAGCAACTCAGCGAGACCCTGTCTCTAAATAAAATATTAAAAAGGGCTGGGGACGTGGCTCAGTGGTTAAGCACCTCTGGATTCCTGGTACCTACCTACCAAACAAACAAAAACTAACATCAACCCTCACTGCTCATCTGACTCTGCAGGCACACTCTGGTTCTCTACAGGATCAGGGCCTGTCCCAGGATGCTCTGTGCGCACGCTGGTAGACTGAGAGCAGAGAAGCGAAGCCACTGCCTTTTCAGGCCCCTGGAGCAGCCTTACCAGCTTGCCTTAACATCGCTGCCGCTGACATGAGTCCTAAGGCAGCAAGAGTATAGCAGCACGGCCGTTTTGAGGCCCCTCTTTTGGAATCCAGCAGTTCACACCTGCTCACCAGTATTCAGGCAGTTTCGGGGTATTGACAAGGGTCGCTGTGGCTGGGGTGCAGCTCAGTGGTAGTGAGTGCCCAGCAGGGTGAGGCTCTGGGCTCCATCCCCAGCACCAAAAATCAAAATAATGAAATGGTCGCGGAGCCTCCTGAGGGGGAGTGCTGGGGACGCGTCACCTCTCTGGTGTGCCTACCCCAGACACTGGAAACCTGAATCTAATCACAAGGAAATGGTGCAGGAAACCCAGGATGCAGGGTGCTCCGTGGGGCCAAAATGCCAATCATCAATACAAAAGCACCCATGTCAGGGGAGACAGCCAGGCAACTGTTCCAGACCCAGGAAGAGCGTGGAGACGAGGCCACTCCGAGCAACGAGCAGAACCCTGGAGTTAAAACAACGGACAGGACAACATTGGAAAAGGCTGGAAAATCCGGAACGGTCTGCTCATTGCACGGATGTCAAGTTTCCACAGTTGCACAGAAGAGTGTCCTTGTCCTTAGGAGAGTGCGGATGGCATGAGGGGTTCCTCCAGTACTCCTGTCACTCTTCTGTAGATAAGACATTTTTCAAAGTAAAACTCTAAGAGAAGACAACAACCCCTATAATACATTAGGCCATGGTCAGCTAATTTTTTGTTTGGGCTTGGTTGGGTGTGTCTTTGTGGTGCTGGGGTCGAGCCCAGAGCCTCATACATACTGGGCACATGTGCGACCACTGAGCTATACCCCCACGGCCTGCCATCCTTTCCACCTCTGATCTCTGGGATCATGAAGACCATTCACGAAAGGCAGAGCTAAGAGGCCTGGCAGGGTCTGTTCTACCTGAAGGTCTTAGCAGTCCCTGGCACGAATCAAGCACTTGATGAAGCCACCTACTATCATTCCTGTTAGACGAGGTTTGTTATAAAAGGGAAGCCAGACATGGCGGCCATGCCTGTAATCCCAGCAGCTCAGGAGGTTGAGGCAGGAGGATTGCAAATTCAAGGCCAGACTCAGCAACTTAGCAAGGCCCTGAGCAACTCACTGAGACTCTCAATAAGTGAACACTGAAGTGATAATCAGTCCAAATGCTTCCTCATCACGGTATTAAGGGCTGGCTAACGTAAGGCTTGTAGTCGTTGCACCCAGCAGTTTCTGCCTGTCACGGTCACCAGGGCCACCCACGTCGAGTTCTTCAGCTGTGTTTTCACACCTTCCCGTGGCTGCTGGGCTGCAGCCATGCTGAGGTAAGGTGGGGGCCTGTGTGCCATCCCCTCGCTCTTCTGTAGGTGACGCCTGAGTGCCACTCGCATGCGGGGTCTGGTCAATGTGGTCCGAAAGAGGCACCTTGCGCAGGCACCTCGCGCGGCCCCTGACCAGCGCATCGACACACCTGAAGGCTGGGATTTCAGGGTGGCGCACAGCTGTCTGCACAATGATGAGAAAACTTCCACTTGCAAGAGCGGTCACGTCCACTCGGCCCTGACTTTTGACATCTGGAGCTGATGACCAGAACCTCCTGCCTGTGGCCCCCTCGTCCCCACCCCTCCCACAGCAGGCGCGCATCCTGGCCGCTGGCCCCTCTCCTAGCGCTCAGGTGGGTTCCCTCTGCTGTGAGAGCCTTACCAGTCCCGCACGGCACCGGGTCCAGAAGCCGGGTCTGTCAGCCTCGCTGACTTTCCTCCCAGGGAGCCAGCCGTCCCCTGGCGATGCCGCCTTCCACAGGGTGGGGAGGGCAGAGACGGCGCGCTCTCCTCAGGAGGGGCGCCTGAGGACCTTCCCAGAGGGGATTCTACAACAGGTGGCATTCTGATTCCGTGGCTGCCTGGAAACCCTGCTCAGAGGCAGCGGAGCACCCAGAACAAACCTTTGAGTCTAATACCTACTTTAGAAAGTCTGTGTTGGGCCAGGTTTGGGGACATTTGTCTTCAGACCTGTAGGATATTTTTTCCAATTTTCTGATTATAAAACAACCATGGTATTATATAAATTTAGGAAATTTTAGAAAATATTTACAAGGGAAATTAAAACCACCTGCCATCCCCAAACCCAGTGGCCACGGCTCCAGGCTTCTGCTGTCAGTCCCCTCTTTCTCCTTGTGTGCATCAAGGGGCTCTGAAACGGGCCTGGAGCCATCTTGACATTTTACAGGGTAGCTTCCTCACTGCTGTCACCTGTGTGACGCTGGGCTGGGACCCAGGGCCCCAGGTGTGCCAGGCAGGAGCTGTGACGCTGGGGTGGACCCAGGGCCTCAGGTGTGCCAGGCAGGAGCTCTGCCACCAGTCACACTCCAGCCTGTGGAAGGAGGGGCCAGGCCCTTGACACATGCTGCACTGCAGCCCGGGCCGTCACCGTCACGCTCCTGTCAATCAAGGGCACTATTCTGCGTGTTCCCAGCATGACGGCGTGATACTGCTGCCCATGTAAGAAGAGAAAAACTGCACTGTGCTATTATTTTACCTTTCTTTATATATTTATATGTTGTTATATTATACATATTATATAATTGTATAAAATTATATTGTTATATATTTATACATATATATATATATTTTTTTTTTTAGTTGTAGGTGCACACAATAGTTTTATTTTATTTTTATGTGCTGCTGAGGATCTAACCCAGGACCTCCATGAGCTAGGCAACCATGGTACCACTGGGCCACAACCCCAGACCCTATATTTCTTTGAGTACTAATGAGAACAAATATTTTTCCAATTGTTGTCTTAAGAGTGAATTGTTTCCCATGTCCTTTGTGAACTTTAAAAAATTTTTATTACTTATTTCAAACAGTTTTTTTCTACATGAAGGTTATGAACCCTTTATGTGACATATGTAGTTTGTCATTTGTCTTTTATTTTATAAAAACATTTCTTAGATGGCATTATCCCTGATTAAGCAGCTAGTACAATACGTGACATATGACCACACAATTAAATCATGGGAAGACAACCAGTATCATGTGCGTGCCATCTTCCCGAGACCAGCATTAAATAAATCAGCCTCAGTAAAAGGATCTGGACTTAAAAATCACTTACATGGAAAAGGAATCAATGTTTAAGAAAAGATTTTGCTGCTGGGGTCTGCAGTTGTGGCTCAGGGGCAGAGTACTGCCCTGGCACGTGTGAGGCACTGGGTTCCATCCTCAGCACCAAAAAAATAAATAAATAAAATAAAGGTATGAAAATTACAGTAGCATTAAAAATTTCTTAAAGAAATATTTTTGCTGATGGAAAAATAAAGCCAACAAAACCAGTATGTAAAAGCATTGTTTTTCAAAACCAAAATATCTTAAGTTTCAGTTTTTGAAAACCTAAACAAGGTTCACATTAAATGAAAATGAAAATGTTAAATGTCCATTAGTGCATAAAAAGGAAATTTAATTGTTCAAGCACTATACAGGACTTTGTATTCATCTTTTATAATCTACAAACCACTACCCAGATTATTATTATTATTATTTTATTTTGTGGTGCTGGAGATTGAACCAGGGTCTTTTGCACGGGAGGCCAGTACCCTGCCACTGAGCCACAGTCCCAACCCCAACCCAAGGTCATTTACAGTAACAATACTATAACTGAACATAGTATGTCACTTGCTTCTATCACTGTTATCACACAGTATAACATATGCTTCTGATCTAATATTTTATGAATACTGAAAACAAAATATGCTAAATATTCAAAGTTAATTAGAACCTTAAAAAATAAAGTTCTAGACATAAAGTTGGCGATTTAAGGCTCCATAAACAAGAACCAAGTGAATGTCTCATGACGGGGACTCTTTTCCTCAATACGACTATGAGAGCCAAAGGTTTTTACGTATCTTTCTTTTGTGAGTTTGCTTCATGTTACATGGTTTTGCCCGATTTTCTTCCATTAAGAAAACTGCAGAGATGTACTAATGATGCACAACCCCAAGCCTCTGTTAAGGAGTTTTGACTTTTCAGCCAAATATCTTTGAAAACAGGTCTTTAGTTCTGGCAAATTCTCAAAAATTCACATTGTCCAGACATTCTCACCCTCAAGCTTTCCCACTAAGTGGTATCTTTCCCACCAGCTAGCCAGAAACACCTCCTTCCAGCTGCCCCACCTCTTCCAAGGCTCCCGCACCTGCTCCGAAGCTATGTCCCAGCCTGGATCCGCATCCAGGCACAGGGCTGCTCCATCTCTTCAGAGTGGGACAGGTAGTTGAGGGCGGCTCTCCAAGCCCGTCCCTGCCGGCTGGGCACTACCTGCGGGGTATTAGCATACCCCGTCCTTCCAATGACGGCAGGTCCTCCTGGACCTGTACTGGGAGACGTTCACAGCTCCTCAGAGTCAACTTCAGGGTCTAGGTCCTCAGCTGTGGGGAGCAGTGCGTTTTCCACCTCTTCCCTCCCGAGAGGCCCCCTCTGACCTGCGAACTTGAGGGACAACTTCACTCACCCTGGGACAACAATGCACTTCCTTCCAGAGTGACACTGCAGTCAGAAGAGAGGCGTCCAGGGATGGCCTGGCCTTCTGCCGTGGCTGCTCTCAGGAACTTCCTAGGCCAGGGCCCAAGGGAGCTGCTCTTCCTGTGACTACTGGGGTAGCTTCCGTCTCCAGCTCCTGGTCTCTTCCTCAGGACATCTGAGTGCCCTGTGAACTGCCCCCAGACCCTATGAGCACTTGGCATGGGCTTTGGGCATCCTTTATGTTGATGTGGCCTTTGTGTTTCCACCAGAGGGAGGAGGGGCAAGGACTGAGGAGCAGCCATGGGGCTGGACACTGCTCTGTGACCCACCTGCACTCTCTCCTGCCTTCACCACGGAGACGGGAAGCTCCAGCCACAGAGCTGTGTAGCTGCACAGCTGGTGGGTCTGGTCCTGGTGGGTTTTGTTCTCGTTCTCTCTTGCACTAGACAGATCTTCCAAACAAAAATCAAGCAAAGAAACCATAGAACTCAATAACACAATCAATAACCTAGACTTATATATAGAATATTCCATCCATTAACCAGCGGATTCACTTTCTTCTCAGCAGCACATGGAACCTTCTCGAAAATAGACCATATGTTATGCCACAAAGCAGCCCTTAGGAAACGCAAAAAAATAGAGATAGTGCCTTGTGTTCTATCAGATCATAATGACTGAGAGTAGAAATCAATGACAAAATAAAAAACAGAAATTACTCCAACACCTGGAGACTAAATAATATGCTATGGAATGAAACATGGATAACAGAAAACATTAGGGAGGAGATGAAAAAATTCTTAGAGGTCAATGAGAATGATGATACAGGATATCAAAATCTCTGGGACACTATGAAAGTGGTACTAAGAGGAAAATTCATTGCATGGAGCGCATTCAAGAAAAGAAAAGTCAACAACTAAATGACGTAACATTATAGCTCAAAGCCCTAGAAAAAGAAGAATAGAATAACAGCAAAAGTAGTAGAAGACAGGAAATAATTAAAATCAGAGCAGAAATCAATGAAATTGAAACAAAAGAAACAATTCAAAAATTGACAAAACAAAAAGTTGGTTCTTTGAAAAAGTAAAAAAAAAAAATTGACAAACCCTTAGCCACACTAACAAAGACAAGAGAGAAAACTCAAATCACTAAAATTAATGATGCAAAAGGAAATATCACAACAGACACCACTGAAATACATAACATAATGAGAAGCTACTTTGAAAATCTGTATTCCAACAAAATAGAAACTAACAAAGACATTGACAAATTTCTAGAGACATATGCTCCTCCCAAACTGAACCAGGAGGACATACACAATTTAAACAGATCAATATCAAGCAATGAAATAGAAGAAGCCATTAAAAACCTACCATCCAAGAAAAGCCCAGGACCAGACGGATTCTCAGCCGAGTTCTATAAGACCTTCAAAGAAGAACTCATTCCAATACTTCACAAGGTATTCCAGGAAATAGAAAAGGAGGGTACCCTACCAAACACATTCTATGAAGCTAATATCACCCTCATACCCAAACCAGGCAAAGACACATCAAGGAAAGAAAATTTTAGACCAATATCCTTGATGAATATAGATGCAAAGATCCTTAACAAAATACTGGCAAACCGTATCCAAAAACATATTAAGTAAATTGTGCACCATGATCAAGTGGGGTTTATCCCTGGAATGCAAGGATGGTTTAACATCCGTAAGTCAATAAGTGTAATCCATCATGTCAATAGACTTAAAGATAAGAATCATATGGTTATTTCAATTGATGGAGAAAAAGCGTTTGACAAAATACAACACCCCTTCATGCCCAAAAAACTAGAAAAAATAGGGATAGTAGGAACATTCCTGAACATTATAAAGGCTATTTATGCTAAGTCCATGGCCAGCATCATTCTTAATGGAGAAAAACTGAAAGCATTCCCTCTAAAAATGGGAACAAGACAGGGATGTCCTCTTTCACCACTTCTATTCAACATCGTTCTTGAAATACTAGCCAGAGCAATTAGACAGACTAAAGAAATTAAAGGGATACGAATGGGAAAAGAGGAACTTAAGCTGTCACTATTTACTGATGACATGATTCTATATTGAGAGGATCCAAAAAACTCCTCCAGAAAACTTCTAGACCTCATCAATGAATTCAGCAAAATATGTTATAAAATCAACACACATAAATCTAAAGCATTTTTATACACAAGCAATGAAACATCTGAAAGGGAAATGAGGAAAACAACTCCATTTGCAATAGCCTCAAAAAAAAAAAAACTTGGGAATCAATCTAACCAAAGAGGTAAAAGATCTCTACAATGAAAACTACAAAACATTGAAGAAAGAAATTGAGGAAGACATTAGAAGATGGAAAGATCTCCCATGTTCTTGGATAGGCAGAATTAATATTGTCAAAATGGCCATACTACCAAAAGTGCTATACAGATTCAATGCAATTCCAATTAAAATACCAAAGACGTACCTTACAGAAATAGAGCAAGCAATCATGAAATTCATCTGGAATAATAAGAAACCCAGAATAGCTAAAGCAATCCTTAGCAGGAAGAATGAAGCAGGGGGTATCACAATACCAGACCTTCAACTATACTACAAAGCAATAGTAACAAAAACGGCATGGTATTGGCACCAAAATAGACAGGTAGATCAATGGTATAGAATAGAGGACACGGACACAAACCCAAATAAATACAATTTTCTCATACTAGACAAAGGTGCCAAAAATATGCAATGGAGAAAAGATAGCCTCTTCAACAAGTGGTGCTGGGAAAACTGGAAATCCATATGCAACAGAATGAAACTAAACCCCTATCTCTCACCCTGCACAAAAGTCAACTCAAAATGGATCAAGGACCTTGGAATCAGATCAGAGACCCTGCATCTTATAGAAGAAAAAGTAGGTCCAAATCTTCAACATGTCAGCTTAGGATCAGACTTCCTTAACAGGACTCCCATAGCACAAGAAATAAAAGCAAGAATCAATAACTGGGATAGATTCAAACTAAAAAGCTTTCTCTCAGCAAAGGAAACTATCAGAATTGCGAAGAGAGAACCTACAGAGTGGAGAAAATCTTTGCCACTCATACTTCAGATAGAGCACTAATTTCCAGAATATATAAAGAACTCAAAAAACTCTACACCAAGAATACAAATAACCCAATCAACAAATGGGCTAAGGATATGAACAGATGCTTCACAGAAGAAGATCTACAAGCAATCGACAAACATGAAAAAATGTTCACCATCTTTAGTAATAAGAGAAATAAATGCAAATCAAAACTACACTAAGATTCCATCCCACCCCAATTAGAATGGCAATTATCAAGAATACAAGCAACAATAGGTGTTGGAGAGGATGTGGAGAAAAAAGGTACACTCATACATTGCTGGTGGGGCTGCAAATTAGTGCAGCCACTCTGGAAAGCAATGTGGAGATTCCTTAGAAAACTTGGAATGGACCTACCATTTGACCCAGCTATCCCACTCCTTGGCCTATACCCAAAGGACTTAAAATCAGCATACTACAGTGATGCAGTCACATCAATGTTCATAGCTGCTCAATTCACAATAGCCAGACTGTGGAACCAACCTAGATGTCCTTCAATTGATGAATGGATAAAGAAACTGTGGTATATATATACAATGGAATATTACTCAGCCATAAAGAATAATAAAATTATGGCATTTGCAGGCAAATGGATGAAACTGGAGAATATCATGCTAAGTGAGATAAGCCAATCTCAAAAATCCAAAGGATGAATGATCTCGCTGATAAGCGGATGATGACACATAATGGGGTGTGAGAGGGGGGCAAGAATGGAGGAAGGAGGGACTGTATATAGGGAAAAGAGGGGTGGGAGGGTGGGGGGAAGGAAAAAATAATGAATCAAACACCATTATCCTATGTAGATGTATGATTCCACAAATGGTATGCCTCTACTTCATGTACAAACAGAAACAACATGTATCCCATTTGTTTACAATAAAAACAAATTTAAAAAATATGCTAACTGCAAAAAAAAAAAAAAAAAAAAAAACACATAGAGGGTTGAGGATGTAACTGTGGTAGAGCATTTGCCTAACAAGTGTGAAGTCCTGAGTTCAATCTCCAGTATTGCAAAAAAATAAATATCACATAAAAAATATATATGTACATACACACACACACACGTAGAGAGGGATTCCACGTGTCCTTCACCCAGGTTCTTCCAGGAACACTGCTCATGAATACGGTACAATCACAACCTGGGAAAGCTACGAGATAAAACACAGGTGAATCTCATTCCTAAAACTCATTTTTTCTGTCTCTTTTTTATTGGTGCATTATATTGCACTAATGCTGGGGTTTGCTAGGCTTTCGTGTGAGTACACACGGAACACTCTAGGTAGGAGGCATCACCCCAGGTTCTGCCCTCCCCTCCCTCCTCCCGTCCCTTTTATTCCACTGACCTCTTTTGATTTTCATGACACCCCACCCCCGTTCCCTTTTTCCTCTCCAGATTTCTCCACACAGGAGAGGAAACATATGATCCCTAATGTTCTGAGTCTGGCTCTTTTTTAAAAAAAATTTTTAGTTGTCAATGGATCTTTTATTTTTATTTATTTATATATGGTGCTGAGTATTGAACACAGGGCCTCACACATGCCAGGCAAGTGCCCCACTGAGCCACAGCTCCAGCCCCAGGGTCATTTTTCTTAACACAATGTTCTCAAGTTCCATTCTTTTTCCTGTCCAGCACCACGGGGAACACCTGACACCCATGGACGATGGTCATCACACCTGAAGACACACAGACTACCCACACCTGTCCAGCACCATGGGCAACACCTGATACTCCTGGACAATGGTCATCATGCCCAATGACCATGACAATGTGGCACTGCCTCACCCGGTAACCCGTTCACCTCCAAAGGTGTGAAGTTGTCCCAAACTGCCTTTCACATGCTCCCCCCTTTTGTCTCTGGAGTCTTTTTGATTCTTAATGTTCTTCCTTCCCCCCGCCAATGTTGACTTTAAAGAAAGCAGGACTATTACCATAGAAAATCCCACATTTGGGATTTGTGTACATTTTTCTCTCCCCTGTCTTCTGTTGTCAAAACTGGGACGAACTTGAAGATCTTGAATGGCTTTACTCTTGTGATTCCAGAATTGCATGAAATGCTCCACTCCATAGAGAATCAGTGTCTGAGGGGCTGCTGAGCAGAAGAGGTCGGTGTTACACAAAGAGACGGGCTGTGAAAAGCGAGAGCAACAGTCAGTCAGGCGGGGCTGGGGCTCAGTGGGGCAGCGCCAGCCTCACCCCTGAGGCCCTGGGTTCAAGCCTTAGCACCACATAAAAATAAACAAAATAGATAAACATACCTAAAAAAAAGAATTGGCAATTAAAAAAAAGATTAGTCATTTCAAATTTGCTTCCTTGTAAGCTCTGGTACAGGGAGGCGGATTCCCAGAAAACTACCGGGTTATTAACACCAGGTTATTTCAGGATACTTTCCCAGGGGCTAAGCGCCGTGAGGGTCAGGGACGGGAAGGACTGTCCTGCCGAGGGGCCTGCTGGGGCTGGTGCAAGGCTGACGGGAACCTGGGCATGGAGGACTCCCTTGCTCTCAGCCTGGTCCGTCAGGGCCTCGCGCAGGTGCCCTGCCAGCACAACCCCTCACCTCTACTGAACAGTGCAGCCTGGTTGTTCAGGATGAGGACACTGTCAGGTTCCACCGGTCATTTCTGACCAGAATGCGCCCCGTCCCTTCAGGCAGGAGTGTGGAGACATCCCTGCTGCTACCCATGACGCCAAGTCTAAATATGAGGGAAAGGGTGACCCCAGTTCTCCATCAGGAAGTGACAACAGGGAAATTCTAGATGTCCTGAATTTCAAGACAAGGGCTGGAGAATGGAGGGGACACTCCCGACCATACACCTTATCTCCAAAACCACAGGTGGCTGACCTCCAGGTGCCACCTGGTGCTGTTTGCACCCTGCTCCAGAGATGAGCACTTTAGTAGCTGTGCTACCCATGGCCTTCCCCGCTCCAGTCGCCTGGGATGCAAGTTCAAAGTGAACAGCTTACGCTTGTTCAGAGACCTGGTCCTTTTCCAGCTGGCATCTGTGACTGTCACTCAGTCCTAGGTTGCAGCCCCAAGTCCAGGGTTACCTAGTCAGGTCGGGTCACTGGTCCCTAAAGCAAGTGGAAAAATAATGGTGAAAGCAGGAAAGAAACATCAACCCTTATGGCCACACGAGGAAGATCAGGGAACCACGTCCTCAGTCTTGTCCTTGGGGTAGGATGGGAGCCTCCTGACCATCTAGCTGAGACCAGAGGCATGCAGTCTTGGCCAGGAGGCAGTCTCAGGATGAGACACCACTGCGGCTGGGGCGGGAAAAGCGGGTGGTTTCCACTCATTACAAGATGTTCACTGACCAGACCTGCTGATCCTGGAATCAAGGAGACTGGCGCAGAGCAAAGGAGACAGAAGTCAAACAGAGCAGAAATGTCAACTTTTTTTACACTTGCAGACCCAAGTGAAGAGTGCATGTTTTTAGCAAAAGCAGCCTCAAAGTTCTTGCTACATAATGGCTGAATAAAAACTTTTATTATGGGGACCCCTTTGTCTAGAGAGTTCTAATATGCATTTCCCCTTTAAATTTATCATGTAAACTGTAGAGAATACTTGATGCAATATGAATATCACATTCTGCAACAACTTAGAATTCCTTGGCCACCTTCATGCAAGTCAGTTTCACCAGAGGTTATTATAAAATGGTATAAAAATTCACAACTAAATGCAAGCCTTTCAGCCCTGCAGTGCCCGTCCTCCCACCCACCCGACCCCACCTCTTGATTGGATCAACTCCTTTCATTCCCCCTTTACCTTTCTGTTTGAAGTCCTGAGTAGCCTGGGTAGAGCTGCCAGCAGCAGAGGTCTGAGTGCCTGCAGAGGGGACTCAACTCAGGGGAGGCCAGGCCCTGGGCAGGATGCACAGCCATGGACTTAGGACATGTCGGCAGAGGTACAGACCACCTTAGGAAAACAAGCAATGGGCACTGGAGGGAGAGGGGGCCGTCTTGGAGTGTCCTGGGGAGGGGCGGCTGGAAGGGGAGTGGGGTGCCCCTGGTTGGTGTTCACACAGGGTTCATGGGGTCTGATGTGCCTCAGGACCTGCGGCTGATGGCTCCACGACCTGCTCAGCAGACAACCTGCAAGTTCCCAGATCACAGGTTCTTGAGACAGTGTTGCTGCTGTGCTCATCTACCTGCTGCCCAGGCTGACCCAGTGCACAGTGAGCTTCACAGGGTGAGTTTCTAGAACTCCCACATCTTCAGGTTCCCCAGAGGTTTGGGAGTGACAGGCCTGGGAGGAAAGGTGGTGACCAAGCACTGGCTCTCAGAGTAAAGCTGTGTCCCTTGTCCTTCCTTGTCTCCTTTCTCTCTCTCATATTTCTTTATCCTGCCTCAGAATTTCCAGAACAGCCTTAACTGTGATAGCAATATTCTCATCTCATTCTCAATTTTAACTGGAGAGTTCTCTAATGTTCCCTTTTTAAGTATGATAAAAACTGATTACAGCTTGAAAAGGAAACCTTTGTAACCTGAAAAGATCAGTAATAATGTACATTTTCCTAATAAAGAGCCAAAGTCAATCAATTTGGAAGAGGGACAGACTTTGAACACTTATCGAGGAGGACTTCTTTATCCAAGGCTTATTCCAGTCACTACAGTTACAGAACGTAAGGCATCACTCTTTCTTGTTGAGACAACAGAAACACTGGTTGCTTTGCGTGTCGACTCAAGACAAACACAAGCCTTGGGCTGAGGCCGCATCCTTACCTGGAGAACTGACTCTCCAATGCTCGATTCAGCAGCCTCCTTTAAAAAGCTGCAAGAAGCCCAAGGAGCTTTTGTGGGAGGATGATTTGCATATTTTATTTAACAATCATTATGTACAACCAGAACAACTGTATTTCCAAGAGAATTAAGACTATGTACACCTGGATTAGCACCTGGAAAGTACATAGAAAACAAAAATGAAGAAGGGGAAAGCATTCCATCAAAAGCATGTGGGCTCGTGTTATTTTGGAAGATTCTCGCTGACACTGGATGAAGGTATCGCCTTCCTGTGAGCTGGTGGTCAGGTGGCTCAACTGTTTGGTGTCTCCACTGCACTTTGGGGCAGTGGCTGTGTCAGGCTGGACAAGTTCTTCTTGTAAAGCTCTTTTATTCCAAAATCACTACCCTGCAGATCTGAAGAGAGCTCTCAGGAGGTGCTGTGGAAGAAGGGGACCCTTCCTGACTGCTCGTGGAGGACGTGTTCCAGGACAGTGCCCTGGAGCTGCTCGAAGTCCACAAGCACCCGACATCTGAGGAAGTCACGAGTGGGCGAGGAGAAGCCTCTCCACCTGGCGCCAGCCTCCGAGGCTCCCCCCAGCTTACAGGACGCCCGTGGTCCCCAACGGGATCATTTTGCCGGAGACATGGGACAGTTCTTCACTGCCCCGGGGGACTGCTGCTGCTCATGCACAGGGACGGCAGGAGCGCTGCTGGATGCCCTACCACGCCCAGGGCAGCCCCGGGTCCTCAGGCCACCATGCTCAGTCGGTACCGCATGAGACCTTCCAAAGGAGGCAGAGGGGGCGTGCTCGCCCGCAGGGTTCCGCAGAGGGGCTCGCCCTCATTCCCGACGCACCCAGACCACGGCCAGCAGACTTGCTGGCTGAGCCAAGGGCCAACTCAGGTCCACCCACCCGGCCAACCAGCGACTGGATGTGATCTGATGGCTACTCCAAGCCTTGATGGTGTCCCAGCCTCAGGCAACCCGGACCCCAAAGTCAGGCTAAGCCACCATTCACGATGAAGTCCACAGTGTGAGGGGCACAGGCATAGATGCCTCTAGACCCACCCCAGTGGGGCAAACTGAATAACATGGTGCTGAAGACAAACATTCAACATAGTTCATTTTAAACTGAAAAATAAACATACATGGAATGCCATGCACAACACCTTTACATATTTACAATTTTACATATTTACTTATTGATATATCTTCTATCTTTACAATTACAAAATTATTTCAAACCGTGGGACAGTGACAACAGTGAATTCTCTCACACATAACTGGCCAGCGTCTGCCTGTTTCACCCTGTGAAGGCAATTACTCCCCAAAACCAAACCAAGCGAATGCCATGGAGGAGGCACACAGAACCACGGAGGAAACAAAGGGTCAGACGAAACTTCCACACAAGCCTTGAATGAATCTCTTTCAGTAACTCAAATAAATAGTACTTTATTATTAACTAAGCTTCCCCTACCAGGAAAAAGAAAACAAAACAAACAAAACAACCCCCGCGAACTGTACCTTAAAAACACTCTGCCATTTATAAGCAGTCAAGCTACATCCAGACCCACTGGCAGGCTGCAGTAAGGCTACCTACGATGCAGGCTCCGATAGTGCTGCCACGTAATGTCCATCATCCTGCATACACCTGAGGTTGCAAGGGTGGAGGAAGCTTGTCATTTTCAACGTTTTCAGAGTCTATAGCTGCTAATGGTTGGCTCTGGGGCTTAATTTCAAGTGGGTATTTCTCCACAATGTCTTGAACTTCTTTTGCAATTCCATCTGTCCAATCAATTAAGTCTTTTTCAAGTTTCTTGGCTTCATTCATGATTCTTTCCTGTCTTTCATTCAACTGAGACAGGAGATCCAAGTTCTTATACATCTGCTTCACACCTAAGCAAGCATCAGGAGACCAACTCTCGGGTTCTTGCTTTCTGGGAGAGGTCTGGCCGGACATGTAGCGATCAAAATCCTCCTGGCTTAGATTCAACGACTGGGCATCTAATTTCTCAATGAAAGCCACAGCACAGCACTGCAGGAAGAGGAGGACGGTGTTACAGTCAGATTAGAAAAGCTGTGAATATTCAAACACATTTTTAAAAATCTCCTTGTTACAGAGAACTTAAAATGGAAGTAAAAGTAAACACACAGACTAAGAAACCTCCATGCACATCAGCTTCGACAATTACCACCCACATTTCCTTTGTCCTCTCAGGGGGTCCAGGTCAAGGACCTGCGCGCAGCTCCCAGGAATGCCGCCAGCCATTCCCTGCAGAGCTCTTGCCAGGTCCAGGGCCGGTGACTGTGGATCCTGGAGTCCTGGATGCCCACAGACCTCTGGTCCTTGATGAGGTATTTTAACATCCAAGGTTACTGTTACCCTGAAGAGCAACAGCGTGTGACCCCGGGGCAGTTTCTAGAGCCTCTGTAAGGAGGGAAGGCCGTCCAGACTCACTGTGAGCCCAGACAGCATGACACCTGTGCTGATCAGCGCCCTGGACTACAGGGGGTGAGGAACAGCAGCCAGGGTCAGCACAGAAAGGCCCCGGGAAGCAGAGACCTGCCACTTCTAAGAAAGTGCTTAAATTTTTCCACAAGGAACACATACCAGATTCACATTTTTAAAAAGCTATTTTCAATACAACTATAATGCACCCCTTAAGAAAAAGTGGGAAAAAAAGCTATTTTCACAAGAAAAATATGTAAGATAAAACATGGAAAAACAGGCAACTCTGGACAAGTCTTCTGAGAAACTCTCCCCAGTGTCCCACGCCACTGCTCACACACAAGGCAGGTCACCCCTCCAAGGAAGGTGCCATCAGCACAACCGACTTCTCTGGAAACACGCCCAGCTGGCTCTCACGTCTGTGTGGTCCCCGCAGCCCCCAAGGCAGTCCCACCCTTCCTGGCCTGGTGAACGGACACATGGCGTTCCTAACAGGAACAGGGAACGCTGGAAAAGGAAAGGCCCTGACGAGAAAGCATGTCAGTTCTGAACAGATCATATCCGGAGCTCGGCGTGAGCAAGACAGGCGACTAGAGCCCTGTGACCAGACGCAACAGTACAGGGGACAGGCGGAGGACAGGTGCCAGGGAAGAGCCGGAGGGAAGAGTGGACAGCAAGCCCACCAAGGACGGGGTAGTGGACGGTGGAAGCCAGGGACAACACTGGAGAACCAAGGCAGCAGCCGAGTGGCCTTGACTCACTTCCTGGTGCTCTTCTGGGAGCACGACCGTCCACACAGCGCTCACCAGCCTGGGACACAGCCTGCTGGCGTCAGTGCCCAGGGCGCTCCTCCTCCTGTCCACTGTCCTCCCCCCGTGTGCTCACAGTGTGGTTCTTCTAGATACACACAGGTGGAACTCACACGTACGCAGTGATCTGGCCCCTTTCAAGCTATTGCTCAAGTGTTTTAGATGTGGACCAAAGTCCACAACTGGACTCTCTCCTGGTGGAAACAGCCAGCGAAGTGAAGGACCCGGGGCAATGCCCACGGCAGTGGAGATGGGCCCCCTGCTTCCAGCAGTCACACGCTCTCTAGTTGCCAGTGCTCGGTGACACACAGCAAGCAGCCTCAGCCATGCTGACCCCCCCTCGGGAGCAGGGACCTGGTACAGGCCCGAGAGTGACCCCGGGCAGCCCTGTGAGGATCCCCGCTAGGTCTGCGCGGACCTTACCAGGTTGGTGAAGTAGTAGCCATCCTCCCCCGTCATCAGCCGGCTGGGGTTGCAGAAGCGGGTGACATACTGGATGTTGGACTGCAGGCGTGGGGGGTTGCCCTTCAGCACGATGTAGATGAGTGTGGGCAGGAAGTCGTCCGCAGATGCAGGCTCGTTCTTGGTGATCTTGATGGCGTTGAAGATGTGCTTGCTGCACCGGGTGATGCAGGCCAACTTATCTCGAGGCACACGCTTTGAGTCCATCTCAATGATATCTACACACAGAGAGACAGTGCCACCGTGGGAAACAGTCATGCCAAACAGGCAAGGGGGTGACTGTCCTCCCTGTCAGGTCACATGCATGTCTCCACTGACGCCCCCCAGGGGTTAACTAGGAGAAAAACTCAGACCCAAGACAGTAAGTGACACGAGTCAACCCCCAGAGCAGGTGCCTGAGCCAGGCCTACTGGTGTGCGGCACAGAGGTCAGAGAGGCTGCGAGTGGGTCTGGGCAGGGGCTCAGTGCTGGCGGGCCTGCCTGGCACATGTGAGGCCCTGGGTACGATCCTTAGCACTGCATATAAATAAATGAATAAAATAAAGGCGCTGTGTCCACCTACAACTAAAAATATATATGATAAACATAGATATATAAAGAAGCAGCAGCTGCAGGATATGCCCTCTGCCTACAGTGGGAAACTGCCTCGGAGCCCAGGCAGAGGGAAGAAGCCCTAAAAGAAGCCTCTTTTCTGCCTGCTTCTCCAAGCATTTTCAGACTCAGTGCGGAAGGTCTCAATGTGCACATGCTACTTGCGTGCCCTCTCACATGTGAAAGGTTAAAAATACTGACCCGAAAGCATGGTAGTGATTCCCACAGGCCAGGAAGGAAGTGGGCTAACAGATACCCACAGAGCTGGGGCTGCTCTGCAGAGGGGCAGCCGCAGTTCACAAGTTCTTAGGAGTGACCCTGATGGGATCAGCGCACACATGTGCACATGTGTCCATCCAGCCCCACTGATGTGTATGATTAACACTTTCACAAAAATAAAGGGCTGGGGCTGGGGCTGAGTGGTGCCCGGCATGTGTGAGGCTCTGGGTTCGATCCTCAGCACCACATATGAATAAATAAAATAAACAGATGAATAAATAAAATGAAGATCCACTGACAACAGAAAATATTAAAAATAAGAAGAAAAAATAAAGTGAAAAGCAACGCAGCTACTACACAAAGCCCCCTCAAGTTGGCCATCAGAAAACAGTCAGTCCCCATGGCCAGGAATCCCCATCAGCTACGGGTGTCTGCAGAACATGCAGGGCACTTACAACCTACCTGCTGGTAGAAGAGATGAGGCAGGGGTACCAATTCACCTCAAAATAACTCTTCAATTCTCCCAGAAAACCACTTCATGCCTGTGACCACCACCAAATCAACTAGGGGTTCTTTTTACAGCTCTAGGGATTTAACCCAGTCCTGTTCTCCCACTGAGTCGCATCCCCAGATCCATTTATTTATTGGGGGAGGGGGGGTACTGGGGACTGAACTCAGGGGCACTCAAACACTGAGCTGCATCCCCAGCCCTATTTTGTATTTTATTTAGAGGCAGGGTCTGAGTTGCTTAGCACCTCACTGTTGCTGAGGCTGGTTTTGAACTCCTGCCTCAGCCTCCCGAGCTATTGCCTTTTATTTTTTTATTTTGGGACAAGCATCTCCCTAAACTACTCAGACTGGCCTTGAACTTGCAATCCTCCTGCCTTGGCCTCCTGAATTTCAATGATTACTGGGGTGGGCCCCCGTGCCCCACACTAGTGAGCTCTTACAAGTTCTAAGAACAGTAGAGCTGGGCAGGGAGGCACACACCTGTAGGCCCAGCAACTCAGAAGGCAGGAGGATCTCGAGTCCCTGGCCAGCCTTGGCAACCTACTAAGAACCTAAGCAGCTTAGCGAGACCCTGTCTCTAACAGAATCTAACAGAATCATGTTGCAGACATACACAAAAGCCCCACAGGAAGTATGGCCTTTACGTATATGTAGAGTACCAATCAAAACTAGGTAAATCAGGGGCTGGGGCTGAGTGGTGGAGCACTTGCCTAGCACGTGTGAGGCACTGGGTTCCATCCTCAGCACCACATACAAATAAGCAAACAAAATAAAGGTATTGGGGCTGGGGACATAGCTCAGTTGGTAGAGAGCTTGCCTTCGAAGCACGAGGCCCTGGGTTCAATCCCCAGCACCAAAAAAATAAAATAAAATAAGGTATTGCATCCATTTCCAACTTTAAAAATAGGTAAATGAAGGTGTGAAAGGAACATCTGTAAAGCAGGGAGAGGAGGGGGAAGGAGGAGGAATGGGGATTGAAATCAAATTTCTTGCATGTACAGTTTTGTCAAAAGGAACCCAAATACTATGTATAATTGTAATGTTCTAATAAAAAAAAAAAAAACAGTAAGAGTGAAAAATAACATGAAAAGCGGGCTGGGATGGGCTCAGTGGAAGAGTGCCCCTGGTCAGTCCTTCGTGTCTGTCTCTCCCACAGGAGGAGGAGGTTATGGAGAAGGAGTTGTTCTTTATCTTTACTTGTTTTCTACCAGGGACTGAACCCAGCTGTGCTCCACCACTGAGCCACATCTCCAGCCCTTTTTTTTATTTTGGGACAAGATCTTGCTAAGTTTGCTGAAGCTGGCCTCAAACTTGCAATCCTTCTGCTTCAGCCTCCCCGCGTGGCTGGAATCACAGGCGTGGGCCGCGCACCTGGCTGAAGGATGTCTAAGTACAAACTGTCAGCGCTGCCGGAACACCAGAGAGGAGGACGTGTGTCTGGTGCACAATCTGCCTGTAAGCTGCACCTGGAGCGGAGGGGCACTGAGGCAGCCCACCTGGCCATGCACACTCACCACGGCAGACCACGCGGTTAGCACCTGGGCCCTGCTCCGGGGGGCCTCCTAGGACCCCGGCTGGGAAGACCAGGAGTTGGGGACAGATGTGCCACACAGTGTGGGGGCCTTCATTTAACTGCCTAATGCACTGACTCACCCTACTTACAGGTCAGTGTGTGAATTACACAATGTGTGTGTGTGTATGGTGTGCCTCTCTTAATCTTTTAATTCTGGCTTATAATTACTGTTGCTATGCCACAATCTATTTTTTTTTCTACTTTGGAGTAAGCTGCTGCTGCCTTTTTTTTTTTTTTTTTTTTAAATACCACTTTTACTACTTTCTTTTTTCTAAAATTTTTTATTTCGAGACAGGGTCTCACTAAACTGTAGAGGCTGGCCTCAAACTTGCAATCCACCTGCCTCAGTCTCCAGAGTTGCTGAAATCTCAAGCACGCACCACTGTGCCCAGCTCCATTTTTACTACATTCATTTACCTTATTTAGCCTTCCACCTGTTATTGTTGATTTAAGCATCTGTTTTAAACCTTTTCAAAGAGGTCAAACCCAGGGAGCTCTGTCCCTGTCCTTACTTTAAATAGCTCCTAAACTTTCTCATTAGTCTTTATTTTTTAAGTTTTAGAATGCACTTTTTTTTTTTGGTTCTGGGGATTTGAACCCAGGGCCTTGTGCTTACAAGGCAAGCACTTTACCAACTGAGCTATATCCCCAGCCCTTAAGTTTTAAAGTGAACTACAAATGGAAGAATGTCTGGCTGCCACTGCCCGTTAGAGGAAGGGTGGTCAGGAGGAGGAGAATGGAGCAGGAAGATGCCCAGGCGCTGCTCCTACCCCTGCGTCCTCCAGCCCAAAGGATGTCTTTCTGGACACTTCTGGAACCCAACTCTGAGGTACAGTTCCCTGACCTGCACTGCTCTAACTGGAGTGGGAGGACAGCGGGGAGCAAGCAGCTCACTGCCACCTGTGGGTCTTGGAGAGGCAATGCCACCTCATCAGCGTGCGTGACGACAGTCAGAGCTGTCAGGTGACCGCGTCCTGTCTTCTGTGCAGGGCTTTCACTGGCACCAGTGTGACTGGGTGTGTCGTCTTAGCCTACCCCAGGCCCAGGCTGATCTTCAATGAACTGAGTACAGTGCAGACCAGACTGGTCATGTTTCCTTAACAGGGCTGCAGGGTCCTGCAGTTTTGTAGGGACTGTACTGGGGATGCTGAGCGCTTCCTTGACCTTATCCACCAGAGCCAGGAGCTCCTCTGTGGGTGTGGCAGGCATTCAGTCTCCAGAGGCGGGGTGGGATGCAGCTCAGGAGCAGAGCGCACGCTTAGCATGTGTGAGGCCCTGAGTTTGATCCACGGTGGGGGGCACATTTTTTTCCTCTCCCAGATGATGCCACATGTTCATGGGGGAAGGAATGGCCCAGCTGAGAATCACTGCTCGAGTGGATGGCTTCTGTCCAGGCAGACAGAGGTTCTAAAAGAGCAGCAGCTAAATGAGAACAGAAAAAGGCACTGGTGTCCTCCCTGTACCCAAACTCTTGGAGCTAAGAGAAGATGACCACGGGATCCTCCCTCTCCTCCCTGGGGTGACACATTCTTCTTTCAAGAAATCCTGAAGCTGGGCAAGGTTCCAGCTACACAGGAGGATGAGGCAGAAGGATCACATGAGCCCAGAGTTCCAGACCAGCCTGGGCAACAGAGCGAGACTCCATTGCAGGAAGCAAGGAAGAAGGGGTGGGAGAAGGGAGGGAAAAGAGAGAGTGCAGGCCAGGCCCCAGTGAACCACGCCCCACTTAGGCGAGAGTCCAAAGCCTGGAGGCTCCCCTGTTACCAAGCCTGGCCTAAGGGCTATCTGTGTCTGGTGGCTTCAAGATCCAGTAGTTTCCCTGGGAAAGGTCTTCCAATGAATGAGATTTTTCTCCTTGAATTTGAATGAAAAAATAAAACTATTGTTGGAGCAACTCTCAAGCAGTTTTAAGATCAAATCTGTAGAACTAAGATTTCAAAAGTTTTTTTTTTTTTTTCCCCCCTTCATATTAGTGATTTTAGACTTTCTCTCCTCTAGCCATCAGAGAAAAAATACTGGGTGGACTGGCCGTCTCTCCTGGCGACGTCGGGGTCCCTCCTCCAGCGAAGACGTCTGCGTGTCTGACACTGCCTCTCATCTGCATGTGACCTGTGTTAGGCCCTGTGGGCAGCCGCTCTAGCTTACTCTGGCATCTCACGGGTCCCAAAGCCTTAACGGTGAGACCACCATTTCAGAAGCCCCAGGGCCAAGGCTGGAACAAGAGGAAGCAGGAGGACTCTTTCCCGAGCACCTTTCCTCTAGAGACAGCCATCAACCAACATAGCTACCACCAGCACTCAGTGCTGACTCAGAGCACATGGGGCGACTTGCAGCCATTCAGCAACACTGCTGTGTAGCACCATTGTGCTCTGCTTACTCTCGTCATCAGGCAGACAATTTTAGATTAGAAAGTGACAAGACATGGGGACCAAGATGGGAGAGGAAGACCAGGCTTTCTGAAGGTTTGTTTCTGAATTTCTAGTATCAAAAGATCTCTCAAACCCCCATCTCAGCTGCCTTGAGAAAGGTGTAACCTTCCAAACTCTGTTCAACTCTTGACGGACTGGAATACTCTTTTTCAGTTCTATTTTTAAGCAAACAATAGTTCAGCACTTGTAATTTTTGGTTTCACAAGGTCTGCCCTGTGGTTTTTAAGAAAGGGTCTTCAACATAACCTCCTGTAGATCACTCTTAATAAACCAGTTGGTCTTGAACTTACTATAAAGTGTCTTTGGAAAACCAAAACACCTGGTCCAAGTCCAGGGTTTGGGAAGGGCCTGCCTTTAATCTCCTGCAAGGTGCCTGAGGGGAAGGCCAGGTGACTGCTATAGCAGCAGGCCACTCTCCCCTCCCCCAGCAACGTCAGGGAACAAGAACAAGACTCCTGCTGTCCTCAGCCCAGTTATCTCCTTTGCATCTACTGCCCATCTGAACAAGGAGACTGCAGACCTGGAGGTGGGACAGCAGCCTCCTAAGGATGAAGTAAACATTAGCTGCATCCACTGACAGTACCTGTCCCCAGCAGCTAGAGAGGCAGCCTCTGAGACCTGAGTCCAGTGCCCTTCTACTTTGCTGGCAGAGCAACAAGACCTTGACCTTATTGATGATGGGCATCGGGAACAAGGACCGAGTTTTTAGTATCAGGACCTGTGAGAGTCTAGCAAGAAAAGCTTGCAACCATGTAGACGACAGCACATAGTTAGACCAGCTAGACTTCACCCTCAGAACCTGCACAGAACATGAGAGCGACCGACTTAGCAACAGAGGTTGAAATGTGCAGAGAAGCAGGGCCTGAGGAGACCCAATGCACAGAGGCACTGAGACCAGCAGGTTCCTGTGAGAAGCCCCTCTTTGGAGCCCTGGAAACCCTCGTCTCTCACGGTAGCTCTCTTGGAGCAGCCTGCCTGGTGGCCTGCCTCCAACACGGCAGCGCCTGATGACCCACTCTCCTTCCCGGCAGAACATCGAGGGGAGGAGCCACGCAACACCTCTCCCTGGCGGAAGAGAGGCTGGCTGAAGCCAACGTTGCTTCCTAACTGTGGTGCTGAACGTCTGCCACCCTGAGCCACCTCCCTCTGAATAACCCACAGACATCTTATCAGGAGCCTGGACCTGCACAGAACGGCAGGGTCACATCCACCGGGGGGACATGCTTTACGTCCTCGTCAGACCAGGGAATAATTCCAAGCACACCTCTCCCTCTGGTTAACCACCAGCCAGAGGCACCTTCTTAGTGCTACTGTGGCCTGGGGATTACCTGCCTCACCAATCCCCTTCTTCCATCCAAAATTAT
Source organism: Sciurus carolinensis (assembly GCF_902686445.1). Taxonomy (NCBI): domain Eukaryota; kingdom Metazoa; phylum Chordata; class Mammalia; order Rodentia; family Sciuridae; genus Sciurus; species Sciurus carolinensis. Next base: position 645,929 of record NC_062230.1, on the reverse strand, counting down.
TTTGAATATACAAATGCAACCGAGTCTTAAGAAATTCACTCTAGCTGTTGTTGACCCCAGTTCAATGCTCAAGCAGTGAGTCTGTGAGCTCTAAAAACGAAGGGGAAAAGCAGTATACCTGTTATTCTGAACGCACTGTGTTCAGAAAACTCGCTGGTGGGTACTCCCTGACTTTCCACTCACTGAAGACTGGACTAACGCTGTGCTGTGCTGCAGGGGAACACCCACCAACAAAGCCTCAGGTTCACTGACCTGTGATCGCTTTCACCACCATGTCAGACACTTCTGGAATTTCTTCGTTTACAGGGACACAAAGCATCTGAGGTGTGACCCAGTGCAGGGCTCTACAAAGAGAGAGACGGTCAAGAGAGTTTCAAGAACCAACGGTGGTCTTTTGTCTTGTCATCCTTTCAGCTATGGGCGACCCAGGCCCGAGAACAACACCTCTGCCCACACCAGGAGCTCAGCTGGCCAGAGGAAGCCCACAGAGTGCCAAATGAGACGTTTCTTCTGCATGGGTCACAGGAGGAACCTGAGACTGCTTCACTGGGTGAGAGGAGTGTCTACAACTGAGACCGGAAAGAACTCCACAGGCAGCTCTGAGAACCACTGCGGCTCCACATCCTCAGTGGCCGTGACGCTCCCCACATCCCAACTGCGACTGCTGTGGACCTCGCCACTTGCTTGGTTGATACTCACCTGCATCCAGTCCAGCAGCCCCCTTGATACTTCTGGCTCTGACCCTGGGCTCTATCTTCCACTGGCCCAGTGTCCACTGCTTACTCCCAAGTACAGATCTACCACTTACCAGCCCATGTGGGACCTCGTTTGGGATTCCCAGGACCCTCTCCTCCACAAACATCACGGCCCAGCCCTGGAACCGCTCCCACACCAGGAGGCCTGTCCCCAGCTGTGCCCCTGCCAGTGACCGCAGAGCCCCGCGGCTCGTCTACTGGTCCTGAAGATCAGGAGCTTATCGACCTGGCCAGGTGAAGACATGACTACAGGAACAGCTGGACAGCGTGCCCAGAGGTGTGAGGAGAGATGACACCCGCCCCTGACGGGTGTCCACAGCCCCTGCCTGACCAGGATGCATGGGAAATGTGAAGCCAGGCCTCTTGTCCCCTGGAAATTTTGGGAGATGTGAGTCAATCTCAAACACAAATCTGAAACTGCTGAAGTCCGACGTACCAGCAAGACCACCACAAGCCCTTCCTCTGGGTCACGGACATCCTGTCTCAGGCACTGGCGGGCAGTGAGGCTTGAAGCGCAGGTGCCTACTTTCCCACAGTGTGATCTCCACCACACTTCCAGCTGCAAGAAAGCAAGAGGAGTACCTGATCCTCTTCTGAATGGCGAGGTCCTTCTTCTCATCATCAGTGGTTTCTGGACAGAACACGTACTTGTAGAGGCGCGTCATGATGTACTTCTCAATCTGATCCATTATCTTCTCGACTCTTTCTGGAGGCACTGAAACACAGTGAACATAGAAGCTCAGGAGAAGGACGAACATTTTAAATTAAGAGGATGTTTTCGTACTCTTTGCTACATAGCAAAACAACTACTTTGCTAGAAATACATTCAACACCCTCAGAAAAGAAAGCTGAAGATGTCACATTACAAATACCCTTTAAAGTATCATCTCAATTTCTGAGGTGCTTACAGACTCCTCACTTCTAACTTGAACAGTTTTGGCAGACCTAACAGGCATCAGCCCTGCCAAGAGGCAAGACCTCAGCGTGGGTCATCAGCAAAGCACTTGAATTCCCAAGACCAAGGGACACTGGCCAGTTTCCTTTCATTTCTCTGAAGTTTACTGTGAGACCACAGAGATTCCTGAGGTACAGAATAGGGCAGTTTCTTGGATAGATGTGTGTGCTAAGTACATCCTAAGGTACACCAGCAAAGCAAGTCAAATTTCAGAAGAATCTCTGAAATCCCAGGGGTCTAAGTTAGGGATCCTCAGGATTTTCGGCTGCCCAAACTCCCTTAATGACTACGTCATGAACAACGATTCACCAAGATGGTGACTCCAAAATGAGGGTTCATTTAGAAAAGCTTCCCAATGGACTAAAGAGGTTTCAATCCACTTCGCCTTCACCCATAACAGATATTAAAACCTGTTCAATAAATGACCCAGTTGCCCTGGTTATCTTGGAAAGGCACTGCTGAGCCTGAGACCAGCAGCCACATCAGTGCAGTGGCTTACCAGAGGCTGTGGCAAACTAGCCAGGTGGCAGAGGAGGAGGGCACTGTGAGGAGGTAGGCAGTCATCTCCATGCCACCACCAGCAACCCCTCCATTGCTGAGTTACCTTTTCCACGAGTCTGCATTCTTTCCGCCACATTCTGGTAAAAATCCTGAGTACACTCTGACTGCTCCTCGATGCTCAAATCCTGAAACAAAGGGACAAAAAGGTTGCTTGGCTTGAGTCACACGCAGAGCTCTCAATTACAGGAGGTTTCCAAACCCACTGCTTGCATTGGTGTTGGTTTTCTTTATTTTTTAAGTTGTAGATGATGTAATACCTTTATTGTATTTATTTATTTTTATGTGGTGCTGAGGATTAAATACAGTGCCTCACCATGCTAGGCAAGTGCTCCACCAGAGGTACAGCCCCAGCCCACTAGTGTTAATCTTAAAAGTACTTCCAAATTATATTCATTCTGCAAGGGAAAATAACCTACCCATTCATATTTTATGATGTCCTATGACCATTTTTCACTGTATATACATATTCTTAATATACTTTGATAATTTACATAACTTATGTACATCTGTACTGATCTAATCTACCTAATCATTTTTGATGGCTATAAAATACTCCATTACATCAACCAATTTGTTTAACCATGCTCTACCACTGGGCATTTGGTCTGCTTCCCTTTTTTTTAACCTTTATGGATGGAAGCTATGAACAATTTTTTTGAGACTGTTACCCTTTAAGTTACTTCTTTGTAACTTTTCCAAATGTGGCATTAGGTGAACTTAACAGTTCTAAGTATCTACTACTGGATCCGATTCTCAGAAATTCAGGCCCTGTAACTTGGGGCTCTGTGACCACCTCTGGTGGGCGGTCTTACAGGTGCACTGTGTGTCCACTGTCCACCTTCTCCAATGTCAACTTCAAGCTGACGTGAAGAGTGCCTTCCTCACCACTCATCTGTGCTCAGGTGCTCCCCAACCTTTGTTCTTTCCCACTTTCCAATTTATTTCACATACTAGCTTCAAACTGGTAGTCCTGGCTTAGATTTGGGCACCCTGTGTCTCAAACCCCACCAGCTCTCTTGGCATCTGTGGCGTGTACTCAGCCCAAGCCGCGCACACTGCTTCCCGACCGCCCTGCTGCTCTACCTGCACCACCACACTGTTCTCTGGGCAGACTAACTCACTCCTCGCCAGTCCTCCCACATTCCCTTAGAAAGAACAGCCTCCAAGCCCTGTAGCACTCTGGGGTCACTATGCCTGCAGCCCTCATGCTGTCTACACTGGGCATCTCCAGAGGGGCCCTGGCTGGCTTAGAATCGATCCTCATGCGGAGAAGCCCAGGTATCCGGCCTTGGTGGGCTCACACACAATGCAGCGCTGAGCGCCCTCACTCCACCTGAGGTCCACTCTGCATGACGCTCTACAAAGTCGCCACCCTTCTTCCTTCACCTGGTCACTGACACAGCGCATCAGCAGTGAAGCTTTGGCTTCTTTCCACGGCTGTAGTACATCTCACCTACTTTCCTCTGAGACTTTCCCACTCAGCCCTCCAGTGCGTGGGATGTAAGGAGCCCAGCATGAAGCTCAGATCCAGAATAATCTGCACACAGGCTTAGTCCTTCAGCAGCTGTTAGTAGAAGGAGCTGTTTTCCCTTCTTTCCACTTGTTGTGCAATTTGCTCCTGAATAACTGCTTTTATTGGTTTATTTCATGTATTGTATTTTTTTTAATCAAAATCTCACCTGGTTGTAATAACTTTCATTTTAGAATATATCTCAAAGCCTCCCTTTCACAAATTTTTGCTTCCATCTCCTTCACAAAAACTTTTATACCTCTATCACTTTTCTATTTTCCCTTGGACTTTCCAAAGATCATTTTCCACTATATTTTCTGAAAATCATACTTCTACCCATTTTGAAAGAAACTTAATACATAATTAGTAGAACTGCCCAATGATGACATAAAAAGGTTAGTAGGATGCTCCAAGGGCCTTCAGTCTAAATGGGAAGACAAGACGCCAGGATTTTACTATTCTATTATCATAAACAAGGACAAAGTGCCATGGGGGCAATAGTAAATCTCTCACTTTTTTTCTCTCCTGGGACAGGGTCTCACCATGTTGCCCAGGCTGGCTCTGAACTCCTGGGCAAATTCCCCTGCCTCAGCCCCCCGAGCAGCTGGGAATGCAGGTGCTTGCTACCATGTTCAGCTTAACTATGAACAAACTGTGATCATTCAACATGATTATCACTCGTACTCACGTAATGGGAAATACTTTGACCTTTTCAAGACCTAAGTGGCCTGTTGTACTGGTGATATGGATCACCTTCCCTGGTTCTGCACCATCACTGCAATTTAATGTTATAATTCAGAAAACTTTTCTAATAGAGCTGACTGTTGGTTATTTCTGCCACTAAAATTTAGCTCTAAGAGGGGACTATTCACCACCACCCCTCAGGCCAGCATCAGAGCCAGGCATATGGTTAGTGCTCACTCTTATCTGAATGAAAGAAGGAATAAATGTGACCTGTTATTATCATTCCTCCCTCTGAAATACTGTAAAGACATTGGGAGATAATCATCCATGGATCTCTTCTATATGACCGCCTTTGCTTTGCATTCTTTTCAAGGTATTTAGGAGTACTGGGAGACAGAAAAAGTGCCTGCCTCAAGAGAAAACAGCAGCTTGTTTACTGTGCCAATACGATGAAGACAATGATTCCTTTTAGAGCAAAGATCAGGCTGACTCACTGTCCATATAAAAGATTCAAGGTTCCTCTCCTCCAATGCAACTGTGAGTACCAACTGTGACTTCTTTGTGTTGCCCTGTAGGACTTGATACTGAAGCAATTAGAGCAAATGCTGACAATTTGGCTACTGCTATCACTGTGAGTAATAAACTGGCCTTTACCTCCGCCCCAGTAAACTCATGTCTTCTGCCAGAATCCACGAAACCACGCAGGCTAACTAGTCAGGCTTCGAGTAAGGTGAAGCACACCCTTCACAGAACTTGTGAAAAGACCTATGTGACAGGTTTGTGCTCATAAATTCTTTTAACCTTTACAAAATTCCTAAAAGCTTTTTCTAGTTTTCCCAGAAAAATAGTATAGCAATATAATAAACTCTTTTCCTCAAGTATTTGCTAACTATCACCTGGAATTATCTTTTCTACAATGACTAAGTAAAAAGTCATTTCAGTTGTTTTTCCTAAAAACATTTTTCTTTATAGTTTAAAACACAAATGGGTACATCTTTTTCAATATTAATACTAAAATGTACCATTTATTTTCCTAACTTTTTTTCATCTCCAGTTTTGAAAAACGTATAAATTGAATATTTCCTTAAGTTTTCTGTGTATTTCATTTGGAACTCCCATTATTAGAATTTAGATCTCCATCATGTACTCTAGGTTCATTAACTTTTTTCTTTTCTTTCCTTTATACTGCTGGGGATTGAATCCATGGCTTCATGCATGCTAGGTAAGTGATCTACCACTAACATAAGTTTCTTTTGTACTGCTGTTAAGGATTTAATCTATTTAGGTTTTTTTTTTTTTTTTTTTTTTTTTAAGTTGTAGATGGATACAATACCTTTATTTTATTTTTTTAATTTTTATGTAGTGCTGATTGAACCCAGTTCCTCACACATGCAAGGCAAGTGCTCTACCACTAAGCTCAACCCCCGCCTTAGGTTTTAGCTCTTTTTTTTCCCTCTCTTACAGCCAGGGAATGAAACCACCTTATACATACTAGGTAATCACTCTACCACTGAGCTACATACACCCTCAGCCTCATATTTTTTTATTGCTTATTTCTGCTGCCTTCAATGATTTTTCAGGAAAGTAAACGCACCAGAGTTCCAATCCCCTTAAATAAAATTTAAAAACTAAGCATCGTCGTTTCAAGCACACCATACACGCAGTTCTCATATGTTGAGAAAGGCTTTCACACCAGGTAGATGTGCATTTAAACACTTCTACACTTAGATGAATAACACAGGGTGGAAGTTGTTTTTGCTGTTTTGTTCGAATTCAATCACTGGCAAAACAAAGGTGGCCAGAACTGTTCAGGTACAGTTGTTCATCTCACGTTCCCAGAGAGAAGTCAGAAGTTAATCATTTTTAGCAGCTAGGTAGTGCCTGGCTATAAAAGAACTCATATATATCATCTGTAGAGGTCATAATTAATAAATAAATAAATAATTTTTTTTTTTTTTAGTTGTCAATGGATCTTTTATTTATTTATTTATATGGGGTGCTGAGGATGGAACCCAGGGCCCTACACGTACCAGGCAAGTGTTCTACACTGAGACTCCAGTCCCATAATAAATATTTTTTATCAAGAAAAATACTTTGACTCTTGTCTTTGCTCCATCCAATGGAACAGGTAGTGGGCTAGGTATTCTGGGAGCCTGCACACTACAAGGAGTTGCCCAAGAGCCACAGGGTGCGCGTGACACCCACGCAGCACAACAGGAGAGCTGCCGGCACTCCACGCTCGGGCATTCTAGAATCTGACCAGACATCGCTCTGCTGACAGTATTCTAGAAGTTCCACCTGCAGCCCTCTTCTTACAGGTGGGAAACTATTAAACAAACACGTGGTATTAGAAATCAGCAATCAACACCTGACTCAGAACCCATTAATGCGACTGTACAAAGGGCTGAATTTTGTTTAGTCACTGGGTACTTAAGCTATTTAACAAGGTTTGGGGAAAGGCCCAAAGTATTCGCAGATGAGAAAAGATGGACCAGACCTATCACTTATAGCAAGTAATGAAAAGAAACAAAACCAAAAATCCTCTGCAAGAGGCAGCAAAGCGGGCTGGGGATATAGCTCAGTTGGTAGAGTGCCTGCCTCACATGCACAAGGCCCTGGGTTCAATCCCCAGCACCAAAAAAAAAAAAAAAAAAAAAAAAAGAGGCAGCAAAGCTTCCGCCCTGAGCCCAGCTTGTTACCTGGAGCCAACACACGCTCTTTGTAGACCAGGCCTCCTGCTCAGAGGGGGGAACCTGGACCTGACAGGGTGTAGCCCGAGGAAGCAGTCCTTCCTAAGCACCTTCCAAATCTGGACTTCGATCCTCACAAGACTCTCAAGGAGGCTCTGCCCGTAAGGGGTTTCGTCTTGAGTTTCTTCTTGTGGAACACATGGTGCCATCTTCTCCAAAAGGCCTGCAGCCTCTGAACAAGTCCTTGCAGAAGCCCAAAGGTCAAATACATCTGACACCTTCACCAATTTGGGGTCCTCTGTTGCAGGTTCTCAATATGTGCCAAAGCCCACTTCTGTTTTTCTAGCTTTCTTCAGGGGCCACTGTCTTCTGTTTGGTCTAACGCAGGTTGCTGCCCAAGCTCCGGCCACCACTGTTTTGTCCCCTGGCTGTGCACAACAACCCACATGGGGCCAGAGCTGGTCTAGCGTGCACCACTCCAGGCTGATGTACAGCTCCCTGGCTCAGGTTTTCCCTAGTCCTGCTGCCCCCCAAACCTTAACATTTTTCAATTGAAGCTGGATGCAGTGGCACACACCTGTAATCCTGCCACTTGAAGACAGAGGCAGGAGGATTCAAAGTTCAAGGCAGCCTGGCAAGATCTTGTTTCCAAAAAAAAAACAAATAAAAAGGCTGGGGATGCAGTTCAGTGGCAGAGTGGCCCTGGGTTCAATCCCCAGTACCAAAAAGAAAAGTTAAGTTTTAATTGACATAAAATTGTGCATACTTATGGGATACTGCTATTTCTGTACAACGTGTAATGACTACATCTGGATCACCATAGACATCTCTGTACTGGGAACGCTGGAAGCCTGTCCATTAGCTGTTTTAAAAGGCACAACTAAGTGCTGTCAACCAAAGGCCTCCAACATCACACTGGAAGCTGAGCCTCCCATCCACGACACCCCTGTGCCCATCAATCCTCCTCTCCAGGGCTTTCCTCTGCCTCCCCAGACCTAAAACCACTGTTTTATATTCTATTTCATAAGACTGGCTTTTTCTTAATTTCTACAAATAAATGAGAACATGCCATTTATTTTAAAATTGGATCCCGTGTTACATTCCCTCCCCAATTCTCTCACCAAAATTAAAGCCTATTTTGTTGATTGTGTTGATTAAAGTTTCTTTGCTCTGGACACACACTTCTGCCCTTTTGACAGTAACTAGACAGGGCAGACCACATGGTTCAGAACAGTAAGGTCACCTGAAGTGTCAGGCAGAGGGCAAGTACCTTCCTGCTCATGATGGAAAAGAGGAGAAGCAAAGACACAGCTGCATCTTACTCATCTCTCTTTCTCTCCCTCTCTCCATTCACATATGGAAAAATAGCTTCTTCATGAGCATAATATCAGGAAAAATTCTAGGTTTATATGATGTAATCAATTTCAGATTTTAATAGAATGGCCAAGAAAATGGGCAGAGGCTCTTATGATATGTGGGACTGCTTCCTTAGAAAGGAAAAAGAGCGAATTCAGATGACTTGCTAATACAAGGATCCCGTTTTTAAAACAACTGAGATTAATTTATTAAAGCACTTTAATAAATATCTGACAGATTAAAGGTCTATACCTGGAGTAAGTAGAGTTACCCCTTTTAAAAGGAAGGCAGGTTATGCTTTCAACAAAGAAAATGAGGGATTTTTTTAACATTTAACAAAGGCAGGATCTAAGCAGTTGGGGCAGTAAAAAGGTTTCTTCAAAAGTCTCATTTACTTTACTTGCTTTAAGCACTGTTGTTTCAGAGACGGGGTCTTGAACTCATGGGCTCCTGTGATCCTCCTACCTGCTTCCCCCAGCACTGGGGACATGGGTGTGCAGCACAACTGGATTAACAACGTATTCTGAAACATTTTCATATGAACTGGCAGGGCAAAAAAGTTCGTTGAGCCGTGGACCTCAGGAAGTTATACAACAGACTTTCTAGCTAGGATGGGGAGGTTAACATCTTGCTGGTTCTATGAAAATGAGGCTTGGTCAATTAAGGATCTGTCCAGATGACAAAGCACTTCTGTACATTCTTTACCACGTGGAAAAGTCCTTACGTCCCTGAATTCAAGGTCACTCTAAGATCGCTCTGAAGTTTTGTTCTTCTTTTTAATACTGGGAACTGAACACAAGGTGCTCTACCACTGAGCTGCATCTACTGTACATTTTTATTTTTAAATCCTGAGACAAAGTCTTACTAAGTTGCCGAGGTTGGCCTTGAATTTATAATCCTCTTGCCCTAGCCTCCTGAGTAGCTGGGATTACAGGCAAGTGCCACTGTGCCCAACTTAGAGATTCCTAAATTCAAGTTGTTTTATTTATTTTACTTGCTCTAATAAGCTATACATGATAGTAGAATGCACATTGACACATCAGACATAATGGAGTATGACTTCGCATTCTCCTGCTTGTCCATGATATAGAATCCCACCTGGCATGGAGTCATATGTACATGAGGTTAGAAAGTTGAACTCATTTTACTATCCTTTCTATCCCCATAACCCCTCCCCTGCTCTCCCTTCGCTTCCTTCTACCTAACCTAAATAACTCTATTCTTCCCTAACTCCCCCTTATTGTGAATTAGCATCTATATATCAGAGAAAACATTTGGCCTTTGGTTTTTTGGGATTGGCTTATTTCATGATATTCTCCAGCTCCATCCATTTACTAGCAAATGCCATTATTTCATCCTTCTTTAAGGCTGAGTAATATTCCATCATGTATATGTACCACATTTTCTTTATCCATGCATCTGTTGAAGAGCACCTAGGTTGGTTCCATAGTTTAGCTATTGTAAACTGAGCTAATATAAACACTGATGTGCCCACATCACTACAGTATGTTGATTTTAGGTCCTTTGGGTGTAAACTGAGGAGTGGGATAGCTGGGTCAAATGGTGGTTCTATTCCAAATTTTCTGAGGCATCTCCATACTGCTTTCCATAATGGTTGTACCAATCTGCATTCCCACCAGCAATGTATGAGTGAACCTTTTCCCTACATCCTTGCCATCAAGGATCATTTTATTTTATTTATTTATTTTTTTTTTTGCGGTGCTGGGGATTGAACTCAGGGTCTTGTGCTTGCGAGGCAAGCACTCTACCAACTGAGCTATATCCCCAGCCCGGATTAATTTATTTTAAAAATAAACTTTGTCAATTCTGCTTAGTTTCTTCTGCAACAACTCCCTTCTATTTTCTCAATGAAATGTCACAGTGATCTGAGCAAAGCAGCTGATAACAATTTATGTTTAACACAAATGGACTATGTTAATGATGTAGCTGCCTGTCTCACTGATAATGACACTGTCAGTCTAAAAAATAAGGAGGTACAAAAGACAACACATATGCCAAATTAAGAAACTAAGAGAATTAGTTAGAAAATAAGGCAAAATAAACAAGCTTTGGAAAAACATTAGCAAACAACATTCCTTGAACAGGAAAGCACTATAGTGCTGTGAACAAGGTGGGTGAAGATTTTTTAGCCAAAAGGGATCCCCTTTAGAAATGATTAAAAGAAGGGGGGGAAAAAAAAAAGTCTAAGCACAGGCCATGCTACCTGACAAAGACAAAATGGTAAAAGTTTTTTTTTTTTTAATGTAGTTCTGAAAATATTTAATTCTCTAGACTTGGCCCACACAGGACTGGCATTCACCAGGACTGGAGGAAATAGGAACAGCATGGGCAAGAATGATCTGCACCTCAGAAACCTGGGGAAGGGAAGTACTGTGGGATGCAACAGAGAGAATCCTCAGCTCATAGCAATGTCAACGGGGCCATTTTAAACAGAAAAGAATTAATTATCATATTTAGAAAGCTTCCTTGGTCAGACTAACATTAAGTTAAGGTATGTGGCAGTTTTGGAGAACTGAATATAGAGGGCACCCTCCAACACTGTACTTCACAATCTCATAGACACTGCTTCAAGTTGGACTTGATTCAAGAAATTTATATGATGATTAGTGATCTGAAGGTGTAAAAACCGATTGATTTGGAAGGACAATAACTTGTAGACAAAACCTGGAAGGTTTTAGCTATGAACATTCAGTTCAAAAGTATCTGTTCTGCTGGCGCTCACCTGTGATCCCAGCAACTTGGGAGGCTGAGACAGCAAGATAACAAGTTTGAGTCCAGCCTCAGCAACTTAGTGAGATCCTAAGCAACTTAGTGAGACCCTGTCTCAAAATAAAAAAGTAAAAAGGGCTGGGGATGTGGCTCAGTGGTGCAGCACCAAACACCACCACCAGCAGCAGATCTGTTCAGTACAGGGTGTGTGCCAGGCCCTGAGCTACCTGCTGAAGACACCCGAGGTGCCTGCATAGGCTTTGGTCACACAGTCCTGAGACACAGTGCAGAACTGGGCTGCACAGGAGCTCTTAAAACAGGAGGAAGTTGAGGCCATATCCAGGTCTCTGATATCAATTAGTAATGCCCTGAAAACAGTCAGGCATGGCAGTCTCCTCACCTGCTAGTTACCTCTTGATTTTAGTACACTGAATAAAAAGTCACAAAAGCACACTTCTAAGCAAAAGAAAAACAAATCCAAGTTCAGTAGCTTTTTTAAGCGTAGTACAACACAGTACATATGCTACGTGTATCATAGTATAAATGCAACTTTAATACAGACAGCCTGGGAATTAGATCATGTGCTAAAGAGTAAATGACTATAAAATCTCAATTTTTCATTCTGATAGAAAAGGCGAGTTGTACGTCACATGAACTGTGAGTTCATCATTAAAGGAAGCCTGTCACTGCCTCTAACATAAGAAAATCAGGATGGCGTGCCTCCTTTCATGAACTCTAAATGTCATTATTTGCTCAAAGTACCTAGGAAGGAAGAGGGCTGCTAACTTACGATGTCATCATACTCCTGAAGAGCAGCTTTTTCCTTTACAGAATGACTTTGACATTTAAAAAACATTTTGACAAGCTGGGCACACCTGTAATCACAGCTACTGGGGAGACTGAGGCAGGAGGACCAGTCTGAGAAACTTAGTGAAAACCTGCTCAAAATAAATAAAAATGGCTGAGAATGTGGCTCAGTGGTAGAACACCCGCCTGGCACACAGGAGGCCCTGAGTTCAGTCCCAGTTGGGGGAGGAAAACACAACAAAAAAAAATTTTTTAATAGAAGTCTACTGTTTATTAACCTAGTAATGTTTGAAAATAGCTAAGCAGTTAAACACTCTGCCATTTTTCAAATTCCCTTTTTTCTTTCTCTTTAAGACCTCTTCATGTTGTAGAAGAGACTTTTAGAGTTAATTCTGATAATGTTAAAGAATGTTAAAGTAGAATTAAAAAAATGGAATTCCTTCATGGGTAGTCTTATGAACTACTGCAAATGAAATCACGGCTTAGAATCTGGGGCTGAAGACAGGTTTGGAAGCCACAGTTCCAGTTCTGACGCTGGTAAAAAACTAGCTCTGTAGTCTTGGACAGTCACCTGGCCTCTTTGGCTCTCAGCTTCCTCATCTATAAAATACAAGGACTGGAATAGATAGATCTAACTGAACAAGGAGAGGAAGAATTAAAATACAAATACGGAAAACAAAACAAAGACCACCACCACCTAAAATTATTACTGCTGGCCTAGTAATTGTTACAGGGAGTTAAAGGTCTCCTACTGCAATTTACACTCACTACGAGGTAACAAGTTACCAGGGACTATTAATAAAGCACACAATGCAAGTGGCTTCAAAGTCAGAATTCCCACGCAAAGATGATCCAAACTTCACTGAGTTGCAGTGAAAAGTACTTGCCTAGAAGCCAGGTTTTAAACTTGGTTCAGAGGCTTTTCTTCGGTTGACAACTGGTCTTGATTTCTTTCAGTATAAAATCACAATATTATCTCTAAGACCTTTCCCAAAACTAAAACTCTGCTACAAAGTGATTATTCTCAACCTACCCTTTTGTAATGCATTCCTTCCAAAAAAATCTTGGTCTGTTTATAGATCTCTTGTCCGGTCTTGTGGAAGGTCTTGAGAAACTCTATGAACTCCTTAGACACTCTGTCTGTTTCAATGCTGGTTTGCCGGTTTATGGAAGGACTGGGAGCTTTTGCTTCCTGAATTTCTGCTGGAAAAATTAAACACAGCAAATTTCATTACACAGAAGACCTATGCATGGAATCACTAAGTATCTAATTTAAGATTATTTAGATTATGTTTAAACCAAAGTTAAACTCAAATTTAAATCATTTTGTTTAAACATTTGACAACTTTCCTTAGAGTAAACAGAAAACTATTTTATGAACAGGAAGTATAAGTAAACAAAATGACATGATCTAGAAGGTACCCAAAAATTGCTCTATAGTATTTTCTTGGTCAAAATACATCATGCACTGATCTATGTACTTACTCATTAACATTGAAAGTGTGCCACTATCTTGAATGGTTTTCTCAAAGATTGCCTGTGCTTATAAAGCTGGTCAACAATTAAAGTGACTGTTAGAAGAAGCACAAAAACATCAGATGACATGGAAACCAGCTTTCCAAGTCCCACTGTACTTGCAAAAAGGCCATGGCTAACTTCTTTTTGTGAAGATAAAACTGTGCTACCTGCCATTCAGTTTTCAAGTCACAATGACCAAAATAAAAGAAGGCACCCAAAGTGACGTGAAGAAGGCGAGAATGCACAGATGCAGGAGGCGAATCACCTGGACACACTACACTTAAGAAAACAGAACAGAATCGAGGCTGCACGACAGAAAGCAAGTGCACCTGGCCTTGCTCATCTGAGCTGCCTGGCTCAGGAGTTCAGGTCCCTCATACTCCCACAATTCCACTCACACACCAAAATAAAGGGCAGTAAGCCAGGCGTGGCAGTGCATGCCTGTCATCCCAGCAACTTGGGAGACTGAGGCAGGAAGATCACAAGTTCAAGGCCAGCCTGAGCAACTCAGCAAGACCCTAAGCAACATAGCAAGACCCTGTCTCAAAATAAAAAATAAAAAAGGGCTGGGGATGTGGTTAAGCACCCCTGGGTTCCATCCCTGCAACCAAAACAACAAAAGACGATCACATACATGCATTCTCAGAGTAACTTCTCATCTTATTTTTTGAACTTTAGAACCTAAACTCTTGACACATTTTAATGATGTGGTTGTAATAAAATTTTAAGACAATGAAAGCACTATTCCTACTAGGATGACTGTTTTATTCAAACGAGACAAACGATTATCAAAAAAATATAATACTAACTACGGCAAACGGAAGAGTCCACTGCTAACTATTACATCACTGTTACTAAATTAACTGGTATTTACCAACTTGACTGATATTCAAACTAAAGCAAAAACATCTCCCAAAACTGAACTATGACTAGGTTGCACAACAAAACTGTTCTTTCTCCAAATCAAGTATTTGTCTATCTTTAAATTATCAAGTGTTTCATATGGTTCAAAATTTAGAAATCCTAAAAGAAAAGAATTCAATTACAGTATTAAGGAGAAAAGTGGTGAGTATGGTGGTGCACATCTATAATCCTAGCTACATGGGAGGCTGAGACAGGAGAACTGCAAATTTGAGGCCAGCCTCAGCAACTTAGGGAGGTTCTGTCTCAAATTGAAAAAAATAAACGGGATGGGGGTGCTGGGGATGTAGTTCTGTGATAGAGAATCCCTGCGTTTGATCTCCAGTAAGAAAAGAAGCACACAAAACCCAGTGTAAGAGTTGAGCTTGGTGGTGCATGGCTGTAATCCCAGTGGCCTGGGAGGCTAAAGCAGGAGGATCATGAGTTCACGCTAGCCTCAGCAACTTAGGGAGGTCCTAAGCAACTCAGGGGGACACTGTCTCTAAATAAAATACAAAAAAAAGAGGCTGGGATGTGGCTCAGTAGTTAAGTGCCCCTGAGTTCAATCTCCCCCACCCAAAACAAAGACAAAAACAAGAACAAACAGTGTACATACCACAAAAACCAATGAAAGTCAAAAGTCAGAGAAAAACTGGAAAAAAATGTTTACAAGCAATATCACAGGCTAAAGCCTACTCTCCTGAAGGACTTTTTCTAGAAAGAAACAAAAAACCCAGCAGTCCAACAGGTAAAAGAATTCCAAGATAGTTGTACACAGAAAAGAAACATGGATTTTTTTTTTTTTTTTTTGAAGACAGGGTCTCACTAAATTGCCCAGGCTGGCCTTGAACTTACAATCCTCTTGCCCTAGCCTCCTGATCAGCTGGGCTTGAAGGTGTGAGCCACTGTGTCCAGCTAGATGGATCTTAACACAGGCCAGATGTGCAATTACACTCATGGTAACGAATATGCTAACTGAAATTATTATATGATGTTACTGTAAAACATTCTTAAATTTGAACTTTGACTGTCTCAAAATAAAAATATAGAAGGGGCTAGGGGTGTGGCTCAGTGGTTAAGTGCCCCTGGATTCAATCCCTATACAAGAAAAGGAGGAGGAAGGAGGAGGAAAAAGGAGGAAAAAAGGAGGAGGAAGAAGAAGGAAGAAGGAAGAAGGAAGGAGGAGGAAGAGGAATAGTTGTTGTATGCTGCCACTTTAAGATACCTGTATATTTGAAACTGAAGAAGGGAAAACGATAAAGCATCCAAATGATCAAACCAGCTTAAGTGACTTTAACAACATCAGATAAAATCAGTCTCAGAACCTGAACCACAACACTAAGAATACAGAGGAGTTTCAAGGTGAGAAAGGGGTTACTTCTTTACCACACAGCACAGCTTCCAAACCCATAAAGCAAAGACAGGCAAAGTGAAGGGAGGGCAAGCAAACCAATTATAACTGGATATCCCAGCACTCTGGTGTAAGTGACAGAGCAAGATGAGAACAGGAAGCCCATGAAGAACAGACACTTGAACCTGACCGGAGGGAACCCACAGAACCCTCCACCTGCACCACTAGCAACAAATCACACTGACATTGGCTAGCCCGGGGCAGAGGCCTACCATGTGCTGAGCACCCCTCACGTCTGTCTGTCAGGGTGGTAAATATCAGTGGCATTCACAAGTGAGGAAGCCAAAGCTCCCAGAACTGAACTGTGCTGCTGCTGAATCTGCAGAGCTGGAGCTGAACTAGCTGTGCACACTCCAACTCAGAGCCTGAGCTCCAGACACCTGGCCATCTGCAAGCCAGTCAAGGGTGGAGAGACCCCAACCACGGGCTTTGCTGTCTTGTTGGTGCATACTCCCATACCGGATATTCCTTCCCAAAGGACAGATTAAAAAAAAAAAACAAAACAACAAAAAAGAGTTCAGGGTAGAGTAAGGCCCCAGGTGACCTCAGCACCAAAAAAAGATGAAGATCCATTTTGTTAACTCTTTATAAATTACTAAAATTGACACGTGGTTGTTGCTCTCCTACCCTCCTAAAAGTCAACACTACTAAGAGAACAGAAATCTGGTTAGAGGCACAGGTCCCTGCAGGGAGCAGCTGAGGCAGTTCTGAACAATCGAGGGTAGTTGGTGTGTGAGATCAAAGGAAGAAGAAAGGAAGACGCAAAAGAACAACTCTGTCCATGTCCCAGTACAGCTCTGGCCAGGGCCCAATTGGCAACTGCTTGCTCCTCAACTTAAAATCACGGCACGCTTTGAACAAAGAAACGGCGAAGCTTGCATTTCAAGGAGATCCAGTCGGTCAGGCTTACCAAGCACTCCAGGCCCCACTGTGAACACGCAGTTCAAGACCTTCTCAGCAGGACAGCCAAGTCCAGTGAAGGCCATGCCCACAGCCACCTTCCAATGAGGAGTCTGGAGCTGTGCCTGCTTCAGGGGCCTCCTCACTGATCCCGACCTCCCAACCACCCTGACCATGGGGTAGGCAGGTGCTCCTTCATTACACCCCAATGCACTGAGGCCAGAGAGGTGAGGTCACCTACGTGCCACATTACCTACTCAACCCAGGGACACTTTACCGCTGAGTTACATCCCAGCCCTTGTTCTTTCTATTTTGAGACAGGGTTTGGCTAAGTTGCTGAGGCTGGCTTTGAACTTGTGATCCTCATGCCACCAGCTTCAGAGCCACTGGGATCACAGGTATGGCCACATGTTGGCAACCCTCTCATTACTCACCAATCACTGCAGCATGTTTATTCCTACTTCAATAAACCAACACACCAGGTGCGGCGATGGGCACTTACAGTCCCATCTACTCAGGAGGCTGAGGCCAAGGACTGCTTGAACCCAGGAGCTTGGGGCTAGCCTGGGCAAGGCGGAGAAACCCAGTCTCAAAAACAAAATAAAAATAAAACCAAGCAAAGAGTATCAACTGAGCACCTACTAAAGACTGTATTAAAGACAGATCAAGTACTAAGTCAAATTAAACCTTTTCTATACAAAGCAAACGTGTGAAAGTAAAACCCTCACTAAAAGTTTATCTCAAGGGGCTGGGCTGTGGTTCAGGATAGAGCACTCGCCTGTCATGTGTGAGGCACTGGGTTTTATTCTCAGCACTGCATACAAATAAATAAAGGTTCTTCAACAACTAACAAAAATACTTTTTTTTTTTTTTTTTTTCGGTACTGGGGATCGAACTCATGTCCTTGTGCTTACAAGGCAAGCACTCTACCAGCTGAGCTATCTCCCCAGCCCCCAAAAATACTTTTAAAAAGTTTATTTCAAGAATAGTTATGAAAGAGTGAAGACAACCTGAAATGTCATTTCAAGAGAGAGCACAACTGTGTAGTAAAGTTGGCCAACACCACTCCTGGTCTAGTGAAAACATGTTTTACAACTTGAATTTTAAAAATGTTCTTAGGATGGGCTTGGTGGTGCATGCCTGTAATCCCAGTAGCTTGGGAGGATCATAAGTCCGAGGCCAGCCTCAGCAATTTAGTGAGGCCTCAAGCAATTTAACAAGACCCTGTCTCAAAATAAAAAAATAAAAAAAGGACCAGGGATGTAGCTCAGTAGTAAAGTGCCCCTGGGTTCAATTCCCGGTTAAATAAATAAATAAAAATATGCCTATAACTCCACACATTTCTGGGATCATGTACAGAAAGGGATAACTCAGGAGAATATTATAGTTCCTCTGACTATTGTTATATAACACGGGCAAAAAGGCAGACAGTCTATAATGTGTCAAAGTTTTAGGGACAGGAACATCATTTGTTACTCATAATGAGCACCTTTCAATCGTATCTGAGTTTATGCTGATGAAGTGACTCTTGTGGGTCCCTAGACAGCTTCAGGATGAGGGACTAGTTACCAGAGAACCAGACATGTAATCAGAAGAATTAAAGCGTTAGTCCCACCCCACCAAAACCATGGGAGGGAGGAGGGCTAGAGACTCACTTTGTTCTTGGTGCCTTATAGTCATACAGGACAGTGGGGTTCACTCTGACATGTTCATAAAACATTCTGCTCCATTTCAATCCCTGCTACTTCCTCTCTCCCTCCTGGCCTCCCTCTCCACCTCTCCTTTATTGGTCTTCTTCCTGTTTATTTTTTAAAATCAGTGCATTATAGTTATACATGAAGCAGAATGCCTTGTGATGTGTCCACACACACCCCACTCCAGTGGCCAACCCACTCTCCGGGCTCCCCTTGTCCTCCCTTCCTCTCCCACTGGTTCCCTGCTTCTACTTTACTCTTCTCCCTTCTATTTTAGGAAATCCCCCTTTTTATTCCTTTTCTCTCTCTAGCTTCTGCACATGAGAGAAAACATTTGGCCCTTCACTTTCTGAGTCTGGTTCATATCACTCAGCATGATGTTCTCCAGATCATCCATTTAGTAGCAAATGCCACAATTTCATTTTTCTTTATGGCTGAGTAAAACTCCATTGTGCACATATACATTTGCTTTATCTATTCATCTGCTGATGGACACTTGAGCTGGTTCCACAGCTGTGCCACTATAAACCTTGATGTGACTGTACCCATACAGCATGCCGATCTAGTGGATAGCTGGGTCCATTCCTGGCTTTTTGAGGACCTCCAGAGAGGCTTTCCAGCATAGTTGTGCCAATTTATAGTCCCATCACGGGTGTATAGTGTACCTTCCCCACACCCTTGGGGCTGGAGATTTTAAATCACGATCAGCCAGTTAATAAGCCAGGTGTGCCTATGTAATAAAACATCTCAAAAAACCATTCAATGGCCAGATGCAGTGGCACATACCTGTAACCCCAATACTCAGGAAACTGAGCCAGAAGGATCACAAGTTCAAGGCCAGTTGAACAAGACCCTGTCTTAAAAAAAAATTTTTTTAAAGGGCTAGGGCTTCGATTCAGTGGTAAAGTACTTACCTAGCATGTGCAAGGCCCTGGGTTCAATCCCCATTATCTCAAAACAGAAAAGAAGCCTTAAACGACAAAATCCAGGCAGATCCCAGGCTGGCAAACACCCCGACCTGCTGGGAAAACGAAATGCCTGGACAGAGACCCCTCCATGGCCTTGCCCCATGCAGATCTTCCTTTGAAAGTGGCTTCTGAGTTGTACCCTTTGTAATAAACTGGCAAACAAGTGTTTTCCAGAGATTCCTGAGTCGTCATGACAAATGCTCAGATCTGAGGAGGGTAGCTGTGGGGACCACTGGCTCCTATCTGTTAGGTGAGAAACACAGGTACAACCTACCCCAGGTGGCTACTGGTGCTGAAGTGGGGCAGTTGTGGGAGACTGAGCCCTTAACTGTGGGGTCTATGCTGCTTCTGGGCAGTTAGTGTCAGAACAGGATCAACATGTGAACACCACTTGATATCGAAGAATAAAAGATACCACATATTTGGTGTCAGAAAGAAACAAAACAACAAGAAACTTTTTAGTCCTAGGCAATGAAGATTTATGTTCCAAATACAACTGGCCCTCCATATGCACAGGTCCTTAATCCTCAAGAGAGAAAACAGCCAGGCAAAAGAACTGAACTAGGGCTGGGGTAATGGCTCAGTGGTGCAGCACTTGCCTAGCACTTGTGAGGCACTGGGTTTGATTCTTTGTTTTACTTAAAAATAAGTAAAATAAAGGTATTATGTCCATCTACAACTAAAATAAAAAAAAAATTAAAAGAACTAGATACGCACTGACTTTTTTCTCATTGTTATTTCTTAAACAATAAGCATAACAGCTATTTTCATATCATTTAATTTTGTTAGGTCTTATAAATAATCTAGAGATGATGAACGTATACAGGAGGATGTGCCCAGGTTATATGCAAACACCATGCCATTTTGTATAAGGTCCTTCAACACCTGCGGGCTGTGATAAACCCAGGAGGGTGTGGAACCAAACCCCTGAACACCAGGAAGGAATGGACGTTTTATCCCATATATTATAAAAGGTGGTTTTACAAGATAAACAATGTTCAAAATAAAAAAGGAAAACACAACCACGCACAGTTAACTGGAGAAATAACTGAAAACAACCCAAGTATAAAACAGGTTCCAAATTCAGCTTTAGGACTCACGAGTTACCTGGGTTTCAACAAAGCCTAAAGGCCCTGGTGAAGAGAGCAGCCACCTAGCAGCGATTCCCAAAACCAACATCTGAGACAGGCCTTGGAACAGCACTAGCTGTGGGAGGGTGGCAGCCGTGTTCCTTGAAGTGATTTCAGATCCACAGAAGCTGCAAGATTCCTCGGAGGTTGTCTTCACACCCTCTACTTGATTCGCAGAATTTTAGCCCTGTGCAAATATCTGTGTGTACTATTTTTTCCAAACCTTTCAGACTAGATTTCCACATAACATGATCTCTATCTCTTAGAGCAGTATTTCTCAGCAACAAGAACACTCTTTTTTTTTTTTTTTTTCTTTTTTTTTTGCGGTACCAGGGATTGAACCCAGGGCCTTGTGCTTGCGAGACAAGCACTCTACCAACTGAGCTATCTCCCCAGCCCTAAGAACACTCTTAATTACAGTACCCTTACTACTGTAGTAACTATACTTTGGTTAAGAATATTAACCACAGGGCTGGGGTTGTGGCTCAGTAGTAGAGCGCTTGCCTAACATGTGTGAGGCACTGAGTTCGATTCTCAGCACCGCATATAAGTAAATGAATAAAATAAAGGTCTATCAACATCTAAAAAAATATTTTTTTAAAAAAAGTGTTCACTACATAACTACAGGATAGTTATCAAATTCAGGAAAAGTTACATTAACTCGACACTTCACTCAATTTAAAATCCATGCTCCAGTTGTCGACTCTTCTGATCAAGTCTTGGGCTCTTTTCTTTTGATGTAGGATCCAATTCAAGGACTCAGATTGGACTCGGTGCTTATGTGGCCTCAGGCTACCTTTAAGCTGGAAACCTCCCCAGCCTTCTTCCTAGTTTTTATAACATTTCGGATCGAATGCCCCTTTAGGGGGCCTCTGCTGCTTCCTCACACCTGTGATCAGGTTACAGATTTTCAGTTTGCATATTTTGTAAGGGGTTGTGCTCTTCTCAAGGGTCCTATCTGGAGGCACTTGAAGTCCATCCTCCCGTTTCACAGTCACCATTTCTCCAGTTGGAATTACTACTGCGAGGAGCTCATCTGAGACTATGCTTGAAACCTGTTCTGCAGCAAACTCCCTCCTCTCTCAGACTGGCATCTTCTGAAGACACTCGCCTAAACCAGTGCTTCCGATGAATACAATGTCTTTCTTGTGCATCTACTTTTCTATTTTATGTGTGGAACAAACTTGTAGCTTATTTTTACTCAATGAATTATGCTCTGTTTCTTGTCCTTAATTATTTTGATGCTCAAACTGTACCAGGTCAGGCCAATGGGCAGTAAGCCTACTTTCAAGCTGACTTTTGATGGGTTCCAAAAATTCTTTCCCTGATCTAGCCCCATACGAGTCATTTCTCCGAGAAGCCCTGGCTCACTCTACTGAAAAAACAGTATTTAGAATCTAAGGTCTGGGTGGAGAGAATGGCATTTAATGTTTTTAAAAAAGAAAAGATACTCCTTCTAGAACACTGTCTTCAGATCAGTCTGCTGGATTCTGCGCAGGGACGACACTCACATGAGCTCAAGAAGCAAAGGGCAATTAAAAAAAGAAAGAAAGAAAGAAAAGAAAAGGGCGCCTTGAAATGTCTAAGCAAGTATCTTGATATGGTGGCCGGATGTGACTTCCTCGACAAGCTCAGCTCGCACACTGACCTTGGGGGCTGACCAGCCATGAGTAGACTGAGTATTAACAGCCAACCTATAACGTCCTCTTAAGGAGTCCCCAACTATGACAGGATGCTAAAACACTCTTCAAATCCAGGGGCACTGGGATGAACGAACTGGGTTTCCAAGATACATCCATGTTTGAGATAAAGGGACACAATGGAAAACTTGAACCAGGAGTTAGGAGATCTAAGTTCTGATACACCATTTCATTAAATGACCTTGTTAAATTAGTCTTCAGGGACTTTCCTAATGCCATTTATAAAATGAGGCAATGGTTTTATAACTTTGTTTCACTGTTTTGTCTGTTGTAATTAACATATGCCATTTCACTATATGTCATAAACTCTTAAGATTGAGACTTTCCCACAGCAAGAAACAGAATTTAAACTAAACAGGAGGGAATGGCTTTGGCTGTTGCTCTTAAACTTCTTACCACCAGATTATTCTATAAGAAAAACCACCTGCATTTTAAAATAGCTAACACATATCAGAGACTTAGTGTGTCAGGCTCCAGGCTAAGCTTGTACACATGAACTCACTTAATCCTCATCACATGCTCTGTTAGGTATTATTCGTCCCTCAGTATGGTCAGGGCTCAGAGAGATTAGTCTGCCCAAGGTCACACAGCTAAAACCTGCAAAGCCAGACTCACACCAGGAGCGACTCCAAAGCCCACACTTCTAACCACCGGACTACATCTTCTCCAAATAAATAAATAAACCATGAGCCAAATACATTCTTACTAACCTCTAGAAGGTATTGATTATTTTCCTTCTTATCAACTAGAGAGAAAATTGCTACAACCAGCAGCCAACCAAGAAAGAACTCCAAATTAATCATGTGAACAAAATGACTCAAGGTGCACATTTCTTTTGCTGTTTGAGACAGGTCTTGTCACCTTGCAGAGGCCTTGAATTTGTATCCGCCTGCCTCAGCCTCAGCAAGATTTGCATTTCTGGCTGTGGGCCACCTTCCCTTTAATAAAAGAAAGTAGTAACAGCCCTCACTTCTGGGAGGCCAGCAAGGGCCTTAGAGGTGCTATTATCTTTCAACCCCCTACCTTTAGGAAGACCAAGTTACTCGGCAGTGGTACTAGGAGCCCGAGGGGGCTCTGAGAGAACAGCTCCTCTCTGAGCACGAGTGCTGGTTCCTAGTCTCTCACCACCTCACATTTACTGTACAACTCCTAAGTGCTCACGTCCAGGTTCAAAGATGGGCCCAAGCAACAGAGACTCTCTTGTTTCACACTAGGTCACTTAACTAGCCTACTCCCTGGCAGAACAAATATGACTGTAATAACATCTTCTTGCTGGTTGGACAGCATTTTAAGCAGGATGAGCCAGGAGCAGTGGTGTACACATGTAATCCCAGTGGCTTGGGAGCCTGAGGCAGGAGGATCATAAGTTCAAAGTCAGCCTTAGCAATTTAGCAAGGCCCTAAGCAACTTAGCGAGACCCTGCCTCTCAATAAAAAAATAAAAGGGGCTAGGAATGAGGCTCCGTGGTTAAGCACCCCCTGGGTTTAATCTCTAGTTTCAAAAAGAAAAAAAGATGAATACAGACATCTATATATAAATTGATATGTTAGAAAACGCCTGACATGAGTTACTTTCACTCCCCAGGGGACCAAAGCCAGCCCTTTCCTACTTGCTCTCCATATCTTTCCACGAGGTACAGCTGTTCCCCAGATAAGTTTTTGGAGAGAGCTCCTCTCAGGTGACTTTTGAGCCTAGAAACAGTCATTTCTGATAAGCTATGCACAGCAAGGTATTATACCAAGAAGAACAAACAATCCAATGAATAAACATCCAATGAATAAAGACACACAATGTGTAACCACCAAAAAGACATCACCTGGAGGGGAATGGGTTTTACAAGCACTACTCCACATTTCAATTCTCTGTTCTCCCACAGCATAAAGAAGCATCTCTGAAACACCATCCATGTCCTGCAGGCAGAGAAAGGACTACTTTCATATAGTGTCCGACACTCAAACTTAACTTTGGCTTCAAATCCAGGCTGGTATTCTCAAAAGCTTACAAAAAAAAAAGAAAGCTGAGCCCACATGCACCATGGATCCACTCTGTACACTCAGACACAGAAGAAAAGAACATCAAAAATTACCCTTTTTTGATCCAACTCTGGAAGAAGCACTGAAGAATTTCTTCACTGTGGTAACCTTGCGAGTCTTCTCATTGGTTTTCTTTTCTTCAAATTTGGAAAATGTGAGGGACGGGGCCCCCTGGCTGCTCTGACTGCTGGCAAAGGCTTCTTCCTCCTCCCGCTGAAGTCTGAAATTCAAAGAAGGATCACGAATGAGGTATTCTCCAATTTCCCTCATATCTACAGGTGATCACTCAACTCATCAAGGAGATGGAGACACTTTACAACCAGAGGCTACACATACAGTAGTTCTGAGGTCTCTGATGGAAGGCTACAGCATAAAACTGGTCTACACACTTCTACAGATGCCAGATGGGACCTCCTCTATGGGTGGTGTTCAACTGCATTAGGGTTACATGAAATAAAGACTGGTCCTTTCCCCTAATGAGTTCCAGGCTAGAACAGAGAAAGAGGTAAGTGCAAGACAGTCTTGTAATGGGACAATTCCTGAGTTGGAGAGAACCAATAAAATGCCACAAGAACCCAGGAAAGAACAACTAAGTATGCCGCAGGCACCTGAGGAGGCTGAACTATGGGGACATTTGGGGCAGGTCCTGAAGGATGAGTGGAGCCCACTGAGAGGACACTCTGAGAGGAGGAAACCTCAAATGGGAAAGCATGTGGCTTGTTTCAGAGCGAGTTCAAGATGGCTACTAGTCTGGGTTCATTATGTGGCAGGAAACCAAGAAAGATCATAAACTCAAGAAGTTATTTTAAGTTCTGTGCTTCAGAAAGAAATACCAGAAGCTGCATGAACAATTTGAGTGGTAGAGAAACTAGAGACAGAGAGGGTATTGCAGCTGGCCATGGTGGTACACGCCTGCAATATCAGCAATTCAAGAGGATCAAGCAGGAGAGGCAGGAGGATCACAAGTTTGAGGCCAGTTTGCCAACTTAGCAAGCCCCTGTCTCAAAAATGGAGAGAGCCGGGGATGTAGCTCAAAGGTAGAGTGTCCCTAGGTTCAATCCCCAGTGCTGCCCTACCCGCCTCAAAAAAGCTAGCTGTGGTGGCACACATCCAGAATCGTAGGAGGCAGGAGGATCACAAGTTTGAGGCCAAATTGGGCAAGAACCTGTCTCAAAAGAAAAAAAACTATGTTACATGCATTTATGAATATGTTAAAATGAACCCATAAAAACATAAGAAGAGTATATTACAAAGGTTTAAGTGAAAGAAAATAAGGGTCTGGAAAACAGGAGTCCAAAAGATAAAATTCAAAAGACTTCTGGACTAGAGTCCATAGAACTTGCTCTCGTAGCTGCAAGCAGCAAGGGCAGCCCGGAAAATCAAGAATGACTCAGGCTTTAGCTGCCTGAATAAACAGTGATGGCACGAATCCACCGGGAAGGCAGGAGCAGAAGAGAGGTGAAGCAATGGCTCTGGTGAGGGGCCCACTGCATCTGAAGCCTCCATGCAACTCAAGCACCACCGCACAATAGCGGTTCTCAGTGCAGGTCCCCCAACAGCAGCGTCAGCATCGCCAGGACCTTAGAGACCTGCACTCTCCCTCATCAGTCTGCAGGCGAGGTCCTGGACAAGCATGCTCAAGGATCCGACACCAGGCTAAGTCAGAGAATCACAGCTGTAGGAAATCTCAACTGCATGCAGTTAAGGAACACAAATGGCAGTCACAGGTGGAAGGTGTCCTAGGACAGAACAGGAACATGTCTTTTTCTGAGAGAGAAGTCAACATAAAGATGTTCTGGGTGAAAAGGGGAGAGTCTGGGAGAAGTTCATGCCTAGTGGCCTCTACTTTCCCTGTGAAATGGGATCAGATCCCGAGAGCTCCAGTACCGTGGGAAGCCCTAGGCAATCATGAAGTTCTATGTCTGCTTCTCCTCTGACTCCAGCCGCTGCAAGCAGGAATGTGCGTGCTCCTCTGTGTTCCCCAGAGGCTGACAGGATGCAAACAGCAGCCAGGGCTCTCAGTGTGGTCTGACCTCCTTCTGTGCAGACAGTTCTACAATTTCCAGGATCTCTCACGTGATTAACATCCTAAGTCTTTCTTTTTTCTTTTTTTTTTGATATTTTTAGTTGTAGATGGACATGATACCTTCATCTTACTCTTTATGTAATGCTAAGGATCGAGCCCAGTACCTTGCATGTGAGGCAAGTGCTCTACCACTGAGCCCCAGCCCCAGTCCTAAGGCTTTGTTTTCCTTTTTCTTTTTTTGGTACCAGGCATTGAACCCAGGAGCACTTAACCACAGGGTCTTGCTGAGTTGCTCAGGGCCTAAGTTGCTGAGGCTGGCCCTGAATTCCCAATCCTCCTGCCTCAGGCTCCTGAACCACTGGGATTACAGGTGTGCACCACCACATCCAGCTAAAGCCTTTTTTCCATTTTTGGAGACAGGCTGGCTACATTGCCCATGTTGACTCCTACCCAGGATCCCAAGCAGGTGGATTACAGGCCTATGACACTGTGCCTGGTTCAGCGGCATCTTATCTGTCCCTGTGCTCACCAGTCATTCCATCTTTTAACTTTTACCATAATCATATTTCTGGATACTGTCCAACTACCTGTGACTACCAAACCCCATTTTTAAGGAGAAGCCAAATTCCCATAAGGCAAGGCCGATGTACACAAATGGGAAAGTCTGCTGCTGTCCCACAACACTGCACCCACACAAGGTGCACCAGGAGGAGGGAAGGACGCTCAGGGCCCCACGCATGCCCTTGCTGGAGACACCCTGCACCGCCTCCCTGATCTCCAGCAGAAAGCATGCCCAGCTCCTCTCCACAGGCAGGCTGTCCCAGTGAGAGAGCATGACCCCCACACAAAATCACCAAAAGTGAACTCTGACACAGATGTGTTAACTTCATCTGAGGAAAAGTGTAGGGATCGCAGGCAGTCAATGCACAAAGGAGTCAAAGTCCTTGGAGTCAAGCACACTCCTCCAGATAAAAGACACTGTCTGAATGGCTTAGAGATGCTCTGCAATTCCTCTGTCCTTGAGGCCTGGAGACATTATCTTGTTAAAACGACCTCTGAGAAGCAAGCAAGTTATGTGATCTGCACAAAGCTAACTGTACTGTGTAACCCAGGGAACTCAACAGGACCTGGCATAGGTAATAAACTGGACTGGCTTTCCCACAGGAGCCACTTTTTGCTCTTCACCATCCTGTGTGCTTGTCTCTTTTATTAACTCTCCCCTTAACCCTTATAGTTGGACTCCAATTAACCTTTACAGAAAAGAAGGGAAATACCCTTTCTCCTACCATCAGCTGACCTGCTGAGAGCTCAGAGCGAGAGAAACGCTATCTGGACAGCAACAGGGCTCGGCATCCATTCGTCCCGTCAGCCCGCCCACCTGCCTGGTGGCGTCCTACCGTTCAGCCAGCTCCCAGTCCTCCTGGATCTGCTTCTGCCGGGCTCTGTGGTACTCCTCCCGCCAGCACTTGGAGCAGAAGCCCTGCCAGGCAGGGTTGCCGTAGTAGCCACATCCCTTCTTGCACAGAAGCTCCGACTGGTCCACGTGGATTCCTCGGCGCTCAGATTTCAGGCTCATCTTCTTCCTGCCAACAAGGAACAGATGAGAAGGTGTGAAGAGGAATCCACCGCCATCCTATAGCTAAGAGCACTGGTGAGCAGAACTGCGGGTGAGTCCACGGTCTCCAGACTGAGCGGGAGGGAAGGGGAAGGAAGAAAGGACTTGGGGCAAAAAGGAAAGTTAAATATAGCAAATTCCCAAACACACCGTATCTTATTCCCTGCCCAAAGTATAAAGAACACTTTAAGACTGGATGGATTACAGAGCTAAACATAAGACCAGAAACTATAAAACTCCTAGGAGAGCTGGGCACAGTGGCACACACCTGCAACCCCAGAGACTCGGGAGGCTGAGGCAGGAGGATCACAAGTTCAAAGCCAGTCCTAGCAAAAGCAAGGTGCTGAGTAAGTCAGTGAGACCCTGTATCTAAATAAAACAAAATAGGGTTGGAGATGTGGCTCAGTGGCCAAGGGCCCCTGAGTTCCACCTTTACTGCCTCTGCCCCAAAAAACACTCCTAGAAGAAAACATGGGAAAATCTACCTGAAATGACTTGCAATGCTTTCTTAGACAAGCTGCCAAAAGCCAAACAGGTAAGAGAGACGATGTCAAAAACTTCTGGGGCTGGGGCTGTAGCTCAGTGGTACAGTGTTTGCCTAGCATGTGTGAAGCACTGGGTTCAATTCTCAGCACCGCATATAAATGAATAAAATAAAGTGGCATCAACAAACTTAAAAAAAAACAAAAACAAACAAACAAACAAAAAAAACGACTTGTGGCTGAGCACAGTGGCTCACGCCTGTAATCCCAGCAGCTCAGAAGACTGAGGCAGGAGGATCGCAAGTTCAAGTCGAGCCTCAGCAACTCAGCAAGGTCCTCAGCAATGTAGTGAGACCCTGACTCAAAAACAAAACATTAAAAACAAGGGCTGAGGATGTGGCTCAGTGGTTAAGCATCTCTGGGGTCAAACCTCAGCACCAGGAAAAAAAAAAAAAAAAAAAAAGGTGGAGCGGGGAGAAGAAAAAACTTTTGCATAGCATAGGAAACAATAAAACTAGTAAAAGGGTAACCCAGAGCTGGGAGGAGCAGAGGTCTGCACGGCAGGCATCGGACAAGGGATCAGGAGCAGCGTACACTAGGCACTCACAGCTACACAACCAACCAACCACTAGATCTTAAAGTGGGCAAAGGAACCAAATCAAAATTTTTCCCAAAACAGAAATGGCCAAGAAATGTATGTTACTATCACTAAGCGCTGGTGATCACCTCATACCTCTTAGGACAAACACCCTCCAGTGCCCAGGACACAAGCTTGGTGCCAACGTGCAGAATCGGGACACATGTGCACTTGGGTGAGTTTGTACAGTGTACACCCTCCGTGGGAGTCAGTGCTTCTTCCTCAAACACCTGAACCCCAGGCCTGAGTGCCAGGCGGTGCCCGCAGCCCCACTGCACGACAGGCTAAGGAACCACACCGAGCCCAAGCAGTCGTGGCCAGGCGGGCAACACAGCAAGACCCACTCCTGAGAACCACCAGGTAGCTCAGCAACCCACTCCCAGGCCTATCCGAAAGGACCTGAAGCAAGGCCTCAAGAGCTGCAGAGGGCTTAGGCCCACTAGAGCACCCTGCACGGCAATCAAGAGGAGCAGCACCTGGAGAAACAAAGGTGCTGGCATGCACAGGGAGCACCACACAGTCAAGAAGAGGAAGCCTGGCCCGTGCCAGAGGTGAATCAACCGGGAGGATGCATGCTAAACCAAGAGGCCCGTCACAACAGCCCACTGAGGTGAGGTCTCTCAGAGAGCACAGCTGTGCCGCAGGCGGGAGCAGGAGGGCAAGGCAGGTGTTGGGTCCTGCCAGAGACAGAGTCAAGAGACCCGCACGATGGGTGCACAGCCGGAGTGGCACTGCACGCCGTAACCAGGTGAGGAATCACACTGTCTTCACAATGAAAACCCGCTGCAGATTATTTTTAAAAGGAAGAACTGATAGATCATTGTCAGTTGCTAATGAAAAGAAATCCATATGCTCTGACCCCGGGGGACAAAGCGCAGTCCTCTCCCAGGGCAGCCTTGGCAGGGCATGTTGCCAGGCCCAACAGGGCAGCCTCCCTTCACTCATCGGTGTGAACTCTGCCTTGGCTGAAACCCCCCAGCAGGCCCAAGCAGAGCAGAACTCAGCCTCGGGTGGACCCAGAGCCACCCTGGCCACCCCTCACCACAGGCCCAGCGTGGTGGCAATGTTTACTAACAAAAGCCAAGGCAGGCCCCCATGTTATTAGCTGAGAAAATGAGGCTGGGAGAAATTTTCCAAAGTATATAAACGCTATGAAAAGCAGCAAGAGGGAGGAGTCAACCCCAGGTAAGATCCCCAAATCCCTGAACTGTCCATAATCTGTCTGTCCAAACTCACATCCCTGGACACACACTTCAATCACATCTCCACTTCCCAAACAGATCATGCACATCTGGACCTCTGCCTAGAATTTCTTCCATACTTTTCTTTTGTTTTTTTCCAAGAACACTTTTCAGTTTGTTAGAAAAACTGCTTCTGTCTTCCTCCTGCTTAGGTGAAGGCATCCTGAGGGCTCTCACCACGCACAGCCTGATGTGGAGCTGAGCGAGCATGAGTGTGTGTTCTGGATGGCACGTGGGAATGGGCTATTTCATTCTCAGACTTCCTGTGAATGATGAATAAGCTTCCCCTTGGGGTCTGACACAAATTTTAGGGCTGAGGGTTATAAAGGTAGAAAGTTGTTTGGATGATACAGGAAAAAAAATTTTTTTTTTTTAAAAAGTGCCCTGAGTTGATAACGAAAGCAGGAAAACTTTTAGTTATGATTTTCCTTATGAGACTGTTGGCAAATTAATCTGGGCTTTGCAAAGATATCTGCCCTCCTCCTTTTATTTTTTCAGTACCAGGGATTGAACCCAGGGGCATTTAACCACTGAGCCACATCCCCAGTTCTTTTTTATATTCTGCTTTGAAACAGGGTCTTGCTGAGTTGGTCAGGGCCTCACTAAGTTGCTGAGGCTGACTCCGAACTTGCAATTCTCCTGCCTCAGCCTCCCAAGCTGCTGGGATTACAGGTGTGCACCACTGCACCCAGCTACTATTTCCCGACTTGACTTGGCAGGTTATATATAACACAGCAGCCTTCTACTTCGGCAATCAACCAGATCTTACCAATGCTGTTACACTGATTCATTTCATCAGTCCCTATTTTTTTCTTGCTGCTCCCGACAGGTGTTGGGAGCAAACAGGAACCACTTAAGAACTCCTAAAGGTGGGGACGTCTTTCCCTCCTCTGACACACAGGAAGAAATAAAACTTACCTGGAGAGAGAGGGAGAGATCTAGAAAACCTACTTGTATCATATACTTAAAAAACAAAATGAAGCAATTAGCATTCCCATTTTGAAGCGGAGGAGAGAAGACTTAGGGATCAGGTGCCCACCTAGTGTCACCGGTGCTGGGCTATGATTTGAAATAGCACCTTAAGTTCCAAACCCAGTGCTTTCCCTACCACATCACATTTTAACTTATTCGTGCAGAGCCTCACAATCACATGGTGAACTGCTGCCCAACAATTTCCATTTGCACTGAGATCACATGGTTGTCACTCTCCCCCAGTAACAAGGTGCCGAAGCAGCAGAGGCAGGTGGCGCTCCAGAGTGCAGACCCGAGGACACCCACCCTGGGCTCCACCACTCCCTCAGCTCACGTGCTCACCACGACCAACCCTGCACACAGAATGGAGCTGCCCACTGGCTAGGACACCCTGCTCTCACCAGGTGCATGGTCACAGGCAGGCAGAAGAGCCCAGAGCAGGGGGAGAGCACTTATGGGCTGAGGCAGAACTTGAAGAGCCTGAAGAGGACCTTGGCAGGTCCTGGAGAGGTGACGTAAGAGGCAGGACATCCTGACAGGAAGAACACTTTCACAAAGAGCTCAGAGACAGGAAAGCAAAAGTGGAACAAGAGTGATGTGGCATAAACAGGAGGTAAACTGAGGAAGTCACTGTGCAGTCAAACTAGGAGTTCTTCAAACTGCAGGTTGAGGAGCATGGGCTGTGAAGAGGAAAGGCTGCTAAAATCTCAATCTAAGACAGGAAACTTGAGAGACGGATGCTGTAATTTGAATCTTGAATGTCCCCAAGGCCCATGTGCCTGTGGTACTACTGGGAGGTGGCAGAACCTTCAGGAGGTGGAGCCTGGAGGAAGGAAGTCAGGCATCAGGTGTGTGCCTTTGAGGGGGATACTGGACCCTGGCTGCTCCTCTCTTGCTCTCACCTTCCTGGCAACCTTAGGCGAACATCCTCTGCTACGCCCTCTTGCCTTGCCACAGGCCTACAGACCCTGAACTGAAACACCCAAAATGGTGAACCCAAATAAGACTTTCCTTCTTATGCGCTGTTTGTCTCGGGCACTTTGTCACAGTGATGGGACGCTGACTGACACGTGGAGTTCTCTTCTGGCATGATGAAGTGAGGATAACGAAGCCTCCTCTCCAAACAACTCTGAAGACAAACCAAACGCACTCTGCTCGTGGATCTGCGTGTGAGCCCAGGAATGCACTCAGACTTGAGGCCCTCAGCATATTTTTTCTGGGGCTCTTCTTCATCTTCTCTGTGTACACACACCTCTGCTGGTCAGACTAGAAGCCTTACTAGCTAGAGATGTTTGAGCACAAGCTCAATGTCTGTCTGCACAAACAACAAACCCTGGCTGAACATTAAGGTATGCAGAACACAGGGGTGATCCCTAGAACAAAGTCAGGTATAAACGAGGGGAAAAAAATGAACATGGACATCAGTGCCTACAGAGAGAGAGCAAACACTTCAGACTTAGACCAGCTAGAAAACCTGGAGGGTTTACTCAAAAGCAAAAAGGAGAATTGGGGACAAAGATCATAACTCAAAGTCTCACCAAACCCTTGAAGAGATACCAGAATCACTGGACCAACCCAGAAATGGGTCTGGGGCTGGAGAGAGCCTCCAGGTCTGGTTCAAGGCTTGAGAAAGGGAAGGCCAAACATTCAGAGAAAATAAGGAGAGCTGCTTATTTTACTGTCAGTCTCCCTTCTCTTGAGCCAGAGCCACACAATCCTGTGCTGTGTCTGCAACAGGCTGAGACTGCAGGAGCCTAACCCTGGGGAAGGAGAACGTGGACTTTTCCCATACCATCTTTTCCACTGCTTGGACCCAAAAGTGCAGACAGTTATGGAGGTATGTGGAAGAGTGGGGTAACTAAATTCATAGTTTTCTGGACAGAGGGGGAAAACAGATAAGCCCATGGGGAAAAAAAATACATAAGAAACTGCAGAGACAAAGAACTCAAGAAAGCAATTTCTGAGCTCACCCCTAAGCTATGCTATGGATCCGATGCTATTCAGGATCAAAGACTCCAAAACTGGAAGCAACACAAAGGCCATGCACAGGTCTCAGATCAGCGCATGTATGAAGCAGATGGAACGGCACTGCGGGGGTGAAAACTGAACTGCCATTAGAACCTCAGTCCACAGAACTCCCAAACCTCACTGCAAAACAAAACTCTTTTGCTATGTGGATGACACTGGAAAGAAAAATGAAGACAGGGTACAAATTGGAAGAGAAGTCGCATATTTGACAAAGGACTTCCATATCCAGAACCTGTTAAAAAAAAAAAAAAAAAAACCAACAACCACCTAGGCTGAGGATGTAGCTCAGTGGCAGCGCGTGCCTAGCATGTGCCAAAGTCTGGGTTCCATCCCCTGCACCACCAAAACACCAAAACAAACCTCAAAACACAACTCTAAGGAAACAAGCCACCAAATTTAAAAATGAGCAAAACAGACACTTTACCAAAGAAATGTACTTGTTGGTGTCCCTCTTACATTTTTGTGAGAGAGGCCTTCGTACAGATCTTCACCTCAAACCTCCTTCAGGGACGACGGCACTCCTTCCAAGGCAGAGGGCCGGCTGGTTGCTGGGCAGCACAGTAAGTGCAGGGCATCCACACCAGACTCTGGCAGGGTGTCTGCCCTTCACTGTGAGATGTGGGCTCCTTCAGCTCAGGCCACGTAGCTGTGACATGCCCACACAGGTCTGTAAACACGAGGCTTGATCTGATGTCCTGTGGACAATGAAGGCCTTTGTCTCTGACCCAGAGGCTATGCCAGAATCCTCGACACTGGCCAGCCAGCTTGTTACTGGTAAGTAGAGTATAGACTGTGGTCCTTCACTGTTCTTGACAATATGGGCGCAGACAGACACACATTGCTGATAGCCAGAGAAATGCAAGTAAAACCATTACAGGGCTGGGGTTATAGTTCAGTGGTACTGTCCTCACCCAGCAAGTGCAAGGCCCTGGGTCCAATACACAGCACAGAAAAATAGATAAATTAAAAAATAAAACCCAAGAGGTCTCACTTGCACCTATTAGAATGGCTAAAATAAAAAATACTGACAATGCCAAGTGGTGACACAGATAAAGAGCAAGTAGAACTCTCAACATTCCTAGTGGAGGTAAAATACTGCAGCTACTATGGAAAACATTCACTTACCATAGACCAAGCAAACCCATTACTATTTTCTAAAGAGAAATAAAAACTGATATTTAAAATTCTATGCACAAGTGGTTATAGTAGCATTATTTATGATCACAAAAAAAAATGGAGGAAACCAAAATATCTTTCAATGAATAAACTATGGAACATCCATACAAGAGAATGCTGCTCAGAAAATGAAAAACAACAACAGGTAATAATACACTCGACGACTTGAATGGCTCTCAAGGCTTTACACTGAGTGAAAGGAACCAGTGTCTTACTCCCTTTGGGTCACTATACCAAAACACCATCAACTGGGTAGCTTACAAACAACAGAACTTATTTCTCACAGTACAAGCCAGGAAGGCCAAGATCAATATGCTGCACTGCACATTTAGTGTCTGGTTCACTGAAGGAGCTTCTAGCTATGTCCTTGCACAGCACAGGGGATACCAGCCACCTCTCAGGGGTCTCTCATAAAGGCCTCCTAATTCTGAGGATTTGGCTCTTAAGACCTAATTGTCTCTCAGAGACCTTCTAATATCACCTTGAGGATTAGGACAGCAACATAAATTTTGGAGAAATAAAAACATTCAGACCATAGCAGCCAGTTTAAAAAATTTATATACTTGGTGGCACATGCTTACAATCCCAGGGACTCAGGAAACTGAGGCGGAGGATCACAAGTTCAAGGACCACCTCAGCAACTTAGCAAGACCCTCAGCAATTTAGTGAGACGATGTTTGAAAAATTAATTAATTAATTAATTAATTAAAAAGTGACTAAGGATGTGGCTTATCAATCCCCTATGCCAAAAAGAAAACCAGTTCACATACTTTATAACTCCATTTAGGAATTAAGAGTGGAGGCAGATGTGACAATAAAGCATTTGTACAAAGAGTGTTTTGGGATGATGAAACTGTTCTGTATCTAATAGTGGACATGTTTACACAAATCTATTATTTAAAACGGAAAGGACTGTATATATCCTCTCAAATCAATTTTGTACTATAATTTTTTAAAAACCTTGGCTAGCCATTTCTAAGCTGGATTGGGGAGATGTACAGAACAGGAAGCAGGGATGCTGATTGACAAACAACTATCATCAAGGGCTATTAGAATAGAGAGGTAATACAGCTGGGAATGGAAATGGAGGAATGGAAACCCACCCTGGAGGTAGGATCTGTAAGTCAGCTAGTGAGACATGGCAGGGCAAGGGAGAACTTTAGGGAGAAGTTTTACTGGTAACAGTTCTACTGATAATACACATGCTCTACACAATGCACCAGTGCACAAAGCGCACTTTTTGTTGGTTCATTATAGATGTACACAGTGGTGAGATTTGTTGCTACATGTTCACACACACATACAATTTAACAATATAATTTGGCCAGTAACATTTCCCAGTATTTCTCCTTCCCTTCCCTCTGTTCTACTGATCTCCAATTTTCACAAGATCCTCCACACACACCTTTCTTTTCCTTTTATTAGGGAGAATATTCAAGCTTACAAATACCTATATTTCCTTCTACAGGGTTAAAGCTCTTCAAGGACAGGATTTAGACCTAACACACAAGCCACATATAGATTAGGTTGAGGCAAAAAGGAAAAGTGGAATAGAGAACTAGAAGGTTAAGCTGAAGAAACTTAAAGACCATTTACTTAGCCAGGTAAAGTGGTTGGTACAGGTCTGTAATCCCAGGTACTCTGGAGGCTAAGACAGGAAGATGGCAAGTTAGAAGCCAGCCTGAACAACCTAGAGAGACCCTGTCTCCTAGTAAAAATAACTTTAAAAGGATGGGTGTGTAATTTAGTGCAAGAGCTCTTGCCTAGCAAGCACAAGGGCCTGGATCTACTGCCCACCCTCCACATCCACTTTATCCAACATGATGACAGATGAAGAAGCTGACACCAGAATGTTATGGCTTATTCAACCCAAAAAGTGTAAGTGGCAGAGGTATCACTAAAACTTACACTTAGGATACATCTTCAGTTCCACTGAGGCATTTTGAAAGTCTGAGAAAAATCTCACCATGGTCATCCTCTGGTCCCCTTCTTCCCTTCCAAGAAAAATGGGCAAAAGCAGTATCTACTTTTCCCTTCTACCTGTTAAGTTTTAAATTTTGGGCTGGGGCTGTAGCTCAGGGGTAGAGTACTTTTGTGTAGTGTGTGTGAAGCACTGGGTTCGATTCTCAGCATTGACAACTTCAAAAAAAGTTTTAAATTTTATACTACATATACCACAGCACAGGTCTATGTCACTAAAATGGACACATTTGGAGGAATCTGCTTTTAGCACATGTGCCAATGACCTCCCTTTTATCAGGAAATTGTTCCTTAATCTGCAAAGATAAGCTTCCAGCAGGCATATTTGTGTGAGGCAACAGCCTGCACACCAGGGTCATAGCTTATTAAACCAGAAGTAGACACTTGAGCCAAAGTGAGGTAGTGACTCACCTGGAGTTTTAGCAATGTGGCTAATCTCCTGAGTGATGGGGGTAACCAAATAGGTGAATAACAGAACAGTTGCTCTGCAGAGTGAAAGACACACATGCCAAAAAGCAGAAAAAAGTGGCAGAAGAAAAAGAATCTGCAGGTCCTGAATGGTTTCAGTCCCCCAGTTCTAACCCCTGGCTAAGGTTTAGCTGTACTCCTAGTCTCAGATTCTGAGACACACCCCTTTTCCCCTACCATTTTCTTTCTTTCTTTTTTTTAAAGCTGTTCCCATAGAGTCTATCAGCTGTACTGAAAGGCATCACCTCCAATAAAGCAGACCTGGGCTTCCACAGTGGAAAGTGCACGAGTCCTGTGCACCTTCATTGGGAGAAGACTCTGAACCTCAGAGTGGCTTCCTCCAGACTGCCCAGTGCACACCGCTCTTCATCCACCCTGTGTGTTCTCCTGTTGCAATAAACCACAGCCAGGAAGGGAAGGATCTGAGAGACCTTCAGTCTGGGCAGCAATAACACGGAGTGTGGCAGTGGGATCTTTGTGGTAACGAAACAGTTTTGTAACTTGACGATGGTGGTGGTCACAGAATCTGCATATGTGAAAAAATGTGCAGGCCACTGTACATCCACCACACGAGTGCCAACTTCTAGGTTTGACACTGTATTGGAGTTATGTAAGACATGACTAACAGGGAACTAGGTGATGTGCACGTAGGAACTCTGATCTCCACAACCTCCAATGAATCTGCAATTATCCTGAATTTGCAAGTTGTTGTTTTTTTTTTTTTTATCCCACTTAAAATGTTTTTTAAAAAAATAAAAGTAGAAACCAATATTTGGACCAATGAACATACCACTCAGATCACTCTGTTGCTTCAAAGTACAGAAAACAAAAAGAGCAAAGGTACCACCAAAAGCTCATGCCACGATTTTAAAGGCTACACAATGGTGGCAACAGTCTGGCTATGGTAGGGAAAAGCAGGCAGAGTCAGGACACCCAGATCAGAGCGGGACACACAGCATGTCCTCTTCTTCAAGAAGAAACATGGTATTGCTTCTGTCTTTTGGCTAAGTCAAAAGAAACACTGGGATCACCTAGATCTGAGTCAAAGTTATTTTCTGGGCAGGTGAACCTAGTCAGAGAACCACAATTCAGAGGTAAACTACTGATACTGCTTCCAAAACGGAGGTTACAGAGGCCATATCCAGCTCTGGTTTGGGTGTGATCTCCAATAGACAGGCTTTGATTAAAAAAAAAAAAAAAAAAAAAAAAGGCATGGTGGATTTCAGCAGCTTCCCCCCATCTCTCCCGGGTGAGTCCTGCTTCCTGTTCCAGGGTTCACTGTCATATGCTCATAAGTCATTCCCCTAGGCAATTCATCTGGGTTTTACAGGAAATATCCAATCAACTCCAGCAACATGATAAACCATCCTTTGATCTCAGTTAAGAAAAGAAACAAATAAAATTTGTTCCTTAAATTTGTTTTTTTCCAATTATATAAGTAAAAAATGCACACTATCAAAAAACCTGAGAAATACAGAAAAGTAGAAAACAAAGGAAAATTATCATCCAGAGACAATCACTGTTAACATATTAGCCCATGTGTTCTAGTAGTGTTTACTTATCATTTATCCAACTAATGTTTCTGCACTAACTTACTACTATATGGCAGCCACTGGAACACACACAAAAGTTTCAGTCCTTGTGGGGCTTGCTGTCCAGCATTGGTGACGTGATTCTAGAAGGCCAGAAAGAAGAAACACGCTTAGCAATGAGGAGCTAATTTTAAAATTGCTAAATTTCATCAATTCATGTTTATGAGAAACATGCTAAATACATGTACATTAAATCTTTGGAATTTTTTAAATAGATAACAAGTAAGAAAATATAAAGAGATCTCATTCACAATAGTATCAATGTGTAAAAACACCCAACAATTTTTTTTTTTTTTAATACCAGGGATTTAACCCAGGAGTGCTTTTGCCACTGAGTCACATCCCCAGCTCTTTTTATTATTTTTTTTTTCCTTCCCATTTTGAGACAGGGTCTTGCTAAGTTGCTGAGGATGGCTTTGAACTTGCAATCAATCCTCCTGCCTCAGCCTCCCAACCTGTTGGAATTTCAGATATGGGCCACTGTATCCTGCCCCAAGAAATATTTTAATGAGAAAAATATGTGAGCTACATAAAATTATTGACACAAAGAAGGCTTGAATAAATGGTAAGACATACCATGACAGTCTGAAAAAACCTGTTATAATAAATGACAAATTCCAAAAATTATAGTATTACAAATGACAATAAAAATTAAAATTCCACAAAACTTTTTGGAACTTGACAAAATGATTCAATGTTTCATCAGCAGTAATAAACAGGTTAAAGAAATTTTTCTCAGTTAATTTTATTTTCTGAATTTTTATTTTCTGCAAACTTGTTAAATAGTGCGAACTTAGGAAGAGACTTGGAAAATCACTACTAGACAGATTACCCCAAAATCAATCCTAATACACTGTAATATGTGAAATAATATTAAAGGAAGGAGGAAAAGGGGAAACTTTGATAAATAGTTTGGCATGCCAAGGGCAGCAGCCTGTACCTGTAATCAGTCATTTGGGAGGTTGAAGCAGCAGGATCAAAAATTCAAGGTCAGCTGGGCCTGGTTTCCCAGGCCTGTAACCCCAGCTGCTTAGGAGGAGCACAAGTTCAAGGATAGCCTCAAAGACTCAGCTAGACCTTGTAGCAAAATAAAAAATAAAAAGGGCTGGGGATGTGGCTTAGTGATAAAGTGCCCCTAGTGGTTCAATACCCAGAATCAGAAAAAAAAAAAAACAAAAAACTTTTTTTGGCCTAACTGTTCAGCAAACTAATATTCCCAAAATTAACTGCAGATATCTTAAGAAAGAAAAGCTTTTAACAACAAACTCAAAGATGGAAAGAATTATAATTACATATTTACAAAACTTCCTAAGAGGTGAGATTATACTTACAACCTGCAAGAAAATCAAGAAGGAAATGAAATTTGAATACATAAGTTGAAATGTCTAATTTTAAAAAGGCCCCACATGTAACCAAAATAGAAAAGCAAAGGAGACTAGCAAAAAAAAATACTTAAATAGGATAATAAGTCATCTTATTATATGTAGAAATAGTATGAACAAAAATAATTTATAAATCTTTGACAGCAATGCAGGACAAAGATATGAACAAACTATTCACAAAACTTGAATGGTTTCCTAGGAACAGAAATGAAGCGTAAAGAGAATGTGCATTCAGAATTTTGATATACCCTAAAAACTGGCCTGACAAGTTTACCTTCCCACGGATGGTGCATGAGGGAATGTACTTTCTCGCCACCTCATAAACAGCATTATTAAATTTAACTATTGCTAATGTGACAGGCAAAAAATATCATTCTTGTTTTTGCCTTTGTTTTTGAGACAGGGTCTGACTGACTCCTGCTGCTGCAGCCTCCTGGATAGCCCCGTTCCTGGGCTTCCTCGCTGTGGGTGCTGGGACTGATCACAGCAAGTGCTCTCCACGGGGCTGCATCCCCGCACCATTCCAACATGCATCTTCTACAGAGGTAAGCTGCTCCTACTGATACTGACTGGACCCAGAACATCTTCAAATAAATCAACTGTTCGTAATCTTTGCTCATTCTTCTACATCATGAATTTTTTAAATTTACTGTTTTAAGAGACTCAGTGTTTCAAGTATCCAAGTTTACCCACTTCCACAGCACTGAAGACACGGCTTCCAAAATGAACGTTGAGTGTCACAGAGAGAATCACGTTAGAGTTTCAACAGTAAATTTAACAGAACAAAGTATCCAAACACTAGTCTGCCCCAATAATTCCAAACGATAATGGCCCTTGGCTGCAGAGTTCACTGCGGCTAGGATCTGAGCCAGCAGAGCAGCATTCCTGAAGAGTTCCAGTCAGTCTCCCAGTGTACTAAGCCACGCTGCGTCTTCAGCAGAGTGAAGGCCAAGCAAGCCCAGCACACCAAGCACCACTCTGACTTCACCCAGAGTACAGAGGTCTGTGATGCATGAAGGGGTTTCCACCATTACAGTCAGGTTTTCCCAGTTGTATCTTAGCTTTAGCTTTGCTGAAGCCATTTCACCCTTAGCCATTTGCTATGTAAATGCTCAGTAAAGTGATACAGATCTCACACACATGTATGAAACTCCCTGGACTCAAAACGAACTTACTCAGATTGATTACAGGGCACAATCAAATAAATATGTGTGTTGTGTTTTAAGTATCCAAGAATAGCCTCATATCTAATAAAGATACATATAGCAAAATGACATTCTAGTGAGCTGGACTGGCAACCACACTACAAAAGGGCTACCACAAAAGGAAAATCAAGGGCTAGTACAATGGTACATGTCTGTAATCCCAGCTACTCAGGTGGCTAAAGCAGGAGAATCTCAAGTTCAAGGCCAGCTTGGGAAATAGCAAGATCCTGTCTCAAAACATACAAAGGGCTGGGGGTATAGCTCAGTGGTAAATGCCTGCCTGGTATTCCTGAGTTTAATACCCAATAACACCACACACACACACACA
This sequence comes from Sciurus carolinensis, assembly GCF_902686445.1. Classification (NCBI taxonomy): domain Eukaryota; kingdom Metazoa; phylum Chordata; class Mammalia; order Rodentia; family Sciuridae; genus Sciurus; species Sciurus carolinensis. The sequence goes on along the minus strand of NC_062230.1, from coordinate 604,495 downwards.
CACACACACACACACACACACAGAATAAGCCTCATACAATCCATACTAACTGCCTTATTTATGAATTATGAACTAATTACTACCCATGAAAAAACCAAGTTTGATATACTATTTGAGAAATTGGACCTAAACATGCCAATACAAAATGAGACAATCATTATGGCATTTGCAGGCAAATGGATGAAATTGGAGAATATCATGCTAAGTGAGATAAGCCAATCTCAAAAAAGCAAAGGACGAATGATCTCACTGATAAGTGGATGATGACACATAATGGGGGGTGGGAGGGGTCAGTGTTAGGGTTAGAGTTAGGGTTAGGGAGGGGGGCAAGAATGGAGGAAGGACTGTATAGAGGGAAAAGAGGGGTGGGAGGGGTGGGGGGAAGGGAAAAAAATAATAGAATGAATCAAACAACATTACCCTATGTAAATTTATGATTACACAAATGGTACACCTTTACTCCATGTACAGAGAAACAACATGTATCCCATTTGTTTACAATAAAAAAAAATGAGATAATCAAAACTAAAACTAAAAAAGCAATCTATATTAACTATTGACATTTTGGCTAATGATAAAGAAATATACTTTTCTGAGTATTAAATACATTCATAAGATAATGGGTTTCAATAAAATAAACTTCCTTAAATGCTATGAAGAAAGTAATTAAGACTTACACCAACTAAGCTGCAGGAACCATCAAAAGTTGCTAAAGTTATCCCATCTGTTATGGGTTGAACTATGTCCCCCAGAAAGACAGGCTGAAGTCCTAATCCCAGTACTGTGAATGGAATCTTATACTTGAATAAGGTCATACTGCATAAGGGTGGGCCCCAAATCTAGTGACTGGTGTCCTTACAGGAAGGCCACGAGAGACACACAGACTCAGAGGATAGAAGGTAACTGTGGTCAAACTCCAATCCCCCAGCACTATTAGAGGCAGCACAGTCCTGCTGACACCTTATTTTTAGATTTCTAGCCTCCAGAACTATGAAAGAATAAACATTGTTTTAAGTCAATCAGTTTATGCTAAGTTGTTATGGTAGCCCTAGGAAAATAATACACCATCCAACAGGAATTGTAAACTCTATCAATAATTAAAAGAAAAGGGTCTGCCACAATTTGACATAAAACTGTGGATTTACAGCATCACTTAATCTTCACAAATGAGGCCATCAAATATCCCAGTTAGAAGCTATCCCTCCTTTAGTCTCAAAAGTGACCTCCTTTGGATATACATTGCATGGTCATCCTATTTATGAACACACCTTGAATATCTTTGTCCACCTTCAAATCCCACCCTGTTCAAATAACAGCCAGCTGTTTTCCCCATTGGCAGAATACTTCGCTCTGGTTCCTACAGAGTTCATGAGCCCAGCTATTACAATACCTCAGGTTCCACTAACATCACTCACTTCCATGTCAACTCTGTGTTCACAGACATTAAGGGGTGCCAGAAGAGTTGGCATGCAATACATGTTTTGTAACATCTTACCTGATTTATCAAGAAAACTAGCCGGGTGCAGTGGCGCATGCCTTTAATCCTAGCGGCTTGGGAGGCTGAGCAGGAGGATCATGAGTTCAAAGTCAGCCTCAGCAATGGTGAGGCGCTAAGCAACTCAGTGAGACCCTGTCTCTAAATGAAATACAAAATAGGGCTGGGGATGTGGCTCAGTGGTCGAGTGCCCCTGAGTTCAATCCCTGGTACAAAAAAAAAAAAAAAAAAAGGAAGCAAGCAAGCTAACAAAGTACCTGCAGAGACAGAGTTTTCTTTCACTTATGTCCCTTATACTCTGTCCAGGATCCAGTAAAGGTAGCAGGGGCTAGGGATTTGGGTCAGAGCAAGGTATTTGCCAACCTAACGTGTGAGGCCCTGGGTTCACTCTCAAGTACAGCAAGAAGAGAGAAAGCAGAAGTGAAAAATTAAATGAACTAGCAAAACAACTAACTCATAAAGCAGTGGTTCTCAAACATTACCATTATCAATGTCACCTCGAAGACTTGTTAAAACAAGAGTCCTCAGTCTGACCCCAGTCCTAATTTGGTGGGTCTGAGGATTTGAATTTAAACAAGTTTCCAGGTGATGCTACTGGGAATCACCAATGAAAACCACTGCCAAAAAGAAAGCATCGAGGTTAAGAAAAGACCCGATTCTTCTCATGACTTCATTCCCAGGAGACTCCCTTTTCTGAAGGTGACAGGAGTTGTGCCTGACCTGCACTCCTGCTGAGAACTAGGGAACTAGATACACTTTATTGAAATTTTTTGTAATTAAAAAAAAGTTTTAAGTTGTCAATGGACATTTATTTATTTATATGTGGTGCTGAGAATCAAACCCAGTGCCTCACACACACTAGGCAAGTGCTCTACCACTGAGCCCCAGCCCCAGCCCCAGATACACTCTAAAAACCAATGTTTCAGGGCACCAGAGAGTTACTGAAACAATCAACAGAAGAGGGGTCTACAGTTCAGAAAAAGAGGGGCTGTAGAGAGAGATGACACTCTGCAGCCTTGCTTCCCCCAAGGAGGTCTGCCGATTCCAGGAGAAAGGCTGAGAATCCAGACTAAAGCTTTTGGAAAAGAAGAATACCAAGACTTCAGGAGCCCAAGACTCAATGGAAAGAGGAATAGAACACGTGGTCCTAACACAAGCTGGTTTTCCCCTGAAGGCACACACCCAAATTCTGCAGCTCTACAGGGAAGGCTTCAAAACAAAACTGAAAGTCCCTGAAAACCATGAGTGAAATTTCCAGCTATCTCGGGTTCTCAGGACACAAAGGCAGCTACAGTACAAAGTCCACCAGGAGAAGTCTTCCTGTGAACCCACCCGACTATCAGCTGAAGTGCAGGGGTACTCGCTAGGCAGCAAGGGCAAACCAGAAACAAAGCCTGATCAGATCGCAACAACTCAACCTCAGCTCAGTGCCCAACGGCACCAGAGCCATCAGTCTCACTGGCTGGCTGGCAAGAGGAAAGGTAGTTTCCTTTCTGTGAAAGAATGGCACCATCTGGAGCCTTACTGTACCCACAGTGTCCAGCATTCATACAACAAAACCCAAAGGAAAACCACCCGCCATGAGGTGAGAGAGTTTACTCTGCTACATGCTCCCACCATGATGTGCTGTCTCTTTACAGGCCCAAAGCAACAGGGTCCATCAATCATGTGCTGGAAACTCCAAAACTGCAAGCCAAAATAAACCTTTTTCTTTATTAAAAAAAAATGTTTTTAAATTAAAATTAAAAAAGGAAAAATGCCTGGACAGTCTACTACAGACACAAAAGACTTTTAAACAACAATGACTGGTATAACTTGCAAATAAATAGGGGAAAGTCCTAAGGATTTGGAATCACTAAAGTATTGGAGGGCTGGGGATACAGCTCAGTCGGTAGAGTGCTTGCCTTGCAAGCACAAGGCCCTGGGTTCGATCCCCAGCACCGCAAAAAAAAAAAAAAAAAAAAAAAGAAAGAAAGAAAAAAAAAGAAACTTAAAGTATTGGAATTCATAAAAATCAAGCTGAAATTCTAGATCTAAAAACTGGAAGTAAAATGAAGAATGCCTGGTTGGCTCAGTGGTAGGGCACTTGCCCAGCATGCATGAAACCCTGGGTTTAATCCCCAGAAGTTAAAAAAGAGAAAAATTGAGAATTCAAGGGGCAGAGTAACAGCAGACCAGATACAGCAAAGGAGAGACTTAGCAACTGGAAAAGGAATCAACAGATTGTACCTAAAGGAAGTATAGAGAGAAACTAACATAACATACAGGACAGGGAAGTGTCCCTGCATAATTGCAGCAACTCAGGAGGCTGAGGCAGGAGGGTGGTAAATTCAAAGCCAACTGAGGCAACTTAGCAAGACTGTCTCAAAAATGGGATATAGTAAAGCACACATAAGACCCTGGGTTCGATCCCCAGGAACTAATACACGCACAAGCACAGGTTTCAGCCAGGCGTGGTAACACATCCATAGTTCCCAGCTCATCAGAAAGACTTGGGAGGCTAAGGGAAGAGGACCATTTGAGCCCTGGAGTCCAAGGCCAGCCTGGGCACTAAGAAAACGCTGAACACTGAAAAGATGTAACAGGTTGTAAGTGGAGTCACAAAACAAGAGGAAAGAGTGAGTAACAGTGAATCTTCAAAACTGAAGAAGAGGGCTGGGGTTGTGGCTCAGTGGTAGAGTGCTCGCCTAGCATGCGTGAGTGAGGCCCTGGGTTTGATCCTCAGCACCACATAAAAATAAAATAAAGGTATTGTGTCCACACCTACAACTAAAACAAAATATATATATATTAAAAAAAAAAAAAACTGAGGAAGAGGGATGGACATGTAGACTAGACTAGCTTCAACCCCCACCACCTCAAAACAAAGAAACAGGAAAAGACATTAAGCCCATAAATTCAGGAAGCCCTGGGAACACCAAGTAAAGTAAATATAAGAAAAACATGAAGATTTATTATGTATCATTGATAATCAAAAACAAAGAGAATTTCTTAAAAGCAACCAGAGAAGGGGCTGGTGTTGCGGCTCAGTGGTAGAGAGCTTGCCTCACACAGGTGAGGCACTGGGTTAGATCCTCAGCATCACATAAAAATAAAATAAATAAAATAAAGATAAATATATCATCTACAACCAAAAATTTTAAAATTAATTTTTTTAAAAAGCAACCAGAGAAGAGATGCATTTCTTTCTAAAGAACAATAAAACAGCTAAATTCTCAACAGAAATAATAGAAGCCAGAAAATAACTTGAAAGCACTGAAAGAAAATAACCGTCCATCTTGTATGCAGTGTTCAGTGGCTATTTTCTTTACAAAAAGTTAACGCAAAATTTTAAAAAGAAAGAATTCATTATGGGCAGACTAGGACTGGAAGAAATATCAGAACGCTCTTGCAACCAAAAGGAAAATTATCCAGTCCCAACTGAAACCAATACAGGAAGGGATGAAGAGCAAGGGAATAGTAAGTAAACATCAGTGAACAGCGATCATACAAAACAATAATTTCTTAAGGGTTTAAAACATGTGGAATTAAAATGGGTGAAACTAAAACAAGTAAGAGAAAGGCAAACAGCTAGTTTCTAAAGTTCAAGTACTACTTACGGCAGAGGTAAAAGTGAAAATCTGAATTAGCCTGATAATAAATGATAGATAATGTGTAAGAAAGTAGAGAGGAAAAATTGAATAACTGAATAGTCATTAATCCAAGAGAAGAAAAAAACAGGAACAGGTAAATAAAAAAGGTAACTTGAGCTGGTGGAATAGCTCAGTGGTAGAACACTTATCTAGCAAGTCTGAAGCCCTGGATTCGATCCCTAGGATCACACACACAAATACACAAATACACACACACACACACACACACACACACAAAACCATGAAAAAAGAACACCTAAAAGATAGACCTAACACTAATTGCAGCAGCAATTAAATTAAATGCAAGTGGATTAAATACTCAAATTAAGGATCGAAATGGTTGAACTAAAGGGAGAAAAACCAAACCCAACATCATGATGCTTTCCAAGACAAAGTTTGGAAGCAAAAGAACGGAAAGAGATATTTAGCATGCAACATTTACCAAAAGGCTAATAAAGCTACATCAACATTCTACTTGGTAGGCATCACATAAGGCGGCCAAAAGTGCTTACTCCTAGAGATTAAAGGGCAACAAAATTAATCCATCAGGAAAATATAAAATCCCAGTGTGAGCCTGATGGTTAGAAATGAGCCATCACTGGGAGCTAAGAACACTTTTACCCATAGCCTTAAAGGTCAACAGAAAACACTGGCTGCAACTCACATGGATAGGAAGCCATGGCAGCCACAAGTAGAAACGCTCAGTAACTTCCTGTGAAGCACTATGGACTCACGCACGGCATGTACTCTGGAGGCTGGGGTGTCGCTCAGTGGTAAAGCTCTGGCCTGGCATGCAGGTGAGGGCCGAAGCACCGAAACTGAGTGTTCCCCTGATCTAAATGGCAGAATCACTACTCATCACCATTACTGGCTTAGTTCGGGCTAGAACTGGTTAGACCTGAAATTCAACCCGATTAGTTTTTACGTCAGAATCTGAGAACTTTAACTTCAAAAATCTGAATCTATTTCTCAAGCATGATTATGTCTGTGTGCATGAGTATAAATACATGACTCTAGACGTATACTATAGACATACTCAAATTTATAGTGTACATATAATAGTGTTTGAGGAATACATGTATTTTTAATTGAAGTATTGTCAAGGCAAAAATTCTTTAAGGCAACAGCCTACATGCTACAGATGCACTTATGAATAACAAAAAATTAATTTCTTTCCAGATACATATAAGAATAAAAGCAGGTTCTTGAGAGCAAGTAGTGTCTACTTAATACAGATGATATTAAAAAGATTTTAAAAGGCAATTTCTGTGATAAACATTCTATTTACTGGGGGAGGGAACATTGTAAATATGTTTTGTGGAAACATCAATAATTAGCATGTGGGTGTGAAAGCACTAGGCCATTTATTTCTCATAGATAGTATTAATACTATACATTTGATGCCCTAAATAAAACCTACACACTTACCACACTATTCAACTGCCATGGCTAATATATTTACACAAAAATACAGTCTGATTTGCTAAGCAGAAGCCTGGCATATTATATATAACCTAAAACATCAATTATGATGAATTTTGCTTTTCTTTCTTTTCTTTTTTTGAAGTACAGGGAATTGAACTCAGGGGTACTCGGCCACTGAGCCACATCCCCAGTCCTAGTTTGTACTTTATTTAGAGACAGGTTCTCACTGAGTTGCTTAGCGCCTTGCTTTTGCTGAGGCTGGCTTTGAACGCCTGCAGTTGCTCAAGCATGCGCCATCATACCTGCTTCCTTTTTTTTTTAATGTGATGTTGGGGTTCGAACTTGGTCCTATGCATGCTAAGCACCCACTTTACCACTGAGTTACACTGCCTAACCCTATGATGAATTTCAGTCAACCTATTTCATTAGCTGACAGTTTTGATTTTGATTTTTTTTTTTTTTTTTTGGTAATTTTTATCTCTGTTCTTCTCATAAGAGCCTATTCAAAACTTTGGTCATAAGCCCAGATTGTTTTTCAGGAACACTTTTAAAAAAGAACGATGTGAAGGGCTCTTTGGAAATGCAATTACGGAATCACAACATTACATGACTATGTTTAGGCAGGGACTGTCCCACCCACTGTTCACTGCGTAAGGATGAGTAATGCTAGCATTCATAAACTTCAACTATTATTACTTGAAAGGGCAACTCCTCAGTTTGAGCAAATACAAATATAATGACTTACATTTCCTCTAAGATGAATGAATCTGTTCCAATCTTAATAACAAATCGTTGGCTTTTCAAGCCAATGCTCTCTGTGCTGGAGCTAATATCCCAAAACCTACTCCTAGAAATGAATTTCAGGTCTATTGTTTGGTACACTCTCAGCCTATCTCTCTGGACTTGAGACGGTTTTCACTCAAAAACATGTCCTTGTCCTCTTCCGTTACCCATCAAACCCTGGTGATAAAGCATCATAAACCATGGCTTTGTGATAAATCAACAGCAGAAAAAGATGTACTCAAGGAATCATCAGGAAGCACTAATTCAGGCCCCCCTGCCAACAAATTCATTACAGAAGCTCCACTGAGAAACAAAATATTTACGGACGGTAGTCTGACAAGTATGCCACGTACTTAGTTATCTAGATAATGTAAAACAGATCCTTCAGCAATCTCAAGACTGAACTTGTGGATCCCATGATTTTACTGAATTATGTCTTGCACAGAATTGCTTTTACTGAATTATGTCTTGCTATTATGTCACCAACATGCACAATGAGGCAAAGAAGAGTTTTACTAAATTGCAACACAGCCCTCTGGAACACACCCTGCATTAGCAAGGGTGCAGCTGAGGAGCTTCTCCACCATAGGAAGGTTTAGGGAACCCAAAGGAGAAATTGGAATCTCTTCTCCCATGGTCAGCGAACCATGTACATGATTGTTTCTCTGCGAACTGATATTAGAAAGCAGGGTTTCAGTCCCAGTACTTGTACACAGAGCTCACTCCCCTCCACCATACTTTCTCCTCAGTCTTGAATTCATCACCCACCAGTCTGTCCATAAGTGGTATGCTGTACATACCTTTGTTGGTCATTAGGAATCCTTTCTGGAACAGGATGTTGTAGAAGTGGTAAGTTCCACTTAGAAAAATTATACCACAAGAAGACATTTTTGTCCATCAATAAACATTTTATGAGTTCTAAAGCAATTTTTAAAAAGTGCTCCAAAGTGCTTTCTAAAGGAAAAAACTGTTTTAGCAAATATTATGTCTAAAATTAGAACATGAATAACTATCTATTATAAACTACAAAAAGAAAAACTTTCACATTATGCATTTTTAATGAGAATACACAAAAAGTTGTAGCAATATCTTATGTAAAAATGCCCCAAAAGGCATTTTTAATCTTAAAAGAGACAAAACTCATCACAAATGTAATTAAAATTGAGTATTTATTTGAATGGGAATGGAACAGCTAGCTTCAAAATGTGATTCATAAATGGGGCACGGTGGTGTACACCTGTAATCCCGGGGCTTGGGAAGCTGAGGCAGAAGGAGTTCAAGTTCAAGTCAGTCTCAAAATTTAGTGGGGCCCTAAGCAACTTAGTGAGACCGACCGTGTCTCACTAAGTAAAATATTTAAAAAGGGCTGGGGATGTGGCTCAGTAGTTAAGGGCCCCTGGGTTCAATCCTGGGTACTAAAATAAACAAACAAAAAAACCCAAGAATCTGACAGAGAAATTGAAACAGCGCCATAAAAGTGCAAGCCTTTTTTAAAAAAGCATTTTGGGAGCTTTATCCAAACATCAAACAAAACATTAGCTGAATAATGTTCTGTGGGTTAAGGACAAGCCAACTGTTGTTGCTCCCCACATCTAACAGCAGTCTACAGTATTCAAGGCATTTCAGTCTCGTAAAGACCACGTGATCTTCCGAGTGCTTCAGGATACAGGTGAGCACTTAGTAAGACTTGCAAAACGTTTGGTCTCCTCTGTGAAAGTCTCGTTTTTCGTGTGACACTTCAGTGACCACCTGGTAGCACAGGTACTGAGTCGCAAGCCTCAGGTTACACTGGCGGCTCCCTGCATCCTAGGGGTGAGTCACCTCTGCGGAGAGGCTCGTTGCACAGCCAATACAAACACACGTGCCAGAAATCAGACCCCAAGAGGGGCCGGCGATTCTAGTCCACCGCCAAAGAGTGACGCTCTCAGCTCTCCGCACGCCTGCGGTTCCAGGTGTTAGGAGGCCAGACTGGGCAGCTGCGGGCAGCCCGGGGGCGGGGCACCGCCAGGGCGCAGCCCGGCCCGGGTCCCACCACCAGCACTCCTCGCGCTGTCCTCCCTGAGGACCAACGCCGGGGTCTGACCGGTGCCCCGCTCGCCGACACGCGGTCCCCGCGCACCCGCAACGCCCGCTCGGCCTGAGGACAGACGCCACAGAAGCAGAGCTGCCGCTGCGGGGCTTCGGCACAGCGGCGGGCGCCGCGCACCCGGGGAGCGCGAGGCGGCCAGCGCACGGTCTCCGGTCGACCGGCAGAGGGACGGCGGACCCGAGTTGGACCTGCCCGGACCCCGGACGGCCACCGCGGGGCCGCCGTCCGCCCCGGCGTCCACCCCCCGAGACACCGCCCGCCCGGCGCCGCGGCCGGGTCACCGCAGGGCGGCCGCCGGGACCAGCCGCTGCCCGCACCCCAGGGCGGCACTGCGACTCCGGCGGGACTCTTGAGGCGCGACCGCGGTGGCCGGTGGCCCGCAGCCCGCCGGGCGCCGCGCGCTGCCCCCGTCGCTCCGCCGCTCCCGCCTCGGCCGCGACCGCCGGCGCCGAGGCCCGGGCCCGCCTCGACCCGGCGCGCAAGCGTCGGCCCCGGCCGAGCCCCGAACGGCGGGGCGGGACCCACGGGTGGGTCCCGGCGCCCAACCCGCGGCGCGAACCGACGGCCGCGACCCGCTCCCACCTGCTCGGCGGCCCCCGGCGTCCGCCAGCCGCCACCCGCGCCGCTCCCAGAGGTGCGCTCGGCCCTCGCACGCCCCGCCCCCAGGCCGCCCGGCCCCGCCCCGGCCGGCGGCGCGCGCGCCACGCACGCGCGTCACTTCCGGCGACGCCGCAGGGCTGGGCCGGACGCGGCGCGGGTCCTCTGCGGTGCCCAACGGTCCTCGGCGCTGGGACGCGCGGCCACTCTGCAGCCCGCGTGCCGCCCGGGTGCGGAGAGGCCAGGCGTCCCGCGAGCCCCTCGGCGCCCGCGCGTCGGGCCGAGCACCTGCCGGGTCCGCCCCACGCCCTGCGACGCGCCGGGTCGGGTAAGCGGGAGCGCTGCGCGGGCGGGACGAGCAGCGCGGGGCGGCGGAGTGGCCTCACCTTTCTCTGTGGGTTCGTAGGTGTTAGGAAAGAGTAGGCATGCGGGAATGTGTTCCAGGTCTAATTTCTACGAACTCAATTAGGGCCATACAGATTTTTCTTGATGGGTTTCTGCCAGTGGAGAATAGCACACCTGTGTTCATGCCGCATTGAAACTGTTACCCTGTCGCCCTGAAGCAAGCTGTTGACTCAGAACCCAAGAACAGGGACTGTGGGCATTGCCTTCCTGCTAGGAAGCTCCCGCCCTTGCTCCCAATGTCGTTGCCGACTGGTCCCTGCCAAAAGAGACCCTGGAGTGATGACCACGTGGAGCTTACCAGCAGACGTGGTAAGCAGAAGGCCGCCAACTTGTCATCCTTCCGCTGCCAAGCCTGGGCACTGTCAGGGATGGCACTGCAGAAGCCCCATCTATGCAGCGGCTTCAGCCCCTTGGGATGACCTTAACCTCCCACTTCAGACCTGCCCCTGAAAATGGAGGTGGGGCAGACTTGAATGAAAATTGGGAATCAAGAATTGACCAATAGTGTTAGTACGTTTCTAAACCCACGTTAGCATAAATTTGGACCAGTAGCAGTGATCCAGGTGCTATGTAAACCCCTAGACACGCACTGCTCCCAGGTCCCCTCTTGCATTGAGGAGTTCTGTTCCTCCTGTTCTCTAATAAATTCTATTTTTGCACTCACTCATCTGCAGAGACATGTTTGGGTAGCCCTAGGATGGCAGCAGGCATTGAGCCTAGAGGTGGCACATAATTAGTGTTAACACAGCCTGATCTACTTTTGCCTGATTAGTTAATGTCTCCTCTGCACTAGTGGTCAACAGATGTTCCTCATTCTTGATTGGTACCCTGGCGCATGCTCCAACTGTGCTACTCAATCCTAAACTGATTGGCTGCTTTAGGGTATATAAGACATTCTCTTCGCCTGGGAGGAGATGGCAGAACGCAGGTTGCAGATCGCAGAACAGAGAACTAAAGCCACATCTCTAGGTTGCAGAATGAAGATCGCAGATCGCAGGACTAAGCAGACAACTCTAGGTCGCAGATCGCAGAACGCTAGATCGCATCACAGAACGGAGAACTAAGAACACACCTCTAGATCGCGGGTTGCAGGTCACAGGACACACCACTAAGAAGCACCTCTGAAAGAAAGCATCTCTGATAGCACACACCTTTAGCATGCAGGACGCACCTCTAAGAAGAAGCAGTAGACCTTTGATAAGTGTAGCCTCTCTGAAGGAGTAGCATTTCTAAAATTAAGCAAAGTCTTTCTTCCTCTAAGCAAAAGTCTCTCTTCCTTTAAGCAAAGTCTCTCTTCCTCTCAAAGCCTCTCTTCCTCTAAAACTAAAAGTAAGCAAAGCCTCTCTTCCTCTATAAACTAGCGAACAAGCAAACAAGCAAGGAAGCAGCACAGATAAAGAAAATAGTAGTTCAGTTCTAGTCCACCTCCAATAAATTACCGCGGGATTGTTGCTGCAGGCAGCAACACTCATCCTTGTCTATGGATTCCATTCTTCAAATTCACTAGACAAGAACCCAGAAAGAATCTGACCATGAGCTGCTGAGGTCTGCCGCAACACTGGAGGGCACAGCCCACCACTAAGAGCTGCAGCACTTAGCTACAGAGGCCCCATCTGCCAGCAGAAACAGAATCCAATTTCATCTCAAAACTCGTTTCACCAACAGACCAGACTAAGATCAAAATGGGTCATGCATATTACAGTTCCATGTCACCAAACTGAAATTATCTGACCTGAGAAAGCAGGAGAAAGAAATAAATTTCCCGGGCTGGGGAGATAGCTCAGTTTAGGTAGAGTGCGCGCCTCGCAAGCACAAGGCCCTGGGTTCAATCCCCAGCACCGCAAAAAAAAAAAAAAAAAAAGAAAGAAAGAAATTTCCCAAACAAGTCAGTTTCAGTTGGCATGATAATGAAGTACCTTCTGCTCTAATCCTTATTTTTTAAAAATTTTCTGAACACAGTGGTACATGTCTATAATCCTAGCTACTGGAGACTGAGGCAGAAGAATCACAGGTTCTTGAGGCCAACCTCAAGAATTGTCTCAAAATGTAAATTTATTTATAGTCCTGGGGATTGAACCCAAGGGCTCTCATTGAGCCACTTCCCCAACCTTTTTTGTATTTCATGTAGAGATGGTCTCACTGAGTTGCTTAGGGCCTCACTAAGTTGCTGAAGCTGGCTTTGAACTTGTGGTCCTCCTGCCTCAGCCTCTGTAATCCGCTGGGATTACAGGCATGTGCACCTGCACCCAGCTCAAAATATAAAATTCAAAAATGGTTAGGGAGGTAGAGCACTTGCCTAGCATGCATGAGACCCTGGGTCCAGTCCCAGCACTGAAGTAGGTGGGTGCTGAGTGATTGGTTATATTTCTGTTGTTCTGTATCCCTGGCCAGTTCTTTTTGTTTTTGTGTTTTTGTTTCTGCTTGCTTCAGCTCTTTCTGTCTATAGAACCAGCCTGCTCTGCTCACCCCATCAGAATGCTTGTTGTATTTCATGGAAAAAAGTATTGTTCAATTCCAGAACTACACACCAAAAAAAAAAAGTCTTTAAATTTATTTTAATTTTGTCTTTTGACACAGGTGATGTCATTTTGGCAAGATGGATGTTTTGAGTCACAGTGTAGCAAGAAATAACTAAATTTTCTTGAACAAATTTGCTCTCTTCTGCCCCAGCAAAAACATGTAACATTTAGTGAGGGAAATTTCCACTAATTATACTGTTTCTAGAAGAGTATTCCCATAAAAGAACTCGAATGCAATATATTTCACAAGGATACTGACTCATGAAAACTTGCTGATTAGCAACTGTTTTCCCACAAAGCGAGTTGTGAACAAAAGGAGTTTTTCTGTTCACCAAGTGGACAGAAAATAATACATTACGTGACATCAGACAGTACAGGTACACTTAAATGTGACTGCTGAGCTCAAGTTTTCAGAGGCAACACTGCAGAAAATGCTGGGGTTCCCAGGCTTGTAAAACTACAAAGGGAAGCAGACCACATTATCTGGGCATGACTGCTGGGTTACTCAAAGCTCTGATAACCTGTGGTCCATCTGTATAAAAGCTCAACTGATTGAAGCACAAACAGGAAGTGGACCAGGCGTCATGCTGCACACCCGTGGACTGGCTACCCAGGAGGCTGAGCCAGGCTGCTCTGGGCAACTTAGCGAGACTGGCTCAAGACAGAAAGGGCCAGGGAAGTAGTTCGTGGTAGAGTGCTGGGACAGCAGATCATGTTGGATCTTTTGGCCATTCCAAGGACTCTGCTTTTTTTTTTTTTTTTTTTTTTTTTTAATATATATTTTTTAGTTGTAGATGGACACAATACCTTTATTTTTATGTGGTGCTGAGAATCAAACCCAGTGCCCCACACATATTAGGCAAGCACTCTACCACTGAGCCACAACCCGAGCCCAGAACTCTGGTTTTTAAATCTGAGATAAGAATTCATCAGAGAATTTTGAGCAGAGGACATGATCCAACTTAACTGCATGCAGTCTGGAGAATAAACAAGATTAAGAAAAAGTCAAGGCACCTCCTGGCTGGAGGGTTGTAGCTTTTACTAAGTGTGAGTAACGTGAGGAAGAATAACTCCTAAGAAATACATTTAGTTTGTAATGTACTGAATGTGAGGTCAAGGTCATGGAGTTGGGGTCATTAGTGTTCCTTAGTAAAGTCATGAGAGCGGATATGTTCTCCTAAAGGAGTGTGTAGCATTTTTATGTGTGATGGTAAACACCACCGAGGAAGGGGCAAGGCAACTCCAAGTGGTACTGAAGGTCTGGTGGAAGGGAGGAGGAAAGGGCAGGTGCAGTGGTACACCTGAAATCCCAGCATCTGGGGAGACTGAGGCAGGAGGGTCAAAGGTTCAAGGTTAGGGCTGGGGTTGTGGCTCAGTGGTGGAGTGCTTACCTCGTACCTGTAAGGCACTGGGTTGCATTCTCAGCACCAGGTAAGAATGAATAAATAAAGGTGTTGTGCCCATCACAACTAAAAACAAATGTTCAAGGCCAGCCTTGGCAACTTGAAGAGACCTTGTCACAGCAATAAACAGGATTGGGGATGTATCCCGGTGGTCAAGTGCCCCAGGGGTCAGTCCCCAGTACAGAAAGAAGGGAAAGAAAAACAAAAGAAAACAGACAACCACCACTCCTGTGAATCTTTGCCACCAGGGATTATTGTTTCAGAATATCTATGATTCTCGTTTCACCTTTAAAGCCCCTGTGCCCCAACCTCTTTGAATGCACTAGTTGATACGGCATGCGTATTCCCACTGTGATGCTGTTCTGTTACTATAAGTGTGATGGGCTGACAGATCTGGCTCCATGAGAATGTTCTGGGCCAGACTCTAAGGGAAATGACTCAACAGTCTTCATGTTGCTCTGAGACTCCATGTTACGTAGGAACCAAGCTTCTCCCATGGGAACACCCCACCTCTGTGCCCATCATCAGTTACTTGGTGTGACATGTTTAATAATATACAATGGCAACTCCTATGAAGTAAAAATTGCTCTCTTTTGATCTCTATTGCTCTTAACCAATGTACCAAGTAAATGGTAATTGTGTGGACATTAGTAACCATTCTTTAGTTTGTACCTAGGTAAGGGTCATTTTGACCCACTTCCCCCTCTGTCGATGATCTCATGATGTTAATGTGTAATTTTGAGGGGCTGGGGAGATAGCTCAGCTGGTAGAGCGCTTGCCTCGCAAGCACAAGGCCCTGAGTTCAATCCCCAGTACCGCAAAAAAAAAAAAAAAAGTGTAATTTTGAATCATAGCAACAGACACTTATGATTGATGTGATTTTTGGTATAAGAATCCCTACAACCCTGTGGTCGGGGCTGTTCTCCAATAGCCATTTTTTGGGGCATTGTGTGAGACAGTCAGCCGGCTGGCTCATAAAGACTCTCAAATCTGGACTTCTCAGTGGTGACCAGTCTGTTGTTAAGTTGTGCTACATAACAATAAGTACCATTGTTCTTTAAGGAACGTCTTTTTTTCAATTTTTTTTTTTTTTTTTAGTTGTAGATGGACACAAAACCTTATTTTCTTTCTTTATTTTTATGTGGTGCTGAGGATGCAACCCAGTGCCTCACCTCTGCCAGGCAAGTGCTCCAGGAATATCTTTTTGATTGTTATTTAGGTTGACATATAGTATTATTTATTTCAATTTATGTGTTCGTTGTATATTAATTTGTAAAAATCAGTGCCTTTGGAAAATGTGAATACAAAGGGAGGACTAAGTTAATTCTGGAGTGAATCAAAAGGACCCAGAAAAAAAAGAATGACAGAATCATAGAAGATGAAGACCAGAGGAGTGTGCAAGCCACGAGTGAGGGAGAAAGCCTCTGCAGAAAGTCTGCCCAAAAAGTGGGTACGGGCTTGCGCAGAGCCGTGTCCACAGGTGCTCACAGAGGCAGTGCTTCCAGGAGCCAAGAGCCCTCAGCCACACCTGCCAGGTGGGTGGTGAAACTGGCATGACCACCCATGGGTACATGCACACATTAGGACCCCGTCTGCTGCTTCAAGAAGGAATCTGCAATACTGGGCACGGTGGTGCACACCTGTAATGCCAGGAACTCGGGTACACAAGTTCAAAGCCAGCCTCAGCAACTTAACAGGACCCCATCTCCAAATTTTAAAAAGAAGTGGGGTTTAGCTCAGTGGTAAAGTGCCCTGGGTTCAATACCCAGTGCCAAACAACAACAAAAAAGTCACACACAGACTCAAAGGACCACGTTATATGATCCTATTTACATATACTGTCCTAAAGAGGTAAATCTACACAGAAGAAGGTTAGTCAGAGGTTGCCTGTGGTCAGAGGTAGAAATAGAATAACTGAATGAACACGTGGGCTCTTGGGGAGTGATGGCGTCGTTCTGAGTTGGAACATGGTGATGGCTGCCCGGCTCTGTAGACTGATGATCACTTAACTGTGCAGTTTTTAGCCAGTTGTGGTGGTGCACACCTGTAATCCCAGGTACTCGGGAGGCTGAGACACAAGGATTACAAGTTCCAGCCCACTGGGCAACTTAGACCCTATCTCAAAATGAAATTTTGAAATGGGCTGAGGTTGTAGCTCAGTGATAGAATATTTACATAGCATGCACAAGGCCCTGGGTTTGATCCCTGCACTGCAAACACACACACAAAATTAACTTACAGAAATGAAAAGGTGAGCCACAGATTGGAAACATTTGCAAAACATAACCAACAAATTACCTATATTAAAAACATAGGCCAGGCATGGTGACTTATACCTGTAATCCCTGACTTGGGAGGCTGAGGCAGGAGGATTGCAAGTTTGAAGCCAGCCCCAGCAACTTGGTGAGAGTCTAAGTCACTTAGTAAGACCCTGTCTCAACATAAAAACAAATGGGCTGGGGATGTGGCTCAGTGGTTAAGCAACCCTGGGTTCCATCTGTGGTACTAAAAAAAAGGCCTCTGACAACTCACTGATAAAACAGACAACCCAATTTTTTAAAGTTTTGTTTTGTTTTTTTTTATGTTAAGAGTTGAGCCCAGGGTCTTGCACATGCTCTACCACTGAGCCGCAGCCCTAGCCCACTTACAGTAGTGTGTGTCTTGCCAGGAACCACACCAAAGACTGTGTGTGCTAAGCAAGTGCTCTAACACTGAGCTACCCTATCTCCCAGCCTCCATTTTCTTTTAATAGGCAAAATAGCCAGGAGGCATTTCTCAAAAAACTACATATACATATATAATATAATATACAATATAATAATATATATATATATATTATTTTGTGGCAAACAAGCACATGAAGAGACACTGAACATCATCTGTCACAAGAGAAATGCAAACCAATCACCTTGAATGGCAGATTGGAAAACAATCCTACTGGGTGCTGGCCAGGATGCAAAGCAACCAGACTCGGCGGGCGCTGGGGGCATGTGCAGCATCTTCAGATGTCACGTCTACTGTGTGCCCCCGCCATTCTCCTAGGTATGGAGAGTTGCACATGGATGACCCAGGGCCTGTCTGAGGTCAGCGGCTGAGCAAGCCGCCATGGAGCCACACGGTGCGCCTGCCTAACGGTTGGAAAAGACGTCATGATCCATGGGTAGGCAGGCACCTCAGTGAGCCTGCTAGGTGAACGGGGCCCAAGAGCACATGTCTGCTGTGGGTGCTGTGCCCCAAAGCCCAGTGTGCTAAGGCTGTCCCCAGCCTGAGGCTCCACGGGGGCATGTCCTGGAGGGGACATTGGAAGCTTCCCCTCCTCTCTACTCCTGGTTGTCCTGAGGCAAGCATTTCCTCCATGCACTTCTGTAATGCGTTGTGCTGCCACCAGCCCAAAGCAGAGTCATGTGACCATGCACTGAAATCTCGGGAACCATTAGCTAAATAAACCTTTACTCTTTATAAGCTGATTGTCTCAAGTATTTTGTCACAGTGATAAAAAGCTGGCCAATACAATGCAGTACGATTTCAGTTGTTTAGGATTCTAGGAAACCTACAGTGATGACAAATGAATGAATCCATAGTGAGGGAAGAAGTTCAGTGTGCCTGTGGCCATTCCAGGTGTGCACCACCAGCATATATCTTTTTTTAACTGTGCCTGTTAAAGCATCTTTCAATGAATTGTTTGTCTTATTAAATTGTGTTATATTTAATCTGCATCCTGTGTCACTTTTTAAAAACAAAAACTTTTCTGAAGTTCAACAACTTTTTCCTCATATAACATGCCCATTTCTCCTTTTGCTTAAGAGAAAATTTAGTATATTAAGTTTAAAGTAAATGATGAAAAGACTCACCCTGCTGGGCATGGTGACACATCCTGTAAGCCCAACAACTGGGAGACTGAAGCAGGAGGATCACATGTTCGAGGCCAGCAGCATTTAGTGAGGCCCTGAGCAACTTAGCAAGACCCTGTCCCAAAATAAAAGATGAGGAGGGCAGGGGTGTGGCTCAGTTGGTAAGTGCCCAGGTGCAGTCCCCAGTGGAGACAGGGAAGTGAAGGGGAGCACTCACTGCAGCTGTCCTCTCCTCCTGAACATGTGCCTGTCTACAGTCACATCAGGTGCTTGCACATTTCTCCTGCAAGACTATGAAAATAAAGCCTATAAATTTCATCCACAAGCTGCACTTGTGGCTAAAGCAGGCACTGCTGTCATCATCTTATTTGCCTTAGTCAAACTGCGATTCACCCCACCTGCCAGGACGGGGCGAGCATGGCCTGAAGCACAGGTGGCTGGTACCTGATCAGGACATGGCAGGAGACCTGCACCGTCACACTCTGATGTGGGCAGGCCCGTTTTCTTGGGAGCATTTTTGTGTAGGACTGTACTGCAGTCCCCCAACCCCACCACTCTAGTTTTAACTCTGGATTCCTTTAAGAAAAAAAGAACTGACAGAATCCATAGAATGAACAGAGAAATTTTGGTGTCCCTCCTCCCCCAACTTAAAAAGCTCCCTCTGTACCCGTGGCCTGCACAGGCTCAGGTTGGAGTGCTTGCGTGGGGCCGGAGCGCATGTCCCGCAGGTGGAGGGCAGCTGTCCCGCGGCCCAGCTGTGCTGCTCACTGCAGAGATGCACAGCGTGGGGGCAGGAGGGCCACCACCAGCTCCAGGAACCGCGCGCCGCCTGCGGCCCTTCCGGGAAGCCCCGTGGTTTATTCTTTTTAATGCCATTGTGGGCGGAACTGCCTTCTTTTTAAGAATGTTTTCAGTTGTAGGTGGACGCAGTACCTTATTTCTTCATTTATACGCGGTGCCTCCCACGTGCCAGGCAAGCGCCCGCACTGAGCCCCCGCCCAGGCTTGGAACCGCCCTCTTCATGTCCTTGCAGAGCGCTCACCCCCAGCGCGTGGGGCACAGCGGATTCTGTGTGCTGGCTGCCTTGCCAGCGGCCGCTCCTGCTGGACGTGTCCGGCCCTCTGCATTGTTTCCCGCGTTCTGCTCTTGGGCGTACACCTGTCCATGACTGCTGTGCCCACAGTCATGATAAAGGAGGGATCTTTTATCAGCACAAATGACCTTGTCTCTCCATCACTTGTGGCTTAAAAGCTATTTTGTCTGATAACAAGGCAACCCAGGTCCCCTTTGGTTATTCTTTCCATGAGACACATTTTCCTTTCTTTTTCTTTCAACCTATTTGTGTATTTTTGTATGAAGTGAGTCTCTTACAGAAAGCATATAAATAGACCAGGTGTTTTCTCCATTTAATTAATTCCACCAACCTCTGCCTTTTAATGGGAGCCACTTAATCCACTTATGCTCCCGGAAGATCCAGGGTAAAAGAACTGGCTGCAACAGGTGGGAGAGCGGCAGACTGATCCCGGACGGCACAGACAGTCCACTGGGGACCCCCTGATGGACGAGTGGGCCACGATAGCACCAAGACCAGCCGGCCCCCACAAGCTGCGTCACGGGGCGGGCTCGGGACAAAGGAGGCTGTCATCCAGCCTGGAACACAGCTGGTCCATCTCTGCACCTGGTAAAAGGCAGGGGCACAGAGGAAGCAAGCAGGTGCCTTCCTAGCACCGTGATGCCTGCGGGTCACCAGCTCCAGAGCCCGCCAATGGCGCTGCCTGCGGTGGTGTGCTGGGAAGCCACGCAGACAGCAGGGTTGTGCAGGGGCTGCGGCCGCTGAGGCTGCAAGGCACACTCAGAGAGATGGTGATGGG
Source organism: Sciurus carolinensis (assembly GCF_902686445.1). NCBI lineage: Eukaryota > Metazoa > Chordata > Mammalia > Rodentia > Sciuridae > Sciurus > Sciurus carolinensis. Next base: position 584,425 of record NC_062230.1, on the reverse strand, counting down.
TAGGACTCGCCAGGCCCTGCCCACACCCAGCCTGGCCCGCACTGCGCGGGGGCCCACCTGCAGAGGCTGCCTGCCCCTCATCCTGGTGTGCTTCATGCTCTGCCATTGCCTTTGCTTCACACGGGAAAGGAGCATCACAAACCAAAACACAGCGTGGACTCGGTGGTCTGTCTCCATGTCCTACGTGGCTTCCTGTTCTGTCCAGTTTCCTTTTTTTTTTTTTGAGATGGGGTGGTGCTGTGCTGCCCCCTGTGTTCTCGACCTTGTGAAGCTCTTCCCTCAGCCTCCTGGTACTGGGACGACAGGCATGCCCTACAAGTTAACTTTTTCTTTTATTTTCTTCCTTTTTTTGTACTAGAGACTGAACTCAAGTGCTTAACCACTGAGTCACATTTCCAGCCCTTCTTTAAATTTTTCTTCTTGAGACAGGGTCTCCCTAGGTCACTTTCAGCCTTGCTAAGTTTCTGAGGCTGGCCTCCAACCTGCTGCCTTCCTACCTCAGCCTCCTGAGTCACTACGATCACAGCATGAGCCACTGTGCCCAGTGCCACTCCTCACAGTGCAGGTCTACCAGGAACAGACGCCTTAGCTTTGTGTCTGGGAATGTCTTCATTTCCCTTCGCTCCTGAGGAACAGTTTTACCAGGTGCAGAACCCTGAGCTGACGGATTCTCCTCCTTGCACTTGGGAAGCGCCACCCCACCACCTTCTGCCATCAGGGCCTCTGGTAAGAAATCAGTTCACACTCTCACAGACTTGGAGACTCTGTGACAAGCTGCCTCTCCTGGCTTTCCGGACGTCCCTCTTTAACTGTCAGCAGCTTGGTTACCACAGCCCCCGCTTGAGTTCCTTGGATTGGTGAATCTGACCACTTTCTTGATCGCTTGCTCAATCTTCTCTACACACACAATTCTCACTCCATGCACACGTCTTTCTGAAGAATTTAAGAATACGTTGCAGATATCCTGCTTCTTCACTCCTACATATTTCAATGTGTGTTTCCAAAGAAGAAAGATATTCCTTAAGAACCACAGCAAAGTCAGGGAAACGGACACAATTTCACTCCCTTACTCAAATTTCACCAGTTGTCTTAATCACATCCAGCCAGGCCTCAGATATGGCCCAGGGCCACTTAGTCGCATGTCCTTTTTGCAGTCTGTAACGGCTCGTCCATCTTTGTCTTTCATGGCCTTGACATTTTTGAAAAGCACAGGGTAGTTGTGCCAGTTTTCTGTCACTGTGACCAAGGTAAAGAGAAAGGAGGAAAGGCTCATTTTGCTCCATTCAGAGTCTGCGTGGGTGGATGCCCACCCTCTGCTCTGGTCTGCGGGTGTGGCGTGGCGGGGAGCAGGGTGCAGGAGGCAGACAGGCTCCCTCCCAGGAGGTCGGCCTCTGAAGGCACCACCGCCTCCTGACGGCCCTGCAGGCTGACCACTGGCCTTGAGGGACAGTTCAAATCCGGACGCCAGCACCAGTCACGTGGAGACGTCCTCCTTCAGGTTGTCCCGTGTTTTTCCCAGGACTGGACTCAGGCTACTTGCTTTTGTCAGGAAGGTCACATAACTAGCATGGGCTTCTCGGCGCAGCTTGTGGGGTCACGAGAAGCCTGCTGTCCCCGGCTGGGGGGGCCAAGGCGCTTCCTACCACTGCAGAGGGACTCGCAGTTCCGCTGCGAGGTCAGGCTTCTTGCTTCTGTAATTCGTGAGCAATTCATTGGAAGATGCTTTGAGAGTGTGAGTCTTCAAGTTTTTATCCATCGGTTTCAGTGTCCATTCATGATTCTTTTTTTTTTTTTTTTTTTTTTTTTGGTACTGGGGTATTGAACTCAGGGGTGCTTTACTATCAAGCCACATCCCCAGCCATTTTAATTTTTTTATTTTAAGACAGGTCCTCACTAAATTGCAGAGTCTGGCTTTGCACTTTCCATCCTCCTGCCTCAGCCTCCCAAACTGCTGGGATTACAGGCATTCACCACTGTGCCTGGTCATTAATGATTCTTGCCTGAACTGGTTATAATCATGATGGATTACAAAATGGATATTTTCTAACTCATCATTCTATTTTCTTTGCTATAATTTTACTCTAGTAACCTTCATTTCTTTTATGTATTTATTATTGTGTCAATATGAATTCGTTTCTTACTGAGGATTGAACTCAGGGGCATTCAACCACTGAGTTACATCCCTGTCCTTTTTATTTTGAGACAGGGCCTTGCTAAATTGCCCAGGCTAGCCTTGAACTTGTGGCTCTCCTGCCTCAGGGTCCTGAGTAGCCGAGATTACAGATGTGCACCACTGTGTTCAGCTTAACTTTAGTTATGTTGAACTGTTATTTTTAGCAGTGATTATATGAAAGAAACAAATCTTTCCTGACTAGTCTTAACTGGTTTGTAATTGAACTGTCATGTCTTTATCATACAGGAAGAGATGTTGAGAGGAGTATCAGAGGATGGGACAGCAGTGACTGAGATTGGGGTCTCTGATGCCCTCATGGCTGTGGCATGCCTGGTGCCTGGGAATGTTCCTGTGCAAGGGCACAGGATGCCTGGCTGCTGTGGCAATGCCCTGCATGGAGGCTGTGCAAGGGTCCTACCAGCTCTGACCTTGATCTCAGGCGCACAGCTCCGGGAAGGAAGGAACTCTTATCTAGACAGTCACAGTGTTCCACCAGCTTCGCTTCCCAGGTTCCTGCCGCCTTACAGTAACTGTTAACAGTGGACTTTCTTGAGAGCCACACAGAGAGCACTTTGCAACTGTGGATTGCAACTGTGGAAAAGCTACATGGATGTCCTGGTCTCTGTAACTTTCCTGAATACCAAGAATAATGGTGGCATAGTCTTTAACCTGATAATGAGGCACATATAAATAAAGATGGCGTAACTCTTTAGATCTGCGTCCCCATCAGAGAGCAGAGCTCCACCTGGTCCCATCTTAATCTTCAAGATACGTGTCTGTGAATCTTTATTTTCCAATCTCCCTTCACCCCTTGCCAGACCCGAGAGTTTTTAGTTCTTCAAAGACTAGTATCAAGCCAGGTGCCATGGCCATGCCTGTAATCCCAGCAGCTCCGGAGACTGAAACAGGAGGATCACAAGTGCAAAACCAGCTTCAGCAAACGTGAGATACTGAGCAAGTCAGTGAGACCCTGTCTCTAAATAAAATACAAAATAGGGCTGGGGATGTGGCTCAGAGGTCAAGTGCCCCTGAGTTCAATCCCTGGTACCAACAACAACAAAATAAAAAAAATAAATAAAAAAACAACTAGTATCAAACCTTTAACACATAAATTTAAAAGATTAAGATTGACCCTCTCCTTTTTTCACTTGACCCCACAGAGGAAATGATTATTTTCTTATGTTTACAGGAGGCAAGGCTTCAAGAAACCGCTAACAGCCTGGGCTCCATACTAAACTCACATGGTAAGCCCAGTGAAAACGGAGGTCCCTGTGGGGCAGGGAGGCACGCGCACCTCCGTGAAGCCAGCGAGATGTCGGTTCACCCGGCCTCCCTTTGGCCGCTGCCTCCCCACCTCCCGGGTTCACACGGTTTAGCAGCGGGAACCGCATCCCTGGATCCAGGGGCGGGAGCGCGTCTGCTCCGCGGGCCACTAGGCGCACCTCAGGCCTGCCTAGCATGTGCCCTGGCCTCCCGGCTCCCAGGAAGGGGCTCTCTGGGCTCTGCCCTGCGCGGGGCAGCACCAGCCTGAACTGGAAAGGGCGGCCTGACACAGTGGGGCGCAGGCAGTCCCGGGAGGGAGGGGCGTCCGGTGCCGAGGCCCTTGATGGTGGGCCTGAGATCAGGCCGCGCTGGGTGACCAGACGTGTAGTCGGCAGCGCTAAAGGCTGCTCACGGGGGTCAAGCAGGTGCCCTAGGATCAGGTATCAGTGCTCCAGGTCAGCAGGGCACGTCTGTCTTGCCGAGACCACTGTGGGTGACGGCGGCCCACACCGGCAGTCATTTCAGAAAGACCTCCACTGGCTCTTCCCTCGTTTCTAAGGGTTCATCCTAACAAGAGTAGGAACCTGGCGTGGTGGCCACGCCTGTGATCCCAGCAGCTGGGGAGACCGAGGCAGGAGGATCACAATCAAACGTCAGACCAGGCAGCTTATCAAGACCCGGTGTCCAAATAAAATAAAAAGGGCTGGGGTGTGGCTCAGTGGTAGAGTGTCCCTGGTTTCAAAGCACAGTACCCCTCCAAAAACAGAGTTGAGGGCTCGGGGGTTGTGTTTGCACACATGTGGGAAGGACTGGATATCACACTGGTGAGGAATAGAAGTATGTGTAAGGCAGAAGACTCTTATTGTACTGGGGATTGAACCCAGCGTGCTCTACCGCTAAACTGCATCTCCGACCCTTCTTTTAAAAAAATTTACTATTTCAGCATACTAAAGTGACATCAGTGTTTACAGCAGCTCAATTCACAATGCCTAAGCTATGGAACCAGCCTAGGTGCCCTTCAACAGATGAATGGATAAAAAAAAGTGGCAAATATACACAATGGAATGTTAATCACAAAGAATGAAATTATGGCATATTCCAGTAAATGGATGGATCTGGAGACTATCATGCTAAGTGAAATAAACCAGTCGCCAAAACCAAAGGCCTGATGTTCACTCTGATATGTGGATGCTAACACACAATAAGGGAGGACAGGGGAAGAATAGAAGTTTGTGGGATTAGACACAGGGGAATGAAGGGAAGGAAAGGGGAATGGGAATAGGAAAGGGTAGAATGAACCAGACATCACTTTCCTATGTTCATATGTGAATACACAACCAGTTAACTCCACAACAGGTACGACCACAAGAATGGGATCCAAATTAGAATATGTCATACTCCATGTATGTATAATATGTCAAAGTACAGTCTACTGCCATTACATCTACAAAGAATAAAAATAAAATTTTAAAAAAGAGGTAAATTTTTTTTGAATTTTTGGTTGGGTGTAGTGGTGCAGGCCTGTGATCCCAGCAGCTGGGGAGGCTGAGGCAGGGGAATCACAAGTCCAAAGTCAGCCTCAGCAACTTAGCTAGACCCTGTCTCAAAATAAAAAATAAAAAAGGGCTGGGGATGTGACTGGGTTCAATCCTGATACTAATACATAAATTAATTTTCTAAAAATTTTGTGACAGGGTCTCACGAAGTTGCTGAGGTTGACCTTCAACTTGTGACCCTCCTGCCTCGGCGTCCGGAGTCCTGGGATCACAGGTGTGCACTGCCACACCGGTAGAAGTAGCTTTTAAAAGTCTGGGAACATGCTTGTGACTGAGCGCTACCGGATCCTTGGAGCGGAGGGCGGCGCTGTGCGCCCGGGCGGACAACCAGGTGCGGACTGCGGCGAGGCCCGGTGCCCCCGCTGAGCTCGGCGTCCGCAGGAGGCCCGCAGGCACTCAGCGGGGCAGGGTGGCGTGCAGGCCCACAGCAAGCACCGGCGATGGGCCAGGACCTCACCTGAGGTTCTCCGGGGAGAACGCGTCCAGCCTCCACGCAGCTCCAGAGCGGGTGGACGGCCACGTTCTGCAGCACAGACGCGGACTGCGGGGCCCCTGACTGCGGGGCACAACGCTAACACACGGTGTCCTGGTCCTGCCTGGACCCGGTGGTACTTCATTTGCCTTGATCACAGGACAGGCAATGCTGAGAGACACCTGTGTGTACCTGGGGTCTTAGGTGGATTTCTGTCACTCAGTCACCAGGGGATGATGAATGAGTCTGCCTGGCCAGTTTCCCTGTATGGGAGTACCAAGCTGCACACCTCCTGTTTACACCATGCTTCTTTCTTCTAATTCTTTTCTTAAACATTTTCAGTTGTAGATGGGCACTATTTTATTTATTTATCTACATGCGGCGCCGAGGCTAGGTAAGTGCTCCACGCTGGGCCCACCCCCATGAGTCCTCTCTTCAAACCATCGTGGGGCTCCCCGTCCCTGCAGGTCAAGCCTCTGGCTCAGGCCGTTCCCAGCAGGGGACCCAGGTGTGAAGGCCCCTTGAAAGGACAGCACAGCACAGACTCACTGGTAATAAGCACCGTGAAGGAAATGAGAGGGCAGCAGCGGCACGGCTGCTGAGTGTGTGGCTCAGCTGAGGAGGGCGGCTGCAGCAGGTCAACCAGAGACCCGAGGCAGGAGCTGAGGACAGGCGGCTCCCCAGAGTGGCCACTCCTTGTATCGACTACTCCTGTATATATATATTTTAATGTGGTACTGGGAATTGAACCCAGAGGCACTCTACCACAAGCTGCATCCCCAGCCTTTATTATAATTTTGAACTTTGGGACAGGGTATTGCTAAATGGCCAAGACTGGCCCCAAAGTTGCAATCCTCCTGCCTCAGCCTCCTGAGTTACTGGGATTACAGGCATGTGTCACCATGCCTGGTGTACACACACACACACACACCATATATATATATATATATATATATATATATATATATATATATTTGTTTTTGGTACCAGGTAACCCAGGGGTGCTTACCTACTGAGCCACATCCCCAACCCTTTTTATATTTTACTTAGAGGCAGGAGTTCACTAAGTTGCTTAGCACCTCACTAAGTTGCTCAGGCTGAACTTGAACTTGCAATCCTTCTGCCTCAGCCTCCCGAGCCACTGGGATTCCAGGCGTGGCCACCGCGCCGGCCCTATATTCTTTACAGTTATTCCTATTAGCCGATTGCTCCTTTTCTATTATAGTTAACAGTTCTTCATATTACAGATATAAAGTGTTCAAATTACTGTGCAATCTCTTTCTCCTGAATAATACAAATGGCCTTAAATGCCATGTAGGCAAGACTACCCAAGAAGAGGAAGATGAGCACACTTACGACTCAAGGAAGGTCCCTGAGTCTGCATCCTCGGTTTTGAATGGCGGTGGCACCCAGGTGGAGGAGCTGCACCCAGTTGGGCTTCCTCCCTTGGGGCCAGGTGCAGTACCGCCGGTGTCCACTGGGGGCACTGGGTGTGGGCTGGCCTCAGCAGAGCTGGAGTTCCTGCTCGTGTAATGGTGCACCTTCTGAAGCCAGAATGCTTGAGAAACACTGCTTGGCCTCACTGTGCTTCAGGCTGCGGGGGAGACCCTGGCCTCTAGTCGAAACGCTCACACCCGCAGGACTGCTGTCCCCAGGGACGAGGGAGAGGCTGCCAGGCTTGGGCCTCCTTGGGGCCCTGGGGGGCATAGTGGAGTGCACCTGAGGTAGGAGGAAGCAGCTGAACCTATTTCCTAGGAAGACAGAGGAGGTAAGGAGACAGTCACCACCACCTGCCTGGAGCACAGCGCATCAATCTCCTCCATTATCACATATGTACCTTGGAGGGATTGTCTGGGAATTCCACCTATGGATCTCCATCCCCAAGTCCAGGATGTCCCAGGGTGTTGCCCCCAGGAAGGTTCAGCGTTGCCATTCCAACAGGGAATGACACAGTGTTCACAGTCAGGCCTCAGTGGGAGCCTCTGGATGAAGGTGCAGCCTCCAGCAATGGTGGGTACTCCTGTACAGGACCGAGGAGGGACTTCACCTTGTTTTCCCTCTCTGGACCAGTGGGAGCTTGGGAACAGCTGCACCTTCCAGAATGAACTTCGGCCATTGGGCAGAACATACGTGACTACGTCTGAGGCACACATTCTTGGCTCCGGGCGTGCCCAGTGAATAATGGCCCCTGTTTCAGCTAGTGGTGATGTGGCCGGCTGAGCAGGGAACTTAGCATTGTTGTTGAGAGACTCTTGGTAAACTTGGTTTCCTTGTAAAATATCCACTCATTCCTCTTTCCTGGGGTGGAGGAGGGTCGTTAGCTTGACTCCTGCAGGCACAGCCTCTCCTGCTGCTGTGGAGATAAATACGGAGCTTAGAGGATTTTGCGGGATCCACCTTAGTGCATGTGGACACAGCTTTTTTTAGAATCCCCTCCTGAAACTGTGCAGAAGGCTGAAAATGCTCTCCAAATACAGCAGGCCAAATATGAAAAGGCAGGAACATGAGAGCAAAGAGAAACTACCTGCCTAGCTGGACACAGTGGCACACACCTGTAATCCTAGCGGCTGGGGAGGCTGAGGCAGGAGGATCACCAGTTGAAAGCCAGCCTCAGCAAAAAGTGAGATGCTAAGCAGATCAGTGAGATCCTGTCTCTAAATAAAATACAAAATAGGACTGGAATGTGGCTCAGTGGTCTAATACCCCTGAGCTCAACCACCAGGACCCCCAAAAAAGAAAAAAACTACTACGTACCTGAGGAAAGAAGCAGGCAGCCCGGGGCATGGTGCCACTGCCAGCCAGGACAGCTGCCAGCAGAGCGAGGGCTGGAAAGGGCCTGGCCAGACAAGGGTAGTGAGCAGCACACACAGCTGGCCTGGGCAGAGCCAGCCCACGTCTTGATTTTAGTGATGTTAAGTATGGATGCCCCTTTTCCCAAGATCTGCTGGGCAAAGAACCTGCCAGGATCACACAGTGCAGTAAAAGCAAGGGAGGGCAGGACAGTGTTCTGAGGAAGCAGTGCCTCCTGGAGGGCGGTCCCCATCCCGCGACCCTGCTGTGGGGTGCCTCCGGGGGCTCCAGTTCCCCCTGGCAGGGGCTGGAGGCGGAAGTCCTGTCTCCACATGGTGGGAGGCGGCTGGAGGTACGTGCAGTGTGGACCACTGTCCCCAAGGCCCATGTGTCAACAGCTCCATCAAGGCCCCCACGACAGTCCCGGATGTGCCAAGGATCCCACCATGACACACAACCGCAATATGCCGATTAGAGCGGGAGAGGGCAGCACTCCTGTGACCACAGCCCCGTGGAGGCTGAGGAGGGGCTGACAGACTCCATGTGCGGAAAACAGACAGGGGCTGGGGCTGCGCTCAGCACTGCCGAGGGTGCAGACAGTTCCAGAGGCGGTGCCAAGGGCGTCCCTGGGACGGGTCCTCAAGGGGCACTGTCCAACCCTGGTCTCTTCTGTCTTGTTGCCAGCTATGAGTTGAAGTCCACCAAGTCCTCGAGCCAGGATGTGCTGCCAGGGGATCAAGCGGTCACAGACGGGAACCTCCACAAGCCCATCCTCTCAGGCCTCTGTTGCGGAGAGCCGGCCATCCCAAGCAGACTCCCAGGCCCTCCAGCCACGGCCCAGGACAAGCAGAGAGAGAGGAAGTCCCTCGCCAGGGCCACGCTGCCCGCCCCAGCCCAGCTCTCACGGTCACCGTGTGGCCAGGAGGGTGAGCATTTTGGTGGAGGAAGTGAGGTCGTGGTACCCAAAGGTATGAACGCGATGGTGAGGATGCCAGCTTCCCCCTGGGTTTAGTTATAAACGCGGGTTTCATCCAAGGAAGAATCGTGGTGTTGAAGCTTGCAGTTAACAAGATCACTGCAGAGCTGGGCAGCGGCCCACACCGAGCTGAGGCAGGAGGATCGCGGGTTTAAGGCCAGCCTCAGCCACTTAGCAAGGCCCTGTCTCAAAATAAAAAGGACTGGGGATGTGGCTCAGTGGTCAAGTGCCCCGTTACAAAAAAAGAAAAAGCAGAGCTCACGCAGGGACGGCTGGGGAGGACAGCGCGCCAGCGCTCTGCTCGGCGGGGCGCCGCCCTTCACTCCAAAGTCACGCTAGAGGCGAGGCTTGAAGTCGCCGTGAACAGGGATCCAGCAGAAGCACACCTGCTCGGGTGGTGAAGCTCTGAGCGCAGGCCGCCGACAGCCGCGAAGGAAAGGCGAGCAGAGAGGCCGGGAGGAGGGCGGCCATCAGGCGGTGCCGCGGCAGACCGCACGGCCGCCCTCGGGAGCACGGAGCCTGGGCAGCCAGGGCACCCCCACACGCTGCCCTCCACCCACTGCTCCGTGGACACGTGTCCCTTGTCAAGAAGGCTGTAAGTCGGGGACCGCTACCTCCTCTCTGAAGATCAGCAGGCCCGTGCGAGGCACCTCTCGGTCTGCGGGAGCGGCTCCTGACCACGCCGGTGGCCAGCGACAGCGGCCTGCGCAGGTCTGAGCACCCTCTGCACTAGCCCTGGGCCGCAGCGGGCAGGCTGGCAGGGGCGGCCGGCGTCTGGGGCACCGGCCTCCACGGCCCTTCCCGATGCCTGCCTCGTGGGGTGACTGCGTCCCGAGGAGCCCGAGTGCCGCGGGACCGCCGCTCTCCACCGCAGGGGCACCACCTGTCCCCTCAGGCTTTGGAGTCAGGGTCTCCGGCCGCCGCCCCCGAGGGTCAGCGACTGCAGGTGTCCACCACCCAGTCTGAGGGGCGCTGCCCAGGACTGCTCAGCAGCCTCTGCCTTTCGCGTCTTCTCAGGTCAGGCAGGCAAAGTTCCGGCCTCCGAGTGGACACGCTCTGCTCCTGAGCACTCAGGGTGCAGACAGCGCCCCCTGGTGGGCAAGTGGTCCCAGGGCACCGTGGGGCCCCTCCCCGACACGCAGGGCACAGGTAGCAAGGCAGTGACCAGAGCTGCAGGGCAGCGGCCACCCAGCGCCTTGGCCCTCGCCTGCCCAGCCGCCCCAAGGCGACTCCCAGGAGCACCTGAGGGGCGTACTGGCCAGGAAGGTGCCCAGCTCTGCCCTGGGGACACGCGTGGTGACAGGAGGAGGTGTCCTTCAGGAGGGCCTGCGGAAGAACTGAACACCTGTGCTCTTCTTCCCCTGGAGGATCTTGCCCAAAGCCCAGAGCCCTGGCCCATGGGGGTTGGCCGCAGTCCAGAGCCGTGGCCCGTGGTGGAGGGAGGCCCTGGAGTCCAGAGCCCTGGCCTTTGAGGCCGAAGGCCTTGGAGTCCAGAGCCCTGGCCCATGGAGGGGGAACGCGGAGCCCAGAGCCCTGGTCCGTGCTGGGGGAGGTCACAGAGCCCAGAGCCCTGGCCCTTGAGGCGGGAGGCCGCGGAGCGAAGGGCCTTCCCCAGCCCCCAGGCGGAGCTTGGGGAGGCGCCCGGCACCCATCTCAGGCTATCAAGGCCAACAGTTGGCCAGGTGGGGCAGAGGGGCAGCCCCGCTGGGAGGGCACTGCGCTCCGCACGGACCCGCCCAAACAAGGGCGTGCGCACGCGCAGCATGCATGCAACAGACGCCAAGACGCCCGCGCAGTACAGAGAGACAGGTCACTGCCACCCTGGAGAGCCACTGCCGTCCACTTCCTCTCCTTCCCACTGCCCAGGCGGCTTCCAGAATTCCAAACATGTCTTTCCCCACCCAGCTCGCCACCTGCCAGCTTTGGACAGCAGAACCTCTTTCCTTCTGGTACTAAGGGGTGCTCTACTGCTGAGCAGCACCCCAGTCTTTCTTATTGACTATTTTTTTTTTTTTTTTTTTTGGTACCAGAGGTTGAACTCAGGGGCACTCGGCCACTGAGCCACATCCCCAGCCCTATTTTGTATTTTATTTAGAGATAGGGTCTCACTGAGTTGCTTATTGCCTCACTTTTTGCTAAGGCTGGCTTTGAACTCCTGATCCTCCTTTCTCAGCCTCCTGAGCCGCCAGGATTACTGGCCTGCGCCACAGCATCTGGCCCTTTTTTTCGGGGGGGGGGGGGGGGTTACCAGGGATTGAGGCTTTTTATTGGGTCTTTGTAAATTGCTGAGGCTGGCCTCTAATCCTCCTGCCTCCTGAGTTGCTGGGATGACAGGTGTGGGTCACTGCACCTAGCAAAACCTTTTTTTTTTAAATTTATCAAATAGCTTTATTAAGCTTTTTTTTTTTTTTTTTTTTTTTTGTGGTGCTGGGGATCGAACCCAGGGCCTTGTGCTTGTGAGGCAGGCACTCTACCAACTGAGCTATATCCCCAGCCCCAAAACCTCTTTCTTTTAAGGACAATGAGATGTGCGTCATCTTCACACAGTAGCACCCTTACATCAGAATCAGGTGGGCAGGATGCCCTGGGAGGCAGCGCTGAGCTGCTGGTCCCTGCTCTGTCTCAGCCCCCTAACCCACACTGCGCTCACCCCACCGCTCTGGTTAAGGTCCTTCCCAGCCCTCCAGCAAGGCACCAGAGCAGGAAGACCCCTTGGCCTGAGGCCCAGCGCTCGGCACACCCAGGACGACCGCAGCCCAGAGCACGGCTGGCCGTCTGGAGGGCCTGGTGAGTATCTGGCATTGGATCTCATCACAGCTGGCGCCGCACCGTAAGGTCACCAGGTGCTGCCCCTCACACCCTCACCAAGTCAGAGAAGGGCAGCTCCCGTCCCTCTCTCCAGAGAACACACCCTTCTGGTGAGGGCCACCTGGGCCCTGGGAGCCGTCCTGCCCACCCCTCCTGGCCTCTGCAGTCGCAGGCATGGCCTGGGAGATGTGGCTTTCCCAGACGGCCACTGCACACCACCACACCAGGGCGGGGTCACTGGCCCTGGCTTCCCACAGAGAAGGCCACGCTGGGCCCCGACTCCTTCACTCAGAAGCGCCTGGAGGTCAGAGGAGGCACAGGGGAACATCCAGCAACACACCCCACTAGCTAAACGAGGAACCTCAGTAAAGATGCTTCTCAGCATCAGTAAAAGTCCTTGTTGCCACAAAAAGGTAGAAAGGTCACTGGTTAAAAGAAAACAAAGGTTTTGTTGTTTATGGAAAAAGAAACCAAGGTATGTCTGACGAAGATCAGCACAGGGTCTGCCCCATGCCCTTCAACACCCAGCAAAACACAAGAGTAAAGGCAGGGGCACGGCGTTCCTGCAGTCCTGCACTAGGAGGCTGAGGAGGGAGGATCGCAGGGCCCAGGAGGCTGAGGTTGGCTCAGACCCTGCAGGGCAGGGACAGCCCTCTGTGGAGGAGCATCAGGCTGGCTGCCCAGTGTGCCCAGAGCTCGCCCCCAAACCCCTGCGGTGGCAGAGGACTCACCCCTGGGCACAGCAGGAGGGCTGGGGACACAGGCAGCTCCAGCAGGAACCAGAGAGACAGTATCGACCCGCCTCTACGCAGGCATCAACTGGACAAGTGTCCTCCCCAAGCACCCCCCAGCGTGGGAAGCCAAGGGCCTGCTGCCAGCCCTCTGCCCACTCCTGAGGTGCCACCTCTGTCCATCCAAGAGCAGCGCAGGCAGCAGCAGGGAGCACCATCAAGTGGATGGCCTTCCTGCCAGAGCACGCCAGCCACGCCGCAGGACTCTGCTTCTGAGCTGAGACCAGCGGTGTTCTCGAGACACCCCTCACCTCTAGACCCCCGTCTCCTTTGGTCCCACCCACCCCAAAGCGACAGTGAAGGCAAACCACTCCCTGAACCTCCTCCCACAGGGCTCAGGAGGCCGCGGCCTCTGCCCATGAAGGACTTCGGCCAAGTCCCGAGGTATGGCCCTCTTCCCAGACGAACATGGCCAGCTCCACGCCCCACAGGCGACCGGGATGATTTAGGTGCTCTCCTTCTCAGTTGTTTTTTGTTTTTGAGACAGAGTCTTTCTTAGTTTCCCAGACTGATCTTGAACTTGTGGCCTCAAGCTGTCCTCCCACCTCAGCCTCCCAAGTAGTGGGGACCACAGGCACACCCCACCGCCTGGCTCAATTCTTTATATGTGAAAAAGAGCTCCTTTTGGTATCACCCTGAATCGTCCAGGACACCATGATTACCCAGGAGTAGAGGCGGCAAGGACATGTCCCTGGAGGACACAGTCCATGCCTGGCCAGTGGCCCCAGGTTGCAGACAGGGTGATACTGAAACACAGGGGCAGAGGCTGCTGAGGGCTCTTCTCTTCCGACAGGTGGAAGGTCGGTGGAGGCAGTCCCTCCTGCACCTCTGCAGAGCAGCCGCAGAGCCGCGGCGGGAAAAGCAACAGGTATGGAAGGTCCCTCCCGGGGAGCAGCTCAAGGGGCCGGGCACAGACACAGCCGCAGCAGCAGCCGCTGTCCTGGTTAGCAGAAGACAGGCATCTGCCACTGGCCTGGCAGCCGTGGAGGGCGGGGAGCCGGCAGGCGGGCTGTCAACGGTGGTTTCTAAGGCCATCCTGGTACGTGGCTTTGGCAACGGGGACCGCGTCTCCAAGAGGCGGCCAGAGCGTTCTGAGGACTCCAGCCCACCCCTCCCCCTGCGCGGCCCAGCCCCAGGCCAGCGCGCCCACGCAGCCACGGCTCACCCGCAGGCGCTCTCCAGTGGGGCGGGGCCCACGCCCCTCTAAGCTTCCTGCCCAGGCCCTGGCTGGACCCCACCAGCCCCAGGCAGCCTGAGAGCCCCGGGTCCCTAAGGGCCTCGGCCATGAGATGGGGCGGCACTGCCTCCTGGCCCTTGGAGCTGTGCCTCAGGACGCGGTGCTCCGGGGTCGGGGCGCCCTTCCTGGGCTCACCACCAGGTGATCTTGAACTCGTAGATGGGGCGCTTGCAGTAGTAGTGGTTGACCAGGTGCTTGTCGCACACCCCGATGCACTGGTGGTCCACCGTGAGGCCCTGGGCCGACAGGTCCGTGACCAGGCAGTGCAGCAGGTCGTAGACGTCGGCTACCGCCTCCCAGGGCCCAAAGGACACGTCCACCTCACAGTGGTGCTCGAAGAGCTGCCCGTCGCTCTCGCTGCGCTCGAAGCGCAGGGAGCTGAGCAGGGGGCACTCGTAGGGCGTGACGGGCATCTCCTCCTTGAAGACGCAGACCTTGAGCTTGGCGAAGCGGGCCTTCCGCTGCACCGCCCGCAGCCGGGCGATCTCCACGATCCGCTCCAAGTGGTCTGCGGGCGGACACAGCACCTGTCACGGGGCGCCAGCGCACGGGGAAGGGCCTGGGGTACCCAGGGGACGGGCCTAAGCGCAGTCGCCCCTCTTCCAGCAAAAGGGAACCCACGGCTGAGGCTGGCCTTTGGAGGCAGCCGCGACCCTCCTCGGCCGAGTTGCCCGGCATCCCCAGCTCTGGGACCCGCGGAACTCGGACCGCATGCCCTGGCGGAGACCCTCCCGCACCACACGCAGGGCACCTGCCTCACCTTTGTAATAGGGCATGAGCCCCAGGAAGGCCTGGCGCACCTTCTCGCCCTTGAGCGGCTGCATGTTCTCCAGCTGCTCCAGCAGCGGCCCGATGGCGTAGTACTGCGCCTCCTTGTGCACGGCCCGCACGCGCTCCCGCGGCGGCAGGTCCCCGGAGCGCAGGAAGTTCAGCACGTCTCTGAGCAGGAGAACAGAGGGTCAGCGAGAAGCTCAGGAACAGAGTCAGAGGCAGGGTCTGGACCAGACGCCAGCTGGCCTGGCTGTGAGATGAGAGGAGACAACAGCTCTGCGTGAGGCCGTTACATCTGCACCTGGGAAATGCCCCGCAGCTGGGCCACCATCAGCATCAGCCACACAGGAGCCACCGAAGAGCCACTGTTTGGTCCCCAAGCATACACATACAGAGATGGAGCATTTATGTCCCCGGCTGTGACTGGAAAGGTCCTGAACACAGGAAGTTCAGTGCACTTCTGAGCAGGAAGGAAAGATAGCTGAGGGGGCTGGAGGTGGCACCCAGGCTGGAACCCGTGCCCAGCGGGCAGGCGCTCTACCCTAGGCCGCAGCCTCAGCCCCAATGCTCCCATCTCGGTGATAAAACCCAGTTACTGCTTAAGCAGGAAACACTGTCTCCCTGCTCCAAGGCCAGGTTGCAGAGCCCCTCCCAGCCGGCCCAGAGGATGCTGGGCTCTCCCAGGCTGGTGGTAGAGCTGCGTGGAGCCCCGTGCATGTCCCTCAGGTCCACCCGCAGGCTGCCCGTGACAGTGGTGGCCTGCTCACCGTTTCTTTACACGACTTATTATTGAAGTAGCCTGTCGTGGTTTACCCATCCTCTGGTGATGGACGCTTGGGCTGATTCCAGCGTTTGGCTGGTAGGAACAGCCCTGGTAAGGTCTCTGCTAACTCCTCCCAGGCACTGTGAGGAGCAGCAGGTAACCAAGGGGTTGCCAAATGGCACAGTCCCCCAGCACGCCCAGCACGCCAGCTGGTCCATGTCCTCACACGGAGAACATAAAGTGCTTGACCCCAGTGTTGGGACCAACCGGTTTCAGGACACCCAAAAATCACATATGCTTTTTTAAAAAATTCAGTCTTTCTGTTTTCACACTTTTTCAGTTGGTGCTAAGTATTCAGATCTAGTGGGGTGCGGTGGTGCACACCTGTAATCCCAAAGGCTAAGGAGGCTGAGGCAGGAGGATCAGGAATTCAAGGCCAGCCTCAGCAAAAGCAAGGCGCTGAGCAACTCAGGGAGACCCTGTCTCTAAATAAAATACAGAACAGGGCTGGGATGTTGCTCAGTGGTCGAGTGTCCTCGTGTTCAATCCCCAGCCCCAAAAAAGTGTTCAGATCTCTGCTGATGGGCGTGGGAAGGGAACAGGTAGACCCAAGACCTCCATGGCCTCAGGACCGGCCTGCAGCCTGGCCGGCTGCGAGCACTCAGTGCCCATGTGTCAACACTGCTCACTGCTGCCCACTCAGTCCTGTGCCAGTGACCTCAGCCTGGTGCCCTCCCACCTCCGTTCTAAAGGAGGTCCGGGGGTCCATGGAAGCCACGGAAACCCTTGCTGCAGGAGCCACAGTCGCCAGAGGCTCAGACCAGCTGCCTCTAGGCCCAGGCCTCCGAGAAGTATTCACACCACAGCGCTGTGTGCTGATCACAAGGGGGACTGTCCCAGGAAGGGCCCGAGCAGCCTCTGGCTGGGTACGGACAGGAGCACACGCCTCTGCTACCTTGCTTTCTGCTGTGCCCTGGCCAGGCTCTGGCACCCTTCAGCTACGGCCACCTGGCATGGGCACATCAGGGCCTTGAGCTGAACCCTGGTCCCCCTCCTCACAATCCCTTCTAACCCTGGTCCTCAGGGCTCTTCAGCAAACCTTCACAAGCCCGGAAAAACAAGACTCCAGGGCGAGGCCAGCTAGGAGGCCGCCGCTAGGACCAGCACTTTCCTCCACAAACAATCTGCAAACAAAGCCTTTTCAAAGTCCCACAGTGATGGACACTTTGTTTTCTCAGCATCAGAGGAAGCTGGTAGCCCTCTGGGGAAACCCAGATGCTTCAAAGCACATCACCTGGCCAGAGGCTCCTTGCTGAGCGTAAGAATGACCCTTCCCCCAAGCAGCAACTACCTGAGGTCAGCATGGGGGTGCAGTCCTGGAGCTGCCTCCCTGGACATGTGCGCCAAGGCCAAGGACCATGTGGGCTCTGAGTCACCTCCTCTGCACCAAAGGAACAAAAATCCCAGCCAAGGGCTCTGAAAAGCACCTGGCCAGAGGTCACACCAAAGTCCTCAACCCTGAGAGGCTGTGGAGTGGCCCCAATTCCTCCTGTAACAGACGGGAAATTGAGGCACAGAGTCCTTAAATCCTTTATCAAGCCTTTTCTTCAGAAGGGCGTTTTTTGGACATTGTGTGTTCACATCTTTTAGTGTTAAGATTACAATAAGTGGGGTTTGTTACTTTTCTTG
The DNA here is from genome assembly GCF_902686445.1 of Sciurus carolinensis. NCBI lineage: Eukaryota > Metazoa > Chordata > Mammalia > Rodentia > Sciuridae > Sciurus > Sciurus carolinensis. Next base: position 567,136 of record NC_062230.1, on the reverse strand, counting down.
GAAAACAGGTATGGCACGCCCTCATTGGCCCTCTGGTCAGCGTTTCTGTCTTAAGTGACTGAAGATGTCCAGTCACGCTGCACACTGTGCTTCCTCTGCGTGGCAATGTGGAGCCCAGAATCTGGGCCTGAGGTCCTCTCCAGTGGCTGTTTTAGGCTGCCCCCAATGCTAGGTGAGACCAGCCGTGTCCTCTAGGCGGGTGATTCCACCAGGTGCGGGGCTGACAGGATGCTTCTGTTTTTGGTACCAGGGATTGACTCAGGGGCACTTGGCCATGAGCCACATTTCAGCCCTTTTTTATATTTTATTTAGAGACAGGGTCTTGCTGAGTTGCTCAGGGTCTCACCAGGTTGCAGAGGTTGGATGTGAACTCGTGATCCTCCTGACTTGGGCGTGTGCCTGCACCCAGCTTAGAAGTTTAATCACACCCAGCTGGTGTGTGATATTTGGAATTGCTCTGGCTCTCCTCTGGCAAAGCAACTCAGAATTCTGGCCCAATTCAATGAGCACATGTATTAAACCCCACGTGACTCTTTGGGTGCCATGTGAGATGCTGAAGCCCTAGACCTACGCCTGAGCAATTCACTTGCTGGATGGCAGAGTTGGCTGCAGATAGAGACGTACCCAAAGTGCGTGCCATCTCGGTCGATGAAGTACCGGCCCTCGGAGTCTGTGGGGATGTAATGCCGTCCGCTGAACATGGCTGCCAGCATGGTGTCCTCGTAGCGCCGCAGAGTGGACAGGCGTGTGGTGAAGTGAGCCCCTCCGATGTTGAGGGGGACGACCTCAGGAAACTGGAAGGGACAACCAGAGTTCTCAGGCGGTGTGTGAGGGGGCTTCCTGCCATGGGCACACCTCCGCTCAGCCTCTCCAAGCCCAGGTGCATTCTGAGTGCTTCTTCCTCCTCCCTTCTCCCTCCTCCCATGGTCACTCAGTCCTGTGAGTCCATCCTGAGACTCCTGAACCAGGTCTCTCCATCTCATCAGAGTCCAGGCCTTCCTGTCCTCCCTCCACGTCCTTGACTCATCGTCCTCTTGCCTGGCTCACACTGCCTTCCTTCCCCCAACGCTCTGACCACTATTCCTCTGTCCATCTAGCAAATGACAGCACCCGGCTGGAGGTGCAGACTGCGCACTGCAGAGGGCACCTTGGACGAAGGTGACCTGCTAACCCAGCCAGTCTCCTCTTCTGAGTCACACCAGGCGCCATGCAGGCTGGCAGCCTCCACTCCTTCTGAAAGTTCCGGTCCAAGTCCCTCCCCCGTGGGTACCTGCTCCTCGGCCTATGCCCCAGCACAGCTGCCTCCACTCCACACCACACTCCTGCTTCTGCAACTAGCACAACAGGTGGGCAGGTGTTTTTTGCTGCCCATCCACTCCACTAGCCCTCACTGCCCACCGAGGCAGGGACAGCCACCCAGAGCAGAGATTAGCCCATGTCCCCTGAACGTCCAGGCAGCCAGTTCTCATCCCTCTACCTCCCTCCCACTTACTCTGCAGAGGGAGAAGATTAGGGCTTGGTGAGGATGGGAGGGTGACAGCACAGATTGCCCTGGGAAACTCAAAGTCCCCAGGGCACTCAGGCTGGTGTTGCTGTGGACGCCTGTCACTGCAGTGGCTTCCACCAAACTGAAAGAAACAAAGCCAGTTCTCCAATTTCCCATGAAATTCCTCAAGACCAGCTAGAATTCTCAATGCCAGGGCACCTCTCTGGCTCTAGTCAGTCTCTGTATCTGTTCCCGGCCTTCAAATTCTTTGAACATAAAGTTGGATATGAATATGTTACATAGAACATACCTACGGCCTGGCTGGGGGAAGACATAAGGTTTATAGACAAGAGAAGAAGGAACAAAACGAGCAGTTTGCATCTCTGTAGGTCTGTACTGACTCCTGGGCACCTGGGCATGGAAATGCCTTCCACTTTTCACCCAGGGTATATACACACCAAGGACTCAAATATTGTTTTAGAATAGTAATATTTTATATTTCTGGAGCTCTTTTAATCTTTTCTAAGGATATTTGATACCAATCCATGTGTTTGTTCCACGTTAGAGATAAGAATTGAAACAGATGAAAATGAAAGCAATTTTGTGTGTGTATGTGTGGGGTGGGGGTGCTGGGGATCAAACCCAGGGCCTCACACACGCCAGGCAAACGCTCTACCATTGAGCTATAGCACCAGCCTGAAAAAAAGTAACTGATGGCTGGGGATGTAGCTCAGTGAGCACTTGCCTGTCATGTGTGAGACCCTGGTTCAATCCCCAGAACCACAAAACAAAACAAAAGTAGCCAGGTGTGGTGGCATACACCTGTAATCCCAGGTCCTGGGGAGGAGGAGTCAGGAGGATCACCAGTTCAAGACTAGCCTGGAGAACTTAAGTGAGATCCTGTCTAAAAAAAAAAAAAAAAAAAAAAAAAAAAAATCGAAAACACAGTTTTGGTGCTCACAGGGAGCATTGGAGTCTCCAGTCTATAGGTCTTGTGCCCTTTCCCTCAAGCCACATCATTTCCTCAATGACAGTGCACAAAAATATGTCTCTGCTGGCTATTTTTCCCAACTGCAGAGAGTATGTTTAGAATTTTGCTTGTTTTCACAAGTTTCCCAAGATGCCAGGAGTTCAGGGCTCTGAAATGCTCTCTGCAGCCCAGCCCTCTGGGGCTGGGTCCATTCTCTGCACCTCATGTGCTCTCCTTGCCTCTGACTTCAGGTCTACCTTTCCTTTCCCCCGGAGGTCACGTCAGGCATTAATAGGATGCTATGGTATACTATCACTATCATATCATAAGACCAGTGAAGCCACAGTGCAGGAGGGCCCCTCGGCTGCTGAGGGAGGACTTCTCTTCCTGCATCTGCTCCTCACCTGCACTAGCCCTGCCAGCCCCCTGGGCAGCTAGGGTGGTGCTGGCCCAGGCCTCCCACTGGCTTCTCTGGAAGACACCATCATCTCCTGGGAGGAGGTGGCTCACCTGCCATGCTCCAGCCACAAAGGTGGATGCAAGGATGGAAGTAAATCAACCTCAGGGCCAGCTGGTGGTGGAAGGAGGGGCCAGGCGTCGGGGAGCTCCCGGGACAGGGACATGACTGACCTGCCACAGGCCAGTGGGTTTTGCTGGAGAGCAGGGCTGCTCTGGGTTGCCCGGGTCTCACCCTGTCCCAAGTGGGTCCTGCCTCAGGTAGGACCCGCCTGCACCTGTCCCCCACCCTGCTCCAAGTGGGACCTGCCTGCACAAGTCCCCTCATCCCATCCCAGGTGGAACCTCCCTGCATCTACCGCCCCCAAGTGGGACCTGCCTGCACCTGTCCCCCACTCCGCCCCAGGTGGGACCTGCCTGCACCTGTCTCCACCCCATCCCGCCCCAGGTAGGACCTGCCTGCACCTATCCCCACCTCACCCCGCCCCAGGTGGGACCTGCCTCCACCTGTCCCCACCCCACCCCGCCCCAGGTAGGACCTGCCTGCACCTGTCCCCACCTCACCCCGCCCCAGGTGGGACCTGCCTCCACCTGTCCCCACCCCACCCCGCCCCAGGTAGGACCTGCCTGCACCTGTCCCCTCCCACCCCGCCCCAGGTAGGACCTACCTGCACCTGTCCCCACCCACCCTGCCCCAGACAGGACCTGCCTGCACCTGTCCCCTCCCACCCCGCCCCAGGTGGGACCTGCCTGCACCTGCTGCCCCCGCCCCGCCCCGGTCCGCTACCTCCTGCGGCAGCAGCGGCAGCGCGTGGCCCGCCTGCGTGGCCGTCGGCGTGGCCGGCTCCAGGAAGTCGTCCTCGGCGTCGGAGCTAGACATGGCACCGTCCGGGCGACGGCTGTCTGGCTCCCGCCCCGTGACTACCACCATCCCTCTGGCTCTGGGCGGTGGGCGCGGCTGCGGGCGGGGAGGGCGGCGGCCCGGGCTCTAGCGCCGGGCAGCGTGGGGCATGACGCGGCCGTGGCGTGGGGGAGCGGCGGGACCTGTGCGGGCCGAGGGCGGTGGCTGACAGAGCGGCCCCGGTCGCCGACCCCCGGCCGCCTCCTGCCATTGGCTGAGGCCACGGCGGCTCCGCCCTGATTGGCAGCCAGCTTGCCCAGTCGTGGCGGCAGCGCGTGAGGCCTGCGCGGGCGTGGCCTATGGGCGCCGGCCTGCCGGCCTGCGCCACTGCGATTGGTGCTCCGGGCGCGGGCGCGCGCTCGGGGACGGGCGGGGCGTGCCGGGGCGGGCGGGGCGGCTCCCGAGGCGCGACGCGGGCGGTGGAGGGCGCAGCGTGCGGGCGCGCGTGCAGATCGGCCGCGGGCCGGGGTCTCCGAGTCCAGGCTTGTCGTTGAGTGATCCGCGTTGCGGGCGGGAAGCTGTCTGGACCGGGCCGTCTTCCTGACCCTCCCAGAGGCCGAGGCTTTTAGCCTTTGCAAGCCGTTGACCCCGCGCCGCACGTGATCCCCACGCGGCTGGCCGCAGAGGGAACGCGCCGAGCCGAGGGGCGGCGTCGCGGAGGTCGGCGCTGAGCCCGCCCCGCCCGCCTCCCCTCCCCGCTGGACCTTAGGGCCGGGTCTCCTCCTGGAGCCGCACCAGAAGCTCTGGCGGGGCCCGGTGCAACCGAGTCCGGGCCGTGGCCTGCGAGCTCTGGAGTCGCAAGCCTGCTGAGCAGCACTGCCCTGTAAAGGCCCCGAGCTTTCCCTCATCGGCCGTTTTGGCTGTAGCCTCTTTCAGGACCGATGAGGATCTCTGTCCATCCTTAGGACAATTGGGATGCTTCGGTTGTAGCAGAAATCTCAGCCGAAAGTGGTTTCGGTCATGAGAGCGTCATTATCTTATGTAACAAGAAGTCTGAGCAGACTAGGACGGGTTCAGTAACTCGACAGGGACTGACTACACCAGCCTCCTTGGCTTGTCCACTCTGCCACATGGCCTCCCCCGGCCCAGGAAGCCACACGAGAAGACCACAGAACTAGGCCGGGGCTGGGGCTCAGCGTGGAGCGCTTGCCTAGCACATGTGAAGCACTGGGTTTGATCCTCAGCCCCGCATAAAAATAAAAGTGTGTGTCATCTACAACTAAAACAGAACCCCCACACAACTCAGGGTCCAGCAGGGAGACCTTGTTTGGACACCTGAAAGCAAGGCTGCATGAAGAGGCTCAGAGTGGGAGGAGGGAATCTGTGCAGTCTCATGTTGCTGAAATGTGCTGGAGTTCTCGTTTTCCATGTCTGCTGAGGATTTCTGTTAGGACTGTAGTTTCCCATTTGGTTTCATTTACTCATCCTGGGGAAATCCAAGGTCAGCAGCTGGAATGAGGGCTTGCTGAGAGAATGAGAAGTCTGTAGCAGGCAGCAAAGGATGTCCAAGCCAGCTCTCAGGAGGGCAACAGGGATACGGGAGCCTTTTTTTGTGTGTGTGTGGTGCTGGGGATTTGAACCCAGGACCTTATGCTTGCAAGGCAAGCACTCTACCAAATGAACTATATCCCCAGCCCCATCTGGGAGCCTTTTTTAGGGAGGCCTGGGTAGAACACACCCACCAGAGACTGCAGCCTCTCTGAGATCCTAAGTGGGTACAGCCTGGGGCTGACTTCTCCAAAACCCAACCAGAGGAGGGGTCCAGGGCTAGTCTTGTGATGGGCCACTGGACTCGGTATCTGCTTTCTGCCATGCCCCACAAGGAAAGCATTCTTTTAGAAAAGAACTTTTGTATGTCAGCAAGTCTTTGAAGTGCTGATTCAGCCCCTGATTTTCTATCCTAATTTTAATTTATTGAATATTTTAACAAGAAATGAAAACAGAAAAAATATCATTCCACTTACCTTCTCTTTATTGTAATTTTGATTTCAATATTTTAGACATATGAAAGCTTATTGTCAATCTACAATATGGCAAACCCATGGACCACCTGCCCCCAGCCCATGAAAGGCACCTGGCTCCCGCCACCAGCAGGAATGGCTCCAGTGGCATCCCCCATGAGGCCACCATGGTGTGTATGCTGCGTTTAGTACTCAAAAGTGCAAACCTGTGTGTGCGTGTTGGAGGGAAAACTATAGAGGACACACTGACCACCACCCAGCCAGGGACAGAATGCGGCCGCGCCCAGGTCCACCAGGAGGAAGGCGGTGGAAGACAGCCTGCTCCCAGCGGTCACCACTGTGCCCGTCCTTCTGATGATCAGTTGTTTTCCAAGGTGAACCACCCAGCTGCCCATTCTGAGCAACGCAGCTTGAGTCTGTCTGGGGCTTGAAGTGAATGGAATGACTTAATCCTTGCTGCTCTGATGAAGAGCTACTTGCCGTGTTGTTCTGCGCTACGTGCAGACTTATGTCACAGGCCATTCTGCATTTTATGTCAGCTCTTGTCACGCCCCTCTGAAGCTCTCTATGGGGACTTCCTTCCTTGCTGTCCTGGAGACCACACCCAGGGCCCCGCTCCTGCCAAGCACACGCTCTAGCACTGCACAACCCCAGCCCCTGGGCCCTCATTTCTGAAGAGAGAGGAGGAACAGCCTCCCAGTGAGGGGAGGAAGCACTGCCTTTGGGTGTGGCTCGCAGCCCCGAGTGCTAGTGTGACTCCTGACACCTCCATCTTGATCCCTAGACTAGCCTTTCATCCTGCTCCCAACCCCCGTCAGCCTCGGGCAAGGCTGCAGAGTCCTTCAGACTGGCAGGCCCTTGCCGCCCCTGTGGAAGCTCAGGGCTCTCGCCACTCAGCTGTTTACCCTGTCCTTCTAAGGCCCTGCCGAGTATCCACCCCAGCACCTCCCTGGGAACGTCTTCCTGCCTCCCTCTGCCTTCTCCAGCGCCTGAGCCTGATGGTGCTGCGAGCTGGGTGACGCTTCAGACCCCCAGGTCCCGCTCTGGGCAGGCACCACTGCAGCAGGAACTTCGGGCTCTGTAGATGCACCACTGGCTACAACATAGCTCCCCTTCCTATTTCTGACCCAACCCCTCTTCAGGACCCCTCCTCGCTCCGGGAGCCCTCTCCCCTGGGAAATGGCAACTTGGTTTTGGTGTGTAGAGGAATGGAGGTCACCCGACACAGGCGACTGCCAGCTTCCTCGCATCTCACCTGCAGGTGCCTCTGTCTGCAGTCTCCCAGCCCAGGAGGAAGAGGGTTCTCTTTGCTGGGCTTGAGGCTGATTCCTCTCACTGGAGGGTCTTGCTTGCTTTTCCAGGATGGAACATGCTCTGAGCGCCCACCCTCCCTTCCCTTGAAAGTCCAGTCCTCTATCTCATTTGGTCGCTGTTGTTAAGGCCTATTTCATTCATGTGCCACTTCCTCCATTATAAAAAGCAAAAGCTTCCTGGATCCTGCAGCATCCAGGTGGAACATCACGCCCTTGTTCACACTGGCTTCCTACCTCCTGCCTCCTGGTGCAGTCTGGGTTGCTGATTGCCACTTCCACGTGCTGAAGGCCATGTCCCAGAGGGCCTTCCCCGTGGCCAGACCGATGGCCCTCTCTAGAGGAGTCTCTCTTGCAACCCCTTCTCCTCTGCAGTCTACAACCCCTTGGGCTCCCCTCTTCTCTCCATTCTTTCCAGCTCCAGGATGGTCACCTTCTCTCTTGTGTTTTCAGGTGTCGGAGCCCAGAATTAGTCCTTGGCTTGCTTCACTGCACAGACACTCGCAGAGAGCGTCTCTTTACAGTGAAGATTGCCACGTTTCCTCCTGACCTTCAGATCCTCGTCCCTTGAAGTACTGCCTACTTGACGGCTCTGATGTCCCCAAAGGCCTCCAAAGTTCTTATGTCCAAAACTAGTGCATGATCTTCCCACTATGTGTCTCCCTAAGGAGTTCCCCTCAGATCCTCCCAGTTTCTTGTACTTTGTCCATGACAGACCAAAGGAGAAGCATCGAGATTGAGAAGGTGGAGTCAGAGGCCCAGACTCCCTGTGCTCTCCAGGTTCTGGAGGAGGTGGCATGCTAGAAGATTCCAAGGCATGGAACATGGCTAGGAGCTCAGCTCCCGCAGCCCTGCTGCGCCCACTTGCCACCCACTTGCCACCCACTCCTGCTCTGCAGCTCCTCTTCCCCCACTGTCTGCGAGGTAAGTAGAGCTGGCAGCTCAGGTTGGCTCCTCACCCTCTTCTGACCCACTGTCAACAGTGCACATAGGCTAGAGTGCCGAACCCTAGTTCCATGGCCGACTAACCTTCCAGAAGCATATGGATGCATGTGGGATTTGAGGGCAAAAATTGAGTTGGGATGGTGCTTCTTATTCCTTCCACTGACAAGCCAGGACCTGCAAGTGCTAAAACTTTTCTTTTTTGCTGTGGCTCTCAGCAGCACTAGGGAATTCCAGGATAACAGCAGGCTGGGCTGATGGGAAGGGGCTTCTCCCTCTTCCCCCTACCCCCTCCATACTGGGGATGGAATCCAGGGTTGCTCTACCACTGAGCTATGTCCTGCCCTTTAAATTTTTGAGACAGGGTCTCTAAGTTGCAGAGGCTGGCCTTGAACTTGCAATACTCCTGCCTCAGCTTCCTGAGTTGCTGGGATTACAGGTGTGCACCACTACACCTGGCACCTTGGATATCTTCATTGTGCTAGAGGACACTGGCTCCTAAGTGTTCCCTATGTGTAGACTCTTGATGACTATTGTTTTATATTTTCATTCGTTATTTAATTAAAATAAAACAAAAATAGCATAAACTATACATGCAAAACCACTTTCTGAATGTCCATGGAAGCTGTACCATGTGGATGTGGGTCAAGGGTTCACAGCTGCCTGATATTTTGTGCTGCTTTCTCATCCTTGGTCTCCTCGTGAGCCCTCTTCAGGTCACTCCAGAAACGTGGTGGGACCTGACTGGTAGCCCAGGCTACGGGAGCCCCTTGCTCAGAGGTCCCTCTCAACCCAGGCCCTTCATGTGCATCTCCTCTAGTTGGCTGGCTCAGTGTGAGCACACCCAGCTGCAGTGTCTGCAACCTCAGTGCAGTCCCATCAAACGGAAAAAGCATTGAGCTGAAACCAAGTCCCCTGCACACTGATAGCGTGGCCTCCTCTCCTAATGTGCTCACCTTTGGGGCCTCTACACTGTTCCGCAGCCTTTCTCCTCCCAGGCTTGCTACCTGCTTAGAAGCTGCACTGGCTCTGAGGCCGGACGGGCCTGCTTCCTTCAGAGGCAATATAGAGATGGGGGCTGTGTGGGCTTCCACCTTCGGAGTTCTGACACCTGTTTGATTTGCCATATGAGAGCTCCCTTAGTTGGCCACAGGCCCCAAGGCGATGCAGGACTAAAATAATCCCTTAGAGTGGGGTCTGAAAATGTTCCGCAAAAGCTTGATGGCAAGTCATGTGGCTTCTGTCTCAACCACTCAACTCTGTCATTATATCAGGAAGGTAACCACAGACAAGGCATAATGAGTAGGTATGGCCGTGTTTGGCTCTGGCTGTAGTCTGCCAGGCCCTGAGCAGGAGAAGCAAATCCCAACCTCACTGCGATCTTTTCAAATCAGATCCATCTATATGTCTTAAGAGTGGATGCTCTGCTTCATCCGAGTCAAGTTCCAATCATTCATTCTGGAAGAACAGTAAAGAGTCAAGTCTTTTTTTTTTTTTGGTACTGGGGATTGAATACAGGGGTGCTCTATCACTGCAATCCTCCTGCCTCAGCCTCCTGAGTTGCTGTGGGATTACAGGCATGTGCCACTGCACTCAACAAAAAAACAAATCTTTTTTTGGGGGGGGCGGGTACCACGGATTGATCTTAGGGGCACTTGACCACTGAGGCACATCCCCAGCCCTATTTTGTATTTTATTTAGAGACAGAATCTCACTGAGTTGCTTATCACCTCGCCATTGCTGAGGCTGGCTTTGAACTCATACTTCTGTCTCAGTCTCCCGAGCCACTAGGATTACAGGCACATGCCACCCATGCCTGACTAAGAACCAAATCTTGAGATTATGAATGTTACTAATTTTTGACTAAATAATGAGAGTCCTTAGAAAATAATAAGTTGAGAGTTAATGTTTGATCCAGCTAGATGTATAGCCTTGGGTAAGTCACAGTATCATGCAAAAACCCACTTTTATATCTATAAGATTAAAGGGTTCCATCTCAGGATGCTTTTCTTTCTTCTATTTAAAAGACTCCCTCATTTCTTTTACTTTTTTCCAAAAGTAGTTTATGTCAATGGTAGTACATTTAAAAAAGAGGTAAACAGAAGAAAACAAAATGTGCACCTGTACCCATGAAGAGATGCCATTACTAATGTTTTGGGACAAGCATTTTCAGTGGGATATTGGTTTAGTAATTCTACTTATTTTTCTATCAGTTCTTTAGAAGTAAAAATGAGTTCAGAGCTGGACATGATACCATATGCCTGTAGTTCCAGCGACCAGGGAGGTTGAGCCAGGAGGAAAGAGAATCTGAGGTCAACCTGGGCAAGTAAGCAAGCCCCTGCCTCCAAAAAACCAAGATAGAACAAAAGTGAGTCCGTACTGAACAGCTTTTGACTTCAAACTCTCACTCTATCATGAATATTCTCATTCGGTAATTTCCTCCATCATCGTTTGTTTTATTGGTAGTCGGTGTTTATTTTCACATTTGTCGGCCGCAGCAGTCCACCGCCGGGGACCTGATGCCCCGCCAGTTGCAGGCATGGCCGCTTGCTTCCAGACTTTGCAGAAGTGCACGGCAGGGGCGCTGCACACACACAGGGCCGGTGTCCTTCCTCTCCACTGCACCTTTCCCCAGGTCCTGCCGTCCTTCCGCGTTGGGCCAGCAGAGGGCATTTTAAGCCTCCTTGGCAAGGCCAGGAGGCTGCTTTCCTACAGTAGTTGCACTGTGAAAATTGTTCAGTTTTGGATCTTCAGTGATCATCCACAAACTCCAGAGGGTAATAGAAGTTACTGATTTTTCTATCAAGATCAAACACACACACCCAACATTTAAAATAATAAACTGCTTTGTCAAGACAACAAAGGATGAAAACGGCCACCTTGGCCGGGTTCAGAATGACCGGGTTCAGAATGACTCTGCGTTCTGCTCAGATGGAGGCCGGTGGGGCGGGCAGGGAGAGACAACATAGCAGGAAAACAAACCCCACCCTGAAAACACCGCTTTACCAGGACGGAAGTCCAGGCAGTCCCAGGATGTCCAGCTCCTCAGACAGGCAGCTTTTGAGGCAAAGCTGAACAGTCTTGCCGGCTCGTTTTTCTGTGTGGGGCTGGGGACAAGCCGGGACCTCGACAGCGCGAGGCAGGCACTCTACCGTGGAGCTGTACCCACAGCCCAGCGGGCATCCAGCGCATCTTCTCCATCACCCACCCGCTGTTGGTAGGCAGGACCAGGCATTTCATGAGGCAGTGCTTGGAATAAGGGTTCCATGTACATCTTTTTCAACCTCACAAAGATCATGAAGTCCCAAGGGCAGTGACCTGCCGACATTTCTTGGCACACACAATTATGCCTACCAAATTACTAAGTCCAAGGGGGGTACTTAGCAAGTTGTCATTCAGCACTAATGATGGCTCCCATTCTTTGCAAGATGATCACTGAGGGGTATAGTAATGGTTAAGGCGGACACTCTGGAGCCAGGCTGCCTGGGTTTGTATTCTGACCCCGTCACTTACCGGCCCCGTCACTTACTGGCAAAGTACTTTACTTCCTGAGTCAATGACCAGTTCTGCTGTGTAGTAATAGTATTTACCCAAGAGAGTGCTTGGAAGAATCAAAACACTTTAAACATGTGCAGCATTAGCAGTGGGCCTGGACCTTGAGAAGCTCTTGGCAATTGATTCTAGAGCGACTGCTTAACTAAATGGTACCTGAGGTCGTACCTTTCACTCTTTTTTTTTTTTTTTTTTGGTACCAGGGATTGAATCCAGGGGCGCTTAACCACTGAGCCACATCCCCAGCCCTCTATTATATTTTACTTAGAGACAGGGTTTTGCTGAGTTGCTAAGGGCCTCACTAAGTTGTTGAGGCTGGCTTTGAACTCACGATCCTCCTGCCTCAGCCTCCTGAGCTGCTGGGATGACAGGTGGGCCACTGAGGCTGGCAGCCTCCTCACTCTCCCTGCTCCATGACTGACTGCAGACCCTGGTCTCCCCTTTGCTCCAGCTCTCTTTCTTCTGTGCAGGGTTCCATTGGGTTCTCCAGATCCTGTGATTCACAAATATAGTCACCCTCACGAGACGCCGAAGCTGATCTCGTGTGCCTTCTGTATCAGAAGGGCTTTCCTCATAGCGCTCAGGAAAACGTGTTCAGGGCTGGGCTGTGGCTCAGTGGCAGAGTGCTCACCTAGCATGTGTGAGGCACTGGGCTTGATTCTCAGCACCACATAGACATAATAAAAAGTAAAGGTCCATCAATAACTAATAAATGTATTTAAAACAACAACAAAAAAAAACCATGTTCTGACCATAAGAAACATGAGACCTTGTGTTGCAGGAGATCAGTGGGCGAGGAAGCGCAGCGTCCACTCAGAGGCTGCTGGGAGTGGCAGGGTCATGGAGTCGCTCCCTGCTTCCCTGCCTTTCTCCTCTGATACACTCCCATCCGCAGACAGCGGGTTCTCCAGGGTGGGCAGGGTGGGGAGCACCAAGCAGGTGCTCCTCAGGGGCAAGCACTGGGACGGCAGTTATGCCTGGAGATGCTCCCTGCACTCTGGGAGGCCCCCAGGGGAGGTGGCCTCTTCCCCATGGGTGGGGTGGAGGGGGGCAGCGTGTTTGTGACGTTATGCTGAAGGTGTCTGAGTGGCACTTGGGATTCACAGCAGATGACTAGGATGCCTGAGCAAGTGAGAACGGGCGAGGCTGGGGTTCCAGGTGTGGGTGGGGCAGCTGCCAGCCACTGACAGAAGCAGGAAGGAGGAATGGCCAGGAGCAAGGGTGCATCCGCAGGCGCGGCCAGGCCCTCGCCTGCAGAGGTCTGAGGTTCAGACAGGAGCACCAGGCATCTGAGCAGGGCGACTTAAACCAGCACCACCCTGATGGCTCGGCAGCCATACTCATTTAAACTGAGGGGACGGGCAGGAGTCGAGCAGGATGACACTGGGGTCTGGCTGGACGCGGGCTCTGCATGGCACCAGCTGGGCTGAGCCAGGTCAGGTGGGCGAGGAGGTGGAAGGAAGTGACGGACTCAGGAAGCACTGGAGGTAGGACCCAAGACCTTAAGCATAGGCAGGATGAGGGGGCCAAGACCAGCCTCGCCTCGGGCTTGGGTGGCGTTGGGTGGGGGAGACACCTGGCTCAGCAGCGCTCTGCCCAGCCTCCTGGGAGCACCGACTCTCTACCCAAACACAGCGGCCGCGGGGAGAAGAGCAGGACATGGACACCGCACGGGCGTGGGCAGCAGGTCTCTGTGACATCACTGGCGGAACTCCGCTCGGAGAGGAGGACGGCCAGGGAGGCCTGCAGGCGGGCTACGGCTCCCAGGGCCAGCTCTGCGGCGCTAACGGAAGCAGGCCACCAGAACACCTCACGTTCAAAGCTTTTATTTTGAAAAATAAAATACAAAAGTCATTAAGCTGTAAATGTATACAGTAATTTCCCAACTTCTCAGAAACAGTACGATGAATTACTTAAATAATTAAGGTATTTAATATTATCCACATCAATACACTTAAACAGGCACAAGTGTTCTCACAACACGGGACGAGCTCGGGCCACCCAACACGGGCTGCCCACTGTGCTCACGGGTGCCTTTTCCAGCTCCCTCGAGAAGGAGTCTGGAATCGTTCAGAGAGCTGAGGACAGGAGCAGTGCTAGGAGCGCGGTCCCTGGGCTCTTCGGCGAGGGCTGCGCTCCACTGGTCTGCGGCTCTCCTAGGCAGACAGAGAGACAGAGGTCAGGTGGGAGTCGCTGCTCCCCGGCACCGCAGCCTCCTCCCAACTGCTTCCGCAGCGCTGCCCCAGCACACCTGTCCCTCAGCCTGTGACGCTCAGACACCTGCAGGTGGCTTCTGTGCCAAGCAGGCAGTGGTCGCAAGGCGAGGCTGCCGAGGTCAGCACCACGGCCTCGCTCTCTGGCAACGCGCACACCAGGACCCCGCAGAGGAGGCATAGGCACGGCTGCGCCATCCTGTCGAGGCGCCCAGGAGACCAGGCGCGGGCGTGTCCCAGGATGCTTCCTGGGCCCCCTCCAGGTACCTACAGGCCTGAGTCAGCAGGCCAGGGGCAAGCGCTGCCTGGGAGGCCCCTGAGGGCTGGGTCAACGCGCGACACACCAGCCGGCCCATCAGGGAGGCCCTGTAGTGCCGGCAGGGCTGGCGTGTCCCTCTGGACTCTGAGGCCACCTGGGTGAAGGCTCATCCGAGGCCTAGGACTGCTGCCACGTATGCCAGCCTGACACCAGGATCCACGTGCCCCAGGGAAGTGCAAAGGAGGCTGGTGACACTCGCATTCGCACCTTGGCAAGAAGGCAGCCCTGACTCCAGACCTGTTGTAACACAGGCAGCTCTCAAGGGCTTCCCACCCTTACAGCCCACACACACCACTCACAAAGACCCCGCTCAGTCCCTCACTCAGCTTCGGCTTTCTCCTCTACAACAACAGGGATGGTGCGTTTCCTGCCAGGTGCTTTGAGAACTGAATGAAATCATATGTATCATGCACTTATGTTACTGAACATGACACATAAATAAATAAACCATGGAGCATGTGCATACGCTATGCCTGGTCTAGAGTATGCACTCAGTACACGGTTCTTACAGAAAATGAAAATAAAAGCAAAAATCAGGCCAGGTGCAGGGGTGCACACCCGTAATCCCAGTGACTGGGGAGGCTGAGGCAGGAGGATCACAAGTTCCAGGCCAGCCTCAACCACTTAGTAAGACCCTAAACCAAAGTAAGACCCTTACCAAAAACCTGTCTCAAATAAAAACTAAAAAGGGCTGGGGACGTGGCTCAGTGGCTGAGCACCCGGGTTCAATCTGTAGTATCAAAACCAACCAACCAGCCAAACAACGAATCCAGCTCGGAAAACCACAGAGCACACTCAGGCTCCTGAGAGAAGCTGTCTGGGCTCCAAGGGACCTGGGGTGCAGGCGCGCCATTCAGGGCAAGCAAGGGGAGCAGCTCCACCTGGAGCGAGGTTCAGACAGCGCCACACAGTGACCTGGGGATGCACAGCATTCGGCACCGAGGTCGGGGAGGCGCGCTGGCCAGCTCACACTCCGCATCACCAGGGACCCGAGACAGCACGTGACACCCAGCGAGCAAGGGCCAGGCGCAGTGGCACGGGCCCGTACCCCGGCCACCGAGGACAGTGGGGGAGAGGACCGAAGCTCATGGCCAGCTGCAGAAACTTGGCAGTGAGATCCTGTCTCACAAAAAATAAGTGTCAAGGCAATCTTGAAACAAAAAACAGCAAAAACATCTCTCCCGCCTCTCCTCTCTCCTCTCTTTCTCTTCTCTCTCTCTCTTTCCCTCTCTCTCTCCTCTCCCTCTCTCTCCTCTCTCTCCATCTCTTTCTCCTCTCTCTCCATCTCTCTCTCCTCTCTCCTTCCTCTCCTCTCTCTCTCTCTCTCTCTCTCTCACACACACACACACACTTCCAGGTCCAGCAGAGGGCAGCAGCAGGGGCAGTGGGTGAAGCCTGAGTCAGCACAGGTGTTCCTCAGCACGAGGCTCCTGTTGCTCTGGGTGACGGCCTGGTGGCCTCTCCCTCTGGGAAAACGTGAATGGGCCTGTCTGTCTTCAGGTCCCTTTCAGCTGACACTTTCGTTAACCCTCAGGTGAGGGGAACACCCCACTCTGTGTGTCGCCACACGCCGGGCTCTGAAGACATCATAACCACTGATCTCTGCATCTTGCAGATGGCACTCTTTTTTTGGTGGTACTGGGATTGAACCCAGGGCCTCACACGTGCTGGGCAAGCACTCTTACCACTGCGCTGTATCTTCAGCTCTTTGTTTTATAGATGAAGAAACTAAGACACAGAGAGGCTAAGTAGTTTGCTCAGTGCCACACAGTAAGTGACAGAGCCAGGGTACCAGCCCAGGCAGCCTGATTCCAGAGCTGGGCTCTCCACCTGGTGACACTGCTTCCTGCAAAAGCCGCAGGGGGAAACCCCAGAACCCACAAGTGAGGCCCGACACTCACCTCCAGGGGTGAAGGAGGTTCCAGACTCTGCTACTCCGCTTGCTCGGTCTGTTGAGGGAAAAAAGGACGTTTTAAAGTCCTTGAAGTAGACTGGCACACAGTGTCTGTTCCCACTGAAATGTCGGGCAGGCCTGCAGGCTCTGTGCCCAGATTTCAAATAAACAGCCTGCAACTGTTGTACAGCAAAGCATCTGACCGGCCTCCCCTGGTTCCAGAGAGGGAGACCGAATCCTTGGAAGTCCCCAAGTGACAGGAGTGTGTGTGTTACTCCTGAGCTCGTGCTGAGAAGTGAGATGACTCAGGACGAGAACTGGTCACCAGAAAGACCAACCCAGTGGTCATGGGGCAGCTCTGGGCCAGCCTGACCTCCAGGTGCCCTGCAGGATGACCCTGACTGAAACCCTGGTGCTGCAGCCGGGAGCCTCCTGTTGGACACACAGGTGCAGCTTGCCCAGGGCCCTCCCAAACCCAACCTGGTCCTGACCGCGCCCGCCGCAGGCTCAGGGCTCCAAGCCAGAGCCATTCTAGTCGACTGCCACGCCCACGTTCTGTGGGCTTCTGCTTCCTCATTTGACCTTTTCTAAATGTGTGAGTTTACATATGAACTGCGCTAAATAAAACTAACCGTGGTAGGGGCTCCCAAGTGGCTGCCAAGCCTTTCACCCAATTTTTAAAATCTTTTCATATTGGTTCATAGGAATTCTCTATATTCTATGGCGAGTCCTTTGTTTCAAATATTTTTCCTACTTAAGGCTTACTATTCTTTATGATTTTCAATAAATGCATATTCTCAATTTTTTAAATATATCATTCAGTTGTCGATGGGCTTTTGTTTATTTGTGTGTGTGCCAAGAAGGCCCTCCCACGTGCCATGCAAGGGCTCGCCACCGAGCCACAACCCCAGCCCATGTTACCATCTTTAAACTGATGATCAGTGCTTTTTTCAAAACATACTTTTTAGTTGTAAGTGGACACAATACCTTCATCCATTTATTTTTATGTGGTGCTAAGTCTCACACCCAGCGCCTCCCACGTGCTGGGTGAGCACTGCAGCACTGAGCCCCAGCCCAGCCTCATGATCAGTGCCTCTTAGACTTGCTTAAGAAATCTTTTCCTCTGCAGGTCATGAAGATGATTCTACTGCATCGTCTTCTAGCAACTTCATTATTCTGTCTTTCACAGTTAGGTCCACGATCCTCCTGCAAACGACTTTCACGTGCTGTGGGCCAGGATGTCCCTTTACTTTTAGTCTCAAATTCCCTTTCCTGGTTCCTTCACACTTATCCAAACCAGCCTTGGGTCTGACATTCCTTCAGGACTGCCTCTTGGATTCGTCTTTGGCTCAGATTTTTGCAGCCTTGGAGTGAGAGTCCATCAGGCCCATAGCCCTGCACACCTCTATGTGGAAGTTGATCAAAGCTTTCCAGATAAAACAGGGGTTTGAGAAGATCTTTCTTTTTCCTCACACTCCAAAGGATATATTCCAATTTCTCACGTATAATAGACACTCAGTAAGCATTTACTGAATAAAGGAAATGAATGGATGGATGAACTTCATTAAATATATGGTAACAAGAACCCAGCTTCGAGGTCTGGGTTGTGGTTCAGTGGTGGAGCATTTGCCTAGCACTAGGTTCCATCTTCAGCACCACATCAAAAATAAAATAAAGTTATTGTGTCCATCTACAACTAAAAATATTTTTTAAAAAGAATATGCCTCGAAAAGACTCTGAAATTCTCAACAGGTATCCATGATCAGTGGCTTCCTGTGACCTCTGTGGTGTGGGACGGGCCTTTCTCAGTAGGCAGCTGTCTATTCCAGGCTTGCTTTGAGCAGCACGTCACTCTGGGGTGGTGGCATTTGGACGAGCCCAGAGCTGAGTTCAGGGCTGCCTGGCTCTGACTATGGAGCTGAGCACTGACGGCAGCAGGAGAGGCTGGAGGGCATCTGCCTACAGGGACTGGGGATGCCCAGAGAGCTGCTCCTGGCCCATCAGCCATGACCCTCCTGCTCCTCAAGTCTCAGGAAACCGTGGTGGAAAGCAAGTGAGCATGACATCACCAGGTTTAACTCTGGTCTGAATCCATTTCCCAAGGAGGAAAAGTTAACAAGCTGCGAACGCTGGCCACTCTTCCTGGCCATGGACTTGGGTCCCTCGGGCTCCAGGTGAGGAAAGAAGGACACGGATGTGAGTGGGGGGAGGACACACAGGGTGGCCGTGCATTTTAGTTTCCATTAGGCTGATCTGGAGGCGGGCAGATTCGCCCTGGCACCCTCACGTGTGGTCTGCTGGGAACTCTTGCAAACAGGTTTCGGTTATCAATAAGGTATTCTCCTCGTTTTGGAAGCTACTGAGCTCCCTGAAATCAAGACTGTGTTAAATTATTGCTAAAACCGCCAAGGGCCAATGCTCATCTTCCCACCACAGCACACATCATTATCTCTTTCCTTTCCTTGATTTTCTTGTTTTTAATTTACAAAGTCTTTAGAAAGATTACTTTGATGCAAGAGCTCATCTCTCATACAAGAGGAAGCAGATACAGTATACAGTACCTGGGGTTTGTCCTTAAGAAAGTCAGGTAGTTGGAATTCTCCTTTGTAGACCTGAGAAAACAGAGCACGTGTGAGTTTAAGGAAACCTAGGCCGGCCCATCCACTCAGGCACCTGCAACACTGACTGGGTTGCGGCTTCCTTTATGGGGAGTTCAGAGCAGCCAAAGGGGCAGGACCAAGGCCTGCCTGCTCCATGGCTGCCTCAGTGCCCTTGGTGCGTCGGCTGGGCAGGCTTCTGCCACACCAGCTGAGAGACAGCAGGCCCTCAGCAGATCCTCAGCAATGCCCACAATACCCTCCTGCTTAGAAATAAGCATTTCCTTGCAACTCTGGGGACAATCCAATTTTATGTTCCTCACTTTACCCATTATTCCCACCATGATGTGAATAGTAAATGATTCTTAAAATGATGTATAATCTCATAAAACTTACTATAATAAAAAGTGATTTTCAATATATAAAAATGTTTCTAGCAAAAGAAATAACTACAAAGTAATTTAAAAAACCCTCTAGGACTAACTGTGATCCCAGATGTGTAAGACCTTTACACAGCAAACTACAAGACACTGAGAGAAGCTAGGAGCTGACTGACGTGGCAGGGCACTTTCAGGGTTGGGAAGGCTCCACATGGTGATGCACACACTCTCCTTCCACTATTTCCAGTTACATTCCAGCATGTTTTTTTCTTTGAGAGGAGAGAAGTAACTTCAAGCAGACTGTAGAAGTGACCCGGAAATGCACAGCCTGCAGAAGGTCAAAGACACCTTAAAATGAAGGACACAGCAGGAGGTACAGAACCGACACCAAGAGTTAGTATTCAGCCATGCCCAGGCCACACCAGTCACCAGACACCAAGGGTTAGTACTCAGCAGTGCCCAGGCCACACCAGTCACCAGACACCAAGGGTTAGTACTCAGCAGTGCCCAGGCCACACCAGTCACCAGACACCAAGGGTTAGTATTCAGCAGTGCCCAGGCCACACCAGTCACCAGACACCAAGGGTTAGTATTCAGCAGTGCCCAGGCCACACCAGTCACCAGACACCAAGGGTTAGTACTCAGCAGTGCCCAGGCCACACCAGTCACCAGACACCAAGGGTTAGTACTCAGCAGTGCCCAGGCCACACCAGTCACCAGACACCAAGGGTTAGTACTCAGCAGTGCCCAGGCCACACCAGTCACCAGACACCAAGGGTTAGTACTCAGCAGTGCCCAGGCCACACCAGTCACCAGACACCAAGGGTTAGTACTCAGCAGTGCCCAGGCCACACCAGTCACCAGA
Source organism: Sciurus carolinensis (assembly GCF_902686445.1). Lineage (NCBI taxonomy): Eukaryota > Metazoa > Chordata > Mammalia > Rodentia > Sciuridae > Sciurus > Sciurus carolinensis. The sequence continues at coordinate 547,290 of NC_062230.1, read as the reverse complement.
CACCAAGGGTTAGTACTCAGCAGTGCCCAGGCCACACCAGTCACCCACGCAAGCCAAACCAACTGTGCAGCCACACCAGCGCACCAGACTACGGGTCAGTAAAGCAGATAGAGAGCCAGGATGGCCACCCATTCAGATGCCAGCTAGGACCATGGTGCTGCAGAGTGCAGTGCTGTGTTCAGCCCCAGGCAGCAACCCAGGGGGACCACTGCCATGCTACCCAGACCTGGCAAGGGGCACACACTGTGTGATGGGCTGGTCTCCGTTAAGTACTCCAAGGCTTATGGGAAGGCGCAACCCGGCTCTGGTGCTGTCGGGATCTGGGGTAGGGCGGGCAGGAGGGCGGCCTCCCAGGGTGGGGACCTTCTGCATACTGAGCGGGGAGCTGCTGGGAGGTGTATTCACTTGAGGATCACTGGCTGAGACAAAGGCCCACTTTCCCCTCTGTATGTTACACTTCAGTCACTAAATTCAGTAAGCAAACCAAGTCAGTGGCTTCATGTTAAAATTTTACTAAAATACACATATACCGTTCAAGTACAGAGTTAGTTGTTTCAACACTGGTTGCCAGAGTTAAAAATATCTGGGCTGGGCTTGTGGCTCAGTGGTGGAGTGCTTGCCTAGCACGTGTGAGGCATCGGGTTCCATCCTCAGCACCACATAAATAAAATAAAATAGAGCCAATAAAGGTACCGTGCCCATCTACAACTAAAAATCATTTTAAATCCAACCCTGGGAATGATTAACATCAATAAGTAGTGGAGAAATATTTCACTGAAAGAGTTTAATAACCATTCGATCTGGATTACTGTGGCAAGGAACTAAGGACATTTCTTGGGAAAACAGACATCAGGTTGTCCCCAGAGCAAAGAAATCTAAATGATGAATCTAGGCCTCCGTACCTAAAGGAGTCCCCCTTTTATTTGATCATAAGATGCCTGATCTACTTCTAAATGTAGCTGTGTTACTTCTGAGATCCAAAGAATGATGTGCTTTTTTCCGTCTTTTTTCTGTGCAATTCCCCAAACCTGATCTAATCTTTGGGTCTCTGCTATGGTGCTGAAGAGACTAAACTGAACAGAGAGCAGACGTAACAAAGGAGGCATCTTTGCAGAGATGTATGGCCCTAAAAGCCGAGGCAGGTCGGCTGCCCCGCGTCTCAAAAGCAGCTGTCATCCTTCTCGTCCCCATGAATGGTCCCACGTCACTGGGGCACCGGCCTAACTGCTCCTTGACCAACTTGCACCCAAGACGTGTTCACTCTACCCCAATGCCACATCTGGAGATGGTCCCAGCCCTGGGAGCAGATGCGCACTGTGCGGGCCTCTGTGGGGCGAGACGTCCCATCAGGCAACAGGGTGTCCAGTGTCTCTCCACCTGCCTTCCCTCTCCGGACCCTCCCTTCCTGAGTAGCTCCATGCTGGCCTGCCCCAGCACCTCCTTCAGGGTCAGGGGCCCAGGTTCCCAAGGACTTCCTCGAGTCCTCACGTCTCTCCCCCTGCTAGTGTCTCCTGGACAGCAGGCAGAGGCCCGTGAACACAGGCGGTCAGAGGCAGAGCAAGGCCCCGAGGCGTGGCCCAGGCTCCCCTCACATCACACTCAGCATCTCGTGCCACCACTGGTTTGGTCAGGTCTTCCCTCTTTTAGGGTTTGCCAAAAGGAATTAGTAAGGCGTGACGGGAATGCATGGGGACAGTAGATGTTATCTATCTTCCAGGTACTGACAGTTTCAGAGAAGCTTCTACGGAGGGATGAAAAGAAAACCAAATATGTGAAGTCACAAATGCAAGGTATCAAATAAAAGCTCAACTAAAACTGGAAGTGGGGAGGGCTGGAACTTGAGAGCATTGTGTCAAGTGAAATAAGTCAGACTCAGAAAGCAAGGTGGTACAGAGCAGTCTCTCCTAAGTGGAAGCCAGAGAGGAAAAAGGGAAAACGAGGAGCAGGGCGTCTGGTGACAACAGGAGGGAGACCAGCAGAGAGGAGGCGGGGCTGGGGAGCAAAGTTGGCAATTCACATGTCTCTGTGCACCTGAGTCAGGCCTGACAGCGACCCACCAGGCTCATGGCCATCAATAAAAGTGACTAATTCTTTCTTAAGTGGAAGATGCCTGGGGTATTCTCCTTTCAGTATCCAGCAGGGAACAAAGGCCGATACTGGAAAAAGAGCCCTTTCCACCGACAAGCTCCTAAGCCACACTGCCCACACACAGTCAGGCCAGGGCCCCGGCTTCCCTGGGGAAACAACAGTCTTGGAGCTTCTGCTCTCACCAGCCCTCAGAGCTCTGTGGGGGCGGGAAGCAGGGAGGCAGCCCCACCCCCACCCCAGCCTCTACGCTGGAGAGCTGCCTCCTCTGCATGTGGTAGATTAGGAGGCCGGGGTCCAATCTCCAGCCCTGCAAAACAGTGGTAGCCCCGTCTTCTCACAGAACAAACCTCTTCAGAGCATCTTCCCTTTACAGAGAAACCGAGCAGAGCGCGGAGTCCTTGTGGACGTCCGCCCCTTCCCGCTCCCCTACTTTTACATCTTATGCCACGGCAGCATATTTGTTATGATTAATGGACCAGCGTGGAAATACTGTTATTGGCTACTGTCCCTGGTTAATAGCAGGGCTTGCTCTTTATGTTGTATTTCTGATTTTTTTTTTTTGTACCAGGGATTGAACCCAGGGTCCCTTAACCACTGAGCCACATCCCCAGCCCTTTTAAAGTTGTATTTAGAGACAGGGTCTTGCTGAGTTGCTTAGAGCCTTGCTAAGTTGCTGAGGCTGGGCTTTGAACTTGCGATCTTCCTGCCTCAGCCTCCCAAGCCACTGGGATTACAGCCATGTGCCACCATGCCTGGCTCATCTGATGAGTTTTGACAAATGCTAAAGGACATGTATCTGCCATTACAATATATCTTAAATATTTTCATTAGTACATAGCAGTTATACATAATGTCAGGGTTCATTTTGACATAATTATACATGCACAGACTATAACTTGCTATAATTCAGTCCCCAATACTTCCTTCCCTCCCCTTCCTCTGCCTCTATTCCTTTTCCTCTACTCAACTTTCTTTTATTTATGTTAAATTAGTGCATCATGAATATAAAGGTGAAATTCACTCTGTATATATTGGAAATTCACTCTGTGTACATTGGACAGTCCGGTCAGATTCACTGCAGGTTCCTCTCTTCTCCCACCCAGCTCCCTCCCCCTCGAACCCCCTCCTCCACTGACCTCAACTCTATTTTCATGGGATCCCCCACCCCAGGCCTTTCCTCTGACTTTGCCCTAACTTCCACATACAAGAGAAAACATTGAACCCTTGACTTTCTGAGCTTGGCTCATTTCACTCACCGTGATGTTCTCCAGTTCCATCCATTTACCAGCAAACACCATTGCTCTTTATGGCTGAGTAGAACTCCATTGTGTATACATGCCAGATTTTCTCAATGCATTTGTCTGTTGATGGACATCTGGGCTGGTTCCATTACTTGGTTATTGTAGGTTGTGCTGCTATCAACACTGATGTGTGTGTGTCCCTCAGTGTGGTGACTTCAGATCTTATGGATAAATACAGAGAAGTGGGACAGCTGGGTCTTATGGAGATTCTATTCCTAGTACTTTGGGGAATCCTCATACTGCTTTCCAGATTGCCTGTACTAATTTGCAGTCCCATCAGCAATGCTGTACGGACTAGTTCTAATGTCCTGAAGAGCCTATATTCCACCTATTCACCTCTCCCTACTGATCTTTTTACCATTTCCCTAGCTTTGCCCTTTCCAGAGTGTCACAGAGTTGGATTTAGATGGTGTGCAGCCTTTCAGATTGCTTTCTTTCACTTAGCAATATGCATTTGAAGTTCTTGGGTTTTTGTGACTTGATAGCTCTCTCCTTTCCTGAATACTATTCCAAACATCTGGATATACCAGTTTGACTATTGATTCACCTACTGAAAGACATCCTGGTTGCTTCCAAGTTTTAGTGATGGCGAATGAAGCTGTCATAAACATCTGTGTGTAGGTTTTATGTGAACATATACTTTCAGCTCCTTAGGGTTAACACCAAGGAGTGTGACTGCTGGATCACATGATAAGAGTATGTTTAGTTTTGCAGGAAACTGCCAAGCTCACTTCCAAGTGGCTGTGCCACCTTGCATTCCAGGAGTGACCAATGGGGAGTCCCTCTGACTGTTGGGCCGTGCCTGGCGTTGTCCGTGCTCTGGATCTGGGCCATGCTAACTGGGACGCAGGGGTGCCTCAGCACTGTTCCAGCTGCCGTTCCCTAATCACTATGCTGAGCACATTTTGTGTGCTTAGTTTCCATCTGTGTGTCTCTGGCAAAACTTCTCAGATGTCCTGGCCATTTTCCAATGGGGCTGTCCTATTATCTTGGAGCTTTAAGAGTTCTGTGTGTCTTCCAGAGGACAGTCCTTTATCACTTGGGTACTTGCAAAACTGTTTCCCAGTCTGCAGTTTCTTTCATTCTCTTTGTGTTATTTTGTGCTTTTTCTGAAATTAACATAGCTTCTTCAACTTTCATCTATTAGTGTTATCACGGCATATTTTAAAGTCTCTATTTAAAGTGAGTTTCTTGTCAACAACACATAGATGAGTTCTGTGTCTCAATCCACTCTGTCTACGTCTATTACTTGGTGTGCTTAGGCCATTCACTTTGTGTGTGTGTGTGGCTGGGGATTGAACCCAGGGCCTTGTGCACGGGAGGCAGGCACTCTACCAACTGGATTATATCCCCAGCTCTAGGACATTCACTTTTAAAATGATTGCTGATGATGAATCAATAACTACTGTATTTACAACTATTCCCATTGGTGACTTTTTCTCTCTTCTTTTTCCCTTTTTCACTCTTTTTCTGTCTTCTTTGGTTTTGCTTGAGCAGTTCATGATTCCATTTTCTCTCCTCTTTAAGTATATTAAGTATATTTCTCTTCAAAAAATCCTGCGTTGTTGCCCTGGAGTTTACAATATCCATACACAACTCACCTCTGTCCCCTTCCAAACGACACTGCACTGCCCGCGAGTGGTGAAGCATCTCAGCACTGCACTCCCGGCTTCTCCTGCCCCCACAACACTGCTGGCCTTCACTCACTGTCCTGAGCTACAGTCACACAGGCGCCACTGCTGCTACGATTCTGAACAGGCTGTCATCTGTCAGATGAGCTAAGAGGCAGAAAACGACCGCTCTGTATTCAACTTTGGTTCCTTCACCAGAGCTCTTCCTTGTTCAGTAGATCTGGGTTCTTACCTACATCACATTCCTCCTCTCTGAGGAACCTTGTAACTTGTCTCCCAGGTCTACTGTGACAATGAGACTCCATTACTGGCCTGAGAAAGCCCTTCTTCACTTTTGAACGGTGACTGCCAGATACTGAACTGAGCTGGGTGGTGTTCTCCTTCAGTCCTTTAGCTATTGCACCCTCTCTCCTTTTGCTTACCTGTTTTCCGTGAACTTACCCTTCTTCCTCAGTTAAGTGGTGCTTTTCTTAACTTCTAGGTTCTTTCAAGATTGTCTTTTTTTTTTTTTTTTTTTTTTTTTTTTGGTACCAGGGCTTGAACCCAGAGGTGCTCTGCCCCTGAGCCACATCCCAGCCCTTGGCATTTTGAGTCAGTCTTGCTAAGTTGCTTAGCACCTCAGTAAGTTGCTGAGGCTGGACTCTAACTTGTAATCCTCCCACCTCAGTTTCTTCAGTCGCTGGGATTACAGGTGTGCACAGATCGTCTTTGACTGTCTGTAGTTTTTAATATGACATGCTGTGGTATTTATCCTATTTGGTATCCTCTGAACTATGGGATCTGTGGTTTGATGTCTGTCTTAATTTTGGAATTAGGCAGTGTTTACTCTACTGAAGGTGCCAGAGGCTAAAACTTCCTTTAGTGTGCTTGCTTTGTATCTCTCTCGTTTCAGTTTCCCTAGAGACTCCTTAAACTAGGGCATAGGAACTGCAGGTCTTTCAGCCACTCACTGTTACGACAGGAGAGCCTACTGGTCTGCTAGCATACGTGCATGGGCCGGGTTGGAGGAGTATCCTAGCATCGTGGGATTATAGCACAGGTCTCTTAACCGTGCTGACTGGGTGGGACCCTCACCAGTGCTGCCCGGGTCCCTACCGCCTCCTTGGGTGAGACAGAAAGGCTCAGGGGGCTGGAGTTGGGTATTTGCCGCCTTCAGGTCAGCCATGCCCTAGTAAAGCCCTAGTAAAGCCCAAGTCAAGCCTGCCTGCGTGTGCCAGTCCATCTCGAGGGCAGTCCACTCTTCAGGAGTACTCTGAGCTTATTTCAAAATGTTCACTTTCCCCTCCCTGTCGGACACACTAGGGGGCTGTTCCCAGATCTTTACTAGAGGACACTGTGGGTCTGCTGTGTGATTCTTGACACTTGTCTTTCCCTTGGATTTGGGGGGCAGCGCTTTGCCCTGTGACTCAATTCTCTAAGTGATGTAAGACCCGACTTTCAGTTTGTAAGCCTTTCTTTCACTTCAGTTATCTGCAATCTCATGGCACTGTGCCTTGAATCGGGCTTATTTTCTTCCCTCAGTCTAGTGGAGATGCAGGCCTGCTGGGGTGTTTTGCTGTTGTGTGTGTGTGTGGTGTTGGGGATCAAACAACCAGGGCCTCACACATTCTAGGCAGGGGTTCCATCACTGAGCGTGGTCCCCACCCCACATCCTTCTGTTCTTTTATTAACTGATGATTTGCTCACGTTTTCTCTGCACCTTCTGGTTTAAGTTCCTGCACTGCTCACCCTTTCTAAGTCATCTCTTCGTCTTTTTCATTCCACTTTCTAGGCAACTTCTTCACCATGAGCTATTTTTGTTGTACTTTCTAAGATATTTCCTCAGCTTTATTTTTCCAATTCTTCTTCTGATTTTAATTTAGCTCTTACATTTTTAGTTTCCAAGTCTTCTGGTTCCGTTTTTATTTTTATTTATTTTTTTTTTCTTTTTTTTTTTTTTCTTTTTATTGTAAACAAATGGGATACATGTTGTTTCTCTATTTGTACATGGCGTAAAGGCATACCATTTGTGTAATCATAAATTTACATAGGGTAATGTTGTTTGATTCATTCTGCCATTTTTTCCCTTCCCCCCCTCCCCTCCCACCCTTCCCGGTTTTTATTTTTAAAAGCAGCGTCTTGTTCCTGTGAGCTAGCTTTCTTTCTCATGCATTCTTTGTGCTTCCTCTGAGGTCCTCTCGTCCGAGACACTGCTGAGGTCTGGAGTGTGTGGGCTGCGAGGAACTGAGGCCCACTGGTGTCTGTGATGGGGTGCTTCTCTGAGTGTCCTGTGGTAGTTCTCTTCTTGAGTCACTGAGCACCTAGAGAAGGGGCCATCATTTCCCACCAGAAGGAGGTGGGTGAAGGAGGGCACGGCTGGGCGCAGACAGACGCGGAGGTGGAAGCGGAGGTGAGCTCACTCACTAAGGCTCTGACTTTCACCCGAGTCAGGCCTCTGTTCAGTGTCCTCATTTTCTCTGGTTGGCTTCCTCCTGTGTGTGTGTGTGTGTGTGTGTGTGCGCGCGCGCGCACACGCGCGCTGGGGGTGCCAGGGTGACTCTTCCCATTTTTAGTTCAGTCCTCTTCTCCCTCCCCAGTTGATAATGCCAGATGTGTCTCACTCCTGGGCACCTGTGGGGTTGAGGGTGAGCTGACTACTGTGCGTCTCTTTGGCTGCACGCACCCGGCCTCTTTCCCCAGGTATTTAAGTCTGGCTATCCCCACTCGGCCAGGTCATCTAACACCCCACATCAGCTTTTTCCATCTCCATAGGTCTTATTTCGGAGGTAACAAAGAGTCTGGGTTCTCTTGCTTGGTGGTCTCTGCAAAGCTATACAGGAGAAGGAGAGGTGCTGCATCCAAAGGACCCAGTAGTACTCAGCCTTAGGAGCTGTGTTGGTAGGGTACTCTACCAGTGCATCCAGGCACGTGACCTGTGGCTGGGGTTCAAGGGCCTGCGGAGGCTGGAGACCACCACTGTGGCACTGCTAACTGGAAGGACACACTACTTCTAGGAAAGAAATTCTGTGTCATGTGATAGAAAAATCAGTGAGTGAGGCACCCAAGCCTCATGACCTTCAGGTCACTTGATCCTATGTAACCGATGAGAGCGAGGGAAGAAGACTGGGGTTCTATGCCACCCTTCCCTGCCCCAGGCGCTCCTATTCTGTGATTCTGAAAGAATTTCTGAGTCTAAGTATCTCAGAGACTGCTTTCCTCCCCTGCCTTTGACCACTCTAGAAGGGTTGCTGCTGCTTAATGAGTTACAGAGGTTATGTCAACTCCATCGATTCTCTTTTTTTTTTTGGTTGTAGATAGACATAAGACCTTTATTTTTATTTATTTCTATGTGATGCTGAGGACTGATCCCACTGCTGAGCTACAGTCCAGCCCCATCCGTCAATTCTCTTGCAGAGTAACACACTTACATAAGGCCAAAAGAAAAGCATAAAAAATATGAGTTCCACATATTTGACACTGATTTTTAGCTCTTATTTGTGCCATCAACAGTAACTTTCATATAATAGGATTTGGCTGGCCACAGATCACTTTCAAAGAAATGACTAAAGTAGAAAAGTGAGCAGTGTTCCTGTTTGGGGTTTGTAGACTGAAATCAGGGGTAATTAACTCTACTGTAAGTACAGCCTTCAACTGGAGATGACTTCAGTCCAGAGCTGGAGGAGGAAGGCATCTGTCTAGGCTGCCTGTGCAATTCTGCAATTCTGAAAACCTGAGGCAGACACTGCACGGGGTTGTAGGAGGAGGAGGAGCAGACCCACTAGACCCAATCCACTGCGCTGCTGCCCAGCCTCACCTGCAGTCAGTCAGAAGCAGATGCAAACCAAGTCTCACCAGCACTGCCCGCAGAGTGGGCACCCCTCCTCCACAGATCCCTTTCACCTCAGCCTCTGACCTGCCTGGCTTCAGCCAAAAGTAGCTCCACATCTCCAACGATGGAACAGGCCACAGAAGGTGGATGGAGCGAAGGCCCGAGGCGGCCACGCCCATGTCCTCCACAGGGGAGGAGAAGCACCATCTCTCCTTTTCTGTCGTATTAATACTTTTTAAACTGTGGTGGGAATGCTTAACATGAGATCTCACTTTTAACATTTTTTACGTATAAATAACTTTTCCTTACATTTGTTTTCCTGTTTTAGTTAGCTGATTATAGGTATTATAGATTATTTAAAAATTTTGAAACCAAATAATCAGGTTTTTTAAAAAACATAATTAATACAGAAACCCTGGGTGCCCCTCCTACAGAATATTTACCAAGTAAAGAATGCATAAAGGGGTAGTATATTTTAACCTATTTCTAAGATACACTTATTTTGCTAAAAATAATATACATTTTCTTTTTTATGTTTGCTCTGTGCCAATACAAAAAATAAAATTTTACCATCTTTAAAGATCTCTGCTGCCGGTTCCCAGGCCATTGGCCAAGACCAAGTGTGGACGGGCAGGGATGAGGCTCCCCTCCGGCCCCACCTCCCAACAGTTCTTGCGCAGGAGCTCTGTCCACACCTGTGCAGCGCCAGGCATCTCCTGCTCTTGTCTTTGCTTTTTCTCACATTCGCTTTTTTTTTTGTTGTTTTGTTTGTTTATTTTTAACCAGGGATTGAACTCAGGGGCAGTTGACCATGAGCCGCATCCTCAACCCTATTTTGTATTTTATTTAGAGATGGTCTCACTGAGTTGCTTAACGCCTCAAGTTGCCGAGGCTGGCTTTGAACTCACGAGCCTCCTATCTCCCGGCCACAGGGATTACAGGCGTGCACCACCACACCCAGCCCACACTCACATTTTTATTCCATGTCACCAACACCCTAGCACCTCTCCTTCATGACACACGATTAATTTTCTTTTGATGATAAAGTAAAATTTCATTAACTGAAATAATGATCAGCAATTTAGTCAAGAAGGCCAAGTATGTGATCGAACAGAGGAATTTCCACACTAAATTACTAAGATCTGGTCCTTTTGTTGGGACAACTCTATCCAGAAACTTGACTTTCCAGAATGACTCATTCCATAAGGGTTTCATAGAGCCGAGGTTTTACAAGCTATAAGAAAACCATCAGAAACATTAGGAGGCCAGTTCAGAACGTGGCTTGATTTTTATGGTGAACATTAACCTTTTTCTAAATCATTTCCATGCTAAAAAAGTTTGTGGCCATGTTTTGGAACCCATGTGCCCTGCTGTCTGCAGCAGGCAGCCTCCAAGATGGAGCCCCAGGAATCCCCGTCTTTGGCATTTGTGGCTGGATCCCTGGCTGCGTCTACACAACTAGAACATGGCAAAGTGGTGGGTCCTGCTTCCAAGACGAGTCAACCCAAGGTTTGTGTCAGTCCTGGGTACGCCCTCTTGCTCTGAGTAGGCAGCAGCACGGTTGGCACAGCAAAGGCCGAACACCTCCCTCCGCTGGCCAGCAAGGACTGGACAGAGGCTGATGGCCGGTCGCGTGAGTGAGCTGGAGAGCTGTGCCTTGAGACACCACAGCCGGCTGAGCTGTGCCCACCTCCCAGTCACAGAAACCATGGGGTGACACATCTGCAGTTTTAAGGGGTCTGTTATGTCTGTTATGCTTCAGCAGACAGACACGGGTCTCTGGGTGTCAGGAAGGAAGTCATGTGACAAAGGCCGGAGCTGAGGGAGGACTCTTGGGAGAGGCAGTCGGTGGCAGATGTACTTTAGGGAGAATGGCACTGAATAGAAACTGGGGTGGAGTCTTTGTTATGTAGTAGCCCAAGGTCCAGCCACTGTCTGTGCACACTTGTCAAAGGCAGAAGCCTGGTAAGATCTCCACGCATGTGCTAAAGGGTGGCTTCCTCCCGACGTGTACAGCAGACGGAAGAGGAGAAGCAGAGGAAGTCCAGCTAGAAGGATGCCAGGCAGCAGCAGGGCCCAGAGCACGCGGTCTCTCGGCCCGTGCACAGCGGGAGGCGGGCCATGCCATGTCTGCTGCCTCCTCACACCCTTCCTGCACTTGGCCTGTGGCCACTCAGCTCACCCACGTGACAGGGTCACGACCACATCTTGGGATCCTCAGTCCCGGTGAGGAGCCTCTGCCAGGCCAGCAAACAGGTCCCACCCAAGGCGGAGGAGGTGGGGTCCATGGGTCACTGTGCAGCCCACCACACGCGAGCAGCTGGCAGGAGCAGCATGCCTAGCCCCCTGCAGCTCACCAACGGGACTCGGCAAGCGGGGTGACAGTGCCAAGCACAGAACAGCCTTCAGATCTTAATGGAGCGGCTACCTGGGGCTTCCCATTCCCAGAGACAGATGTGTGGAGGGACCGTGTCACTGCGACTTCCCAGTAACTCAAGCACAGCAGCACAACACGAGGCCAACTGAGAAACCTCGTGCGCGCACACAGGGAGCGACAGAGGCAACAGGCCGAGCTGCGGCCACAACAAGGCAGGCGCTCCTCAGGAGGTGGGTGCTTGCCGTGCCACTCCTCAGTGCTCTCCATGTGAAAACGAGGAGTCGTGAGTTCAAAGCTCAGCACACAGACACCACCCGCACAGACACAGCCTACTGCAGCAACTCGGAGGCTCTCAGGACTTCCAGTCTCCACCCCACCACTTGGTTCCACTGCTGCAGGAAAAATGCAGTGGCACATCAAGTGTTGACCAGCAAATGCAGTGTGGGCTGATAAAATCTATGTGCTTGCACAACAGCCGGCAGGCCAGCTCTGGTCTGCAGGCTCTGCTCTGCTGAATCCCAATTTAACTAAAAACAATTCCTTCAAAATCAGACAACTTTAAGGAGTGTCCAGAAATACGTACAGATGACCACATGGTGTCCTAAGCACCACATCAGACGCTGGAAACTTCCAGATGCACTCTTGCCAGCAGCCCCCAGATCCCCCTTGTGCCAGGCAAGCGTCCTACCAACAGCTGGTCACCAAGCCCATGTGGTCTTCACTCCAAAGGTCAGTCTTATAACCAAAGATTGGAGTTCAAATTTCACTGTGAACTCAATCTGATTTATACTCTCCCTTCTTTCTGAAATTCACTGTAAACTCAAATTCTTTTTTTCTTCCTTTCAATTATTCGCAAGTGCAGGAATTGGATTAGTCCTACTTCTTGGTTCCTGACACACTGTCATCATAACTCCATGCAGGGCCTGCTGTTATTTATTTAGTAATGTAAGTCATTATGTTTAATGATGTAATGAGCATCCCCCTTGAGGAATTACAACTTGATAGTTTCAAATGCAGAGAAAACATGTAACTGCAGCCAGATATTATAATAAAGGAAGGGATCCAGATTTTGAAATTTACATCCTTAATCTCTCTGGGCTCTTGTGGCCCACTACAGACTCAGGATGTCCAAAACACATACTGTAAAACAGCTGATAACACAATTGTTTACATGTTCTCATCTGTCTGGAATTATTTTGGCACCTTTGCGAATCTCGGACTGGGCTCTGAGAAGTTCAACAGTCTCATCCAGTCTAGAAACAACAGAATAGATGTTGTTGATACTTAAGTAAAGAATAAAAAAAATGATCAGCTCAGAAGCATAAGAGTATACTCCAAAACATTTTAATGAAAAAGAAATATTTCAGCATGATGACTTTTGGGTGAAGTTAAACAAAATGGACTGAAATTGAATTGGACTGGAAAAGTATAGCAACTGTGAAACAGAAACCTCTTCCTACTGCAGAAAGCAGTGTATAGCATTAAGGTTTCGATTTTCCAGGGAAGGCTGGGCATTAGCCCTTCATAGACATTTCTGAAAAAGAAGACATAAAATGGCCAACTTATGAGCATATACAAAACTGCTCCACATCACTAGCTATCAAGCAAGTGCAAATCAAAACCAAAAGACTGAAGTATCAGAGCTGGCAAGGATGTGGAAAAGAGGGCACCCTGTGTGCTGCTGGAGGGAATGTCAATTAGCACCGCCATTATGGAAAGACACACGGAGATTCCTCAAAACTGGAAAGGCCCGGGGCTCTGATGGAGCCTGGCAGTGCGGTGCCCACGAAGGACACTGCTGAGCCCCGAGGGAGAAACCCCACCACCTGCAACGGCACTGAGGGCTGGGCGATGGCGGTGCTGCGTGAAAGAAGCCTGCGCAGAGACAAGGAACGCGTGCCATGCTCACGTCCCACCCTGGCCAGGAGCCACTGCTGCTCTCCTGGGTCTCTCCTTCAGCCTGCTTCATAAGAGAGAACTCGTCACATCGTGGCCAGGGTCTGTCTGTGTTCTGCCCCACCTCCCTGGTCTCGGGAGCTGTGGGCCCCGGTTCCGGGGTCGTGCCTGCAGGACTTGCCCACCCGTCTGTGCCCAACCTGCCCCTGCATGAGGCCCCTCCCCTTGCTCCATGACAGGTGCTTCCTGAGCGTCCCCCAGGACTCCTCTCCTTGAACCCGTCTGCTCTTCCTCAGCATCTTGTTATTGGTCAAACACAGAATTTAGGTTTCTATTTTTAGTTATGTTTTAGATATTTCCATAATCAAGAGAAAATAGCTTCTTACTCTAGCATTTAAAACTGAACTCCAGACAACTTTTTCTAATTGTAGAAATTTTAATAAAGGCATAACACGTAAGAGAAATGTGGAAACCAGGGCTGAATGAGCAATGAAGAAAAGAAATGAGAGACTAAAGGTAAGTCATACTTCAGATCCACCTAGTGCTGGTTGGAACGGTCCTACCATGCTGCAGAAACACAACTGAGATAACAAGAGTCAAGAAGGGACCCATCTCCAGGAGCCCACTGGGATGCGTCACAACCACGGTCAGGGCGGAACTGGGAACCAGGACTTCCAACAGTCAGACCCCTCTTGACCCCTGGCTCTCTTCTCCCAAGGGGCTGGTTTTACCTGAGGAACAGAATGCCTAGTTAAAGTAGCTCAAACACACAGGAAGTCCAGAGAGGAGGTGGAGGCCAAGCTGCAGCTAGGTTCACAGCTCTTCTCTTTTCTTCTCTCTGTCACCTCTGGTATGTCACAGAGTGGCTGCAACAGGGCCCATATGATGTCCTGCCACAGCAATGTTCAGAAGCAGGAAAAACGGGTAAACTCTCTTCATACAACTCTTTTGTTATCTGTGACAGTCAAGTCTCATTTGGAAAACTGTCCCATGGTCATCTGCCTGCAGGAAGTCCTAGGAAATGCAGAGGGTGTTCTGAGTTTCTTTCTTCTTACTGCTACTGTGCCTGACACCCTGTGACCCTGCCCCCAGAGGGACAACGCTTCTTCCCTTTGTTCCACTTCTGAAATCCCAGGAATGGATCCCCAGACCTGGAAGGACCCTTAGAGGGCAGGGCCATTGGCAACTCAAACCACCACTTCTGTCAAAGGCTGGCAATAATATACTCCAGAATCCCCTCCCCTGTGTGATGCCAGGGGGAGTTTCCTAATGAAGAAACCCACAGGAGACCCGAGTGGCAGAAATCAGGTCACTATTCTTGGAAGACCATGACAAACACACCAGCTTCCTTATAGGTAGAAATGAATAATTCAAAAGTGGCACATGGGAGCTGGCTGACTCGGCAGAGTGCTTGCCTAGCAGACCCTGGGGTTGATCCCCAGCCCACAAAAACAAGTAACTAAGTAAAAGTGCTAAGTGTGACAACAGCAGTTCAAGGCAAATGGGGCAAAACAATTTCTTAATTTATTTTGTGTAGTCACAGGTCCACAAAAGACAAGGCTTTGAGTAAAAAGTAACTGCCACACTATAAGCTCAAGTGCAAACAGCGTGAGAGAATACAGGAGTGTGGACCTGCTTCTGCGTGTGCTGGAGACAGAAAAAGAAGTGAGGAACTGAAGAGTCTAACTTGCTACCTCAGGTCCCAGAAGTGGTACCAGGAAGCCTAGGAATGCCCTGAACTGAACCCTATCACATACAGCCACTGGATCAAGAGTTCTGAAAACCAAGCCCAGAGAGCAGCCTACAGGTGGTTGAATACAACACTAGCTGAATTCACAGCCATGCAGTTCCTCATGTTAAGGTTAATCAAGCTCAAGATCTTGAACCCTTAAATTCTGCTGAGACTTAACACACAGTGGGCTACTTGGGGTTTTGGAAACAACAGACACCTCATTCACCAAGCGGTCCTAAGGGTGACATTCCAAGAAGGCCCAGAACAAGAGGAGACTGTGGAAGAGATCAGCTGCCTTGCGACTCCTTTGCCTCCAGGACCACCTCCGCCCCCCGCCCCCCCGGACTTGAGCGCAGAGCATCAACTCACTCCTAGAGACAGATCACTGTCCTGCTCTAAGCACCTCCCCAGAGGTCACTGTGCACTCAGCTGCTCATCATGGATGTCCAGCAGCATGTGACTGCATGTTTTGCCTGGAAGAAGAGATGGCTGGAGCTATGGGTCTACACTATTCGCAGGCAGTTGCTAATAGTTTGGGTAGAAAGTCAAAATACTTAAGAAAAAGAAGGTTGGAAAACTTGTGACAAGGAGATAATGGAAAACAGTCTGTTGAGGGGTTGGGATTGTGGCTCAGTGGTAGAGCACTTGTCTAGCACGTGTGAGGCACTGGGTTTGATCCTCAGCACCACATAAAAATAAATAAGTAAATAAAATAAAGGCGTTAAAAAAAAAGAGTCTGTTGATAAGGGGTCCTACCTAGGACACAGTGCAGGCGACTCATCAGGGGCTCTCAGTGACAAGGAACAAGAGACCACAAGGTCTCTTTTAAATCAGTCATTGCTGCCCTTGTTCAAAAGATTCAGGAGCACAGCGGTGGAAGCTGTTAACTGGCTGGCTCTAGAGCACAGCACGTAAGGTCTGGGACATCCAAGGGGAACGTGATCCAGCTAGCCCAGTAAACTAACACCCACAGAAATGGGTCATGCAACAGCAAATCAAGTGTCCCTGTCAGGGGAGGAGGTCAGCATGCTTTCAGCTTCTGCAGGACACGAAGAAGGAGACAGGAAGGAGATCAGTGTTAACATCTTTATTTGAAGGTTACATGTGGTTAAAACTGGTATATGTGTGAGCCAGGTGACAAAGCAATGGACAATGCTGGTGGTCAACTGGTACCACCGCTGCTGCTACCTAAGGCAGAAAACTGTCTTCCAGGACTGCCTTCCCTGCGGGCTGTGGGCCAGAGGTTCCCAGTGAGAGAAGCTTACCTGAGCTCTGAGAAGTGAAAACGAAGCAGGAGGGCTCTTCTCAGGAGACGGCAGGGCCAGTGGCAGTGGCCCCCAGACTTCCCCTGAGGATCCCACTTCTCCCCAGGGTGAGCTCGCCAGGCCTCCCTCCGGCTCCCACAGGCCGGGTCCTATGGCAGCCAGACCGTTTACAGGTCCTCACTGCAGACTCTGGCTTCCCACCACTGCAGAGCCTCAGGCTCACGCCACCAGTGCCTGTTTTCCTGAGTTTTCAAATATGACTGTGTCTAGTTCATTCTCTACTCCTCTTTTAAACAAAATGTCCAGTACACACTAAGAACTTTCAGCCTTCTGACAGCATTTCCCTAGTTCTCCCACACCGTGTGAACTTTAGTGTAGAAAGATAATGTTAATCAACATAGAAATAATTAGAATGGGTTGCTATTTATTAATATTAATAGTCGACATTCAGTCTCAAGCCCCCCACATCTATGATGCTTACAGGAACTCAGTCTTCTCTCAACTGTACCCATCTTCTGCAGGCCTGCCTCTGGGTAATGGCCAGTTCTCAGACAGAGGCCCTGAGAGCCGAGCTGTCGCCCCAGCTGTTGTATCTACAGGAGCCTCATGTCAGAACGCAGCTTTCTGCTGTGGATGCAGGGAAACCATCTTCCCAGATCTAAGGTTTCCTGAACATCCTCTTATACATCAAGCTGCGGCTGGGTCATGAACATGTTAAAAGGCCACGTGTTAAAGGCTTGGTTCCAGGGCAGTGTTATTGGGAGGTGGCAGAACCTTCAGGAGGAGGGAGATGGGGGGAGCCCTTAGGTCATTAAGGGCATGCCCTCCAAGGGAATGGTGAGGCCTGGTCTCCTCCTCCTTGCCTGGCTCCCAGCTGGTGCTGCACTTGTGTCTGCTCTACCACCGTCTCCCCCACTGCCGTCCACTTCCCACCAGAGGCCTAGGAACACTGGGGCCAACTGGGCTTGGCCTGGAATCTCCAAAACTGTGCGTCTAAATAAACCTGTTCCTTTACAAATTAATATATTATTAATTGTTATCTGGTATTACTTTTCTGATTAATTATCAGATATTTTGTTATAGTGACAGAAAGCTAACACAATCTACTAATTGTCAAGTATTCAGTCTGGCACTCAACATACAAAATTCTTGAGAAGTCTTTATTTTTAATAAATGTATACCTCTCATGAATTTAAAACACAAAAGCTAGTACACATTGACCTTATCTTAGAGATCATCTCACATCGTTATTTTTAAGACTACCCCATTCAGTTCAAGGACTAGACTCCTTTCTCCTCTTTGTGGTGCTGGAGAGTCAATACCGTGGGCCAGACTCTGCAGCTACTCTGACACACGCCGACAT
Source organism: Sciurus carolinensis (assembly GCF_902686445.1). Taxonomy (NCBI): domain Eukaryota; kingdom Metazoa; phylum Chordata; class Mammalia; order Rodentia; family Sciuridae; genus Sciurus; species Sciurus carolinensis. The sequence goes on along the minus strand of NC_062230.1, from coordinate 529,829 downwards.
CCTCAGGTGAAGGCAGGTGTGGCAGCGTGGAAAAGCGTGGCTTGAAAAGTGGCAGCACATGCGGTAAGTGCAGGAACAGGACAGGCGGCCAGTACAGTCGCAGGCTCCACGCAAAGAAGATGCAATCGTGAGCTGACTCTCCAATGTAGCATGTGGGGCGAAGAGGGGACTAGAGGACAACACACAGGAAAGCAGGAAGGCACATGCATGTGGTGCAGAGCAGCGGTGGGAGGAGAGGCAGCTGCGTGGGGTGGCAGAGGAGTCCAGAGCGGAGGCTGGAGGCACTCCAGGGAGCTCTGTTCTGGGGAGAATGCAGGCCTCGGAAGACCACGGCTTTCATCAAAACAGTGGGGAAATACTGGAGGAACTCAACTATTTTTTCTTAGAGTCATAAGGAGCAGTGATGCAAAGAAATCTAAATGAATCAAATTTCAGAGAAGGACAGTTCTTGGGAATACTGAGCAAAGTATCTTTCTACCATGAGTGGCCAGCTGCCCAGAAGTGGGCAGAAAGGCAGGTTCACAGAGGTAAATATGTTTTACTGTGACAAAAAGAAATAAGTCAAGCTTTTAGCAACAGTGTGAACTGCTATGTAGATTAAAACCTGGAAGAGCCCCAAATATAAAACTAAATCTCGGCACCTGACAGCTGCACCCCAGGGAATTCTGCTGAGTATGTGCTGGTGGGAGCAGAGCTAGACACAGAGGATGCCCAAACTGGCATGGCACTTGGGTTCCAGGGCCCTGCTGCAGCTGGAAGAAGTGGAGGAAATTAACTTAAGTGCTGATCCAACGTCCTCCCAGCTGAAGTCTTCATAAAAATCAAAGGAATCAGGCCCTTATCTGTAGCACACAGGAGGGTTTGGACTAAAGGTCAAATCTCCATAACCTCATCGGAATGCAGGGGTAAACTGAAACGAAGGATGCTGTTTAGCTCCAGCTCAGTTGACTGCCAGGCTCCATTCCTCACCCTAGCTGCAGGAAGGAGGGAAGAACATGCTCTCTGGGGAAATAAGACAGACAATATTTCCTAGTTCATTTGCTATCTACTTTTATACAAAAGGTCCAGCATGAAAGCAAAGCTTCTAAGACAAGGAGCAGCAAGTAAGTATAACCCGTAGCTAAGAGAAAAGTTAATAGAGAGCCCCGCATGAAGCTTTTAAGACAGTTACTATGACAATGCTAACGAACGCAGAAAGAAGAAAGAATGAGGGAAGGGGTGGAAGAAGCTCAAGGACTGGAAAATAATCTGAAATGAAGAAATCACTGGAGGAGCTGAACAGCAGACTAGACACAGAAGGCAGGCTCAGATTCAAAGACAGGATGATGAAAAACTAATTGAAGTTGAGACCTGACACGAGACAGAAGAAGAAACAATCAGTCGACTCAGTACATTAGTGTTGAACTGCTGAAAATCAAACACAAAGGGAAAATCTTACATGTGTGTTTGTCAGCTTTTTGTTGCATGACAAAACACCTGAGAAAACCAATGTGGAGGAGGAAAGACTTGTTTTGGCTCCTGGTTTCAGAGGTTTCAGTCCAGGGTCAGCAGGCTCCGTCGCTTTTAAACCTGCGGCAAGGCAGAAACACCATGGCAGAGCATGCAGGGGGAAGCTGCTCCACTCACAGCAGCCAGGAAGGGCGGGGAGAGAAAGGGGTCAGGGATGAGAAACAGTCCTCACGAACTCACTCCCTTCAAGAGTCCCACTTCCAACAGTCCATCCAGCTATCGACTCATGGGTGGACCAACCCCTTGATGAGGTTAGCACTATCACAAGTGCATCACAGCCCCGAAGCCCCAGCTCTGACACTGCTGCCCTGGGGATCAAGCCCGCAACACATGAGCCTGTGGGAGACATTCCTTTGGGGGGATTCTTATCACAAGCATAGGACAGCAGTCAAAGAGAAGCAAAACCAAACAAAATAATTATTACATTCACAAGAACATCAGCTGACCTTGACGAGTTATAGAAAATGGTATTTTTATAAGACAGCTCCCCAAGAAAAACAAAAGGACAGTGTGGCTGGGGAGGCGGGGGAAATTAGTCAAACAGCAAACCTCTCCCAGTGCATCCTTTCCCAGTAACAATGGGCCCTGAGGGCCCATCCCTTACTGGGTTCAACCCCAGTCTCTCCACCAAAAGCAACCTTCACCCCTTCCCAACCCCAGTGGATCCTGAAGGAGACAAATACTGAAATGCTGGACCAGGACTTTTACCCCGCCCCATTGCAGATGAGTCCTAGAAGGAGAAAAGCAAGTATTGAAGCTCTAGGTAACAATGGGTCCCAGAAGAAGGAAGACAAGCAGTGAACACCGAATTTTTCCGTGGGACAATGAGTTTAGGACTTTTTACAACTGCCTTCCCAAGTTAAAATTTTAACCTGCACAACTAGGTCCCTGACTGTCCAAACTGCATGTCTGTAATCTCCAATGATTAATTCACCTTCACCATAAACCATAAAACCCAGACTCCTATAACCAGGGGCCATCTCCATACCCAGAAAATGAGCCTTTCCATGCCTGATAGATTGACTTTGCTGCAGAATAAAGGAAAGCTTGCTGATCTGAGATTTGCTTCTGGTCTCTGTCATTTGTGGTCCATGAGCTTACAGATCTCCCATCAAATAATAAATGTTACAAGTAAAATAATAAGGTTGGGGTTATATAGCTCAGTTGGTAGAGTGCTTGCCTTGCTTGCACAAGGCCCTGGGTTCAATCCCCAGCACCACACACACACAAAAAAAACTGTTTACATAGAATTCTATGTCCAGCAAAGATATTGTTCAATAATGAAGGATAAAGGCATTTTCAGCTTAAAAAAAAAAAAAGTTACTAGCCAGCATAATCCACTGTGAAAAGTCCCATGTGAAATCTGCATCTTCAGAAAAGAACAAAGGCAAATTGTGTCCCACAAAGCACAAGATACTATCTGGCTTTTTACAGAAAAGTTTTGCAGCTGTTTTTGTTCTAGAACAACCTTAATAAAAACAAGAAATTACAGATAAAAGGAGATAATATCCAAGAAAAGATAAAAGGAAATAATCTAAAAAATTTTAGATTAACCCAAAAGAAGTCAGAAAAAGAAAACAAAGGAACAAAGACGAATGGTCCCAATAAGCAACAGACAGTAGGCAGCGATTCAGGCCCAGCCAGGTGAGGAAGGACACGGGGTGCGAGGGCAGCTGCAGGACCAAGTCAACAGAGAATCTAAATGCAAAGACTCACTGGGAAATGCCTTTTCACAGGCACACAGAGTGCCCTCCAGCTCTGCCTGCCAAGGAACAAGTCTGACAGTAAGTTTCACCGTGGACACTGAACGAGAGGCTCTTGAGAGCATCCAGGAGGACTCATAGAAGCAGCTGGATTGCGCACCTGGGGCCTAAAGGGAAACAGAGCCACACAAGAGGACAAGCTGCATGGAGGAGACTACAGGATGCAGAAGTCCTAATCTGATAGGCTTCTGGGACATCTATGAGTCCATTCAAACTAGGTAGAATTCTGTGCAAGATGTGTCCACATTTCCGAGGTAGGGATCCACAGGTTTCATTAGGTTCTAAAATAAATTCCTCAATGTAAAAAGCCTAAGAACCAATGGAGGAGGAAGAGGCTGAGGAGAACTAGAGGGCACTATTTGTTACACTGTGCAGCAACTCTGGGATCAGACTATGGTGGGAACAGGCATGGGAGGTGTCAGCAGTTCACCTCTAGCACACCAAGTGAGTCACACTGCCGCAGAACACATGGCTTTCTATTCAAAACTGGCAATGTGTCCCTGAAAGGAGCTGACTCAGACATCATTACTGTTGGACTCCCCAGAGCAGTATGAAAACAGTACTTGTAGCCTGGAGACTGAGATTCTATATTCCTAATCCAAATGTGAGTTTTCTCCTACCCCCACCCCCTAAATCAGGGAACACTTCCCCAGTCACCTTCCTTCTCTGGAGCCCACCTCTGACAATCAAGTCTCTTTGCAAGCAGGACTTCACGAAGACCCACAGCCAGCAATGTGCATGAGCATTTGAGTTGCCAGAGGTAGAAGAGAGCTCTAAAGACACACAGGACTTGGTTAAAGAGACCCAAGTGTAAGAACACCTATGCACCCAACCTCAAAGCACAGAGCAGCTTGTGGGCATTACTACAGAGGACTTGAAATGCAAGTGCACTTCACGCTTTACCTTTTCTTCCTCAAAATTATTTGTCAGTTAAGAGGCAGTCAGAGACAAAAAAGAAGGAAAGAAAAAGTGTTTTTTCAGTGTGATGTGAAATCCTTCCAAAAGTCACAAGTGTGAGAAACCCATTCTTAGCCACATGGGCTCAAACCAGAGCACGCTTTCTGAACTGCCATTCAGGAGAGCCAAGAGCAGTATAGCCAAGTCAGTGGCGGTAGGGAACCCACACTGGCTACCGTTCTGGGAAACCTCACAACGCCGCCACGTAGCCATGTTCATATAACCTTGTTCATATAACCCTCCAGCAGTGTGCACAAGAAAGTTACAAATTACCAGTTACAAAGAAGCTATCAAGGACTATGAAAGCAGGGTGCGAGACTGATGTCTGCTTCATTTTTGGCAAATTGTAGTTCACAAAATTTTAAATTACATAAAACATTTTAAAAGTTAAGAGGCAGTACATGAAAGAATATATGCACAAGCTAATAGCTGGAAAATGTTCAATCATTTTAGTCAATGAAACCTATTAAAATTAGCAAAAATCTAAAATAGAATCACTTCTATTATGCTGGCAATCTGAAATGGTTTTTTTTAAGTCAATATATATCTAGCACCCTAAAAAAAATCACAGATGCTTGGACCTCCCACTTTTATTAGTCTAACTGTAAAGAAAAGCCACAATTTGGTGTTGGGAAGAAGTTCAGTACAGCACAATCTGTCCAAGAGAAAACCACACAAAAGAAGAATGGCAGGATGAACCACAGGACAGCCACCACTCGTTCACTTACTACTGTCTCAGAAGGGTTAGGATGGCTTCTGTCACGGCACATTACATTCTGCTCAAAAAGCAGGCACACAGTGGGAAAAAGCCCGTCAGTCCTAGCAGGAAAAGGCTGGACAGAACTTGTGCCTGCGTAAAAGAAGAGATATATCTTAAGATCTTACCTTTGTTTAATAAAGTGCAGAGGGCAGGGAATATACTGAAATATTAAGAGTAGAATGTATCTAGGTGGCAATAGTATAGGTAATTTTCATTCTTCTACTATTTTGATTTTATATAATGAAATATATACATATATATATATATATTTAAATATATATATACTTGGAGAGGTATTGGGGATTGAACCCAGGGGCTCTTTACTACTGAGCCACAAGATTAGCCCTTTTTATTTTTTATTTTGAGACAGGGTCTCACTAAGTTGCCCAGGCTGGCTTAAACTTGTGATCCTCCTGCCTCAGTCTCCTGAGTCACTGGGATTACAGGCTACTGCCACTGTTCCCAGCTTGGACTTAAATTTTCATATTAAAAATGTTTTTACGTAAGAAAAGCATAAAAAGGATAGAGATTGCTTAAAAAATAAGAAGCTTATCTTCATATTTGATGGTTTAACAGACACCCCTCCCTACTTTGCTCCAAGGGAGCAAAGCGAGGTCCAAGAGCAAGGGATTCCCAGCGCATCCACCTCGGGAAATACATTTCACTCTCATCAAGCCTGCAGCCAAGAGTACCAAAGGAAGACAAAGTGAGGTGCTGATAGGTCACAAGGCTGTGGGGTGCAGGTCACTGACATACACAAGGGATCAGGGGGCAGCCCTGGAGGTGGACGGCAACAGGAGCTGGCATAGAAGTGCTTACCTGTGGCACACACCCCAGAGGCTGCTGAGATGCAGAGAGAGGTTAGGATGGCCCACCACATGGACAGTGGCTAAAAAGAAAGGATGAGGTCTGATTCCAAGAGACTTCCCTTGGCAGCAGTTCATTCAGATGAGCCCTTTCTGGAACAGGGTTTTGTAAAAATGCGAGCCTGACTTATACAAAGAAAAACTCCTGGCTCTCCTGGCTGCTCCATGGAGTGAAACCAAGAAGGCAGACAGGCAGCTTCTCAGCAAGGTGAGCGGACAAAAAAAAAAGCAGGAGGACTTTACTGGAATTTAAAAGTGGGCACGCAAAGCAGATCAGGGATGCAGGAGGTTGGATATAATAAAATAAGGAAGAAATCCCCAGCCAGCATGGTCCCTCTGTAAGCACAGTGGGAATTAAAGGAACCCACAGTTTTGGTAGGCCTGAGGTGTGTCTGGGTACACAGAGTTTAGAGATCAAGGGCATTGCCCAGCAAACCTGAAAGATGCGCTGCACCATATCTGTGTGTGGGGAAAGAAGCCACCATCTCTCCAGGTGGCCTATGGAGAATAAGGAACCACTTTGCAGCCGCTGTTCGGGAGCTAGCAGCTAAAGGTCCAATTCCTGGCAAACCCAAGTTTGGTCACAAATGCAGGCACCACACACTGCATGACACAGAGTGTGCTTAAGTGAGCAGGAGAAAATCAAACCTGGAGAGAGGTTTACACAGGGGACCACTGGTGGTGGACACCCATCTGGCTCTACACCTCCCCCTCTAATCTGACTCCTTGCAGGACCAGCTGGGAGAGACTCTTCTGGCTGGGAACTCGGAAGGGCAGGGGCAGAAGGGACCATTTAACTATTTGGAGACTAAACCCCCAAGACCAGGAAATGTGGGGTCCGAAGGTGATGTAGAAGACTAAGACTTGGGTCCCGTACCACACAAGTAGAACCCAGGGGAGATCCCTGGGTACAGTCTTCCAGCTGGATCAGCAAGTACTGGGTGCAGGAGGTGTGCTGATTTGAACTCTCCAGACCAACTGGCATTCAGCAGAGAGCCTGGAGCCCACCCGAGCCTAAACCCTGGCTCCAGGAGCCCCACCTGCGGGATCACCTCTCACTCCAGCATTCCAGAGGGGAAAGCATCAGTCTAGACCACTCCACCTGAATTGCTGAGAAGAGAAGCTGAGAATCTTTAGAACGCCAACAGAAAGAATTCTTTAACTTTTCATCAAGATCTTTTAAAATTCTTTTTCTGTTTAATTGTGACCTTGTACATGGAAAAATATACATATTCATATTTGTTTTTTCTCATTTCTAGCATTTTTGAAGCCAGTTATTTTTCATGGATTAGTTTTTTGTTTAATTAGTATATTTTAGTTTTGTTTTGTATTATTTTATTTTTATTTTTCAAATTTTTACTTTTTATATACATTTTTTCCTCCTACCTGTTTTCCTTGACTCTTTTCTTCTGCCATAGGCCAATCTCTATTGTTCTGTCACTCTTTAATTTTTTACTTCTTCTCTCCTCCTCCTTCATGATTACCACATCCTGTATCACTTCTGTTCTCTCCTGTTCACCATGTGAAGCTGAAGACCCTTTTGCAAACTTGCTGTTTTTATTGTAGGCAATAACTGATCATATCATTTGCTTATTGTGATAATTAACACTGTAGACGTCAAAGTAGGAACCATTTGGTTTAATGCTGTATATTGTTTGCATTGGTTGTTATTATTTGTCTCCTCCTCAACAGTGAGGGAATGGAAACCTTCAGGGATACTATAAGTCCACAGGGTAAAAACCCTACTGCCTCAGATTCATACTGTTAGAGGGGCAGACACACAAACAACATGAAAAAGCAAAAGAACAAATGGCCCCAAACAAACCAAGATACTCCCATAACAGAATCCGTTAATACCACAGTGGAAGCAATGTCAGAGAAGGAGTTGAGAATGTACATAGTTAAACTGATCTGCAAAGTAAAGGTCAGTGTAAGAAATGAAATCAGAGAAAATACAGGAAGTGAAAGACCACCTCAATAAATAGGCAGAGGTTCTGGGAAAAAAAAAACAAGCAGAAATCCTTGAAATGAATAAATCAATAAACCAAATTAAAAATTCAATAGAAAGCATCACCAACAGACTAGACCGCTTGGAAGGCAGAACTTCAGGCAATGAAGACAAAATATATAATCTTGAAAATAGAGCTGACCATAGAGAGAAGATGTTAAGAAACCATGAACAGAACTTCTAAGAACTATGGGATAACCTGAAGAGACCAAATTCAAGCTTTATCAGGATAGAGGAAGGTGCAGAGATACAAACCAAAGGAATACACAATCTTTTCAATGAGATAATATCAAAAGGGCTGGGCTGTAGCTCAGTGGTGGAGTGCTTGCCTAGCATGTGTGAAGCACTGGGTTTGATTCTCAGCACCACATAGAAATAAATGAATAAAATTAAGGTCCAGCCAGGTGCAGTGGCCACACCTGTAATCCCAGTGGCTTGGGAGACTGAGGCAGGAAGACTGCAAGTTCAAAGTCAGTCTCGGAAAAAGTGACATCCTAAGCAACTCAGTGAGACCCTGGATCTAAATAAAATACAAAATAGGGCTTGGGATATGGCTCGGTGGCCAAGTGCCCCTGAGTTCAATTCCTGGTATCCTAAATAAATAAACAAATAAATAAGAATATAAAAATATAAAGGTCCATCAACTACTAAAAATATATGTAAAAATAATTTTTTAAAAAAGAAACATCAGAAAATTTCCCAAACCTAAAGAATGAAATGGAAAATCAAGTATAAGAGGTTCCCAGGTCCAAATATACAAACATACAGCAGAGCCACACCAAGACACATTATAATGAGAATGACTAACACACAGAAAAAGGATAAAATCTTAGCGGCTGCAAGAGAAAAAAAATCAAAATTATGTAGAGTGGAAAACCAATTCGGATCTCAACTGATTTCTCAACCTGGACCCTCAAAGCTAGGAGGTTCTGGAATAATATACTTCAAGCTCTGAAAGAAAATGGATGCCAACCAAGAATTTTATATTCAGAAAAATTTTCAGATTTGAAGGTGAAATAAAAACCTTACATGATAAACAAAAGTTAAAAGAATTCACAACTAGAAAGCCTGCACTACAAAACAATCTCAGCAAAATATTCCATGAGGAGGAAGTAAATAAAAAAAGTGAAAACCAGCAAAGAGAGGAACTACACTAAAGGAATAGTCAAAGGAGAAACTAAGTCAAATTAAAAGCCAGAAATAAACCAAATGACCAAGAATACAAATTATACAAAAAAAGAATACAAATTATATCTCAATAATAACCTTGACGTTAATGGCCTAAACTCAACAATCAAAAGACATTAGACTGGCAGATTGAATTAAAAAACAATACCCAACACTATGCTCACCTCATAGGCAAAGACATTCACAGACTGAAGGTGAAAGGATGGTAAAAAAAACATAGCACTCAGATAGACTGCGCAAACAAGCAGGGGTTTCCATCTTCATATCAGACAAAATGGACTTCAAACCAAAGTTAGTCAGAAGGGACAAAGAAGGACATTTAACACTGCTTAAGGGAATCATACACCAACAAGACATAACAATCGTAAATATATCTGCCCAAACAACAGAGCATCTACGTACATCAAACAAACCCTTCTCAGTTTTAAGAATCAAATAGACCACAACACAATAATTTGGGGTGACTATTTAACACACTTCTCTCATCACTGGATAGATCAGATCTTCCAAACAAAACTATAGGACTAAATAATACAACTGATAATTTAGACTTAACAGATATATAGAATATAGGATATTTCATCCATCAATAACTGAATACATTTCCTACTCAGCAGTAAATCCATCCTTTTCTAATACAGATCACGTGATGTAAGCTATCACATATGTTGACATGCAATTCTAGTATTACCTTAACATATTTTTTGCATCTGTAGGGTTATTTTGATAGCTCTCCTTCCACTGACACAGATTTTTGTGTTCTTTTTTCTTGATTATAGACTTATTTTTTATCAAATTTAAGCTGTATTATTTCTCCTCCATTTTATATATTTCTGCTCTTACTCTTATTTTTTCCTTCCTAGTACATAATTTGAAAAGAATTTGTTATTCCAGTTTCTTTCTAATAGAAATGCTTTAAGTTATAAATGTTCATCTGAGCACTGTTTCATCCCAGAGATCCTGATATTTTAAGCTTTTATTACCACTTAGTTCAAAGCACTTTTTACTTACTTTTCTTATGCTTTCTTCCTTGACCTGAGATATTTATAAGTGTGGCTCTTAATTTTGAAATAGTTGACATGTGGGGGTCTCTATATCTTAAGGTGATTGATTTCTAATGTCATAAATCATGCAGGAAATAGTCTGCATGATTTCAAATTAAAAACAAAGTAATGGAAATGCTTCCTATATTGATTGAATTGGTTATATTCATGTCAAAATCGATCAAATTGCATATTTCAAATAGGTACTTTTATTGTACCTCAATTTTACCTCAATAAAACTATGGGGAAAAAAAGAAGAACTCCCCTGTGACAGCAGGTGTCCATAGCGGGAAGGCTGGTGCATTCCTCACACACCAAGGTACCAAGAGGTAGTGCCTCATCTACACAGAAACTTAAGAGTCACGGAGCCACTAGATCCAGAGAAGAAAGGTTTGAAGAAGGTCTTAACGATCCTCCTTGCATGCAAAGTTGTGGGAGCTCGCTATGGACAATTTCCCCAACCTGAGTAGCAGTCCTACAAGTGGGTGGTACCCATTAAAGAGCTGTCCCCACCGTTGGTGGGAAGAGCCAGATCATCCTTATGATGCAGACGTCTGATCATAAAGCACTCCCACACAGAATTACTCTAACCTAAAACAATTTTCTGATCATAAAAAAGCAAGAACTAAAATAAGAAAAAAGTCACTCGGAACCAACCGCACACCAGTTTTCTCTGTCACTTACCCTTCTGGTGTTCTCCAGGATCCTGGGGTCAGGTTTCCCGTAGTTGGGCGGGTTGGCGTAAGGGTCATAGCCCAGCTTGGCGAGCATGGGTGCGATCACTGCCATGTCCTGTAAGACGTCTGGAGGGATCTTCCCGACCCATTTTGACAGAGCTCCCACATTGACGGGCTTGACGACTTGGTCTGTAGACCTCTCCACTCTGAAAACAATGCGATCAATACTTGCTTAAAGTTTTTAAAGTAATATTAAAAAATTGGTTTTGATGACTTATAACTTAAAACACTGTTATTTTTGATAAAAATCATAACTATCTGAATTATAAAGCAATTGTAAAAGAGGGTACTAAGAAGGTTTAACACTATCTACCACACTTTTTTAACCAATAATTTAAGTTGGACAGTGATTACTGGCAATCTCAGTATTCTAGAAACAGGGAAAAGGATCAGGCTAAAAATATCTGTACAAAATGTGTTGATACATTAATTACAGCTTGGCCAGGGGGGTAACAAAAATAAGCCCACTTAGAAAAACTGTCAACTTACTTGAAATGCATTAAAAAATGGGACTGATGAATGACTCGCTGGAGGGCACAGAGATGGACAGGTATGTAATAAAGCAAACAGTAAAATGTTAGTTGTAGAATCTTGCTGGTGGGCATGATTCTTCCAATTTCTTTTGTGTATTTGAAATTTTCATAATAAAACATTGGGGGGAACCACAAACCATAAATCACTAAGAATGCAAAATATTCACTTGTTCTGTCTTTCTGTTGACTTCCCAAAGATTCCTATCTTCTACAGAAGAAGTGCTGCTTATGATTTTCGATATCACAGGATTGAAACTACAGGACAATGTGTTTTGCACCTTGACCTGGGGATTACATCATCTTTGACCAAATGCCTAATGACCTTAAGGTAGGACATAAATGAAATGACACTGGGATTCACACTGGCCAATGACTATAAAAGGCAAGTGCTGAAGATTTTTCTATCCTAACACACAGAAGTCCTTGGAATCAAGCAGAGGTAGAAGCCCTTTTTCCTTCCTCGCTGCAGACAATCATCATTGGATGACGGGTCCACTTAGGACAGGCCCGGAGGCAGGTGGCTCCTCCTGGGCTCTGGCACCACCTCTCAGGCTTGCCTCCTGCCTCAGCACCATCTTCTGTCCCCTCCATATTCTCCAGGACTCCACTTGCCTACCTTCGCCCTACACACCCCTGCGCAATATCCTCCCTAGTCTCCTCTGCTGGACATTCTCAAGCCAGGCGGAGAACACCTGGTGTGCCCAGGACAGGTCCAGCTTGCAGACTGCCCAGGCTCATTAGAAATAGCACTTTGGTAAATCAGACATGCCCCACCCACGTGTGCTTCCTGCATCTCAGCAGCAAGTTGGTCCAGCATCGAAAAATGGCCCCAGGGCCGAGCCAGAGACTGCGATGGAACAAGGAGAGCAGGGTCCCTCCCTAGTTTCCTCCTGTCCCACTCACCACACCCTCCTCCTAGAGTAGGACCATCCTTTCTCCCTGCCTGCTGTCACTACCTTAGTTCATGAGACCATCATTGCTCATCTGTCACTGAAGAAGCCCTCTAATTTCCTTGCACATCAACAGTGGTGTCCCTTTCTGTTTATCCATCACCCCACAGCTACTAGGAGGGTCTATATCTTATGAATCTCACCATTACCAGAACCAAGCAGACTAACAGCCCATGAACGTTCAATAAATCTGTATCAAGTAAATGACTACAAGATTCTCAGGGAAAAAAGCATGTTACAGAAGTTTATGCAAACAGGCATAAGAGAATTCAGGTATCGCACCTCTGTAAGACCACAGATAATAACATGTAAGATGAGACAACTAAGAGCATCCAGTGCTGAACTGTATGTACACATAGGTTTTTAAAGAATGGGGGTCATGTCTACAGAGATTTAAAAATAAAAATAAAAAACTCCAGAAGGAAAAGAAAGGCTTAGAGCAAACAGAGAATAACGTTCTCTGTTCATCTACGTCAGGCACTGGGTATACATCTAATTGAATCCTTACAACTGCACTAGGAGAGAGAGGTTACAGTCCCTACTTTTCAATAGGCAAGCAAGTGATCTGCCAGGGTCACATGCTCTGGAATAACGGAGCAGACAGAGCCCAGTTTGTCTGTTCCACAGTGCCTGTCTCTCCAGTGTCTCTCACTGTCACCATCCTCATCACCTCCATGCTCACCTGTGCCTCCCTGTAAGCCCTGCCCCCACGGGACACAGCACAGAATGGACAGGCGGATGACCCTGACAACACACGCATTCCAGTGCACCGTAGATACACCAGGTGTACACAGTGCTGTGCTGGCTGTTTCAACACACTCTCCAATGCACGATGTGGAGCATTTACTGAAGTCCACGGTATAATTTCCACCATGACTGCCTTCAGCTGCTAACATGACCTTGCTCACTGTAGAACTGTGAGCAAAACGGCATCTCCAGGGCTGGGAAGAGAAATCTCAGCAGACCACTGGACACCTGCAGGGCCACAATCTGAGTCCAAACTCTGGAGACCAAAACAAACACCTTCCTATAAATCATGTGGCAGTCAAATATAAGGGAACCAAAAGCAATCTGTTTACAGCCTGTTCCACTGGAGACACAAAGGTACTCTTTGATGCAGAAATATTAACGTGTTTGCCCATGGACTGCTCACATGGTAAGCAGATGATGTGTTACACATACCTTTTGCCTTTCAAACTCCAAACAGCTTCTGAATTCTGAAATGCATCTGTGTAAGCACCAAGGTCACAGTCTGGTGTGTCACGACTGGAAGCTGGCTTTGCCTAGACAATGAAGGATAACTGAGGCTTCTGATGGAGGATAGGTCTGACTGCACCATGATGCTCACCATTCAATGCTGACAACTACAAGAGTGGACTGGAGGAGGCGGCAAGGGGGTTCAGGAAAACAGTAACACTGCTCTACATTTATATTTTGAAAGAGTCAAGAAACACTTAAGGCTTCCACCAGACCAAAAGAAACAGAAATCTAATTCCAAAGATCATTTTAAAAACTGATAAGCCTTAGCAGTCAATTAGATAAGGGCAGGTGCAGGAGAGGTCTACGGTGAGTTAATTTCTGGCCTGGAGGGCTGGTGGGTGGTGTTGACATGCATTAGAACAGGTAGTGAGGAGGAAAAGAACTGAGTTTTTTATATTGCTGCTTCCTTTTGTTTGAGTCATACAAAACAAAGAAAAAGGATGTAAACTGCTACAATCAGATAGTTAGCAGAAAGGGAAACTGGAGTTGACTAGGACACAGTATGTGCTCCGTGCCCACCACCTGCTAAAGCTCCACACCAGCTGCAGCACAGGCTCATGGTAAACGATGGGATGCCTTGTCTGAAGGAGATGGGATGTCAGAATGAAAGACTGAGGAAAGGCTTTCCTGCCTAACACCGCATCAGGAAGCCCACTGAGAGCGAAGGTGTCACTACGGATGCCCAGGGAAGGAACACGGCAAAGCCTGCTGCCTATCATCAGGAGCTTCTCTTCAAGAGCAGCAGAAATGCAGTTCACACTTCTGAGCAAAAATCCACACCCAGCAATCTGTGAACACCCACTATGTGTCAAGTGTTAAGATAATAAGTATGTAGAGATGACTCAAAAAGCTCAGAAATTAAAAAAAAAAAAAAAAAAAAAAGCAGCTCGAATCCAGCAAGAGACCAACATACACACAGGATTAACATACAGCAGTGGCACTGGACACAGGGCTGTGGGGACATGTCAGGACAGGACTTCTACTAGAGAGCAGGAGTCAGGCAAGCCTCAAACAGCTAAGGCATGGCCAGAAACCCAGGTCCTGGGCCAAACCCAGTTACACAGCTTGCTTTTATCTGGCCTGCAGGATAAGGGTGATATTTACATTTTAAATGGTTTTTAAAAATCAAAATAATGTTTCATAACACATAAAAATCTCATAGAATTCAAATTTTAATAATCATAAAATTTCATTATAACACAGCAAAATCTGCCATTTACATGTTGTCTATGATGCTCTTCTGACACAGTGGCAGAGCTGAGCAGCTAAGGTGAAGACTACTCCTTTGTCCCTCCCTGGGTCACACAGCTTGCAAACCTGAACTACTAACTCAAGCCCAGTACAAAACGTTTTGTCAACCCTGATCTACGGCTGCATGACAAGGGGATGCAGGATTTCTGTGGGGGTGTCTTCCTGGCAGAAGGCTCATATCAACATCCTCATGCGTAGGAGAACCTGGTGAGCAAGGATGGTGAAAGGAGAGCTAAGAAGCTGGTGTGCTCCTGGGGCAGGAGGGGAAACAGAGGGAACAAGGGTCCCCCTGGTGTTGCACTCACTGGGTTCAGGAAAGACATCTGGGGAGTTATGAGGACACTTAAAGGAGAAAATGGGAACAAGACAGGATGTGGTCCCAGTCCTCCACCAGGTCCTGGCTGGTGAGTCAATTTCCCATACCTAAAACCCTTGAAGGGCTGGTGGCACAGGCCTGTCAACCCAGACACTTGGGAGGCTGAGGCAGTAGGAATGCAAGGTCAAGGTCAGCCTCAGCAACTCAGCAAGACCCCGTCTCAAAGTAAAACATATACGGGGCTGGGGATGTGGCTCAGTGGTAAAGCACCCCTGGGTTCAATCTCTGATACCAAACAAAACAAAACAAAACAAAACAAAAACTCTTTAAGAGTGGCTCCTTTGTTCCATGTCAGATCTCTGGACTCACCCTCCCTATCTTCTCATAGATTCAAGGTATTTAGTTTATCTTTTTCTAAGTGTGGTGAAGAGAGTTGGGTCTGTACAATCCAGCTTTGTTATCTAAGACCACTAACGGGGACACAGTTTCAAAAAAAATTTCAAAAGCAGGATTGACAAACTAGGTCCCAAGTCTGTCCTGTTGCCAATGCTGTGTAGGTGAAGTTTTACCAGAACACAGTGATGCCTATGTGTGTCTGCGCCATCTATGGAAGCTTCTGCTCTACACAAGATCAAGGGAAATCATATTGCTGCAAAGCCAAGAGAATCTGGCTCTTCACAAACTAAGTGTGTCAACCCTGTTCAAAAGAAAACCATTATCAGAGGAAAGGGGGCCTGGTTTGAGACAGCATGATCTGCTCCTCGAGACCTGCAGACGGAGCTTACCAGATCTCCCCAGCTCCTTCAGCTCTCCAACAGGCAGGCCTAAAGTGTCCTCACTATGAACGAGGTAGGATTCCGGAACCCTCCAGCTCCCTGGAACCTCCAATCACTGTAACCAACTGACTGGCTGTGCACAGAGGCCAGGCATCTGACTCAGCATGTTCTCCCAGCACAGCATGGCCAGGCATCTGACTCGGCATGTCCCCCCAGCACAGCACAGTTGGGCACCCGACTTGGCATGTCCCTCCATGGCCGGGCATCTGACTCAGCATGTCCCCCCAGCACAGCAAGTCCCCCGCTGCAGATGTCCAGCCTCTGCAGCCTGGCAGCTGCTCGCTCCTCCCACCCGCCAAGGAATGGGGCCAGTGCCACAGTCCTGAACAGCCGAGGTGATCAGAATACTCCAACATACTCATTTGAAGCACAGTCAAACACGACAGCTGGGCCGACTGCCAAGCCACAGGTGGGAATCATGCTACACAGAAAGCACCACAGGAAACTGAGTCCTCTGCACAAAAGCATCGGCAGGGATGGACAGGAATGAGGAGTGCACAATGCAAATGGCCAGCTCATCACAGTGAAACACAGGAGGAAGACCATCAAAAATCACATTTGCAAAGCCTTCAACACTCAGACCTTGTCCTGTGAAAGAGAGTTTTAAAACATAACAGCACTTCCACTTTGTAAGAATGTGTTGCACATGCGTTGTGTGTGCACAGAAGCATGCAGACTGCTCACAGAGAGCAGTGGCTGAGTATGGCCGTTTCCTACCCTTTTTGGTTTCACATCACCCACTGACCAGGTTTTCCTTTTGTTGCCTGTGAATCTGGTGTAAGATCCAAAGTCATGATTCAGACCAGCATCGAGAAGCTTTCCCCATCTCTTTCCAGGAGTCTTAACCCATTTTGAGTTGCTTTTTGCTCATGGCATGAGACATGGGCCTAGTGTCATTCTTATGCAGGTAGGAATCCAGTTTTCTCGGCGACATTTATTCAAGAGACTGTCCTACCCCACTGCGGATCCTTGGCACCTTCACTGAAGATCCACCAACATAAACGTGCTGGTTTCCTTCTGGGTCCCCCTTCTACTCTGCTGGCAAAGTGTCTGTTTTTATGCCAGCCTATTCTGTCCTGACTACTAGAGCATTGCAGTTTATTCTGAAGTTAGCTGGTGCTCACATTGCTTTGGCTATTTAGTCTTTTGTGGCTCCACGTGAGTTTTTGGACTGCTTTTCTATTTCTGTGAAAAACATCATTGGAATGTTTGTTTGCTTGTTTGTTTTTGTAATGGGGATTAAATCCAGGGGTGCTCTGCCACTAAGCCATAGTCCCAGCCCTTTTTATCTATTGTTTCATGACAAGGACTTGCTAAATTGCCAAGTCTGTCTTGAATGTGCAACCCTCCTGCGCCAGCCGCAGCCCAGCAGGGGAGCGCTGGAGTGCACCACCACACCCAGCTTTCACTGGGATTTTGATAGGCATTATGTTGAATTTGCAGATCAGTTTTAGCCGTATGGACAATTTAGCTATTATTTTTTCCAATTAATGAACATAAGAGCTTTACATTTATTTGTGTCTTCAATTTCTTCCATCAATGCTCTATAGTTTCTAGCGCACAACTCTTTAACTCCTTTGTTAAATCTATTCCTAAATTTTGGGATTTTGCCTTAAAACCATTGTGAAAGGGACAGTTTCATTCATTTATTTTTTGGATAGGTCATTAGCACACTGAAACATGACTGGCTTTTGTATGTTGACATCGTGACCTAAAACATCACTGAATTCATTTATTAGTTTTCACAGGCGTGTAGGGTTTTCTAATTACTGTCCGCAGATGCAATTTGATTTCTTCCTTCCCAACTGGGGTGCCTTCTATCTCCTTTTCTTGCCCAATTCCTCTGGCTGGGACCATGCTAGATGGGAGTGGTGACAGCGAGTGAGCTCGTGTGCTCCTGCAGGAGGAGGAGCCTGGGCTTCTCACCCCTGAACGTGACGGTAGGTGGGCTTGAGATGCCTGGTGCTTACTGTGCCGAGTTCAGTGTTCATCCTGCAGTGTTGCTGGGTTTTCTCAAATGCCTCACTCCACCAGCTGAATGACCCACTGCTCTTGCCCTGCATCCTGCTTCTGGGGTGTACCAGGCTGACTGTATGTGAACCCATCCACATACCCCAGGGATAAATCCCACTTGATCATGATGTAGAATCTTCCTAATGTGCTGTTAAAAATTCAGTTTGCTGGGCTGATATTGTAACTCAGTGGTAGAGCACTCGACTGGCACTGGGTTCAATTCTCAGCATCATATAAAAATAAAATAAATTAAATAAAGGTACTATGTTCCATCTACAACTGAATTCTTTTTAAGAATTTTTTTTAAGTTTTTTTTTTTTTTTAGTTGTAGATGGACACAATACCTTTATTTTATTCATTTATTTTTATGTGGTGCTGAGGATCAAACCCAGTGCTTCACACGTGCTAGGTAAGCGCTCAACCACTGAGCCACAACCCCAGCCCCTCTACAACTGAATTCTTCAAAAATAAAATATATGCTAAAGAAAGGAACAGAGTCAGGCAGAGTGCTGCACACTTGTAATCCCAGCTACTTGAGAGGCTGAAGTAGAGGTTTGCAAGTTTGAGGCGACCCTGGGTGGTGGAGCACCTGCCCAACATGAGCAACGCCCTAGGTTCAATCACCAGCACGGGGTGGTGGGAGGGAACTTAGAAACTTGGGGATTCAAAGATATTGAAAAGACATGTCAAAGTATTTTTAATGGGTGAGACTAAACTATAGCATCGAGAGATGCACAATTGGGTGATGAAACTATAAAGAAACATAGGAAGTGTTTCTAAAAGCACCAGGACAGAGAAAAGGGGATTTAGTTTGGGACGGGGTACATGGAAAGGAGTCCAGATTAACCAGCACAGTTCTGTGTCCTGACATGGGTGGCAGTTACAGGGGCACCTGCCTTACCAAGTAGTCCTCACAACCACCAGGACCGGCGAGGCTGAAGGAGCCATCCTCCAGTGCCTCCCTCACCGTCTCAGCTGGGGCTGTCTGCAGTTTCCCAGGGAGGCCAGAGCCCCACCCCGTCATCTTCACAGTGGTCTCCTGCTGTCTGGAGCCCTCTGGGCAACCTCACCTTCTCAAGGAGACCACAGTCCCCTCTCGGACATGCTGCTCAGACTGCACCTTCTCAAGGAAGCTGGAGTAGATGACAACAACCTGAGTCCCACAATGCCTGGGTATGGATTCTCTTATCTCCTCTGTCTCTTCTGGTTTTTTTCATTAACTCTTCCAATGTAGTAATTATGTTTGTCACATTATTTTTGTTTTATTGTCTCCTCCCATGAGGGCAGGGATTTCTGTCTGTTCTTCTCTCCTGCCATCCAAAGTCCTTTACTCAAGGTCTCGCAGGCAAGCCTGTTCCCACCCTCCTGGAGGCTTTCTAGAAACTATTTTCTTAAAAATAGTTTTAGTTGTAGATGGACACAGTATCTTTATTTTATTTAGTTTTACTTATTTACTTTTGGTACTGGGGATTGAACCAGAGGCACTTAACCATTAGGCAACATCCTCAGCCCTTTGTTGTATTTTATTTAGAGAAAGGGCCTCGTTAAGTTGCTGAGGCTGGCTTTGAACCCTGCATCCTCTTGCCTCAGTCTCCCGAGTTGCTAGGATTACAGGCATGTGCCACCACACCCGGTTATTTATTTATTTTTATGTGGTGCTGAGGATGGAACCCAGTGCCTCCTGTGTGCTGGGCAGATGCTCAGCCACTGGGCCACTGCCCAGCCATCTCTTATCTCATTGTACTGACTACCATCTGACAAACCAGACATCTCACTTGTCTTCTCTTTTAATGGGAAGACTCTCAAATGCTAATGTAAATTCTAAGAATGGGTTTTTCTGTTTAGTTAACTGCTATAACCCAGCATGGAGAACACTTCCTAGCATGTGATGGAGTGCTCAATGAAAAAATGCAGAGTGAACAAATAGTCTGTATCATATTTAAGTTTCTATTTCTTCTGAAGAACTTTTAGTAGGAATGACACCTGAATTTTAACCAAGAGTCTTTCTAGCACTGAATTATATGATCATGCAGTTTTCTTTCCTTTCTCTTTTTTTCTGAGATGGGATCCAGGCTGGCCTGGAACACACAATCCTGCCTCAGCTCCCAAGAAGCTGGGATTACAAGCATGAGTCACATGCCTGGAATGACTGTTTGGTTTTCTCTTTTCAGTTTTTTGGTAGGTTTTTCTAATAGTAAAACATTCTTTCTTTGCTAAAATAAAAATTATTTGATCATAATCGCTTATGATCTTTGATACACTGCTGAATCTTGTTTACTCGTATTTTACTGATGATTTTAGCATCTGAAATTGTGTAAGAAAATTGATCTGAAGTTTTCTTTACCGTAATTTCTATTGGGTTCTATCATTAAATCATGGTTTCATAAACAACTGAGGGTTTTCCATCTTTTTCTATGACCCAAAATAGTTTAAGCAACCCTGGGATAATTTATTAAAGGTTAGAAATAATTCATTTGTGAATAATCTATTACTTTTAAATGTTTATCTCTTCACCTTGTAATCTCTTTGATGCTAATCAACCCAAAACTCCACCTATTTTGCAGAATTATTGTCTCTAGACAAATTTATTACAAATGTACTTTCATGTAGTATTCTCACTTAATTCTTTAAAATTTCTTTCATCTGTAATTCTTATCTTTTATATGTTCGGTCTATCTTTTTAAAATATTTTTTAGTTGTAGATGAACGAAATACCTTTATTTTATTTATTTATTTTTATAAGGTGCTGAGGATCAAACCCAGCACCTCACACGTGCTAGGCATGTGCTCTATCACTGAGCCACAACCCTAGCCCTCGGTCTCTTTATCAATATTGCAAAGGGTTTACCTTTTTGCTATTATCGAATCAATTCTGGATTTTAGTTATCCTTTCTATTTTTCTCATTTTATTGATAACAGCTTTTAAACACTGACTTTAAGGACCCAACACCTCAAATCCTTTGTCTGAGCTATCCTTACACTGTCCTAAATTCTCCTCTGACTTGTGTCTACTTCTTCTTTTGTTCGCCACCACTGACCAAGTCAGATACTGTCCTGCTCCATGGCCAAAGCGATTTTATGACTGAAGCCCGGAGGCCAGTCTCCTTACAAGATGCAGCGGGGCTCCAGCAGGCAGGTCTGGGGAAGGCCTGCCAGTGCTGACCAGAAGCACAGTTCCCCACGTTCACCACTGGCCAGCAATGGGCGCCAGCTGTGGGACACCTGCCACAGCGTGAGTCCCATAAAGACACAGCTTCTGTTCTGTTCACTGTTATACTTCAAGCGCCTAGAATGGCAGTAGGTATGAATGAGAGTCAACACATGCCCACTGAATACTGAAGTGTCCAGGTGGAATCAGCGATTCTGGGTTTAGACTGATGAAGGCAAGATCGGGGGCCTCTCTTCCTTTGCTTGACCTTTCTCCCCAGCTTCCAGCTCGCTTCTCAAGACTATTCTTCCATGTTGGAGGACAGGCAGCTGTGGTGAGATTTGTCTCTGGAGATTTTATTTTCCCTGTGTAGCAGTATCTTAGTGGGTGGCCAGCCCTTCATTTCTCACAAAGAACAAATCTGACTTCCTTTTTATGGCCTAGTAGTTGTAAAATACTGGTATTTCATTTCTCAAACATTCCTTCACTGACACATTCTGCTTTGGTCTGACAAAATGAAATAACCGACTCATTCTGTTAAACACTGTTAATAATTTCCTAAGCCCATTCTGGGTTTCAGGAGTAAGATATGTGACCAAATATTTAAACTATGGCTAGAACCCAATAGGTGATCAAGGAACTCATCACTGGACTTAGGATTGAGTATCTATCTCAAAACTGAATTACTTAACATGTTTATAACTTTCTTTGTTTTGGTGGTGCCAGGGATTGAACCCAGGGCCTTGTGCATCCAAGGCAAATCCCCAGACCCATGTTTATAACTTAATGAAGATTTAGAAATAATGAAAATATAATTGAGTCTCCTTTAACCATCACTGAATTTTACTACATATCCCTGATTTGAACAACACTGACGGAGCAATCGAGATTTTTTTTTTAAAGATTTTAAAGGATCTTTCACAATATGGAGAACACACATGATAAAGAAAAGTCACACTGTTTAAAGTGTGTAACTGGAATTTTTAGGTGTACACCCATGTAACCACCACTCAAATGCAGAGACTACTGGTCCAGCTCTAGTAGTCTCCTTTGTATAACCTGCCCATCGGAACTATCGAGAGATAACTATCCAGAGATAACTATCATGAAGAATGCTTTACCTGTTCTTGACCTTCATATGAATGGAAACCTCAGTACACGCTTATCTGTGACTGGCTTTTTATACTCAGCCTATCTGTGAGATTCAGCCATGCTGCATGAATCAGTCACCTGCTTCTTTTTACTGCTGAGTAATATCTCACTGTGTGAATATCTTTAATACATTTTTAGGGGGTTCTAGACCTGAACTGAGGATGCTTCACCACTGAGCCACACTCCTAGACCTTTTTATTTTTATTCTTAGACAGGGCCTCACTAAGTTGCTAAGGCTGAACGTGAACTTGCAACCCTCCTGTCTCAGCTGGGCTAGCTGCTAGGATCACAAGTGTGATAAGTCACATTTTATCCATGCATCCCCACGGTTAGGCACTGGCATCCACACAAGCTTCTGGCTGATACATCGAGTGGTGTCGCCAGGATGAATGTGCTCCAGCAATCTTTTGGTGGGATTTTTAAAATGGGCACCAGCTTTATGCTGGGCAAAAGTGGAAAGTGGGCCTGCTGCGCCACCAGCGGCAAGTCTGCTGGAGGCTGGAGGAATCACCTAGCCAGTGCCTCCCTGCACACCCCAGTACCCAGGGCTCCAGCTGACAGACAGCCATGCCGACACCGGGTTTCCGTTGCTTCAACACTGACCCTTCTGGCCCAAATGAGGGCATCTCACAGTGGACTTAACCTGCATTCCATGTTAACTAATAATATTAAGCCTACTTTTTGAAAAGAAGTATAATGGTGAGATCTTGCCTCACTAACTTATTAAAAAACTGTATGTTGCATGAGGAGGGAGCAGGTGCTGCTGGAGGCCTCTCAGAGTCAGAGTCAGGTCAGCCCTGTTCTCTGTCCTCGAGTCTGGAGCTGAGTCAGCTCCTAGTGTGCCTGCATTTCAGCCACAAGGACTCCCCTTAGCGTTTGTTAAAGGCAGCTCTCGTAAGGTCTCAGTTTGGTTTCTCCTTCCTTTCTGAAAGGGAGTTGGCCAGATCCAGAGGGTCCAGCTGAGTTTCCCCCTCAGCAGCGATGAGCGTTGTCTGCTGCCCTCTGAACCCAGGGTTTCTGGTGGGAGGTCAGCTGGTAGTTTTTCAGAAGACCCTTCATGGGAGGCTGCTTTTCTCTTGCTGCTTTGAAGGTTCTCTTCCAACAGCTGCATCAAGATGTGCCTGGGAGTATCACTTTGGTTTTATTTCACCAGTTCACTGAGCTTCTTGGATGTGCAGATAAACATTAGATCAAATGTGGGGTTTCCACAATAGTTTTTCCAGCATCTCCCTGCTCCAGGTCTCTCCTCACTGAGCACCCATAACGTGGATGCTCAGGCACTGGATGGTGGCCCACAGGTCTCTTGGGCTGTTTGTTTTTCCTCAATTATTTTCTTCTGCTGCTCGGACTGGATAAAGCTAATTGACATGTCTTCAAATTAACCTGTTCTTCCTTCCTCCTCCTCAGATCGCCTGTGGAATGAATTTTCCATCTTGTTCAACTGTCTATGACTCCAGAACCTCTATCCTGTTCAGTTTTATAACCACTGTCCCTTTGATGCTGTCTATGTGGCAAGACATGGTTCTCATACTTTCTCTTATTTCTTCAGGCATAGTTAGCTCTCTGAAGAACTGATTAAAACAGCAGATTTAAAATCCTTCTCTAGCCTGAAGTCCAGTCTCTGGACTTCTTCAGGGACAATCTTTACTGGTGACTGTTCATTTTCTCTTGTTTCATCTCATACCTCATAATTTTTTTGTTGAAAGCTGGGCATATTAAATATCATTTAGAATCTGGGAATCAGATTCTCTCCCCTCCCCAGTCTGTTGCTGCTTACTGAAGCAATCCATTTGTTTAGAATCAATCCTGATTCTGCTATGTGTGGGGAATTAAGTCTCTGTTCTGTTAGATCAGGGGCCAGCTAATTGCTGGACAGATTTCCTCAAATGTCTAAACTTTTGAAAGCTCTGTCTTTCCAGAAGGGCTTTGGGGGTCTGGGGTGCACTTCCAGGGCTCAGTGGCAGGTCTAGCAGCCCTGTGCCCTGCCTCTGTGGAGCCTGGAGACCTGCCTGAAGCAGTCCTCGAGCACACGTGCTGTGCTGCCAGCAGGGCGTGCCCACTCTGGCTACAGTGGCCATCACCAGCACCACTCCCAGCCAGGGCCCCTAGGCTTCTCAGTAGCCTGCTCTGGCCACAGCTGTTACCTATGACTAGGCAGCAAGGACAGAATCACTTATCTAGGAAGGCTTGAGCCACAGCCTTCCACTCTCAGCATGTCAGCCTGTCAAGAGCAATAAGGAGATGGCTTTTGAACCAGTCTTTGAGGGAGTTGTCAATACAGCAAAATAAGAATTACAATTCTTATCAGCTTACTATGGTGATGCAGCCACATCAATGTTCAGAGCTGCTCAATTCACAATAGCTAGATTGTGGAGCCAACCTAGATGCCCTTAACTGATGAATGGATAAAGAAACTGTGGTATATATACACAATGGAATATTACTCAACCATAAAGAAGCATAAAATTATGGCATTTGCAGGCAAACAGATGAAGTTGGAGAATATCATGCTAAGTGAGATAAGCCAATCCCCAAAAACCAAAGGACAAATGATCTCTCTGATAAGTGGATGATGATACAAAATGGGGGGTGGGAGGGAGGCAAGAATGGAGGAAGGATGAACTGTATAGAGGAAAAAGAGGGGTGGAAGGGGTAGGGGGAGGGAAAAATAATAGAATGAGACAAACATCATTACCCTATGTACATGTATGATTACACAAATGGTATGCCTCTACTTCATGTACAACCAGAGAAACAAGTTGTACCCCGTTTGTTTACAATGAATCAAAATAAATAAATTATATATATAAAAAAAAGAATTATAATTCTTTGGAAACCAGGTCTGTCTGCTCCCTGCAGACTGAGTCGGGAGCATAGGCTACTGGTTTGGCCCCAGTGGATGGGTAAGCCACAGCACCTCAGAGCTCACTGCTCTCATCAAGATTCAGCCATTTACTTGGTACGTTGTTGGAAGACTTCTACAATTCTGAAAAAGTGGATTCTGACAGTTTTTGCCAGTTTTTTCCTGCATCGTTTTTACTGATGTCATTCCCAAATTGCAAAACTTTTTAAATCACTTGAAAATCCCTCTCCCCTAGCTCCCCTATAAGTCAATTTATCAAACTTTTATTGAGAATTAATGCTGTGAGGCTAAAGAAATACTATAACGGGGCTGAGTTGTGGCTCAGTGGTAGAGCGCTTGCCTAGCACGTGTGAGGCACTGAGTTTGATTCTTAGCACCATGTATAAATAAATAAATAAAATAATGGTCCATTGACAACTACAAAAATATTAAAAAAAAAAAAAAAAGAAAAAGAAATACTATGACAAAATGTTTTCCCCCAAGGACTGTGATGAATCCAAAAGCACTGGATTCCAAATTAAATTGTTAATAATCGTGACACTGTGTGGGTCCAGAAGCTGCACTTTAAAAAATTATATTACTCTTTTTTATTTTTAGTTGCCAATGGACCTTTTATTTTTATTTATCTATATGTGGTGCTGAGAATCGAACCTAGTGCCTCACACATGCTAGGCAAGCACTCTAACACTGGGCTACAACTCCAGCCCTGAAGCTGCATTTTTTAGAGGAAATAAGAAAATAGTTTATTCTAAGCCAAATATTAGTGACCATTCCAACTGCCCCGAAAGAAATGTTCCATTGTGGAAGAGTTTACAAAAACTTTTGTAGTCACAGAACAAAAGACAGTCACAAATCATCATATTTACCCATTACACTGGTGGGCACGTAGGGTAGGCAGGGTACAGCTAAATGGGGAACTCTCCACAGGTTTCAGATGTCACTCTTTGCATTAGGGTGGGTGGAGGCTAAAGAGCTGCTAAACTAAGCAAGACATTCTGAGAAGTTCACCCATTAATCATGGGAAAGTTAGCACAGTCTCCAGGCCAGCGGACCCCACGAGGAGGGAACACACAGCCCGTGATGTCAGCAGGGGACTGCCTCCAGGACCCCACAGATGCAAACTGTGTGGATGATCAACACCTTACATAAAATGGGCAGCACTTGTGTACAACTTACTCACATCCTCCTTATACTTTAAAATCATCTCTAGATTACTTATAAGACCTAAAACAGGTCAATTATATGTAAATAGTTGTTATATTGCATTGTTTAGAGAATAATGACAAGGGGAAAAGTATGTACATATTCAGTACAATTTTTTTCCAAATACCATTTTTTCCCCCAAATAATTTTGACCCACAGTTGGTTGAGTCCACAGAGGCAGAACCCCAGGATGGGGAGAGACAACTGTACTTACCTAGGAATACAGGTGATTAAAAATCAATTACAGCCAGGCCTGGTGTTGTAGCAACTTACAAAGGTCCTAAGCAACTCAGCAAGACCTTGTCTCTAGTAAAATACAAAAAAAGGCTGGGCATGTGGCTCAGTGGTGAAGTGCCCCGGGTTCAATCCCCAGCACCGCAAAAAAAAAAACAAAAAAACCAATTACAGCTTATTATCTGGAAAGAACAATAAAGTGCAATGACTATAACTTTCTTTGAATCAATAAAATAATCTAGAGTTACTGTGATGATGATAGCTAATAATTTATAAATAATCAATAACTGAAAGCTGGGTACTGGCAGGGCAGATGTTCCTTGGAGGTAATCTGCATGAAGATCAGTATTTACTAGAGAAGTCACATATCGGGAAAAGTGAAGCAGACACTGCTCAAAGGAAGAAGCAGGGCTCGCAAGGATAGTACACTGCTTTTTCTTTTTTACAGGGATATACCTTACTTAATAAATGAAAAAAGACCAAAAAATAAAATAAAACTTTACCCAAATTTTCTTAGTGAGGAGACAACACCTGAATTTAGCAGCAATTTCCATTATCCTCTCCTCGTTCTCCGTACACAAGCCATGCAGTCAGGTCACCACACCAAGCTGGTGCACCCCAGCATCAGTTCATGAGAAAGGCAGCAGAGAGTAAGACTCAGCAAAAGGCTACAACCACTGCCTGCAATGCCTGCACCTGAGGAACTTGCATGGCTGAGGCTCTAACTGTGGAGACTCTGGCCTCCCGTGAAAAGCGAGAGGACACGGATCTACCACATGAGCACAGAGGCGCTGTGTGTGGCAAAGTGCCTGGAAGACAGCAGGAGTCCAGTCGGATCTGGGCATGGACCTGCATTATGGCTTTGCATCTAAGTGTGAGCACACCACTTTAGCTTTCCCAGGACCTTGCCTTCTCATCCGTAAAAGGTAACGGTGCCTGCACTGTTGCTATCATTGAAATTCTAAAATGCTTGGTATTCACTAAGCGCTCACTGATATGGCAGATGCATTCCCTGGTGTTGACCTAGATCCACAAAAAAGTCAACTACTGATGCTTACAAACACCCCTAGAACTAAGAAGTCACAAGCCAATGAAACTGAACCATGGACTCTGAGGCCTGAGGTCAGTGAGAAAGGCCTTTCATTTCCTGTTAATTGGTTTGCATTCATCATACAAACACAGAGGACCCTGAAACTATAAATGAACAGAGATCATATAAACAGAAGAAAGTGTGTAATAAACTGGTAGAGAACTGACGAAAAGAAAACTCATTGTTGAAGCTATACCTGTTCCAGAAGAGGCCTGAAGTTTACATATATAAAACTACGCACACACACACACACATGCACATGCTTCATCAACTGGACAAGGGTGAAAGGTCAGAATGTGACCCAGACTCACTTTGACAGTGACACTCCCCCAGCTTTCCCAATCATCTCCTCGTGGTGCAGCACTGAGTGGTTCCACGGGATGTGGAGGAACTTCAGCAGGGTCCTCATCCACCGCTCCGGATGGAGGACGAGCTGCTCATAGTGGACCAGCATGCACTTCTTGTGACCAACCTCCATGCACTGGTTGTACATCGTCTCTATGGCTCGATTCCACTTGGCCAAGCAGTCCCTGTAGCTGTTCAGGTCAAACCCAGCTATAGTCACTTTCCGAGAAATCATTGAATGAACTGATGCCCGGCCATCTCGAACCATCAGGAGAAATTTGGCATTAGGGAACAACCTGGCAAGGTAAGTTAAGGATTTCAGGGCAAAGGGATCTTTGTTACACAAGTACGGGGCTGGCTCCCCATGCTTAACGATGATCTCCAGTAAGAAGGCTTGCATGGCGGAATCCAGCACTTCATCAGTGACTCCAGCCTCATCCAGGCGGATCTTCTCTTTACTGGACCGCGACCACATCTGCTTCAGGGCCAGGATCCGAGGAATGACCCTGGTTTCCTCTCCACAGCGAATGTCAGGGTGCGCATCTAACATGGCCCTCATGAGGGTGGTTCCACTCCGAGGCACACCTCCAATAAATATCAAAGGCATATCTTTGTGATAGGCAAAGGTCTTGTTGACTTTAGGGTCCAGGCTGGTTCGCACAGTGGCCTTTGTGCTCTCCAATTTGACTGGCTGGCTACGTTCCTCGATTCGGTGATGGCATTCCATGGCATGCTGGCCCAAGTAAAATACTGTCACAGAACTGATCACCAGACATGCCAGTAGTAAATTCTGCTTCAATTTTCCAACCATCTTGATATGGTTATCTTGTTATTAAACAAATGCTTTGCTCAAAATGATTTTCAAAAAATGTTCAGGCCATGGAGATTCTACTTCAGAAAGATGATTAATATCTAGTAAGAAAAGGAAAAAGTTTATTCATCATCTCATTATAACTGTTTACGAACAGTCACCAGTTACCAACCACTGCGTTCTAGGTAGAAAGAAGGCGAAGCAGCCCCACATTCTCAGAACACAGTAAATACAAATGTGAGCAAGAAGTCCGTCCTGCGCTTCACTCAGTGGTCCAGCACTTGCCCAGCATGTACAAGTCTCACCGCACATTCCATGTGGGCAAGGGAAAAGGTTTCTGAAGAAGAGATGGGCTGGCTGTGAAATAAAAGCTGTGGAATTTATTTATCAGAAATAATGACAGAAGACAGAATCATTTTGAAGGAAGGGGCATGACCGACTGAGCTGTCCATAAGGGTCTGGCTCTGACAAAGGAAGGAGCCCGCTCTTGGTTTATTTATAGCAGTACAGATCAGAAGGGGACCAGAAGGAGCTTCTTGGAGAAAAACAGGATAGGGGGCAGAGTTAAGCAAGCCATTTGGCTCTAGCAGGACATTCCTACATGGAGGGCGTGCATTTGAATTTCAGCAGTGAACCAAGGCAGGATAACCACATGACTCAGGTAGTTCCTGAGGTCAGAGCCTCCTATCTAAGAGCTCTGGACCTCGTACAAGCATGGGTGGTTCCCTGCACACAAGGACCTTATTCGATCCTCAAAACAGCACGCATGAGCAAATGAAGAATCAGAAACAGCTTTTTAAAATGTAATAGATCTGACACACCAGCAGTAAATTCTGCTTCAGAACGCCTACATACCAGGCATAGGACAGGCAAACAAACAAAAGTTTCCACCCAGGAGTCAAGCAAGTATCTAAGACACCCAAGCCTGTTTGGTACCCAACCCAAGGTTTGGTCTATCCCCAAATGGTCACTATCTCCACATTCTAATATGACGAGAAATTACTATAAAATAAATATGAAGTGTAACCTCCAAATCCTCTGCAGAGATTCCGTGTATTGACCCCACTGTTCATTTAGGCACCACAGGCCAGAAATCTACGTTTGACGAGGACAGACTGTGGAAGGGAGAGCAGCGTAGGACCTCTGCTCTCAGAAGACAAGGCCTTCAAACAGATATACAAACGGTGACAACAAAACATGATCAGTGCCTCAAAGAAAGGCACAGAGGGACAAGGCAGTAATAGGAAAGGGGCACACAGGCCAGCTGAAGAGGCTGTGCAGACTCGGGAACTGCGGGCTCTGCCCGAGGGCTGGGCAGCACACAACAGGTTCAGGAGAGCCAGTGCTCAGGTGCTTCCACACACGTCTGTGACTGAGCCCTCGGGAGAAGGGGTGAGGTCTGGACTCAGGCACTCCAAGCTGGAGACACCTGTGATCAGAACTGGGCACGTAAGTAAACAGCTAGAACTGCTGGTCCAGGGGAACAGGGGTCCACACTGGGAAGCAGACAGCAACCAGACCACATTCACACTAAGACCGGGACCCTGCATCTTCAGAAGACAGAGTGACGTTAGTTCCACGTGTTAACATGGCCAGGCTATGGTGAGCATCTGTCTGGTCAAACACCAATGCAAATGCTGCCGGAAGAATTTTCAGATGTTCAGATGTTTAATCTGATGATTAAATCAACAATTCTGAGTCAAGTAGATTGCCCTCCATAACACAGGAGGGCCTTACTCAAGCGTTGAAGGTTTTCAGAGATGAATTTTTACCAAAAAAAGTAAAAAATCTCAAGACAACACAGAAACACTGCTGGAGCTTCCAGTCTGCTAAACCTGCCTGACTGTACCATGGGTTTCAGACCTGCCAGCCCCACAACAGCACCAGCCGATTCCTTAAAACCAATCTCTTCCATTCGTGTGTGCATCCCCACACAGATTCTTGGTTCTGCTTTTCTGGAGAACCCTGCCAATCACAGTAAGTGTAACTGGGGAAATGACTACACTAGAAAAAGAATACATTCTGAGAGGCAGGACTTGCATCAATTCTACACAAAACCAACTGTAAAACTGGATGAAACTGAGGAAAAAACAAAAAACCTGCACAAAAACCAAAACATTCGGTGCTCTGGAAATCAATCAAAGGGATACAACAACCTAAGAAAAACTTACATTGAAACTCTAAACGCTGGGTAAAACTCCTTGTTGCTCAGCAGGCACAGAGGCTCTGCAGAGCAGGGCAGGCAGGGCAAACCATCAAGAGCAGCTGCTTTGCTGCTGGGGTGGAAGTGTGTTGCACTTGGAGTGGTGAACAACACACATGCCCAGGTGCACCACCAACGTAAGTGGTGGACCAAGTGGTAGGTGAGCAAGAGGGTGAAACCTGTGCAAGCAGAAGCTGCAGTCACAGGCTGCAGAGGGGGCAAAACTGTGGTCGACATGAGCCTGCACATGGGCCACAGGGAGACGGGAAAGGGCGACGCAGAAACTATAAGCCACTCCCACACCCACACACAGCTGCTGCGAGGGACCAAATCTGACGCTGAGCATCAAGTGCGAGTTGGTTCAAGCACTAGCTGAGCACCGATCACAAAGCCACACAGAAGGCAGGTGACCCCAGAAAGTCATGCTTGGAAATAAAAGCAATCACACAAGTGTGTGTAGGTGTGTGTGCCTATTACACACCTTACTTAAAAGCTATTCACAAATAAACAACTACAAAAGTGTATCTGTGTGTATGTGAGCAGTAATTTCAGCATATATTAGTACAAAATGTCCACAAAAAGCACATTTACAGAAGAGTACGGAAGCAAGGACTTAACTGCAGACCGGCAGGAAGGGACTCTGCAAAAACCCCTGGGATATTCTGAAAGCTGATGTTATCACAGTTGCACGGCTCTATAAACCTAAAAGCCATGATCTGTACTCTCACAATGGATGAGTTTTGTGGTATATAAACCACGTCTCCATACAGCTGTCTTTTAATAAAGAACACGGTAACAGAAAAACATTTTAATACTCTCAGCAGGACACACCAACCAAGATCTGGTTTTTGTTTTATGCATGTTTTCAATCCATCTGATAGATGTTTATGCACATATTATTGTGCCAAGCAAAAAACTTCAACAAAGAACCACAAATAGGTTGAGATTAAAAGACGGACTTATTTAAGAAAGGACTGCAAAGGAGGAAGCATTAATTAAGATAAGCATGGAAATACCTATACAAAACACTATATCCATTATATGGATGATACAATCAAGGTGCTTTCTCAGTGTTCAATTTAAAAAGGAGTGCATGGGAAGAAAAAACAATAGCTAGAAAAGAGAGTAACATGCAAAACAAAGAATTAAAATTAAAACTCAACAATGACATTTTGGTTGAAGAAACTAAAATTATAATACAAGTTCAAAAATGAAACTTTCCTGAACTACAAAAAGACAGCAACCTCTAGAGTACAGGGCCTCCATTTCCAGTACAACAGATGACCAGAGACCCCACCTGGACCTGTCCCACCAATTCTAAATATATAGGAAATGATGCAGCTTCCAAATAGACACAGAACAAGGACCAAGCTGTTCCTACACTTCTGATTTACACACACACACACACACACACACACACACAGAGTCACACAAGTCTATTTTTCCTTTTTCTTTTTTTTTGCGGTGCTGGGGATCGAACCCAGGGCCTTGTGCTTGCAAGGTGAGCACTCTACCAACTGAGCTATATCCCCAACCCACGAAGTCTATTTTTCAAACGTGATAAATCAACAATAGAAAAGTCTTCTTAACGTGGCCCTGAGGCTGAGACTCATAGGCTCAACAGGCGTGGGAAAATGAAGGAGAGCACTGTAGGCAACACAGAGGATGAGCAGACGTGTGCCTAGTGGAAGGAGCCAAAAGCTCTTGAGAAGCAAGAGTAGCTCACCTGGTGGCCAGGCACCAAGCAAGAGGGAGCGTGGATGAGAGAGGCAGCTGGGCGGGCACCAGACCACATACCATCTGGATCAAGTCAGCAATGTGAAGTTTTATGATGTGGTAAAGCATGACTGATTTAAAGATTTTAAACAGGGAGTTACTTGATCTAATCTAGGTTTATAAAATCTCACTCAAGCAAAACCATTTTGAATGAAGAGGGAGGACTTGCACCTTCCAATTTCAAAACTACAAAGCTATGGTAGTGAAGGTGTCGACCTAAAACCATCAGTAGAAAGGTGGACTCTCCAAAGCATTAAGGGAATCAGGGATACACCCACTAGGTCAGATCGAGGGCCCATCCAAGAGGGCTGGGACCAAGGGGAGGCTTTGGAAGACGGGGGGAGAGATCCATTCATCATTCAAAGGTCATCAGTTTGTTCCAAGAAGTGGAAACTGCTCATTGGTGGGGACAGTCACTGTTAGGCAAGTGCCCCATCAAGTGCTCATCTGGAATATGCAGTTTTCAGGACTGCTTGCATAGTTCCTATCACAGGCACAGTGCAGGAGGTTTCCAGCTCCGTTTCCTAGAGTTTGACACCAGTGACTCCATTTTGATACAAAGAGCTCTCACAAAGACAAGGTGGCACTATCATTTAAAGTAGGCATATAATGAATGGAACAGAATTGTGAGACAAAAAAACCTTCCATTTATGGTAAGCTGATTTTTGACAAGGGTGCCAAAACAATTCAGAGAGCGAGAACACCCTTTTCAACACCCTTTTCAACACTCTTTTCAACGAATGGTGTGCAGACAATTGGATAGCCACAACAAAAGAATGACAGTGGAAACCTACCTCAAACACTCACAAAAATCAACTGAAAATGAACCACAGCCCTAAAGGTAAGAACTGAAACTATAACACTCTTAGAAGATCTTTGTGCAGGTGCAGATCTTTGTGGCCTGGGGTTAGGCAGCAGTCTCTTAGATATAGCACCAAAAGTACAAGTGACAAAGAAAAAAGAGACAACCTGGACTTCATTAAAATCAAAGACTTTTGTGCATCAAAAGATACCACCAACAGGGCTGGGCTGTGGCTCAGGGGTAGAGCACTTGCCAGCATGTGAGAGGCACTGGGTTCAATTCTCAGCACCGCATACAAATAAAGAAAATGAAGGTCCATGAACAACAAAAAAATATTAAAAAAAAAAAGACACCACCAAAAGAATGAAAGCCAAAAAACAGGAGAAAATAGTTGTGAATCATGTATCTGATAAGGGACTTGTATCCAGAAGTACTATAGCTCAACATAAAAATACAACGAAATTAAACCTGAGCAAAAGGGGCTGAGGTTGTGGTTCAGTGGTAGAGCGCTTGCTTGCCTAGCATGTGTGAGGCACTGGGTACAATCCTTAGCACCACATAAAAATAAATGAATAAAATAAAGGTCTATCAACATCTAAAAAATATCGGGCTGGGGATATAGCTCAGTTGGTAGAGTGCTTGCCTCTCATGCACAAGACCCTGGGTTCGAATCCCCAGCACTGCAAATAAATAAATAAATAAATAAATAAAATAAAATAAAATGAAATAACCTGAGCAAAGGATCTGAGTACACATTTCTCCAAAGAAGATATGCAGATAGTCAGACGTAAGCACATGCAAAGATGCTCAGCGTCATTGCGTCTTTGGGAAAATGCAAACCCAAACCACAACAAGATGCCATTTGATAATCACTAGATTACCATAAAAACAGATAATAAAAAATACTGGGGAAGATGTGAAGAACTCGGAACCTGCATACACCGCAAAAGGGATGCACACTGCACAGCCCACTGTCACGTACGTCTATGATCACCAGCTTAAAAATCAGCTCAAAAGATGGCACAGCTACTTAGAAAACAGTCTGGCAGCTCTTCAAAAGGTTAAACATAGTTATCATGGACTCAAGCAGTTCCAACCAAGAGAACTAAAACATGTCCACACAAAAACTAGTGTATGCCTATCCTTATTTGGAGCCCAAAATCAAAACAGTCAAAACGTTCATCAACTGGTAAATGGATAAAGAAAATGTGGTATATTCTCACAATACAGGATGAGTCTACCATCAAAAAGAAAAAATGCATGGGAGTGACAATCCAGGAACTGTGGATGAAAAACAAAATGTACTAATACTATGTCAGAAAAACACCACAAAAGACTAAAACTGGGAAAAATTTTAATGCATTTCCTTGTTCACAGATATCACCTGGAAATCACTTTAATGGTTGCCTAATGCTTCACTGGAAAGATAGACCAACACTCACCTGCCCACTCCTCTACTATCATTTACCTGCTCTAAAATTTTCATGAGTCGACTCACTTGGTCCACAGACCACCAAAGCTCACCAGGGCTCGGGGCAGCTTGGACTTGAGCTATGCCCCAGGTAACAGAGGGCCTCTGAAGTGACCATGCCCTCTGGCTTGCAGGTGGCTCAGAGTTCACCTCGCAGCCCCACTCCCCGCTGCGTGGACAAGACTCCCTCTACCAGCCCAGCAGGGAAATGCAGCACCATCCTGTCTGGTGAGAACTGAGAACCAGGCCTGGCTCAGCTGCCACCACCACTGCCCCAGACCTGGCAGACTCATCATTAGAGGATCTAGAAACACAGTCTAAGCACCTCGCCTGGGGACATGTTTGCCTCCTTCTCACCACTTACCCATTGTTCTTCCATACTTTTATCTAATTTTATTTACTTTTTTAATTCTTTAATTGGAATTCTTTCTCCTTTCATCACCAGCACCTTTTGTTTTTATCCTTTTTTCCCTTCCCCCTTTTCAGGATTATTAGTTTTACTCTTATTTTTAACTTTTTAGTTTATTTTGTGTTCTTTTTGCCCCCTTTTCTTCTACTGTTATTGGTGCTGTAGATGTTGCTTGTACTTGTTTTTTACTGTTAATTCTGTGTCTGGTTTGCAGTTATGTTGCTGCTATTACTGTTGCTCATCTCTTCTCTGAGCAGCACTGGGGATCCAGCCTGGTGACATCAGCATGTTGGGCAAAGGCTGTTCCACTGAGGTACAGGAGAGAACCTAAACTTCACCCCAACCATGACATAACTACTCGCTCAGACTGCACGCGGCACCAACCTGTCTGGTAAGAGGCGTAATCAAATATTCAGACTTTGGTGGATACTTCTATTTAAAACACAGAGGAAACAAAAGCCCCCAGCTGATGACCCTGCCCCAAGTAGGCATGGCTGGGGTGCCTGAAACCCCACTCCTGGACATCGTCCCCTCAGCAACAGCAGAGAGAAACTGCATCACTCTTGACACATCACCTACACAACCTCAGCTAGGGTCACTCCCACACCCTTTCAGAAGGAGAAGTGCAACAAGACTGGAGGAGCAACTGGAGACTGCACCCCACTTACTCTGCTCCCTACAACATTCCTGCTCAACCGCCGGGTCCTGCTCTTGCAAGACCTGTAGAGAAAGCAGGCCCTCACACTCTGACAAGGCACACTTAGCATCAAAACCTGCTGACCACAGTCCAAGAAGCCAAAGGGAAACTACACTACCAAGTCCATTAGGAATTGAATCCACACCACACAACAAACCAACACCCCAAGACACATCATCAAGAGAAAGATGCTCACTAAGAAGACCCTCACATACAAAAGACACATGAGGGTCAACACAGAACACAAGGAACATGAAAACACAGGCAACATGACTCCTCCAGAAGTTCCTAATTTTCTAGTAAATGAATGCAAAGACAGTGAGGTGCAGAAATGCCAAGAATTCAAAAGGTTCATTTTTTAAATGATCGATGATTATGACTATGTACAAATATACCACAATGGATCCTGTATATAATTATGATGCACTAATTAAAATTGCAATAACAATGATAGGAAATCAAGAGTTGAGCAAGTAGATCAGGGCAGGGAAGAAAGGAGGGAAAGGTAAGGTACTAGGAAACGAGATTGCTTAAAACATGTTATGTGAACATATGAATACGGCATAATGAATACCACTATAATGCATAATTACAATGGAGCAATTCAAAAAATAATCAGTAAATTCCAAGAGGACATAAACAAACAGCAGAATGAATTAAGGAAGATGATGCGGGAATTCAAGAAAGAGAGATTCTGGAAAATAAACAGGAATCTTGGAAATGAAAAGTTAAGTCAAACAGGAAAACTGAGCTAAAAGTTTTACCAATATATTAAGCAGAAGAAAGAACATCTGGGCTTAACAACAAAGCAGATGAATTATCACATTCAGTAATCAAACAAAGAATGAACAAGAACATACAAGATCTGTGGGACACAATTAAAACACTAGACATACATAACAGGAATGCACAAAGGAGTGGAGCTACACACTAGCGGCTCGGAAAACCCATGCAATAAAATAACAGCAGAAAATTTCCCAAAGTTTGGGAAAGACATGAACATCCAGGCACAGGACACATTTAGAACTGCAAATACATACCACCAGAAAAGAATCTCTCCGTGACTTACTAAACTGCCTATAGGCCAGGCGAGGTGGCACATTCCTGTAATCCCAGAGGCTCAGGAGAGTGAGGCAAGAGGATTGCAAGTTCAAAGTCAGCCTCAGCAACTTAGTGGGACCCAATACCAAAAAACAACACGACAACGACAAACTGCCCATAGTACAGAGCAAAGGAAAAATTTTATAAGCTGCAGCAGAGAAGCACCTGGTCACTTACAAAGGCATATCCATCACAGGAGCAGCAGATTTCTCAGCAGAAACTCTGAAGGTCAGACGGGCAGGGAATGATGTATTTCAAATCCTGAAACAAAAGAACTGTCAACCTAGATTATTATATCCAGCAAAGTTATCCTTCAGAATTGAAGAATAGACTTTCCAAGACAAGCATAAAGGAAAGAAAATTCATGACCATGAAACCAGCATTACAGAAGGACTCTAAGATGAATAACAGAGACCAAAACGAACATAGATTATTCAAAAAAACAGTAGAAAAACAAAGAAATAACAGGAAACAGTATATAACTTTCAATGATAACCCTGAATGTAAATGATCTTAATGCTCTAATTAAAAGATACAGACTGACTAAATCGAAAAACTGAGGCTGGGTTTGTGGCTCAGTGGAAAAGCACTTGCCTGGCATGTGTAAGGCACTGGGTTTGATTCTCAGCATCACGTATAAATAAAAAAATATTAAAAAAAAAAACAAGACCAGATAACTGGATGCCTGCAAAAAAACTCACCTCACTAGCAAAGACACACAAAGACTGAGAGTCAAAGGATGGAAAATGATATTCCAAGCAAATGCAATCTGAAAGCAAGCAGGAGTAAGTCCTCACAAAAAGAAACAAATAAGCCAGGTGCAGTGGCACACGCCTGTAATCCCAACAGCTCAGGAGGCTGAGACAGGACAATCAAAGCCAGCCTTAGCAACTCAGCAAGGCACCAAGCAACTCAGTGAGACCCTGTCTCTAAATAAAATACAAAAAAGGGCTGGGAATGTGGCTCCTGGTCAAGTGCCCCTGAGTTCAATCTCTGGTACAAAAAAAAAAAAAAAAAGAAACCAACAACAACAACAAAAAATGAAATAACATTTTATATTTTATCAGATCATAATGGAATAAAATTAAAAATCAATAATAAGATAAAATGGAAATCATACAAACATACAGAGACTGAACACATTGGAATAACCAGTGGGCATTGAAGAAAACAGGAGTAAATTTTAAAATTCCTAAAATCAGATGAAAATGGAAACACAATATACCTGAACCTGAGATACAGCAAAATCAGTTCTAAAAGGGAAGTTTACAGTTTTTAAGTGCCTACTCTAAAAATAGAGAGAGATCTCAAATAAATAACCTAATAATACATTTCAAGGTGTTAGAAAAACAAGGGTAAACCCAGCTCAGAATTAGCATTAAAATAATAAAAAAGATCAGAGCTGAATTAATGAAACACGCTAAAAAAACAAATGCAAAGGCTCAATGAAACAAAGAGTTAGTTCTTTTAAAATATAAACAAGGGGGCCGGGGATAGACCTCAGTTGGTAGAGTGCTTGCCTCCCAAGAACAAGGCCTGGGGTTCAATCCCCAGCACCACACACCAAAACAAAAAAACCCTCAGCCAAACTAACCAAATGAGAGACAAGTCCCAAATAAATTAAATTATAGATGAAAAAGGGGATTTTTTACAAGAGATCACTGAAATCCATAGGGTCATTAGGGAATTTTTTTAAACTTAAATACCAATATACTGGAATACCTAGAAAAAAAATGGACAAATTTCCAGACACTTATGATCTACCAAAATTAAACAACAAAAATATAAAAAAACCTAAAAGATCAGTAACAAGCAATGAGATTTATGCAGTCATAAAAAGTCTCCCAACAAAGAAAATCCCAGAACCAGAGAAATTCACATCTGAATTTCACTGGACAAAGAACTAATACAAAGTTCTTCACACTA
The DNA here is from genome assembly GCF_902686445.1 of Sciurus carolinensis. NCBI lineage: Eukaryota > Metazoa > Chordata > Mammalia > Rodentia > Sciuridae > Sciurus > Sciurus carolinensis. Next base: position 490,608 of record NC_062230.1, on the reverse strand, counting down.
TTTCATAAAAACTTAATTCTGTGGAGCCAGTATTACCCTGATAATCAAAACCCAGTAAGTACACAACACACACACAAATATAGACCAATATGCTTAATGAACACAGATTCAAAATCCTCAATAATTGCAAATCAAATTCAATAACACATTAAAAACAAAAACCAATGCCGTGAGCAAGCTGATTTCATTCCAGGGATGCAACCATGGTTCAACATATACAAATCAAAAATGTAAGTCAGCACATGAGTAGAATCAAGGATAAAACCACATGATCATCTCAACAGATGCAGAAGTCTCTGATAAAATTCAACATCCCTTCATGATAAGAACCCTGGATAAATTAGGTATAGAAGCCTCATGCCTCAACATAATTAAAGGTATATCTGGGCTGGGGCTGTAGCTCAGTATTAGAGCACTTGCCCAGCATATGTGAGGGACTGGGTTCAATTCTCAGCGCCACATATAAATAAATGAATAAAATAAAGGTCTATCAACAATTTAAAAACACATTTTTTACAAAAGGTATATCTGACAAACTCATAGCCAGTATCATAATGAATGGGGAAAAACTGAAAGTATTTCCTTTAAATCAAGAACAAGATGAGTGCTCACTCTCACCACACCTATTCAGGAAAGTTCTTGAAATTTCAGCAAGAGTTATCAGGCAAGATAAAGAAATAAAAGAGATACAAATAGAACAATTTGATTATGGGGGTTTTCTTTGACAAAAGAAACAAAATAATGACTATGCCTGTCTAATGTCTCAGTTCTAATAAGTAATCTAGAAATAACTGTTAACATAGGTAAGAATAAATGGTATAAATGTTTCTAGATATATACAGATATGATAAAGACAAAACATGAGTTGAGTTAGCTATAAGTAAGCAAAAAATACTAAACATCAAGTGCTAAACATTAAGTTCAAGTTCTCTTGGCACCTTAAATTTTACAGAGAACACAGGATATATGGGTCTATTAATAAATGTGTTTTCGTAAGGTGGTATATGAAAAAAGTTTAACATTTTTTCCCTAGGTGTTCACTAAAAAGTAAGGCTACTAACATTCTAATTGATGTGTATAACAAAAAAATTAAGCTGTGTTTTGAGGAGAAAATTATAAAGAAAAGCATAAAGTATATAATTTCATTGAGGAAAAAAGTAATTTTGTCTAAATTCAGAAATTTTGTATGAATCTGTTTCAAAATGTAAATTGAAGGAAGGAAACAAAGCAGAAAATAAGTGCTGGCAAGAATGTGGGGGAAAAGGTATACTTGAACTTTATTGGTGAAACTGAAGACTAGTATAACCATGCTGGAAAGCAGTACAGATATTCCTCAAAAAACTAGGAATGGAAACACCATATGAACTAATTACCTCACTCCTTGGTTTTTTCCCAAGAGAACTAAAATCCGCATACTATAGCAATCCGGCCACCTCAATGTTTACAACAGCACAATTCGCAGTAGCCAAATTATGGAATCAACCCAGGTGTTCATCAGTAGCTGAATAAATTGAGAAATTGTGGTATACATACACAATGGAATTTTACTCAAAGAAGAATCAAGTCATGGCATTTGCCAGTAAATGGAGAACATCATTCTGAGTGAAAACAGCCCAACTCAGAAACTCAAAGGTTGAATGTTTTCTCTCATATGTGGAAGCTAGAGTACAAGAAAAGAAAGAAGGAGGGAAGAACACGGTATCATAAAGGGAAGATCAGTAATGCAGAAGGAGATGAGAGGCAGAGTGGGGGGCGGGGAAGAGAAGACAATGCAGAACGAATTCTTTAAAAACCACGTTATGTACATATACAAATGTACCACAGGGAGTTTTACCTTTGTGTGTAAGTAAAAAGAACCAGTCAAATATAAATAAATAGATGAGCAAAAGGAAGTCCAGCAGAGTGGAGGGAAGACAATGGGAGGGGAGGGAAGACGAGAGGGAGAAGGGGGACCCAGAATGGAAACCAATTCCAAGCATGACTTTGTCAGTGTGAACCCAACTGCCCGTTAACAACCACAAAGCTCTAATAAAATTCCCTATGTTTAAAGCAATAGAGTTTTCTTAAGGCACTGAGCGGGGGTTGGGGTTGTAGCTCAGTGGTAGAGGACTTGCCTAGTATGTGTCTGGCACTGGGTTTGATTCTCAGCACCACATAAAAATAAATAAATAAAATGAAGATTTCTTAAAAAAAAAAAAGACTGAGTGGTTCTTAGTAAAATTTTACAAGAACTGGGTTTTTTCTATTAGGTTTCTGATTACTAGTAAAACTGAAAACTGAAAAGAATTAAGGTTTACTTAAACACCTGTTTTTAAATCTTCTGAACTGTCACTTTAAATGTGGCTAAGTATGGTTTACAACCCTGAATTCATGACTATTATTTTACAATATGTGATATATGGTATTAATTTATGTTGATATTCCAAAGATAATCATATAATCTATAGAAGTCTGATAGCCCTGCCATTAGTTATGATTGTAATCTTAAAATGCTGTGCATGAAATAACTGAATTGTCTTGTCAATTGCTAAGCGCCCATCAAAATTATGGCCATAAATTCTTTCAAGCCTGTATTACTCAGTTTTGATTCTTCTCCAAAGCATTTACCAGATTCATGGAACAGCCTCTAACAAGTACTTTTTTTTTTTATTCCTTAGGAAGTACACCTCAATTTAATTTGGGACAAGTACTCTTAAATACAGCTTTCTGATATAAATTTAATTTACTATACAAATTGGTTTTCCTTTGATTCTCTTTGGTAAAAATTGCTATGACTGAAAAAATATGCTTCTTGGTTCAAACCTACTACACCAACTGAATTTGTTTTGTTCTTATCAGTTCTGTTTTGTGTTTTCCTTCAAAGTTTTAAGCAACATTATCTCTTAAAAATTGTGGAGAAGTACTACTTCTAACAAAATGATCTCGCCCAGTGTTTTGGAATGGTAGTCATCGACTACAAGAATAAATAAATTTAGGGGCTGGGGAGATAGCTCAGTCGGTAGAGTGCTTGCCTTGTAAGCACAAGGCCCTGGGTTCGATCCCCAGCACCCAAAAAAAAAAAAAAAAAAAAGAATAAATAAATTTAAACTTAACAGTGGAATCCAGGCAAGCTTGGCCTATGAGCCACTCCTTCTCAACCCTGCTGCTCAAATGTAGCTAAAAGGGTTATGACACTGACTCCCAACTGTCAATCACTGTCCTCTAACATGGGACCAGATCAGACCAACACGTGGGACACTTGCATTCCAGCAACAAGGCACCAACAGGATAGCTGGTTAGCAATGTCTTCAGGGAAAACTTCAGAAAGACAAGAGGGAATATAAAAGATCAGAATCAAGGGGAGTCACTTGTGTCAACACCACCAAAAGGTAAATAAAGCCAGGAGGTTATAAAAGGAGCCTGATAATAACCATCACAAAGGCTCTGCCAGAATTGTCAATCGGAGCCTGATCTAACTAACAGACCTGCTACGGAAAATTTCAGATCTCAAGATGCACACACATGGACACAGTTTCATGGACCAAAGACAAGGCAAACCTGGGTAACAGAAAAAAAGAAAACAGAAGCCTTTCGACATTAGGTACCTCCACAGTGAAGAGAGAGTTCACAGCTCTGAATAGGGACCTCCGTTCAGGCATAAAGACAAGAAAATGACTATGTTCACTGATTCCAAATATGGTTTTGTTCCAGAGGCCCATGCCTGTGGAACTATTTAGAGAGAGGAGCCCCTACATGATTTATCAAATTGGATACTTTCTGGCTTTGACTTCCTTTTGTGTTCCCACAGTTTACGATGGTTCTTTTACTTTTAGGTTTAAGTACCTGACTTCCTTTCAAGGTAATACTTAAATCTGATTTGACTGCCCAGACCATGATGGACATCCAACACATCTTATTGTTTTATGTAAACTCCAATGATATTGGGGGAAAAAAACGCAGGCTTTTAAAAAGACAGCCTGGCTCCAGGACCAGAGTTCAGCCATTCCTGCTCAGGATGTTTCTGTCTTTGGGGCCCCTAGACAGCTCTCCTACTCTTTTGGCCGTGCATTCTCAACTGCCTAGCTTCAACTGTAGGTGAAAAATTAAAGCCACAGAGTCACAAGTAGTGGTCACTCCGGGTTATAAACAGGCAAGGCAAACCTGGGTAACAGAAAAAAAGAAAACAGAAGCCTTTCGACATTAGGTACCTCCACAGTGAAGAGAGAGTTCACAGCTCTGAATAGGGACCTCTGTTCAGGTCTGCAGCAACTAGATCTATTTGAGGTCAGCGTGGGGGACATTTCACTGCTCTGCCAGGCCCCTTAATGACACCCAAATCAGCTGGAAGAAATCATAGAGGATAAAGGGACCTTTGCCCATCAGCACCCCCTGCAAAGGAGAAGCAAAAGGAAAGAAAGGGGGAATCCACTAACCAATGTCATTGCCATATAGCCTCACTCAACTTGCCGGGATGACCTGATTCTGCAGGATAGAGGGTTCAAAGACTAACCGCCCTTAGGACTAGACCAGCTAAAACCATGGGATCTGAGATGGCCTCCCAAACAGCCTCTCCTAGACCCTAAATCCCTCAAGGAGGAGGAATGAACAAAAACAAGGGGGAGCTATGGCCAAAGACACACCAAGTAAACCGTCTGGCATCACGTGTTCTCGATTGATTTACAAATCACTAATCACAGGGCTGGGCAACGGGTCACTAGCTTCCCACTAGCTCGCTATAGATGATACTTCTTGTAATGTATAAAGCTGCTCCCCCGCCCATCAGGTGCAGTCATTTTCCCTGCCTCCCAACCACTTGTCAATCTGTGAATATCCTAGCTAGTTATTGGTTCATCAGTCAGCTTGCAAGTATCCTTCTCCAATACTGGTCCCCTGTTAGCCCCCCGGAATTCAACTGTTTACCATAGCTCCCCCGCCATCTTTCCCCATTCTTCTGTCTGTCCTCCTCACTTTTCTCTATCCTCCTGGCTTTCACACTCTCTAGCGCACACCCTTCCTCTTTCCTTTCTCTTTTCCTCTCATTTTCTCTCTTACCCTGCAGGGAGACACTCTGTTTGCTTAATAAACTCCCTTATGTGATTTCCCGTGTCCTGCATGGTTCCGTGGGATTTCCTTACACTTCTGACTGTGGGTATGATGACAATAGTCGTCCAGGTCACTGTTCAGGGTCCTGAAAGCCACTTTTACTGACAACACTGACTCTTCATTTGGGCCTGTCATGTCCCTCAGGTGACCAGAATGAGAGGAAAGGTTTGGTATCCCTGTCTTCAGGTCACTTTTTATTTTATCTCATATTTTTTACTTACTCCAATAGATGCACAAAAGCTTAAATTGAGCAATAAATGCATCACTTAGGTAACTCTGTCCTGCGTATGGGATGCCAGGCCATAATGGGGTTTATGTGCCTGAAACACAGAAACCTGGTTTTCGTCCTGACCCTACCACAGCACGCTGAGCAGACACCAGCTGCCCATTACACAGAGCACAGCGGACTCCGTGCTGCGAAGTTCTTTTCTCCAGATAACACTGTAGAGTTACTCATACTGTATTACTGACTCTTCTCAAACTCTTAAAAAGTAGCCCTTTTTTTTTTTTTTTTTTTTTTTTTTTGCGGTGCTGGGGATTGAACCCAGGGCCTTGTGCTTGCAAGGCAAGCACTCTACCAACTGGGCTATCTCCCCAGCCCAAAAGTAGCCTTTTTGTTTCCTTTGAGCAGTACTAGGGGTTGAACCCAGGTCCTCACAAGTGCTAGGTAAGCACTGAGCCACATCTCCAGTCCCTTTTCAATTTTTATTTTGAGATAGGATCTAAGTTGCTGAGGCTGGCCTACAACTTGTAATCCTCCTGCTTCTAGAGTCACTGGGATTACCGGTGTGCAAACCACCTCCATGATTTAAGAAGTCCTTTGATTTAAGAAGAAAATCCAGCAAAACTTAGCCTGACCCTCACACATTCAACCACTGTGTGTCTCTCTCTCGTCTCCCTCTCCCTCCCCCTCTCTCTCTCTCTCTCTCTCTCTCTCTCTCTCACACACACACACACACACACACACACGTGCCTCTTCCCACTACCTTAAATACCACCTCACTGTACTTTCAGACAAGTAGTATCAATAATTTCCCTTTGAGGATATTTACAGAGCTCAGGCTGAGTTAGAAAGGAACATTAGAATGTTTGGTTTCATTTTTATCTTTAGGGAAAAGAAAAAGCATTTGAAATCATAATAAACATATCTGAGAAATCACTATTAATAGGATTGCTCTTTCCCAGAAGGCCACATGTAACAGACGCCCAAAAATAATGCTTTAGAGAAGGGAGGGCAGACGTTATATTTCTACTTAAATCTCTGCAAATGTTTTTTTCTTTTTCTATTCATTCATTCATTCATTCATTCATTGTAGTACTGGGGTTTGAACGCAGGGTCTCACAAATGATAAGCAAGAACACCGCCACTGAGTGGTAGAGTCCCAGGTCCCCATCTTTGCAACTTTTATAAAGCAGATATTGGACCAGGTGTGGTGTTGCAAACTGGTAATTCTAGCTACAGAGGAAGCTGAGACAGGAAGATCACAAATTTGAGCCATACTGGGCAACTTTGCAAGATCCTATCCTAAAATAGAAAGTGAAAAATAAAATAAAAAGGCTGAGGGCTGGGGAGATAGCTCAGCTGGTAGAGTGTTTGCCTCGAAAGCACAAGGCCCTGAGTTCAATCCCCAGTACCAGAAAAAAAAAAAAAAAAGGCTGGTGATGTAGCTCAGAGCACCCTTGAGATCAATCACCAGTAATGCTACCAAAAAAAAAAAAAAAAAAAAAACAAACACAGGGTACACAGGTTAGCGGTCAGCAAGACCCTATACCCCTGCACACCCAGGCCCAGGCACATGCACTTGTGAGCACACTCACCACACTCTGCTGGTAAGGTCGGGAAGGCTGCCTATTCCGGGTCCAGAAAGATGCTGGGGAAAGGTCCCCGTAAAGCACACACTGCAGAATGCAGTGGCCACAGCCATTCTTTCCTGGTTGATGATTAGCTACTTCCTACTGCAATCATGAGCCCATTCATGACGCCAACCAATGTGACAAACAGCAGGAGCTACTTTGGATTTGTGTAAAGTTCAGTCTGCCACTGGTTTGTCCATCTACTTCTAGCTTGCAAGTAAAAGTAAAAATAACTGCATCACAACTGAACCTGCCAGAGAGTGAGTATCCACAGGTTAATGTGGAGTGACTTTTGACATTCAGCAGACACTTCAAACCTGAGACAAATGAACTCATTATTGCAAGTTCCATCCACATATCTACTCAGGATCACAGCAACAACATGAAGGCACCTTTCCTGGCTGCACTCTGGGGCTGGCACTGGACCCACTGGTGAAAAGTGGCAAACAGCAAGAACACACTCTGCACCCTGACAATCTCTGACAGCCATCCAGGACTCACCTTCCTAGAGAAAGAGGAGCCTTCCATAAACTTCATGGCAAGGAAAATGCTGGCAGAATACTACGGAGCTGGACCTAATGTCTAGGAAACAAATAAAGGGTGCAGGATGAACTCAAAAGTAACAGTTTTAGAAGTTCATTCAAATGAAATGATATCTGAGATTGCTTCAAAATTACCAGAGGGGGGGCCCTTTTAGCTTTATTTGTCACCTGCACCGCTTGTTTGCCTGAAATCTCCGGGCCCAGTAGCATGACGTCCGCCTTAGAGAACTACATCAACTGAACCATTGCTGTTACCACTTCTGATGGGAGAATACTGAAAGGTTTTGACCAGACTATTAGTGTGATTTTAGATGAAAGTCATGAACTAGTATGCAAGCTCTTCACAGGGAATACAGCAAGTGGTACTGGGGCTGTACGTTGTGAGAGGTGACAATGTTGCAGTCATTGGAGAAATTGATGAAGAGACAGATTCTGCGCTTGACTTGGGGATTATTCAAGCAGAAACTCTAAACTCTGTAGCACACTGAGGAAAAACTACATACTGTTGGACATCTAAATCTTGTACAGAAACCAGTTATTCTGAGGAAGATGTTTGGAAGTTTTAGGAAGGTGTAATTGTGAATTTTGACTTCATACTGATTCACTGTGATACGTAAATCAAAATATTTCTACATTTTTATTGAAAAAATATTTTGCCTAAATTATAAAAAAAAAAATTGACAGGGGGCAGGAGTGTGAAAAGAGACTCTGAGTCAACTGTTGAAGCTGAATGGCAAATACTGAAGGGCTCAAGAGCACCATCTATTTTTTAATACATCTGAAATTTTTCATAATCAAAAGTTAAAATACAACAAAATGAGACGTTTAAGTTACTAAGTTCTAACCTTCCCAAGCCTGTAAATAAGATCATTGTTGGCTATTCTATTCCTCTTGTAGATTCCTCAGGCTCAGTTTGTTTTAAACTGCCCGTGACAAAGAACATGAAAAAAGGTAATTTGCTCAAATTATCATCTCATTCAGTAACTCAAGTTTATGCCATGTCTCTACAAACTTCCTTTTAGAATTAAAAGCAACCAGAAAAGGAAACAAAGGCGGCACTGAATTAAGGTAAAAGCAGCCTACCACACTAGAGTAAGCCAGAGTGCTGGCTGGGTGCGGGTTTTTCTTGGTCACGGAGTAGCCGGATCTGGACTGTCCCCAGGTCTCCTGTGTGAGGGCTTGGTCCCCAGGGCACGTGTGCAGAACGGGGCCTTCGGGAGGTGGCTGATGAGGAGCGCTCTGTCCTCACCGGTGGATGAGTCCATGGACAGCGGAGGGACGGGGACTGCACGAGGTGGGGCGTGGCCGGGCAAGTAGCCACTGGGCAGTGCTCTGAAGGGGTTTCTGGTCGCCCTCTGCTTCCCCACTTCCCTCTGCCGCACCCTTTGGCCATGATGTTTCTGTCACAAAGCCAGCTGACCACGGCTTTCCTCCCTTAAGCTGCTCTCCCCAGGTACTTGCCACAGTGACAAAATCTGACAACCGTGGTCCTCTCTGGCAGATCGGTAAGAAGACTTCAGGCCCTCCACAAGCAGTCAGGACAGAAATCACCAGGTGACCAAGGCAGCCTGCGGAGAGGCTACAGAAGGAAGAGGACGCCTGCAAGCCTCGTCCCGCAGGACTGCAGCGGTCGCCCCGGAAGGCCTTGTGAAAAGGCGCCGCCTCCCAGTTCCGCATGGGGGCCTGCCCGCTTCAGGACCACGGCGCCCACACCAGGCCCCACACCAGGCCCCGGCCTCGGCCTTGGCGCCCACCTCCCCAGGGCTCCCCTTCCTGCTGCTCCTCCCACCCGCGGCCCCTTCAGTTGCTCCCTCTTCTGTGACCTCCAGCCACTTGGTAACAACCTCTTGGTGAGCACACTTGTTCACTGTACTGAGGTTCCTTTACTCCACTGACTCCAAGCTCCTTTAAAGCAAATTAAAACCCCTTCCTCGTCTACTATGCCGTGGACTCAGTGCTCTGGATAAGATAAAAGCAAGGAAATTACAGATGAATAACCAGCAAAATCTCTTTCCTAAATCTTGAAATACCTACAAAGTCATCTGAAATAAAGCAAATGTTCAACAAATAAACACTGAAAATGAAACAAGGAACTACAAGTAAGCAGAGCAGAGTGATCCGGAAGCAATGAAACTGTTTTGCAATTCCAATCATTATCCTAACAGAATGTGTGTTTTGTTTTGTTGTCGATGGAGTTTTATTTCATTTATTTATTTATATGTGGTGCTAAGAATCGAACCCAGTGCCTCACACATACCAGGCAAGCGCTGTACCAGAGCCACAACCCCAGCCCCTATAATTTGTTTTTGAATCAACAAAATAATCATAAACTTCATAGCAGGGGGGCAGAAATGCTTTTTCTAAGTCTTTGGAAAAAAAGAATTCAATAGCTAATAAGGTTTATACAAAAATATTTTAACTGTGGTGATGCTAACAGTAATCAGTGAAACAAAACACAAAATACAGAAAACATGCCACTATGTATACAAATTTAGGATGCTTCAAAAGCAAACACCACAAAACAGACAAAAGATTATTTAAGATAGCACACTCCCTCCCCACATGCCTGCTGCCCTGCTTTATCCAGCCAACATCCTTCTATTCCAACCACTCCCAAATCCCTCAGCAACCAAGACTGCAAAGGAGCAACTCCACCTGCACGTTCCAGGGCAGGTCAAATTCAGCAAATCCATGGCGCAGCTGTCCTCCTAGCGAGTCTCTCCTACTCTTCCCCTTCCTCCATGGGCAAGGGACCACTTCCTCTTGGCCTCCCAAGCTAAACCCTGAATCTGTGTGCAGCTTCTCCCACCCCTGGCCCAGCTGAGTGCCACTCTCCTCCTCCTTCACCCTCCTCAGTCTACCTGCTCCCTCTTCCCCCTGCTGGCCTCACTTTAAGCCTCATCTTCATGCTTTCTCACAGGAAGAGCTTCCAACATCTCCCTGACTTCTCTCAATGGCCATCCTGTTTCAGAAGTGATATAAAATGCAAATAAACTTGGGCCATCTCTCTGCTCAAAAGCTTTCAATGGCTTTCTACTTTTCTCAGGAAAAAAAAATCCTCACTCATAAGACCCTTCTCGATCCAGTCCCTTCCTCCCCACTCTCACCCAATGCTCCCTCATCAACCGGAAGCCTCCCTGACCTGCCCGCCTCTCCACACTCAGTCACCTTCGCCACCTCTGTGACACAGGAATCTTTTTTCTTTTTAGTTCTATACAACACCAGGGTATACCCTGACATGATCACAAAAGCATGGGGCACAGCTCGCTCCATTCACTCCCCCCAAATCCCCTCCATCAATCCCTCTTCAATCCATTTAGTTCACTTTTTTTTTTTGGTACTGAACCCAGGGGTACATTACCACAGAGCTATATCCCCAGCCCTTTTTATTTTAAGACATAGCCTTGAACTTGCAATTCTCCTGCCTCAGTCTCCCGAGTCACTGGGATTACAGGTGTGCACCACCATGCCCAGCTTCACGCTACTTCTTACATTTTATGGTTAATTTGCCTGTTTTTTGAGTAAACTGTGGCCTCTGGATTAAAAGTGGGAACCTCTGAATGAACTAATGAACTCTTCTTTTTTGGGGGGAGGTGGGTACCGGGGATTGAATTCAGGGGCACTCGGCCACTAAGCCACATCCCCAGTGTTATTTTGTATTTTATTTAGAGACGGGTCTCACTGAGTTGCTTAGCACCTCATTTTTGCTGAGGCTGGCTTTGAACTCAGGATCCTCCTGTCTCAGCCTCCTAAACTGCTGGGATTACAGCCATGCACCATACCGGCTACTAATGGACTCTTGATTGCCAGTATGTTAATTATGACTGTAACCAGATTCTATGAGTGTAATTAGTTGAGTTCCTGGAAGGTACTTACTACATCTTACCCTTTTCAGACTTCTCCATAAGTCATAACACTACATGCTACACGCATATTGCGTGCTCAGCAAATATGCACTGAATGACCACAGTACCTCACTAAAACCCCAGGTAGCTAACACTTTCCCGGGATTAGAACACTGCCTTTTGATTTCAGTGTTATTTTAATATGGTTTGACTATATTTAGAAAGACCAGAAATACAAAGATCAACTCTTATTTTTCCCTTTGACTCCTGTAATCCACTCCCTCAGTCTATTTTATCTGCCTCTATCAATTCAGACGTCCAATTATAAATGAATCAGAATCTTACTTTTTTACAATGACTTAGGTTTGATGCAAAAAACATAAGGTAAAAGAGCTCTTCTGTCCTAAAACAACTTTATTTGTGAGGAATCTGAGGCTCAAAGGGGATAAATGATTTGCTTCATGTATTGATACCGAGGAAATTTGGCCATGCTGGAGCCCAGGTCTGACTCCACACAATGATGATTCTCAGATCACGCTTGGGATGAACAAAAGCCAGGTAAGTTAACACTCAGGGTACAAATGAAGTAAATTTGAGACCACCAGGTATTAGCATATGGGTTAAAAATGTCTATCAGCTTTTGAACAGTATTTTCTCTACAATTATCCTTCTGTGACCACCTGGTTAGAATTATTTACTTCCATAAACAAGCAGCATGCACATCTGCACACTTTCTGTTAGTCCCTGACCATTTCATCTAGAGGAGGTCAAGAATGAGGGTAAGATCTGGTCTTAAGAGATAAATGTCTACATGGAGGGCAGCAGTTAATATGGCAAGTGTTTTTTATCAGTGCAGCTTCACTCTGCCCAGTCACTCTCCCAGGTAAACAGGTTCCCACTTCTGCTGTGTGAAATTATACCTCTGACAAAATGACTCATAGCTTAAATTCTATGATCTTTTCTATAAAAAGCGGACAAGTCTTTCATCAGAAACCACTACTATATGGGGGATGGCTTAGGGAAGAATAGAGGGGATTGAATGGAGAGGACGGGTGTGGAGACAGGAAGGATAGTAGAACGAATCAGACATTATTACCCTATGTACGAATATAACTATACAACCAGGGAGATTCTATATCATGTATAACCAGAAGAATGAGAAATTATACTTCACTATATATGATGTATCAAAGTGCATTCTATAGTCATGTATAATTAATTAAATTTAAAATTTTTTTAAAAAGGAATCACAACTATAATAATTTCTATGGGCAAAATCTAACTCCCTTATTATTTTATCTTCTTGCACCTTACTGAGGATGGTATGGTTTAGCATATGATCATATACTATCATTTAACTTTTCTAGGGTAGAAACTTTCTTCAGTTCCATAATGAACCCTGAAATCCCCGATAACAACACCTGAAGTTGCAACTGTCCTCCACATTTCAAACTCACTGAGCATGTAGACAAGTATGAGTCATCATCTGACTTCAAAGAACAGGCAGGGGGAGAAACGAGCCATCCACACATGCCACGAAGGAACAGTAAGGTCATACGAAAGGAATGCACAGACACATGGGATCTCCAGGAAGGGGCACCGCCACGGGATCAGAATGACTCTAAGAGAGTCAGCAGTACTTCCGTGGCAGGGGCAGTGTTTTGAGCAAAGAAAACACCATGACAATGGAAGAGAACAGCACACACTGAGGAAATATTAACTAAGCAGCTTACCTAGATGTAGGAAGTAAGAGAAGAAAACAGAAACAAGCAGAATCATAGGACTTCAGAGCAGCTGACGACTAGACGGACATGCTAAAATGCTGTGCATGAAGCAGCCACACAGACGCAAGCAAAGCAGAAGGCACTTCCAGGATGGCAGAGGAAGGACTTCCACAGATCGGTCCTCCATAGAGTAACAAGAACACTGGCAAGAATGGTCAAGGTCAACTTTTTTCAAAACTGTGGAAATTCAAGGCTTACAAGAATCCAAGGAATGTTTACTCAAGAAAAACAGCTGACTCTTAGTAAGCAGAGTGAGCTTTGTGGCATTTTAATTTGCTTCAGTCTCCCTGAGAACTTTCCAACAGCCTTGCAAACACCTCCTGAACACCACAGCCCAGTGGCCACGCGTGGTGGCAAAACAGCTTGCTAGCACTCCACAGACCTGTCACTGTCTAACCTGTCCACCAGCTCTCCAGAAGGGCTGCCCTCCAGGGCTTGCCATTATCTGATGACTCAGGGCTCATTAGAGAGCATCCCCAGGGCATCTGTTAAGAAGGCCAGAGACAACCATTCAGTGTCACAGCTTCAGGCAGCGACGGCAACAAATGGAGCAAACAAGACACAGGTAAAAAAAATTAACAGGAGAATTTGGGGAACAAGATGTCCACAGACAGTGGAGAAAAGTTCAGCATATTCCTAAGAATCTAGAAGTCACACATATACCCAGGAGAGACCTGGGGAAGCCTGTGTCTTGCCACTGGCTGAATGCCATGTCTTGAACAAGCAGGAAATGAAGGCTAAGGCAGCACACTAAAGGTGCCACAACGCACACGCACTCAGGTAAGGCTGGGTGACCTACTGGCTCAAGATACGCAAGGGACTCTGTCCCTTTTCAGTGGGCCACTAAGCTAACCAAGCAGACTTCAGCAGTTACACAGGATAAAAAATAGATTTTACACAATTTGTCCCAGAATGTCACAAAACAAAGAGCAACAACAAGTCCTAGGAAGGTGAGTGCCTAATTTTCAAAGTACCCATGTTTTATACTATTTTAAACAATTGTTTTTCAGAAAAAAAATGATTAGACACATAAAGTGACAGGACAGTATGGTCCCTATGTGGGGCAGTAGGGAGAGGCAGACAGTAAACAAAATCTATCTTTGAGGTGCCTGAGCTCTGGACTTCCAGGACGAAGACTTCACCGTAAATACATTTGAAGAACTAAAGTAAAGTAAAGAATAGGGGTGATTTCTATGTCGGACTGAATCATGATTACTAAAGAGACTGAAATTATTTTTTAAAAAGAACTAGAACAGAAAAATTCACAGGACTGTCTTAACGGCACACTGAGACTGAGGAAGAAGCAGGAAACAAAGATCAATTATCCAAGCTGAAGAAGAGAAAGAAAAAGAATGAAGAAAAACTAATAAATATGCCAACATTGGCAGAAAGGAAGTTTCAGGAGGGGAGATGGAAAAAACAACAGTTGTAGAAATAATGGCTGAAAATATCCCAAACACAACACAAACACTCATCTACACATATTAAGTAAGAAAAACAAAGTGATCTACACCTAGACACACAATACTAAAACTGTAAGGAACAAGAGAAATGAAACTCGCTACATACAAAATCCCCAATAAGACGAACAGCTGACTTCTCACAAATCAGAGCAGTCAGAAGGCGGTGGGATGATAGGTTCCCAGTGAAGGAAAGATCCAATGAAGAGTCCCACATCCAACAACACTGTCCTTTGAAAACAGAGGATCAGACACTTCAAGTAAACACTGAGACAATGTGTCACAAGGAGAAAGGCCCTATAAGAAATAACAAAGGGAGTCTTCAGGGCTAAAATGAAAAAGCACTAGACAGTAATTCAAATCCATATTAAGAAATAAACAGCACCAAGGTGAACTACACAGGGAAACACAAAAGACAGTACCTTTTTGTTTATAACTCTTCTTATCTGAATTAAAAGAAATCTGAATAAAGCAATAATTATAGAACTATTGATGAAGTTTATAATGTAAAAGATAATTTTGGCTTGGGGTTGTGGTTCAGGGGTAGAGCACTTGCCTGGCATGCGTGAGGCACTGGGTTTGATTCTCAGCACTGCATACAAATAAATATATAGGGTTCATCAAAACTAATAAAAAAAAAATTTAAAGATATAACTTCAATGAGGAAGCAAGAAGAAATGAACAGGGCTTTATTAAAGCAAACTTTTTCCACACTATTAAAATTAAGTTGGTATTACTCCAAACTATATTGTTTTAGGTTACCAATTCTAATCACCAGTAAAATGAAAAAGTACAGTCAAGGGCCACATATCACCACTTTGGTCCACAACAGACCACAAGGACAACAGTGGCCTCAAAAGATTACAATGGAGCTGAGAAACTCCCACGGCCTAGTGACACCAGAGCCATCACAGTGTCATAGCACAATGAACTCCTCAAGCAGGTGGTGTGAGGCTGATGCAGACAGACCTACGCACTGCCAGTCATGTGGAAGTCTGGCACATACAACCATGCAGAGCACATAAAATCCAATAATGACTACGTCCATGCCGTATGTATTTACTGTACTTTGTTTTATTGTCATTGCAGAATGTGACCCTTGTTCTCCTTAACAGTGTAAGCTGACTGCAGAGCAGTGTGCACTGCCATACCAGCTCAGCCTCCTGTGTCCCATCTGTGCCATGTCTCTTGGTCACAACACAAGGCTACACTGAGAGACTGACCTACAACATCATATGTAAGAACACTGTGATGTCTACACAAGGACAAAATCACCTAGTGAAGCATTTCTCAGAATGTATCTTTATCACTGGATATAGTGGCACAGGCCTGTAATCCCAGTGACACAGAAGGCTGAGGTAGGAGGACTGCAAATTTAAGACCAGTCTCGGCAAGTTAATGGAGCCCTAAGGACTTAGCAAGACCCTGTCTCAAAATAAAACATTTTTAAAAAGGGCTGAGGTTCAATTCCCAGTACCAAAAAAAAAAAATATATATATATATATGTTCACTAAGTAATACATGACTACAGAGTAAAAGAAACAAAATAATTAAAATGTACACAGGAAAATATTTAATACAAAAAAGAACAATGGAAAAAGATAAGCAAAAAGATAAAAACATACCCCGAAAACAAAGAGTAAAATAGTAGATATAAATCCTAATATACTAATAATTACATTAAATGTAAATGGAATAAAAACTCTTAACAGGCAGTGATTGAGAATGGGCCAAAAACAAAAAATGAAAAACATGATACTCAAAGACCAAACTGAATAGGCAAAAAGTCATGGAGGGGAAAAGGTATACAATGCAAACAGTAACCAAGAGACCCTGGACTCTGTATAAAATACTGAATCTGATGCACTTTAAGACAAAATTGTTACTAGACACAAAAAGATACATTTTGGAAGAGATGAATCTAGTAACTGATCAAAAACACAAAATAATCTTAAGTGTACATGTAACTAATATTAGAACCATAAAACGTGCTGCAAAAACTGACAGAATTACAGTGAGAAATAGACAATTCAGCAATAATAGTAAGAAACTTCAATATTCCATTTTAAATAACTAGACAAAGTATCAGCAAGAAAATGGGACATGAACAAGACTACAAAGCAACTAAGTCTAACAAACATGTATAAAACTCTCCAGGCAACAAGAGCATACTGTACATTACTTTAAAATGTACGTGAAGCATTCTCTAGGATAAATCTTGTGTGAAGCCACAGAACAAGTCTATTATGGTTTGGATATCAGGTGTCTGCCAAAAGCTCATGTGTGAGACAGTGCAAGAAGGGTTAGAGGTGAAATGACTGGGTTATGACAGTCTTAACCCAAACAGTAAATTAATCCCCAAACAGGGATGAACTGAGTGGTAACTGACAGTGGGCAGGGTGTGGGTGGAGGTAGGCCATTAGGGGCATACCTTTGGGGTAGACAGTTTATCTGCTGAGTGGAGTCTCTCTCTCTCTGCTCTCTGGTGTGATGTCCTGAGCTACTTTCCTCCACCACACCCTCTTCCATCATGTCCTACCTCACCTTGAGCCCTGGGGAATGGAGCCAGCTGTCTATGCACGGAGGCCTCCAAAACCATGAGCCCACAGATAAACTCTCCTCCTCTAAAATCACTGTTCTCAGGTCTTGTAGTCACAGCAACAAAAGCTGGCTAAAACAAAGTCCTAATATATTGAAACGATGGAAATCATACAAAGTATATTTACTGAAAATTCAATGAAAATTAAAAATCATGACCAAAAAACTCTTTGAAAAATTTAAAAATACATTTTAATTAAACATCACCCTCCTAAATAACCAATGAGCCAAAAAGAAATCACAAGGAAAGTTACAAAACACTCTTGAGATGACAACACAAAACCTACAGATGCAACAAAAGCAGGGCTGTGAGGGAAGCTTCCAGCGGCGAGCACCGACACTCAGAGGGATTCCGAGTCAGTAACCTCATGGTCCCAAGGGAACTTGAAAAGGAGGGCACTACACCAAAGCCAAGAAAGAAGAAGGCCTGAGGAACTTGAAGAGGAGGACACCACACCAAAGCCAAAGAAGGAAGGAGAACTGAGGAACTCGAAAAGGAGGACACCACACCAAAGCCAGAAGAGGAAGGAGATAATAAACACGACAGTATAATCAATGCAGCAGAATACAACACCAAAAAGCATCAACAAAAAAAGCTGGTTCTTTGAAAAGGTCAGGAAGACTGACAGTTCTTTAGCAAGACTGACAAAGAATAGGAGAGAAGACTCAAATTACTAAAACCTGCAATAAATAAAAGGCAGACATAACTAACAATCTTAACAGAAATAAAAATGATCATAAACAACTGTAATCCAACAAACTACATAACCTAGATGAAATGGACAAATACCTAAAAGACACAAACTACCAAAATCAAGTCAAGAAGAAATTAAAAAAAAAAATATATGAATAGTTCTATAACAAGAGACTAAATTAAGTAATCAAAAGCTTCCCCCAGGGCTGGGGAGATAGCTCAGCTGGTAGAGTGCTTGCCTTGCAAGCACAAGGCCCTGAGTTCGATCCCCAGTACCGCATTAAAAAAAAAACCTTCCCCCAACTAGGCATCATGGCACATGCCTATAATCCTAGTGACTTGGGAGGCTTAGGCAGGAGGATTGTGAGTTCAAAGCCAGCCTCAGCAACTTAGCAAGGCCCTGAACCAAAGTCCATCTGGTACAAAAAAAAAAAAAAAAAAACCTTTCCACAAAGAAAAGTGAAGAATAGATGGCTCCACTGCCAAATTCTACCAAATGTTAAAGAATTAACACTCATTCTTAACAAGTTCTTCTAGACCCCTGGAGGGACACATCCAACTAAGCTGCTGATGACTACATGGCTTTGTTCTTTGCTTGTGTATTTATTTTTCCTGTAATTCACATATTAACTTTTAAAAAATAAAAGCTATTTTTAAAACCTATTTTTTAAAAAAAAGCTCTCCTAAAATATAGAAGAGGATGAAACACTTCTGAACTCATTACATGAGGACAAGTTTTACCCTGATTTCAAAACTAAAAAAAGATACTACAAAAATAAATTACAGATCAATATTTATAAAAAATAAATGCAAAAATTCTCAATAAAATATCAGCAAACTGACCTAATTACATATATAAAGATTACATATCATGAGGGTGATTTATCCTGAGACTGTAAGGCTGATTCAACATAAGAAAACCAATGAAATACATCACATTAATGACAGAAAACACATGGTCATATCTATAGGCACAAAGGTACTTGACAAAATACCCCTTCATGATAAACACATGGAATAAACTAGAAACAGAAGAGAATCTCATCAGCCTAGTAGAACGGACATTTGAGAAAGTGCCCAAGCTGGTCACAGTGGCTCACACCTGTAATCCTAATAGCTCAGGAGTCTGAGGCAGGAGGATCATGAGTTCAAAGTCAGCCTCAGCAAACTGGAAAGGCCCTAAGCCTTAGGGAGACTGGTCTCAAGATAAAAAATTTTTAAAAAGAGGGCAGGGGATGTGGCTCAGTGGTTAAGTGCCTCTGGGTTTAATCTCTGGTACCAAGAAAAAAGTACATAGCTAATTTCACACTCAATGACTGCCCTGAACAAAAGACAATATCCATTCATACCTCTGCTATTCGACATTGTGCAGGAGGTCCTAGCCAGGGCAACAACACATGAAAAATAAATTAAAAGGCCCTCAGTTTGGAAGGAAGAAGTATGATCAGAGGGGCTGGGGTTGTGGCTCAGTAGTAGTGCTCTTGCCTGGTTCCTGTGAGGCACTGGGTTCAAGCCTCAGCACCACATTAAATAAATAGAAAAATAAAGGTATTGTGTCCATTTACAATGAAAAAAAGTTTTTTAAAAAAGGAAGTATGATCAGAGATTAGTCTTGTATATGTATGTATTATAGTTGTATATGTACATATTACAATAAAAAGACAACTAAATCTTAAAATGGGAACAGATATTTCTCCAGAGAAAACAAACAAATGGCCAAAAAACACAAGAAAAGATGCTCGACATCAGCCATCTGGGAAATCCAGATCAAAACCACAGCAAGATTCTACTAAACACCCACCAGGGTGGCTAGGATCAAGACATCAGATGATGACAAGTTTTGGCAAGGAAGTGGAGAAAACAGATACTCATACATTGTCAATGGAAATGCAGAATGATGCAGTTACTTAGAAAACAGTCTGGCAGTCCCTCAAAATGTCAACCTGTCGGTTCTAGAGTTCTCATATGACTCAACGATCATGCTACTGAAGAAAACACGTCCACAGAAAAACCCAGGCATGCACGTTCACAGCAGCGCTCTCCACGGCAATGTGGAAAAACTTCGGACACCCGTCAACTGATCACGGATAGACAAAACGCAGCATCTCCATGGACTACTCCACATCGTTCACTGATTAAGACTACTTCTGCTTCTGCTCTTTTCCTCCAGGACCAATGTTCTCATGTTCTTCCTTTGTGAACATGAAGCTTGTTCCTGACTCTCTGCAGTTCTTCTTGCATGAAACACTCCTCAGCTGGTCCATCGCTGTAGGGCTCGCTTGCTCTTGTGTCATTCTGATCTTGGGCCATGTGTCACCTCTCACAAGAGGTCTCCCCAGTCTATCCAAACCACTTGGCCCATCACTTATCAACTGCTCTACTTTTTTCTGAGAGGGAGGATGAAGTTCAGTAGTAGAGACCTGACTAGCACTAGGGAGGTCCTGGGTTTGATCCTCAGCACTAAAGGTGGATGGCTACTTTTATCTGCAGGCTCACCTGCAATGCCTTTCTCTTACACAGGAGCAGGTAACTTTTCTTGCTCACCACTGCCTCATCAGTCAATCATAGTGCCTATATATTAGGTGGTCAATTACTAGTTGAATAAATGACTACTTCTTTAAAAAAATATTTTTTATTGTAGATGGACATAATGCCTTTATTTTTTTATGTGGTGCTGAGGACTGAACCCACGACCTCACATGTGCTAGGAAAGCGCTCTACCACTGAGCCACAACCCCATCCCTGAATTAATGACTTCTTGATTTAGGAAGGAAAAAATGAAAAAATGAAATACTGACACATGCTACACTATGGAAGAGAGCTGTGAACGCTAAGTGAAAGAAGCCAGCAACAAAGCGCAGCGCACTGTATGACTTCATCAAGTGACATGTCCAGAATAGCTACTGCTATTCTATACTATAAATCTAAAGAGACATAAAATAGATTTGAGGTTTCCCAGGGACAGAGGAGATGGGTGGGAGCACTGGAGATGATGGCTGAGAAGTGTCTGGTTTGGTTTCTTGACTGGGTAGTGAAAATGTTCTAAAACAGACTGTGGGAATAGATGCACAACTCTGTGAATATATTAAAAGCAAAGAATGAATGGTACGCAAACTATACCTCAATAAAGTCATTATGTTAAAAAAAATAGGGGGCTGGGTTCTATGTGCTAATCCCTCTATGGTGACTGCCTACAAATAGAAAGATTATAAGATATAGTTCCGAATATAATATCCCAAATGTCCACAACACAATGAGAAATCACTCAACATACCAAGAACCAAGAAAATCATAATTTGAATGAGAAGAAAACAAGTATCAGATGCCAACATAAAAATCAATCATGTACTGAAAGAGAACTGTGAATAAGATTAAGCCAAAGAAATCCACATAACAGACACATCAGAATTGGCTTCTGAAAACTAAAGAAACAAGGCTTTAAAGTAGCTGGTGAGAAAGGACACTTTACCTGAGGAAGTATGAATTCATCAGAAACCATGAAGGTCTGAGAAGGTAGCACAATATTTTTCAAAAAAAAAAAAAAAAGAATTGTCAACTATTTCAAATTCCATAAAGAGAAAGAGCTGAAAAAAAAAAATCTTCAGAAAAACAAAGAAGACTAAGCATTCCAGTTTATATCCTAGTCCTGAGAAATTATAAAATATGTTGATATCAATACACTAGCAATTGTAGGTGCTTCCTATAATAATTAAATATTTGGGAACTACAAAATATTCCTCTCCCCACTATTACCAGGCAGCACCAATACTGGTCCTGGAGGAAGAGGCTCAAGAAAACCATTCATTGTTCCAGAAATATTTAGAGTCAAATTCATAGGAAAATAGGTTTTATTCAAAGTCAACTTTGAAAGGACAGAAGAAACTTATTGTTTCAAAAGTTCCATCTCTGAAATCTCCAAAACCCAACAAAGTTTTTAAAGAAGAGGCAGCCAAGTAAGACAACAGGCAGGAAATGTACACCTGTAGCTTTAGTAGCCCACACTCCACAGGTCTGTGAGGGCCATCTCCTCTCTCAGCCTCCTGAGAGTCCCTCAGGCCCTGGGCACAGGGGAAGCCTCAGCTTCCATAGGCAGCATGAGGAAGCTGCTCTCCCTTTCAGATGGGGGTGGGTGAAATCAGTCTTTCATATCACTAGTGAGATTTACCTACATAGAGGGTTTAGTGAATATTCCATACTCCCGTAATTTTCTTGGTTAAAAATAAATTGTTAGGCCATTGTTCAACATCTTTTATCAACTTGACAGTTTTTGTTCTAGTTAAAAATTCCAAAGCTTATAAGCCTAAAATAAGAGCTATTTTTTTAAAAAAGAAACAAAATCTACATGACTCAACCATCTGAAGCTCTGTAGTAACCATCATAGCTTACCTGCCTTAAAACCCAAGTCCTTGTAGAGCAAATACTATTTACCCTGATCCACCACTGATTGACAAAGTGCATGCGTTTAAAACCAGAATCACTGTGCAAGGTGAACCAGTGTCTGGTTGAGCAGTCATGGAACAGCTGGACAGCTTGAAAAACCATTAGTTCAGGATCCAGTGTACGTTACTTAGCGATTGATCCATTTAGTCAATTTTTATCAAGTTTCTAAAATATACCAAATACTGTACAAGGCCATGACAAAAAGACAAGCCATGATCCCAGACTTCAAGAAACTCCTAGTTAAGAGAGAAATGGATTCATGGGAAATAATATCAATAAAATGTGGTACTTGAATAGCACACAAAATGTAAGGAAGACAAGCAAGGAATCATGCCAACGAAGATGGTATTCGCTCTGACTTTTTAAAGGATGTTAAACACTATTGTTCTTCAAGGTTCTAGGACTGCCATTTCCTCCTACTCTGGCCCTGTTCTCAGTACTAAATGCATATCACTGCCTTATGAGAAGTATTTCTGAGTCCAACCCTGCACCTGACCAAATGAATCAGAATTGTTGTGAATGCCTCCCACCACCAACCTTGCCCTTTAAAAGTTCCCCAGATGGTCCTGTATTCACAACCATTGGACCAAGCCATTCCCCCACTTCTGAAGACTTCCATTTCCATCCTGGTACAAACTCTCCATACACCTCTCCACCTTGAGGCCCAAACACTCTCTCAAGATATTTTCTGGATAAGACAATACCAGTGAATCTCCCCTTTTCCCTCTAAAATCTGTTTCTCTCCTGTACGTCCTAAAACCAAATGAACAGAACCACCCTAGTTCAGTAACAAAACCAGAAATTGGGAAGCCATCTAAGAGCTGAGGATACAGCTCAACAGAAGAGTTCTTACCTGGTGCTCACAAGGCCTTGCCCTGGTTGGACCCCCAGTAACACAAAAAAATCTTGATTTCAAAGCCCTTGTCCTTAGGACTGAGAAAGAGAAAGACATGTAAAGAAGTAAATGCAAAGGCCATGGGTAATCTGAGCCAGGCGGTGGCACACTCCTGTAATCCCAGACGCTCGGCAGGCTGAAGCAGGAGCATGGCAAACTCAAAGCCAGTCTCAGCAATTTAGCACGGCTTTAAGCAACTTGTGAGACCCTTCCTCAAAAAAAAAAAAGATTATAGAGGGCAGATGCGGGAGGGCTTCACAGCAACAACCATAAGCACGTGCACGCTAAGGGACTGAGGTGAGAACAGCACTCCATGGAGAAACACAAAGCCATCGAGGAATGTTCTGGTAACACAGGTAATTTTACAGGCAGAGGTGAAAGGCACAAGACACAAAGCCTGAGATGGGAACAAGGCAGACTCACAGGATCTTTCCAGGATGAAATCCTTCACAAATTTCTTACATTAGGATAAAACTTGTAGTGACACACAAGGTCATTGCTGAGCTGTGTCTACAAGCCTTTCCAGCCTCACCTTTCCTAATGCCCTTTCTCCAGTTTTCAAATGCATCAGCATTCACACACCTTTGTACATGTTGTTTCCAAATGCCAGTGTCCACTTGTCCAGATTCAGCCCTTCTGAAAACTTTATTAGTTTACTGAGCATCTAGTGTGCTGGACTTGGGAGTGCAACAGTTTTTCCTTCCATCTCCCATACCTGTCTTCAGGTAAAGATTCAGAAATTCCTTTGAGTACTGGACTTACCACCACCACCAGTAACTAGTCAGGGAGAAAAATAAGAAAACAGATCACTGCAACAGTGTAAAAATGGAGATGGCAGTATACACGGTGCTGTAACACAAACAAAAGTCACCTAACCCAAACCAAGGAGAGGGAGTCAGAAAAAGTACTAGGTGCCTGTGGACAGAAATCTTTCCTCACCCTCTCCCGGCAGGTATTCAGAGCACCCTGCAGTTTTCTAAGTCTTTATTATGCTCTTGATTACACAGTATTAAATGGTCTGTTTCCTTAACTGGTTTTTGCTCTGGATTATGAAGGTTTCAGGATGAGAATAAGTCTGTGCTATAGATGCTCTGGTAGGTCTAGGTCATCATGCTAAGTGTTTAGGAGCTTAAGAGAATTTTAAAAGAAGATGAGTGATGCCAGGTATGGTGCCACATGCCTACAATCCCAGCAACTCAGGAGGAGCACAAGTTCAAGATCAGCCTCTGTAACTTAGCAAGGCCCTAAGCAACTTAGCAAAACCTGTCTCAAATTTAAAAAAAAAATCTTTTAAAAAAAACTTTTAAAGGCTGGGGGGTGTGGCTCAGTGGTTAAGCACCACTGGGTCCAATCTCCAGTACCGCAGAAAAGGAAAGGGAAAGGGAAGAAAAAGGAAATGAGCAGCATGATCAGATCATTCTGTTAGAAATGGAACCAGTCATAAGAGTAGTGTGAAGGATAAACCGGAGTTCAGGACCCAGCTGACTGCTCAGGAAGCACATAACCAAGGCCTGAACCAATCTCTGCCAATGAGAGAAAGATGTGAGGTAGCAAGAGGAAGTACAACAGATGTAACATAAGGAGAAAGGAGGATGGCCCTGAGATTCTAGGGTAAAGACTTTCAGCAAGAGGAAAGCATCAGTGCATGCTTAACAGGCCTGTGGGTAGAGTCAAGGAAAGGAAACGATGACCACATTTGAAGAACCAAGCATCCGTGTATGGTGATCCAGTAGAGAGATGAAAACTGGAGCCTGTCTTCAAGGGAGACGGGGATTGCACACACATCTTTGAAAACCTTAATACACAGGGGCAACTTAAAGCCACAGACAGAAGCGTGATCTCACAAGGAAAACAGAACAGAAATGGACACAAGTGAAATGCTATGGAAGAAGATAAAAAGAGGGAAGCATCAAGGGAAGATTTGTTTTGCCTTGGAAGGTAGAGACCTGAGCATGTACACATGATGAGGAAAGGACTATATGGGGAAAGAGCAAGATGTCAGTCTCAGAAAAGAGGACCCTTTTTCCTTGAGATACAACGAAAGAACAGAAATCAGAAAGTACAGGCACTGACAAAAATGACAGGTCCTTGAGGGGTCAGAGCTGATGCCCACTAATCTCTTCCTGAAGCAGAAGGTAAAATAAGCAGAAAGGAGAAGGCAAGAGTCAGAGAAGAGTGGCAATTCAGACTTTAGTACATAAGTGGGACCCAGGAGATAAGTCAAGGGTCTGCAGTGCAACCAAAACTAGATTGGGAAGTTTAGAACAGAACCCAGAGCACTCAGTGACATGATTTTCTCCAGCCTGCCCTGGGGAGCCCAGGAGAAGGAAAAGCTGATTCAGGCTTGAAATCATCTGAACAAACATGGCAAGAACAGTACAAGGCCCAGAACTATGCTTTGATAATTTTAAAAAGTCAGATTTATTTTTCTCATTTAAAAAAACTAACTCTCATTCTCTGACTGACAGAAGAGTGTTTCAAAAAGGGAAAAGAGACTCATGGATGTTCCTCTTAACTCCTACAGAACCTGTGACAACTTTCACTCCTGAGCCCCTCTGATCACTTCAGCAGCTGATTCCAAGCCTGAGTTCCTTTGGTTTTTAAAGGGAGAAAATTCACTGCAGATCCTCATATTAGCTAGCTGATAGATAAATAAGTCAACAGACTTACAGATAATGCTGCTTCAGCCAGGAGGTAGGGGCTCTTTCTTCCCTAAAACAAAGGTTTGCTAAACACTTGAGATAAAGGGGGAGGATGTAATTATATCACAAAGCTCCCAGAACAGTCTAAGAATTCTTTACAAAGGCAATTAACAAGCCACAAAGATAGCACAATCCAGTTTCTTTTGAATAAATGCAGTATGTAATCCCTTCATTAGTGTTGGGAGTTTTTCAATTCATCCTTCCTTCTCCCATACCTCTCTTATCGTACAGGAGTCCAAAATCCCTCTGGATACTGGATTTCTGGCACCATCCAGAGAGGCCTAGAAAGAGGCAGAGGCTGATGGTGTGAACACTCACCATGGGTCAAGCTTACTATGTGACAGGCCCTGAGCTGGGCTCCTTACATATTCTGGGTGCAGCTAATTAAGGACAAATTACCCGTTGAAACTATGGATCTGGCATGCAGAAGAGTAGGAAAGTGACCCAAGATTTAGGGGTAAAGGAAGAAAAGTTAGAAATGTGGGTGATGAAAATGAGAAGAGATGCGTTGGGGAAAGGAAGGCATCTGGGAACCAAAAGACAAGACCCAGGGACACCCTGCCGGCAACTGAAATGCAACTCCCCACCCATTAGACGAGGATTTGGGGGAGACTGAAATGCCAAGGGGTAAAGTATAAGGGCTAGGGATGGGATGGGCACAACTGAAATGCGAAGGGGGCAGAAGGCACATATGGAGGCTGGGATGGCGGTGACTGGGATGCAAAGGGGGCTTCGTGGGAAGGCTGGGAAGGGGGTGACTGGGATGCAAAGGGGGCTTCGTGGGAAGGCTGGGAAGGGGGTGACTGGGATGTAAAGGGGGCTTCGTGGGAAGGCTGGGAAGGGGGTGACTGGGATGTAAAGGGAGCAGGCAGGAAGTCCAGGGAAGAGGCGGACTGAAATGCAAGGGAGCTCGGTACGGAAACTGGGAAGGGGTGACCGACAGGCAGAGGGAGCTTCGCAGGAAGCCTGGGATGGGGTGGGATGAGGGAAATGCACAGGGGCGCGGCGGGCAGGCCGGGACGGCGGGACCGTGCGGTGGAAGCCAAGCCCGGCGAGGTGCGGGTGAAAGGCGGGTGCTGAGGGGCGCGGAGCGAGAAGCCCGGAGGGGCTGCGGGCTGGGACGCCGCGGCGACTGCGGAGGGCTGGGGACCGAGGAGGGAGGACTAAAGAGGAGGAGGACGAGAAGGGAGGACGAGGGAGGAGAAGGAGGGAGGAGGGGGGGAGAAGGAGGGAGAAGGAGGGAGGAGGGGGGAGGGAGGGGGAGGAGGAGGAGGAGGAGGAGGAGGAGGAGGAGGAGGAGGACGGGAGGGGAAGGGCAGGCCGGCGGCGACGGCGGGAGGCAGCAGCCCCCTTACCTGCGACCAGCGAAGAGCCGCCGCGCCGCCGCGCCGGCATGCTGAGCCCAGTCACCTCCCACACCGCCTTAGGTGGGCGCCATCGCGTCGGCCCGGGAGCCCGTCCTCGCCGCCGAGCACCCGCCGCCGCCAGCCCGGGCCGGCCCGGGAGACGCGCCGCCGCGACCCGCACCGCGGCCGCCTCAGCAGCGACTCCCGCGGTCGTCGCCCCAGCGCGCGCCGGGCGGCCGCGGCCTCTCACGCGCGTGGCGATTGGCTGCTGGGGGCCGGGCCGCCGTCCGTATGGGCCTCTCTGATTCGCTGGCTCCGGCGAACCGCTCTCGGGGGGCGGGGCTTGGGTCGCGGCGCCGAGGGGCGGGGGCCCCACGTCCTGCGCGTGCGCGCCCGAGGGATCCGGCCACCACCTGCCAGCCGCCTGTTGCCGGAGCCGCTGCGCGCGTGACCAACCGCTGGGCAGTCGCCCTGGCTGCCCACGTGCAGGCCCGAAGGCCCCCGGCTGCAGTAAGGCGGGCGGGACAAGCGGAGAAGCTGTGCGAGCAGGTCCCTTCGAGCTTGCCGCTGCTTGCACCTCCGCCCGCCGCTCCCGCTTGCAAGCCTCAGGTCCTCAGTGCTCGGCTCTCACGCGCTGTCAACGAGTAGCAGTGTGTCCAGACCCGGGAGGGGGGACGGGGAGGAGGGAAAGGGGAAGGGGAGGGAGGTAAGGATCGGGCCCAGGTTCCACGGCGAAAGCCACATCGACCGTGACAGCTTCTTTGCACGCCCACGGAGGGTCCTGGTGCAGCGACTGTTTCAGCTCTGCCCACGTGGATTGCGGAACGCCGGGCTCAGGAGCCAACAGCTATAGCCAGAATCCTTGTCCTACCATCTTGGGACCAGTTTTTAAAACCTTAAAGAGCTGCTGTAATGATCAAGAGGCCCACACAAAAACTTGCACACGGATGTTCACAGCACCATCAATCATGTAGCCAAAATAAAAGATAAAAACGACCCAGATATCCATCAGCTAATCAATGGGTAGACAAAATGGGGAATGTGCAATGGAATAGTATTCAGCCATAAAAATATTTGAAGAACTGATACATGCTACAAAACAGATGAACCTTGAACACATTGGGAATGGACGCATCTGGTACAAAGGAGCAGGTGTTGCATGATTCCATTTAGAATAAATGTCCAGAGTGGGCAAACTCATAAGGACCAGAAATAGCTTGCTGCGTGTCTTGGGCAGAAGGGATTGGAGGAAAATGGGTAGGACTGCTAATGGATTGCGTTTGTTTTAGAGCGGATGAAAATATTCTAAAATGAGGCGATGGCGGTGCAATTTGTGAATGTACTGAAAGTCACTGAATTGTTCATTTTAAGTAGGTAAATCATTTGGTATGTAAGTTATAGCTTTAAAGCTGCAATTTTTAGGGGCTGAGGAGATAACTCAGTCGGTAGAGTGCTTGCCTTGCCTTGCAAGCACAAGGCCCTGGGTTCAATCCCCAGCACCCCTCAAAAAAAAAAAAAAAAGCTGCAATTTTTAGAGACTAGGTTGTGACTCAGTGGTAGAGCGCTCGCCTAGCGCGCAAGAGGCACTGGGTTCAGTCCTCAGCACCACATAAAAATAAATAAATAAATTTGCAATTTTAAAAGAATAATTGAGAGAAATAGCAAATCTCAAAAAGGCCCTGGCTGTCGTACCTCCCTAAGATATAGGGCTTGTATATCTAACCTTTTTTCTCTAGTTCAATTTGCAAAGTCTTGTAAGCAATTTGACCTGAGGAAACTTAAAGAAATACCCAGAATGATTTTTTTCTTTTTTTTGGAAAATTATAATGAAGATGATCTTATTCCACTCGAGGCTGGTAGAGCTTGCTTCTTCCAAACAGCCCCTGCAGCCCCTGTGGTCCGAGGACAGGAAGAAATGGGCAGTGCTTGCTGCCATCCCAGCAAGAGGGCAGAAGCCTCCCCCTGGGCTAGCCTCCACACCTAGTGCCTCAGGGACTCCTCTCCAGGGAGGAAGTCCTGACCCGCTAGAGGAGCACTCCTCAGTACAGCAGTGCACCTCCTGGAAGGAGAGTGTGTGACCCACCCAGGAAGGCGCAGGCTTTGAGGGGATGGGCAGCAGCAGCCCCTTTGGTCTGGTGGCTGCTGGCCTTTCTCTGCGCTGGGGAAAGTTAACAGTTCAGCAAGCAGACCTCCCTTCATGCATTCTCATCCAGGATCTGGTGAGAGGATAGTAGTGGGGCACAGGGGGCTCAGATTTGGAAATCTGAGGAAAAGAATCATGCTTGGTCCTCCTTTCTTCTTTCGTTCTTTTTTTTTCTTTTTTCTTTCCTTCCTCCCTCCCTCCCTCCCTTCCTTCCTTCCTTCCTTCCTTGTTCATGCTGAGCAGGTGCTCTACCACTGGGCTTTAACCCCAGCGTGAGGTCCTCCTCTCTCAAATATCCCAACCCAAAGGAGCTGGAAATGAGAAGGCAGGGACAAAGGACTTGGAAACAGAAAATGGAGAGGGCAGGTTGCCTTTGCAGTGCAACTGAAGGAGCAGAGCTGTTTCAGAGGGTGCAGACTTGGCCCTTGGGAAACAGGGATGTTCAAGGGAAAGAAAGAAATCGTGACAACCACAGATGTTGACCTGTCCAGCCCTCCATCCTGGCCTGGCACCAGTGGGTGGGCACATGGATGAGTAGTGAGCAGAGAAACAAAAGCAGAGCTGCAGGTGTCAGTGAAGGCCACCGGGGCAAAGCAGAGAGGTTCACAGGGACGAGAACAGAAGGCACTTGGGTCACTCAGGGTCCTGCCAGGAAGGGCAGGGGACACTGAGTGAGGGCCCCAGAGTGGAGGTCCTTGACAGGGAGTTGAGGGTTAAACTTTCACCCAACTTAAAGCGACCTAAAATGCCGGGCTAATTTGGGACAAGATGAAATGCTTACCTGCAGACGGCATCAAAGAGCCAAGGAGCTGCGGGAGACACCTCACACGTCTCTTGAAGCTCGTGGGACAGAGGGATTTGAGACAAAAAGAAAATGGTGATACAATTTAAAGAAAAGGGGGGGAATGAGCATGTCTCGGCACTTTCCCCACCCCTAGGGCCCAGAGAACCGGCCAGGTCAGGCCCCTCAGCCACATCATCATTTCAAAACGAAAACCCAGCCCAGTCTATTAGCAGGCATTTTCCAAATGGCTACAAAATTCCTGCACCTTCCAAAAATACCTCTTCATGCAACTTCTGCCAGGGAGGGAGGGCGCATGCCCAGGCTGGAACTGACCGGTTGGACTTCCTGACCCCAGGAGCTGCCTCCACGCTCTGCAGACCCCAGACACAGGAGGTGCCTGCTGCTCTCCCAGTAGATCCTGCCAGCAGGAGCAGAGCACCCTCAGTTTTGCTTCTGATGGACACTGTGAGACTTCCAGGAGTGGCTGCCAATTCCAGCTGTGCATATGAACTACCCAGGCAGCTCTGTCAGGTAGATGGTGCCAGGCTTCTTCTCTGTTGTGTGAAGCAGGACAGTGACTGAGAGGCAGCACCGGGGCTTTGGAGAAGCTGGTTTGTGATATTCTGCTTGTTCACTTTCTATTTCTCAAGCTCTGTCACACTTCAGTTTTTAAAAAAGTTTCCCAGATAAACTCTGCTCCCCACCAAACTTGAGAACTGCTGACTTGGGGTGCAAGAGGAGGGGCTTAGCTACACTGGAGAGAGAGGCTGGTGCCCTGGAGTGTGGGCTGGTGTAGCTCTGGGGTCTGCCTCCATTTTGCAGACAAATCTCTGACCCTCAGGGGACAGCATCTCCAGGGTGGGAGCAGGAGGGACATCAGGTAGCAGCCTGCCAGCCCTTCTCGGTCCCTAGACGCCCACCAGTGACACAGGGCAGCCCCGGCTCCACCATCACTGACTGCAAGCTTGGGATCTCGGCCCTGAGTTGCGCTCAGATTCGATGGTTCCCGGGAAGAGAGCTCGCTGAAAGTCACTGCTCACAGTTACGCTTCATCACAGGGAAAGGGTACAGATGAAAATTGACCAAAGGGCTGGGGATGCAGCTCTGAGGTAGGGAGTTTACCTAGCATGTAGGAGGCCCTGGGTTTGATTCCCAACACTGCGTTAAAAAAACAAAATCTGGGCTGGGGAGATAACTCAGCTGGTAGAGTGCTTGCCTCACAAACACAAGGCCCTGAGTTTGATCCCCATACCGCAAAAAAAAAAAAAAAAAAATCTGTTATTTAGCTGGGCCTATGGAGACTCTGTCTAAAAAATTTTTAAAATTTAAAGGGCTAGGGATATAGCTCATTGGTAAAGGACCCCTGGGTTCAATCCCTAGTACAAAAAAATTAATTCGCTTTGATCTATATTTCTG
Source organism: Sciurus carolinensis (assembly GCF_902686445.1). Classification (NCBI taxonomy): domain Eukaryota; kingdom Metazoa; phylum Chordata; class Mammalia; order Rodentia; family Sciuridae; genus Sciurus; species Sciurus carolinensis. The sequence continues at coordinate 459,023 of NC_062230.1, read as the reverse complement.
TAATCTACAGACAAAAAACTCTACCATTTTTTAAAACCTTAATTTGAAAAAAAAATTAAACATAGGAAAAAGTAAGAATACAATTAACTCTGATATACCTATCCTTCACCAAACATCCAGCTGTCGGATTACTGGTTACTGACATTTGCCACATTTGCTCAATATTGATAGGTAGGTAGGTAGGTAGACCTCATTTTTACCATTCTTGAGCCATTTGAGATTGCAGACACTGTATTGTATCTCTTTCCTCCTCGAGAGCATTCTGTACCTAAAGATACGGACATTTTCTTACCCAAGGATCAAATGAAGGAGAATCAACACGGACTTGAGGCTGTTGTCTAATACACAGTCCATAGTTACAATTCCCTGATTGGCCACTATGTCCTTAATAGCAATGTTCCCCTCCAGGGCACCTGGCTGCCATGTGGCTTCAGTGTCTTTAATTTGGACCACTTCCTCACTCTCTCCTCTGCAGGTATAGAGTTACCTGCTGCAGAAACGATGCTGCACTTCTCAGTGCATCAAGTCAGGAGGCACCTGAGTTAGCTTGTCTCGTTATTGGGACGTATGGAGCATTTGGTTAAGGGGGAATCCGCTAGGTTTCTCCACCGTAAGTTACCATTCTTTCCTTTGTAAGGAACTCATCATCTGTCAGGAGATAACTTTGAGTCTGTGGAAATATCCTGCTCCCTGCCAGGCCGTGTTATGCTTGCCAGTCATTCAAGGAAAGTGGAGCTGGCCAGCACCCAGCCTGTGAGGTGCCGCAGACTGCAGAGCCCCGTTGGGCAGGGAAGGGAGAGCAACAGGTCAGAAGTCTGCGTCAGGAAGGGGCAGGCAGCTCAAACGGGATCTGGGCTCACTGAGGGGTGGGCAGCAGGCACCCCACTCCAAGCCCACTCCAGGCTGCCGCGGCAGGGTCGCCCTCCACCAGGATTGTGCCCTGGAGAGGGGCCAGTTTATAGGAGGCAGGAGGACTTCCCTTTCCGTCCTCTCTCCTCATGGGCCCAGGCTATCCCTGGGATTGGGGTGGGGGTGCCCCAGAGACAGTTCAGCATAACCCAGGATTTTTCCAGGGCCCCCTGAACCTGCAGGGTTGCAGAGCTCTGCTCTCATCCTGGCCCTCCCAGTCAGCCTCCTCCACAGGCCCCGGCCTGTCTGCGCTGCTTCCTGTGCTGTTGAACACAACCCGCGCTGGCATTCCAGGTGCAACGGGGAGGATGCGTGCTTAGCCCTGCAAGGGGCCATGAGTTCTGTGTGCTCCCCAGAAGGAACACTGGTTTCCTGGGCTACCATAACGAATGACCACAAACAGGGCTCTCCCCAGGATGAGGGTCCTGTGGAGGCCCCCAAAGGCAGGTGAATCCTGCTCCCTGCCTGGTGATAAGTCCTGCTAGACCCTGTTATGCTTGCCAGGAGGGTCCTTGACGTGGTCACAAAAAGGAATCTGAGGATGGGACAAGGCGAAGCACAGACTGAGTTTATTGAGAGTGAAAAAGAAATACTTTTATAACTTAAAAATAAATAAATAAATAAATAAAAGAAGCGTATGCTGCGGGACAGGGTGGAGAAGACGCGAGGGCGGGTTCTGAGCTGGGTGCTGTGGCTGAGGACCAGTAGGATGCCCTCCGAGGGGCGTGTTCAGCAGCCATCACCAGCGCGGCGTCCTTCTCTTCCTCTTTGGATGTGCCCAGCACTACCTGGTGCACCTGTGGGCGGGCTCGCCCACGTGGTACAACAGCACCATTGCTGAGCAGACCCTGTGCAAGTGGCTTTTGAGGGGACTGCCCTCACTGTCCTCAGGGCGCTCTGGCCTTGTCCCTCCAGTCTCCTTCCCACCTACCAACGCTGAGCCCCCTCCCGGCCTCCAGGAGCCCTTTCTATCTCCCTGGGCTGGTTGCTTTCCATTTTCTGCCCCTGGGGTCACCTGACCTCTGCCTCTTCTCTCTTATGAGGAACCTTGTCATTGGGTTTGGGGAAGGATCCTGGGGACACCTGGATTATCCGGGATCATCTCCTCACCAGATCCTCAACCTAATCACATCTGCAAGAAACCTTTTCCACGTCGGTCGCATTCAGCCGCGCAGGGTTATGGTGTCTTTCCAGGACCCGGTTCTGGTGGGTTCAACCCACCACAGAACGTACCCACGTGCCCCTTTCCTTCCTGCAGGAGTGTCGATTTCCACCTGTTTTTCTGAACACTTGCTGATTGATGTTTCAGTCCCTGCTGACTGCTTGGTTCTCTGTGAATAGTTCTTTACACACACACACACCTGCACACACAGAGACTTAGGCACTGTACGTATGCGCACACACAACTGCACACACAGAGACTTAGGCACTGTACATATGCGCACACACACCTGCACACACAGAGACTTAGGCACTGTACGTATGGCACACACACCTGCACACACAGAGACTTAGGCACTGTACATATGCGCACACATACACTGTACACACAGAGACTTAGGCACTGTACGTATGTGCACACACACCTGCACACACAGAGACTTAGGCACTGTACATATGCGCACACATACACTGTACACACAGAGACTTAGGCACTGTACATATGTGCACACATACACTGTACACACATACAAACGTGCACATATGTCATGCTCATCCATTCAACCCATGTTTCCCGCCCTGCTGGATAAAGCACTGGTGACCCAGCATGAGCCCAGGGCCACAAGCTCCACACCAGGTTGACATTCTGGTGAAACACTTGCAAGCACACAATGACCATGACATGGATGCAGAACCAGGCAAGGCCGTTACATCCTCAGTGCTCCAAGAAGGACTGGATTTAGCGTGTTTAGGCCACAGATAGCAAGAGAATGTTAAGGCCTTGCTATCTGTGACCTATTGGTTAAAAAAAAAATCGATCAACAGCAAAGTAGCTTAGTTTCCCCTTCATTTGATATCAGTCACTGTTTATTAACCGACCAGATTAGAAAAATACCATGGTAGTCACGTAGTTATCCTTCAAATAAGCCTTTCTTTCTGGTCTTTCCTGTTGTCGGTATCTCAAACTTCTACAAGATGGGCAGAAAAGAGAGCTTGAAGGGCCACGGGAAGCCATTTGCTTCTTTGAAGCCTTTTCCAGCTTAGATCTGAATCAGACTCGCTGGTGCAGATGCCGCCACGTTCACCAGCACAGAGCAGCTGAAGGGCCGGGTCTCAGGGTGAGCTCTTCTCGCCGTCTGCTGTACACAGGCGTGGTGGTGTCTGCCCTTGACTTGCTGTGATGGGAATGGCACTCTTCTTGTGGTCTTCCTCCCCAAACCCACACTTCCAGCCTGATCGTGAGACAAACATCAGGTCAACCCCAACAGAGAGGCCACTAGGCAACATCGGACCATCACCCCTCAAAACTATCATGGCCATCAGAAACAGGGCAAGTCTGAGAGACTCCTCAGCCTGAGCCTGAGGAGACAATACAGCTGAACGGGACAAGTCTGTACCAAGGGCTAGGGATGTGGCTCAATGGTGGAGCACTTGCCTAGCACACATGAGGCCCTGGATTCAATGGCCAGCACCACACAAAAGAAAGGAAGTCTGCATCAAGATGGACATTAGTTAGGAATAACGCAGTGGTGTTGGGTTACCAATTGTAACAAACGTACTGCACAAATGCAGGACATTGGTAATGGGGAAACTGGGTTCAAGGGTAAATGCGAACGCTTTGCACTGTCTTGACAATTACTCTGTAAATCTAAAACTGTCCTAAAAGTTTACTCTTGTTTTTTTTTAACTTTATTTATTTTTATGTGGTGCTGAGGATTGAACCCGGTGCCTCCCACATTCCAGGCATGTGCTCCACCGCGGAGCCCCAGCCCCAGCCCCAGCTTACTCTTGTTTTTAAGAGAAGATTCAGGACTTCCTGAGCACAGACTCCAAACAGCATGTGGGCCCACATTTGCTTTCCTTCCTTCCAGATCTTCCATCCTGAGTGACCCCGGGGCTCCTGCTGGCTTTGGTCATCCTCTCCCGGTGGCCATCTCTGTGACTCTGGGCTTGCTTGGCAGTCCCACGAATGCATCAGCCCATCTTTTGTGAACGAGCCTACATGTGCATGTATGGATGGCTCTCCATGTGCTCCTTTCCGTGTGCCTCTACACACACAGTCACGCGCTGCCGAGGTTTCAGTCAGGGGCAGACGGCTGACGCTGGCCCATGAGGAGATTTTGCCTGGTAACATCACAGCCACCTGGGTTCCTGTGAGTGTAGTCCATGATATATACACAACCATGGAATTGCCCAGTGGCACAGCACAGCATGTGGCCCTGCTGTTAGGCTGTGCTTCATCTTGTGTATGCGTGCCTGTGTGTGTGTGTGTGTGTGTGTGTGTGTGTGTGAGATCTCCTATATCTTCTACTGGTTCTGCTTCTCTGGCTGAACTCTAATACAACTAATATTTTATAAATTGCTAGAAATTCAAATTTAAAAAATCAAACTACTTATTTAAATATATTTCAATATAAAAGTTGTTTGTGGTTTTTAAAATTTTTTTAGTGGTCGATGGACCTTTATTTTTATTTATTTTGTTTATGTGGGTGCTGAGAATCCAACCCAGTGCCTCACACATACTAGGCAAGTGCTCTATTACTGAGCTACAGACCCAGCTCCATCAAATATAAAAGTTTAAAATCACAAAATATTAAGTAAAATATCAACATTAGTTACACGTTGTAATTCTACTATAAATTATTAGCAAATGAATGAAAATTGGGTTTTCCCTTTAGGGCTGGTGGTGTAGATCAGTGGTAGAGCACTTGTTTAACATTCATGAGGCATGCTAGGGTTTGATCCCCAGTACTGTGAAAAAAATAGATACTTTAAAAATAATCAAATTGGTACAATAGACAAATATTGAAGATTACTCGTGAAACACTGAACACAAAATAATACAACCTCTTCTCTTCTTTGTTTTTTCAGCCATTTTAAAATGCAAAGAACATCAGGATGTGAGATTGTTTTTGTGCAAATGTTTCCAGTTGCTGAAACAGACTTTTTCTGACGCTTTGAAAGGGGGAAGGTATGGAACTAAGGCCAGGTAATTTTCTTCAAGCCTTCCGCCTTTGGGTAGCCCCACTTTCTGTCTGTAACTGGGATTTGCTCTCGCATTCCTAGGGGAAGCCAGGAGGGCGGTCTTCCTGCTAGTGGAGTGCTTGGGAGCAGCAGCGAGTTCTGCGGCAGACCATCACCGTTTGGGGGGTGTTCAGAGGGGAGTCTGATCAGTTCCTTGCCTCAGTTTCACTTCTCTCATGCTCATCATCTGCTTCTCCAGGAAGTCTCTGAACCACAGTAAGAATTATTATTACTCCAGAAGCTTTGCTTTGTTGTCTTCTGCTTACTCTTGAAGAAGGTACAGAAAAGTATAGATGTGTGGAAGTGTGACAGACGATTTTTAAATTAAATAATGTATCTTTGTTCAATTTAAAAATATAATGCATTGCAAAACTCCATGAACAGATGAATACTGTCAACGCAAAATAACTCCAATTGCGGATTCTCGAGACCCCAAGCCATGGTTAACACCCGCAAATGCTGGCATCTGACAGTGTGAGCAAGCAGAGTGCGTGTGAGCTGGAGCACAGCGAGGGGTGTGGGGAACAGCGGAGGGCAGCAGACACAGGGCGCTCCCCGTGTTCCTGAAGGAACTGCACAGCAGCACAGGCTGGCCTTGCACGCTGGGACCCAGGCGCCTGACAACTCAGAGGAGGAAGTTTGTTTTGGTTCATGGTCTCAGAGGTCTCAGGCCTATGTTGGGCTGACTCCATAGTTCTGACCCAAAGTGAGGCAGCACATCATGGCAGAAGGGCAAGGTAGAGGGAAGCAACTCAGGACATGGTGACCAGGAGGCAGAAAAAGAGCTCTGCTCACCAAAATGTAGACCCTCCAGGCACGCCCCCAGTGACCTACCCCCTACAGCAGCACCCCACCTGCTTACAGCTACCACCCTGCACACTGGCACTTTAAAACCATCAGCCCATCGAATGCAGGATCAATCCATTCTATATCATCTCAGAAGTGAGCCTTCGGAAGACACTTATATCTGAATCATAACATGCCCCAAAATGGGCCTAAAGCTGACGAGTGACTTTCCTCACGTTGTCAGCGAGACACAACCCAGTGCTCAGCCTTCATCTCTCAGCCACCAGGGGTGGGTTCAGGCTGCCTCCAGGGCCGGGCAGCATCGGTCACCAGCAAGCTCAGCACGCTGTCGATGTCCTTACCTATGGGTCTAATGGCATAGAAAGGTGACAAATGATGGCACTGGCCAGTGGAAATGAGCAGAGTTCTCTAAGCTTAGCACAGATGAGACCAAGGTGGGAGAACGGTCTGATGGGTGCGTGGTCGGCGACGGGCACATCTTCCTCACAGAAACCAGCCAGGCGTGTATTCCAGGGAGAGGAGCTCCACTCAGGCAGGACGCAGAGGACCTCGCTGGTGCAGGGCTTGCTGCCACGTGGCCTGCGGCCCCACGGAGCAGACCAGAGTCGGGCAGCCTGCTGCCTGTGGCCGACCGTGTTGCCCCGACAATCCCAGGAAGTCCTGGACACTGAGCCTTAGCAGGAGTGCAAGTTCTTGTCATGTTCCTGAATTTCTAAGTAGGTGTCCCATTTGTAATGTGACTTCCTGTCTCTTCGACACCTACTCCTGGATGATACAGATGGTAGATGTAAAACGGGGCTTATAGAGCCCTTGAGTCAGTGGTGTCTGCGTTGGATTCTGTGGTGGAAAAAAGATCCAGACCTCAAGAACGGAGGACAGGAACGCCTGAGTTTCTGCACTGAACAGCTGAGAACAGCTTAGGAATGTGCTCTCCGCTGGGGCCTAGCCACACGAGGACACATTTTAGTCATTAGTGCTGATGCAGGCCAGATTGCTTTCCAAGAAACCCTGCCCTCTCACTTTTTCCAGCCACTCTTGTCCTCGGCAAGCCTGGAAGGAAGGTCACGCCTGGGCTTCCTGGTCAGTGTTTCAGCAGGGTGTGCGCACAGGGCGAGATGAAGAGGGAGCAGCTTTCCTACAAGAGAGGGACCCCACAACTGGCACTTCGAGGAAGACCACACTTCACCAGGTGTGAGGACCGTGCAGCAGAATCCACCTCTGGGTCCAAATATGACCCTGTTTCCCCTGTGCTTCTGAAATATGGCCAAAGCTCAGTTCCTTTCCAAAACTGTGTCTCCAGAGATTTTTCGATTTAAAAAATTGAGTCGGTATGTGTCAGTTAAGTACATAATGCCATCAGATCAAGCAATTACAACTGGGAGGGATTCTCAAAACTTGCAAATATAAACTCCTATTCTGAACCCGTCACATCCGAAGGTCTGGGACTAACCCATGTTGCCTAAGAAAGGGCGTTGAGATGCTAATGCAGCCCCAAATTAGATGATTGTGCAAAAAGGCACAGTGCCAATAAAGACAGGTGGTGGCCTTGTTTTCTCTTTTGTTTATATATAGATATAGATATAGATATATTTTTTTAAATATTTTTTAGATGTTGATAGACCTTTATTTTTATTCTTTTACTTATATGCTGTGCTAAAGATCGGACCCAGTGCCTCACACCTGCTAGGCAAGCGCTCTTGCCACTGAGCTACAAACCCAGCCCCAGTTTTTTTTCTCTTTAATGTTAAAAAAAATGTTAGTTCACAGATGGATGCAGTGGTGCATGCCTGTAATCACCTCAGGAGGCTGAGGCAAGAGGATCACAAGCACAAGACCAGCTTCAGCAACTTAGCAAAAAAATAAAAAAATAATAAAATTTCTCAAAAACAAACAAACAAACAAACAAACAAAAAAACAGGGCTGCAGATGTGGTTCAATGGTACAGTATCCTTGGGTTCAGTCTCTAATACTACTAAAAAAACAAAACCAGATCCATTTAACTGAGTCACCAAAACACTCTGGGGCCCCTTTCCAGGGTGCTGGGCCAGACGTCTCACATCAGTGGCCACACAGGTCACATGTTGCTAAAACGTAGGCTCTGATTTGGCAGGTCCAAGTGAGGCCTTGCTAAGTTGCTGAGGCTGGCTTTGAACTTGTGATCCTCCTGCCTCGGGCTCCCAAGTCTCTAGGATTACAGGTGTGCTCCACCATGACTGACCATGGACTGTGCTTTCAACCTGAGACCTTGGGGGATGTTCCAGATCCAACCATAACAATAATTATCCTTTCTTAAATTCAAAACAGCTTATTTAAGTGTTAAGATCTGGGAACCCAGGAGTAAACAAGATTCCTGTCCTCATGGAGCTTAAATCTTAGTGCAAGAAATAGAAAATACACATCTAGTTGTACAAGTAGTTGCTTCAGTGTGGCTCTGTTAAGTGGGGACACTGGTCTGGGCATCCAGACTCAGAGCTGGTCAGAAGCACACAGCTCTGCGTTCCACTCTGAAAGTGTTCAGGGCTCCCACTGAAACATCAGGAGATCCTGGCCACCCTTTCTCTCGCCACATCCTGCTCCAAACCAGAGAAATCTCCCACGTATCCAGCTCGGCTCCAGCTTCAGTGCTTCAGCTGGAGACTCACCCAGAGTCCTGGAGGAGCCAAAGCCTCAACACACAGAGCCTCTCTGAGGGACGCTGCAGGCACCAGTTGGCCTGGACGCCTCTGTGGTCCTCTGAGCTCTCACATCCAAGAGTGTGAGGCGGGGGCAGGGAGAGGGCAGAGACAGAGAGGCGACTCAGATTTTATTGCCTTTCCCAGTTTTGTTGCTCTGGAAAATTCAGCCCAGGGAAAGCAACCAGCCTTCGTGCTGTAAATCAGCCTTGTGAGTGTTCATCCTCCCACCTCCCTCCTTTGTCCCTCTCTGGTTCCTTGCTTCCTTCCTTCCTTCCCTCCCTCCTTCCTTCAGATTTTATTTTTTCCAATGATGAAAAAACATACCTATTACAAACATTTTAGAACACCCAGCAAAGTATTAAAGTGGGAAGAAAATTACCAAAGACAACCACTAATAACATTTTGGTAGTTCTTTAAGCCTTAATAACACACAGTTTTAAAAAGTCCTATCAAAAGAACACACTTGAGAGCCTGCAGTGAAGGCCACCAGTGTGTCCACCCACTTTTCCCTGTATCCAGCCATTGGGTCCTGCAGTGAAGGCCACCAGTGTGTCTGCTTGTCCCTGTATCCAGTCATTGGGTCCTGCAGTGAAGGCCACCAGTGTGTCCACCCACTTATTCCTGTATTCAGCCATTGGGTCCTGCAGAAGGACACCAGTGTGTCTGCTTGTCCCTGTATCCAGTCATTGGGTCCTGCAGTGAAGGCCACCAGTGTGTCTTCTTGTTCCTGTATCCAGTCATTGGGTCCTGCAGTGAAGATCACCAGTGTGTCCACCCACTTGTCCCTGTATCCAGCCCTTGGGTCCTTCAGTGAAGGCTACTGGTGTGTCCACTTGTCCCTGTATCCAGTCATTGGGTAGTGCCCTCCTGCACTGCCTCTGGGTTTGAGCTGCCCGGGAACCAATGGCTGGGGAGCTCCCACAAAGCCGTGCCCCACACCATCCTGAGATGGGGCTTTGGGATTCCAAAAAAAGTGCTAACTTCCTGGGCAATCAGTCCCCAGAGTTTGTTCATTTATTTATTCTTTTTTGGAACTGGGGATGGAACCCAGGGCTTCATGTCCGCAAGGCAAGCACTTTGTGCAGTGTTTATGAGATTTTACAGAGTGCTGCCAATCATCTTCACAACAGTTACAGGACGGGACTTCTTCCGAGGAATGTCTGCGGCCAGGAGGTCAGCATATGGAGCGTGAGGGTGTAAGGGATGTGGCTCAGGGCTAGGACCTGCATTTTCAGCAACAACTTGGATCCCTTTATCAGCACCTGTTTCGGGCCCTGGTCTGGGCTCAAGCTCACTGGGAAATCCTGTAGCTGACTGGATTGACCTTGGTCAGGATACAGAAAGAGAGTGGGGAAACTGGGCAGTCTTTCTGTCAGCCTGACGTGCTTTGGAACATTAGCAAAGGTGCGTCAAGAAGAGGGTTGAAAAAGTGCTTGCCCTTCGGGGCTCGTGCTCCTGTTACTGTTGGGAACTGAGAAGCTGCTGGGCCTACCTTGTGAGGAGCAGAGACCATGTGGCACAGAGATAAATGTCCCAGATGAGGCCCCTTAAGCTCATCAGCCTGCCTGTCACCAGATGTGTGAGGATACCATCCCTGACTATTAGCCCAGCCCCACATTCAGACCCACTGTTCTGGTTGTATATGAGGTGTCCCCCAAAAGCTCGTGTGAGACGGTGCAAGAGGTTCAGGGTGAAATGATTGGGTCATGAGGGCCTTGACCTAATCATGAATCCCTGATAGGGGTTAACTGGGTGGTAAGAGCAGGCAGCTGTGACTGGAGGAGGTGGGTCACAGGGAGTGTGCTTTGGGGGTTATGTCTTTTCCTGGTGAGTGGAGACCTCTGCTTCCTGATCAAGTCCTGAGCTGCTTTCCTCCACCACTCTCTTGTACCATGAAGTTCTGCCTCACCCTGGGCCTAGAGCAATTGGAATTGGCCATCTATGGACTGAGACCTCTGAAACCATGGGACACAAAATGAACTTTTCCTCCTCTAATTGTTCTTATCAGGTCTTTTGGTCACAGAAGCAAAAAAGCTGTCACACCCATAAAGCAAAGGAAATAGCAAATACTTATTTTTTTTTGTGGTGCTGGGGATTGAACCCAGGGCCTTGTGCACACAAGGCAAGCACTCTACCAACTGAGCTACATCCCCTGCTTATAACCTTAAGCCATTTGATTAGGAATCGTTTGTTACATAGCAAAAGCTAACTGGTATTTTCATTTATATAAACCTTATGTTCTGTTAGTTGCACTTGATGTTTTAACACAAGCACTCTGTTGTATGATTACCACTCCTTCTAGACATCTCTTTCCGATGGTCACAAGATAGTTCCTTGAAGGGTGTGCATGGCTCACAAAATTGCTGTCCTGCTATTTGACATTTAGGTTGTTTTTCATTTTGGCACTCATAATAATGACGGGATTGATATCCTTACATAAAGGTTTCTCCTGGGGGGCTGGGCTGTGGCTCAATGGTGGAGCCCTTGCCTAGCATGTGTGAGGCATTGGGTTTGATTCCCAGCACCACATATAAATACAAAAATAAAATAAAGGTCTTTCGAAATCTAAAAATTAAAAAAAAAAGGTTTTTCCTGTATTTTATATTATGTTTCTGAAGATAGCTCCTCAAGAAGAGAGTTATAGAGTCAGAGTGACAGGTACTTCCTTTCTGCTTTTTCCTCCTTTTTTTCGGCAGTGCCAGGGACTGAACCCAGGCTTATGTGTGCCAGGCAAGCACTGTGCCCCTGAGCTGCAACCCAGCCCTGAGCAGCATTTTATCTTACGGAACTGCTTGCCGTGGAAACTTGGGCAATTGGTACGAAACCCTCAGAGAGTTCAAGGCTTCATGCAGCCTCAGCAGTCACCAGCGCTTTTCCATTCTTGTTTCATGTATCTACAACCCAACCCTCAGCCTTTCCTGGAGTATTTCAATCTATAATTTAACCTGGAAATGTTCAGTATTATTTCTAGCTGAGAAGGATGTGAAATAAAACAAAACTATAACGCAATTCCTCTACCACGCCTAATGCCGGCAATGATTGTGCGATAACCTTACTATTTATTTATTGGTCCTGGGGAGTGAACCCAGGGATGCTTTATCACTGGGCTACATCCCAGTCTTTTTTATTTTAAATTTTGAGACAGGGCCTCCCTAAATTGCCCAGGTTGGCCTTGAATTTGCCATCTTCCTGCTCAGCTTCCCGAGTTTCTGGGATACAGGGGTGCTGTGCCTTAGTCTCTTCTAACCCTTGGTGCATGTTAATCTTCCTCATTATAAATCATACTGACTTCTCCAAATTAGATCCAGAGAAGGCCTTGGCTGAGGGAGTCCTTTCCTGCTGGCCCTATGAATTTCCTGCAACTGGATTTGCCTGACTGTCTTTATGCTATCATTTAACATGTCTCTTTAGGCTCCCTGTCTCATATTCCAGATGAGGGCATGACTGAATTCCTGTCTAACTTTGGGCAGGAATACTTACCCATGATGGTGTGATTCCTACCATATCACAACAAAGGCCCCAAAATGTCTGCTTGCCCTTTAGTGCCATGCCTACGTTGATCAGGGTTCAGCAATGGCTCTGTCCATTATAATGTTTCCACCAGTGTTTTGCCTGATGCGTTTGACAGTTGTCAATGATCACTGCCTAAATCCACTACTTCATCAGTGATCTTTATAATCTTACATTTTTTTGAAAGAAGGATATTTTGGGTATCCTGAGAAAAGGCAAGATAAGGTTTGATTCGTTCCTTCCTTTGAACTGGCACCCTGGACACCGACTTTGGGTGCCTGGTATCCAGCATGCTCAGCTCACTGCATTCTTGCTGTTACAATCCACTGCAGTCCTGGGTGCCCCAGCCCTGCCCTGTTGTGCCCTGAAGAGGGCACTTCATGTTAGCATATCTAGCCTTCCTTCTCTTATCAACACTGAATACTCTTGTTTGTAAAGTCCCTCCGCCACACACTTATCAGCTTACTTTACAATGACCCCTGTGTACGGAACTGCCTCCTATCTCACACCCAGTAAAGCTGGAAGGCTTCTCATGTCACCGGCCGTCATCGGCCTCTTGGTAAGCTTTCTGGGCGTGTCCTTCAGGCTCTTAGCAGTCTCTACCATCCACTGTGTAAACTTCTAACACACTCAAGATGCCAGCGTGAGCCTGTTGCATTTATTCCATATTCCACAGCGGGTGGCCTGCCTGGATTTTAAGTAAGTTCTCTGTTTTACAAAAGTAAAGTTACTCATTGCTGGTGGAACTGCAAATTGGTGCAACCACTCTGCAAAGCAGTATGGAGTTTCCTCAGAAAACTTGGAATGGAACCACCATTTGACCCAGCTATTCCACTCCTCCATTTATACTCAAAGGACTTAAATCAGCAAACTACAGTGACACAGCCGCATCAATGTTTATAGCAGCTCAATTCACAGTAGCTAAACTGTGGAGCCAACCTAGGTGCCCTTTAACAGACGAATGGATACATAAACTGTGGCATATATACACAACAGAATGGAATATTACTCAGCCTTAAAGAAGAAAAAAATTATGGCATTTGCAGGTAAATGGATGGCATTGGAGAATGTCATGCCAAGAGAAATAAGCCAATCCCAAAAAACCAAAGGTCAAATGTTTTCTCTGATATGTGGATGCTGATCCATAACTTGTGAGGGCGGGGGAGGGAAGAATAAAGGAACTTTGGATTGGGCACAGGGGAGTGAGGTGAGGGGAGGGGCAGGGGGTGGAAAAGATGGTGGAATGAGAGACATCATTATCCCATGTACACGTGTGATTACACGAATGGTGTGGCTGCACATCCTATAGAACCAGAGAAACGAAAAGTTGTACTCCATTTGTTTATGATGAATCCAAATGCATTCTGCTGTCAGGCATAACTAATTAGGACAAATAAAAAAAGTAAAGTTACTCATCTTCTTATTTATCAGTTATTCTAATGCTATTAAACTTGAAGAATTCTATTCCCTCATAAGATTTGATATTTTCCTCTAGTATTGAATAGATTTAAGAAATCAGTTAGGAGGCTGGGGACACAGCTCAGGGCAGAATGCTTGCCTGGCACATACAAGGCCCTTGTTCAATCTCCAGTGCCACACATACACACAAATATTAAGAAACGTGTGACTCTGCTATTAATTTACACGTGAGGTGTGAGGCATCGTCTGAACCTGTCTTCCACAAGTCAACACATGAACCACCCTCCTACTCTCGACGCAGGCTCACCCACGAGTACCGTGTGGCGACGTCTTTCAGGGGACGAGGGCCTCGGTCAGATGCCTCAGCGGGGCTGTGCTCACTCTCCTGAGTAGCTGCGTGCATATGGGTGGTGCAGTCAGCCGCCTATTTGGGGGATTTCCTGCTGTATGGCTCCTGCCCTTTCCCCAGACAGAAGCCGGAGGCGCCCCTCCGTCTCCTTCAGCTGCAGAAGCGTTCGGGCATGTGGACCAGTCCACTCCCAGCCCACAAGTGCCAGGCTTCAGGCGGGAGCAGGACAGAGTTGGCTGTGCGGGATCTGCCGGTGAGGGTGACAACAGGGACGTCTAGGCTGCAGCAGCTGTGAGGTTGGGCTCCAGGTGCCACCCTGCTGGGGACCGTAGCAGGTGCTGCTGACCTATGCCTCTGGCACTGGTGCACACGGCACTGTGCCCAGCATGGAGGATGGTCAGCTCTGCTATGAGGTCCGGGCATTGTTCTGGAGAGGCCAATGGCCATCCCTCCAGAGTCCCACCTGTCCCGTCATTCCCTGCCCCCTCCAGAAAGTGAACTCTGGCAACAGCACCACCTGAACAGGAGCCTTCACACACCATGGGCACAGAGGCCCCGAGAGCCTCCTAGTGTGCTGCCACGGGCACAGGACATCTCTCTGCAAAGGTTGCCCACAGCCCACGAACCTGCTTCCAACAGGGAGAGGGAGACCGAGAATCCTAACCAAGGGAGGACCTGTGAGGTAGCCTCCCCAGGTCCTCAAGAGTGTCCACTTCATGAGGGCTGAAGGAGCAGCTGACCCCGCTCTCACGCAGCCTGGGGCTAGCCACTCCACTCTGCAGGTTCAAAAGTCAGCCCTCGTTGGCATGGGGTTTAATGAAAAGAAATAGGAAAAACAGAGGCGACCACTCTGCGCACTGCCCAGGGGGAGAGGCCGCAGGATGTGTGCAGAAACCTCAGTGTGGGTCACAGTTGGGCTCATGTGAACTGCCCTGGGCGCAGGAAGCCCCGCGTGCTGATGCGGAAGAGTGTGCTTTCTCTTGTGATCTGCTGAGGTGCGGTGATAACTCCGCTCGCTCGGTTCAATGGCTCTGGGAAAATCCATGTCTGAGGCGGGTGGGGCAGGCAGTCGGCCAGGGGCAAGGCAGATGGCCAGGCTTGGCAAACCTAGGTCAAGGCTCAGCAGAATTTTTCAGGGAAGATAGTAAATACTTGAGGCTTTGTGGCCCGTTAAGTCTTGTCACCACACTGGACTTTGCTGATTCAGCGATGTGTACAGACGCGGGGTCCCCTTCCACAGCACTTTCTTTTTTTTCTTCTTCTTTTTTTTGGGGTGCTGGGGATCGAACCCAGGGCCTTGTGCTTACAAGGCAAGCACTCTACTGACTGAGCTATCTCCCCAGCCCCAGCCCCTCCACAGCACTTTCTTTGTGGGACCGGCCTCGAAGGTGGACACTCTGCCTCGGAGCCACACCCCCACCCTTGAAGTCCTTATCGTTTTTTTAAGTGTCATGAAACATTTCTTCTGCTAATCAGTACTCCTCTCATTAAAGTTAGAACATACTCATTTCAAAAACACTTCTCTGAAAGGATACCACCAAAGTGGTGTCAGTAATTTCCCCTTTAGGAGCTGAAGGGATGAACTGAAGGGGACTTGGTTTTACTTCATTTACTTCTGAATTGTTGACGTGTTCCAAAGAGTGCTTTGGCTTTCGGGTTGGTTTTTGTTTTATTTTTCCATGAAGCTGCTTCTTGGATGAGTCAGCTTTTGCTGAGCAACAATAATTGTGAACATCCCAGAGGCTCCGGTGACCCCAGGCTCTCATGCCCATGACAGCCTGCCCTCCGCCCCTGCATTCCCACTCTGGAACACAGGTGGAGGAAAGTGACCCCTCAAGAACATGCTTCCCCTAGCAGAGAGCAGAACCACTAGACTGGCCAAAACTTGCACCCGTACTCGAAGCTTCTGCTGACCCAGAGGAGCCAGTGGACAGGCCTCCCTGGGAGGCCAAGAGGGAGAGTGTCCTGGGGCAGAGGGAGGAGCCAGTGGTGGCAAGAACTGAACTGCCTCACTGTACTTTCAAATTAAGAAAATCTACTTTGAAGAACGTTTTCTTTGTTCTTATGTAATTTCCCCCATTTCCTTCGGGTTTTTTTTTTTTTTTTCTTTTTCTTTTAAATTCCCCATTTATATATAAAGACCAAAGACTGTTTAGCAGTGCTTTTCAAACCGTGGGTGGCAACCCAATAGTGAGTCATGAAATTAATTCAGTGGGGGCACAATCACCCTTTTTTCTGGGGGATGAGGACAGGGATTGAACCCAGGGTGCTAAACCAGAGCCATGTCCCCAGGCCTTTTTATTTTTTTGAGACAGGATCTTGCTAAGTTGCTTAGGGCCTCATTAAGTTGCTAAGGCTGGCTTCAAACTTGTGATCCTCCTGCCAATAAGTAGACGAGGATAGAACAGATAATACATGAAGACATTATACACAGTAAAGACAAGAACTGCTTCATGAAGTTGTTATTTGCCCTGTACATCTGTCTGTACAGGTACAAACGACAGGTGGTTCTGCACGTGTGTGTTTATTTACTAGTATTTGAGGTGCTGGGGTTGAACCCAGGCCTCGTATGCCTGGCAATCACTCTGCTGTTGAGCCACACCACCAGACCTAAACTTGTTTTTTTACTTTGCATTTCAGTCAAAACCTTTTAAAGCTTAGACCTAGAGGAAAGTCTAGATGGAAGGATGAAGGGAAGTCTGTCACAGCATCTGGCACTGAGACGTGACTGTACAGAGACTGGTGAACACAGCATACTGGCTGCCCCCACCTGCACGCCACCCACCACGCTCTCCTGAGACTTCCTACCTGCCCGGACTAGTGATCCTAACACTGCGCTCCCCACTCTGCTGTGGCCGTGGAAGACTGCACTCTTCCCCACTCCTCTCACTGAGGGATCTAGTTCCCTCCCGAGAGCCGGTCTGGACTTGAAGGTACATTTGGCAGACAGAACAGTGTTCTTGAACTCTAAGCCCAGACCACAGAGGCCTCACAGGCCCCACCTGGGCCTCTAGGGTTGCGTGCTCTGAGTGGCCATGTGAGTCTGCCTTCCCTCAGACAACCATGAAGCCCTGAAGCAGGAGACAGCAAGCTGGGGCTCCATGCAGAGCAAAGGAGCACTCTTGGAAGTGGATCCTCCAGTCCTAATGCTCCAGACAGATGAGGGTGGACCTACAACCAACCTCTCCTGACTGACAAAATCAGGATCCAAGCACGATGGCTATTAAGCCTCCAGGTCTTGTGGTACTTGGTTACCTAACAATAAACAGAAAGGCTGCCTTTTCTTAAGGTTCACACTCAGAACTGAGTTGAGCAGGCCTCCAGGCTCCCAAGGGAGAAAAGGAGGCTTCTCGTTTGGAAACCCTGGAGCAGGTCTCAGAGTGGGGCTGGCTGCAAGACAGCACAGCCGGGAATGCGAGGCTGGCACCAAGAACCCCAGGAGAGAAAACCTGGACAGAGAGGAGTGGAGCCCAATAGTCTGACAGCTTGCGCTGTTGAGCACCGACTATGTGCAGGAAGGCACCGGCACTCGATGAGCATGGCTTCACTTGTCCTCCCCAGCAATCTGGGATGACTCACATGGCAGATGAAGATATGGAGGTAAGACAAAGTCCAAAGATTCAAGGTCACAACCAGGAAACGGCAAAGTCTGGATTCAAACTGGAACACCCAACTACGCACTTGTGTTCCCACCAACCACTCATACCAGCACGGCTTCGAAGGGTGAGCCAATCCCTGGGTGCCCTGAAACCAGGGGGAGCGCTGCGGGCCCAGAGGCGGGGAGGTGTTCTTGCACACGAGTGCAGATGGGCTGCTCTCCACGAGGCAACTCCTGTAGGTGTTCCCATGCCTCTTCCTCCAGAACAGGGTCGCAGCCTCTGTCACTGTTCCCACACTGGGACCACAAAGCTCCCACAGGGGCTCTTCCCATGCAGGCACCCTGAGGGCACACTGGCCTTGGCATTGCCAAGAGCCCCAGAGAGCTCAGATCTCTCATCCCGGTGCACGTGTGACTCAGGTGGGTGCTGGCCAGGGCAACTGCTGGAAGGAGGCTGGGGATTTTAAGGTGTCTCTATATCCTTCTTCTCCAGTGCTACTCCCATGAATAGCCATGTCATGTGGCAAGAGTCATCACCCAGGGTTAGTGAGCTTCCTGCTACTATAACAAAACACCTGAGGTAAGCAGCTTTGCTCATGTCTTTGGAGTTTTCAGTCCATGGTCAGCTGGCCCCGTGTGTTTGGGCCTGTGGTGAGACAGCACATCAAGGCGGGGTGTGTAGCCTCAAACTTGCCGACCTGCTGCAGCCTCCCATGTAGCTGGGATGGCAGACATGCACCGCTGTTCCTGCATGAAGTCAGAGACTCCTGAGCCGGAGAATGACTGCACACACAGTTGCTGGCTGGACACCATCTGAGGGGCCACTTGGTCCGAATATTGGGCAGCCTCTTGGAACTGGAGAGGCCTCTGGCTGATAGCCAGCAGCGCACGGAGACCTCTGAGCTAGTGTCCTGCCACTGAATTTCTTGGAAGTGGGTTCTTTCTAGGGCCTCCAGGTAAGACCCCGCTGACATCTTGATTTCTGCCTGTGACAACCCGGACGTGACTGAAGACTTCTGACCTGTGTGTGACTTCTGACAGGTGTGGATTTAAGCCATGTTTGCAGTGACTTATGCAGCAAAAACACTAACACCCCCTGTGTCTGACCCAGCAATCCCACTTCTAAGAGTTTGTCCTGAAGCCATGCTGTCAACAATACAAAAATATTTATTCAATGCAAATTTTTAAAACAAGAATACTGGAAACTACCTAAATGTCCAAGCAGAGGAGACTGGTTGACCAAATAGAGCTTCTGCAATGGAGCTTCAAAAATAAAGGACTGTTCGACGAACTGATAGGGAGTGATTTCCAGAAGTTGTAGTTGAAGAAACTGAACTGCAGAAAAGCGTGTGTGTGTGTGTCCTGTCTTCTGCTCGAGAAAGGCAAAACAAGAACAGGCATCTATCTGTTTATCAGCATAATAAAACACAAGGATAAATCAGAACAATGCAGTTGTTTACATCCATGGGGTGAGCAGAAGAAGTGGAAATGACCCATCTCTGAGCATACACAACTCTTTCCACATTTTTCTTTTTTCTTTTTGTTCTAATTAGTTATACATAACAGTAGGATGCAATTTTGACACACTGTATACAAATGGAACATAAATTCTCCTTCCTCTGACTGTAGATGGTGCTGAATCACACCAGTAGTATAATCATACATGTATACAGGGTAATAATGTCTCATTCTACTGTCCTTCCCATCCCCACCAACCCGCCCCTCCCCTCTGTACAATCCAAAGTTCCTTCATTCTTCCCTACCCAACCCCCACTATGGATCAGCATTCGCCTATCAGAGAAAACATTCAGCCTTTAGTTTTTTGGGATTGGCTTGCTTCGCCTAGCACGATACTCTCTAGTTCCATCCACTCCGTTTACCTGCAAATACCATAATTTCATTCTCTTTTAAAGCCAAATAATATTCCATTGTGTATATGTACCACATTTTTCTTTATCCATTCTTCTGTTGGAAGGCCATCTAGGTTGGTTCCATAGTTTCGCCATTGTGAATTTAACTGCTATAAACACTGATGTAGCTGTGTTACCGTAATATGCTGATTTTAAGTCCTTTAGGTATAAACCAAGGAATGGGATAGTTGGGTAAAATGTTGGTTCCATTCCAAGTTTCCTTAGGAATCTCCATATTGTTTTCCAGAGTGGTTACACCAATCCGCAGTCCCACCATGTATGAGTGCACCTTTTTCCTTACATCCTCACCAACGTTTACTGTGGCTTGTATTCTTGGTAACTATCATTCTGACTGGAGGGAGATGGAATCTTAAGAGTAGTTTTTATTTGCATTTCTCTAATTGCTAGAGAGGATGAACATTTTTTCATGTTTGTTGATCAATCGTGTCTGTTTTGTCCACATTTTTTACTGGAGCATTACAGCAGGTGATGGGGTATGTTGTTACATATTTGTGCATGCACACAATATAACAATATAATTTGGTCAATGTCACTCCCTAGCACTTCCCCTCTCTCCCTCCTCCCACCCTCTGGTTGAACATACACCTTTTTGATAGTTTTAAGTTTTGAAAGCTGGCAATGTCCCACATATTCAAAATATATTTTATATATGTGTGTGTGTGTGTGTGTGCACATAAATATATATATTTATACATATATGTGAATGGAAAGAGAATAAACAAAAACTGAAAATAATGAAACTGACTCTATTTCAAATTAGTTCCATAACCCTCCTGAAATAGGGGAAAAGAACCAATTCCAGTAACTTAACACAGTATCTGACTACATACCCTCAGCAGGCGGGCAGGGGTATGGTGAGTGGGGTATGGTGGCAGGGGAGGGAGAACTCTGAACCAATCCTGGGTTGACATTTCTAATGGTCTGGGTGAGGCTATTCGGAAACTATCTTTGAGTGACAGACTATGAAGCCAATGTGTAGAAGCAGCTGGGATCCAGATCCTCACCAAGGAAGACAACGTGACAGTATGGAGCAGGGGAGATAGGAGCTGGACAGCCATGGGGAGGGGCCTGTGTGGACGAATGGCTTGTGTCATCGCACGCTACGATATGCAGATGAGCATGTGAATATACATGCACCTACTTCCTAACTCTGTCCATGGAAAGAGCCAAGCAGCAAAGGCCCTCCAGTAGCAATGAAGACCCGTAATCTTCATTGTCTCCTTAGTGCCACCCACCAGAAGAGAAATCAGGGCTTCTCAGACAAGAGGCTGAGTTGAGGGTTGGTAAAAGACAGGGTGGGAAAATCCTGTTACACCAAAGAGCGAGGAAGTGATTTAAAAAAAAAAAAAAATTTTTTTTTTAAAAATCTTTATTATTTTTATGTGGTGCCAAGGATCGAACCCACTGCCTCACACATGCCAGGCAAGCACTCTACCACTGAGCCACGACCCCAGCCCCGAGGAAGTGATTTTTAAAGAGGATGGATTAGGGTTAGGGT
The DNA here is from genome assembly GCF_902686445.1 of Sciurus carolinensis. Classification (NCBI taxonomy): domain Eukaryota; kingdom Metazoa; phylum Chordata; class Mammalia; order Rodentia; family Sciuridae; genus Sciurus; species Sciurus carolinensis. The sequence continues at coordinate 438,142 of NC_062230.1, read as the reverse complement.
TAGGGTTAGGACAGAGGAGATAGCTTCAAGGGCTCCCATGGGCAAATCTGTGACAATCTGAGTGTGAAAACAATCAGGTAATGAGTTCCTACTGTGAGTCCATAACCAAGGGCAAAGAAGGTCTCCTGCTCACAGTGGAAGTGGGGAGGAGTGCGGATGCCAGCAAGCCAGTACCTTGCAGTCATGGTGGTGAAGGTCGGGTTGGGCCAGGACGGACTGCGGGGGCTGAATCCAGAGGGCCATTCAGATAAAGGGCGCACAGCACCATGGCCTCCTCCCTGCTGGTTAGTAGAAAGGGAGGAATAAATGGGAATAATCACATAGTGTAGCATGGGGCCGAGGGTGCACTATGTTCCATAGTGTTTATCAGATACACTCAATTCGTGTCAAGATGATTTGGGAAAATGTGTATTCATTTTTATAGTGGACTTCGTTTATTTTTGCAACTTTCTTTTTTAATTTGAAATTATTCCCAAACAGTTTTAAGAAGGAAGAAAAAAGAGGCATTACATAGAAAGGCCTGCATAATGCTCTTGGGGAAAGCCGGCTAGGGGCTGATGAGCCACACAGCACAAGGGGGGCTGAGTGCGGTGGCCTCGGCTGAGCGGACCCAGGCGGAAGGGTATGCGCCGAGGGTCCATGGAGGAGCCCGGCTGCAGCTGGGGAGGCGGGTGCCCATGGCGAAGCCTGATCTTGGGGCGTCCACAGCGAGTGCACACTCCCCGCCTCTGTGCCCAGCCCTGGGCTGATGGAGAGCGGGCCTCCAGCAGGAGCTCTCCCACCCGGCCTGCGACCCTGCTGGGGGCGGCTGCTGGCTGCGGTCCGACTGCAGCCCCTCGGACCTCGCCTGCATATGGCTCTCTGGCGGCCTCCCCCAGACCCTGGCACTCGGCCCGGCCATGGCTCCCCTCCAGTTGTTCTGCTCAGGGTGCCCTGCCCTGGCCCTGCCTCCGTGGTCTGCTTATGACTCAGGACTCTGGCTCCTGACCCAGGACCCCACCCTGCCTATGATCTGGGCCTCCCAGCTAAGGCCCTTCAGTGGGGAGAAAGGGGCCGTTTAACCCAGAACCTGCCAGGTTGTCCCGAGAAAGGACAGCGTGAGCCCGCTGGTCTGTGACCCCTGCTACTGACCCGGCTGTGCCTGAGGCCGTGGAGTGACCCATGGAGCTTCAAACCGGGCACCAGTCTGAGTGCCAAGTGCTCTCTTGGGAACTGACTCCTGACTGCAGAAGTGCCCAGCATGTCACCACCCCAGCCTGCCTGCCCGACCCCTTCCCTGCCGTGGGCAGAGGTGTGTGGGAACCACGAGGAAGGGGCATGAGAAACAGGCCGATCAGGGCTGGGCTGGCCTGGCCCAGTGGTGCAGCCCCTGCCCGACATGTCCCCGGCCTGGGTTCTATCCCCAGCACCATGAAAAAAACGAGGTTTGACCAGAAGAACTGGTCCATGGCGTCCCAAGCCTGCAGCTGGCACTGCCCAGCAGACAGTCCTGCGTGTGTGCAGTGAGGGCTGGGGAGAGTGCCCCACCCCTCTGCCTACGTTTCCCCGACTGTCACACGGGGATAATGCCACCAAGCACCCAACTGCAGTACCCAGAACGACTGTCACACGGGGATAATGCCACCAAGCACCCAACTGCAGTACCCAGAAATACTGGTGCTCAAAAATGGAAACCACCAATGCAAGCAAAACCATCATGGGATGCTAACGCTAGTGAATGGAAATTCCAGGAGGAAGAGATTATTTATATTATCTTAAATATCTCCCTATAAATTACCAGCTAACTTAAAAAAAAAAGTACCCTTTCAAGAGAGTGAAGAAAAACAATGCACAGATGAAGTAAATATTTTCAATTCATATATGTGATAAGGGATCGATACCCAAAAGAGACACGGCTCAAACAACAGCAAAGAAGCAGCTCGCTGTCTGCCTGCTCACCCCTTGGAATCACACACCACTGTCTGGCCCCTGCAAGGGCCAGGAGGTACAGCCCCCTGAGCATGGCGTTTGGGCGGGGCTCTGGAGGGACAAGGCTGAATGAGGCCAGAGGGTGAGGCCCGTGCTGAGCACTGTGCGTCACAAGAGGAGAGCGAGAGACCCAAGGGACATGTCACGCCCTGTGCGTGGCACCGTCAGTGAGACGGCCACAGCCAGAGGCCCCTAAACCTTGGACCAGGACCACGAGCCAAAATCACACTCCTGTGTTCACAGCTTACAGTCTGTGTTGTTAAGAGCAACAGAAACCGAAAGGACGAACTGAAACAGACGCTCCCAAAAGACAGACAAGAGGCCAATCTGCACCTGAAGAGAGAAGGGACACCAACTGACAACCTTAGAGAACCTCAACTCAGAGCCACCGTGAGACCACTTCACACTGCTTAGGACACCGACCGTTAAAACAAGAAAGGAAGAAAACCCCGAGAAAATAAAGAATCCCAAGAGTTGGCGAGGACACAGAGAGATTGGAACCACACTGTGCACTGCTCCTGGGAACGTAAAATAGTACAGCTGCCATGGATCACCTTGGCAGCTCCCAAAACATTAGATGCAGAACTGCCGCGTGGGCCAGCAATTCCACTCCTAGGCAGAGACTCCAGAGGAGTAAGAGCAGGGACTCAAACACACTTGAAAACTAGCGTTCAGCGCAGTCTTATTTACAGCAGCCAAAACGTGGAACATGCAGATGAAAGGGCACACAGATGTGGTGAGATGCACAACGGAATATTACCTGGTCATGAAAAGGGTGGAACTGGACAATGGCACACATGGACAAACCTTGAAAATATTATATGTAGTGAAATAAGTCAGACAGATGGACGTGCAAGGTACCCAGAGCACAGAAAAGAGGGTAACAGGGCTGAGACGGGAGAACAGGAGCCACAGTTCTGGAAATCACAGCAGCGATGGTCACACAGCATTAGGAATGCACTTGAAACTGGAAAATGGTAAATTTTGTACTGCGCTTATTTTACTGCAATAAAAGACTAGGGTGAGGGCAAAGGCTTTGTGCTGAGACAGAGCCATCTGGAGCATCACCGTGAACCCTCCACACAGCTGGTAAAGGGTCCTTTCTAGCACAGGACCCACACTGGGGAGAAACCATGGGTGTGAACTACAGCAGGGACAGTGTGGACAGAAGGGAGTCTAGGTGGGGTGGCCAGGGCTTGCAGGTGCAGGGTGTAGCTCCTCAGTGCTGCTGATTCGGCTTGAGAGCACCCATGTGCCACACAAAAATGACACACACAGCTGTATTAAAATAAACTCTTAAAAAACAGGCAGGCGGGGGCTGCAGTTGTGGCTTAGGAGTGGAGCGCCTGCCTAGGTGAGGCACTCGGTTCAACTTTCAGCACCACATTAAAATAAATAAATAAAATGAAGGTATAAAAAACACAATAACATTCTTAAAATGCTGTCTTAAAAACGAATAAGCAGGCTGGGCGCAGTGGCTCCGAGCAGCTTGGGAGGCTGAGGCAGGAGGATTGAGTTCAAAGCCAGCCTGAGCATGTTAGCAAGGCCATAAGCAACTTTATTGAGGCCCTGTCTCAAAATAAGAAATAAAAAGGGCTGGGAATGTGGTTCAGTGGTAAAGCATCCCTGGGTTCAATACCTGAAGCCAAGATTAAAAACAAACAAACCAGGAAAAGCAGGCTCATAAAATATGTCAAACTACTTTATTATTATTTGATACTAGGAATTGAACCCAAGGGTGCTTAGCCACTGAGCCATATCCCAGTCATTTTTATTTTTTGAGACAGGGTCTCACTGAGTTACTTAGGATCTCAATAAATTGCTGAGGCTGGCCTTGAATTTGTGATCCTCCTGCCTCAGCCTCCCAAGCCAATGAGTTACAGGCATGTGCCACCGCACCTGCACAAACCACTGTATTGGGACATGGTTGGTCTCTATATAAAGCTTGCCTGCTCTGAATAAACAACTTGATGGACTCTGGAGGTGGACACTGGTCCCAAAAGCACTGTGGTCTGTGCCATGACCTGCCCATCTCCCTGGGAATGGCCTCCTGCATTCTAGACTTATCACTGCACCTTCTTCTGATGAGAACACTTGTGGTGAGACTGACCCCTGCACATCTTTACACACACAATGCAGGGTTACCAACTGTGAGCCCTGCGCAGGGACTCTGGGGACTTACTCATCTTGCATACCTGAAACCCTGTGCCCCCAGCTCCATTCCCTGGCACCCACTATCCCACTCTCTGCTTCTGGAAGTCTATTTTAGATTCCTCCTATTAATTGAAAACCAGCTAAAAATCATTAAGAAAATAATGTAAGACATGAAAGAACCACAGTAAATGAAGTAAGAAAAACTCAGAAATGAGTAAAGAATTAGAAATAAAAGAAAACTAAATCAGAAGAAATGAGCATATAAACACAATAATGTCATAAGGAAACAGAATAAAAACATTTAAATTATGAAGAAATCACAGAAGACAGCAAAATGATTTGAATGAAAATGACACCACGAAAGACAGATAAAGAGGATACAATGGCACACGCCTGTAATCCCAGGGACTCCGGAGGCTGAAGCAAGAGGATCGCAAGTTCAAGGCCAGCCTCAGCAACACATCGAGACTCTGTCTCAAAATAAAAAACTTTAAAAAAGGGCTGGGTTGTAGTTCACTGGGAAAGCACCCCTGGGTTCAATCCTGAGTACCAAAAAACAAGCAATCAAATAAACAAAACCTGGAAAGTTTCATTTTTCCTTTTGATAGAGACAATTCACATGTATGCACTGAATTACATCTGCCTGGCCACAGAAAAGGGTGATTTCCTCTGCAGTCTCCTTAGCAGACTGCCTATAATGTGTAGTATAGTCTGGTTTAATGCCTATTCAATAGTAAAACTGCTTTTTCCCTGTATTTCATAGACAGCAATTTCTGGATTGACAGTTTTTAATTATATTTCCCCCAAATATGTACCTAAAGAGCAATTGAGGGAAAATATTCCATTACAAAAATATCCCATTTTATAAATGGAATAGTCTTGATAGAATGGGAGTTGCGATCACCAGAGACCTAGTGGATCTAGGCACCAAGAATCAACAGCTGCCAATATCACAGATAGATACTGTATGCTTCTTGATGAAGGAACACAATCTGCAGTCTTCCCAAAGGGATCACACCTGAACTGAACTAGCCTCTGGATTCAGTCACTAAGTTGCAAGATAAACTCAAGACTGATTGGGACTAGGCAAAAGGAGGGCTTCTGAAGCAGCTGGGTAGGCTCTGCTTCCTTACCTGGGAGGTCGTTAACAAGGATGCTCTCCTTGTAACTCATTGAACTATGAATTTTAACTCATAATTACAAGCTGAATGTATAATTCCCTCCTTACGACTCACATATCTTGTATGGAATTTTTTGGTATCTGTGTTTTATTGCACAATAAAAAAATTAAGATCATTTCAAGCTAAGTGCTCTTCCCAATGTTTTCCCAGAAAATCCTTGTGGCCCCAGAGCTGACGTGATTTGCCATGAACTGGACAGCAGTGGGATCAGGGGCAGCTTCTGGAGAATACAAGACGGCCAGGCAAACATCACCAACATGTGCAGGTCACACATGGCTTGGCATTGGGTCGGCAGCAGAGGGGCCAGTCCACAGCAGAGCGGCCCTGCCGCCCAGAGTGCTCAGGAAATGCTTCCCTAGGCAGTACCTGCAGATGGCACGGTGTGCACAAATGCACCGGGCTGGGAAATACTGGAAAATCCTCGGGGAATGCTCTTTCTCCACCAACTAGCATCTACTTAGCCCTTCCATCCAAACACTCCCCAGGAACCTTCTCGACTTCCCGAACCGGCCCAGGATCTGTGATGCGCTGCCTTGATTGTCATCGGCGACACTATCCATTCCTGGGTTGCAACCCAGAAGCGAATGGTGAAGACCATTGTTCAACATCTTGGCCGCCCTTCCTGAAGGCAGCGATCCTGGTGGTCAGCAATCTCCCCAGCCAGCCCAAAGCCCTGCATGATCAACACAGTAAGAATTCATTCAGGCAATGAATGAGCGAGCCCAGCCTGGCAAGACACAGAGGTAAACCAAATTCAGACTGTTTGTCCTACAAACAGGCTCCCAACACAGGTCATTTCCACGATTGCAAAATATGTGGGAGCTTTTCCCCATTGGCCAGCAAGCCACCAGGTCTGCAGCAGACACAAGCTGGGCATTCTTTACCACACTTCTGACACAGGCTACCCGGACGCAGCATTAGATCCCAGGGGCTGAGACCACCCTCCACTTCAGACACCAGTGGTAAGTCTGGTCCTCTAGAACTTCTGACCAACTGGCTACAAAGTGGCCCCTTTCTGAGTTCAAGTAATTTTCTGGACTGACTCACAGAACTCAGTTTATCAGGCTGAGGATGTGGTCAAGGACATGAGTAACAGCTGGATGAAGAGGTAGACAGGGAAGTCCGGAAGGGCCCCAAGTGCAGCAGCTTCCCTCCCAGTGAGGTCGGGTGCTGTACCGTCCACTATGTGGACACATCTTGGTTCAACTTCCTGCAGGCCTCCATGTGCTCGGCTACCCAGATGTTCAGTGAAGCCCTTCCTTTTGGGTTTTATGAGCCTTCACTGCATGGGCATGACTGAAGTATGTGACCCTGCAGAAACGTGATCACACAAAACGGTGTGATCTGCTGACTGACTGAGTGGGGAAATGCAGCAGGGCCTGTCCACACCTTCCTGGCCACCACAAAGTGCTGCTTCCTCCAGAGTAAGGGACAGGACCCCTTCTGAAATGGGGTCTTACTATCTACTATCAGACAAGGCAGGCCCAAGAGTTTAAGGTTAGCCCCAAGGTGGAAAGGCTGGGGAAATTATTCTACCTTCTACAGCATTCCTTGGGGCAAAGGAGCAGGTGAAGGATGGGAGGCCAGAGATGCTGTTGTCTGACCCTGAAGCACCCAACATCATATAAATAATAATGACACATCTTGATTATTTCGAAGCTGTTCTGAAAGCTACTTCAGAAACCAAGGACAAAAGGGCAGATTTATGAGCTAGGGACCTCCGATGAAAACCAAACATACATACCCCAGGAAGCCATGGGCAGCTGCGAGAGACTGCCATGCTGGGAACCCTGGTGAAAACCAGAGGCCAGTGACTACCAATGTCGGGCAAAATGCTGGGAATTCTATTCTTGGGTTTGTTTGCTTAACATCAGAAATTTATTGTCCTCCAGTCTAGAGGTTGGAAGTCCAGAATCAATCATGCTCACCAATCCACAGGCCTCCTCCCTCCGCCCCCACCTGGCTGTCTTCTGCATGTGTCTCTTTACTTTGTCTCCTATGTGTCTGTGTCCAAATGTTCCCATGAGGGACACCAGTCTTACTGGATTAGGGACGACTGCAGCTATGACTTCATTTTAACTCAATCACCACTGTCAACAACGCCATCTCCAAATAAGGCCCCGTCTTGAGGTTCTGGGGGTAAGGACTCCAACGTATCCCTTTGTGGGGGGGCGCAGGTGAGCCCATACAACATGTTAACTCCTGCTGAGCACCTCACAGTCAGGTGCAAATGCATGTGGTGTCTTTTTTTCTGCAACAGTTGCTGAAGACTCCCTCCTGCATTGAAGGGTGCTGGCATCCTTGATGAGAATCATCTGCCCACACGTGAGGGCTTTGATTCTGGCTTCTCCTACTCTGCTCATCCATACATCTGCGTTTATGCCAGCATCCCTCTGTTTTGGTTATTTTCGCTTTATAGTAGTACATTTTGAAATCAGGAAGCACGACTCCTCCAACTTTTAAAAAATAAGGTTGTTTTAGCTATTCAGGGTCCTTTAAGTTTCCATCAGAGTTTTTAAATACATTTCTATTTGCACAAAAAAGTCATTGGGATTTGGATAAGGACTGCATTGATGATATCCATCACTTCGAGTAACACTGACATCACGTCTTCCAATGCATGAATGTGGAAAAGTGGCTGGGGATGTGGCTCAGTGCCAGAGCACTTGCCTAGTGGAGTGCAAGGTGCTGAGGTCCGATCCCCAGTACCGCGCCCCCCACCCCCCCACAGAACGTGTTTCCATTGATTTGTACTGACTTTAATTTCTTTCACCAAGATCTGACAGTTTTTTGTTTTTGATTTTAAATCATAAAAGTCTTTCCTTTTCTTGTTTATTTTGAAGTTCAATTATTTTTTAAGACAGGGTCTTATCCTGCTGCCCAGGCTGATTCAAACTCCCAGAATCAAGCAACCTCCTCAGACCCCAAATCCCGTGAGCTGGAACTTCAGTGCCACGCCCAGAAATAAAGCATTTTATTTTCAATGTGGTTATAACTGGATGAGTTTTACTAATCTTGAGATTGTTTACAGTTGGGGTAAGCAAAGCAAATTAATGTGTGTGTTGATTTTGTATCCTGACACCAACTTGCCCTGAGCTGAGGTACTGTAGGTTCCTCTTGCTCTGCTGATGTGGTGTGTGACACTTTCTGTTCCTTTTCCTGAGCTAAAGTGCTGTGGGTTCCCTTGTTCTGCTGATGTGGTGTGTGACACTTCCTACTCCTTTTCCTGAGCTGAATACCTGTGGGTTCCCTTGTTCTGATGTGGTGTGTGACACTTTCTTCTTACTTGCAGAGGCATCCTTGCATACAGGAAAAATCTAAGTCACAGTGCCTCACTGTTCTTACATACTAGTGTAATCTCATGAGAATCTTGTATCAAAATTCGCAAGGGACATCGGTCTATGTAGCTCTCTTCTTGTGGTGGTATTGTATGTTTGGTATCCAGGTTCGTCTCAGAGTGTGTTAGGAAGCACTTCCCTTCTTCAGCATTTTGGAGGATGTAAGGTGGTACTCTTCAAATGCTTGCTAGAATTCACCAGTGGAGCCCAGGAGGTCATTTCTTTAATACGGGGCTTTGATTACAGATTAAGTCTTTAATAGCTGTGATCTACTGAGGTTTTCTTAGCTTTTTCCTTTACCTGCTCGTGTTGGAGACTGAGTGTGGCCTCACGCATGCTCAGCAGACGCTCTACCAAAGCCAAACTCCCATCCCCACAGTTTCCATTCTTAGACTCACCCTGGCAGGCTGTTTGCAGGCATTTGTGCATTCCGCTTTGGGTGTCCAACTTGCTGAGGTGTAGATGTCCATCATACTTTCTTATAATCCTTAGTAGCAACGTCTTCATCCTAATTTTGTAATCTGAATTCACTTAGGCAGAGCTAAATGGTTCATTTGTTAATCTTTTCAAAGAACTAAATTTTGATTTTGTTGATTTTTTTCTATTTTTATCTAAGTTTGTGTTTTTCTTTTTCGTATTGGGGATTGAACCCCGGGGCACTCAACCACTGAGTCATATCCACAGTTCTTTTCATATTTTATTTAGAGAGAGGATCTCACTGAGTTGCTTAGGAACTTGCTAAGTTCCTGAGGCCTGCTTTGAACTTGTGATTCTCCTGCCTCAGCCTCCCCAGCCACTGGGATTACAGTTGTGCACCACTTCACCCAGCTTATCTTTTTCTTTTTAAAATATTTTTAGTTGTAGGCAGACACAATAACCTTTATTTTATTAATTTCATGTGGTGTTGAGGATCGAATCCAGTGCCTTGCACATGCTAAGCAAATGCTCTATCACTAAGCTACATCCCCAGCCCTTTAAGTTTTTTAAAATAATAAAATCTATTTTTTTCTGCTAGCTTTGGGTTTAGTTTGTTCTCCTTTTCCCATTTCCTTAAGGTATACATTTAGGTTGCTAATTTAAAAAATTTTTTTTTTGTTGTAGATGGACACAATTCATTTTTGTCCAGCATTGTTTTTACCACATCCCATAAATTCTGGAATTTTTCATTGTCTCATTTTCTAATCTCCCTTGTGATTTCTTCTTGTATCATTGGTTCATAAATGTGTTTAGTGTCTACATAATTGTGAATTTTCCTGTTTTTTTGCTACTGATTTCTAGTTTGATTCCACTGCAATCAGAATAATCTGTATGATTATCATACTTTCGAATTTATTCTTATCTGGGTGCAGTGGCACACCTGTGGTACCAGTTACTCAGTAGAAGGCTGCAGGAGAATCAGTTGGAGGCCAGCCTCAGCAACTTGAGGCCCCGTCTCAAAGAATAAAAAGGGCTGGGGTGGCTCAGGGGTAAGCGTCCTGAGTTCCATATCTCCAGGGCTGTGATAAACAGAATGCACCATCTTGTCTTACTCTGACAGGGCTTGTCCTGGAGAATGCGCCACATGCACCCAGGAAGCTGTGCATGTATTGAGTGGACGGCCTTCATGTCTATTAGGCCCCATCAGTAATGCCGTTCAAACCCTGCATTTCTCAATTCCACCTCACGGTTCTATTCTGTATTGAAAGGAGTACAGAGGTCTCCTACAATTAGGCAATTATTGTTCTCTTTAATCATCAATTTTAGACACGTGTTTGAATGGGTTTTTACACAAGCAAATGCATAATTATTGTTATATATTCTTACTATGTTGAACCTTTTGAAACATCTTTTTAAAACTATTTACACACACTTTCTTTCTTATAAGCTTCTTATTTAAAATGCGGTCTAATTTGTCTGATGTTACTATATTCACCCCTGCTCTGTTGGTAACTATTTCCAAGAAATATATTTTTGTACCCTTTCACTTTCTTTTGTGTTAGATCTGAAGCGAGCTCTTGTTGATAACATATCATTTGGTCGTTTTTAAAATTCATCCTGTCAACTTCTGCCTTTTTGGGAATTTAATCCATTTACATTTAAAGTAATTACTGATAGGGAATGACTTGTTTTTTGCCCATTTTGCTATTTTTGTATGTATTGTTTTTGTTCCTCATCTCCATTACTTCTTTTTTGTTCAGGTGAGTTTGTTATTATGACATGTTTTAACTCACTTCTCATTTCCTTTTGTATATATTATAGCTATCTTCTTTGTGGTTACCATGGGGGAGTATATATAATATCCTGAAGTTACAACATTCTCTTACATTTTTTGTTGTGGCAAAACACATAAAACTTACCATCTTAGCCATTAAGTGTATAAGTCTAGGGACGTTAAACATACACCAACTGTTGAGAAATATCACTATCATCCCTTTCCGAAAGTTTTCGTCTGGTAAATATGAAACTCTACACCCACTGAACAACATCTCCCCATTCCTCCCTGCCCCAAGTTCTTGGCACCCACCATTTTAGTTCTTGTTTCTACGGTTTTGACTACACGAAGTACCTCATGAAGGTGGAATCACATGGTGTTTTTCTTACTGTGGCTGGCTTATTTTACTCAGTATGATATTCTCATGCCACATCACAGAATGTAAGGACTTCCCTCTTTTTAAAATTTAAATATTATTCCACTGCATGTATATGCCACATTCGGCTTATTTGTGCATCCATCAATAGACAGTTGGATTGTTTCCGAGTTTTAACTTCATGAATAATGCTGGTGCCAACAAGGTTGTAACAGATATCTCAAGACTCTGCTTTTGGGGTTGGGGTGTGACTCAGTGGTACAGCACTTGCCTAGCATTCATGAGGGCCCTGGGTTCAATCCCCAGCACCACATAAGAATAAAATAAAGGTATTGTGTCCACCTACAACTAAAACAAAATATTTAAAAAAAAAATACTCTGCTTTCAATTCTTCTGTGTATACACCCAGAAATGGAATAGGATCTGGTGCTTCTCTTTTTAATTTTCTGAATTACTGTTTCTCAGAGCAGCTATGCCATTTCGCATTGCCACCAACACTGCACAAGGGTTTCAATTTCTCCATATCCTCTCCAATACTTATCATGTTCTTGCTATTGTTGTTTAAGACAAGTCATTCTAATTGGTGTGAGGCGGTTCTTCCTTATTTGAAGGAGATTTACACGTACAAAACTTTCTTAGATGACAGATTATTTTCTTTCAGCATCTTAAATATATCATTCCATTGCCTTCTGGAATCCATACCTTTTCTGAGAAGACGATATTTTTGCGGTGCTGGGGATTGAACTCAGGGCCTAGTGCTCGCAAGGCAAGCACTCTACTAACTGAGCCATATCCCCAGCCCGAGAAGACGATTTTGAATAATCTTTTTCTGTCCTTTTTTTTTGTTGGTACTGTGACTGAAACTGGAGGCACTTACCCCTCAGCTACATCTATAGCCTTTTTTGTTTTTTAGAGACAAGGCCTCATTAAGTTGCTGAGGCTGGCAGCATTACAAATACAAGTCTACTCTGGCCAGCAAACTAAGAAAGACGACAACCCATGTCAAGAACAACAAGGAAATGGGACCTACCCATGTAACATCCAACAAGAGCCACTGGCCAGACTCTGGCCAGGTCAGGTGCTGCAGTCTTCCCAGTTCCTCCCGGAAGGCAAGAGCAGCTGGGCTGGCTCAGCCTCCAGTCAGGACGGCTCAATCGTCAACTCCAAGAGCAACACGCAGATGGACGCTTTTTATTTTTAAAGAATTAAACAGTCACATGGTCAGAAATTAAAACGGTACAGAAAGATACAAGATGAAAAGGAAGCTCCCAGACTCCTCAAGCTCTCATCCCCAGAAGTGATCCTGGTTGTTTCTTATATAAAATGACTTCATTTCTGAGATATTTAATGTGGTGGGAATGAATACATTAGGATGTATGTTTCTGATAAAGGTTAAGTCTTCGAGACTTACTGCTGAGGCTAAATTCAGGTCCCAAAGATAGAGACAAAATTTTCTTAAAATTCAATGAAGAATTTAAACAGATTCAAGCTGGTGGTGCAGCTCAGTGCGAGTGCTTTCCTACTATGACTGAAGCACTGGGTTCGATCCCCAGCACCATATTTAAAAAAAAAAAAACAAAAAAAAAAAACAAAAAAAACTACTCAAATAGAGTCAATTTTTTTTTGAAAAATCATACTTTACCCTTTAAATCAGATTTCACTTTTTCAATCTGTGACAATATAAACTCTTCAATATTTATAAAATGGCCCAAATTGGCAAACACCTGGAAATGATTTACTATTAACTAGTCCAAACCCTAGATCCAGCAAGAAAAACAATGACACATGCACATGGATGCCCTGACAGATAACCAACAACTCCAGATTAAAAGATGAGCACAAGGGCTGGGGGTTATGACTCAGTGGTAAAGTGCTTGCCTGGCATGTGTGAGGCCCTGGGTTCGATCCTCAGTACCGCATATAAAATAAAGTAAAAGATCCATTGGCAACTAAAACACATTAAAAAAAAAAAAAAAAAAAAAAAAAAAAAGCTGAGCACAAGCTCTCCTGGTACCACCAATGCCTCCTACAAGCAACTTCAGTGGATCCGCAGACTGTAAGGGTAAGATAGACATACTGCAACTGCTTACAGGGTAGAAAGAACAGGTCTGAAATGGACTGGGAAACACAAGGGCAGAAGTAATCAAGTAGTAGCAGCCTTTTATAACAAAACGAGTACCAATCCAGATGTTTATGGGTATCTCCTTCCTCAAACAGGAAAAGCAGGAAATTACACTTTTAGCAAAACTCCTAGGATCTAACCCAATCATATACTTTGAACTACTAAACTTGCCAAACAATATTTAAAAGGTTTTTACAGGGCTGGGGAGATAGCTCAGTTGGTAGAGTGCCTGCCTTGCAAGCACAAGGCCCTGGGTTCAATCCCGAGCACTGCCAAAAAAAAAAAAAAAAAAAAAAAAAAAAAAGGTTTTTACAGTAATAATCTTAATATTTTACACTAAAAAACTGATGCAGCCTTGCAATGGAAAGCAAATTCAAGTTCTTATTGACCATCTTCTAGTTTATTTTTTCAACCTCTAGTTTTTACATGTTCTGTTCATAAAAGAGCAACATAACTGTGCCCAATTTAAAGATGTAAATGAACTGCCTGTTATGCAAACAGCTTACCTGGTCTCAGCAGGTACTGTCTGGCTGGGGCTGCTGGCTCCAGTCAGAAAGACAGCCAGCACTGTATTTCTGTTGCCACTGCCCTCCTGTCTGGAGTGTCTATTCTGCCCTGGAATGAGCTGGCTTCTAACATTCAAGACTCATTTGTAGGCCAGTAAACAAAGTGTATGCCAGCAGAAGAACTGGCCTTTTAGAAAACCTCAGAAGGGCTGACCAGGCACAGTCTTATCTCCTTTTCTTATCTCTGCTCTCAGGGAAGTTCCTTTAAGGTGAGCCAAGTTCAGTGGTTCATTTTAATCTAAACTACATGCAGCTCTGGGAGTCTTCAGTCAGCTAACCTGGTTCTCACAATTCGGCTCACAACCCAACAGCACTCTGAGCTCAGGACTCGGGAAGTTCCTAGGGAAGCAGATGAAATTCACTAAGACAGAGCTCATCAAAGGCAAGAGTATTTTGCCATCTGTGTATACAGACCTCCCACAGCTGTGGCAAAGGCCACAGAGGAAATATGTCTACCACAGAGAGGTCTAGTCATTGTTCTCCCCTCTCCAGCTCTCTGCCCCAACAACCTCAGCTGCCTCTACCATGTTTTTTTTCTGCTCAAGGCATAGATATTTCTTTTAGCTTATTTTTGTGATTTTTTTTCCCCCAACTAACCATGAAATTGGGCCTATTGGGATAGAGGGTAAAATCAAATAAGCAATCCTCTGAATGTCCAGGAAATGGCCACTGGGCCTCTCCACTTCACAGAATGCCTGGGCCAGTCATACTCCTCTATGCTGGATCCTCTTCGTCCACCGCCATGTCGCTGCTGGCATTTTTCTTCTGCTCATCCTCTGGCCCTGCAGGCAGAATGCTCATGACAGTATGGAGAAGGGCTTCAATCTGCTCCTCCGTGAGCCGCTCTTCACTCTCTTCCACCATCTGCACAAGGAAAGAAAGTCTGCAGGGGTCACATGTTAGCCTCAGAATCCTGCTAATCTTGTGCCCTGTCCCACCAGCCTCCTGGCAGAGTTCAGCATCTGAATCCTGAGCCACCCTGGTCCCAGGAGTCTCTTCATCTAGGCTCCAGGGCAGGGCCAAGCCAGGTCCAATCCCAGGATATACCAGTGCAAATGCTCAAACTGCATCTTGCAGGATCACATTTAAAAATACCACCACCACCTAACCATTCTACACTCATCCACTTCCACATACAGATGTGAATGTTTTGTATGCAAAGAAAATCCACCTCGGGAGTGAATCAGCACTTTATAAACACATGTGCAACTTCAATGGTGTCACTCATTTGGTGACTGCACTATTTGCCAAATGGTTTATCTTTTTCTCCTAGATTTCTTGGGGGGCCTCCCATGTGTCTGGGGATACACCTTGTGCCTCAGAACCATTACCATCTTTTAACCCTCACAGCCCCTAGCCAGGTCCACCCAAGTCCAGTGCCCACTGGCTAACACTTTCCATGTGACGGTCTGGATCTTGAACAGAATCTGTTCACTTGGTGGCATGAACCATCTACCAGGACACCTTTCTCGACTCTACCTTCTCGGCTGGAGTCCTGTTCTACGGCATTTCCCACAGCAATCTCTGAAACCTGGCAACAGGTACCAAAAGGAATTCCAAAAGGAAATCCTGGCAGATTTCCCAAGACAAGAGGTTAGTCCTCAAAGAACCTCAGTCTAACTGCCCTATTTCAGGATGACAGCACAAAAATTACGGAACTCACCAGACAAGTCCAAGAGCACACCACTGTCTCTAACAAAGCAGCCAAACAGCGTCTCCACAACTAGAAAACTGTCCCTGGTATTACAGGGGGAATATCTTGAGCAACCAAATGGGGTTACTTTCCTTCACGCAGTGAAATACAATGATCATTTCCTAAAGATTCAATGGCTCACTAAAATGCAACTTCTTTGCTGATCAAGAACAATCCTCAAAAGTACACCCCCGCCCCGCCCCACCCACTGTATTGGGCATTGAACCTAGAGTGCTTTACCAGAGATACATCCCCAGCCCTTTTTACTTTTTTTTTAAATAACTTTGTTTATTTTTTATGTGGTGCTGAGGATCGAACCCAGTGCTTCAAGCATGCTAGGCAAGTGCTCTACACACTGAGCTATAGCCCCAGCCCCCTTTCTACTTTTTCAAATTTTAAGATAGGGCTTAAGTTGTTGAGGTTGGCTTCAAACTTATGATCCTCGTGTCTCAGCCTCCCAAGTAGCTCAAAAATCAGACATGCAAAATTAGGTCCTGTGACAGCAGTAATCAAACACAGACTCCTCCAAAGAATAAAGGAAAGAGGGATATACCAAATTTGATTATTTATTTTACAACAAAAGAATGTCTCCCAGTGTAGAGTCATTGGTCTGGACAGTCGACACATAGCCTCCCAGCAGTTTACGGTAACTCCCTGTTAAGAGGCCCTCCTGGAATCACAGCCACCAGGGTTTCTCCAAAACCCTGCACACAGGACATATGAGTGAGCAGAGGCTCAACATTCTAAGAAAACCTTTGTCTGGGTCTCAACAAGTAGGAGTGAGGTCTTTTCGTGCTAAATGGTAGCTTAGTCTGGAGTGCCATGGCCTCCAGGAGGTTAACCATTTTCCTCCCTCGAAGATACGACACATAGTACAACACACTGGTTTGAGAGTCTGGTTGTATGTCCTCTTTAGAAAACCAAAGAGGCCACCTTCTTTCATCCAGTCTCTGGCTTGGCACATATGACACTGATCAGGGGTCAGTTAGCTTGTTTATCAGCAAAAGGGTGAACCTGGTAACAGCAGAAGCTTCTGCCAGCACCCAAACCTCAGGGATCATCACAGGAAACCTTTCTTCAGTCTAAGATTCCCAGTCACAGGAAGAAAACCTAAGCTGCGCTGAGCTAAATAAAACATGCACAGGAAGTTTTAGAAAGAAAATGGCTGAATTGCTCCTGGATCACTGGAGTAAATGACAACTACACCAGGCCTCGCCTTTTCCTCCCACCATGGAGAAACAGCCCAGTAGGGAAGCCCAAAATCACAGAGCCATGTTCTCAGACACCAGAGTTTCCAAGCTCTCTGAATAGAAAGGCCAATGAAAGTTCTATATCCAAAGTACTAGCAGATAGGTTGTGATAAATTTCTATCACATACAAAGATTATATTAATCCCGTGTCTGTCCAACTGGGCCGGGAACTCCAAACATGGCTGCTTCTCATTTTAAGCTGCCAAGCTTGACACACTCCTTTCCTTGAAACGAGCAAAACCCTAACTCTAATTAGAGTGAAACTCTAATCTGAAACCTGAAAAGCCCTTTATCCACACCTTTCTGAGTGCCGGCATGTCGCCTCCAGGGGATATGGCTGCGCTAACAGCAGGCACAGCGCAGGTGCTCCAGGAGGATCGCGTGGAACATGGCAGGAATGTGGAGACTTGGCCCATCCCGGTGTCTCGTCATGCACACACTAATACTCCAAAACCCAAAACACTCTGGTCCTGAGCGTCTCAGATAAGGGATCCCGATCTCTGACAGCAGCAGTCACCTCTCAGTGCGTGAACAACAGCTGACTAACCTCTCCCGTCTTCAACTTCCTCCAAAGTAAAACCAAAGCAGTGAGAACGTGTGGCAGTGTCTCTAAGGCACAGAATGCTAAACCACTAACCTGCACAGACGGTCTGGTCTTCAGGACATGGCCTTTGCAGTCCTGGAGCTTGATGACCCAACTGCAGGCTAAGTGAAGCAGGACGGATGCTGGAAGCCACCAGCAAGACCCACTTCCCACAGACCCAGCAGCAGGCAGTCGCCACAGCGTCACAGCCACGGCTGAGGCACAACCAAACCACTGAGTCAGCCTCCAAGACGCCTGCTGCCAATCCAATACCAGCAAGCACTGGGAGCTAGGACACCTTCTGGACCAAGGGAGAAAGCGTGGTGCTAAGTTCAGCACAGAAATTCTCCAGTCCTTGCACTTCTGCTGTGAATGCCTCCCTTCTCATCCCTCTGTGGTGAGAAGAGATGTGGCTAGTGGCCCTGGCAAAATGATCACTACCTTCTACAGCCAGATCTGAGGGTGGAAGGAATCTGCCTATGCAGTGGTCCAGCTGCTGGGAAAGAGAGTTTTGATCAAGGTCTGCCTGCTCTGAGGGAGAAGAGACTTTATAGAGACTTTTTTCTCACCAGCTGTGTCGGCTGACTTCAGATGTCAACTTGACTATATTGAGGAACACCCAGAGAACTGGCAAGGCACTGCTCTGGTGATACCTGTGAGGGTGCTCCTGGGAGACTGGTGTGTGAGCTGGTGGGTGAAGGGGAAATCCACCCTGGAGGTGGGTAAGCACTGTCCAGCTGGCTGGAGATGCCATGGGCTCCCTCCTGAAGCTGGAGAGTCATCCCATGTCCTTGGACATCAGAACTCTGGGTCCTGTGGTCTCTGGACCTCAGGACTCACACCAGCAGCCCCTGGATTCTCAGGTCTTCAGTCTCTGAGTCACCCCATCAGCTTCCCTGGTTCTGAGGCCTTCCTATGTGACTGAGCCATGCTGCTGGAACCCCAGGTCTCCAGCTTGCAGAAGGTCTGCTGTGAAACTTCTAGGCCTCCATAATCGCTCAACCCACTCTCCTAATCCCCTCATCTCTCTCCAGAACCCTGAATAATACACAGGACGAAAACACATGGCTTGGAGAACCAAGTGGAGGTTCTGAATGAGACCAAACTGACCACTCTCCAAACCTCTGGGCTAAGCAGAGAGAACACCATCCCTTCCTACACTAAGGTGAGGGCATTAAGAGCAGCTATGACCAGCTCTGATGACAGAGCTTCCTACAGACTCTGGGATGAAGTCATGATATCTCCTCCTCTCCATCTGTCCTTAGCCCAAGTGCCACATGTTGCTGATTAAAGCTAGAGGAGACAGGACACAGGATCTTTGACCCTGAGGGGCAGGGATTAGTTTCTTACCCCCGCCCCCCTCTCTCCTGTAATTGAATCTCCCAACAGTCTAAAATATCAGAATAATGAGGATACTTTAAAAAAGGACCTCTATTTAGCCTACAGGCCAAGTCATCCAGAAAGGCATGCTAATGGAAGGAATTTTTCTAATTTAATTTTGGACACATGTTGAAGGACAGAAACAACTCTGGGAAGACAATGAGGGTTTCAGTCAAGAATTCAATACTTTGCAGCCTTTGAAGAAAATTTTAATAAGAGACCCCAAAGAACACAGATTTTTTTTAGCACTTTCTTCCACACTTTTCTACAGAGGATTTCACAAAAGCTGAGTACTCCTAAAAGTGACTTTGGAAATGGCTTTATTCTTATTTTATTAATTCTCTAGACTGAAGTTTTTACTGATGAGAACTGGTTCAGTATCTGTAGCTTACTGAGGCACTCTACCAGGTCAGCAGAAGGAAGCTACTCAGCGTGCCAGCAGACCAGCCACTCCTTGCCGATCACTGGACCTCACACTCAGTCTCTTCCTACCAACTCAGGTCTCCCACTCTGGCTCATGCTGTGCCCCAAATTGGAATTTACAAGTGCTGATTCCACCAAATACCTCTGTGCAGAGAAACGAGATCACATTTGTAGCTTAAAAGATATCTATGATAGTGGCACAGAAGAACTGCAGGGGACCACACAGGAGGCAGGGAGAACAGTGATGGAGAACTGCAAGAGAAGAGCTCTGAAATGACAACAGAAATCAATGCCCTGCAGCAGGGGGAGGAGAAAGAACAGGGCGACAGGAGCTGCTGAGGTGGGGACTCCCTGAACATGAGGTGAGCGGAGAGATGATGTCCAGGTTCTGGCTGAGGAGATGAGGCCAGGAGAGAGGATGAATGTGTGGGAAATTGCACAGATGTCCACTCACCAGGAAAGGAAGGTGGGTGAGGGGTGGGAGTGGGGTAGATGACCTCCGCCAGACACAGAGTTTCATGTTTCATGCAACATCTGGCTGGTTAGCAGTGGCCAGAATGGCCTAGGACATGAGAGTAAAGAGCTGCCAAGCTCCATGGGAGAAATTAAACCTCCTCCAACCTTGCACTTTCCCCGAGTTTATTCTACCTAGGATCAAACTTCTCTCATAAAATGGGGACTGGGCAGCTTCTTCAAAACAACTGCAATTCCTAGCTTTTCCTGCTCAGCCCTTTCAGATCCCAGACCCAGAAAACACCCTGGAGCCCAGGCTCCTCACTCACCAGCTGGATCTCAACAGCAGTCACAGGCCTGTGATTCAGCAGCTGCAGCTTTTCAGCTCTGTCAGGAGAAAGCATAGAGCATTTAGACTCTCATGCCCTGAGGACCTTGGGCTTGGTCAGATAAGAACTGAGATCCACTACAAGGAGAACCTCCAACCTCCGCTGGCTCAACTGGGAAATGAGAAGGGAACAGGAGAGTGCAGGCTGACTCTCGTCCAGTGCACAGGTGTGTTCCAGGACCCTGAAGGACAGAGAGGCGGGATGGCAAGAAATGGAGTAACAGCAGAGTACGGTTTTAAAAATCACATTTGACTTGGTAAGCTTCACCTAGAAAATGTGAAGAAAATAGTGCTCTCCTAATCCAATTTAAAGAAAATAAACAAGATAATACTGGCTAGTTGGTCATTGCTTAGAAATGGTTTGAAAATTCCTTATTGAGATTGAGACAAAATGTTACTCAGATTTGACCTGTTATCTTAGTAAAAAACAAGCCAAAAAAACAAAACACAAAGACTATAAAGGGACAGAATTTAATACATGGAATTATAAAGAGGTTATGATTCATCTGGGGGAAAAAAGACAAACACATGAAAATCTCCAAAAAGGGTGAACAAGAGCACTCCTCATCTGACCCAAGTGTGTATACAGCTTGCTGCTGATGGGGTTGGAAAGGTGATGGGCTTCAAAGGAAAGGGGACTTTAACTGCCACCCCTGTGCAGGGGCAATTCTAAAGTCCCCCCTCCACCCCAAATCTAACTCTGGAGCTTCAGACCCATCTTACAATTCAGTTCAAGGGTTTACCGAATTTAAACACACTGTGGAATAAAAAGACAAGTCACCATTCCTAAAGCAAATGTGTTTGGAGAAGCAGTGCAAGTTACTCACTGTCCTGCACCCAGTTTCATCATCTGTGAAACAGGTTTAATAACTGAACTTGGCACCCAGGAGAGGGTCATGAGGGCTGAAGATCTACCGAGTGTGCCAGCAGCAACTGCTTATTGCTTGTTTCCACGTGGCTAGCACATTTAACCTTCAACTGAAGCCGAGACAGGAAATAGCCTGTCGGTGGCCACACAGCTAACAGCGGAGCAGCTGGGCTCTGCACCAAAGCTCAAGCTCTGGATCCCTGGCTCTGGCAGAAATGTGATGACACTGGAAAGCGTTCATCACAAGGCTGTCCCCTAACAGTGCCTCCATAAATAGTGGCCATTCTGAAGGCAGCTGCAGTCCAGCTCTCCTCCTCCTAACCCCACTGACTCTAGACTCAAAAGGGGGACTTCATAGAACAGATGACCCCTGCGCTGGACCCTGAAGGATTTTTCTAGGCAAAAGAGATGGAAGAACAAAGGTGAATATCCAGAAAAGCAGAAGTTCGTGGAGCTTTAGGAAATGGCTGCTGGAAAAATATGAGACTGAAGTTGGACACTACTTTGTAGACCTGGGTGGCAACTACGGAAAGATGGGACAAACGCAGGAAGCACTGGAGGACACCCAGGTGAGGAGGCGAGGTCGTGAACCCAGGTCGGTGGTGGCAGAAATGGCAGGAAGAACCTGGACTTGAAATGCTCCTGGCCACCCTCAGGTAGACTCATTGAGACCTGTGACCTGCCCAGTTAGAGTGGGGATGAGGTGGGCTGAAGGAATCAGTAGAGTCAAGTTTAGCCAGAGTACTTGGAGAAAAAAAATATTTAAAACTGAATCGGAGTCTGCAGAACTTTTATAACAATAATGAATAGGTGTCTGTCAAAGAGTTTGACACCCTCACAGCTACCTCAAATCTGGTTTGCGCTGGTCTCTATTTCATAGGGCTCTACTTTCCCTAAGATCACACGTCCCATTCAACCAGACTGCATATGCTGAAAGAAGGTGTCCAGTCACCTCCTGACTCCACGTGTTACTCGGCTCAGGTACTCCCTATGCTGAGGAAACACTTCCTCACCTGCATCTGGCTGACTCCTTCATATTAAACACTCATTTTTTTTGGGGGGGGAGGGGGTACAGTGAGTTTTATTGATGGTATGTGACAGTGGGCTCCCTAAGCCCTCCCCTTCTTCAGAGGGTCTGGGATGGAAAGTGGGAGAAGGGGAGATTCTCGGTGTGTTGAGGGACTGAGTTGGGGCAGGGATTCCCCAGCTGAGGGCCTCTCTCTACCTCTGTGTTCTTGTTGGGGCAGATGGTCCAGGGGCTCTTACTCCTTGGCGGTCAGGTGGACCATAAGGTCCACCACCCTGTTGCTGTAGCCAAATTCATCGTCATACCAAGAAATGAGCTTGATGAAGTGGTCATTGAGGGCAATGCTGGCCCCAGCATTGTGGAAGAGTGGGTATCACTGTTGAAGTCGCAGGAGACAACCTGATCTTCGGTGTAGCCCAGGATGCCCTTGAGGGGCCTCTGATGTCTGCTTCACCACCTTCTTGATGTCATCGTATTTGGCAGCTTTCTCCAGACGACAGGTCAGATCCACAACTGACACGTTGGGGGTGGGCACACGGAAAGCCATGCCAGTGAGCTTCCCATTCAGTTCAGAGATGACCTTGCCCACAGCCTTGGCAGCTCCAGTGGACACAGGGATGATAATCTGGACAGCTCCACGGCCATCACCCCAGTTTCCCAGAGGGGCCATCCACAGTCTTCTGAGGAGCAGTGATGGCATGGACTGTGGTCATGACTTTGGTCATAATGCCAAAGTTGTCATGGATGACCTTGGCCAGGGGAGCTAAGCAGTTGGTGGTACAGGAGGCACTGCTAACGATCTTGAGAGAGTTGTCATACTTTTCATGGTTCATGCCCATCACAAACATAGGGGCATCAGCAGAAGGGGCAGAGATGATGACCCTTTTGGCACCACCCTTCAAATAAGCCCCAGCTTTCTCCATGGTGGTGAAGACACCAGGGAACTCCTCAACATATTCAGCACCAGCATCACCCCACTTGATGTTGGCGGGATCTCACTCCTGGAAGATGGAGATGGACTTTCCATTGATGACAAGCTTTCCATTCTCAGCCTTGACTGTGCCATGGAATTTACCATGGGTAGAATCATACTGGAACATGTAAACCATGTTGAGGTCAATGAAGGGGTAATTGATGGCAACAAATATCCACTTTGCCAGAGTTGAAAGCTGCCCTGGTGACCAGGCACCCAATACAGCCAAATCCATTCATTCCCACCTTCACCATTGTGTCTCAGGGATGTGGCTGGCACTGCACAAGTTGAGAAGAAGCAGCTGTCTGTTAAACGGGGAGAGCAGAGAGCCTTAAAGACTCATTAATTGCCTCTTCCAAACAAAATAAGTTCAAATTCTGACACTGCAGTATCTCTTCACCACGTTCCCACTAAGACTCATCTTTGCATTCCCAATAACCAAGACCAAGAGGGCATTTGATAAATAAAACCTGAAGGATAAATTTTAAAAAGCTATGATTTCCAGAATGCATGGAAGAGACCAGTTTAGAACATTGTGGAAACATAGGGCAGGGTTCCATGCTCTGAAAGGAGATGGGGTGATCAGACTCTATATTAGGAAACCCATCTACTCCAAGCTTTTCTGGTCCTAGAGGTACATGTCTCAAATATGCTATCAAATCCTAGAGCAGTCTATGCACAGGAGTCCTTTTAGGGGTTCTAATGTTATTTATGGACTAACTAAGGTGGGCTGTAAAGGAAAGTCCTCTCTCTGACCCTGGCAGACATCACTACAGATCTCAGAGTGGCAATCTCAGAATGAGAGCTGGACTATAAACAGGCAATAGTCCCTTGTGAACTAAATGCCTCAACTAAAAAGTAAAAAGGTTAAAGAAACAAATTTTCTGGGAAATGAAGTAATGTACTATAGAAAAAAATTACATGGCACGGTGTCAAAGGGACTTTGAGTTAAGTTCCAGCCCTATCATTTTGCTGAATAAGACTATAAAGTCTTATTCTTAACGAAATGTGGTTCCTACGCTACCGTCAAGGACTCTAATAGTGGAGATACTTAAGAAAATTAATGGAGCCCCAGTCTACACTAATAGAACCAGATCAGCTATGGGTTATCATCTTGGATCTGCTCTCCCTGAGCCAATGGTAAAAAAAACAAACTGGGGATATTCAGATGTAAAGATTAAAGGGTACTTCAGCAACTCCTATTATACATGCAATTTCTTAAATTGCACTGAGTAGCACAAGATGGTGTATGTGTTGGTGGTATTTGGCAAGCAGTCCCTGCCTGGGTCACCAGGCACTGAGGCTAGCTACTAGGATCCAGGACCTAACCATGGGGAAAGAAGCCTGCAGCTCCCTCTACTGGCTATTATGCAACACTGACTGTGGCTTCTGCCCTAATAGTTAGAGGGCCAATTTTATTATTATTATTATTATTATTATTATTATTATTATTATTCCTTGCAGTGCTAGGGATCTAACCCAGGGCCTTGGACATGTTAGGCAAGTGCACTATCACTGAGACACATCCCCAGTCCCATATGACCAATTTAATAAAAGGCAGAGGTAAAAAGGTCACAAAAGACTTTATAAATCCTCAGTTTGGGGTTAACAAATGGAAAAGGGGAGCTAAAATTAATCCTCCAAATATTACAGTCTACTTTAAAATTTATGCAGATTACAGTCAATCAAAGATCATTTTTCAAGGTAATTTTTATTTGTAGGTTTCTTTTTTGGGAACTGCGGATTGAACTTGGGGCACTCAAACACAGAACTACACCTCCAGCCCTTTTTTGTATTTTATTTAGACAGGGTCTTACTGAATTGCTTAGCAACTTGCTGTTTCTGAGGCTGGCTTTGAACTCGCGATCCTCCTGGCTATCTATAGGTTTCTTCAACTTTAGCCAGGTCCATATTTAGTGAAAAAATGGAGGATTAGGAAGTTGGACACCAGTCCAGACAAATAGCTGAGAAGAAAGAACCCTTAAAAATCAACCACTAGTATTTCTATTGTAAAAGGAGTGTTGTGTTGCATGCCTGCAACCCCAGCTACTCAGGAGACTGAGACAGGAGGATCTTGAGTTCAAAGTCAGCCTGGGAAATTTAGCAAGACCCTACAGGAAGGAAAAGGAAGGGAGGGGAAAGGGAAGAGAGGAAAAATGACTGGAGATGTGGCTCAATGGTGGGGTGTTTACCTAGCATATATAAGCAAGCCCTCGGTTGAATCCCCCCTACTGACCAAAAAAACTGTAGACAAGATTATATAAGCCCACTAAGGCTTGTCTCTCCATTGATTACAGTAAAAATCTCTAGACAGAATATAAAAGCAATAGTCTGAGGACTCTGAAAAGCAAGCCAAAGCAGGTAGACTGAGGAGGGAAACAAGAGTTGAAGAACACAGTTGGGGGGAGTAGGAAGTGTATTTCTTACCCCCACTCCTCTTAGGTCCTTGGGCCTATGGTGGGTCCTAAGCAGAGCTCCACAGTAGTTAAGAAAATTCCAAGAGAAATCCATTATTCTAGCTAAGAGACTGGAAAACAGGGACCCCTAAGGTGTAGAAATCCAGGAGAAGCTGGTAACTGAAGGGCAGTTTCCCAACAGAGAAGCAGCAACAGGCACAGTCAGGTAGAGCCTTCAGGTGCAGAGTGCCAAAGTTCTCGGCTCCCTCGCCCTGTTGCACCCCAAGGGCAGCAGCCCCAGTGACAGCCACTGCCATGCAAGCAAGTCAGACCACCATGCCAGTCTCACACGTCCAGACAGACCCAAAGCAGCCGAGACACGGCAATCCTTGCCCTTGGAAGGCAAACTGGCTTGAGGTCTGAACCTAGGTGGGCTGAACGCTCGCTACAACGGGAGAGCTGCTTTGACCAGAGGCTTCAGCAGGAGTCAGGACTCAACGACTTGAATATAATATTCAATTGTGCCCAGGACAAATTTAAAACTACTCCAACCAGGAAGAGGTGACTCATTCTCAAGGGAAGACAACCAACAGATGCCCATGATGACCCAGATGTGGGACTCACCAAAGATTAGCTATTACAACAGCACAGGGTAAAAGTAAACATCCCTGGAGTGCATGGAATATGTCATTCTAGCAAAGAGAATTTATAAAAAAACATACATGGAAGTTTTAGAAAAGTATCTGATGTGAAAGATTCACTGGTGGGCTTAATAGTGATGACAAAAGAATCTATGAACTTACAGAAGAAACAACAGAAGTTATTTCATTTGAACAAAGGGGGGAAAAACAGTGCCTTGGATACCTGTAGAAGAGTATTAAAGGTCTAAAAGTTGTGGTTTTAGAGTTCAAGAAAGGAGAAAGAATGGGATAGAGAAAAAAATGTTTCAAGAAATAATAATTGCGGGTTGGGGTTATAGCTCACTGGTACAGTGCTTGCCTCACACGTGTGGGGCACTGGGTTCAATCCTCAGGCACCACATAAATAAATAAAATAAATAAAGGTATTGGGTCCACCTACAACTGAAAAAAATTTTTTTAAAAAACAATAATTGAAAACTTCAAAGCCAAACACACTGAAATAGTATCTTCAAAGTTCTAAAGGAAAAAAGGACCACTCAACCCAGTGAAACTATCAATGAATTAAATAATGAACCATATTAACACCCAATCTCAGAAATTTTATCTCCCTAATCTGGTAAAGGGCATCCATGAAAACCTTAACCACTAACTACATTTAATGGTCAAAAACTGAACATGTTCACCTAAGACCAGACACAAGGCAAAGATATCTGCTCTATTTCCACAAATCATACTGGAGGTCCTAGTAATACATGCAGCAAGAAGAGAGAGAAATAAAACTAACAAACACTGTAATAGTCCACATGTAAAACCCCAAGGCATATACTAAAAAAGCTCCTAGAACTGATAAGCTGAATGGTATAAAATCAATAAAGGGCTAGGGATGTAGCTCAGCTGGTAGAGTGCCTGCCTTGCATGCACAAGGTCCTGGGTTCAATCCCCAGCCCCGAAAAAAAGGAAAAAAATTTAAAAATTTAAAAAAATAAAGAAAGAGATCAATATAGATGTGTCACTTGTATTTTTCTACATAAGCAATAAACAACTAAAAATCAGAACAATTCACAATAATATCAAAATATATAAAATGCTTAGGTATAAATCATCTCTTAAAAAACTGCAGAAACTGTATGCTACATTGTTTTTATGGACTGGAAGACTCCATATCACCTCTTGGTGCTGGGGCTGTAACTCAGTGGCAGAGCACTAGCCTAGCACTTGTGAGGCACTGGGTTTGATCCTTTGCACCACATAAAAATAAACAAAATAAAGGCATACTGTCCATCTAAGCTACAAAAAAATTTTTTAAAAGGTGGGGGGTGGGGCTGGGGATATAGCTCAGTTTGTAGAGTGCTTGTCTGTCAAGCACAAGGTCCTGGATTCAACCCCCAGTACTGCCAAAAAAACAAACAAACAACAACAACAAAAAAAAAACAGATGTCAACTCTCCCCGCAAATGCAGTCATAGATGTAATACAATCCTGAGCAGCATCCCAGCAGGATGTGTTCTGGATTATCAATAAGCCAATTAAAAAATGTCTATAAAATGGCAAAGGAACGAGAAAAGCAAAAACGATTCTGAAAAAGAAACACAAAGTTGAAGACTGCACACAATCCTGCTTCTACACCTATCATAAAGACACAGTATCAGAACAGTGTAGTACTGCAAAAGGGCAAAAGCCCAGATCAGTGCAAAGAGAAAACAGAAGGAAGACACAGATGGGACTTTGTACAAACTACAAAGGTGACTTCCAGAGAAAGTCTTTCAATAAATGCTACTTCGCAGTTTAACATCTACAGCCACATGAAACACATCTCAACTATTTGCTGCTAAGAAAATGCAAATTGAGACCACAATGAGATTACTACTTCAAAGTAATTTAATGGCTAAATAAAAAATACTAAAAATACCAAGAATTGGCAAGGATATGGAATAAAAGGAATTCTCTGACACTGCTAAGACAAATGCTAAACAGTAGTTACTCTGCGGAACTTTGGTGGTTTCTTACAGAGTTAAACTTATTCTTACTTATTCAGATATTCCTCTCCTAGTTACCTACACAGAAGAAATAAAAACTTATTTTTAGACAAAAATCTGTTAGTCAGTTTTCCATTCTGTGACAAAACACCTGAGATAAACAACTTATGAAGGAAAAAAAAGTCATTCTGGCTCATGATTTCAGACGTTTCCACAGCTGCTTGGCTGGCTGCTGTGGCTTGTGGCAAGGCAGAACATCATGGCTGGGAGTGTATGGTGGAGCTGGGCTGCTCAACTCATGGAGACTGGAAAGAAAAGAGGAAGGGGCTGGGGGTTCCGAAGTACCCTTCAAGAGCAGGCCCCCCATGACCTAACTTCCTTCCATAGGCTCCACCTCCCCAATATTCCACTACCTGGTCACAGGCTGGAGGCCAAGCCTTTAGCAAATGAACTTTTGGGGGACATTTAAGATCCAAACTCTAAGGACCTATGTGAGATGTTTGTAGCTGCTTTATTCAGAAGTGCCAGAAGCTGGAAGCATTTTAAAAGTCTTTCAAGTGGGGAATGAAGAAACAAGCAGTAGTGTACCCTACAAAGAATGGCTCTTACTCAGCAGTAAGCAGGAACAAACTCCTGCAACACATGCCACAGCAGTCCCTCTCTGACGCACTGTGCAAAGGGCCAGATTCAAATGAGTGCGTGCTACAGAGTTCCATGGCTTTCTGGAAAGGGCAAAACTGCAGGAAAACAAAGCAGCCCAGTCCCCTGCTAGAGGCATGGGAAAAGGATTGATTATGGAGTGCAGAACGAGAGACTTTCTGGGGGTAATAGAAGTGTTCTGCAAACAAACGAACTGTTTATTATGAAAGACATGAAGGGTCATTTTAGGAAAACATGAGTTTTCTGTTGACTCTAACCCTGGGGGGAAGCGGGGGAGTATGGATACCCCTGGACTCTGGAAGGGAGTAGTTCTGCTCTTCTCCAGAAGAAAACACCTTCTCAGTGCCCAAGCAAGGGCATCCAAAGGCCCACAAGAGAGTTCTAAGGGTACTCTATCTTGATGTAGGCACTTACTAGCTTTCCCAGAAAAAACACCTGAAAATTTACACAAAGACTTCACTACTGGGCTTACAGCTTACTATCAGCCCATTTGGGGCACATTTTACTTATCTGAATCTCAACTCATTCACCTGTAAAATACTGAGTTGGTTGTCAGGATTAAGTGAAGCAGTATAAATAAAACAGTCAGACCTTAGCACTCCTAACACTTACACCCTACATTCTTTCCATTAGAATTTAGAACATTAGAACAATATTCTCTCCATTAGAACTTAGTCTATGCATACAAACCTCCAACTTCAGAGTCATTGGATATCTTTATTTACTTCTTAAGACTGTTTTCAACTATAAGAAAAGGCCAAGTACTCTTAACTACTGCAAACCTTTACTATCACAAACACAAACCACGAGGGTTATACTTAAAGAAGGCAACAAACCCAGAACCCTGGTAAGGATTCAGTGACTGATTTTTTTCATTGTAAACAATGACCCACTTCAAACCTGTTTTAATGGGTAGCAAAGGTTGCAATGGTCAAAGAGCATGAAGAGCTGGGCACAATGGCATGCCTATAATCCCAGTAGCTCAGGAGGCTAAGATCAGAGGCTTTCAAGTTCAAAGTCAGCCCCATCAACATAATAAAGACTGGGGATGTACCTGAGTGATAAAGTGCCCCCAGATTCAATCCCCAGTCCCAGGGGGAAAAAAAAGACTAAGTTAATGTCTTGAATCTACCTTCACGTGGACTCCTACCTGCTGGCCTATGCCATGAAATACGTTTGGGAAAAAAAACAGTTTGAAGAGGTGACAGATTCATTATGTGGGTAAGCTGGATTCACGTCTTCATCATAACAGTGTGACCCATTCAGCAACCAAAAGCAAAGATACCTAGAAAGAACAAAGTTAACTAGAAACCTGTTAATGAACTCCAATAGCTATCTCCATTTGCAAGAATCTAGAACATCCATTATACTGCTATGAGACTAAAAACGAAATGAAAATGTTACATGCAAGGAGCACTAAAAGAGCTCAATAAATGGAAGTTATTGTCATTGTGAGGCAGAGATGTCTTTTCCCTAGTTCAATCGGATACTTCTGCTAATGAGGGTTATCTCTGGTAGTTCTTTTCTTCACCACAAAGAACAAGAATGGCTTGGGAAGGCTGGGCGCAGCTCAGAGGCAGAGTGCTTGTGCAGCAAGCACAGTCTCTGGGTTTGACAGTGGGAACCACAAAAAAGCAAAACACAAAACAAAAAAAACCTTTGGGTAGGAAGTAAGTGATCTTACCTCAAAAATATATACATTAGGTTCTAGAGACACAGAAGCATGAATCACAAAGAAAGTGAAAATCAGAACAGACCTATAACTAGTAAGGAAATTGAGTTATCAAAACCACTTCACAGCTGGGGATATAGCTCAGTTGGTAGAGTGCTTGCCTTGCAAGCATGAGGCCCTGGGTTCAATCCCTAGCACAGAAAGAAAAAAAAAAAAAAAAAAAAAAAAAACACCGCTTCACTGAAGAAAAGTCCAGGGCCAAATGACCTCACTGGTGAATTCCAAATATTTAAAAATGAACACCAATCCTTCCCAAATTCTTGGGAAAAAATGAAGAGGAGAACTACCTTTTAACTCATTCTGTGAGGTCTAGGACTCTCCAGTACCAAAGCCAGATGAAAACAGCACAAAAGTGAAAGTCCATATCTCTTATGAATACTAATGCAAAGATCTCAGCAAAATACACCAGCATGTTAAAGAACTATATATCACATGACCAGATGGGATTTGCTCTTGGAATGCAAGGCTGTTCCATGCACAAAAATCAATATGAGGACCTGTGGTTGTGGTTCAGTAGTAGAGCACTTGCCTACTATGTGTGAGGCACTGAGTTCAATTCTCAGCAGCATATATAAATAAATAAAGGTCCATCGACAACCAGAAACAATAACAAAAAAATCAGTGCGAGATACATAGTAACAGAATGAAGGAAACAATATTTAATTATCTCAATTCATGCAGGAAAAGCACATGACTCAAGCCAATCTTTCATGATGAAAATACTCAAGACGCAAAGAGGAAAAGGAAAGTACCTCACCATAATAAGGGCCAGCATGAAAACCCCACAGTTAACGCCATACTACATAGTAAAAGGCTAAAAGCTTTTCCTCTAGGCAAGGAACAGATTGAGAAATACACCTGCTGCTTGTCACATCTATTCAACATGGGATATGAAGTCCTAGTCAGAACAATTAAGAGATAAGGCATTTGCATTGAAAGGAAGAAATAAAATGATTTCATTTCACAGATACGACCTTACATGTAGAAAACTCTAAAGATTCCACGTGAGATCTATTAAAACGAATGAATTCAGCAAGGTGACCGAATACAAAACAAGCATGCGAGCATCAGTTGTGCTTGTGGACCCTGACCGTGAACAATCTGAAAAGGACCACCTGGAACCCCACCTAGGTTTGTGTGGGCACCCCCTTGCGGGAGCTCCCTGCTCTAACTGCTGCTTCAGTGGGACAAAATGTTCTTCCATTTAGAACTGCATAAGAACTAAAATACTTAGGAATGAACTTAACCAAAGAGAGCCATACTCTAAAAACCTCAAAATGTTGCTGAAAGGAAATGAGAGACACAAACAAATGGAAACATTTCATGTTCACAGATTGGAAGACTGACATATTCAATGCAAACCTAATGCTTCTTACAGAAAAATTCATACGGAATCTGAAGGAGCCCTGGATAGCTAACATAATCTG
The DNA here is from genome assembly GCF_902686445.1 of Sciurus carolinensis. Taxonomy (NCBI): domain Eukaryota; kingdom Metazoa; phylum Chordata; class Mammalia; order Rodentia; family Sciuridae; genus Sciurus; species Sciurus carolinensis. The sequence continues at coordinate 406,377 of NC_062230.1, read as the reverse complement.
GAAAAAAAAAACACAATGAAGTCAAAGTCAAACCTCCTTGCTAAAAAGCTGCAGTCATCAAATTAGCATGGTACTCACTCTCATAAAGACAGATATACAGACCCATGGAACAGAGTACAGGAACACTTACATACTTGTGGTCAGTAGATTTCTGACAAGGGTACCAAGTCCATTCAAAGGAGAAAGGACAGTCTTCAACCACGGTTCTGGAAAAACTGGATAGCCACAAGCAGAAGAAAGATGGTGAATCATCTGTTTCCACTGTGACCAAAATACCTGACAAGAGCAACTGAGAGGAGGAAAGGCAGAACATCATGGTGGAAAGGAGTGGCAGAGGATGGCAGCTCAGGACGTGGCACCAGGAAGCAGAGAGAGAGCGCCACTCCCCAGAACAAAATACAAACCCCAAAGGCACATAATACAAACAAACATACATAATACAAACAAACAAACATACATAAATACAAACCCAGCGACCGACCTACCTCCTCTAGCCACCACCCAGTTAATCCCTATGAGGGGATTAATGCACTGATTAGGTCAAGGCTCTCATAACCCAGTCACTTCACCTCTGAGCACTCTTGCATTGTCTCACACAAGAGCTTTTTGGGTAACACCTCATTTCTAAACCATTACACCTTACACTATAAACAAAAATTAACAGATCAAAGACATAACCATAGAGCTGAAAATACACGACTTTTAAAAGAAAACAGAAGAAAAGCTTCACGACGTTGAATTTGGCAATGAATTCTTGGATATAATACTAAAGGAAAGGAAAAAGAAAAAACAGATAAATTGAACTTACTTAAAACTAAAAACTTCATACATCAAAAGACATCATCAACAAAGCAAACAGGCAACCCACAGAATGGGAAAAAATATTTGTAGATCATATAGCTAATAAGGGACTAGAAAAACCCCTAAAACCCAAACAAACATCAAAAAAAAAAAAAAAAAAAAAAACCCATTTTGAAAAGGAACAACGGACTACTTAAAGACATTTCCACAAAGATAAAGCAATGTCAACAAACACATGAAATGATCCATTTATCATTTGGAAAATACAAAATAAAAACACCATGAGATGCTACTTCATGCCTATTAGATGGTACACACAACTGCATGCACACACACAATAACAAACACACACAATAACACAATAACAGGTATTGGCAAAGACGTGGAGAGACTGGGACTCTTGCGTGCTGCTGGTGGGGAGGTAAAATGGCACAGCTATTAGGAAAACAGCACAGTGGCTCAAGAATTTTAAAAAATGAGTTGCGTGGCCACGCCTGTAATCCCAGCAGCTCAGGAGGCTGAGGCAGGATGATCATGAGTTCAAAGCCAGCCTCAGCAATATCGAGGTGCTAAGCAACTCAGTGAGACACAGTCTCTAAATAAAATACAAAATAGAAATGAGGATGTGGCTCAGTGCTTGAGTGCCTCTGAGTTCAATTCCTAGTGCAAAAAAATAAAAAAAAAAAAAGCTCCATCCAGTGGCACATGCCTGTAATCCCAGTCACTAGGGAGGCTGAGGAAGGAGGATCACAGCAAGACACTCAGCAACTTAATAAGACCCTATCTCAAAAACAAACAAATAGGACAGTGTCGCTGGCTCTTTGCAGTACCAAATCTGCCGATATTTGTCACCGCCTGCAGCAACAATTTGCGCGGGTCTTTATGGGTGGTGGACTGGAAACGAACTACTTTTACTATCTTTAGTGGGCTGCTTTCTCACTTATTCGCTTGTTCCCTGGGCTATAGAGGAAGAAAGGCTTTTCTTAGGGGGAGAGAGAGAGAGAGAGACTGCGTAAGAAAGAATCTTTGAGGGGAGAGAGACTTAGAGAAAAAAAGGCTTCTACGCTTATCAGAGATCTATTTCTTAGGCTTCTGCAGCTTCTTAAAGGTGCATCCTGTGAACTAAAGGTGCGCTGCTTCTCTTTCTGCTCGCTGCTTTTTCTCTGCTTGCTGCTGCTCCTTACTGTCGCAACCCCACCTACTGCCCGCTTATATTACCTCCAGGAGGCGGAGGGCAGGGCCACGCCAGTTGAGATCAGGCGAGGAGCCAGCTGCCCTATCACGGCAAGGGTTAAAACGAGAAGGCCCAAGCAGGTGCCCTCGGGAACACCTGTGCACGGGAACACCTGTGCACGCACTGTGCGTGTGGACTTAACCCAATACGGCCAGTGATAAATCACCTGAGTGTGCTTATGTCAATTAACCTCCTCACTGCCAATGTGGTCAGGCGCCGTTCTGGCGACGTCCGCATGGCACAGCCCCCAACAACTGAGGGCACAGCTCAATCCCCAGTACCAATAAATAAATATGGGGTTAGCATATGATCCATCGATTATACTTCTGGGTATATATCCCAAATAACTAAAAGCAGGACTTTTGTTTTTAAGTGAACCCAGGGGTGCTTAACCACTGAGCCCATGCCCCAGCCCCTTTTTTATATTTTATATAAAAGCCAGGGTCTTGCTAAGTTGCTTAGGGCCTCACTAACTTGCAATCCTCCTGCCTCAGCCTCTGGAGCCACTGGGATCACAGGCATGCACCACTGCACCGGGCTTGAAAGCAGGATCTTAAGGAGCCAACTGTATACCCACATTCCTAAGAGCATTATTCATAACGGACAAAAGCTGAAAGAAATATAAGCATACATCACTGGATGTCGAAGAAACAAAATATGGTTTATATATAACATGGAACATCACTCAGCCTCGAAGAGGAAAGAAACGTTCACATCAGCTGCAACACAACGCCCCCTAAGGCATAAAGCTGAATAGGCCAGGCACGAGGACGAGCACTGTGCAAGTGCACCCTGCGAGGAACTCACGAATCTCAGTTCAGAGACAGAGCAGAATGACAGCTGCCAGGGGCTAGGAGGGAAGGGGTGCTGTTTGACAGGCGGAGTTTCAGTTGTGAAGCATGGAAACTTCTGTGGATGGACGGCAGTGAAGACTACAGTGTGAACACACTGAATGCCACTGAACACCCACTTAAAAACCGCTAAAATGCTAAAATAGTGAAAAAAACAAGGAAGATTAAACAATACTCATATTTTTTTAAAAAAGACAAATACTATATGATTCTACTTGTATGAAGGAGTCAAATTCACAGAAATATAAAGCAGAATGAAGGTTGCCAGGGCCAAGGGAGGAGCAAAGGGGAGCTGTTTAAGGCACACAGAATTTCAGTTTTAGAAGATAAAAAAAGTTCTGGATATTTGCTGTACAATGCTTATCAATATCATACTTAAAAATAAAGTGTAATGTGCATTTTACCATAATCAAAAATAAAATCACAAACACACATGGTAAGGAGCATACTTAGTTTACTGGTTGTGTACCAAATGGACACCTGAAACACCACCACATTGTCCCTCCAGAAGAGCACCATCCATCACCCTGAATGATACAACAAAAGCTCCCGGTATTAAAATCGATGGTATGGCTGGACCCCACCCTAAGCTTAAATGAGCTGCTGTCTTCACGGTTTTCAGGGACTGGCTGTAACAATGATTGCTTCTGTGCTAACTATTTACAGAAAACAGTGCTTTGCTGCCTTGCTTATTATTGTCCTAGCATGATCCCTGCCCCATGTAACCTTATCCAGTTACATGCCCATCACCATATGGAGCCCTAGACTGCCACTGGCCTCTGATAGAGGGCAAGGACTTCAAGGTCACTTTCCCCCAACTTTACTTTCTCAGCAGGAAGCAATCAGGGCCCAAATACTCCAAAAGAATCCAGAGGGCTGGGGAGATAGCTCAGTTGGTAGAGTGCTTGCTTTGCAAGCACAAGGCCCTGGGTTCAATCCCCAGCATTGCAAAAAAAAAAAAAAAAAAAAAAGAATCCAGAGACCCAAGTCCATATGGGCAGCAAGGCAGCCATGAATGGGTGAGCAGAAAGAAGACAGTGAAGGACGAATGAAGACCACAGGGAGCCTTCCCTGACAGACAAGCCCTTGAAGATGTGGGCTTGGCAGGTTAAACCTTCCCAGTCTTAACTGACAAAAACTACTGCTGGGGTGGAGGAGGAGACTTAGGTAGTTTTTCCTCATGCAAACTCTTGATTTACAATGATGTTAATTTTTATAAGTTTAAAGACCGAAAGTAACCAGCATGGCAAGAGCAGAAAACATTATCAAGCCGCTTTTGCCTCGCACCAACACAAGTGTCAATGACTTTAATCCAATCCCGCCTGAGCGCTGGGGGGTGAAGGGGTTAGGCCACATGAACTGGGTCCCAAAGAAGGACTTTGAGACAAACATGAAGTTCCGTCCCTGCTCCAGAAGGAACCGAAGGCCCTCAGCTGTCCTATCACATGACTCCGTGGCCAGCTGAATACAAACATGCAGCCGCTAAGGGCAGCCCTGGGAAGCCCTCACGTTCATCTTAGGCCGCTCTCCTCCACTTACGGTGGTCTTCACTTACTTGGTCAGCTTGTGGCTTTTCATTGCTGTAAGAAATTCTCTGACGATTTCAGGACTCTGGTGTCTGCACGGTGTTTTTGATATGTATTTTAATGTCTACAAGAAAAGCAGGGGAGCACAAAAAAAGAAATCTGAGTAAGGAAAGAGGAAGCAGTGGCTGAAACATAGTATTCTGACATTTTGTTTTAAGAATCTTCTATGAACTTAATGCTTTCAGGAGAACCAACTTCATATGATAGGAAGCCCTGGGGTGGGGTGGGTATATTTGCTAGAACAGGAGGAGAAATTTTCAAAATTTTAGAAAAAAAAAACTCATCCAATTTTTGAAAAGAAAAAAAACCAAAAACTCAATTTGACAATTATGTTATATTTCAGACCAAAAAAAAAAAAAAAAGTTTTAAAAAGAGGGAGCCAAAAGAATAAAAAAGCTACAAGACTATATGGATTGTACAGGAAAAAAAACTCAAATTCAGTTTCTCCTACACGTCCAATGCACTTCGGACACCAGGTATGGATGGTTTTCCCACTACCAAGTAAGCAAAGCTACATCAGCAGACTCCCTGGGTGTCCCCTCATTCAACATTCTGATGCAGCCTACTGGAGTGAGCCTCAAACCCCACAGGTCTCGGCCCTACAGGCAGTCTCCCCAAGTCCCAGACAGCTTTGTTGTTGTTTTCCAGGTAACAGGTATGAATTTGTTAGGAGCGGGAGAGTGGATGCTCTCAGAGGAGAGGAACAGAATGTCTTCCTGCCCTCCAGTGTTGTGAGTTTCCAGAGAGCCCCGCCTAGGTCCACTACTTTGCTGTTGACTGATAGCAAGGAACTGCATGGACCGCCTCCAAGAGAGATTGGTATGGTGCTCAGAGGTGGAGATTTTAAGGAAAACAAGTTCCCCTGCTTTTGCCTCAATTTCCTGCCTACTTTGGCTTATTACCCTTTGAAAAGCCCTCAGCAAGCTTTCTTTGTGAGGGTCTTGATGTTTCAGTTGCCAAGATGATTGGGGGTTGAGACAAGGGAGGGTTCAGACCACCCGACAGGATGTGACATGATCTTGAAACAACAGTTTTTCTTATGGGGAGGTGAGCATGGCTGCACATATGGAGCCCCATCTTCCAGGCACCTGTCTGTACGGTAAGGCTCCCTGTGGTTTTCAGTTGCACTTCCTTCTCTTTTCCCCGCTCACCCATTCATAAGCCCAAGGTTGTTTTACCTGTGCTTCTGACGTTCTGACTAGAAATCCAGGTTGCCACAACCCCTCTGTGGGTCCCGTTAATTTGCTAGGTTGGCTCACAGAACCCAAGAAACACTTAATGTCTAGTTTATTAAAAAAGATAAAAGATACACATGAAAAACCGCACAGAGGAAGGTACAAGAGAACTGGCATGGAGCTCTCCACAGCACTCCCCTCCAGGAACCTGCATTCAGCTTCTGGAATCTCCAGATCCCATCCTTCTGGGGTTTTACGGATACTTCATTACAGAGGCATGACTGATGAGCACACTAGCCATTGGTCATCAACTACCCTTCAGCTCTTCTCCAATCCCCAGAGCAGGTGTGGGCTGAAAGTCCCAGACCCCTAATCCTGTCTTGGGCTTCCTGGTGACCAGCCCCATTCTTAAGCTACCTAGAGGACACAGCCATCAGTCAATTCATTAGCATATGAAAATAATCTTCAGAGGGTCCAAGGATTTTAGGAGTTGTATGCCAGGAAATGGAGATGAAGACCAAATATATATTTCTCACTATCACAGGATATATGTGATTGAATAAATAAATAAGGGATAACTCTTCCTTACAGGAAAAAAAAGAGAAGGAAAAAAATCACCATTAGGCAATTGTACCACAGTGATAATCATTGCAGGAAAGACTTCCAATGAATGCTAAGTTAACTGTCAAAAACTCAAGGATCAGGTGGACATCTGCACAACCTCAAAGCAATTCCCCCAAATGTGTACTAATGCTGTGGCTGCTAACACATCCCTAATTCTTTTATGCCTGTCTTCAAGAGAGGATGTTTAATCCCCTTTTCCTTGAAGATGGGAGACAGACCCTCCTTCCTAAGAGAATATGGAAATGGAGAAAGAATTATTTTATAGTGGAGAAACCAGGCTGACACCATCTTTACCAAGAGACCAATGTTAACATTGTCAGAAAAAAAACATACTGTACCACGCACCCCAGTATCACACAATGAGCAGGGCACATCACCTCTGCAGTGTCTTCCCTCAAGAGCCATTAACTTAATTCAGTCATGAAATAACACCAGTCCAATCAAGGAACATTCTACAAAATACCTGACCAGTGCTCTTCAGAAGTACCAAGATTATGGAAAATAAAAAAGAATTCTCTTAGATTGGAGAATGTTAGTAAGACATATTAACTAAATACTGTTAACTCTGGAGACTGAAGGATCTCTGAAAAGGCAGGCTTATAGAGCTGTTCCAGACGCCAGGCAAAAAAAGGGACTGTTCTGGGACACATTTCTACAACAACCAGCAGCAAAGCAGACAGAAGCGGAAAACATGTCCACTAGATCTGAAGCTAAGACTATTTTTTAATGACAAAAATTTAGGGAAGGAATGCATAAGATGTTTACAGTGAACCTACACTGGCTTCAGAGTTAGAAAGGCAGAGTATCAAATCAGAAAAGCTCTGAACAGGAGGGCAGCCATAACGAGAGCCACTGCTGCTGGACTGGTTGGGGCTAGGAGTCCAAGACAGGGAACAGGGCCCTGCACGGCCAGGATGGGATTTGAGTACAGGTTCCACATTCCTTTAGGAGCATGAACTAGATCTCCAAAGCTGTTAACTGGTGAATTTCCCTGTCTCTGCTCTCCTCCACCCTCCATCCTTGTAATTAAATTGTGGTTATCTCAGGATTTTTCTTTTACCAATACAAAATGGTATCCTGAATTAGAACCTGGAACAGAAGAAAGACAATAGTGGAAAAACTGGGGAGTTGAAAATAAAAGTCTTAGTTTAATAGTATGTGCCAATGTTAACTGTTACTGCTATGATAACAGTACCCTGGTTATACAAGATGTTAATGTTGGAGAAAACTAGGGGAAAGGTCTATGGGAACTCCAGTATTGTCTCTGCAACTCTTCTGCAAAATTATTTCAGTTATGAAATAATATTTTTAAAATAAAAAAAAGTTTTGGCTTTTTTTTTTTTAAAGAGGGAACTCCACTTTGACACAATTTAGAGGAATTTCAAACCTGAAAATAAACAGAAGCTGTAAGTGTCCAAGAATCTCTCTAAAGTATAAAAATCACATTGGTCTTAGACTCCTCCCTAACAACAGACACTCATAGACAACACAAAACCTATGTTAAACCAAAACTCTTGGGACCCTGGAAGCTCTGAAAAAAAAGAGCTTACTGAGCTATTATAGATGCTCTCCCAAAAAAGACCAGGTCCTGGGACAAGTTCCTACTACTACCTCAGCAGGAGAACTAGTTAGCAGTTAGAAATATTCAGCAGATTAGAGCCAAGGGCAGTTACTATTATTTTGTTTTAGGGCTGGGGATCAACCCAGGGTCTCCTTTGTGCTAAGCATGTGCTCCATCACTGATCTATGTATACCTGCCACCCTAAGAATATTTCTTATGACAAAAATGAGAAAGCAGCTGGGCACAGTGGTGCACACCTGTAATCCCAGCGGTTCAGGAGGCTGAGGCAGGAGGATAGAGAGTTCAAAGCAGGACTCAGCAAAAGCAAGGCACGAAGCAACTCAGTGAGACCCTGTCTTTAAATAAAATACAAAATAGTGCTGGGGATGTGGCTCAGTGGTCGAGTACCCCTGGGTTCAATCCCCAACACCAAAAAAAAAAAAAAAAAAAAATGGCTGTCTGCATTGACATCACACTGGCTGTAAATGAGAGGTGGGGAAGTGCTGGGAATGGCTGCTGCTTCTGGATGGAGGGCACTGCAAACAGTATGTGGGGCCCAGGGGTGGGGAGGGTGTCGGGGTTAAGGTTTCAACCTGCTTTCAAGTGTGCTGGCCCTACCCTGCCAACCACTGGCCAACCCCTCTCTCTGCGCATTCCATCCTCCAACTCTCGTAACTGAATTAAGGACGTCTTCAAATTTTTCTCTTATCACCAACAAAACCCCAAAATTTTGTATTCAGAGAAGTTGTCATTCACATGAAAAACACTAGAAATAAGCCAGGCATGGCAGTGCATGCCTGTAATCCCAGTGGCTCCAGAGACTGAGGCAGGAGAAGTGCAAGTTCGAAGTTAGGTTCAGCAAGTTAGCAAGACCCTGCCTCTAAATAAAATATAAAGAAGGGTTGGGCATGTGGCTCAGTGGTTAAGCTCCCCTGGGTTCAATCCCTAGTGCAAAGCAAAACAAAACAAAACAAAACAAAACAAAAAACACTAGCAATGCATATTATCAAGTATAACAAGCCTGAAAACATTCACTACCATAACTTTCCTGTTAGGAAGAAGAGAATGGCAGCAAGTTTATACTGATATAAGTACACAGAGCAGGAGATTGGATAGTTTGAAATGTCACAAAACTAACAGCTATCACCTTCTAGGAAAGAAAGGACTATGTGTGAAAGAGCGTGAACAAACAAGGGAATGACAGAGTTTAAACAAGTGACTAAGCAGGCAGGACCAGCCAGGAGGAGTGAGGAGGAGGGTGCTCAGCACTCTCTCTTCCTGGAAAATGAGGATAACTCGAATGAAACTTAGTGATGTCTCTGCAGGGATGAATTAGGTAAGACCAAGGACAAAACACAGGTTGGGAGAGAACACAGCAAACCTTCAGCTAGGCAGTATGATGATGAACTGTTTCTGCTCTATGCTCTGGCACTAAGTTTTCTACAATAAAACACATCACTTCTGTGTGTAATAAAGAAGTTGGCTTTGCCCAAAGAAAAGTTTGGGTCTTTGATCCGGAGTTCCGGAAAGGAATCTTGAGGCCTTGGAATGCTACACCTAATGGGAGTACCGGTGCCTGGACCTGTTGTTCACAGTGCATAGTCGTGTGTGTGTGTGTTTTACTGAGGAGTGAATCCAGGGGAGCTCTACCACTGAGACAGGGTCTCCCTAAGTTGCTGAGACTGACCTCAACCTGTGATCCTCTTGCCTCAAGCTCCCAAGTTGCTGGAATTACAGGCATGTACCATCAGACCAGGCCTGCACAGTGGATACTCTTAACTATGTGACTTAGGACAGAGGTTGGTCTAGTCTCTACAGCTTTAAGGTAGAAGCTGGCTGCTTGCAGCAACTGTGGACTTCAAGGTTCACCTGAGATTCCCTGGTTGGCAATATTCTGGGCACATTGCCACATACTGATTTCTGGAGTGACATGTCCTAATCCCAAGGGACAGGAATATGGAAATTCTGTGTCTCTGGACTCTGCTCCCATTTTCTTTTCTCGGCTAAATTTTTTTTTCTTCCAGTATTGCAAACTGAACGAGAGGTGTTTTACCACTGAGCTACATCCCCAGGCTTTTAAATTTTTTTTATTTTGAGATAGGATCTCCATAAGATGTCCTGGCTGGCCTCAAACTTGCAATCCTTCTGCCTCAGCCTCCCAAGCAGCTGAAATTTCAGGCATATGCCACATTCCCCACTAAATAACAGATTTTTTAAATGCAGTGCTGGGAACCAAACTCAGGGCCTCACACATGCTAAGTACATGCTCTGCAAGAGCTGCATCCCCAGCCCTTTGGTCAATTTTCATCTATACCCTTTCCCTGAAATACAGAGTAACTATGAATGATAGCTTTCAGGGAGTTTTCTAGTCCCAGGAAACCATCGAATCTGAGGGTGGTTCAGGGGGAGAGCCCCAAAGGTGCACCTGTGTTTAGAAGTGAATGCAGTCTTCCACACTCCTCCTCCTCACGTGCTTGACTACCCTCTCACTTCTGTAAACACAAGAGAACCTGAGCTACCGGCTAACCACTCAAATCCTGGAAGAGGGCAGTTATCAGCAGGGCACACCGACCTCCCCTGACAGTGGCTTAGGCAGCCTCCAGAAGCCAGGCTCACCTCGTAGGTGATGGTGTTCAGGTTCTGCTGCCCAGAGCTGTGCTTATTCTTCCCACTTTCTTTGCGCTGCTCTTTCAGATCAGTTAGTAACTGGAACACCTACGAAGAGATACAAAAAAGATTCCTGTGAGTAACTCTGAGAAATATTCCTATTATAAGTTCTTGAAGGGAAATTAGAAAGTCTAATACCTCCTTTCTTCCCATAAACCAGCCTCTCACTCTTGGTTTAGAGCAAATGAATTTCAAAAGCAGGTGACATTTTTAAGTGTTCTTTTTTCTAAACTGAATAAATCCATTAGTTTACTTAAAATATTTCAAATGTTTCCTATCAATATTCACTATATCACTAATCTCTGAATAGTCAAAGCCATATTCACTATTCCAAAGTAAATTTTCCTAAAATAAATATTTTTTAAAAGGGAGCCTGCCTAATATGTACATCTAGTATAATTTCTTCCTGTAAGAAAAAAAATTATGATTGGGGAGGTAGCTCAGTGGAAGGGCACTTGTCTAACATGTGCAAGGTCTTGAGTTCAATCCCTGATACCAAAACAAGAGAAAGGGAAAAAAGAAAAATTCTGAGGCAAGTGATAACAGTTATTTTTAAAAAATAAAGGAAGGGGGGCTGGGGATATAGTTCAGTTGGTAGAGTGCTTGCCTTGCAAGCACAAGGCCCTGGGTTCAATCCCCAGCACTGAAAAAAAATAAAAAATAAATAAATAAATAAAGGAGGGGTTGAGCGTTCAGTGACAGGGAACTTGCCTAGCATGCATGAGGCCCTGGGTTCAGTCCCATCATCCCTTAACAAATAAATAAAAATAAAGGAAAACATTCTATATATGTTTAGAAGTAAACTTTTCCCACAAGGAAAAAAATGTATGCCTCAGTAATGGAGTGGGGGCGAGTTGTCTCTCCTTCCTGTTTGAGATTCCACCAGAGAGGTGAAGGTACTACAGGCTCACAGATCATTACTAGGTATACAATGCTAACCTCCCTACCAGTTGGTCCTTTCAGAAAGAGTGGCATGAGAACCAATGAATGAATGCAGTGTTCCCCAACAGACAAAAACCCAAACACCAAGCCAAGTCCAAGCTGGACAAAGAGGGTCCTAAGAGTCAATGGCTTGGCCTAATTGTACTGCATTCCTGCCATAAGCAGCAACTATTCAAGATGAACCTTTAAGAGCAGTAAGACCAGTTGCATTTACTCTGCATACACAACAATCACAGGTCAGAGACCCACACTTCCTCCACACCCTCATGAATCTGACCTCTGATAGACATGCAGAAAAATCAACAGTGGGCATGTGGTTCTTTCTATGCCTGGCACTAACCCATCAGATGGTTTTGCTAGTGCCAACTTAGTTCCAGGCAAAACAGGAAATACTGTTATATTTCCCTTTCCTCCCTTTCACCAACAGTCCTACCTTCAAGCCCCCAAATTATAAACCTGTTAATTCCTACTAAATTATTCATAATGGTGAGCCGACTGAACTCTCACTTTCAAAATGAAGTCATTAATACCTTTGTGACTATTGAGGATCAAAATAACATAAGTATGTTAAAAGTAAACGATGATAATTAAGGCATAAATATTTTACTAGGAAACTTGTGTACACACTCAGAAATGGCTCTAGAACAGAACCTTATGTTCTTTGAGGGCATCCCAAAAGATGACCTACAATCTCTGGGACTTAGGGAAGGGCACCTATTTTAAACCAAAGTCTTCCCTGCCTCCCTGAAGTACCAAGCTTAGAGTATTCCAAGGTCCACCAGATGGTGCCATCTGTCCTGTCTTAAAGTGGAAAATCCAAATGAATTCAGTGGTTTCTAACCAAAACTAATTCAATAATCCTTACATGGAAGGGCAGGCAATCAGGAAGGAAAGACAATGATCCACTACAAGACTATTTACCTCATAGTTACTGAGCAGTGCAGAGCTTGCATCCTTCCTGCAAAAGAAAAGAAGCCAGCATCAGTCTGGGCTCACAGCCTTTCTGAGTATTAAGTCTGTAAAATAATTCCATTGCCAGGAGTCAGTCATCTAGTTCAGGAACCTAAAACTAAGAAATGCGCTAAGTCCTACATGGCTTAGCAGGTTGTGGACAAGTTCATAGCAGATTTTCCTTTTTATAGCCATAGCACATCATATGGTCAGGCAGGAGACTAACACACGACGCTTATTCCAAATCCGTTTAGGTTGGAATTCAACACTTGGGAAGTTAAGGCAGTCAGACACCAGGGAGAAGTCAACTACAGGAAGAACAAGGGGGCAAAACCATAGTGGAGGGAGGGTCAGTGAGGGTGCCAGAAATGCCTGGAGAAACCAAGTGCTGCTCGCCCCTGAACCCAGGGCCCCTTCCCAGGACCACCATTTCCCATTCACCAACAGAAAACAGTGTCCTGAAACCCACCAGGAATCCCAGCAATGGCAGGAATCCTGTGAAACACCCACAAAACGTCAATGTATTCATCTTCTGTCAACTCAAAAGATTCTATGACAGGCAGTGGTTAAAAGACTGGTGTAGGGCTGGAGTTGTGGCTCAGTGGGAGAGCACGTGCCTGGCATGTGTGAGGTCCTGAGTTCGATCCTCAGCACTGCATATAAATAAATTAATTAAAAGACCCATTGACAACTAAAAAAAGTTCTTTAAAAAAAAGCCTGGTGGAGAAGCAGAGAGGATTGAACACTACACTCAAGAACCTCCTGACTCGTCTGGTTTCCATTAGAGCAGAGTAAGTGCGAGTTCTCTTTAGACCTCGGAGCAGGCCCAGCAACTGCAGTGAAAAGAATCCCAGGAGGAAACTTGGATAAAAATGGAGAAAATTCTGCTTCAGGGTGAAATTTCCAGAAATACCCAGAAGAGAAAAGAAAACCAGAAATCAGGAAAGCGTTCAGTTCCGTTAATTAAACCATGGAGTAGCCATGAAATCTGGAGTTTCCTGCAAGAATGGGAATTTCTTGAACATGAAGTATACTACGGAGTGAAGAATAATCTTGTAATATCAAGAGCAATTTCCCAGCGTCTTTACCAGAGAGGCATAAAGAAGAGTTGGAAAAAATGTTCCCACATGCTGACAAGTTTGGAGGATCTGTACTGGACTATCCGTGAGGCCAATGAGAAACCAAGAAGTGAACCACTGCCTTGTCCTTACGGAGAGGCTCTACACAGGATCCTGGGACATAGACAGAAGGACATTGACCTCTCAGGTCCTCTCTGTAAATATGCTGCTGCTGACCTCCTGCCTCCTGAGTACCAACCCAAGGACTGCAGTATCTCCATTTTCCTTGAGGAGCCACTGTGGGTCCCTCTATATGTGATCTTCGTGGAGGATCCTCAGGTACCTGGATGGGAGTCCTGGAACATGGACCCTGCATGGACAATTCCATACATGCTTCCTGCCATTTTCCCAGGGGAACTCCACCCTGCAACAGATCAGTACACCTCCATAAACTGGTGATTTTTTTTTCCTTTTTCTATTAAATTGAATGAGAATAAAATGTGAAATTTAAAAAAAAAAAAAAAAAAAAAAAAGCCTGGTGCCGCTGAGAACCAACCAGTGCAAACTACCGTCTTTCATATGTGACTGAACACAGCAATATGACATACCAAATTATAACTGATCTATTCTACAATATCACATCAGAATACTGTTTTTTAGAATCCTAAATCGGCCAGTGTAGTATGCCAATTCAGAACACAATTTTGAAGTCAGACAGATTTAGGTCCACACCCCAACTCTGCCACATATAAAGTGTGTGAGTTTTAGCATGTTAATTTATAAGTGTACCCCACTAAAACAAGAAAAAGGGAAAATTCCGAATCTGGAAGGACAGCCTGGATTCTAAACCGAGCTTCACCATGCATTAGCTAAGTGAATCTGGGAGTTATTTTATCTATGTTTAAATTTTCTCATCTATAAAATAACAAGTATACACAGGATTAAACTGAAACATATAGAGTATCTGAAAACAGTATGTGCTCAATAAATGCTATTACTATCATTACTATGACTTGGGTCACTACCACTACCACCTTTTTCTACCTCATAAAACTGCTATGATGAAACAAGACAAGAAATTTTAGAAGTTTAGTACAGTTCTTGGTACTTACTAAGATCTCCATAAATAAAGACTATTATTTTTAAAAGATATAATCACCCTTATTCTCACTAAAATTCCTGTGACAAAGGAGCTATTAGTATGATCCCTACTTTATAAATGATGCTGAGACTCAGAGATTAAGTAATTAGTTTCAGGTCACACAGTACCAATGTCTAAAGTGGAAGATATATACAGAATAGTGAAAACTGAGACTGGATTAGATGAATGGAAACCAGCAATCAGAATCCTAAAAATTCAGGTTGGGTAGTTTGGACTTGACATAATGGGCAACAGGACTACTATATGTTTTTAAAATAGGAGAGGAGCTTGATGATGAAAATGATAACGATTAAAACTTAAAAGTGAGGCAAACAGCTGGGTGATTTCCCCAATCAACAAATACAGCAAAGCTGGCAGGTTCTTATCACAGGGACTTACCTAAGCCCAAGGGCATCGGCACACAAAGCTTAGCCAAATACTAGCAGTAATTCAACAAATGGCTGCCATTTCACAAATGTGCTGCTTTGCCCAGGTAAATCTCTCTGGACTCAAGTCACAAACAATTTTATTTTTAAAAAGAACCCAACCCGGAAGGACATCACATAAGTAGTGTTATGTGATATGGCTTATTTAAAATTGAAAATGATATATCAAATCATGTCTACTTAATCAGGAAATCTGCCACAAGGCTCCCTCCCATCTTTGCTAGAAATTGAGTTACAATCCCCATATTTTCAAAGGAGTACTGTTCCTGTGATAGCAAGGCACTAAGACATTCCTTCCAGGAAAAGTAGAAAGGGGAAAAAGTACCAATGTTAATTTTCTTAAGGATCAATGGATCCATCCCAGGTGCTGGTGTTACAACCTCATTTCTAAATCACAACCTGTTCTTCTGTCATGGAAAATATTCCATCCCCTGACAGATTCATCCTGGGCCTTTCCAAGTTACTGCCACTACTCAGTGAACGGTTAATGCAAGAATCCAAAGATCATCATCTGCTTTTCTAGAATGTATGAAGAGAAGGGAAGTTCTCATTCACATACATTTAATTTTTTGCAGTACAGAGACTGAACCCAGGGCCTCATGCATACTAAGCAACTGTTCTACCACTGAGCTACACCCTGACCCCTTACATACATTTCAATGAATCTATGTTTAAACAAGAACTGCATCTTCTGGCTGGCAGAAGATGATGCATTCATTAATTTTCTTTCATACAAATAAAAATTTACCCATTTATGTAAGTAAATAACAATATATTCAAGGCCTTCCTTTATTCAATAAAATGTCAGTGAGGGCTGGGTGGTACCTCAAAGGTAGAACATGGCTTAATATCAACGAAGTCCTGGGTTCACTCCCCAGCATCTCCCTACTCCAGCCAAAAAAAAGGGCCAATGAATACAATATCCACCTCTTGTAGAGGTCTAAATGAGCTGTATATTTGAAAACTCTTCTAATGTAAGTTTTTTTTTGTTTATTTATTTTTTTAGTTGTTGATGGACCTTTATTTTATTTATTTATATGTGGTGCTGAGAATCGAACCCAGTGCCTCACACATTCGAGGCAAGTGCTCCACCACTGAGCTATAATCCCAGCCCTTAATGTAAGTTTTTAACCTCAAGGAGTTAATGTAACTATCACTAAGTGACAGGTTCTTGGGAACAGGGTATGAGATTAGACAGACATCAACTTAATCAAGTTATACAATTTAACAGCACCAATAATAAGGATATGATGCACTGAGACAAATCCCTTAAAGCAATTCTGCAAAAATCATGTTTAATTTAAATCTAGTTATGAGAATATAATCAGACAATTCCAAACTGAGGAACATTCTTCAAAACAGCGGCCTAGATTCTTTGAATATCAACCTTATCTGTCACAAGGCTAATGTCGCAGACAAAGTCTAAGAAATTGTTGTAAAGGAGATTAAAGAAACATGCCCACTAAATGCAAGGCACAATTCTTAACTGGATCCTGAAGCAGAGGAAAAAACTTCAGCTAAAATGACATTAGATAACAGAAGAAATGTGAATATGCACTGTTTTAATAATGATAATTTTATCAGTGCTTAAGTTTTCTGCATGTGGTAATGGTGTTGTGGTTACATAAGACAAGGCCCCTTTTCAATGAGGGGTGGGAAGACATGATGGCTACAACTCTCAGGTGGTCCAGTAAACTGTGTGTGGGGGTGTGTGTGTATGAGTTTATAGTATGGTAAGATGGCTCGGACATGTACAAAAGAAATACAGCAAACATTCACATCAAAATGTTAACACAGGACTCTAGGAAAAGGGTGTACAGGTTTTTGTGGCGCTACTTCTGCAATTATTTCCTCAGGTCTGAAATTTTTCACACTAGAAAGTTGCGGAAAATGTACATGTAAAATAAAGAATTCATAAGGTTAAAAAAGGCATTACTATAATTTATAATTGAGAATATAAAACAATTTCATCCAAGTCCTTTAGAGCTACAAGAATCTGACATCTGGCACACTGTCAATTATACACTTATAAAATGCTGATCCCTGCAGAGCAGGAATGTCTCTCCACAGCTAACACTTGATATTACATAATACATTCACATGCACTCAGACTTACAGAAACTGCCCACCTACACAAAACTGATATTCTTCTGTAGGACTTACCATTGATTTATAGGTGCTTAAAGAATATATTCCAAGTGAATTTTAAAGACTCTATACTACTAGCTAGTTTCCTTAAGTAATGAATTAATTATTTGAAATTTAACGTGTAAAATCTGTTTAACAAATCTGCTTACCTTGCTGAGTCAATGTAATGAATGTAAACAACTACTTTGGAAAATCAAACTCTAACAGTACAAAATGATCTACTGACAGACTTTCCTTAAAAGCACACACACAAAAGCCCACACAAACAGTGATTAATTGCCACACAGTTAACTTACGAATGCAATGACGAAAGAATTGCTCAATTTCTATGTTCAACCTGTGCTATTAATTCATGTTCTCAAAAGCTAAACTTTGCTAGGTGTGTGTAATCCCAGCAGCTTGGGAGGCTGAGGCAGAACTGGGAGTTCAAAGTCAGCCTCAGCAACAGTGAGGCGCTAAGCAACTCAATAAGACCATCTCTAAATAAACTACAAAACAGGGCTGAGAATGTAGCTCAGTGGTGCAGTGCCCTCGAGTTCAATCCTCAGTAACCAACCTGAACCCCAAAAAAGCTAAACTTTAGTACAAGAAAACCATGCAAGCTTCAAAGTCAAACAAAAATTTAAGCTGTAGCAGCATCTTTGCAGTCAGCAAACAAGCCTCCTCCTTCCAGTCCTTTAAGGAATTATTACATACATACTATCTAACTTTCCGAGTCTCTGTATTTTTAGCTATAAAGTGAAAGAAATCCTGAGGTAACCTTAAAAACATAACACAAAGGACAACAGCATCCATTTTCTTAACTCTATGTATTAAGTGCAAGAGGGAACAAAGAGTTTTCCAGGTACACAAATGATCCCAAGGCACAAGACAAAGTCAGCTTAACAGTAAATGCCTCATAAAGAGCAGTTCCTGGGCTGTGGCTGTACCTGAGCAGTGGACTGCTTGCCTAGCATGTGTGAGGCACTGGGTTTGATCCAGCACCACATAAAAATAAATAAATAAAACATTGTGTCCATCTACAACTAAGAAAAAAATTAAAAACAAAGAAATCATAGCCTTAAAAAAAAAAAAAAACACAGTTCTTAATCTTGCCATGACTATTTGTCATTTTACCTGAGGACATCATTTCTAACAATGGTCAAAAAGTTGTTTGCTCATGTGGCATAGTGGCACACACCCGTAATCCCAGCAGCTCAGGAGGCTGAGGCAGAAGGATCATGAGTTCAAAGCCAGCTACAGCAACTTAATGAGGCCTTAAGCAACTCAGCAAGGCCCTGTCTCTAAATGTTTTTTTTTTTTTTAAAGAGGCTTGGGGGAGGTTGGGGAGTTAAAAAATTAAATAAAATAAAGGTCCATCCACAACTTTAAAAAAAAGGGAGGGGGCGGCTTGGGATGTTGCTCAGTGGTACCAAAAAAAAAAAATTGTTTGCTCATAAATTCGTTTTTTTTTTTTTTTTTTAGTTGTCAGTGGATCTTTTATTTATTTATATGTGGTGCTGAGTATCAAACCCAGGGCCTTACACATGCCAGGCAAACACTGTACCACTAAGCCACAACTCCAGTCCCCACAAAGTTCTTAAACTTGCTATAACTATTTTATGTCCTTGTACCTGACATCATTTCCTAACAATGGTCAAGCAGTCTGCTTGTTTTGCAGTGCTGGAGATCAAACCCAGGGCCTCGTGCACGCCATGCAGGTGATATACCACTGAGCTACACACCCAGCCCTGCCTGGTCAGGAAACTTTTTAATTGTCATTTAGTAAGAATGCCTACTCTGTGGCAGATGCGGTGCTAAGCACTAGCTAAACAGGTACTAGTCCCTGGCCTCATAGACTAAGGAAGTAAATATCTATCTATTTTTATGATTTACAATTAATTAAGGTAAAAGTGAACCAAGGAGCTATGGGACAAAAAAGACTTATTTTGGACTGAAAGAAGAGGATAGGTAACCTTGAAAAGGGACATTCAACCTGAATAAAGGAGAAGGGCAGGAAGAAAAGATACCAGTCAGAAAGAAGAGCAACACAAAGGTGCTGAGGCAGGAAAGAACTAGGAAGGGCACAGAAACTATCAAGTAGGAAGCAAGTGTGTGGTGGAGGTGGAGAGAGTGGCGAGAGATAAGGCTGGGGTAAGGTGGAAAGGGATGTATCTTCCTCTAAGTGCAATGGAAGGTCACTGAAAGATTTTATGTAGGGAGTGACCTGGTTCAGCTAAAGTTTAAGATCACTTTGGTTGTTATGTGGAGAATAAAATGGAGGGGGTGTCAAGGGTGAAAGCCAAGAAAGTCATTGTTTAAACCAGACCACAGAAGATGGAACTCCAAAGTTGGGTGGAGATGGTGGAAAGAAATTGCATTCAAAATGTATTCTAAAGTGTAGATAACAGATTGGCTGATGGTTAGGGGTAAGAAAAGAGGCCTTTTTTTTTTTTTTTTTTTTTAATCTAAGCAATCAGACAAATGATAAAAGTCAGAAAAACACTTTGGGGAACCATTAGCATATGGATGAGTACAATGACAGAGAGAATGTGGGGAGAGAGAGGGTCCCAGGACTAAGCCCTAAGTTATCTCAACATTTGGACACCAAGTAAGGAAAGAGGAGAAAGGAAAGGATGCTGAGAAATAGTCTGATGCACGAGGAAATCCAGGAGTGGATGCCACAAAGTAGTTTCTAGTTTGCCTATCAACTTCAGAGTGATCAAGAAAGTTGATGCCAGAAAGATCCATCTTTGGATCTAACAAGATGGAGGACTCAGATAATCTTCACAGGAGTCATTTTAGTAGACAGTGAGAGTCAAAGTCCAACAGAAAGGTTGAGAGAATAAGGGAATAAATAACACTTTCAAGAAATTTTGTTGTAGCTAGATGCAGGAGCACACACCTGTAATCCCAGTGATTCAGAAAACTAAGGCAGGAGGGTCAAGTTTGAGGCTGGCCTTAGTAACTTGGCAAGACTCTGTCTCAAAAACTAAAACATAAACAAAAAAAAGGGCTGGGGCCAGGCCTGGTGGCACAGGCCTGTAATCCCAGCGGCTTGGGAGGCTGACGCAGGATTGTGACTTCAAAAGCCAGCCTCAGCCATAGTGAGGTTCTAACCAATCAGTGAGTCCCTATTTCTAAATAAAAAATACAAAATAGGGCTGGGAATGTGGCTCAGTGGTTGCGTGCCCTTGAGTTCAATTCCTGGTACAAAAAAAAAAAAAAAAAAAAAGGCTGGGGATATACTCAGTGATAAAGCACCCCTGGGTTAAATCTCCAATACCCCAAGCAGAAAGCAGATGGGAATAGAAACAGAGCTACAGGTAGACATGAAAGTGGGGGCAAGAGAATTTTAAAATGGGCAAATTAAAGCAAATTTGTGTGCTCGTAGGAAATGTTCCAGAAGGGGGTGGGGGGGAATTAACAATGATAACATCAGAGTAGAGTATTATACAGTCAGACCTCCTGATCGGTAGGTTCTGAATCCTTGGATTAAACCAACTACAGACCAAAAATATTAGGAAAAGGAAAAAGATGTGTCCATACTGGCCCTGCATACTTTTGCCATCATTCCCTCAACAATACGACTATTTCCAGAGCAAGTAAATGTACTGGGTAGAGATGATTTAAAGAGCAGGGGAGGATGTGCACATGCAAATGCTACACCACTGACACGGATGCGAGCATCCCTGGACACAGGGATGACGGACCAGCGTCTTCCAAGTCACAGATCACACCTCTTCAGCGGGTCACGAAACCGGGGGTCGATATCTTACCAGGAGGAGCGTAAATGACACCGCAGCGTGCTGCATGCGACAAAGGTACTGACTCAGGAACCTCTGGTTTTTAGTTACATGTGCACACGGTGCAAAAAAGGTGGGGCTGGGGTCGTGGCTTGCCGGGCACGCGAGGCCCTGGGTTCGAGCAGCACCACATAAGCAGAGGGCACGACAACTAAAGAGAAACGAAACTAAAGGCAGAAGAGAAACGAAGCGGGGCTGCAGACGTAGCGCGGGCGAGGCCCAAGCCGAGGGCGCCGGGAGCCTGAGCGGCCCGCGCCGCGCCCGCAGCCCCGCACGCCGCCCGGGTCCCGGGCTCGCGGCTCGTCCCGCCCCCTCGTGCCGCCCGGGGAAGGTGACGCCGCAGCCCCGCGTCCCGCACGCCCCTGCGCTGCCCACTCCGCCAGGCTCCCAGCGCGGCTTACACTTCCATGTCGACCCCGCCTCACAGCAGCCCCCGCCGAGCCGCCGCCTCTGCGCTGAGGAGCCTCGGGGTCCGCGCGCCGCAATGCACGGCGGGAGCGCGCGGTGCACGGCGGGAGGGCCGCGCTGCACGCCGGGAGCGCGCGCCGCACGTAGAGCTGGAGCCTCGCGCTGCACGCAGCCCCGACTTCCGCGCGGATTGGAGCCTCTGGAGTGCTGTGCTCTTCGCCCGGCCAGACTCCAGCCGTTTGAGCGTCGGTGGCCGGGCCTCGTGTGCACCGTCCAGTTTTCATCAGAGCACTGATAAGCTGCGCCCGTGCGATCCGCAGCGGCCATGGGACCCTTTCCAGGAAAAAGGCTGGGCTCGTGGCTGCGCGGCCTTGGGAAGCCGGTTGCCCGGGGCGGGAGAGTGGGCGGTGCACTGCCCTTTTCTGCTTTTTTTTTTTTTTTTTTTTTTTTTTAAACCGTTCGTGAATTTAAAAAAAAAAAGCTCATGCAGTTGAGTAAGCAACCCAATGTAGAGGTAGCACTATTCCACATCGTAATATATGTAAAATATGGAAGGGCCCAAATATGTAACAAATCCTGTGGCAGTTTTAAAGTTGAGCTGTTAATAGTACATTAGTGAGTATTCTCAATACTTGAATGTGGAACATGTGCACAGGGAAAGGAAGTAACATTGAACTTTATAGTCGCCGTGTTATACGTGGGGGATACAATGCCTTGAAACATTTAAAATTGGCAAAAAAAAAAAAATCCGAAAACGGTGGCACACCCCTGTAGTCCCAGCGGCTCAGCCCTGGAGGATCGCTAGTTTAAAGCCGCCTCACCAACTTGGAGAGACCCTTGCCTGAAAATAAAAAGGACGGGGGATGTGGGGCAGTGGTTAAGCGTCCCTGGGTTCAATCCCCCGGTACCAAAAAGAAAAAGAATGCGTAGTAAACAAAATGCCTCAGGACGTAGGAGGTAGTGAAGCAGGCCAGAGACCCCATCCAGAAGACCCTTACCATAATCAAGCAGTAAACCCCACCATATTTGTGGCATGTAAGTTCGTCTTCTTATCAGAGAGGTTTTCGCATAGGACATCAGCTATCAGCAAAAATCCGCAGAAGCTGTGGTTTGTAGCTTCCTTTTTGTTGATAAATGCCAGGTTTGCAGGAAAAACCTGTGAACCCGTCTGTCTGGAGGATGGAACTCCTCATAGGAACCTCCTCGCCCCCTCCCAGAACGGGGTCTGAAGTTCAAAGAACTGCTGCACACTCTGTGCAAAGGAGAACTAGGCCCAGCCTCCACTGGACCCTGTGGCCCTCACACCTGCCTCCTGGAATTCCCCTGAGTCAGCCACTGCTGTCCCTCTCAGCAGGACCACCTGACTTAGGTCCAGGCGCCGCTGGGGTGGCTGAGTGTCACTCCCTTCTGGTGTTTGGGATATCTGGGGGGTGGAAGGGGTGTGCCCCTCAGCGCCCCAGGCCTTGCTGGGCTTCTGCACTTTCTGCCTCCCTGTTCCAGCCTCTGCTATGCACAGGCTGTGCTTTTGCTAGGAACTGTTAACTGCCAGGTGGACGGTCACCTGCAAGTTACTGCTGGGTGGCCTGTGTGGTGCTGGGGTGGAACCCGGCCTCGCCTGCGCAAGCCCTAGGTGGACAGCCAGCCACCCCCGATCCCTCACCTCCACCACCTTAAGGGCGTTGCCACGGTGGGAGGATTACTAAGCCCTGACCTCAGTTTCCGCGCCTGTAAATCGGGTGTGTCCAGTGACCCGCTCTGAGTAGATTCCAGGACGGTGCATGTTTTGTGATTGGAGAAACTGAGGCAGGCTTAGAAAGACTGTGATTTACCCAAGGTCACTCATCCAGGAATTTGCCCCAGGGAGGTTGAACCCCAGGTGATGGGAACCACAGGAGGCATATTAAGTAATGTCTGATGATTGGATAAAAATGCCAGATCCATAGAATGGGATACTATTTGTCAGTAAGAAAGGATGAAGTGCCGTCAAAAGCTACAACACAGATGATCCTCAAAAACATCACTAAGCGAAAGAAGCCAGGTGACCGGCCACGTTGAGTGATTCTGTGTATCAGTCGTCCAACAGGCAAGCCTGCAGAGACAGAGTAGAGGAGTGGCCGTAAAAGACACAGGAGGCTGGGGCCAGAGGGGATTGACCCTTAGTGGACAGTTTCTTTTAGGGGAAATAAAATGCCCTAAAACTGTTTTGGGGATGGTTGCACAACCCTATGAAAATACTTAAAAACAATGAATCATACACTGTAAGGGGGTGAATTGTATGGTGTGTGAATTACGTACCAATAAAAGTTAAAAATTTCACTGGTAGTTATGTCTGGGAAATGATTAGAAGTGGATTTTAACATTTAATCTTGTACATTCTGTATTTAAAACTTTCATGAACATGTTATTTGAAGCTACAAATGCATCCTTAAATAATTTATTTACTTTTAAAGTCAACAATTAAAATGTCGCCCCCAAGCCCAGCTGGGCTGGTTTGTGCATGCCCTGAGTCTCCATGGAGGGGAGGAGGGCCTCCAGGCAACCTGAAGATGCCCCCTGGGGTCAGCACTCGCCCAGCGTGGTGATGGCCGGTGTCACAGGTGGGAGCCACACCTCTGCCCTGGCCTGCCCTGGCCTGCCCTGGCCTGCGGAGGAACCAGCTCTAGACTTGGGAACCACACTCACCAGGTCTGACCTGGGGGTAGGGAGGGTGTGACAGGAACCCAAGGCGTCCCCCGCCAGGTGTGTCTGAGTTGGGAGGAAGGAGCTCCTGTGGGAGAGAGGAACCAGTTCAGAGGCCAGGTGTGACTCAGGAGGGTCATGTTCAAGTGCTGCCCACCCAGGCACCTGCCCTCCTGGGTACCGGTCATATAGGCACCTGCCCGCCTGGGTACCTGCCATACAGGTACCTGCCTGCCTGGGTACCTGCCTACCTGGGCACCTCCCTACCTAGGTACCTGCCTACCTGGGTATCTGACTACCTAGGTACCTGCCCACCTGGGCACCTGAATGCCTGGGTACCTGCCCACCTGGGCACCAGCGTGGATTCCCAAATGCTTCCTTCCATGTGAACTCTCTCCAGCTTGCTCACTGTCCACAGGTGCAAACTGCTGCCCTTTCTGTGGGAGGCTGAGTGTCCCTCCTAGGCCCTCTGGTTGTCCTGTGCACCCACATGTACACACCTGAGCACAGTGGGACCCTGGCACCCTGCGTGGCCACCAGGGAACTCTGAAGGGTGTCTGCTGTCTTGCTAGCAGGGCTGGCCGTTGTTCCCGGCCCCAAGTCACGGCCTCCTGCCTGACACCATTGCCCAAGACACCTGGAGCTTGGTTGTTCCCTGGCTGCTGGAGCCTGAGGGGCCTGGTGGGAGGGACAAGCAGCTGACAGTCACAGTGTTCCACCCAGGACTGACCCTCGCTCTGCCCTGGGGAGGGGCTTCTTTCCTGGAGCTCGCTGGTCCTCCCTGGGGCTGCTCCTTTCAGCCTAACTGGCAGGCTTGTGCCCTGGGCCATTCCCAGGTGCCTTCCCAACAAGGAGAAGAGTCCTCAGCAGTGCTTGCCACTTGGCCCTACAAAGAATGCTTATCAGCAAGCTCCCGATGGCTTTGTGCAGATGGTTTGCATCACAGGAATCAAGAAAACAACTGAGGCAAGTCCCTGACTCCTTTGTGGCCTTGGGCAGGACGGTTCATCTTCTCCATTTCCTTACCAGTAGAAGAGTCATGAGAGCGTGTCTACCGTAAGAGGAGGGGAGTGGTAGGAAGCAGGCCGGGTTCTGGCTTCTGAAACACTCTGTAGGTTCTGCCTCAACTTCCCACCCACCCACTGCTGCACAGCCTGGGGTGAACTCTCTGACCGAGGATGGTGTGGGCACCCCAGAGAGATGTGGTGGAGAGCCCTGAGCTTGCCTGCCAGGCTGGCTTCGGGTAAACCACCGGCTGGGGATGTGGTTACAGCAGCCCCAAACCTTCCAGGCCCAGCCCAGGCACAAGGCAGAGACCGAGGAAGCCTGGGAGGGACCCTCAGGCGGAACCCAGTGAGAGCTCAGAGGGAGCCCGGCCTGTCTCGGGACTATCAGAGGCGAATCCCCGCTCTGCCTGGTTCTGCCATGTGACTCTTCATGGCCTCAGCAGCAGTCAATCACAGCCTGAAAATACAAGATGGAAAGTTCCAGAAATTAACAATTCATAAGGGTTTTTTGTTTGTTCTGGTACCAGGGATTAAACCCAGAGACACTTAACCACTGAACCATATCCCCAACCTTTTTTTATTTTTTTTATTTAGAGAGACAGGATCTCTCCAAGTTGCTTAGGACCTCACTAAGTTGCTGGGGCTGACTTTGAACTCACGATCCTTCTGCCTCAGCCTCCCAAGCCACTGGGATTACAGTCATGGGCCACTGTACCCGTGTAAGTAAATTTTTTAAAGTAGATCTTATTACAGCATATTGACATAATCACTCTATTTTATTGTTTTCTACTGCTGTTGATCTTTTACTGTGGACAGTCCACAGGTGTGTGTGTCTTGTATCCCCCGATGGAGTAACTGTGCAATCATCACGACAGCGCTGTGCACTCAGGATGTTCTCCTCATGGCAGACGGCAGGTGATGCACACAGAGCACGTGGCTCGTGAAACACACCAGATACATAGCATCCTATGGGTCACTGTCCTGGTTTCCACCGGCTCTGTCCTGGCCCACCAGGGCCTTGCCTACTGATAGCAGTGGCCAGCTCTACTGGACGCTCAGGGCAGATAGGGCACAGCGCCCCCTTTCCGCCTCCTGTCCGGGGCATGGGAATCACGCTCCGCCTTTGAGACTCAGAGGTTGAGTAGCTCCCCCAAACCCACCTGAGAGCGCGGCAGCCCAGTTCGATCCCGCCTCCCGACGGGAGCCTGCATGGAGCTCTTCTAAAGTGCTGCCAGTAATGAGGCCTGTGCCTGTGCCTGTCACCCAAGGACAACAGGACCGGGCTCCGCCGTCCCTGTGGCCTCCCTTCAGGCTGGCTTCCGCACGCCCACCAGGCATGCACAGTCAGCCAGCAGGGGGTAGGGCAGCCGCAGGCCTCTGACTCCTGGTCTAACCTTTGTCACTCCAGGGCCAGAAGGCAGGTGCTCATCACGTGAGGTCCAGGGGCTGGTTGTTCATTAATGTCATCCCTCCGCAGCGAACTTCTGACAGAGGACTCTGTGCCTCCCCGGGGCTGCTGCTGCACACAGCAAGAGCTCCGCCCCTACGCCGCCTGGCTCTGCTCCCCTCGGTCCCTTCCTACCTGGGCCTCTGTGGGCAAGTCACCGAACCCTCCCAGACTTGGTCTCCTCGCTGCAGAACGGGGACAGCTGCTGGTGTCGACCTCTGGAGTGGCAAGAGGGAGGAGGCACAGCTGCTGGAGCACCGTGGTGGTGGCTGCCTCTTCTTGCTCCAGGAGCAAGTGGGATGCCTCAGCCCAGCTCTGCGTTTCCTCCCGTCCTCCCGTCCTCAGGCAGGGTCAGTGCACAGTGTTGAGAGCAGGGTGGTATCTGTGCTGCTAACTGTCTCAAGGACAAACAGGACTGCTGGGCCCCTGTGCTTACCAAGGTTGTTAAGGGATATTTGTCCGAGGAATGTGAGGTTGCCTGGAGACCTTATCCGTCAAGGACGGGAGCGGGGCTTAGCCCCGACTCATCTCCTGCATAGTTCACCCCTTCCCTCCTCCCTTCTTCCACTAGGACCGTTCAGTTCTGACAGGACCCAATGAAAATCAAATAGATTGACCGGACCCAACCAGGGGAGGTTTAGCTGTTCGAATGTTAGCCAATTAGAAGAACACTGTAAAACTGCTTGCTTTTCCTTATAAAAACCCTGCTGACGAGGGCTCGGGGCCTCTCCTAGCGTCGTTGATTAAGGACGCAGAGGACCGGGTTCGAACTCGCTAATAAATGACTCTTTGCTGCTTGCATTGATCGTGGTCTCTGGTGGTCCTTGTGGGGTCTCAAGCCTTTGGGCACAACATATGGGGGCTCGTCCGGGATCCCCAAGCCCACCCAGACACCTGATCATAGAGTCATAAGTGACATCTTCCACCGGTGAGTAAGGCATTGCCGTGTGTTTTCTGGTCTGAATTGCCTGCAGGTTCTGGTTCTGGGCTGGCACAGTCCTGGCGGACGTGCTATAGGGCCCCAGCAGGGTCTCGGGAGACGTCCCCTCGACCCATCTGGTGACATTTGTCACATCTGAGCAGCGGGTGCTGCATTCTGGCGATTCGTCGCATCTGGTGACATTTGTCACATCTGAGCAGCGGGTGCTGCATTCTGGCGATTCGTCGCATCTGGTGACATTCTTGTCACATCTGAGCAGCGGGTGCTGCATTCTGGCGATTCGTCGCATCTGGTGACGTTCTTGTCACATCTGAGCAGCGGGTGCTGCATTCTGAGCAGTTTGTGCTGCATTCTGGTGAATTTGTCACTTCTGAGCAGCTTGTGCTGCATTCTGAGCAGTTTGTGCTGCATTCTGGGTGAATTTGTCACTTCTGAGCAGCTTGTGCTGCATTCTGAGCAGTTTGTGCTGCAATCTGGGTGAATTTGTCACTTCTGAGCAGCTTGTGCTGCATTCTGAGCAGTTTGTGCTGCATTCTGGGTGAATTTGTCACTTCTGAGCAACTTGTGCTGCATTCTGAGCAGTTTGTGCTGCATTCTGGGTGAATTTGTCACTTCTGAGCAGAGTCTGGGCTGCTTCTGAGCAGCTTCAGTATTGCATTCAGACGACTGGCCGCATCTGGTTAACTCTTTGTCCCATTTGGGCTTTGTGTGGCACCTGGGAAACTACAAAATACCAGCTAGCCAATTTTTGATTTAGCATGCTATGTGTCTGTCTGTTTGTGTATTGTACTATATGGTCTTTACTCTTGCCTTCTATTAAATTCTTCATTGTGTTAATCCAATCTTAGGCTTAGGGATACTCATTGCAGGGTACTTTGCAGTCCTTCTCCCTGTTCCTGAGAGATTTATTTACTCCAATCCCCCTAGGCAGAGAGCTCAGCAGCTCCATTCCTCAAAAATAGTAAGAAATAATGTTTTGTGATTTTCTGCATTCAAACCTAACCTGATTTCTCAACCAGAAAAAAAAAAAAAAAAGGGGGTTAAAAAAAGTCCTGGGTGATCCTCCCTCCCCCCTGCCTGGCCTTGCTGAAGCCTGCATTGGAATGTAGACTGCAGCAGTCTCAGCGGGAAAGGGGGGGTAACCTGAAGATAAGAATAAGAAAACAAAAGGGTGTCTGTTTTAAACTTCTGGGTTGCTACACAGAACTAATTCATTTTCCAGGATTCTTGTTTTGTTTTGTTTTTCTTTAATGCTGTATTTTTGAGCTCATAATTTTGATCTTGCATACCTAGGTTAATGATTTTTTTTCTTTTTGATCAGTTCTATTTTTTATTCAACTAAAGTTTTTGAACATCTGTTACATTGCAATGGAGATTCACCTATAAAGTTACCAGGCCTTTAATTTTGTGTTATTTGTATGTCGTGCTCTCTGGTGTCATGTCTTGTCTGCATCAAAAACTGAGCGCTCCTAAAATTAAAATTTAAAAATGGATCCAAATACTTTTATTCACGTGATTTAAAAAGGGTTCAATGTAAATTGAGTAAACTAATAAAAGTGAAATGTCTTTAAAAATAACTTGCAGGTCTCTAGGTGGTCAAACTAATGAAATGTTAATGTTAAACAATGTCTAATATCAATTGTTTCTAGGACTTTTCCTCAACAGGAAAGAGACAGCAAATACTGTTCAGGACACTTGCCTGCTTTCTTGGTTTTTACAGAATAAGTAAATTAGAGTTAACATGTATGGGATTACTCAAATGTGTATGTTGGTGACATTTGATTAATTTGCAAAATTAAAATGCTCATTGTTAAATAACATCAGGTACTCTTAACTCCTCAAATTCCATGGGGTATCATACTTAAACATTATTGGTGTTTTCATAGGTTGGTAAATTAAAAAGAGTTTAAAATTGCTTTGTGTCATTACTAAAAACAAGGTTATTAAGAGTTATGTTCTAACAGATAAAACCTCAACTCGGAGAGTGAGTGTTCCATCTGCTCCCTTACCACTTCCCCCTGCTCCCCCTCCAGATCTGCAAAGCTCCAAGGAGCTCTTAGACTTGGATTTAGAGCTACCATCTCCCCTTTCACTGTGTTTCAGTTAGAGTTGTTTCAGAATGTGAACAGAAAGGGGTCAACAGGTAGGAAAGAAAGAATAAAAGGTTCTGGGTTTGGAAAGATATTTAATAAAAAGGAAAAAAAAATGTTTCTGGGTAAGAAAGTGCCTATGTGATGGAATACATGAGGGTCTAAGTAAGTGCTAAGAAAGTCTGTGTGTAAGTATAGGGCAAGTTTCAACAAGTCTGTGTGTAACTAAGTTGGTTGTGTGTATGTGAGACAGCTAAAGCTATTTAAGATTTTTCCTAAGGTGAAATACTAATGTTCTGATATAAGCCAAAGTTTAAAATATATGGTAAAATAACAAGGATTTCTTAGAAACACTAATTTACTCTTAACTTTGTGTCTATTAAGTTTTATTTTTTAAAACAATTAGTCTTAAAAATTGGGGTTTATACAATTATGGTTAAACAACTGTTAAGAGTATTGTACTATGTTACAGAGTCTAAATTTTTCTTTAAAAACTGAATTTAGTAAGATTAAAGTGTCAAGGTAACTGTGAAATGGTCACTCCTTGTATATTAAATGTATTCATATTTTCCAGGTATACAAGTTTTTAAAGCAGGAAATTTGTCAAGCTGCTATTCTCCAGAATAAACTTGTCTGTACTGGTAATATTAAACTTAAAGAGTAAATTTTATTGGGGATTTATTTCTATCATTTAATGTTCTATTATGGGACATATTATCAGTAAGGTATATGTAAAATTGGTTACTTATTTCACTGAGATAAAAATTTAAATGTAAATGTATATCTAAGAGTTAGTGACAGCCTGATTTGTTTAAAGGTTCATATTGTAGAAGGTGAAAGCACTTTGCTACACAAAAGAAAAGTTAAAAGCTCTCTCAGCCTTTCTTTGATTGATTCCTGTTCTGGATATAATGTTAGACTGTGTTAACTAATATTCATAGGGACTCAGAAATCAATATATGTAAACTTCTTAAAATGACATTTAAGAAAGAGTATAATGCACAATAGCAAAAATGGGACAACAATGACTGAGATTGGGGTCCCTGACTTCATGACTGTAGCATGCCTGGTGCCTGGGAGTGTTCCTGTGTAGGAGCACAAGATGCCTAACTGCTGTGGCAGTAGCCTCCCTGGGGAGGCTCTGTACAGGAGTCCTATCAGCTCTTACATTGATATCAGGCACACAGTTCTTGGGCAGAAAGAAATTGTTTTGCTAGATAACCAGTGTTTCATCAGTTCCCTTCTCTAGTTCCTGCCCACCTTACAGTAACTTTGGACAGTGGACTTCTTTGAGAGCTACACAGAGTTCCTAACATTGCACTTTGCAGTTGTGGGAAAAAGTTATGTAGATGGTCTAGTCTCTGTAACTCTCCTGAAAACAAATAATAATGCTTACATAGTCTTTAACTTAATAATAAGACATGTATAAATGTTGCTAACATAACTCTTTAGATCTGCATTTCCATCAGAGAACAGAGTTCCATCTGATCTCAGTTTAATCTTCAAAATCTGTGTTTATAAACCTTTATTTTCTAATACTCCTTTGACCCTCACTGAACTTGAAAATTTGGTCATGCTGGTCATGACAAAAGGGGCAAAAATTAGTTTTAGGATTAGAACATTTTACTTAAGACTTGTGAAGAGCCCTGCCTTACCTGAGATAAGGCTCTGCCTCACCCTGCTACATGTTAGAGTGACTCCAAAGTAAGCCAGACTTTAACTCATTTAAAGTTGTGCTCAAAAGTTTGATGTTTGTTGTAAAGATTACTGTGATCTCAAACAGGGTATATAAAGTAGAACTCAGCCAAAATTCAAGATAACTATTATACAAGCTAAATATGTTTTTACTCTTGCTAATTTCATTTTGTAAAACTGTTGCCTGTTACTATTTTGCAGAAGTAGCTGCTTCCAGAACATACAACCTAGGTAACTTGTGATAATAGGCCATCACCTTCAAAACAGATAGTATGTGGTAGTACTTTAATAAAAGTGTAAATGACTGTAATGTTATGGACATTAAAGTTAAAGCCCAGTACTCTTACTGTATGACTGGTGAGACTGGCTTGCTGGATGATTAAGATCAAACTTAGAAATTGGAATTAAATACAGAGGCCAAGAAAAAAAAAAAAAAAAAAAAAAAAAAAAAAACAGTATCTTGCCCTCAAAGTCAGCCTGAACCCAGGGAATAAGAGAACTTCTCTAAGGAGCGCTGCTGCAACTCTGGGTCACACAACCTCCTGATCAAGGAGATTGTTGAGACTAGAGGATGAGAATCGCTCAGTGCATCTGCTGCAGAGGAGGGTCATGGAAAAAGGGAGACACCCCTAATGCTTTCAAGGAAAGCCACCTCATCGAGAAGACCCTGCCTAACCAATGGCACTAATGGAGCTAAGAAGCTGCTCTTAAGTTCTCTATGAGTGGCCCCTGTGGAAACTCAGCTGACTCTTTAACAAGACAGGAACCAGGTCAATTTGACCAGCTTGGTCTTGGACACCCAGCAAAACAGTTAAAACCAAAATATAGCCATTCTTGGGCATTTAAAAGAAATAATAGTTAAAAGTAACTTAAGATGTACACTTGTGTTAACCCACTAAAATTAAGAGTGGAAGCTACAAAGAAAGATTCTTAGGCAAATGTGCCTGATAACTATCAAGGGAAACTGCCAGAGTCAGAAGTTTTTAGTCAGTTTAAGGCCTACAGACCTTCCTAAGCTATACAGGTAGACTTGATCTATGTTTGCTCGTATGATTACCTAGCCCTAAGTAACAGAAGTATAGAGATCTCTACTAAACACAGGTTATACCAATAAGGGATATTTTACAAAAATCAGATGACATTAAGTAGCTTAACTATATTTTCTGGGGACCTCAATGACATTAAGAGTTAAATATTGTGTTTACATTCCTGATAACTTGTACAATGTTAAAGTCCCCAAATAAAGGCCTTGTCCTCTCCAGCCTTTGCTAGGCCTAGTTATGGGAACAATTTCTCAGTTCTTCCACCTCCTGGTGAGAGATTGACTTCTGTCATTTTCATGATACTCAGTGGCAAGTTTCAGATGCTGCAACATTTACTTTGTACTAATCTCATTTCAGTACTCATGTCTTTTTGTTCTTCTATCATAGAAGCACCCACCCCCAGATGAGTTTACAGCCTGCTCTTCCCCAACCAGACTTCTACCTTGGACCCCTCAGTTGACCCGATTTTAAAAAGGGAACTCCAAACTGCTTGCCCCACGCTGCCCACTTCCAGCTCGAAGAAGTCAGATTGGTCATCGCCCATTTTCCCTACAGCAGTGAAGGAGTTCCTAGTATTAGAGGGGTAAATGAAGTCAGAATAAGGACAGGTAGTTAGTGTAGAAATAGGGAATCGGGTCAATCTGAGGAAATGAAGCCATGAAGCCATCTGCCTTTGGAAGTTGGAGACTGCCCCTGGAAGAATAAAATGTCAAGGATCTCCGGAGCTCATTAATTACCAAATTTACCTGACTTTAAAGACTGTAAGCAAGGAGGTCTATGTGCAGCTCTGGGAGAAAAATGTTGGTTTTATGCTAATCATTCTGGAGTAGTGAGGGAATCCATGGCAAAAGTCAGAGAAGGACTAACAAACAGAAAGAAAAAATGGGAAGCTAGTCAGAACTGGTTTGAATCCTGGTTCAATTTTTCCCCTTGGTTAACTACTCTGGTGTCCACTACAGTGGGACCCCTAATATTGTTGTTACTAGCTTTAACTATAGGACCTTGTATCATCAATAAGTTAATTGCTTTTGTTAAAGATAAAATAAATACAGTACAGCTAATGGTGCTAAAGGCCCAATATCAGCCCATTAAGCAGCAAGAATTAGAACCCAAGATTGGCTCTCTAAATGTTCTTGGAAAGGGGGGATGTTGAGAGCAGGGTGGTATCTGTGCTGCTAACTGTCTCAAGGACAAACAGGACTGCTGGGCCCCTGTGCTTACCAAGGTTGTTAAGAGATATTTGTCCGAGGAATGTGAGGTTGCCTGGAGACCTTATCCGTCAAGGACGGGAGCGGGGCTTAGCCCCGACTCATCTCCTGCATAGTTCACCCCTTCCCTCCTCCCTTCTTCCACTAGGACCGTTCAGTTCTGACAGGACCCAATGAAAATCAAATAGATTGACCGGACCCAACCAGGGGAGGTTTAGCTGTTCGAATGTTAGCCAATTAGAAGAACACTGTAAAACTGCTTGCTTTTCCTTATAAAAACCCTGCTGACGAGGACTCGGGGCCTCTCCTAGCGTCGTTGATTAAGGACGCAGAGGACCGGGTTCGAACTTGCTAATAAATGACTCTTTGCTGCTTGCATTGATCGTGGTCTCTGGTGGTCCTTGTGGGGTCTCAAGCCTTTGGGCACAACAACAGCATGTCTGAGGGCCTCTCCCTCCCTGTCTTCCTCTTCTCTGGAAGCAGGGCTACCCCCTCAGTGCAGCCAGGACAGCCCACCTGTGAGTGTTGGCTCTGGGTGCCAGGCCTTGTCCCGGGTCCACACACAGTTCCGACTCAGATCACCACAAGCAGTGACAAGGCAGGGTCTGCGCCTGCGTGTCCATCCAACGAGCGAAGGTGGGCCCCTCCCGTGTTCTCGGAGCTTAGAGATGAAAGGGTGTGGCAGACAGGAACCCCTCTCCAGTGGGCCAGGACAGTCACAGAGGAGCAACGGACAGCAGATGCAGCCAGGCAGAGGGTGACAGTGCTGCCAAACCTCCATTCTTGTCCCTGATGCCACGGGACATGGTTTTGAGGAAAAGGAAAAAGAAGGCTTATTGCTTTGCTAACAAAGGAGAAACGAGAGACTCCTGTCCCAGAGGCAGAGATTCTGACCCTCAGCAGGAACAGGGGCTTTTACAGAGGCAACGCAAGGCCACGTTCCCTGTGCTGTCTGGAGTGAAATTCGCTTGCTAATTAGGCAGATGGTCCTGTCTGAGATCTTCTGGCGCCATCCCCACAGTCTGGATGACCTCCTTCCAGGGGTGGTTGTGTGCTCAGGACAGACAACTCTGCCTGGACGGGCAGGAAGGCGATGGTTTCCCCCTCTCCTGAGATCAGGGAGGAGCAGGGAGAGAGGAAGAGAAAGAAACGTGTCCATTTTAAAAATCAGCTGCAGTGGCAGAGCAGCGCGGGCTGCCTTCGAAGCACCGAGTGGACACTGCTACAACAGGACTCTGAGGGGTGAGTGAGGGTGGCAGAGAGGAATGTGAGGGAGGCCCTCGCTGTGAGGAGGGCGGTCAGTGTGCAACACGCCCTGTGACCGCCAGCTTCAGAGAGAAAAGGTTTGTTTGGGATCACCGTTTGGAAGGTCCGGTCCACTGTTGACTGTCCCCAGTTGTCAGCCTGTGCAGAGGCAGCTCGTCACGCACAGCAAAAGTGCCCATCTCAGGGTCGGGGAGCAGGAGAGAGGGGAGGGTGCTGGGACCCCATTACGCCTCCCAGGACTTAAGAACCTGCCACCAGCTCCACCGCTCAGGGGCACCCCCTACTGGTGGGAGAGACCCAGGGAGCCCTCCACCCTTCCACCACAGGACAGTGAGAAGAGGCCACCTGTGACCCAGGAAGCAGCCGCACCAGAAACCAAACCCCTGGTTCCTTGATCCTGGACTCCCTGGCCTCCAGAACGGAGAAATGAACTTCTGTTGTTTATCAGCCACCCCAGCTATGGTGTTTTGCTATAGCAGCCAGAGCAGACTAGGAAAGACATGTCGAAGCTTAGATACCTTTTAAACACTGGAGGGAGGAGACCAAGTAGAAATGTGGATGTAGGCGTTTTCCCATTTTATGGCAAGTGACAGAGTTGAGGTTCAAACAAAGGTCAATCCGGCTCCAAGACCCCTACCTTATCTGTGCTAAACATCTGCCACCAAATGTTTGCTCCCGGCCAAAGTGGAACATGTGGGAGCTGATTTACTATCACACATGAAACACAAAAAATTAAAAAGACAAAATATTGGTGGGCGTGGTAGCACATGCCTGCAATCCCAGCTACTCAGTAGGCTGAGACAGGAGGATCCGAAGTTCAAGGCCAGCAAGACCCTATCTCAAAGTAAAATACAAAAAAAGAGGTGCTGGGGAGTATAGCTCAGTGGTAGAACACTTGCCTAGTATGCATGAGGCCCTGGGTTCAAACCCCAACACTGAATGAAAAATCAAACCACAGAACATGCGGAGGGAGGGCTTTCAATGAAGGACGGGGGTCCTGGGAGAAGAGAAGCAGCTGCAGCGATGCAGCCGGCTGTTCCAGGGACACGGTCCCAGGAGCAAGGTGGAGGCAGCGAGAGGACAGCCTGGGAGGCCAAGGTCTGTGGGGTCCCAAGGGCACGTCAGCCCAGCCAGCCACTCAGACGTCGTCGAGAGATGACTGAATGAGCAAAGTGAAGATGCGTGAAGCAGAAGGAGAAGAAAGGGAACGGAAGCATGTCCCACACAGAACCACAGGCGGACCCTGGGGCATCATGGAAGGGACACAGCCAGCCACGAAGGACACACCCTGACTCCACTCTGTGAGGCAGCCACGCCGGCCGCACTCAGACACAGGAGGACGGGGCCAGAGGGCAGTTAGCATTCACCGGGCGCAGGACAATCCTGCAAACCGAAGGAGCTGTGGAAATCTGTTTCACAATATGTAAGAATATCAATATTAACGAACAATATACTTAAAAATGACTAAGATGATACATTTTATTTGTTTGGGGGTGTATCAGGGATTGAACTCAGGGAAACTCAACCACTGAGCCACATCGCCGCCCCTATTTTGTATTTTATTTAGAGACAGGGTCTCACGGAGTTGCTTAGCACCTCACTTTTGCTGAGACTGGCTTTGAACTCACAATCCTCCTGTCTCAACCTCCTGAACCGCTGGGATTACAGGCATGCACCACTGCGCCTGGCCTAAGAAGATATATTTTATGATACGTGTTTTTCACAATAAAAATGTTAATATGCAATAGCATTCCCATATGATAACAATAATTAGATATTATAGAAATTATGAAATCATCACTTTGAGTAAAAGATTAAAAGTTAAATAGAGAAAGGGAAGAAATAAAATGAACTGTAACAAACTTCCGGAGATAAAAACTACAAGACCTGGGATATGAGATTAGATTGACAGCAGATTAGACACTGCTGAAGAAAGAGGAACTACCCAGAATGGAACCCTGAAAGGAACAGCAAGAATTCACAAAGATGGAGGGAGAAGCAAGGCACAGTGGCCACCCTAAGGAGCATTGTAAGTCACAGGTAAGGTAAGAGGAGAGGCACCTGGCTAGGCACATCCCCACCCCTTTCCCACCTCGATTCCTTTGCTGAGGTGTTTGACCTCAGCAAACACGGTTTGCAGGATTGTCCTGCACCCGCTGAATGATAACTGCCCTCCAGCCCCATCCTCCTGTGTCTGAGTGCGGCCAGCATGGCTACCTCACAGAGTGGAGTCAGGGTGTGTCCTTTGTGGCTGGCCGTGTTGCTTCCATGATGGATTTTCAGGACTGCGACCTCCTGTTTGCTGAAGGCCAGTGTGGTCTACACTTGGCCTCCCAGGCCAGGCCTCAGAGACCAGCTGGTAAATGCCAGGGACTTGCCAGGGTCCTTCCTCCTTTCTTCAGGACCACGTGGCCTGCCACAGGCCTCACTGTCCGTGGTTCTCTGGGCAGCCTGAGAGGGCTGGGGGTTGTGTCACAGAGATGTAGAGGATACGCTCATAGCCAGCAAGGGAGAAGATGGGCAACTGCCATAGTGCCCCCAACTTCAAAGCAAGGTCCTTAGATGCGCCTGTGTTCAGCACTCCCTGAGAGCAGGTCTGGACACCTCCTTCAGCCTGGACCCAATCTGATCTGATGCTGGTGATGCTTAGCTGGGAAACTGCTGGATGACTGGGCAGAGGGAGGGCTCCTTGACGTTGGAGCCTTCACAGTCTTGCTCAACCTACTCCCACCTGTTCTCCCAGCCTCTGGTCTGTGTCCTAGCCTCACCGATGAGCCTCCAATCAGGCCATTCACATACTAGCCTTCACCCAGACTGACTTCTGCTCAAAATAACTTCTCCCGTTCTTCAAAGGACAAACTCCCCCATCTTCCAAGACCCAACTCAAGGGAAATCTTCACTAGAAGCCCCTCCAAGGTCGAAGCCTGTGGCTACCCTCAGCACCTAGAATCTAGTCTATCACTTTTGCTGAATGATTTGTTCATTAATCATATGAAGGAAGTTCTCCCCAAGCACCCAAGACAGACACACCCCTCCGCACTCCCTGCACAGCTTGCCCATGCTTTTTTGGAACTTCTTGAAGAAAGTGTCATTTCTTTCTTTCTTTTTTTTTAAATAAAACTTTAAAAAACTTTAATAAAGCCAAAAACATTATTTTAAAAGAGGGATTTACATGCAATTGCCAACATTCAGAGATCTTAACAGCTCACCTCTGCTTTTGAGAGTGGGATTTTTGCATTCTGTTGTGTATATCTTTGGGATGGAATTTGTTTTAAAGGAGCACATCACTGTGTTATTGGAGATCCAATATGATTCAATATTAAAAATGAGACTATTGAGCTGGACACAGTAGGGCATGCCTGTAATCCCAGCGGCTTGGGAGGCTGAGGCAGGAGGATCACAAGTTCAATGTCAGCCTTAGTAACCTAGCAAGACATTGTCTAAAAAAAAAAAAAAAAAATTTTTTTAAAGGGCTGGGGATGTGGCTCAGTAATAAAGTGCCTCTGGGTTCAATCCCTGCCTCCCCCCCAAAAGAGAGGCTAGTCTAAAACTAGTAGCTTAGATTTCCATGAAATTTGATTTCCACAATTTAGCTCAGGAGATCTGTTCAAAATGAAATTCCAATTGTGTTACTTGAAACTCTTTGATGGGTTCCTAAAGGATTTGCCAGAAAGTCCGACCCCCTCGTCGTCTGGATCCTTACCACTCCTTTCTTCATGGACTGCTTGCAGCCACCCTGGTCTTGCTTTGCCTCAGGGTTTCTGGGCTTTCTACTCTCTTCCGGGCGTCATTCCTCACGCCTACATCTGGCGCGTGGGAGGTTCCTGCTTGTGGAATGAATGAATGGCAAACATGGCATTTCACCTTACATGTCTGGAGAACCCGCCAGGCCCGAGTCTGTGGTCGTTGACTACCCTACCCGGGTCTCCAGTGCCTCCGCGTCTGCAAGCGCAGCTCACAGGACCAGCACCAAGCTTGACCCCGCGCCCTGGACCTGCCCTACCCACAGCGCCACGGGTGGCCACGCCCATAAACGTGATTGGATGATGGGGCGACGCCCTCCTCGCTCGGCCGCCCCGGATTGGTGAGGCCGCCGGCGGGAGGCGGGGACAGGGCGGGGCGGCCGCTGACGCCATCCGGGCCTGAAAAGCGCTGCTGGCGGCGGCGAAGGGACTGCGCAGCCAGGCGGGGTGAGCGCGCGGCACCGGCGGGAGGGCAGCGCCGGCGGGAGCTGGGGGTAGGGGGCCGGGCGCGAGCGGGGGCGCCGGGCTGCTGCGTCCGCCTCCCGGTTCTGCGCTTCGCCCAGCGCCGCCGGGCTCTGCGCAGCCCCGGCCCCGAGGACCTTGTGGCCAAAGTCGCTAGTCCGGTCTTGTATTCCAGACCCGGAGGACCCAAGCTCCTGGAGCACGCGGAACCGCCCAGCATGGCATCGGAGGTGAGTGGGACTGCGGGGCGCCGGTCTCCGGGCCTGCCAGCCCCCGGCCGCCACCTGCGCGGGCAGCCTCTCGTGCCACACCTGCCGTGGGCCACCTTCCAGGAGGTGGGCACCCCCGGGCACATCTGCCAAAGCCCAGCAGAGACCTTTGCTAGTGCTCACTGTGTCCCCCCGTCACTGGCTACCCCCCTGGCGCCTAAGTGACCCGGGTGGCCAACCCACCGACGACTGGGGGTTGGCTAGCCCTCCCCTGACCTAACAGTACTGCTGCCAACCAGAAAAGGTGCGGTCCACACATGCAGCTCCCTCGCCTCCCCACTCCTCCTTCCCCATGTCCTCTTGCCAGTTCCCACCCTACATGGTACCCTTCTGTGCAGCAGTTGTCCCCGTACATAGAAAAGGTACCAGCCTGGAAAGCGTCCTTGCCCTCCACTTGGGCATGTGGGAAGAGCCAGTAGGTAGGGACCTCACTGTGGCCCTCCCTTGCCTCAAGGGGTGCCCAACCCCTGCCTGTCTCACCGGCCTCTCCCCCTGACCTCTGAGTGGCAGGAGTCTTTCCAAGGGCAGTTGGCGGCAGTTGATTTATCTAGCAAATGAGGATAATAACAGCTGCCTGCCTTCATCTGTAAGGTACTGGATCATGAGGTCATTGCTTTGAACCCTTCAGGAAAAGGGCTATTTGCTTGAAGCCAATGAAGGGAACTCGAGGCCTGAGAAGCAGCTGTCTGGGTTCCAGTCCCCCTGGCCCTCATTAGCTGGAGTCACTTCCTCTCTTGCTCTCTGTTCATCTGAATAAATAGGTTAAGGATGCCTGCCCTGCCAGCGTCTGGATTGTGTGGAGGGCCTGG
Organism: Sciurus carolinensis; assembly: GCF_902686445.1. NCBI lineage: Eukaryota > Metazoa > Chordata > Mammalia > Rodentia > Sciuridae > Sciurus > Sciurus carolinensis. The sequence goes on along the minus strand of NC_062230.1, from coordinate 366,341 downwards.
ACTTTGGCCAAACAGACTTGGTTTCTGTACTGAGTTACTTGAGCTCTCTAAACATCACCTCGCTGGTGAAGCAGGGGTAACAGTGCCCACCTCAGAGCAGGGTGTAACAGCTCTTGGAATTCCTACTACAGGGCCACATGAAATAAGTGCCTAGTTAATGGTGGCTAACAGTACAACAGGATGTTTCCCGTGTGCATGGCAAGTTGGCTGTTGCTCGTTCAACCCTGCCTTCCTGCCCCAAGAGTTCGTTCTGGACCAGTTGTCTCCTGGTGGGGGGCAGTGCCCTCTCCTACCATGCTGGGCCTCCCCTCTCCTCAGTGGCCAGTTGGAGGCACCTCACTCTGACCTCCTGCCATACATCTAAAAGCCTGCCTGTGGGGTGGCGGCTTGGTCCCAAAGCACAATGATCTACCTTCTGAGCAGGGCTCCTGGTGTCCTCAGCTGGCACCAGGCCATCTGTGGGTTGGTACTAATTGGTTTGGCTGCAGCTCTGCTTGTTAAGCGTTGTTATTACTAACAACCCAGGCAATGAGGCCCTAAAGCCTACTAAGGGAGGCAGTGCCAGTCTGCTGAGCCTCCTCCCCTAGCAGGCTCCTGGCTGGCCCAGATTCTGACAAGCCAACTCTGGCCCTCTGGCCCCGGAGGTCAGGCCCAGGGCCCCACATGGTGCTTTGCTGAAGATTGTCTTGGTGGGACAGTTGAAGGGTCAGTGGTGAGCCTGGCTCATAGGCTGATGGGGGTGGAGGCTGCCTCTACAGGGCAGAGCCCTGCTGGGCACTGTGGGGTCAGCTTACAGCCTGGGGCTGGAGCATTGCTGAGGCCCCTGTGGTGCACAGCCCAACCCCTCCCCTAGTGATGGGGGCACTGACTGAGCCCTCTGAGTGCCGGGTGCTGGTGGCAAATATATTCATTTGGATGCTCACAGCAAGACTATCAGGTGCTGTTATTGCTCCTGAGGGTCAGAGGAGGTGTATGGTGTTCCCAAGGTCAGTGGCTCAGAGATGCAGGGCATGCACGGTATGGAGGAGGACTCTTATCCCGCTGGCCCCTGGCAGACCCTCCTCCACAGAGGGTGCATTGGAGTAACATGCCAGAATACTCCCCTCTGGCTCAGCACTCTGGGTACTCAGCTGCTCCCCAGGTTCCGCAGCCCTGCCCCCATCCGCCCCTTGCCCTGGCCTGTGCCCTCTTTCGAAACTCAGGTTTTGTCCTATCTCTGTCCTTGGCTCCTCCGCTTCTTACCTCCTGGAAGTGCATCGATGGTGAAGGGTCAGGTGCAGGAAACCAAGGCCCCTCAAGTCCCTGCCATGAAGGTCCAGGGGGGCCCTGGTGGAGCGTGGGGCTAAAGTGTGGGCTGCAGTCCGAGCCACCAGTGGGAACGAGCTGTGTGACTCTACCCTCTCTGTAGAGGACGGTAGCAGTGCCTACCTCAGAGGGTTTCGGTAGGTCCATGCCAAGCAGCTAGCATGGCACCTGGCACACAGCAATTGCACCCACCAGTATCTATATACATGTTATTATCTTTGGTGCAGCAGGTCTGGATTAAAACTCAGGTTCCAGGTGACTTCTCACCTTAGTCACTGTTGTGGCCCTGGGGAAGCCACCATGCAGTAGGGTGAATTCCCGCTGTCCATGTCCAGTCACATTCCCATGCTCACTCCCTGGGTGGCTTCGGGCAAGTCCCTGATGTTTGAATCTCAGTTTCCTTACCTGTCCAGGGAGAATGATCCTGCTCACTGGCACCCATCAGTAACTTCCCAGGGAGCCCTTTTTGAGAGGCACTGTTCTGGTGGGTGGGTGGGTGACTAATTGTTCCTGCTGTCCTGTCAGAGCGGGAAGCTGTGGGGTGGCCGGTTCGTGGGTGCAGTGGACCCCATCATGGAGAAGTTCAACTCGTCCATCACCTATGACCGGCATCTATGGGAGGTGGATGTGCAGGGCAGCAAGGCCTACAGCCGGGGCCTGGAGAAGGCAGGGCTGCTCACCAAGGCCGAGAGGGACCAGATACTGCACGGCCTGGACAAGGTACTCCCGTGTCCTAAGCTGCGCCCTAGACCCCTTCCCCTCGGCCCTGGGCTCCCACCAATCCCTGAGAACACGTGCAGCACCCTGAGCTATGGTTTCACTCTGGAGTAACTGTCTGACTGCAGTTGCTATTTAGCCATGTGCTCAGTCTCTCTCCTCATCTCTCAATGGCCCCGTGCCCCATGGCCTGTGGGCAGAGATGTGCTGGGTGCAAGGTGCTCCCTCAGGGGTGGGAGCCGTGCTGGGACTTGACTTCTGTGTGAAGATGCCATCAGGGAGGGCAGAAACCAGGGCAGGGCCCTCTCAGGTGCTGATGCCTGTCCCCCTGGCCCCCGGGTTGCTGTCACGCACTGCAGGTGGCGGAAGAGTGGGCCCAGGGCACCTTCAAACTAAACCCCAATGACGAGGACATCCACACAGCCAACGAGCGCCGCCTGAAGGTACGACGTGCCCTCTGCCTCACAGCCTCGCTCTCCACCGGCCCAGGCCACTGTTCCGTTCCCTTCTGCACTGGCAGAGTGTGGTTGGGACCTCAGAACGGGAGGCCTCAGTAGCGATGGCGAGAGACGGGGGCAGGGAGGGAGGGCCATGGAGCCTGCATGGAACCCTGTGGGCCTGGCTGACCCAGGGCTGTGAGCAGGCAGCCCCTGACCCGGGCCTTCTCTCCACCCCCAGGAGCTCATTGGTGAAACCGCAGGGAAGCTGCACACAGGACGCAGTCGCAACGATCAGGTGCCACCGCTCCTCCACCCACGAGCCCAGGTGGCCGGTGGGGCTCAGCAGTGTCCCGGTCCCCGGGGCAATGTCCGCCTCCCTTGAGTGCCGCTTCCTCCACCCCAGGTGGTCACAGACCTCCGGCTGTGGATGCGACAGACCTGCTCGAAACTCTGCGCCCTCCTCTGGGAGCTCATCAGAACCATGGTGGATCGGGCAGAGGCGTGAGTCCCCCTTCTGGCCCCCAGGGACACCAGGTGGCAGAGGGGACCGTCAGGGCAGCCAGCATCTCCTCTTCCTGAGACTGACGGCCTGAGCGCCAGACCTGGGTGGCCATGGTGAATGGTCAGTGAGGCAGGCCTCAGGGAGTGGGGAGCTCCTGCAGCAGGGCAGAGCGGCCAGGAGCGGGCATCTGGCAGCCTCCCCTCCCCAGGCCAGCCTCACTCAGCAGGCGTGCCCTGGAGGGCAGAAGGCGGGAGGCCAAGGGACCAGGCGAGTGCCAGAGCTCCGAGGAGAGGGTCTGGTGAGCCTGGGCAGTAAGAGTGGCTCCTCAGAGTGGCTCCTTGGCCTGCCAGGGCCTGTGCCCCATGTCCTGTGCTCCCATCCCCACCCTGCATGGCCAGCACAGGACAGAGCCCAAGCCTGCCTCCCAGCAGCCTCATCCCCGCCTGGCCGTCTGTCCTGACGCCGTCTGGAACCAGCGTGGCCTCTTGCAGAGCTGGCCAGGGACCTGCTGGGAAGTCCCAGAGTCAGTGCTGCTTCACAGACCTCAGCCACCCGGGCACAGAACTGCCCACTGCCACCCCACCCCAGCCCCCCTGCTGGGAGGGCTGCTGGGAAGAGCGGGGAGTGAGTGCAGTGAGCACAGGGGATTTTATGGAGTGACAGAAATATTCTAAAATTGATTGCAGAGATGGTCGTACAGTCAGCTGTACGTGGGTGAATCATGTGAATTCTTAGTGTCGCTATTCACGTAAACAAACCAGCCAACCAGAATCACCACCTGAAGCCCCGTGCCTCTGCCCTGCTGTCTCTTGGGTCCTCAGAAGCGTCTTTCCTGTTTGTGAACAGGCCTCCCACTGCCAGGTGTGCCCACCATGGGCCTCCTCCTGGCCCTGCCCCTGCTCAGAGCTGCCAGGCTAAGGGCCTAACCCACACTTGGTCCTGGAGGCCCTGGCCCTGACCTCACCCTTGGACCACACTGCCCCACCTCTGCTTGTGTCCTGGGGACCTCTTGGTCACTCTTCCCCGGAGGAGCCCAGGCCTGCCCCCAGCACCTGCTCCTCTCCCCACAGCGAGCGGGACATCCTCTTCCCAGGGTACACACACCTGCAGAGGGCTCAGCCCATCCGCTGGAGCCACTGGATCTTGAGGTGCGCGGCTGGGGCACAGTGGCATTGTGAGGGCACTTGAGGGCGTGCGGGAGGGGAGGCCCCAGCCGCCCAGACCCTCAGCCTGGCTTCCCACAGCCATGCCGTGGCACTGACCCGAGACTCCGAGAGGCTGCTGGAGGTGCAGAAGCGGATCAACGTCCTGCCCCTAGGGAGGTGAGTGAGGCCGCGGGGCCCTGCGGGCCTGCTGGGGGTGGTGGTCAGCATGGCCCTTGGGGACTGAAGAGGAGAGGCAGGAAGCCAGGCAGCTGGCCAGGACGCGGGCTCTACACCAGCCCCCGGCTCTTCCAAAGATGGGGCCAGCCAGCCAGCGCCGTGTGCAGGCAGGATCCGAGCTCTCCAGGGAAGCTCCGGGAGAGCCCACCTGGCTACCCAGCCTGCCATTTCCCCTGCCTGGGGACAGGGTGGCTGGGCCAGGGAAGGGACCAAGCCCTGGCAACATGTACGTGGGCCACAGCCTGCCTGTCAGGAGCCCTGGTCACTATGAAACCCCTGTCCCTGCAGTGGGGCCATTGCAGGCAATCCTCTGGGTGTGGACCGGGAGCTGCTTCGAGCAGGTGAGGAGCCCTGCCCGTTTCCCTGGGGACAGTCACCCCCAGCACTTGCCAGATGCGACAGACACACAGGAGACAAGGGGGCAGGGCTTTCATTGCCTGTGGGCACTGAGGTGACCAAGGTCAGCGCTCGCCGTGGTAGGAGTGCCTGGTACTGGGCACATGCAGGGCTCCTGCCTGGGACCTCAGCAGAGATCCCTTCCCCTCCTGATCCTCATTCCTGAGGGGAATCCTGGGGGAGGGCTGGGCATCCGGGGTTCAGGATAAAGGATGCTCCTTGCCCTCCGGCCCAGCCTCACTCTCCCCACCTCCAGAACTGAACTTCGGGGCCATCACTCTCAACAGCATGGATGCCACCAGTGAGCGGGACTTTGTGGGTAAGTCCTGGAGGCCACCCGCTCACCTGCAGGACCGTCCCCTGCTTGGCACTCCACCTTTGTGCCCAGCCCCAGCTCCTCTCGTCTCCTCCACCCCTGGATCCACCTGGCGCTGCTCTGGGCTGGTGGGGAACCAGAGAGGTCGGCTGACCCGAGAGCTTGCTCTGGCTTCCCTTCCAAGTCGAGTTCCTGTTCTGGGCTTCGCTGTGCATGACCCACCTCAGCAGGATGTCCGAGGATCTCATCCTCTACGGCACCAAGGAATTCAGCTTCGTGCAGCTCTCGGATGCCTACAGGTAGGCCCAAGCGGCCACCTGCCCTCTCACCTCCCTCTTGGCAAAACCTGGACAGTGAGCTGCTGGACCTGGCTGAACCTGCCTGCCCCCGCACCTGCCAGCAGGGCTGCCAAGGGCCAGGGAAAACCCTTCAGCCCAGCATCTTCAATCCCCAGCACTGGAAGCAGCCTGATGCCCCAGAAGAAAAACCCAGACAGCCTGGAGCTGATCCGGAGCAAGGCGGGTCGTGTGTTTGGGCGGGTAAGCGGGGGCAGGGCGGGGGCAAGGTCTCTGGGCAGACCCAGCAGGTCCTGAGGGGCCTCGAGGGTGCCGCAGGGTCCCATCTCCTGAGCCTCACTCTCCTGCAGTGTGCTGGGCTCCTGATGACCCTCAAGGGACTTCCAAGCACCTACAACAAGGACTTACAGGTCTGAGGCGGGGCCGTCCACCCACAGCCACACACCAGGCCTAGGGCCTGGGACACCAGGCAGGGGTCCCAGAGCTGCTGCTTGCCCCTCTGAGCACCAGGGTCCCGCTCTTCCTTGGTGTGGGAGCGAGGGGTGCTCGGTGGTCCCAGTGGGAGTAGGAGGCAGTGGGGATGCAGCAGCGGGGCCCTCACCTCCTGCCTCGGGCCCCCAGGAGGACAAGGAAGCTGTGTTTGAAGTGTCGGACACCATGAGCGCCGTTCTCCAGGTGGCCACGGGCGTCATCTCTACCCTGCAGGCAAGATGGGCCTCCCCTGCCCCACCACTCTTCTCCCTCAGCCCTAGGTCTGGGTGGGCCCCTCCAACTGGCCAGGCAGGTGTCTGAGGTGGCCCCTCCCTCTGGCCAGGTGGGTGTCTGAGGTGGCCCATTTGTCAGGGAAGGTTCTGGGTGCAGCCCAGCCCAACCGCTAGCCTCAACCATCTGTACCCACCTGCCATCCTGAAGTAAATCCCCACCACAGCACGACACTTGCAGGTCACTCAAGTGTCTTGAGCACGGGTCCTCAGACCTCGCCCTGGGCCTGGCAGCATCAGTGTCGGCTGAGAGCTAGACAGAAAGGTGGCCCCAGACCCCACACCAGACCACTGACCCAGGCCCCTTAATCAAGCCTGCCAATCATGCCGTGGTTAAGGGCTCTTGCAAACATAAAGGCAGCACCAGTGTCTCAGCTAAAAAGTATCCAGAATTATGAGTAGACGGTCAAGTAGAGAGTAGGGCAGATCAGTGGGTAAGAGGGTCTGCCCACGTAGCGAACATCCAAGGGGGTTGGGAGCAGGCCCTGGGTCCCCAGGGCTCACAACTTGCCCGGTTGATGCCCCCAGATTCACCGTGAGAACATGGCTCAGGCTCTGAGCCCTGACATGCTGGCCACTGACCTGGCCTACTACCTGGTCCGCAAAGGGGTAAGTGAGGCAGCTGGGCGGAGAGGCCTGGGGACAAGGCCAAGGGGGGCCAGGAAGGGGCACGGGCACCTGGGCAGAACGGAGTGGAGGGGCTCACGTCAGTGCCGCCCCTGCCCTGCACCCCAGATGCCATTCCGCCAGGCACATGAGGCCTCCGGGAAAGCTGTGTTCATGGCTGAGACCAAGGGGGTCGCCCTCAACCAGCTGTCCCTGCAGGAGCTGCAGACCATCAGGTACGGCCCTCCCTTCCTCTGCTGCCCCCGGGAGGGAGCCTGGCCACCCACACCAGGGCGGCTTGGACTCCCCGGCCCATCTCCTCCTCTCCCCCAGCCCCTTGTTCTCAGGCGATGTGAGCCACGTGTGGGACTACGGGCACAGTGTGGAGCAGTATGCAGCCCTGGGTGGCACAGCTCGCGCCAGCATCGACTGGCAGATCGGCCAGGTGCGGGCTCTGCTTCGGGCCCAGCAGGCCTAGACTCCCCCACCCATGTGCTCCCCAATAAAGTGGGCCCCAGAGGGGCACAGCGTGCTCTTTGCCCGACCCTGTCTCCCTCACCGACTCACTTTCAGGGGTCTATTGAGTGGGGGTGGGGACCCCCAAGGAAGTGGAGAAACAAGGCGAGGATGGAGACCCCCTCCTTACCTGTGTCCTTGGCAATGCCAAGGTGCCTGGACATTGGTGGCACCTGATGGGCAGGCTGTCTGCCCTCCTTCCCAGCATCCTCTGGACACCTGCTTTCCTTCTCTCCTGTCTAACTCATCCTTTCCTGGAACATTCAGGCACCATGACAGGGTATCCCTTGTGCAGCGGCCCATGCCAGGGCTGCAGGAGTAACAGTGCCCTCCTAAGGGACGTGGCATATTTGGTGGTGAAGTCAGGCACTCACCAGGGTGTAGTGCCAGGCATAGGGCCAGCTTCACACAGAAGCTGTGTGAAGCCCAGCAGGCCTAGACTGGAGGTGGAGATGGTGCTTCCTCCACCCTGCAGAGTGATGTGCCAGGAAATTCCCTACCTGGTCAGGAGGTGAGGGCCTCAGAGATGTGGCATCCCTCCTGAAGACGAGTGGGGACAGTCGCACCCAGCCTACCAGGGTTCCAGAGAGCCCAGAGGGACAGAAGGCGTCTTCTACACAATCACCCCCAAATCCTGATAAGAAATGTCTGGCGTTTACATTTTCTTAATGACAAAGATAAGCAAGCTAAACCCAAGGAAGAATGAATAGTGGTTCTGTAGCAACGACGAGGTTTCTGTAACCAAAGAGCCAGAACTGCAGCAGTGGGGGCACGCCCCCAAACCCAGGAGGGACCTGGAGCCGCGCTCGGACAGCACCTTCAAGGCAGTGGTCCTCAGCGTGGGGTCCCCTCCCTCAGCACCACCACCTGGGAGCTTGCTGGAAACGCAAATTTCAAATCACCTAAAACAGAGACTGGGTCTGTTTTACCAAGTTCTCTGGGGATTCCAGTGTGCGCTCAGTGTGAGCATCACAGGTCTTGAGAAACAGTCACGCTAAACTGGTCGACAGGCAGCCTCCGCAGGTCCTGGCCTGGCCTGAGAACGTGCCTCTCAACAAACTCCTGGTGTCCTCCAGCACAGAAGCCACAGGCGCTCTCCTAGGGGAGGCCTGAAGCCAGTCCAGGAGGGAAAGGGGTCCTGCAGATGCCACCTCAGACGGTGGTTCAGTAACCATGAGGCGGGGTTCACAGCCTGGCGCACACGCAGCCCAGCTGAGATGGGCTCTGGAGAGGGCACGTGGGAAGATGCATGGAGCCTGGCTGTTCCTGGGGTTGGGCCCCTCCAGTCTAGGTGGGAAACCTTCTTAGGCAACCTGTTACAAAAGTTCCTCCCTAACCAGTTAGGATCTGCCCCTCCCCCCGGGGGCCTCAACACAGCAGCCTGGCCACCTGTGGCCTGACCTCACCAGACTGCGTCGCCCTTCTCCAGACTGCTGTGCCGACCATGCTCCTCTCGCCTGCCTCTCCTGTTCTGCCATCTGATCTACCTCTTCTCTACTTTTCTGTTTTCAACCTCAGCATCCATATGCATCCAAACTCACTGTGACCTTGTATTAGTTTCCTGTTGCAACGAATGCTACAAACCTGTGGGCATAAAACAATTTAAGTGTATTACGATTCTGGAGGCGTGGAGTCCGAAATGGGTTTCACTGAGATGAAGTCAGGTGTCAACAGGCCAGGCCTCCCGAGGTTTTAGAAGAGGATCACCCCTTGCCCATCTTCAGAGGCCATGCATTCCCCTTCCTCTGTCTCCCAGTCTAGCAGAGCTCCCTGCTCATTGTCACGACTCCTCTGACCCTTGTGATCACACTGGATCCAGTTAGGTAAGTGAACATGATCTCAAGATTCTTAATCATAGTCACAAAGTTCCTTTTACCCTGTAAGGTGACAGATTAACAGGTTCCAGGGATTGTGGCATGGATTTCTTTGGGGTCCCTGACCACTAGGCGCATCCGATCTTGCAAGACCTGATCTTGCAAGACCCACTGTCATTAAAGGCTTGCTTTTGGCTGCTCCTGTGTCTGTTTCTTAGTCCGTTCCATGGGCTTGAACAGGTGAGCATGTTTCTCACAAAGGTCCCCCAAAGTCTTAGCCCATGGCAGCATCAGTTAAAGTCCAAAATCCTGTCTGCATCCCAGCAGCTCAGAAGTCCCACGTCACATCATAAATGACCTAAGCTAGGTACCAGTACAGCATCACCAAGGGACGGCCGATCATAGCCATCCAGACACACTTCCTTTTCTCACCCTGGGGTACTCATGCCGTGGTGAGCCCCAGCGAATTCACACAGACACCAGAGCCTGTTGCTCCTGCTGCAGTGCTGGGACCAGCAGAGGCAACAGGCAGACATTCCAGTTTAAAGGAAGAGGGCGAAGGGAAGGAGTCACTGTCCCAGGCAGTTTTGAATCACAGCTGGAAACCTCCCTAGGTTTCAGGGCCTGGGACCCTGACCTGTACCACTGTCCATCCTGCTCAGCCCGAGTCCTGCCCAGGGGGTTTGGAGAGAATTTGAAAGCTTTCCCTGATTTCCTCTTGACACTGGAGATGGGAACTCTTGATTCAGGACCTGGAAGCAGAATGGAGTCAGGGAGCACAAACAGGCCAGGCTTTGCTTGGGGTCCAACTGAAGGGAGAAGCGCTAGTCAGGGCACAGGCTGCTCTGCCAACAAGGAAGCGGGAGCTTTGACCTTGATTTGGGTGCGGCAGAGCCAGGGCATCTGCACTGGCCAGGTGCATGTTCCAAAAGTGGTTCCAAAGATGCCTCTTGTGCAAGACCTGGACCATCAGAGGTGTGCTCAGCTTGTCCTGGGACCTGCTGTTACTCTGTAGCTGGTGCCACCACCCCATGCAAACATCTGACTGTGGCTCCGCCTGGGCCTTGCACTACAGCTGAAGGACCGTGGATCTCGGCCGCTGCAGCTGATGAAAAGGCAGGTGGACGGAAGAGAGCACAGCTCCGCAGGGCAGCAGCACGTCCACCCGCAGAACCTAGCAGAGGTTCACCCACAGGTTGAGGCAGCCCAGGGGACAGATGTAACGTGAAGATGGAGGCCCCCAGGGCCCATCAGACACCTGCAGGCCCAAGTCAGGAGTGTTCTCAGCAAAAGCAGCTCCCTAAAAAGTAACCTGGGCAACGGCTGCCATCATAACCCACGTGTCAGAGGTGCGATCTGCAGCAGAGCCAGCGGGAGACGCTAATGTACGCCTGGCTGTGTGACCTCCAAGATCAGTGACTTCTGAGGTGACTGAGTGAGGCTAGAGGGTTTACTGGGTTTTCCCTGTAACAGTTCCGTCCGTGCCAACACTCTGCCTCTGGTGCTGGCTCTGTGGGGAGGAGCTCAGGGTAGGGAGACTGCTGCCTGCCGCAAAGGGGGTAATTCACTGCGCCCTGGTCATCTGCTTTGCTAGCTCCTGTCCCACCCGTGGGCCCGACACCCTTTCTCTTAGTCCGTGCGGAGGTTCTTTTGCTGACAGAACATCCTCAAGAGCCCTGTGGGTTTCCTGTGTAAGTCATAGGACAAGAAGCTCCTCCACAGAGATTTCCAGGGTGATCCCATTTCTGTTCCTGGCTTCTGCTGAGATACCTGAGGGAATCCATGAGTCACATTCCTGATCTCTTCAAGAGCACTGTGTATGATGCTCTGACCCTTCTTGGTACTGGAGATTGAACCCGAGAGTGCTGAACCAAGGACCCACTGACCCAAGTCCTTTTTATTTTGAGACAGGGTCTCGCTAAGTTGCTGAGGCTGGCTTTGAACCTGTGATCCTCTTGCCTCTGCCTCCCAGCTGCTAGGATTATAGGCGTGTGCCACGGTGCCTGCTCTGGCCTTGTTTGGCCCTTTCAAGGCAATAGCAAAAGATCCAACACCACCCTGGGCTTCCTCTCTAGAGCATGCTTCCCTGACAGTCTCCTAGTTTTAGTACCTTTTGTATGTAGATAGGCTGAGAATTTCCCAAATCATGAAATCCTGGTCTCTTTCCTTTTGCTGAATGACTCTTAGCTTGTTTTTCCTTGCATTTTACGCTTTCAGCTGTCAGGGATGCAGAGCCTGGTGGAAGCGAATGAGGTGGTTCTCTTGGCTGTGGGCTGGGGGCCTGTGGTCACCTGAACCAAGTCAGGGTCTGTGCAGTACACCGAGCCCTATTTCCAGAGCCAAGAGCTTTCAATCCTTCTGCTTCTTCTGGTAGTGGCCTTCTTATAGCAGATGAATTAAACCATATGGCTATTTGCTGATTCATCAGTTTTACTCAATGCCTACAAACTTTACATGCTCATCACAATCATGTTTAAATGTATCGACAGTCCGCCTTCTGCAATAGCACACAGCATCCAGCAGTGTGTTGGGGTTGGCCCTGGTGGGACTCCACCCTCCACCCGGAATCAGCAACAGCCTCCATGTGCTCAGTGTTTCATTGATTTAAAATACTCATCTGCCAGGCATGGTGGCGTACACCTGCAACAGCTGGGGAGGCCGAGGCAGGAGTTTGCAAGTGTGAGGCCAGCCTCAGCAACTTAGTGAGGCCGTTTCAAGATAAAAACCAAAAAGGCCGGGCAAGTGGCTCAGTGGTTAAGTGCCCTTGGGTTCAATCCCTGGTACAAATATAACTAAATAAATTAATGAAACAGTTCCTCTCTGTCAATCTTACTTTTCCAATGGTCGAGGTATCAGAACCCATTAAGACGTCTCCGGGAGCCTCTGTCCTGGATTCGGTTCACTGAGCCTCAGCACAGCTGCGCCCCAGATCTCCCTTGGTGGTTCTTCCCTGTCTCAGCATCTGACCTTGGATCCTGCCGCTTCCTCTTTTTGTCCTACATCCATATTTCCTTTAGTGACACCTTTTTAAATGTCCTAAGAAAAAGTATATGGAAATTACTGTTTCAGCATTTAAAAAAATTTTTTTTTGTTGTCAATGGACCTTTATTTTATTTATTTATATTTATGTGGTGCTGAGAATTGAACCCAGTGCCTCACACATGCTAGGCATGTGCTCTACCATGGAGCCACAACCCCAGCCCGGCTTTAGCATGTTTTGTATCTGAATCTTGTTTTCACTCTTGTGTTTGATTTATGGTTTGGCTGAGTGGAGGATCTAAATGGAACATCAGATTCCCTGGGCATTCTGCTGGGTAGTGCCACTGACCTTCAGCTTTCAGTGTAGTCTGAGACGTGTCAGGTCCGCACTTGGCTTGACCCGAGGTCTCCAGAGCCACTGGCCTCCTAGAGTCCTTGCAGCAGCTGCTCCCTGCGGGGCTGTGTCCTGGAGTGGTTGTTCCCACTGAGATTGGGAGAGGGTGGTCCCTTTGGGGAAGGGACTTTCGTGGGAGCAGAGGACCAGGTTGATCTTTCCTAAAGGTGAAGTCAAAGGAGTGGGCCATTCTGACAGCTCCCTGGGAAGGAGTAGGAGCCTGGCAGGGCCTCCAGTGCTGCCCATCCCGGAAGCCCCCGTGCCTGCTCCCTCCCAGGCCTGGTGTGACATCCAATCTCCTTGACTGAGTGTCAACCTCTGGGATGTGCTCTTGCATCCTTCTGACTCAGGAGACAGCTCTGGCCCTGTCCCCAGACCTCAAGGTGTGCTCAGACCCAAAGCAAGCAGGGCCTGCAGATCAGAGACCTGAACTGAGATGTTTAGGACTGCCTCTCCCCGGGGCTGGTAGGTTTCCTCCTTTTCATTTTGCTTCCTTTGCAGTGAACTAAAATAAATAAATAAAAGATCCTTGGGAAAAGCAAAACAAAATAAATAAATAATAAACAAAAAGGTCCCTGGGTTCTGCCCCCCTGCTTCAGGGAAGAGAAAAAAGTAACTTTTAGATTTGCTGTAATATTCTGCTATATTTTGAGAAAAAAATAGTCACAGAGCTTAAAACATTTTTTTCATTATGAATTCTGGTGCAAAGAACTATAAACAAAAGTTAATAAATTTAAAAAATTTAAAAAATAAAAACAATCCCCTAAAAAGAAATAAAAACAAAAATAAAAAAATAAAAATAACGAAACACACTTAACTTTAAAACATTGAGAGGCAAACAACCACATATTGCCTCATGTATGTTCCTGTTAACATAAAGTTGAAATCATAACAGACTTTTGGTCTTGAGATAGGAAATTGGAGGCTACAGAAAAGGAAAGGCCGCCTGGAGAGAAGTCGTGGGAATGCAGGAAACACAGGCAGCCCTCAGATGCAAGCAGCCCTCGCCCGCCCTCGGCCCCGCGCTCGCCTGCAGAGTCGGGCGGGGCGGTGAGCGGGGCTGGGGAGCCTGGGGCGCGGGGCAGGGTGGATGTCTGGCTGCTCCGCTGGCCCCTGGCAGCCCTGACGTATGTGCGGGAAGAACCGCACGGCAGCTCGGGACTCACCTGCGCGGGGCCCAGGGGAAGGCCCGGGCCTCCCGCTTGCGGCCAGGGAGTCACAGGGAGAGAGGATTGCAGGGCTTTGCGGGAGGCCCTTGCTAGGGGTCGTCAGGGAGGGTCCTGGCGCGAACCCTTCTCCGGGATTGCATGCAGAAGAGTCTCCTTTCCTTGCGTGATGATGGAGTGTTGTGGCTCGGGTCAGGCTGCGGCCGAGGGGCCCTTCCCGGGCGCGGCCTGTCGCGTCCTGCCTGACAGTGGGCACCCGCAGCGTGTTTCTCCCTCCCCAGGCGGCCACACTGTCCTTTGAACACTGCTTTCCAGGATGACCCTCCTGTGTCTGCGACCAGCAGGCGCAGGTTCTCTTCTGCTGGTGAGGGGGGCAGGCCTGTAACCCCAGTGACTCAGGAGGCTGAGGCTGGGGGTGGCTCACCCCCGGGCACTGCGACAAATAAACACCACAAAGGATTTTATACAGAAACTCTTTCCAGGCAGGTGTGCCAAGGACACCCTGTCCCGAGTGCAGGTCCCGCTCCCGGGACTCCTCCAGGACAACCTCTGTCTCAGTTTGCTGCACAGAGACCTTGGAGTTCCTAAAGCAAGTCATCCACCTGTATGTTAAAGAATGACTAGAGTCCCCTGCTGCCGGGACACCCATGGCAATCGGCCCTAATTCGCGGTGGCATGTTCAGCCTCTTCTGCTCTGAGAAGAGAAGGGCTCAAGGTGGAACCCATCACGCTGGGTAATGATTTAATTAATCGTGCCTAGAGATGAAGCCTGTGAAACCAAAGGGCAGACGGGCAGAGGGCTTCCAGGTGGGGGACCACGAGGTGCCGGGAGGGTGCGTGCCCAGTTCTCCCTACCCTGATATTCCCAGCAGTACCCTCCATGAGAAACCAGCAATCTAGGACACTGCTTTGCTGACTCCTGGGGAGACAGGTGTGCAGGGACGGAGAGATCCAGTGAGCCTTTTTTTTTTTTTTTTAATTAGGTGGACACAAAACCTTTATTTATTTTTATGTGGTGCTGAGGATGGAACCCAGTGGCTCACACACCAGGCAAGACCCCACCACTGAGCCTCAACCCCAGGCCTCCACAGGGAATCTTACAGGAAACCCCACAGAACCTCGGTCTTGAGCAGCACGCCCGCCCTCGACCCGCGCCCCTGGATCCGCGCCCCTGGATCCGCGCCCTCGGCCGCGCCTAGTGAAACGTGGGATGTGTGCAAGCAAAGGCAACAGTGGCGGGAAATCCTGCGCCCCAGCCTCCGCCTGCAGCCCGCGCACTGCCCTCTAAATGCTGACCCGCACCCCGGGTCTGTCTCCCCATGCCAGATCCTTGCTTTGCCCAGCGGCGCACTGAGGAGGTCGGTGCACCCTCCCTGAGCACTCGCTCCCTCGGGGGCCCTCTCTGTGCACTGGCCCGAAGCTGCCAAAATTCTTTCCCCTTCGGACTCCAGGAACCCCGCTGGTCCCGAGTCCCCCTTCCCTCTGGGACCCCGAGACCCTTGCCGCGAGCCTTCCTAACAAACCACGGAACCCGGGGAGCACGTTGATAACTGGTGAAAAGCACGGGTGACAACCCAGACGGGGGACTCAGAAGCGGGAGCAGCCCGGCACCGCCCGGGCCGTGGGACAGCAGGGTGGGGCGAGTCACTCGCAGGACGCCGGCGTTCCTCCCCGCCTTCGCCCTGCGCTTCAGCCGGGTCTCTCTGACGCACCCACCGTCTCCCACGGTACTGGGAGGCCGGCGGTGGAGGCCCGCCCGCGAGCTCCTCCTAGCTCCTGCCTGCAGCCCCTTGCGAGCTGGATGCCGCGAAGCCTCTTGACAAATTAACTGCCTACCAGTTAGTGAGCAATGCACAGAATCCCCCGCCCCGAGGGAGGCCGCCCGGAAGTGAGGCCGTCGGCGACCACAGGGGACAAGGCCGATGCGCCGCTCTGGACCCCTCGCCCAGCAGGCGCGTGTGCTCCCCTGGCCCCGCTCCCCGCAGCGTCCTCCGGCACCAGGCCAGGCGCCTTCGCCGTGAGGTCTCCAGAACAAGCCGGAGGAGGGGCCTGAGATGGAAGGCGGGCGGCGGAGGCGGGGGCAGCCGCGCGGCCGTTCCCACGGCCCCACCGTGCGGGGCGGTCCTGCTGCTCAGTGGGGCCGCGGGGCTGTCCCGCCATCCATCATCCCGCCAACCGGACGACCGCGCGGCCTCCCTGCCTGCCTTTGGGGGGCGCCAAACTCTCGCCCTCCCAGGAGCGCGGGGCGGGTCCTGAACCTTCCGCGCTTTGTTCTGGGACAAGTTCCGCTCTCGGCCTTGCCAGCGCGCCTTCTCCTCCTCGGTGGAACACGGGCCGATCTCGACTCCTGCGGGCAACAGAACGGACCGCGGGGGGTCACCACAGAAGAACAGAGGGCGAACAGCCTCCTGGGCCTCCACCCCCTGCAAGCTCAGGGCTCGGGGTGCTCCTTCCACGCACCCCGGGCTCCCTCAGCACCTGCAGCCGCCCCACTGGCCCCGGGTCCAGATGCCGGGGCAGGAGGGCGGCACCAAGTTCCAGTTCCCGGGATAAAGCAGCCGCGCAAGGATCAAGGAAGTCTTTTAAAACCACGCCCCCCATGCCGGACGCCGTGGCGCAGGCCTGTAGTCCGAGTGGCTTGGAGGCTGAGGCAGGAGGATCTAAGGAACAAGGCCAGTCTCAGCAACTTATCCAGGCTCTTAGCGACTTAGCAAGGCCCTTTTTCTAAATAAAAAATAGAAAGGGCCGGGGATATAGCTCAGATTTAAGCTCCCCTAAGTTCAATCCCCAGTGCCAAAAAACAAAACAAAACAAACAAACAAAAAATGCCCCTGTCAATGAAAACTCACAGACTTCAGCCCACCCCAGAAACCAATAGACATACTTACTTCCCCTTGTTGAGGGAGCGTCCTGGCCCCCTGCATCAGCACAGACCCCTTGCTGAAACCCTGTCAGAGCGTGGCCTGTGTCACTTGACCAGGTCAGGTGTGTCCTTCAAAGTCAGGATGCTGGCCTGAAGTGCTGACCACAACACGCAGCTCGGCTGCTTTGGTCAGCACGGACTCGGCCATCCTTCACATCTTCAGGTCCCTGAGCGCAGCTCCTACTGCCTGGAGAGGGAGAGGCCGTGCTCAGAGGCCGCTGTGGACAGCGCTGTTGCTGGAAACACCAGACAGCCGTGGGCCTGCCATTCCACACCCACACGCCTTCCCTTGCAAAGCCTGGAAAGATCCTCCCCTGGGACAAGGG
The DNA here is from genome assembly GCF_902686445.1 of Sciurus carolinensis. Lineage (NCBI taxonomy): Eukaryota > Metazoa > Chordata > Mammalia > Rodentia > Sciuridae > Sciurus > Sciurus carolinensis. The sequence continues at coordinate 349,502 of NC_062230.1, read as the reverse complement.
GTGAGATGGTCTTTGGGAGGCAAGAGCCAACCATTTCCAGAAAGTCAGCTTGTTTTTTCTCTCTTCCTGCCTCAATCCATCGCTTCCATCAGGTGGCAGAGGACTGAGCATTACAGGGTCACAGGACCTGCAGCAAAGGCCCTCACCAGACTCTGGTCCCTCACCCAGGACTTTCCAGACTCCGAAATGCAAGAAATAAACCTCTGCTCTTTATTAAAAAAAAAAAAAAAAAAAAAAGAACCAAAGCATGGCACATGGTTCTTACCTGTATCCCAGCTACTCAGGAGGCTGAGGCGGGAGGACTGCAGGTTTGAGGTCAGCCTGGGCCACTTAGCCCCTGTCTCTGTATGTATGTATGTAGGCGGACTCCTGCGGGGTCCAGAATCTCCTGGGCGAAGAGCGTCGTCGGTGGGACATGCAGGAAGCCGGCGTTGCTCCCCCGAAGGCTGGGTAGCCCACCTCGCACTTTTACCAGAGGGGCTGCTTTGATGCGGCGGCTGATGAGGAGGAGCCAGCGTCCAGCGAGTCCCAAACCTGCACCCTGTTCCGAAAAGGCCATCCCGGGTTGGCCCACGGGCGCAAGCTCCGACCAGACGCCCATCACAGCGTGGCCACTATTCGTCCTTATTGACCATATTTAATAACAACGCGTTATTTCAAAGCTACGAAATGGAAGATTTTAAATGTTCTCCCTACCGAAAAAGAGGTGGTGGATATGTTGATTAGTGTGATAATTCCAGTTGCACACGTTTCACACATCGCCTCGTTGCCCATGGAAATCTACCACTCGTACATGCAATTAAGTTTGAATTTAAATGATCTCTTAGAAACCTCTCACCCCACCAAGCATCAGTGAGAAACCCTGTGCCCTGGGCCCCTGAGTGTGCTGGGACCTGGTCAGTCACTGCGGTGTCCCCCGCCCCCCGCAACTGGGCGGGGCATTGTCTGCCGCGCCCCACCACCAGGGGGCGCCTCTTCTGTCTTTTCAGTTCTCCCTGTCGGAAGGGTCTCTGGTTGGAGGGGTCCGGCCTCCCCTGTCCGCCCAGTGTTCTCCCTTCTGTTTTAATAAACCCGCATATCCTTCTATTTATCTTTAACTTTTGAGAAAGGGCCCATCTAAGTTGCTGGGGCTGGCCTGTAACTTTCCAGCCTCCTGCCTCAGCCTCCCCAGGAGCTCCAGGCAAGCGCCACTGCCTGGCTAAGTTGTGGAATTGAAGCATTCATGAATGTCCTGTCAAGATTGGAGTCTTGGGCTGGGTTCTGTCACTAAACGCCGTCCGCACAAACAAGAAACTGACACACACCGTTTTGCAGATGAATCTAAAAGCCTGCTGCTTGAAAGAAGCTAGACGCATATGATTTATCCATGTAAACTCCAGAAGAGAGAAATCTAACCTACGGTGATAAAGGGCCAATCAGTGGTGCCCAGGACAGAGGTGACCTCCTGGAGAACAGGGGACTCTGAGCCTCGCTGGGATGGTGGGTCCTCAGGGGTTCTCGAGGGTGCACATTCACCAAGTCCCATTTGTTCATTAGAATACGTGCATTTTACATACGTGAAGGAGACCTCCATCCCATTTATTTTAAATAATAAAAAGCCCTTGGCAGTATTTTTACTAAGGAGAGAAAAATCTTTGAAGACACTCAGGCTTTAGAGGTCATTTTTAGATCTGTAAAAATGACCTTTGATCGCTAAAGTTTCTGATATCCTAACTTGCTTGTGTACTTGATAATCATTGCCCTGGTATCAATATAAAATAGCAATTAAGATACCAGTTGCATCGCCCTGTACCAGACTGACTGTAATCACAGTGATTTGGGAAGCTGAGGCAGGAGGATCTCAAGTTTGAGAATAGCTGCCCCACTTTAGTGAGACCCTATTTTTAAAAAAATTAAAAGGGCTGGGGCGCAGCACAGCGTTGAGCTCCCCGAGTTCAACTCTCAGTGCTGAGAAAAGAGTCGTATTTAGGTATGAACTGTTGCCGGGCACGGTGGTGCACGCCTGCCGTCCCAGCAGCTCGGGAGGTGAGGCAAGAGCCTCATTGGTTCAGCAAGACCCTGTCCCAAAATAAAACAAAAGGGCTGGTATGTGGCTCAGTGGTCAAGCACCCTGGGTTCCATCCCTGGTACCAAAATAATAATAAAAACAAAAACAAAGCAAACCCCCACTGTCAACCCAGAAGATGAAGCTTGGTGGTTCCCTTTCCTCTGTGCGCGTAGGACTGTGTTAAAACTCAAGACTGACAGACCACCAGCGGAGCACCGGCTGCCTGCTGTTGCCTGGAAGTTCACTGTCACAGTACCTGCAGGTTTGGTTACACGTGGCTGCTGCCATTTTGAGATAATAGCCAGGACTTGTAGGACCCCTGGCCAGACTGACTGAGCCCGATCTGCAGGACCCTCCCTGTCGATCGCCCAACTGATCACTCCTGCCTCTGCGGCCCTCAGACTGACTGCTCCCCACCATCAGAACCCCCAGACCAACTGATAGCACCCCACCTCCAGGATCCCAGAACCAGACTGAACACACCCGACCTCCAGGACCCCTGCCCAACCAACTGCACCCGCCTCCAGGACCTCCAGCCAACCACACTTATACCCCGAGCTGCAGCTCCCCATTTGCCAACACATTTGGAAGCCAGAGCAGCCATTTTGGATAATCCTGGAAACCGTAGCTCCATCTTTAGGTGGGGCAAATCCCATCCTGAGATGCCTGCTGGAGACTTGAAGCTCATTGTCAGGTACCTCTCATGCATCAGACTACTGAACACTGGGAGGTTTCATTAGTATATGACTGTTATACTGTAGATTTTCTTTTTTCTCCTTATTGAAAAAATTTTTTTTTTTTTACTTTTCTCGCTCTCTTTTCCTTTTGTTTACCTGTTCCCTCAGAGTCTCTTTCTCCCTTTTTCCATGCTAACAACCAATTTCTTTTGATTACCTCTCATTCTTTCTATGATCTAGAACTTCTATATATTCTTTTCTTATTCCATTAACAGTTACATCCTACACCCCTCTGCATCCTCTTTGTCCTCCATTAGAAACTATAGACCTTATTGCAAATCTATTTGTTATACTGAAGATAATATTTGAACCCATTCTGTTTATTATGACAATATTGTTATTGTTCTCATAGGGGCTATTTGGTCTAGGATTGCATACTGTCTGTACTGGGCACTGCTAATATTGATCTCCCCCTTAAAGAAAAGGTTTTGGAAGCCTATAGGGCCACTATAAACCTATAGGGAGAAACTGCAATACCCCAGATCTGCACTGCTAGAGGGGAAGATACATGAACAACATGAAAAAACAAGGGAAGAAAATGATCCAAACAAATCTAGATTGTATATTAATAGAATCCAGTGACAGTATGGTAGAAGAAATGTCAGAAAAGGACTTCAAATTATACATGATTAAGATGATTTGTGAAGCAAAGGGTGAGATAAGAGATCAAATGCAGGCAATGAATGATCACACCAATAAGCAGTTGAAAGAGCAACTGCAGGAAGTAAAAGATCATTTCAACAAAGAGATAGAGATTCTCAAAAAACAAAACAAAACAAACAAACAAACAAACAAAAACCAAACAGAAATTCTTGAAATGAAGGAAACAATAAACCAAATAAAAAACTCAATGAAAAGCATCACCAACAGACTAGACCACTTGGAAGACAGAACCTCAGACAATGAAGACAAAATATTTAATCTTGAAAATAAAGTTGCCCAAACAGAGAAGATGGTAAGAAATCATGAACAGAATCTCCAAGAACTATGGGACATCATGAAAAGACCTAATTTAAGAATTATCAGGATTGAAGAAGGCACAGAGATACAAACCAAAGGAATGAACAACCTATTCAATAAAATAATATCAGAAAATTTCCCAAACCTGAGGAATGAAATGGAAAATCAAATACAAGAGGCTTACAGAACATCAAATGCACAAAATCACAACAGATCCACACCAAGGCACATTATAATGAAAATGCCTAACATACAAAATAAAGATAGGATTTTGAAGGCTGAGAGAGAAAAGCATCAGATTACATATAGGGGGAGACCAATACGGATAGCAGCAGACTTCTCAACCCAGACTCTAAAAGGTAGAAGGGCCTGGAACAACATATTTCAAGCTCTGAAAGAATGTGGTTGCCAACCAAGAAACCTACACCCAGCAAAACTAGCCTTCAGATTTGAACTCAAAATAAAATCCTTCCATGATAAACAAAAGTTAAAAGAATTTACAAATAGAAAGCCTGCACTACAGAATATTCTCAACAAAATATTCCATGAGAAGGAAATAAAAAACAACAATGTAGGTCAGCAAAGGGAGGAACTACCTTAGAGAAAAACCACTCAAAGGAGAAACCAAGTCAAGTTAAAAACCAAAAAAAGGCCCAAATGACTGGGAATACAAATCACATCTCAATAATAACCCTGAACATTAATGGCCTAAACTCATCAATCAAAAGACATAAACTGGCAGAATGGATTAAAAGAAAGACCCAACAATATGCTGCCTGCAAGAGACTCATCTCATAGAAAAAGACATCCACAGACTAAAGGTGAAAGGATGGGAAAAAACCTACCACACACACATGGACTCAGTAAAAATGTGGGGGTTTCCATCCTTATATCAGATAAAGTGGACTTCAAGCCAAAGTTAGTCAGAAGGGATAAAGAAGGACATTTCATACTGCTTAAGGGAACCATAAATCAGGAAGACATAACAATAGTAAACATTTATGCCCCAAACAATGGTGCATCCCTGTACATCAAACAAATCCTTCTCAATTTCAGGAATCACATAGACCACAACAATAATTCTGGGTGACTTTAACACACCGCTGTCACCACTAGATAGATCTTCCAAACAAAAACCAAACAAAGAAACCATAGAACTCAATAACACAATCAATAACCTAGACTTAATAGACATATATAGAATATTCCATCCATCAACGAGCAGATTCACTTTCTTCTCAGCAGCACATGGAACCTTCTCGAAAATAGACCATATGTTATTCCACAAAGCAGCCCTTAGGAAATGCAAAAAAATAGAGATACTGCCTTGTGTTCTATCAGATCATAATGGAATAAGAGTAGAAATCTATGACAAAATAAAAAACAGAAATTACTCCAACACCTGGAGACTAAATAATATGCTATTGAATGAAACATGGATAACAAAAAACATCAGGGAAGAGATAAAAAAAATTCTTAGAGGTCAATGAGAATGACACTACAACATATCAAAATCTCTGGGACACTATGAAAGCAGTACTAAGAGGAAAATTCATTGCATGGAGCACATTCCAGAAAAGAATGAAAAGTCAACAACTAAATGACCTAACATTACAGCTCAAAGTCCTAGAAAAAGAAGAACAGAATAACAGCAAAAGTAGTAGAAGACAGGAAATAATTAAAATCAGAGCAGAAATCAATGAAATTGAAACAAAAGAAACAATTCAAAAAATTGACAAAACAAAAAGTTGGTTCTTTGAAAAAGTAAACAAAATAGACAAACCCTTAGCCACACTAACAAAGGAAAGAGAAAACTCAAATAACTAGAATTCGTGATGAAAAAGGAAATATCACGACAGACACTACTGAGATACAGAACATAATGAGAAGCTACTTTGAAAATCTGTATTCCAACAAAATAGAAAATACCAAAGACATCCACAAATTTCTAGAGACATATGCTCCTCCAAAACTGAACCAGGAGGACATATTTAAACAGATCAATATCAAGCAATGAAATAGAGAAAGCCATCAAAAGCCTACCAACCAAGAAAAGTCCAGGACCAGATGGATTCTCAACTGAGTTCTAAAAGACTCTCAAAGAAGAACTCATTCCAATACTTCTCAAAGTATTCCAGGAAATAGAAAAGGAGGGAACCCTACCAAACTCATTCTATGAAGCTAATATCACCCTCATACCCAAACCAGGCAAAGACACATCAAGAAAAGAAAATTTTAGACCAATATCCTTGATGAATATAGATGCAAAGATCCTTAACAAAATACTGGCAAACTGTATCCAAAAACATATTAAGAAAATTGTGCACCACAATCAAGTGGGGTTCATCCCTGGAATGCAAGGATGGTTTAACATCTGTAAATCAATAAACATAATCCATCATGTCAATAGACTTAAGGATAAGAATCATATGGTTATTTCAATTGACACAGAAAAAGCATTTGACAAAATACAACACCCCTTCATGCTCAACACACTAGAAAAAATAGGGATAGTAGGAACATACCTGAACATTGTAAAGGCTATTTATGCTAAACCCATGGCCAACATCATTCTTAATGGAGAAAAACTGAAAGCATTCCCTCTAAAAATGGGAACAAGACAGGGATGCCCTCTTTCACCACTTCTATTCAACATTGTCCTTGAAATACTAGCCAGAGCAATTAGGCAGACTAAAGAAATTAAAGGGATATGAATAGGAAAAGAGGAACTCAAGCTGTCACTATTTGCTGATGACATTATTCTCTATTTAGAGGATCCAAAAAACTCCTCCAGAAAATTTATAGACCTAAATGAATAAATGAATTCAGCAAAATAGCAGGATATACAATCAACACACATAAAAATAAAGCATTTTTATACATAAGTGATGAAACATCTGAAAGGGACATGAGGAAAATAACTCCATTCACAATAGCCTCAAAAAAAAAACCTTGGGAATCAATCTAACCAAAGAGGTGAAAGATGTCTACAATGACAACTACAAACCCTGAAGAAAGAAATTGAGGAATACCTTAGAAGATGGAAAGATCTCCCATGTTCTTGGATAGGCAGAATTAATATTATCAAAATGGCCATACTTCCAAAGGCGCTATACAGATTTAACGCAATTTCAATTAAAATCCCTATGACATCACTCATAGAAACAGAAAAAGCAATCATTAAATTCATCTGGAACAACAAAAGACCCAGAATAGCCAAAGCAGTCCTGGGCAGGAAGAGGGATGCAGGAAGTATCACAATTCCAGATCTTAAACTCTACTATAGAGCAACAGTAACAAAAATGGCATGGCACTAGCACTAAAATAGACAGGTAGACCAATGGTACAGAAGACAAGGAGACATACCCACATACTAGACAAGCGTGCCAAAAATTTACAATGGAGAAAAGATGGACTCTTCAACAAATGGTGCTGGTAATACTGGAAATCCATATGCAGTAAAATGAAACTAAACCCCTATCTCTCACCCTGTACAAAATTCAACTCAAAATGGATCAAGGATCCAGGAATTAGTCCTGAGACCCTGCACCAAATAGAAGAAAAAGTAGCCCTGAATTTCCATCACGTTGGCTTAGGACCAGATTTCCTTAACAAGACCCCCATAGTGCTAGACATAAAAGCAAGAATCAGTAAATGGGATAGAGTCAAACTAAAAAGTTTTTTCTCAGCACAGTAAACAATCAATAATGTGAAAAGAGAGCCTACAGAGTGGGAGAAAATCTTTTCCACACACACTTCAGACAGAGCACTCATCTCCAAAGTTTATAAAGAACTTAAAAAGCTTTACACCAAAAATACATAAAACCCAATCAATAAGTGGGCTAAGGAACTGGGCAGACACTTCACTGAAGAAGATATACAGGTGATCAACAAATACATGAAAAAGTGCTCATCATCCCTAGTAATTAGAGAAATGCAAATTAAAACCACCCTAAGATTTCATCTAACTCCAATTAGAATGGTTATTATCAAGAACACAATAAATAATAAATGTTGGCATGGATGTAGGGGAAAAGGCACACATACATTGCTGGTGGAGTTGCAAATTAGTACAGCCACTCCGAAAAGCAGTATGGAGAGTCCTCAGAAAGCTTGGAGTGGACCCACCATTTGAACTAGCCATCCTACTCCTTGGTTCATATCCAAAGGACTTAAAATCAGCATACTACAGTTATGCAGCCACATCAATGTTCATAGCAGCTCAATTCACAATAGCTAGATTGTGGAACCAACCTAGATGCCCTTCAATTGACGAATGGATAAAGAAACTATGGTATATATAGACAATGGAATATTACTCAGCCATAAAGAAGAGCAAAATCATGGCATTTGCTGGTAAATGGATGAAGCTGGAAAATATCATGCTAAGTGAAATAGGCCAAGCCCAAAAAACCAAAGACCAAATGTTTTCTCCAATAAGTGCATGACCATATATAACGATGGGGGGTGATGAGGGGAAGAGAAGAATGAAGCAACTTTGGATGGTGTAGAGGAAAAAGAGGTGGGAAGGGGTGTGGTTGGAGAAACAGTAGAATGAAACAGACAATATTACCCTTGTATATGTATGATTACATGAATGATGTGAAGATACATTGTGTACAAACATAGAAGGGAAAAGTTGTACCCCATTTGTGTACAATGAATCAAAATGTCTGTGTAAAAATAAAAAATATTTTAATAAAAAAGAATAAACCTTAGAACCACCACCAAAAAAAAAAAAAAGCCCACGACTGTCAGCTCCTTTTTCAAGCAGGAGCCGAGAGTCTTGGAGGGGCCTGGATGAGGCGGTGGACACAGCGCTCAGGTCTGACCGGTGACCTTGTGCCTGCGCTTCCCCAGCTCTGTGGTGTCAGCCAGGCACAGCGCCACGCCTGGGTCGCCGGTGCGAGGGTGGAAGAGCAGTGACCAGAGGCACCCAGGCGGGCAGGAGGCGCGGGCTGTGCTGCCCGTAACAACCTCCTCTCAGCTTCTCAGCCCCACGGGCCCAGCGCTGGCTGGCAGGGACCAGGCGGACCTGGGTTTCAACTGGTGCCTCCGTGATCACCGGACAGGAGAAAGGGTGCTGCAAGCCAGGCCTCCGCCAGGACAGTTGCTGACCAAAATGGTCAGAGGGCCACACCCACTCCAGAGGGCAAACGCTGGCAATCCTGCCTTGGGCCTGCATGGGAAGGTGAATGCGGTGAGCACCGCGGTCATGGTCAGCGATCATGATTCAATTTGAAAAGTTGGTAGAGAAACCAGAAAAAAAAATTGGAGGCAAAATAAAAGAATGGACTTGGATTTTAAGAATCACAGAATTGCAAATAGGCTCACAGATCTGGGGAAATTTCCCAGAGGGCCCGGGAAGACCCCTGGAGGGAGGAGTGGAGCAGCACTGTTATTGCCCAGGAGTCCAGTGTCCAGGTCTTTGGCGTCCCAAAAAGAGCTGAGCAAGACACACAGAAGACACAAGCCAGGGCAGTTATGGAGGGGAGTGCAAGCCGCACTCCCGAGGCCCGGGAGTGGGCCCAGAGGGGCTCAGGCCCCAAGCGCTCTCTACCCACGGGGACAGGCTCGAGGACCTTGCCCGTCTGCTCACACGGGTTACCTGTGACACAGGGTTACAAGGGTTTGATTTCCCCACTGGCCATTTTAGAAGACCCAACCTGTGGCAGTGTTGCCAGAAGCTTGGTCCTCGTCCCTGATGCCAATCCAATACTGGGGACGTGGTTGAGAAAAAGGAAAATGGCCTATTGCTTTGCTAGCAAAGGAGAAGCACAGGGGACTTCTGTCCCAGAGGCTGTGATTCTCCCCTCAGCAGAACAGGGTCTTTTATAGAGGGGACTCAGAAAATGAGATCAGGGAGCAGATCAGGAAGGAGAAGGTGAGGGAGGGGAAGGCGAGGGAGGGGAAGGTCATGGAGAAGATCAGGGAGGAGGAGTCAGGGAGGGAAGGCGAGGGAGGGGAAGGTGAGGGAGAGGAAGGTGAGGGAGGGGAAGGTCAGGGAGGGGAAGGTCAGGGTGGGGAAGGTCAGGGAGGGGAAGGTCAGGGAGGGGAAGGTCAGGGAGGAGGAGATCAGGGAGGGGAAGGCGAGGGAGGGGAAGGTGAGGGAGAGGAAGGTGAGGGAGGGGAAGGTCAGGGAGGGGAAGGCGAGGGAGGGGAAGGTCAGGGTGGGGAAGGTCAGGGAGGGGAAGGTCAGGGTGGGCAAGGTCAGGGAGGGGAAGGCGAGGGAGGGGAAGGTGAGGGAGGGGAAGGTGAGGGAGGGGAAGGTCATGGAGAAGATCAGGGAGGAGTAGCTCAGGGAGGCAAAGGTCAGGGAGGGGAAGGTGAGGGAGAGGAAGGTGAGGGAGGGGAAGGCGAGGGAGGGAAAGGTCAGGGTGGGGAAGGTCAGGGAGGCGAAGGTCAGGGTGGGCAAGGTCAGGGAGGAGGAGATCAGGGAGGGGAAGGTGAGGGAGGGGAAGGTGAGGGAGGAGGAGATCAGGGAGGGGAAGGTCAGGGAGGGGAAGGTCAGGGAGGGGAAGGTCAGGGAGGGGAAGGTCAGGAAGGAGGAGATCAGGGAGGGGAAGGTCAGGGAGTTGAAGGTCAGGGAGGGGAAGGTCAGGAAGGAGGAGATCAGGGAGGGGAAGGTTAGGGAGGAGGAGATCAGGGAGAGGAAGGTTAGGGGAAAGAAGATCAGGAAAAGGTTGGGAGAAAGAAGAAAGCGTGTATGATTCAAAGTGATGAGGGATATCGTCAAAGCATCAAGTGAACGCCTGTTGCAATTCCCCACAGTTCACTCTAGCTTCCATTTCTGTGGAAAGTGGTGATGACATCTGCAAGGGGCTTCCTGCTGAAAGGGGGTGAAGTTGGCGGAAGTAACTCAAAGTCCTGTTCTCCATCAGGTGGGGCGTGGACAGTAAGGGCGTCCAGCACCAGAGCAGTGCAGAGGTCCACAGTGACAGATGGCAGGTGACTGGACAAGGCACAGGCAGGGCAGGGACCATGCGGGACAACAGTAAAGACAGCAAAGCTTTATTATTTATTTATTTTTTTGAAAATAATTAGCACAAAAGCAATTAGTATTTCAGCTAGCCTCTGGCAACCATGACTAACCATGGGTTAGTAACCATAAGGTTAGTAACTTCTAACCTTATCAGTGAAAAACAGATCAGGGTCATCAATGTAGGAGGTTAGGAAGATTTGTAGGTCTATGAAATCAGACTCAATCAACTCAGGACAGATTTGCAACTCTGGTGACCATTATTAGGCCCTTCCTTCATAGCCCCCAGCTTTACTTACTTGTAGGGCTGACACAAGTGTACATGTTACATTAAAAACCATTGCTTTTCCTTTTAAATGTCCATGAGGACTGTGCTCAGGCTATACTCTCCTGCCAGGTGCTTAAGACCAAGTTAATCAAAACCGATCTTGTTCCTATCTACTCTCAAGAGTCAGCTGAGATTCCTCGGAGGTTACTCTTGGGGACATGGGCAAAGCCTCCTGTCTCCTTTAGCTTCTCTCTACCAGGGTGTCACTTTCCAGGATGGGTTGGGTTCTGGCTGACCATATGCGGCTTCTCCTGGAAGCATCAGGGACACTTCCTTCTTCAGTGACTCTTCTCTTTGCAGAATGTGCACTGGTTGGCTTCCGGTTCTCTAGGGTCCTCTGGATCGCCCCGATCAGCAGATTGGGTGACTCACCAGAGTTGTAGGATCCAGAGAGGGGTCCCATAATTCTCTGCATCCTGGCTGACCTTAGGGGGCAAGTGTCAAAATGTTGGCTGCTTTTTCCTTGGCCCTTTTACTTCCTTGATTTTGGTCTCCAAGTTTTTGGTTTTAAACACCCAGCAAGCCAGTTTCACAAGTCTTAAACAGGGAGTAACAGGTCACAACTTCAATATATATAACTTTACAGATACCCTTTTCATTTAATTGGGGTTAGTATTAGTACTGGCAGTCAGCATTATACACTATCTGTCCTGTAGGTGATGGCTTATTATCTCAATTAACCCTGGGTAGGTTTCTTTTATTCTTTCTTCCTTCTTCCTTTTTTTTTTTTTTTTTTTTTTGAAGCAATACCTCTGCAAAACACTAATTACAGGTAACAGTTATAAATTTACAAGGAAAATACAAAATGAAGTTAACAGCAAAAATGTTCAGTTTGTATAATAGCTATGAACCAAGAAAATGACTTTTATAATCTTGAACTTTTACTTAGTTATATATTATATTCCCTGTTTGAGATCATGGTATTTTTAAAATATTTTTTTAGATGTTGATGGACCTGTATTTTGTATTTATTTATTTATATGTGGTGATAAGAATTGAACCCAGTGCCTCACACATGCTAGGCAAAATGCTCTGCCTCTGAGCCACAACCCCAGCCCAAAGATCACAGTAATCTTTACAACAAAAACCAATCTTTTGAATGCAACTTTAAATGAGCTGAAGTCTAGCCTATTTTGGAGCCATTCTAACATGGAGTAAGGTGGGAGGCAGAGCCTTATCTCAGGTAAGACGGACTTTTCACAAATAACACAATACAACATTACATCTGAAACATGAATCAAAGAAAGGCTAAGAGAGCTTTTAACTTTCTTCTTGTGGAAAAAAGTGGCAGAATGCTTCCATGTTTCACAGTGTCACCTTTAAAGAGATCAGGCTTTCCTTAATACCTTCCCAAAAATACAATTAAATTCTAATTCCAGTGTGAAGAGTAACACAAAATTGTATACATAACTTATTGACAACAGATTACATTATGCAGCTATGGAACATCAAATACATGCATAAATACCCACCAAATTTGTTATTTCCATACAAACCTGAGACTTTTGCTACACCTAATTTTAGTTTGGAGAACACCAGCTTGGCAAAGTATTTTCTGAAGCTTTACACTTAACTGAGTTTAACTTTTAAAGTACAATACAGAATCCAGTTTACGGTAACAATAATCACAGGTCTGCATGGGTTTACAAAAATCAAAGGATAGCCTTAAATCTCTTATACATTAGGAACAGTGTTCATGATCAGGAATTGACTGAGTTAAAGCAAACAGATATGAGACAGGTCTTCAAAGGACAGTGTGACCCTTCTACGTCAGATGCGATGTATAAAAGACAGCACTTGTTGGTTATCTTGCCTTTAAACTCACATAAACTTTCATTTTATAACTTTTACATAACACTTGGACAAGGCTTAGAAAGTTCTCAGGGGCATACATATACCTAGTCACATATATTTAGGGTGTCAATTATATAGTTATAACCTAAGTAACAGCTGTTTGTTTAACCAGATAAAGTAATCATGACTTTAAAATAGGTTCAAACCCTAATTCCTTAAAGACTTAGTTTCCCCAAGTAACAAAACTTAATACAAGAAAATTATCTTGATAAGAGATCAATGTTTCAGACTTCAGTGCATTAAAGTTCAAATAACTTTGTGCTAATTATAGTTAGCTTAATCACAAACACAAACTTTTTGGATTTATGTTCCACAAACCTTCTGTGACTTACATTCACAACTTCTTTACATACTTAGTTTTTGTCCTCTTCATCTTGGACTTTAGCCCAAGAATATTACTTTCTCAGATAAAATACTTTCTCATCCTGAAACATTTTTTTCACCTTTTAATTTTCCATACTAAAAGCTATCTCAACATCTATAACCTTCTTTTATCTTTTCTAGTTTTAAATTCATATTCTGAAACGGACCTTATGAATGTTATCTGTGCATTTAATTTACACAACAAATTTTATCCCAGGAGAGGGTTTTATGCAGCATATAAAACAAAACAAAACAAATCTGTGCCTTAATATTTTTTCCCAGCTTGCATACAAGGGGTTGGAGCACAGGATTTTTTATTTATTTATTTATTGGTACTGGGAATTGAACCCAGGGCCTTGTGTATGTGAGGCAAGCACTCTACCCACTGAGCTGTATCCCCAGTCCCACACGGGATATTTCTGATCCTGATCTGTCTTGGTCATCACTATCACAATGCCATCAACTTTAAGTGGGTTCCCACTGTCAATCGTACCGAGGCTGCTTTGGAGCCTTTTTCTTGTACTAGATATACTGATATGAATGGACAAGGCCCTTCCATCATTTTCTTAAGGCTTTCTTGAGATCCTTTTGCAGAGGCTGCCTACAAAACACAGCTTGGCCTTAGTTTCTGACTTTTTCTTCTCTGGGTGGTTATTTATTCCGCCAGTCTCTGCAGGCATTGAGTTGGATGGGACAGTGTTATTGCAAGGACTGCTTTGCCCCAGTGAGGAATATCCCCTGGCCAAATGGGGTGTCCCGTCAGATCTTAGAAGGGAGACCATTCCTTTCCCCAGGTCATAACCTGGCAGTGCTGGAACCTCCTGCACATCCTTTGTGGCCGGTGGCCTCCACCCGCCCAGGGCAAAGGGGCTGGAACGCAGGCAGAGGCCAGGTTCTCTTTGGCCATCTTCTATAGCACGGGTGGCCTTGCTGAGGCTTCTCGAGTTTACAGCGAGATGATCTGTTACTGCCTAGGACCAGGCTGAGAAACAGTGCCGGGTGGCGGGGCAGCACTGGGTTTTCAGTATTGAAAGCTTTTAACTCTCTCTTCTGGTGCCCTGCTGTCCTTGCACACCAGGGGCACCAGGGGCAGTGCCTTGTGGCAGCTTCAACTTAGTTCCTGGTGGTCCAGACCCCTCAGCATGCAGCTGCATGAATGTCTGTACATACGGAGTCTCTTTCATACACTTTGTCCCTGGCAGGCCAACTTCAATGTCAAGATTGCAATAATCCAGAAAAACCACTTAATGGCCAGATTGTGTTACAGCAATCCCTTTCTCTTAGACAGGCTTATCCCTATAGGTGGCCATGCAGCATGGTCCATGTCTTAAAGGGCCAGTAATAGACAAAAAAACAGACAAGAGAGGATCACCAAAACCAGGGACGACAGATGGTACTCTTTAAAGCAGACAGACCTGCATGTACAACTTTCTTCCACTTATTTTACCTTTGACGGATCAATTCCGACTGCAAGATTGTACAATAATCTAGAGAGCTATTTAAAAGCCAGATTATTACAGTAAAACATTATCTTAGACAGACTTATTATAGGCGACCCTTTCTTCAACTCACTTTACCTCTGACAGACCAACTCTAATTGCAAGATTGTTCAATAAAAAAACAGAGAGACAACCAGAGAGGAGGCCACAAACCATGACCCATACATGGGAACCTTTAAAATGACCAGCCAAGATCTTTCTCCAGGGACTACCTGTGGGATCAGTGCAGTACTGGCCAAGTCTTAGTAGGGGCAGTAGCAGATACTAAAAACCAACCAAAGGGAATTCCTAGGCCCAAGGACAACAAACAGATGAGAACCTAGAACAGATCCGAAGGGAGCACATGTCCCTAGGTTCTCAAGTTCCGCTTATCCATGACTCCTACACCACTGGTGCCACAGATTCCCCAGAAAGAGGAACCAGATATTCCCACAAAGAGGAACCAGGTATGGAATCCAGGGTCTCGGCTTGCACAGGACTCACCAAATGGCCCAGGGTGTCATATGAGTTTCCTGAGTTGTTTCCTTTTTCTCAAACTACAGCAACTGAAGGAGCAACTCATGCAGTTCAGGGAGAGGAGGCGGGAGTTCCCTGAAGCAAAGGGGCTTCAGCAGCTGCTGGCACAGTCCCTCAGTCCCTCCCTTTACTCTCAGGAACGGCTCCTCTGGTTTGGTCTGAGGCAAACTCCAATTTCTCCAGTGGTTGGCTCTGAACAAACTCACCAACCACCATTTCTCCTCTGCATGGCATGGACGTGGGGTTCCCTGGAGAGTCAGGCCTGCCCAGGAAAGCTGGGGTGGGGGCTACTCTCGGGTCCCATGGGGGGAGGGGCGCCACATTTGTTGCTGAAAGCTCAGTCTTTGTCCCTAATGCCAATCCAATAACGAGGACATGGTTTGAGGAAAAGGAAAAAGAAGGCATATTGCTTTGCTAGCAAAGGAGAGGCACAGGGGACTCCTGTCCCAGAGGCTGTGATTCTCCCCTCAACAGGAACAGAAGGCTTTTTGAAGAGGTGGTTCAGAGAAAATGATACTAGGGAGGAGATCAGGAAGGAGAAGCTCAGGGAGGGGAAGGTTAGGGAAAAGAAGACCAGGGGAAAAAAGATTAGGGGACGGGCTGGGAAAAAGGAAAAACCATGTTAGTTTCAAAGCAACGAGGGATATCGGCAGAGCATCAAGTGGACCTGTAGCGAGCATGTTAGAAATAGTGCCAGGCCATCTGGTGCTGCACCAGAGCACAGGTATCTCTGCTCCTGTGCTGGACGCCACGGACGTCGCGGGTGTGGTTGAAGGGCAGGCGGGACTAGGCCCAGCTCATCTGACACCCCAGACAGCTGTGACCACTGGGTGGACACCCACAACCAGAACTTGTAAACTGCCCTGAACCCCAAAGCCTTTGGGGGAGCAGAATGGAACGGCACCAGAGAGAAGGCCTGACGCTGGCTCCCTGGACCCTGGCCACGGCCGAGCAGGACCCCGACCAAGTTCTGGACTAGACCGTGGGGGTGAGCTCCGGGAGGAGCAGGTTAGGACAGGATAGGCCTACGTGCAGCATGACAAAGCGAGTGAACTGGCCAGCCAGCTCCTACAGTAAGATGCTGGCAACAGCAGGAGGTGTCATGACAGTGGGACTTGGGGACAGGGACTCACTCATCTCCAGCCTGTCCTCCAGCAGCCCTTGTCTTGCGCCCTGCCTCTGCCACTTGGAGTCCCGGAACCCCTGACTCCTACCTAACACCTTCTCAAAGTGAAAAGTGAAAAGGGATGGGGTGGATCTCAGTGGTAGAGCAGCTCTGGGTTCCACCCCCAGTACCAATAGTGATAGGAACAGCAGTAAAGATCATTCTGAAAACTAATTTAGTGAGTGAGTACCAACCAACTGGACTGCAGGTGAGGGCGAGGGAGGCAGGCAGGGGTCAGATTCAAGCTACAGTCCCCTCTCCTTCCCTTCTGTTCTTCCTGTCCTCACTTCCACCCTATCTCAGCTAGTGGTGGAGGCTTGCTTGGCAGCCAGAGCCCTGGGTTTATCCCCAGCATGCTGTATCTTGCGTCCATTTCCACTTATTTCCAGACGTGCACCCTGTCAGTTTCTACACTTTCACTTTTCTGGGAACTGTATTTCCAGCACAAAGTCCAGTATCAGAAGGCAGCTGCGTGAAAGTGAAATCAGAACAAACACGAAACCTTGTGCCATTGGACCAGCTGGGTCTGGGGCCCAAGGAGGGCAGTGATCTGCAGGCTGGCTTGGGGTCCTGGGGAGGGCGACGACCTAGCAGACACCAGGCCCGGGACGGGGCCTTACGTGGGGTCCAAGCCCCAGGTCGGGTGGCGTCCTTGCAGGCACCGGGCCCGGCGGAGGGCGGCGACCTTGCAGGCACCAGGCCCCCGGGGAGGGCGGCGACCTTGCAGGCACCGGGCCCCCGGGAGGGCGGCGACCTTGCAGGCACCAGGCCCGGGATTGGGCAGCGACTTTGCAGACACCAGGCCCGGGTCGGGTGGCGTCCTTGCAGGCACCGGGCCCGGCGGAGGGCGGCGACCTTGCAGGCCTCAGGCCCGGGATTGGGCAGTGGTCTTGGGTCCGCGACCCGGGTCTGGCGGCGGCCTTGCAGGCACCCGGCCCTCCGCGGGGGGCGCCGGCGAGCTGCCTCCTCCCCGGGGCGCGCGCCTCACCCGGCCACGTGACGCTCTCGCCAGCGACCGGCGGACCCCGCGGAGCCATGGGCGCGAGGCGGGCGGGCGCATGGACGGCGCTGGGGCCGCTGCTCTGGGGCTGCGCGCTGGCGCTGCGGGGCGGGATGCTGTACCCGCGCGAGGGCCCGTCGCGCGAGCGCAAGGACCTGGACGGGCTCTGGAGCTTCCGCGCCGACCTCTCGGACAGCCGGCGCCTGGGCTTTGAGCAGCAGTGGTACCGGCGGCCGCTGCGCGAGGTGCGTGCGGCCCGCGGGGTCCGGGCGGGGTCCCGCCGCGGCGCCGGGCAGGTTCCCGCGGGAGTGCGGGCCGCAGGAGGGGACAGCCTGGGCTTCGGAGGCCGCCTCGGCCCGGGCGAGAGGGACGCTGGTGTCCAGGGCTCAGTGGGCGTACGGGACATGGCCCCAGCCTGCCCAGGACCCCTGTCCAGTTGGCTCAGACGCGGGACGGGCGGGTCTGGGTGCGCGCGCCCGCATCTCCTCCAGCCTCCTTTTCCCACTTTGCTGGCGGGCGTTCAGCAAGGGAGGAAGTGAGGAGCGCCGGGTGCCGGCATGTGCGGAGCAGAGGGACCTGGCCCCTGCCAGCCTTCCTCCAGTGCCACCAGCCGTCTGCCTCTGAGTCAGGGTCTGGCCCTTTCTGCCCAGGCTGAGCTGACCCCTGGCTCACCCTGCTCCATGGAGAGCTTGGCCCTGATGCCATCTACCCTGAGGAAGCCCTTCTGGCCACCATATTGGCATTGACCTGTCACCAGCAGGTTGTCCACCTATTCAGAGTCCCTTCTGTGTGTCAGAGCTGTGCTGGGGGCATTGTTGTGAAGGACAGTGGGCCTAGGGTGCCAGGGTCTGGACCTGACCCTGGTTCTTCTCTCCCAGTCGGGGCCCACCCTGGACATGCCAGTCCCCTCCAGCTTCAATGACGTGGGTCAAGATGCGCAGCTGAGGAACTTTGTTGGCTGGGTGTGGTATGAACGGGAGGCAGTCCTGCCTCAGCGATGGACCCAAGATCTGGGCACAAGAGTGGTGCTGAGGATTGGCAGTGCCCACTACTATGCCATTGTGGTCAGTGCAGGGAGCAGCAGCAGGGGGAGAGGGCAGCTATGCTGCTGAGCATGCTCGGGGCCCCTGGGGTTGCCTGGCTCCCAGCCTCACCTGATTGCATACCTCCTGGGTGGAGCAGTGGGGGAGACGTGCACACCCCAGCCCACGGTCTGAGCCCTGGGTGGGCAAGCACTGCCTAGTCTCCTCTGGCACTCCCTTCCTCCTGCCAGGCGGTGTGGCGGGGGAGGCTGGTGGCCCCAGGGCCCCCACACATGGGGCCTTATGTGAGGAGAGCCTGAGACAGCAGGGCCCCCTCTTCATGCCCGGCCTGGTGGCCCTCCTGTGTCTGTAGTGGGTGAACGGGGTCCACGTGGCAGAGCACGAGGGGGGCCACCTCCCCTTTGAGGCTGACATCAGCAAGCTGGTGCAGAGTGGGCCCCTGTCTTCTTGCCGCATTACGGTCGCCATCAACAACACCCTCACCCCCCACACCCTGCCGCCAGGGACCATCCTCTACAAGACCGATACCTCCAAGTGAGCAGCATCCTTGTCCCCACCCTGCCCAGAGGTCTTCCTGCTGGGGATAGGGAGGCCTTTGCAGAGTTGAGGCCCTGGATCTGGGGAGGCCAGGGAGATGCAATGAGGCAGGAGGATCCAGGGCGAGGATGTGTGGTCGCTGTCCCCCACCTAGGTATCCCAAGGGCTACTTTGTCCAGGACATAAACTTCGACTTCTTCAACTATGCGGGACTGCATCGGTCTGTGATTCTCTACACGACGCCCACCACCTACATCGATGACATCACAGTCACCACTGGCGTGGACCAAGACATTGGTGAGGGCCCTGGCAGCATCTGCCCTTGGCGAGGCCCAGAGATCCCAGAGAAAAGGCTCTCTTACCCTCAGGCTCCCATCTACTCAGAAGCTACAGTGGGGCTGTTGGGTCCTTCGGGAATCACACTCTGGTCCGTCTCACTTTGAGGAAAGGAGGCCCAGGGAGAAGTGGGATCCTGCCTAGAATGGCATAGCTCAGGGTGAGGTCCCGTGCAGCCCTCTGTCCTGCCCCCAGTCTCCTCCCATTGCACACTGAGCCAAGGCCTCAGGGGACTCCTCCACCTCCCCGTGGTGGCTGCTGGGTGCTCCCATCTGTGTGACCTGGCTGCCCTCCTGGGCCTGATCTCGTTTCCTGCAGGGCTGGTGAATTACCAGATTCTCACCCAGGGCAGTGAACACGTGCGGCTGGAAGTGCGTCTTCTGGATGCGGAGGGCAGAGAGGTGGCCCGCGGCACAGGGGGCCAGGGCCAGCTGCAGGTGCCTGCGGCCCACCTCTGGTGGCCATACCTGATGCATGAGCACCCTGCCTACCTGTACTCACTGGAGGTAACGGAGGTTTAGGACTGGCGCTGAAGGAGGCCTTTTGCCCCCATCTGGTGGCCCTGACTTCAGCAAGGGCCTAGGACAGGTGGGCAGGCCTGCATGGTCCCTTGGGCTTTCTTTTTCAACCCTTGGTGGGGAGGCCCACCTTTGGAGAGCAGGCCCCAGGGGCAGGGCTGGGGCAGGTTTTTCCTCTCACCTTTAGAAGTCTCTGCTTGCAGGCCCAAAGGTGGGACCTGTGTACCAGGGACCTCCCCAGCTGGCGCGGTGGCTCAGGCCTACAGTCCCAGCTGCTGAGGAGGCTGAGGCAGGAGTTCGAGGCCAGCTTCAGCAATATGGGGAGATCCTGTCTCAATAGAGAAAGTAAAAAGGAAGGGGAGTAGCTCAGTGGTAGGGTGCCGGGTCTCCGCCCCCAGCACCACCCGAGAGGGGTCCTTGCTGTTGGGAGGCTCGGGGGCCTGGACCCGCGCCCAGCCCGGCACTCTGGCCGCTTGGCCCTGCAGGTGAGCATGACCGCGCAGATGGACGCGGGGCCGGTGTCCGACTTCTACGCCCTCCCGGTCGGGATTCGCACCGTGGCCGTCACCGAGAGCCAGTTCCTCATTAATGGGAAACCTTTCTATTTCCACGGGGTCAACAAACACGAGGACGCTGATGTGAGTGGTGGCCCTGCGCCGCCTCCTCCCCTTGCCCCGGACCCCCGCCCGGCGCTGGTCCGGTCGCAGAGGCCGGCTGTCCGGAGGGTCACTCTGCTCGCGACCTAGGTCCGAGGCAAGGGCTTCGACTGGCCGCTGCTGGTGAAGGACTTCAACCTGCTGCGCTGGCTGGGCGCCAACGCCTTCCGCACCAGCCACTACCCCTACGCCGAGGAGGTGATGCAGCTCTGCGACCGCCAGGGCGTCGTGGTCATCGACGAGTGTCCGGGCGTGGGCATCGTGCTGCCGTGAGCGCCCCGCCCCGCCCCGCCCCGCCCCGCCCCGGGCCACCCCCTGCCCCCCCCCCCGCCCCGGGCCGCCCCGCCCCGCCCCAGGCCGCCCCCCCCCCCCCCGCCCCGGGCCGCCCGCCCCAAGCCCCGCACCAGACCACGCCCCAGGCCGCCCTCTGCCCCGCCCCGGGCCTCCCCCTGTCCCTCCCCGGGCCTCCCCCCGCCCCGCCCCAGGCCGCCCCCTGCCCCGCCCCGCCCCGGGCCGCCCCCTGCCCCGCTGACTCCCGCCCACCCGCCCGCCTGACCGCAGCCAGAGCTTCGGCAACGCGTCCCTGCAGCACCACCTGCGCGTGATGGAGGAGCTGGTGCGCAGGGACAAGAACCACCCGGCCGTCGTGATGTGGTCTGTGGCCAACGAGCCCAGCTCCTTCCTGAAGCCCGCGGGCTACTACCTGAAGTGAGTGCCGCTGCGGCCGAGGGGTAGCCTTGCTGGGGCGGTGCTCTGGCGGCCGGGTGCCCCGACCAACCTGCTGAGACCCGGTTCTCCCTTTCATGCCTGAAGTCCAGAGTTCACGTGTGATACGCGTAACTCCAAATTAAAAGACTGGTGACGTGGCCGGTGACAGAATGAGTCACCTATAAAACAATACTTGAAAGCTGGGTGGTGGCTACGCCTGCAATCCCAGTGACTTGGGAGACTAAGGCAGGAGGATGAAGAATTAGAGGCCAGTTTCAGCTACTTAGGGAGGCCCTGCCTCAAAATACAAAAATTAGAAAAAAAAAAGGGGGGGGTGTGGTTGGGGTGTAGCTCAGTGGTAGGGCACCCCTGGGTTCAATCCCCAACACCCAAAACAAAGCAAAACAAAATAAAACCCACAAAAAATCCCCAAACCCCTGGTATCAGAACACTCTTTGCTGCTCTGGGTCCATTTGTAAAGTGGAGTTGGATTTTTATAGAGCCAATTTATCTAGACACACAATGTTTTCTTTTTTTGGTACTGGGGATTGAACGCCTGCGTGCCCAACCACTGAGCCACACCCCGAGTCTGTTTTGTTTTATTTTGAGACAGGGTCTCACTAAGCTGCTGAGGCTGGCTTTGGCCTTGCGATCCTCCTGCCTTGGCCTCCTGAGTAGCTGGGATCACAGGTGTGCACCACCATGTCCACTCTAGACACACAATGAATCAGGTTTTCAATGGTGTGCACATTTAACAAGCTAGTTACAGGTCCGAGCCGTCTAAATTCATGGTCCCTTTTTCTAAATGCCAGTAGTGCCCCCCTCTCCCAAGTCACTGCAGAGGGCTAACAACTGAGGGGCAGTTTCCCTGACACAGAGGACTTGCTGTAACAGGGGAGGCTGGCTGCCGGCCTGGGGTCGTTCCTCCTCTCAGTCACCAGGTTTTTACTTGTGGCAGGCGAAGGATCTCCCTTGCTGATTCCCTTGCTGTAGAGGTAGCCAGGCCACAGAAACTCCAACGCTGCGCCCCGGTGGTGGACACGCAGGGCCCGGTGTGCCCGGCCGGGTGGGGAAGAGTGCTGGCTCCTGTGGGGAGGGAGAGGCTGGCTCTCCAGGCCTTAGGGACAAGAGGCTCTGCTAGGTCACAGGCCCTTCCAGAGTGCGGGTCTGAGGTGGCTTTGTGGAAACCACAGCTTTCAGATGGGAGGAGCAGCGGGGAGGGAGGAGAGCAGGCGTGACCAGTGACAGGGTGGCCAGCTTGGGTCCCTCTCCATCCTTCCTGGGCAGCCTGAGGCCCCCCTTCTTCAGGGAGGCTGTCCCTGGTCCTCCAGGCCAGATGAGGCCCCCGTTGTCACATAAGGCCGTGTGCCGTCCCTTTGTGACGCCTGCTGCCTCCTGCCCTTTGAGCATGTCCCTTTACCCGTGCCCAGCTCTGCTCCCAGCCTCTGGCCCTCTGCACTCGGCCTGCGAACCTGCTGAGCGCAGGGACACAGCTGCGTCCACCTGCCACCTCCTGGCAGAGCTCTTCCTAAGATTGTTGTGGACACACATCTGCCCTGGCACCTCCGCCCTTCCTGCAGCCACGAGCTGCAGGTTCGGAACCCGGGGTTCGGCAGTGCCATCCTGGACAGCACTGGGCCCACCGATGCCTGTCACACTGCGGGTGGGAGTCGGGCGTCCGCAGGCAGGGCGGAAACAGTGGTACCTGTTGGCTTTTTGCTGTGAAGCGGAGAGGGAGAGGGCCCTTCCCAGGCTGAGCCTGTCCTCTGTCCTTCCTGCTCAGGACAGTGATCGCCCACACCAAAGCCTTGGACCCCACCCGGCCTGTGACCTATGTGACCAACTCCAACTACGCAGCAGACCTGGGGGTGAGGTGTACTTTCCGTGCCGTCTGTCTTGTCTGAGTGCTGGCCAGCCCTGCTGCGGGAAGGCACCGTGAGCGGCCCTGCCATTTCCACAGACGGCCTTGTAGGTCAGAGGCCCTTCCTGGCCAGGCAGCGTGGCTTCGACATCCAAGGAGGCTGGGACAGGGCGGTGTGCTGTGCAGCACCCAGTCCAGCAAGCTCTCCGAGTCGTTCAGAGGCCCAGGAAGCTCTGGCTGAGCACCAGAATCGTGCGGGGAGCCTTTTGGAAGTCCAGATGTGGATTCTGAGATTGCCCCCTGGGGGGACCCGAGTCCTAAGAAGCTGCTCAGAGTCTGCAGTGACCAAGCGGCTCGCTCAGGCGGAGCTGTAGACATGGCGCAAGGGCAGGTTCTTCACCGGGAACCAGGGAGTACATGGGAAGGTGCGTCAGGAAGACCCAGTGTCCTTAGACCCCGAGGAAGTGGTGGGGAGGATGGACAGTACCCAGCCCCCAGTCCCTGGCCACCTCGCCAGCACCACCCCGCGCAGCAAAGGCTGCGTGGACCAGGCCGACCTCTGGGCCTGGGTGGCAGCACTCCCTTCTGTCGTCCGCGTGGCAGGGAAAGCTTTGCCAGGTGCTCTGTGCTGGCCTCCTCAGAGGGCACCAGACTCCGCTGGTGGAGTCTGGGACACCAGAAGGTGGCGCCTGCACCAGCCTCCCCTGCTCCCTCCTGCCTCTGTGCAGGAAGGAAGGGGCTGTGGCCCCAGGAAGGGCTGCCTCTTCCCTAGACAGGCGTGCCCTGGGTCGGGAGAGGAGCAGCTGGGTGCGGGCGCCCAGGAGCCACCTCGGGATACCATGGTGGACCAGGAGGGAGCTTGGCACTGTGCACTCAGCATGGGCACAGCCCCCAGGTTCTCCGAGGAGAGCCACATCTGCCAGCCTCCAGGGCAAGATGAGGGAGCACCACCTCAGAGGAGCAGAGTCCAGCTGGCGTGGGGCACCTGCCCAGCATGCTGCTGGCCCCACCTGGTCGCTGGGGGGCTGCCTTTCCTACGTGGGGCACCTCCTCTGACAGCCTGGCTCCTAAACAGGCTTTGCCGCTCTGTCCCAGGCTCCCTACGTGGATGTAATCTGTGTGAACAGCTACTACTCTTGGTATCACGACTACGGGCACCTGGAGGTGGTCCAGCTGCAGCTGCGCACCCAGTTCGAGAGCTGGTATAGGACCTACCAGAAGCCAATCATTCAGAGCGAGTACGGGGCCGAGACCATCGCAGGGTTTCACGAGGTGAGCGAGCCCATTCAGCCCTTCCTTTGGACTGGGGGGTCCCCTACCCAACCCCCACACTGCTGCCAGTGGCCAGGCCTCTGCCTGCCTCCATCCTGAGAGGCAGCCTCCTTTCTGGCCTTGTTTCTGGGCAGCTGCCCACCAAGTGCCTGAGCCATCTTGCTGGCCAGTACATCCTTGGGCATCCTGTTGCTGGCTCTTGCTGGCCTGGACAGAGCACCGACTGCCCTTTGCTGTTCCACAGGCTCTGTTCCTGCCTGGATGCCCACATCAGGGCCACAGTTGCCTGAGTTCCAGGGTCAGCTTGGCTGGCCCCTTTGGGGAGGTCCACCCTGCCTACCCAGGCAGGGGAAGCTGTTCCCTGCACCCTGCCCTGTAGCCGCTGGTCCACTGTGGTCACTGTGCCCTGGCCATCTTCTCTGCCAGGCTGTGGCTGGGTGCCAGAGGGGTGGGCAGGGTCTTGGAGAAGACTCGCTCACTGTTCTCAGCCTTCTGTCCACTTCCTCAAAAATCAGCCGCTGTCTTGTGGGGATTTCCTTGTGTGATTCTTCTTAAAATATCTTTCTTTCCCAGTCCTGATTGGACCCAGGGCACTTTTACCACAAGGCCACACCTGAGTCCTTTTATTCATTTTTTTTTTTGACACAGGGTCTCACTGAGTTGTTTAGGGCCTTGCTAATCTGCCCAGGCTGGGCTGGAACTTGGGACAGTAGCTGGGGTTACAGGCATGGGCACCCACCTGGCCCTGAGCGGACATTTTTTTAAAAAATATTTTTATTAGTTGTTGGTGAGCCTTTATTTATATGTGGTGCTGAGAATCAAACCCAGTGCCTCACATCCTAGACAGGTGCTCTGCCTCTGACCTGTAGCCCCAGCCACCCCTAAGCCCGCCCAGCTGTCCTCCTCTGCTGTCCCTGCTGAGCTTCCTGACCACACAGTGGGCTCTGCTCATGGAGGTCGCCACTTCCACCGACCAGCAGAGCAGGGACAGCGCTCTGGATGTGCAGTTCGCACTCCTCTCTGAAAGTGGTGGCCTCTCGGCTGGTGTGCCAGGTCTTCTGTCTGTGCCACCCCAGGGGTGGCTTCCAGACTGCCTTCACTTAGGCCCAGCAGTTGCGTGGCCATGCTGCTGTTCCTGCCCACCCCCCAGCAGCCTCGGTACAGGGATGGCACCCCTCCCCAGCCATGCACACACTTTCATTTTGAGACCAGGTCTCCCCGAGTTGCTGAGGCTAGTGGAGAACTTGAGAAGACTCAGCTTCAAAATGCACAGCTTGCCTCAGTGGCACGGCCCTGCCTCCCAGGTAGGCCTTTAGCCCTCGCTGGAGCGCACCTGAGGGGCTCCCGAGGTGGGCACTCGGACAGCTTGCCCCACGAACATCTTCCTGTTGCCAGGTCCCAGCATCTTGACACATAGAGCGCCACCCCAGCACTCGGGAGAGCCGGAAGGGCCCCGGCCCCGCCCACCAGACCCGGGGACCTGCCCAGCTCCCCTCTGCACGCTTGGAGCTGGCCACCTCCAGCCACGCTCGCCTTTCCTGCTTGTCACTGTCACCAGGGCCGGTCACACGGGCAGATGCCAGGCGGGCTGTTAAGTGGTCAACGGGCTCCAGCAGCTGCTGCCCAGACCAGTTGCAGGTGGTGCTGAGCATGTGGAACTGGGGCAGGCTAATTCTCAGACTGGCCTGGCGGCTCCTGAAGCCTGAGACTTGCTTTTCAATGCAGGGTCACTTGGCTTTCAGACTGGACAAGAGTCGGAAAGGAAGGCAAGGCTTAAGGCGTGCTTGTAGACGCAGCAGTTACTGATAAGGGCTTGACGCTGGGTCATGGCACCCGGGCTGCGTCCACACCAGCATCAGTGGGTGCTGCAGTCACTAGAGCCCACTGCAGGGACAGTTATTTTGGTCATCGTCAAGGGGATCTTTATTTTTATCTAACATTTACAGTTCTGCCAGTTCTCTCTTCTCTGCCTTGAATCCCAGGATCCGCCTCTTATGTTCAGTGAGGAGTACCAGAAAAGTCTGCTAGAGCAGTATCATTTGGTTCTGGACCAAAAACGCAAAGAATATGTGGTTGGAGAGCTCATCTGGAACTTTGCCGATTTCATGACTAACCAGTGTAAGTGGCCGTGTGACGGTGCGACGTACCACTTCTCACTGCTTCGGGCCAGCTCTTCAGCTCTGGTGTTCGGTCGTAAGACAGCTGAGCAACAGCGGGGAGTGGGCTAAGCACTGTGGCCACCCAGAGACTTGCTGCATCAGGCTGTGCTCAGCAACGGCAGAGCCATCAGCGCCTGCTCCCAAGTCATCTTAAGGGAGAGTCTCCCATTTTGAGGCAAAAATGGCCAGCTTGTCCTGCCCGGGTCCGGGGGACTGGATCTGCTTTTGGATACACCCATTATTCCAGAGATGGGCACAAAGCCCGAGAAACAATTCAGTCTGTTTTATGTTATCAGCTTGTAAAAAGGAGGCTGGCCAAGCAGGTAAGTCCCAGCGTGCTGAACGTGGGCATGCAAGTCCTGAAGGGCCGTCTTGCCTCCCTAGTGGCTGCAGGAGCAGCCCAGTGACTTATGCCGCTCCCGACCAGCACTTCCCCTGTCCCCACTCACCACCTTCACCCGCTGTGGGTGGCTGTGGAGAGGTCAGTGTGACCGGAAATTGAATGGAGGGGATGAACGAGTGTGCAGGACGCGGTGAGGTCCGCCGGTCCACAGCCCTGGAGCGAGGGACGGCCCTGCTGTGGTGGGGTGTGGTGACCTTGGGCACCTGCAGGGTGGGACGGTGCCCATCGCCTGTGGATTCCACCTGACGGCAGGCCAACAGTGCCAGGCGTCTGCTTATCAAGGGAGAAAGGGTCTCTCTTGAGATGGCCTGGTCATGGGCTGCTGGGCTCAGGCCACCCTTGCCGCAGCCTCTGAGTAGCTGACCTGCAGGTCCTCCTGTGCTCACACTGCAGCTCCCACGGGGAGTGCCGTCTCTGCAGAGGCCTGAGCCCCTACCCTGCCCAGGCAGCCAGGCACCCACGTTCAATGCCCACCCAAGCACAGGAGAGCAGTGGTGTTGCCGTGCACCTCAGAACAAGCGGCCTGCTCAGGACGCCCCGTCTCCGTGGCCGGCTTGGCCGCAGTTGGCGCTAGGTTGTCCCACCACGAGTCTCCTGAAGTGCTCTTTGCCTTGTTTTCCAGCACCGCAGAGAGCACTGGGGAACAAAAAGGGGATCTTCACTCGGCAGCGGCAGCCCAAGAGCGCAGCCTTCCTTTTGCGAGACAGATACTGGAAACTCGCCAATGAAACCAGGTACCACCGTTCGGTGGCGAAGTCACAGTGTCTGGGAAACAGCCCGTTCACTCTTTAAAGCCAGAGCTACCTCTCCACGACCCCTCAGCTGGCCCCCGCGCAAGGAAGGGGCGACTTCCACACCTGCAGAACAAGTGCCTCTTGCCGTGCTGATGGCACTAGCCTCTGGTCTGGACTGTGGAAATCCGCTAGAAGGGGATGGTATCAGAAGCAAAAATAAAGCTTTTCTAGAATGGGACAGAGGGTCTGCATCAGTGGCTGCCTTACACTGAGTGAGTGGCCCTGCTAAGGAGCAAGTGGAACCCCGTTGGTGTGTCACTCTTCTGCAGCCTTTGCTGTGCAGGGACCACGTCACAGATGTGGTCACTAGGGCCACCTGTGCTCTTAGACCCAACCAGGCCAGCCTTGACCCAGGGGAGTAAAGCCCCCAGATGAGCTGAGCCCCACAGGCACTGATGGCTGCACAGAGGTGCTGCACCCTGCGGGGCTGACAAGTCCGCCTGCCACCTTCCCCAGTCTCCTGGCAAGTGAGCGTAGAAAGGCTCAAGCGTGGACGAGCATCCAGTCAGAGGTCACCAGTGCTTGTGCCAGCCTCGGCCAGCCTGGTCCTGCGGACAGGACAGGAGTGGGAACCCGCTGGCTCCCTCACAGCTGGTGCCCTGTCTGCGGTGACATTTCTGGCAGGCAGTGCCAGAAGTAAGAGGTCCTCCACGCCTTCACGCCTCACGGCTGACTCTTCCTCCTGTGTTCTCCCAGAGCAGGGTCCCTCTCCTCAGGGAATTTTCCCTTCTCCTCTTCCAATGGCCTGGTGAGGCAAGTAAAATATATTACACCTAAGATTTGAGTTTCTGTCGATCCTGGTTTAAAGCTAAATGTTTTGGAAAAATACTCCTTTTGGTGTCCAGTCAAATGGAAGACAGTGAACCAACACAGTTCTGGATCCGGAACTTGATTCACTTCTCTTGCAGTTGATTCCTGTCTCAACACTTTCCTTTTCAGCCTTATCTCCAAGCTCCGTGAAAGAAAGAGTAAATGGAACTTAGCCTAATTGCATTAGGTGTCTTCAGACCACTTTTTAAGTCAGTTCAAATAGTAAGTCGGGAATTCATGTCACCACTGAACTTAAGATCTTCAAAATAATCAAGTTTTATATTCCAGTTTAATGTCAAAGAATATATAAAGTTCCTTTAGTGGGCAAACATTAAACAAAAATTAAACATAACAGACACATATAAATGTTTTACAAATTAGGGACAGGGTCCAATTCTTGGGCCCTATAAATCTAGCACACAACAGGTCTGTTCTGTCGGTGAAGCATGGCCAAGCTCTACCTCAGATGGATTCGTCCTTTTGTAGGTGTTCAGAGGACAGTGGGAGTGGGGCATTCCAGGCGAGCTCCAGGAAAGCTATGCACGTCTGCTCAGCATTCTATGTAGGCAGAACTGGAAACAGCTAACACCTCTGGTCACCAGCAACAACCCACAGGAATCCCAAGACCTAGAGTCCAGGGAAGCCACTCTCAGATCTGTACCTGCAGAGGTGAGGTCACACACAGCATCACTTCAAGCACACTCTAAAGGTTCCTACTGAGTCTAGAAAGACTTCATTCTGCTTCTTTTAAAAAATTTAATGTTGTAGCACAAGAACAAGGGCAGCCAACTTCCACAGGTAACTTCTACATTTATTTTATACCAAAAAGTTATGTGCAACAAATAAACATTCTTACATATTTACATTTGTTTTTATTTACCAGTTAGCAAAATGGTGTCCTAAATCTCTGATAAAGAATGTTTCTATCTATATTAAAGGGGAAATTCTGCCCAGTGAACTCCATTTAAAATGAATGTTTACTCAGGAGCATAAAGCACTAGTAATAAATATTTTTGATGGAACATACTATACAGATCAGACACCTAATCCTTAGGCCATGCTTAATACAGGTTCATAACAAAACATTTCACCTTTTTCGGGCTAATTTGTCAAAAAAAAAAAAAAAAAAAAAAAAAAAGAAAGGAAAAAAGATGTCTAATTGAGTAGCTGGGACTCCCACCCCCGCCCCGTTTTACTAAAGAGTTGTTCTCACAAGTCAGGATTCATAAGTGCTGCCTAGAATGTCTCACGGGAGTGCTTCTGGAGGCCCAGGGCTGCGGGCAGGTGCTGGCCCCTCGTGGGTTCCAGGAGTGACAGTGGCACTGCCCAGCGCTGACCTAAGGTGAGACTGCCGTCGTGCTCACTGGCACCAAGCAGTGGAGCCTGCCAGAGTTAAGAAGTAACTGCTGAAGATTTCTTTGCACATTCAAAACAACAGTCTCTTGAAAACAAAGCAAGCAAACAAAGCCAGCAAATACTTTTAATTTTACTTTAGTCTTGGTACTAAATCTTACCTAAGAGTTCCAAAGATCCTTTGTACCGAATGAAGAATCTTTGTTTCTTTGTATGAAAACAGTCAATGCTTTCAACATTCTTCTGAAGTCGTGAACTGGAGGAGAGGCTATATTTATCCTGGCACCCAGCTAGTTAAATCTGAGTTTTTCAGAAGTTCACCCTCACTGACAGCAACCAGCTGCAGTGAAAACCCAAATGAAATCCTCCAGACCACTGAGTCCCTAGAATTCATCATCTAACCTTACTTATTTCCTCAAGTACTTATGACTATTAAGTAAACAAAAGGCTTTGTTTATTAACGAACCACTTCAAAAACACAAAGCATGAATTACTGCTAAAATCATTTCCCCCCCCAGTCTGTCTTTCAACATGGGTGACTTAAGATGCTGCAGTGTTTCAATATTCAATCTAAACTCTGCAGATCATAACAATCTTCAGATTTTATAACACAGTGTCCCTCTCTTCTGGGTGGAGTAGAAGGTGTGCAGGGAGCCTAAATTCTTCTAGAGCAAACAAAGCCAAGTGACACGCAACAGGGTTTGTTTTCTGTTGCTTACTGAGACAATGACATTTCAGCAAATGCTGTTATTTCAGGCAGCACCTTTTCATCTCAGTGAGAAAAAGGGCATTAATTCTGGGGCATAGGAATGTGGCAAAAGTTTTTATACAGCTGAAACAGTGCTTTCCCCGAGGCGCAGGAAAGCAAGGGAAACGTGAAGGATCTGGCTGCACTTCTGCAGCTTTCTCATGGTTGCAGGCCTCTCCCAGGATGCAGCATCAAGACAAGCTTTAACTGTACTCTGCTGACACAGAATGTGATCAAAGACGGCTTAAAATGGGGAATCAGGCACCTGTCGGCATAGCCACCTGGTGCCACAAGTCTTAGCCACTAACCATTCCCACTCCAACTTAGAAAGAAAGCCAGCGTGTGACCGCTATGTGGTGACCTCACTTACAGCTCTCAAACATGAAACCTGCTTCTCTGAAAGTGCAGGACACTCACTCTGCTTTCTCGAGTTCTGCAAGTGCTTACAAACACAACTACAAAACACACAAGACAGCGCTGAAATGTTCACATTCATGGGAAAACATGAGCCTCTGTGAAATCTGAACACCTCTGAAGAGTTCACTACCGTTCAGATTTCACTCCTGCGGTGGGCCAGGAGACCCGTGGTGTGCCGGTTATGGCAGTTAGCTGTAAACTAATCCACAACTGCTGACTCCACATGTTTTAGTTTACCGAGCAGAGCCTGTCCCCTCCTTCAAAAAGAAGCCAAATAAAGCACTTGGTTACTCTTCTGACTGGCTATTTTTAACACAATGATTAATCAAATCGCAAGCAAAAACATCGCTGCTACTTCTCAATCTAAGGAGTAAAATGACCATATGGAACCTTTCTGTAGAATGCAAGTTTTCTACTTCACAGTAAGGAAGGAAGGACACTTCTGCCCAGGTTCAACACACAAGTATTTGGTTTGAGATTTAAGACAGAAGGCACTTTTAACATTCTGATATAAGATGTTAGCCAGGGAGGCATATTGTCACAATTTCATTTGGGCTTATTCAAATCACCTTGAAAGATTCTTACTGCATTGTGTCGTTATGAGAAAGAGCAGTGATGACATTCCTGCATTCCCCTTTCAGACAGTCCTGCCTGTAGTACTTCTCCCAGGTAAGCAAACTGGCCAGCGTCAGCCTTATCACTGGCAGACCCAGGCTCTGACCCTCCAACAGTGACCAGCAGTCCTCGGTGTAGAAGGAAACAGGGGACATGCAGCTGCAGGAGCAATCCTGCCAGGGCAGCGGGGCTTACACTGGTATTCCAAAGTCACAATACTGTTTGGCTGACTGGCACCAATATCAAGGGAAACATCTGCACTGAAAATCCAACTCTTTAGAGGCTCTACCTAAAAATGCCACATTGGTATTTCCAGTTTTTCTCCCATTAGTGTCCTGAAGGCTTTGACGTGAAGATTTGGTCACATGACACATTCTGTAAGTTACAACTGATCCAGTTTTACGACTAGACACAAATGTGACTTGAACGTTCAGTTCAGTCTCTTCCTTCCAGAGCAGGAAGATGAAAGGGACCAACCACCTATCCCTTTGTGGCCAGTGCTGCGCCCAGGGCTGTCAGTGCTTCCACAAGGTGCTCTGTGTGGCTCACTGTCTCCACTGTCTCACCAGCCAACATCGAGCTCACAACTCTTCATTGCTACTCTTCAACTAAACTCTACAGTAAGTTCTGCAGGGATGGATCCAATATTTCTACCTTTATTTACAAATATCACAGAAATGGATTCTAGTTGAATCTACATGTTTAAATCCATCAGCTAAAAACATATTACATATTGTAAACATGGCAATATTTAATACAGTATCTATTCTAAAATATTTTCATGTCATGATCACATTTGTTATACCTGAAATTGAATTCATACACATTAAAGAATTACTAGCAATGGTTGCTCACTTTACAGTTGAGGAAAGGGGGCTAGGGCTATGTTTTATTATCTCAGAAACATCTTCAAAGTAAAGTTAAAGCTTGTCTTTGATTGGCTCGGCATGTCCTTTTTTTGTATCCATATTTAAAATGAAGACTGACAGAAAATAGCTAGGGCCCCTTCTAATTTACAGTATTTTAAAAAATCAGTTTAAGATTCTTAGGGAAAGTGTCTGTTGTGACGAATTTAAAAAAAAAAAAACAAAAACAAAAACAAAAATCAAAAAATGAAAACAAAAACCTGCTGCAAAATAAACTTAATGGAAAAGGGACGTCGGACTGTCAGTTAAGAGCTGGCCAGGGGGTCAGTCCTGCTTGGGCTGCAGATGCCGTTTCCAGGCCTCGTTCAAGTAAACTAGTCGTTTGTAGTTGACGATGAGAAGGATGAAGTTCAGCACGTACGTGGTGACGCAGATGATGCAGAACTCTTTGAGCACAAAGTACAGGATGTAGGCCAGGTACACGGACCCCACCACAGACACGATGGAGGACGTCATGAGGATCAGAGCTGCGACTGCGCTCGCTGTCAGGCCTGTAAGAGAAACAGGACTCAGTCGGCCCACCACCCAGCCAGAGGCCACCTTGTGGTTTGCTGCAAGGCATGGATACTGATCAGACAGGGTGTCAGTTTCACAGCTGAAATGTTTTGGTTTACCAGCATTTCACAAGAAACACTGCTTGCTTCATAAGCTAGCCTTAGCTGAGGACACACAAGCAGAGAAGATATGCAGTCTCATCCTCATATGAAGCAAGGAAGCCCATCTGCAAAGTCAACAGCCCTGGCTCTCCTAGTGCGTACAGGGACAGGACAGCAACCTCTTCTTCCAAGCTGTACACATTTGTGACCCCAACCCCTGCAGCACTTTCACTGCAGGCTCCCCATCCGTGAAATTAAAATTTGCTTTTCATCTTTAGATCAAAATTTGTCAAAAATCCATATGGGAGCTGACTGTGCCAACACACTGCTGAAGAAGGGGCAAAGTCTTGATGAACATTTCAGAAGGGGCTGACCTGGTGGATAAGGGAAGCCGCACTTGGCCAGACGGCCAAGTGGGGTCAAAGGCGCGTGTGATTGAGCCAGGGCTCTCAAGACAGACATGTGCCTACGCTCTTGACTCAGCTTCCCGTCTTATTTTGTAACTTCCTACAGTCAACAACATAAAAATAGATGCACTTATTTTCAAGGGCAGAGAAGGCAGGGCGTATTAAACCACCCTCTTACCTGATGGCTAATGGATAACAAACAGTATCGAGAAAAGAATAGGTGATGGCAGACTGGAAGGCCAGTGAAGCTGAAACCCTGGTGGCTGCTGGCAGCAAGAGAGGTGAAGATAAGATGCCTGTGGGCTGTAGCACTGCCATAGGAACTCATCTCACCCATGGCCTGGTCAAGGTGATGCTTTACTAAAGCTCTTCAAGACTAAGATGCTATTCAATTACTTGTGCCAGAAGCTGGCAAATCTGGCCAGACACCTGCTTTTGTCAATAAAGCTCTATAGAACCGAGCTGTTCTCATTTATATGAGTATAGGTGCTTTCACACTAGAAAGGCAGAGGTGGGTAGCTGCAGAGGCCAGGAAGGCCCACACTGGCTCCTTACTGAAAGAGTTTGCTGATTTAATCTCTGCTGAACTTCTAAGACTTAAAAAGAAACAAACAAACAAAAAAAAAAAATCAATTTTATCTCCTTAATTTTACCTCAGAAGTCAGTTTTGAAATGGTATGGGCAGGCTTGGCTGAGTGTCAGTGGTGAACTGCTTACCTTGTATGCACAAGGCCCTGGGTTTGATACCCAGCACCACGAAAAATAGATAAAGATAACTAAAACAACATGGACACATTCCTACTTTCTCCATGTCTCTCCTTCCTGAAGCCTACTGCCAAGACTTGTGAGAACTAAGGGAGATAGGATCAAGCTGATTAAATGACCAGCAATAAAGCACTGAGAATGCACTGTCAATGCTGCTATTAGCTACATGTTGTTGTTATAATGTAACTAGGTACTTGTGGCTTGGGGGAAAATTCCCAATAGAATTTAAAATGTGCTATAACTCTAAATAAATGATGGTGCAGCCATGCAATGAGACTATTTCCCAGCTGTAAAAAAAAGAATAAAGACACAATGTCCTGTTATTTCTTACAAAGATTACCAAGCTAGATCAGTCAAGGAAAAGAAGGGGGGAAAAGAAGGGCAAGCTGTAGAACAGTATGTACAGCATCTGCCTTTTCTATTTAGAATGGGAAAATTAAGATTGCATATTTATATTTTCCTGTGCATGCATAAAGAAACTCTAGAACAACAGCGAGCCATCAGGATGAAGGGCAATGGAAACCAGGCCAAGTGGAATGTCTGAAGCATGTGACTGTGTATCCATGGGAAAATTAAATAAATGCTGCATCTTACGCGTCAGGGGGTGAAGATGGCGTGCTCTGGAGTAGTCAGAGGAGTTCAAATGTGCCTCCAGTGATAGACTCTGAATTACACACATGGAAGAGTCTAAAAGACCTCAGAAAGCATAAATGGAAGTAATGCACAGCATGACTTGAATTGTGCATATAATGAAACTAACAAATTAATATTACAAATAGAACTTTGACTATTGCGCCTTTATCTCCACAAATTGATATAGTCAAAGACTTCTTAGATTCTTTCTTATTAAGGGGAAATAAACCATTTCCTTGCATTTGGGCTTGTATTTTATTTTCTTCAGAAATTCAACAAAATGGGCTGGGGTTGTGGCTCAGTGGTAGAGCACTTGCCTAGCACGTGTGAGGCATTGGGTTCAATTCTCAGCACCACATAAAAAATAAGATAATATAAAGATATTGTGTCCATCTACATCTAAAAATATTTAAAAATAAGAAATTCAACAAAATAAATATATGGAACTAAAAGTGAAATTTCTCCCTCCCCTCCATCACATCCTTTCCTATGCTTTTACATGCATATATATAAACATATATTCACCCTATATTTATTAAACCACAATTTGCTTTTTTCACTGAGCAGTACCTTAATCTGCCCAGGATTTACAAACAGACCTACTGTTCCTTGAATGGGTACTATTTTCTGACAGGGATGTACCCTAATTTATTCAGCCATTACCTATTACCTAGGCTTCTTCCATTATTATTTTGCTATTTTAAACCATATTGCTATGAATATCCTTGTGCAACATCTCTGTATTTCTGCAGGATAAACTACAGATAAAGAACTGGGCAAAATTGATGGCAGGACCATTCAGAAAAATTCACCATTTGCAATTTGCTTCATAATATCTACTTCAGATGGAAGAGTTAAATATATTTTTAATGAATCGAATCACAGAAGACCTGGCAGACCATGGAATGAAATATTAACAATTAAAATGCACAGGCAAAAATGGATGGATCTAAATCTAAAAATATAAAAAACTTATACAATAAAAATTCACAAAACATAAAAAATATAAAGGAGTAAAATGTTCACAACAAATATGAAAACAGACTATTATTGGGATCTCCATAATTAAAAGGGCAATAAAAGGAAATTTAAATACAGTAAAATTAAAATAATAGCTACGAGTATGTAACTATTAGAAATTTTACAAAACAAAATCTTAAAAAAAGAAAGCTGGATGAAGCTTCAGGGAAGCCAGACAACTAGGGAGAAAGCAATCTGGTAACAGCTATTAAAATCCAAACAATATTCTATGGTTTTGACCCATTAACCCCATGCCTAGAAATTTATCTTATGGAAGAGTCCAAGAGGAAGGGGTGTTGGGGGGGGGTAAAAAAAAGTTGATTACTGCAGCAGTATTCACAATATAAAAGCGTGAATCCCAGATGTCAACAGTAGCAAAACACGGAAGGGGACAGGCAGCGCTGCACTGGAAATCAAGGAGCACGAAGAATCACCCAGGAAGCAGAAGACAGGCTGGGGGACTCCGCAGCAGAACACGGTCTGGCACATGCAAGGCTGGCGGCAGCCCAGCACCACACACGCACACAGCAGAAGACGGTGGAAACAGCAGGGATGTGAAGGTGATGGAGGTGTGGGTTCAGCCTACTGTTAGTGCTTCCTTGACACAGGATATTTTAAAAAGCTACAGGGTCAATAATAAGAAAAAAGGTTAACAGGGAAGCATGTTGGAACCTTGAATGGAGCTGGTTTGGGACACCATGAGATGCTCTCCATGATTAAACAAACACCAAGTGACACTGAGTTCAATGTGAGCACTGTGGAAATCCTGGTGAATCACATTTCACAACACAAAAATATGGAGCGAGCTAGTGGTTCTATCATTAACATACACTTTTATTTACTACAAAAACACACTTAGGGCAAGGGCACAAAGTACTGAGTGAATATAACAAACTTATTTTTGTATTGCTGTATAAATACTTACCAAGTAATAACTGTAGTATATAAAATATAAGTCCAAAGACACTGTTTGGCTGGTTTAATACACCATCCTTTCCAAAAATGGAACCCAAAAGACCAAATCCTCGACCCCATCTGTAAAATAAGGAAAACCAGTAACCCTATATTTGAGATTCCCTATTTTTAAAAATGTAAAAATTATTTGAGTATGTTACCAATTCTTAAATCAATTGAGTTGCCAAACTCTTAAATATCTTTTATTCAATGAGCGATTTACCCACTAAGGGGGAGCCAGTCCTAATTTTATGTATTGCATATGATTAAAAACAACGAACGCATAGAAACATAATCTAAAAGTGCCAATATATCCATATGAATCTCTTAAGTGGCTCATTTCTAAATATTCCTTTTCCAATGTCATCAGCATTTGCAGGAGGAGCCTCTCTTGATCTGAGCCAGGGTCATTAGCAGCAGCATCACTGACCTTTGGGCTGGGGGTTCCTTGTCTTGGGGGCTGTTTTGGAAGGAGTGTTCAGCAGTGTCCTTGGCCTGCTAGATGTGAGAGCACTCCCAACCCCCAGTGAAACCACCAAAGGTGCCTGCAGCCACAGTCACACCTGGGGGCCGGGTGGGGATTGGAGAGCTAATGACTGCACCGTCTCATGTCTTCTATGCATACAGTGGAAGAGCTGTTTCCTGGCAGAGCTTTATCAGGCTATGTATGAGAAAAGACCTCCTGGGAACACACTGTTAAATGCAGGACAGTATCAGCAACTACAGGTCTCTCCTAGAACCACATCTCAAAGGTAAAGCCGATATATGACATGCCCCATCACTTTTCAGTTAGATTTCAAATTTTCCATTTGACTTAACAGTTTTTTTTCAGAATCTTATAGTCTTAGTTTAAAAAAGGATTAATTCTGGTTTAATAAAACTTGATACAAATATCAAATTAACAGTTACTTTGGATAAAAACCTTTGAAGATTATTTTAACTCTGAATGACCATGCTTTTTAAATACCAAAAAGAAAACATTTATGATGTTGTCAGTTGAGAGGCACTCTAATAAAACCTAAACTTTGGTTCTGAAGACAAACTGCCTGAAAAATAAGAATTAATGGTTTAATAATACTCATGTTCAAAAAAGCAGAGTGAAACCCCTTCAGAATGATCATGCTGAGACAGGAATAACCCCAATTCTATAACCAAAAGCCATAAAGATTTTGATTGTATAGTTATACATTTTAAAGAACACAAAGTAATCTCCATTATGTTCATTTATTCTCTCATCCACTGAATATTCATTGAGTGTGTACCAAGTGGGCACTGAGGTGCTGAGAATTCAGGAGTGGACTCACTGGACAAGGGGCTGCCCTTGGGGAGCTTACAGTCTAGTGGGGAAGTAATGAGAAGGTAAACGAAAGACCAAGTGGCCCTGTGGAGCCAAGAAGGCTTCACAGACACACAGGCAAACCAGTGAGGGTACCTTGATCAGCGCTTCTGGAAGACCAGGTTCTCCACCCAGGGAGGCCTTGGTCAAATGCATTTTGCTTCAGTGGGTCAGTGGGGGGCCTACGACTCTCTGCATTTCTCCCAAATACAAGCAAGATTGCCAGGTGGTGCCCATGCTTCTGGTCTGAAGACCACACTGTGAGGTGGCTGCTCTGGACAGAGGAAGGGTGGAGGAGACCACTCTAGCTAGGAGGCCACCGAAAGCCTTTCTGAGAATTCCATTTGAGCTAGATCAGATCCTGAATGATGAGAAGAAGTCAGGCCCATGAGGAACAGCAGCTACAAAGGCCCTGAGGGGGGAACAAGCTACCAGTGTAGAGAAGAAAGCTATCGAGGCTGACGGTGAACAGGGAGAGGGGCAGGAGAACTCAGCACAAGTCAACCATTTAAATTACGTAGGGCCTGGTTTGTAGGCATGAGGAGGAATCTGAATTTCATTCTAACTGCAGTGATTGACACTCACTCATGAGAGCAGGGGGCAGGAGCACAGACCGGGAGAAACCACATGCCCTCAACTTCTTAGCCTCATCTGAAGTATGGATTCAAGTTTAAGCACTACCCCTGGCAATGGGAATAATGGGCATACTGCCAAAATTATCTGGATAAACATGCCTAATCATTCGTGTAAGATCATATGGATACTTTCCTTGAAAACAGTGTAGTAATCCACAAAATGAATACAGTTCTTATCAAAGAAATACATGTTAAGGTTTCAAACTAAAACATCAAAAACCTTATAGAACAAAATAGTCTTCCCTACTCCACCCCCCCACACTCAAGCTCTGATCCCCCCAAAGACAATCATTCTGATGTTTTAAAAACCGTTTGTCATTCCTGTTCACCTGAACATTTCTAAATAATGTTTACATTGTCATTTCTTGACTTACAAATTCTAAATATTATCTTTTGACTTTCTAATATGACAGGACAGAACACTGCTTTAAAAATACCATCTTGTGTTGGGGTTGTGGCTTGGTGGAGGAACACTTGCTTAACATGTGTGAGGCACTGGGTTCAATCCTTAGCACCACATAAAAATAAATAAAGGTCCATCAATAACTAAAAATAAATAAATAAATAAATAAATAAATAAATATGCCATCTTATTACGGAAACTTCAAATGCATGTGTAAAAGTGACCAGAAGAGTGTAATAAACCAACCACCACCAACAGCAACAACTGTGTCTGTCTTGTTTCATCCTCACCTCTACCTACTCACCACTCTCGTAATTTTTAGTTCTTTTCTTTTCTTTATTTTTTAAAAAATATTTTTGTAGTTGTCGATGGACATTTATTTTATTTATATGTGGTGCTGAGAATCAACCCCAGTGCCTCACACATGCTAAGCGAGTGTTTTTACCACTGAGCTATGATCCCAGCCCCAGCCCTTTTCTTCAAGGTAAAATTTACATACCCTTTTAATTTTGGCAATTGGATACACCTGGGTGGTTCACGTCCACCACTACAAAGAATGCTTCCCTCTCTCCAGTTGAGTTCTACTCAGTCCCTGCCCATCCACCCATGATTCCCTGCCCATGTGCAAGAGCCAGGTGGACAGCCAGGCTCGCAGGAGCCCAGCCTCTGAACTAGAGCTGCCCGGGTGTCTCTTGGACCCCAGGGCTGTACTCTTGCCCTCACGTCACACTGCCATAAAATCCAATCACATTCCAGTATTTTCAACCAAACAGAATAATCTGTTTTTTTTTTTGATAGTTAACACAGTTAATTTGATGAAGTTGCATGTGGTAACTGAAACAGGTAACTCACAAGCAAGCAGGTCAGCATTACGTGAGCATCTTCCTTGGATGTCTTTTTGTGAGGAGCCTACTTCACCGGGGTGATGCCCGTGATGCCCCCCCTGGGGTTCATCTGTGTCACAGCACGTGTGAGGACTTCTTGTGCAAGGCACCCTATGCGCACACCACACTGTGTTTACCCACTCATCTACCCTCATGGCCTGGGTCACCTCCCCCCGCATGTAAAACTATGCACACATATTTATACTCTTGACCCAAACAATCACAACTGATCCTATAATTTTTCACCCGTCCCTTTGACAGGAGCAATGCCCTTTAAGGTACAGTCACGGTGGAGGAAAATGAATGAGATGAGGTCCTTAAACAAGACAAAACTGCAATAGCCCTCCTACCACTTTGTTGTGAGGGTTAACAGTGTGGTTCATGGGCAAGAGGCGGCCCTGGACAAGAACAGATAAACAATCCACATTCCCTTCATTGTAAGTTCATGGATTATGATATATCAACAATTTAGGGACAACTTTCCAGAAGGAAAAATAACCATATATGTTGATTCACATGGTAAAATTAACAACAGATATTATAAACAGCGATATTAACTGTTTGTGTTTATAAAATCTTTGTCCAAGTTTCTTTTGTGGAAATGACCAACCTGTACCAAGAAATAGCTTCTTTCTCAGGTTATTTTTTTTCAAAGTATCTCAGGAATTCACAAGGGACATGACTACTAGAAAGAACAGCTCCTGGGAAGGGCAACGAGGTAGGGGTGCTGCAGGCTGCCAGCAGGTCTGTGTGGCATCTGGCAACACCTGTACTTGAGAGGACTGTCAACAGGTTTTTGAGGAACTCGGTGGGAGACTGTATTTATTTACTAGACTTTTTGTTTGTTTTTGTTATTTTCAAGTTTTAAAAACCAGATGGTGCTAAAACACTCAGGATGAGTTACCTTAGTAGCATGCATTTACAATTCACTTCAGTTTGAACCTACAAATCTCTTTTCTTCCTCCCCTACCCCGCCCCCACCCGGTGATGCTGGGGAGGAAACCCAGGACCTTACCCTTGCTGGGAGAGTGCTCTACCACTAAACCAACCCAGCCCTACAAATTCTGTTGTATAAAAATGCTGATCATTTTAGGACATCAATATGGCATCCTAGATGATGACTTAGCACATTTTCACGTTCCCCTTGACACTGAGCTGGATCAAGCCAGAGACTGCGCCTACACAACACAGAGCTGCTGGTCCACACCTACTTCCCCAGCAGATTAAAGTTTTGCAAACTGAATGAAAGTTCACAAATAAAACCAGGAAGCGCAGGCCACAGGGCACCAGGCCTCCCTACCTCCTGGAATTGATTTACAGTTGGCTCCATGACTGGGCTGCCTCAGTCCTTCCTCATGTTTTGGTCTATCAAGCTTCCTTCACATTGTCCTTCTGCCACCCCACAGTGAAGTCCTATGTATGTTGTAGTATTTAAACAAAATACATACGTTTTATGGATGCATCATTTACACACACACAGTACATGCATACATCCTGGTATATACAAGTAAAAGTATAAAAGGTGGACCTATGTCTAAACATATCAACCATGATGTTCAAAATGAGTGGTCTGGCTGGGATGTCATAGTCCCAACACTCAGGGGGCTGAGGTAGAAGTAGCATTTGAGACCAGGAGTTCAAGGCCAGCCCAGGCAACATAGTAAGACTGCTTCTCTTAAGAAAGAAGAGATGAGGAAGCTAAAAATGGAAAAGGACCATTGTGCTGACTTCATAGTCCTTCCCACATTAAAAGTGGTCTGAATATACCAACTAAAAACCACTGTCATCGTGAAACTTACATAAACTGACTTCAACAGGATCACAAGTTTGGGGCTAGCCTCAGCTACTTGATGAGACTATGTTGCAAAATAAAAAAGTAAAAATTAAGAAGGCTGGGGATGTAGATCAGTGGCAAAGCACTCCTGAGTTCAAGCACTATAAAAAAAGAAAAAAGGAAAACTAGATAATAGTTAAAATGGTAAGTTTTATGTTACACATACTTTACCAACAAGTAAAAAAGGGTATAGTGGTCATATTAACACTAGAAAGTGCAGTTTCCAGAACACTGTAATTTACTATGGAGGGAAAAAAGAGACATATGAGAAAAAGGTCAAGTAACCAAGAACACAATTCTAAATGTGAATGCATCTAACAGGAAAACTCCTAAATGAAACAAAAACACAACCACAATTATATTTAAAGACTTCAATATACCTCTCTCAGCAACTGACAGGACAGAAAGTCATAAAGGAAGCAGAACTACTACCCATCCAGTCTCACAGTTACAGAGTACTCCACCCAACAACAGAACACTTGTTCTTTTCACATAGATGTAGAACATTCATCAAAATAGACTATTACAGTAGATAAAACATAAAAACACATTGTAAACAAAATTTAACGAGAAAAAAATTGGGGGTAGGGTGCTGGAGACTAAACTCTGGGCTCTGTATACACTAAGCACATGCCCTACCATTGAGCTACACCTTCAGCCTAACAAGCAAATTTGAAAATAACTGAACTCATACAAACTATGTTTTCTGACCATAATGGAATTAAACTAGAAATCAGTAACAGAAAGATATCTGGAAAATGTACTATTTAAAATTAAATAACATTTTGAAATTTAAAAAATCACATGAGGAGCTAGATCAGTCTACCCTGATTTAATATTACACTGTGTGTGTGTGTGCGTCCTAGAACACCACCTGGTACCCCACAAATGTGTACAATTTTTATATTTTCATGCATCAATTAAAAAATAAATCTACAGTTTAAAAAATTCATTGATCAGTTAAGTACAGTGGTACATGCCTGTAATCTCTGTGACTTGGGAGGCTGAGGCAAGAGAATTACAAGTTAAAAGCCAGCCTAGCAACTCAGTGAGACCCTGTTTCCAAATAAAATATTTAAAAAAGGGCTGTGGATGTGGCTCAGTAGTTAAGTGACCCTGGGTTCAATCTCTGGTACCCCTATTCTCCCCCAAAAATCATGAATCAAAGAAGTAACAAATAAATTAGAAAATATTCTGAACCAAATAAAATAATACAAAAGAATTTGTGGCATGCAACTAAAGTAGTGCTCAGTGGAAATTAATAGCAGTATTAAAGTGCTTATATTAGAAAGGAAGAAATCATTACTGCTTCCACTTTAGAAAACTATAAAAAGAAAAACAAACTAGACCTAAAGAAAGTAAAACACTAGGATCAGAGTAAAAATCAATGGAATTTAAAACAGAAAAACAATACAGAAAATAATAAGCTAGTTCTTTGAAATGACCAGTTACGGTTTAGATATGAGGTACCCCAAGAGCTCTTGTGTTAATGCAGGAATGTGAAATGCTTGGATTGCCAGAGCTGCAACCCAATGGGTCCTGGATTGAAGAGACTGGCTGGTAACTTTGGGCAGGTGGGGCGGGGCTGGAAGGGAGGGTCACTGAGGGTGTGTCCTGAAAGAGCGCATCTTCCCTGTGGTCCCTTCAGGCTTCCTGGCTGCCATAGATAGCTGAGTAGCTTTAGTCTAGCATACCCTTCCAGCATGATATGCTGGCCTCACTCTGGGCGCAGAGCAATGGAGCTGAACGAAGTCTCTGAAACCTGAGCCAAAATAAACTTTTCCTCCTGAGTTGTTCTTGCAGGTATTTTGGTAACAGTGATGAAAAGCTAACTAACACAATCAATGAAATCAATAAATCTCTAGTTAACCTTTATTCACAAACATTTTGACAAAGAAAGAGAGAGAGAGAGAGAGAGAGAGAGAGAGAGAGAGAGAGAGAGAGAGAGAGAGAGATAGATACAAAGTATCAGCTAGGCCCACTTGTAATCCCAGCTATGTTGAAGGCAGGAAGCTTGCAAATTTGAGGTCAGCCTGAGTAACTCAGCAAGACCCTATCTCAAAATAAAATATAAAAAGGACTGGGGAAGTAACTCAGTACCTGAGTTCAGCTCCCAGTACCTTAAAAAAAATTATCAAAAACAGAAATAAAAGAGAGGGTATCACAATAAACACATTAAGAAGAAAAGCAGGGGTGGGGGGCTGTGGTTGTGGCTCAGTGATAAACTGCATGCCTCACATGTGTGATGCACTGAGTTCAATTCTCA
The DNA here is from genome assembly GCF_902686445.1 of Sciurus carolinensis. Lineage (NCBI taxonomy): Eukaryota > Metazoa > Chordata > Mammalia > Rodentia > Sciuridae > Sciurus > Sciurus carolinensis. Next base: position 305,165 of record NC_062230.1, on the reverse strand, counting down.
GCACCACATATAAATAAGTAAAAATAAATAAATAAATAAATAAATAAATAAATAAATAAATAAATGTCTATCAATAATTTTTAAAAACTTTTTTTAAAAGAAAAGGGGATACTACATACCATCTATGCCCACAAATTTGAAAAGTTACATGAAGAGAAACAATACTCTGAAATTCACAAACATCAAAATTCACTCATGAAGTTATCAAAGAACCCGAATAGTTTTATTAATAGTTTAAAACCTTCCAAGAAAATCAAATTCCAGTTCTACATTGTTTGGTTTTGCTGGCAAATTCTACTAAATACATAAGTGATACCAATTCTGCACAATTTCTCCAGGAAACAGAAGAGGGAATACTTCTCAACTCATTTTGTAAGGCCATCCTGACATCAAAACCAGGCAAAAGCATTACAAGAAAAATACCAAAGACAAATGGAAAGAAAACCCACTACAGATCAATATTAACCATGAAAACAGACACACACAAAAATCTTTTAAAAAACAACAATGCTGTAAACCAAATTCAGCAATAGACAAAAGGGATAATACATTGTAACCAAATGGAACTACTTCTGGGAATTCAAGGCTGGTTCTTCCTTCAAGTCTACTAGTGTAATTCATCACACATCTAAGTTCATGATAAAAAATGCTTTGCAAAGGAGGAGGAGAAGGGATTTTCCTTGATCCTGATATGCTCACTCAAAGGTGGGGGGAAATCCTACAGTTAACATCACAATAAATGGAGAAAGACTTGTTTATCCCTAAAATAGGAAAGTGGCCATATTTGCTAGTTCTACTCCTAATCAATACAATTGCAAGTTCCCGCCAATGGAATAAATGGGGGAAAAAGCACTAAGTTTAGAAAGGAAGATCATTGTTTGGATAATTCCAAATGGGGGACTGTATATATAAATGAACAAGGGCCAAATTATGCATAAACATAAAATTCTGATCCATAACCTCTGATCAAAAACTGACAGCCTTTTTTTTTTTTTTCTATTTCCAATTTAGTATCAACTAGAGAAAGATAAATATGTCTCCCTAACCAATCACAAAGGATACCTCCCCTGTACTGAATCCTTTTCCTAGCTTCTCTATGTAACAACTTCCAACCAGGGCATACCTTAGCTCTCCTCCTGCCCCCCACCAAAGTGTTTCTATTCCCCTTTGAGTCTGTGAAAAATGCGAATAATAGTGGTTGATGTCCTTGCTGTATCAAGCTCTGAATAATAGCCTCTTATTCTCATGTGGGTTAATTTCCTCATAAAGGGTAAAAAGCTTCTAGAATTAAGAAGTGGGTGAGTTTATAGGTCACATGACACAGGGTCAATATACAAAACTTAAAACCATTTCTATATACTAGTTTACTTGTTGGAAATAAAAAAATGTGTCATTTACAATAGCACATACATAAAGAAATCTAACAAAATATTAAAAAAATACACACACTATTACACTCTTATTAGAATGCAGATCAACCTAATGTAATGAAACAAAGACACTCAAATGCTGGTGAGGATGTGAATCAACTACAGCACTCATTTTTTTTTTTCATATTTAAAAATCTTAGTACTTTAGTTGTAGAAATTTATGGGGTACAGTGTGATAATTTGATAAATATAGCATGTTATGATCTAACCAAGGTAGTTAAGAGCATCATTTCTTTAAGCATCAGAATAAAGTCTTTAGTTGACACGTAGTACTTGTGCATATGCACCAGGCACAGTGTGATGATTCAATCTGTGCACACTATTAATTACTGGTCGGTTCAGGGGACTGTTCCCATCTTCTTGCCACTGCTTCTATGGGACACTGCTCTTCCAGCCAGTCATAGAACGGATGATAGGCTGCTGTGCACTGCAGTCACCACTGGGTCACAGGATGCCAGAACTACTCCTCATGTTCTGGCACCCGTCCTTCAGTCTCCCTCTCTCCCATCCTTAGAACTCGACACATTCTTTTAAATTTTTCTCCCCTGCATTGTGAAATACCATCTGCATATCAGAGAAAACATTCAGCTTTTGTTTTTTTTTTTGTGTTTGGCTTATTTCACTTAGCATGATAGTCTTCAGCTCCATTCATGTACCAGCAAATGCCGTAATTTTATTCTTCACTAAGGCTGAGTAATATTCCATTCTATGTATGTTATATAACATATATATTTATATATATCACATTTTTTATATTCATTCATCTGTTGAAGGTGCTAGGTTGGTTCCATAGTTCAGCTACTGTGAATTGAGCTGCTGTGAACATTGATGTGGCTGCATCACTGTAGTATGCCGATTTTAAGTCCTTTGGGTATAAATCTGGGAGCGGGATAGCTGGGTCAAATGGTGGTTCTATTTCAAGTTTTCTGAGGCATCTCCATACTGCTTTCCATAATGGTTGCACCAATTTGCATTCCTAACAACAATGTATGAGTGTACCTTTTTCCCCACATTCTTGCAACATTTATTGTTGTTTCTTGATTACTGCCATTCTGACTGGGGTGAGATGAAATCTTAAGAGTAGGTTTTTTTTTTTTTTTAATAATGGTAGATAGAAAATAATACTTTTATTTATTTTTATATGGTGCTAAGGATCAAACCCAATGCCTCACACGTGCTAGGCAAGTGCTCTACCACTGAGCCACAACCCCTGCCCCAAAATCTGAGAGTAGTTTTGATTTACATTTCTCTAATTACTAAAGATGTTGAACATTTTTTTCTTATATTTGTTGATTAATTGTATTTCATCTTCTGTGAAGAAAAATTTCACTCAAATGATATTCTGTGACATGTCTGTTCAACAATTCGATACATTTTTGGTAAGTCCTACAGAATGGTACAGAAAACAAATCAGTACTTCCCTTTCTCGCTTTCTTCCATTTTTTAAAAAAAATGTGGTCTTGCTATGTTGCCCAGGATGGCTTTGGAATGCTGGGCTCAAGGAACCCTCTAGCCTACACCTCCTGGACAGTGGGGGCTGGGCATGCACCACCGTGCCAGGCTTATTGGCAGTTTATTTCTTCTCTTCTTTAAAAAATATTTTTAGTTGTAGATGGACACAACACCTTTATTTAATTAATTTATTTATTTACGTGGTGCTGAGGATCAAACCAAGTGCCTTACCTGTGCCAGGCAAGCGCTCTACCACTGTGCCCCAGCCCAGCCCCTCACTGGCAGTTACACATATTACTCATCATATGGCCTAGAAATCTTCTCCCCATCTACTCAAGAGAACAAAAACTTATGTTCACACAGAAGTCTCTTCACAAAGTCATGGTGGCTTTTGTTACTGTCCTAAACTGGAAACAACTTAGTTGTCCTTCAACAAGCAACAAAATGGATGAACAAACTGGTACTATCATGGAACAGCACTCAGTAATGAACAGGAAAGGACTGAAGGACACAGTGTGGCACCCCTGTAATCCCAGTGGCTTGGGAGGCTGAGGCAGGAGGATCTCAAGTTTGAGGTCAGTCTCAGCAACTTAGCAAGACCCTGCCGCAAAATAAAAAGGATGGATGTGGATCAGTGGTTAAGCACTCCTGGGTTCAAACCCCAATATTAAAAAAAAAAAAAAGGTGTGTCAGGGGAGAAAGGACTACTGATACATGAAACAAGATGGATGAATCTTGTGATAAGTGAACAAAGTCAGACTGAAAGACTACACTCTAAAATTTCACTCAAATGATATTCTGGAAAAAGCAAAACTTTTGGGTTAGAGACTAGATCGTGTTGCCAAGCGCTGACTATAAAGGGAACCACTCTAACACTGATGGTAGCAGAGGCCATGTGCCTGCAGCTCTGCCCAATTCAACATACTGAACACCATCATACCTAAACTTAGAATTAATTTTAATGTTAATTAAAATTTAAAAACATAACAGAATGTCGTTGACTATGGCTCTGTCAACATTAGATACTACCATAAACAGGTAATTATATGGAGAGCTAACCCTGTCATTCCACCAGTTTCCTACTACGAGGGGTGAGGATGGGGAGAAAGATGCCCTGTCTGTCTTCTCATTCTTTAGTCCTTGTGGCTTTATACAATTTTTTCTATTCCTTTATTCTCATTTCCTTGGGGTTTCCTGAGGGTATAGAGATAAATGCATGCATTAATTCATTATGTTTATTGGAAGCTGAAAATTCATGTATTCCAATCTTACCTAATATCTAAGTAACAAACAAAAGGGGTGTGAGGCAGTGGGGCTGTGAAGCTGGATGTCTTCATCAGTGAATCCAGTCCCTGCCCTCAAGAAGCTTAGTCTTAACACACAGAAAGCCACATTCAGATTTGTAATATAATAAGTACGTAGGTACCTACCTACACAGTGAAGAGGGCTTAACTGCCTGCATGGGATGAGTCACTGGCCCTGGTGTCCAGCATCATCAGCAGGGATCAGAACTGCAGAGGGAGACCAACAGCAGAGTGCTGAGACAGTGCAGGCCAGTGACAAAGGCCTTCACTAGGACAAGAGCAATGTTCAGAAGGAACATGGAGAGGGTTCCACAAATGCTTGAGCTCCCCGAATTGCTGAGTAGACTGTGAGGCCATTCATGAGACAGCACAGGGGGAGGCTCAAGAACAGACCAAGCTTGATCTCAACACGCTGAGTCTTAACAGACCTCTGAGCCACAGGGAGACTATGTTCAACGAGCAACCAGAAATAAATCTGACAGGTAGAGATCCACATGTGTACAACCTTCTAAAATGCAGATTTAGAAGTAGTATCTTTAAAAACTACAGCCATGAACACGACAGCACAGGGAGAACACTCCAAAAAATAAAAATAAAGTAAGAAGGTGGTAAGATTATGGATGGAATCCTAGAGAGCACCAAAAATCAAGGATCCACAAGGGGATCCTTAATCCCTTGTGAAAAAGGGTGACAGTGGTAGGAGAATCAGGAGAGAACGTAACATTCAACATCAGGTTCTGAGGGGTTAGTAAAACAAGTCAAGAGTACTTCTTGGATTTGGCAATTAATCCAGTAATTAAACATGACTTAAAAGAATGTGTAGATATTAAGTGCTATCAATTAGCACTTAATACAAATAAACACAACAAATCTGACCATCTATCTGTTACATTTGCAAAGAATGCCCATGGGATGGAGCCACTCTCATTCATACTCTCTCTGGCTGCTTTCCCACTATAACAGAATGATAAAGCAGTTGGACAAAGATCATATGGTCCACAAAGCCTAGAATACTTGCTATCTGGCCTTTACAGAAAAAGTTGGCCATGTCTCTTGTATCTGACCAATATGATGCCACTACTGGTAAAGTTGGCTACAGTACCTACAGAATCCCCAGATTAACAGAAGACTAATTTGCTGCTAAGTGGTCAATTGGCCACCAGAGGTTCCACAGCTGGTATTTAACCTAGAGAATTCATCCTGGTCCAGGGCCTAGCTTGGGGTTTCAAAATTTCAAAACTTTGAAAAACCTTGAGAAGCTGCTGTGTCTAGCCTCAGGGAGCCATGTGTAAAGATAATGGATGGTACTGAGCCCCTCCTGGGAAGCCTGCACTGGCTAGGTCACATCATGCCACAGGCTCGTGAGGCTGCAGAGAGGGACCGTTCTACGCACACTCCAATCTGCAGGGAAGCCTTGGTAACCACCACAGGAAAACTGACAGGACTGATCTCACGGTGCCTCACATCACCCCTTTACCTGTTGCGGCCAGAAGTCAAGCTTCGTAAGGTACCTGTCCTCATGAGACTCACACCGCTCTGTACTATTCAGTAAAATCTAATTCGTGCTGGGCATGGTGATGCACACCTGTAATCCCAGGGGCTCTGGAGGCTGAGGCAGAAGGTTCAAATCCAGCCTCAGCAACTTAGTAAGACTGTCTCAAAATGGAAAAAAAAAAAAAAAAAAAAAAAAAAAAAAGGCTGGGGATGTGGCTCAGTGGTTAAGCATCCCTGGGTTCCATCCTCAGTACCAAAAAACCAAAGCAAACTAATTTCTCTTTTCTCTCCCTTCACAAACTTCTCAGCTGTGTCCATTGAAATTCCATATTCCTTGATCAAGAAGCTCTTAACTTAAAAACAGAAAGAAAACCTTTTCTGCCTTCTTCAGTGCTCTCCAGCAACGTGACCTCCCTTGCAGCCCATTCAACCTGGGCACTTCTGGCATTGTGCTGTCAGGTCTGGGAAGGGAACATATCCTTCCTTTTGTCATATTTTATTTTTTGTGGTGCTGGGGGGCAGTCCAGGGTCGTGCATGTGTTGGGCAAGCACTCCTACATCTCCAGCCCTTCCTTTTTATTTTTGCCTTCATCTTTGCTCCCGTCTTTCTGCCCTTGGAGGTACAGTTCGACACCAGGGCTATGCCCAGTTGCTGATCTCACGACTGTTCCCTAGATCCTGCAGTCGCAGCCTTCCGTTCAAGAAGGCCTTCAGACCTGGCTCACAGCTGCTACTTCCCCCATCTGTTTGAGATATCTCAACATTCGAGATGAACACTACTCAATTATCTCCTTAATAACTCGAGCTCAGGCACTTTCCCAAGATTAAATGTTTCACTTTGTCATTACCAGTATTTGAAGGGACAGATACCAGTTAAACCTTTCCAAAAATTGAAGACACCAAGCCACTGGATTTAAGAAGTTCTGGACCCCAAACAGACACATAAAGAAACCTCAAGCAGGTACATATTAAAGCCTCAGAAAACCAGAGATTAGACATCTTTAAAAAGTAGCCAAAGAGGAGGAAAAGGGTGTCTTACTCTCAAAGCGACAAGAAGACTAAGAGCTAACACCAACACACGGAAAGGAAGTCAAAAGGACAAGTGAACTGCCAGACTACAATTCTTCTCACATTTGGAAGTGAAGGTAAATATAAAGTTTTCTTTCCCAGATAAATAAAAACAGAATCAGTTCACCAGTAGCCCAGCACTGCAACAGTTCTTCAGGCTACGGAAGTATGATCCCAGACAAAGCACTGAAGGCAGAGCGAATGAAGACGCAAAGGAGAAATATGAATACTAAATGAGCACGAGTCCAGAAAACAATACCAATGTTTTGTGGGATTAACAAACATGTGATTAAAAATTAAGCCAGTCACGGTGGTGCACTCCTGTAATCCCAGTGGCTTGGAAGGCTGAGGCAGAAGGAGCATGAGTTCAAAGCCAGCCTCAGCAAAAGCGAGGTGTAAGGAACTTGGTGAGACCCTATCTCTAAATAAAATACAAAATAGGGCTGGGATGTGGCTCAGTGGTTGAGGGCCCCTGAATTCAATTCCTGGTAACCACGCCCCCTGCAAAAAAAAAATTAAAACAAGGCTGGGGGCATAGCTCATTGACACAGCACTACACAAAAAGAAAAAGAGGCAATAATGATGATACAAAAGGCACAAAGTGATAAATGATACAAAATTATTCCAAGGTCCATGTTCTGATAGAGAAGTGTAAAATAATCAATATTAGACTTTTATAGGCTAAGAATGCATGGTGCAATTTATAGAGTAATGACTAAAAGAAAATGAATATATCTGAATAAGTGAATAAGACAATGTGTGGGAAATGGAAAAATGAAGGGCTCGAGTACGCCAAAAGACAAGAAAAAAGTGAACAGAAGTCAGCTGGGGTGGTGCCGGACACCTGTGGTCCCAGCAACTTAGGAGGCTGGGGCAAGAGGATCAAAAGTTCAAGGCCACTCTGGGCAACTCAGTGAGTGTATCAAAGTTAAAAAGGGCTGGGGAAGGTAGCTTGCCTAGCATGTGTGAGGCCCTGGTTTCAATTCCCCATATGGCAGGAGGAAAAACAAACAAAAAAGATGTTAGTTTTAAAATCTACATTTATTAGTAGAGGGCCACAAAAATACTACTGAAAATGTGATTGCTGGCATTTGTGGGATGTAGCTTACACTACATTTAGGGGAAGTTTATAACCATAAACGTATGCATTAGTGCTCCAAATATCAACCTCAAAAGTTGCAAGATAAATCCCCCCAGAGTAGAAGAAACTAGTTAATGTAAGAGAAATGGTCAACAAAATAAGAAATAAAAGTACAAGAGCACAAATCAAAGATTAGGGACCTCTGCCTGGACTCATCTTTAATTTCAAGGAATGGGAAGAGCCTGACAAAAGTCTACTTAACACTCACCTTTCAGATCCTGGCTGCTGACACCTGGCCAAGACCACTGTCCCCACACCTCTCCTGGCAGCTGGCTTCCGGCTTCACATTTTCCCATGACCAAGCTGCTTTCCTTGAGCATTCTTCTCTGACAATGTGCCTAAACCACGCATTCATCAGCTGCCATGCCTCCTGTGGCAGCCCTGCTCCCTGCTCCATGCCAGGACTCCTTCACCCTGGCAGCCCAGTGCCTCTCAGTGGCTAGCCTGCAGTGGGCCTGATCACAAACACTTCCTGCGTGTCCACCGCTTGCCTAGCATGGCACTAGTTGCCCTCAGAGTTCACTCTCTCATGAGGAAGAGACAAGAATGCAAGGAAACAGAAACACATAAGCAGGGAAAGGTGTATTCAGTGTTGGAAGAACTGCATTTAAAGTTAGGTCAGGTGCAGGGGAAGGTCTTACTGAGGTGGGAGAGCAAACTCACAAGGCTGGTCTGCAGACAGCTGGGAAGCCAGCATGGAAAGAAGAGCAAGAGAGAAAGTCAGCGGGGAGACTGACAGGCGCTAATGAAAAAGAACCCCACTGCAGCCAGGGTAACCGCCCATCATTTGGGTCTTTAGGCCAATGTCATGACTTCCGCTGTTACGCTGAATAAAATGGAAAGGCAGGGGGAGAAGGGGAGGAGTAAGGAGTCCAGCTGTGACACTATGGAAAGAATGCAGAGACCACGGGGGCTTAGACTAAGAGGGGAACAGTGGAGTGCTGGCTCAGTGAGGTTTCTGACTCCAGCAGCTGGGAAGAAAGTTGCTGTTTTCTGAACCAGGGAAGAGAAGGTTTGAGGAGACATGTGGAACTCAGGGTTAAGGACACGCATTTGAATGCCACTGATATGGCCAAGTGGAGACATCAGACAAGCAATCAGATACACCAATGTCACGAATGGGCAGTGTAAGCCAGATAAAACCACGGGAGTCGTGGACATGTGGGCGGTACTTACAGTCACGAGGCTGAATGACATCAGCAGGCAGCCACTGATAAATGAACACATCTATTAACCAGTGAGCAACAAGCACCTGACCACTAGCCATCAGGGCGGTCGAGGAGTAACAAGTGCTTTAGAACTGTGGTGACCGAAGTTTTTGCTGGGAGTATAACTACAACTACACGCTGTTCTGGTTTTTAAAAAAGCAGTCTCTGCTCTTGGGTAGTCTCATATGCCACCTTTGAGAAATAATTGCATAGCCAACATTAACACAAGGTCAGTTTCCTCAGATTCCCCTATTTGTTCTCCAAATTGGTGGCTTTCTTCTTAGCTAACACTTTAAGTTCCCAGCACTCTGCATGTGCTCTGAAACAGAGGCTGTCGTGTCTTACCCAGACAGCTGGGAAACGGACCCTTCGTGGAGACTGTCTAAAGATCATGCCAGGACTCCCTCCTGTGGCTTACTCTTGAATCAGCCAGGGCCACATCACGCTCTGCCTCTGGATCGCCCTGTCTTTCCTTCACACAACTGCTCCACTTGGCATTGTCTCAGCACGTCCACGGGGCAGTCACTCGAGCTGCTCTGCATTAACTTACTGAAGGAATGCTGCTGGGAGCTCCACAGAGTGCTGTGTTCTTCGGATGAAACCCTGGGAGACATTTCTTTTATAATTGATGGGTAGAACTTTGCCTTCCCTGAAAAATAACTGGCAACGTTTTCTTTTTAGGCAGGACTGCCATGAAGTGTACAATGCTTGATTCCATTCATGTCATAATCCAGAACAAGCAAAACTGTAGTGGAAGAAACCACAATAACAATCATCCCTGGGAGCGGAGGAACTAAAAGGAAGACATTCCAGAAAGCAGCAGGTTTCTCAGGAACTGTCACTATAGCTGTCCTCACCACCACGTCAGTATTGACCCAACAGCTCCACTCTCCCCTGCCGACTACCAAAATGTCCTAGACACTGTCGAGTGCACCCTAGGAGGCAAAATCACGCCTAATTGGGAATCACAGCCTTATGTCTTGAAAGTGCTGGATTATACAATGTATCTATCAAAATTCAAAGGATATATCCTTCATATCTACACATTTCATTGTATATTGTATGTGTATTTAGCTCAAAAGAAAAGAAACTGTAAGCAAATAATGAACTCTAGTTAATGATATGCATCCTAAAGTAGAATGGTTTAATGATTGCTGGTGTTAAGAGTTTGGGTCCTCCTAATCCCCAGTATCAGGGATTGAACCCATGCTGGGCAGGGTTGCTGGGCAGGGGGCTCTACCTTTGAGCTACATCCCCAATCTTTTTTGAAATTCTGAGACAGGGTCTTGCTAAATAGCCTAGACTGGCCTTGAACTTGTGATCCTCTTGCCTCAGCACTCAGCCAAACCTTTCCTCTTTTTAAGTTGATTATCTCAGATATTTTATTACAATAAGGCAAAGTTGAGGAACACAGTTGGAATACAGGATAGATATTTCTACATGCATATAATAATGCAAGTATAGTAAATGTTAATGGTAGAATCCCAGTGGTTGGTATACAGGCATTCTCCATAAAATTGTTTAAATTTTTCTATATGTTTGAAAAAATTCTTAATAAAATGAGAAAATTTTTATCCTGGAAAGGAAGATGTTTTGAGATACTAAGAGCATCTGAGAGCAATGGCAGAGAAACACAAAAGTCTGGCAAACTGCTGGGTATTCTGAACAGCTGGAGTGGTGGCCAGGTGAGGACAGGTGGAGCACAAACCACAGACTCAGAGGAATCCTACTGCTCTTTGTAGGCAACATGCGTTTTTAACAGAGATGATGAAGACCCAAATCAATACAGAGAGGACAGGTGTGAAAGGAAGAAAAGGGAATCACTGAAGAAGTGAAAGAACAGGGTTTAATCCCACCGGATTTGCAACACAGGGATAAGCAGGGAAAGGGATGTGGGAAAGCAGCAAGGACACGTCCAGCTGCGGCTACCGGAGACAAAGGACTAAGTAATGACTAATTATGATATTACGATAGGACTCTTCAGAAAATTCTAGTTTTAGGACTAGGTACGGGGCAAGAAGTGCACAAGATAAACTGAGAACAGTAGTCACACTAGAAAAGCAAAAAAGGAAAAAACAGAAAAATACATTTGAGGATAGCAGACCCTAGTTACTTCTTACAGTGTCTTTCCTAAGAGAAATAAGTCAAATGCAAGACACTTATTTTTAATTTTTTTAAAGATCCCCTCTTAACTCAATAAAGGGTTCATCCTAACCCCCCATCAATGTATTACTTCAAGCTCAGTTTTGGAAGTTCTGGAAACTCTCCCATACACTCAGTGTTGGAAGAAGCCCTAAAGTTTACTTTGACATAAAAAGCTATATCAAACGATGAATCACAAGGAAGTTTTCCTTAGTGATTTTTCCTATTTCAGCCAGACTTCTGAAAGTCTATCCCATTAATCAGCTGACAGTCTCACTTTTTCCTCTTCTGAAAACATAGAATTTTATGTATATGAAGATTTGGGCAGAGGAACACTGATCTAATGACAACAGCACAGCTCTTATTTGACCACTATATCATAATAAAGAGCAGGTACATGTCTGCCTCCATGAAGACAAGTAAAAGAAAAATCAAGGCATCTGTGAAGAAGCTCTAAAAAAGAGAATAACCTTCCAAAGGCTAAGAAGCAACTCCCCTTTAAAAAAAAATTTCACTTCCTGTCAGTTTTTGTTGTTGCTACTGTAACAAAATTCCTGAAACTAGGTACTTATACAGAAAAGAGATTTATTTAGCTCAATTTGGGAGGCTGAAAATCCAAGACTGGGCAGCCCCACTGGTTCAAGTTCTGCTGAGGGCTTAATGGCAAACTGCAAGAGACAGAAATCACAGAGCCAGACAGGAAGACAGTTCAATACAGTGGTCAGGCTTGCTCTTTTATAACAATTCACACTTGCAAGCACTAACTGGGGTCTTGCAAGGACAGCGTGCTCCCCAGTGGCCTAAGGACCTCCACTAGGTCCCACAACTTAAAGGTCCACAACACCTGCCAAGACCTCCACGCTGGGGACCATGTCTCTTAACACCCAGAACCTTGGGAACAAGCTCAAATCATACCCACAGGACTGAACTACCAGAATAAAGAGGATCAATTTTGTTTCATCAAAATTCCAGTTTCCAGTTAGCAGTAGCCAAGATGGGCCCGCAACTGCACATTTAGGAGCTGAGTAGGAAGGGGTCCCACATAATGCTCTTTTGTTTGAGGTCTTGCCAGGGCCAGCATCACTAGCCAAGATACCCAAACCTCCTTCCCGAGTCTGGACCATGACATACCAAGACTGGTATTCAAAGGAAGTATTTACTACAGTGCTGCTCAAAATGTAGTTCGTGGACTGGTGCTGATTCTTGAACTGTCTGCTTCTGGTCTATGATGAAATGGATGCAGAAACGGAGAGTAAAAATATTCCTGATGTTATGTTTACAGAAGTGTAACTTTGTGCACTGAATCTATTAATTAAAAACGTGGTGTGTATTTCTGTCTTTTTCAGTTTATTCTCTAGTAACTCGCTTTTTCTATTTTGCAGAAGTACACACAACTGGTCGTGGAAAGAGTGGCTGCTTACCAACCCGTGAGGCCCTGCTGCATCATAAGCAACCAGCTTCAAAGGGTGCAAACCTCTGTGGGGTCATGAGCGGAAGTTTCCTTGGAGCCTCAGGTGGCAGCTGGAGACTGCTGCTTGCCACCCGGGGACTTTATGGGTGAACACCAACATATAAACACCTCTCAGGGTTACTGCCAGTGATCCACTTCATAAATCAAAGTAAACCAACAGCAACGGAACCAGTTCAGAAACATGGAAGTGCCTGAGCACTGAAATATGCTGGCTGTAAGCACAGAGGTTTAAGCACACAACACACACACACATGGTCCTTGACGGCTCCACGGAGAACAGGGCAGTTCAACCACTTCGCACACTAGATCTACAAATCCACCCTGCAAACACCTCCAACTTCCAGGCGTTCTGAAGTTCCTGATAAAACTGAAGACGCCTACAGATTCTCTCCAGAATGTACTGTCACTTTTTATTATTTATTTTTGGTACTGGGAATTGAACCCAGGGGCGCTTAACCACTGATTCACATCCCCAGCCTTTTTTATATTTTATTTTGAGACAGGGTCTTGTTAAGTTGCCTAAGACCTCGCTAAGCTGCTGAAGCTGGCTTTGAACTTGTGACCCTCCTGCCTCAGCCTCCCAAGTCACTGGGATCACAGGAGTACACCACCACGCCCTGCTGTTCTGTCAATTTTAAAGAATTAAAATACAACAATGACTAAATATCAAGTTACAGCACTTATTAGTTCCAATAAGTGCTTTTACCTTGATATTATTTTGTTATGGAACTATATGCCAGTAGTGTGTAGGATACCATGTTGTGTGATATAATACATATCAAATAAATCCCTTAAAAAAGATGCACTGAGCCAGGCACAGTGTGCTGACATATAATCCTGACTACTTGGGAGGCTGAAGTGGGAACTTGAGGCAGTAGGCTCCCAAGTTCAAGGCCAGCCTCAGCAACTTGGCAAGACCCCATTTTAAAATGAAAAATAAAAAAGGATAGGGGATGCAGCTCAGTGGTAGAGAGCCGGGGGCTTATCCTCCAGTGTGCCCCTACCCCACGATGAAGTGAAACCATTTTCTATAAATGTAAATATTACAGCACTTAAAGCCCAAACTCTTTTGGGGCTTGAACCCACGATAAGGTAGTTCAGAAATCAAGAGCAAGCACTGAGAAGCTTTTATTCAAGTGCGATGCTGCCTTGACATCAAAGCACATGATCAAGGATTTGTCTTGCTATACAAGTACTAATTTATCCAGGTCTCAGCAAATGTGCACACACACTTCCACTTGCCAGGCATAGTGGAATCAAGATAGTCTGTCAACTATCTAAAAGCATGTAAACCTGAGAAAATACACATTTATTCATTTTTTTCCCCCTCTACACCATCCAAAGTTCCTTCATTCTTCTCTTCCCCCCGCTAACCCCCACTGTTGTCATGTACTTATCAGAGAAAACATTCGGTCTTTGGTTTTTTTGGGGGGTTTGGCCTATTTCACTTAGCATATTTTCCAACTTCATCCATTTACCAGCAAATGCCATAATTGTCTTCTTTATGGCTGAGTAATATTCCATTGTGTATATATACCAGAGTTTCTTTATCCATTCATCAATTGAAGGGCATCTAGGTTGGTTCCACAATCTAGCTATTGTGAATTGAGCTACTATGAACATTGATGTGGCTGTGTCACTGTAGTATGCTGATTTTAAGTCCTTTTGGTATAAGTCGAGGAGTGGGATGGCTGGGTCAAATGGTAGGTCCATACCAAGCTTCCTGAGGAATCTCCATACTGCTTTCCAGAGTGGCTGTACCAATTTGCAACTCCACCAGCAATGTATGAACGTGCCTTTTCCCCCACATCCATGCCAACACTTATTATTTATTGTGTTCTTGATAATAACCATTCTAATTGGAGTTAGATGAAATCTCAGGGTGGTTTTAATTTGCATTTCTCTAATTACTAGGGATGATGAGCACTTTTTCATATATTTGTTGATCACCTGCATATCTTCTTCTGTAAAGTGTCAGCCCATTTCCTTAGCCCATTTACTGATTGGGTTCTTTTTATTTTGGGTGTAAAAATTTTTAAGTTCTTTATAAACTTTGGAGATGAGTGCTCTGTCTGAAGTGTGTGGAAAAGATTTTCTCCCACTCTGTAGGCTCTCTTTTCACATTGTTTCCTGTGCTGAGAAGAAACTGATGAATCTATCCCACTTATTGATTCTTGCTTTTATTTCTTGCGCTATGGGGGTCTTGTTAAGGAAGTCTGGTCCTAAGCCAACATGATGGAGATTCGGGCCTACTTTTTCTTCATTTTTATAACTAGTGCATTTTATAAACATTGTATACCTGTTCTTTAAATTTAAAATTTAGCACAAATTAAACTAGAAAAATCAAAGAAAGAAATAAAGGAAGCCAAAGAAGTCAAATTTACATATGAAAAATAAAGCTCCAGATTTTTCAGCATCTTTTCAGTGGACAGAACTCACTTTGTTGCAGTACACCAAACAAGGATGGAGGAAGTGACCCCAAGAGATGCAGACCAGAGGGGTATGACCCTCACATGGTGATTCCAGCACCCCAGCCATAACTGACAATGTGCACTAACCCTACAGCGCTGACTGCAGAGATCCACCAGTTGATGCAGCAACAGAATCTCAAAGCTCAGAGGCACATACAGACGTAGCGTGCAGAAATATATGCAAAACAATTCTGTGAAAGAGTATTAGATTCTAAAGCTAGAAAAGTAAGTAAGAGTAGTTTCTCCACAAATCTCTCTTTAACAGGCTTCCTATCCTAGCACTCTGGGTTATTAAAATGAAAATGCTAACTACAATTGTCAAAATAAGAAGTGAATGGTTCTATCAAAACATTTGCTTGGAAACAGGTAAATCGGCACTTTCCATCTGGGGCACACCTTGCTGCATTTAGAAACTAATGACAGGGCAGACCAATTTACAAAATGAAACTTCCAGAGTGTTTTTACTGCACCTTGATGCAAGTGCACAGCTACTGCTAATGTGCTACTGGAACATGATGGTAACATGAAGGAAGAGTTCTGTGCTCTGTTCACACCCAACCAACAGTAGCAGCTCTGCACTGGGAAGAATGGCACTGGCAACAGAAGAGCTTTGCACGAAAGAGTGTTCACCTGGCACAGGTGCAAGGACATGAAACTATTACAAAGTAATTTCCAGGTTAAGAAGCTTGTCCCAGAAAAGGAAATCACACATAGCTTCTTCCACTGACAAGATTCTGGTACCAAAAAAAAGTTAGTTGAGGGGCTGGGGATATGGCTCAGTTGCTAGAGTGCTTGCCTTATTCAATCCCCAGCACCACACACACACACACACACACACACAAAGGTTAATTGAACAAAACAGTATGTTTAGGATCATAACATAAATTATGAAAATATAAATGCTAAAACGTTAGCAGTGATTCTTTTGGGGGGTACCAGGGATTGAACTCAGGGGCACTCTACCACTGAGCCAGCCCTATTTTGTATTTTATTTAAAGACAAGAGTTTCACTGAGTTGCTTAGTGCCTCACTTTTGCTGAGGCTGGCTTTGAACTCGCAATCCTCCTGTCTCAGCTTCCCAAGCTGCTGCTGGGATTACAGGTGTGCACAACCACACCTCACCAGCAGTTACTCTCTTTAGAAACAACGATTAGTGAATTAATGTTAAAACAATGTTCATGTCAAAACAATCGTTACTGCGGGGCATTTTAACCACAGAAGAACTCAGTGTTTCTATAAGACCAAAAGATTGGCTCCAACATTTAAAAGATGTGAACTAGGTAACTAATTTGTCTACTACCTCAGAATTTTTTCTAAGATATTTTTTAGTTGTAGATGAATACAATCCCTTTATTTTATTTATTTTTATGTGGTGCTGAGAATAAAACCCAGTGCCTCACATGTGCTAGGCAAACTCTACCACTGAGTTACAACCCTAGTCCCTACTTCAGAATTTTGAAAAATCAAATAATTCCTTAGAAGGAAAAAATTCAAGTGCTTTTCAATGGCAGGGCAAGATCAAAGGGTGAAAACAAAAGCTAGAAGCTCTGAGGGATAGTTTATACATCACCACAATACACAATGACAGTCACACAAAGGAAAGGTGGTGGAGCCCAGTCCACCTCGCTGACTGTTCAGAACATCAACTGATGAATTGTGCTGCTGGCAGATGAGGTAGGCACTGGAGACATCGTTGTTTTAATCTGTGCAGAATGTGAGATGAAGAGTCAGAGTTGGATGATGCTACTGAAGATCTTTTCTTCAATTCTCACCAACATACTTAGTGACAATGGTTTGAGTATTACTAAATCAATGCACAGCAAAATTTGGCTATGTAGTGTCAGCTGAAAGTGGTGTTGCATTTGATCCAATGTAGATAAACCAACAAGAGGCAAACTCATCTGTCATGTTAAAAACTTTAAATATTAACTGAGGTGGTGGCACAGAACTGTAATCCCAGCTACTTAGTAAGACCCTGTCAAAATAAAAATTAAAAAGGAGATGGGAATGTAGCACAGCAGTAGAGTGCTTCTGGGTTCAATTCCCAGTACTTCAAAAATAAATAAAATATATAAATAAATAAAACCAAATAAAAATAAGGAGGGCTGCAGATGTAGCCCAGGGGTAGAACACTTGTCTAGCATGTGCAATTTCCAGTATCAGAAAAAACAACAAACTTAAATATTGGTCAAACAATGTTGGTTTAAAGTGTAATTAGGTACTTAATACAAAGAATTGATATTTCATATTTTTTTATTGTTATAAATTGCAAACCGCATGCTTACATATGTCTACTCATGTCCACTTTTTTTTCTTCATATTATTACTGACACATTAATTACTAAAATGTAAACTGTTCACTGATTCCACGTTAGCTTATATATTGTCCCTCTGTTTCTTCCTCTTCTTCTTTTGGGGAGTGGGTGTTGGGTACTGGGGACTGAACTCAGGGGCACTTGACCACTGAGCCACATCCCCAGCCCCATTTTGTATTTTATTTAGAGACAGGGTCTCACTGAGTAGCTCAGCGTCTTGCTGTTGCTGAGACTGGCTCTGAACTCGAGATCCTCCTGCCTCAGACTCCCAAGCTGCTGGGATTACAGGCATCTGCGCCCTCATCCAGCTTTTTTTTTTTTCTTTTTAGGAATACATTTTATGAACATCAGTTAAAACAAAACAGTAGTATTCACAGTGGCATGCATTGCCAATAATCAAAACCTGCGCACTGGGAGGTCTACTGAGGGTCACTCTGCAATGAGAAAGGAAGTCCACAGGGTTGTTTCAGGCTAGCAATCAGAAAGAGGTGCCTGAGGCCGTCAGAAACACAGCCACCACAAATAGTTTTCAGGTATGCAGAAAGAAATCAAAAGCCTCCACTTTTACTTAAGGTTTATGATTAATCTTACATGAAAAGCTAGTGGGGCCTCCAGCAGTCGTATGCACCAAACTGAGGCTGGCTGTGACGCTCAGTCCTACTCTTCCTTGAATCACAGGCTGAGTAAATATGCTCATTTCTTCTTCCACCCTGTACAGGGAACTCTACCAAGTACTACCAGGAAAACCATACTTGGCATCAACACAGGTTTCCAACCTGGGCGCAGTTCTGCCTTGCAATTTTTTTACTCATAGGCTAAAACCTACCATCATCCCCAAAATGAAATCCCAAATCTCTATTCTGCAAACAAGCTCTGGGGCCCCTGGCAGTGGACAATGTGGGCCGTGAATCACAGATCCCGTCACCTGCACACCACCACCTCCACCGCCACCAGTACTATTACATGCATTTTGCTTTTATCATGTGTCTGGCATTAGACTGGACTTGAGAAGAGGAACCCTCATTTTTCTATGAGCCCCCAGGGCTAAATTTCAAAGTGGAATTAAGGGAAGAAAGAACTCTTAATTTGTTCAAGTTCTAAATTTGTGGTCCTCTCATAAACAGTCAGGTTTGTATTTAGGCTTTGCTTGATTACGTCTTTCTCTGATCCAGTTCTCCCCCTTTTGGGATCTTAAAAAAAATCAAGAAATTGATATTGTCTAGAAAACATTCCAACATGGCAATTTTTGTAAATAAAAACTCCTAACTTTTTACTACTATGAATTTCATGAAACCACATTTCAATTTTGTCAAAGGGGCTAAATTAAAGAAATTTTTTAAACAATTTTTTAAGTTGTTGATGAACCTTTATTTTATTCATTTATTTAAATGTGGAGCTGAGAATTGAACCCAGTGCCTCACACACGTGAGGCAAGCGCTTTACCACTGAGCCACAACCCCAGCCCACAACAAACAAAAACTATTAAAGAAATAAATAGAAAGTCCCTTATCTTTTATATCCCAGTCCTAAGGTGTTTTAAAACTGACTAAATATGGAAGTTTAAATACCTGGGACCTGAAAAAGGATATAAAAATCTAATAGTCTTAAAAATCGTTGGAATAGGGGTTAGGCATGTAACTCAAGTAGAGTGCTGGCCTAGCACATGGAGGCCCTGTCACAAAGAAGTTGGAATAATTTGTAGAAAATAATAAGACTCATGGTACTTAATGTTTTAAATGACTCTGAGAGAATTTTGCATCCATAAACCATCATGAAGTCAGTGGTCTAGGATGAGGTTAGTTTTATAAGATGAAGAAAAATTTCATAAAGAGGATTTTCAAGCTGACTGTTCTGTGACATGCCTGTATACTCAATTACTCTGGAATCTGGAGGACTGCTTGGGCCCACAAATTCTAGGCTGGCTTGGGCAACGTACGAAGATCTAAGCTCAAAAAAATTTTTCAGGTGAAAAACATGATTTGCCAAATTTAAAAGAGCAATAGAAACAGTAAGTAGCAGATGAAACATTAGCAAACAAAAATGTGTACAAAAAGTGAATGGGTTATTCCACAGCTCTACAGAATGAAAAAGATTAATCAGATGAAAGGAAAAAATATTAGAAAGTGAGTCAGATCAACCTTAGAAGCTACAGAAAGAAAACACACTAGTTATTGAGCATAAATAATAAACACACAAATTTATTGAGCATCTGGAACACTATATCCATGAGCTGAAGATACAATACTGAATGAGATATGACATGAAAAGAGTCCTCAAAAAGTCCATGTTGTAGAACAAATGAAGCTGAAGTAATAACCAAAGAAATGAATGAAGAAGACTATACTGATAAAGCAGGGAAGGACAAAGGAGAAAAACAGATGTATACATTCTGTGTTCCAGTCAAGTTTAACAGAATCGTGTAATTTTCCCTCAAACTTCAAAAATTAAGAATATATCCTATAAGCTTTGGAGTGAGGAAAAAGTTATCTTTTTTTTTTTTTTTTTTTTAAAGACAGGCAACGTTTAAACTAGTATCACATGTGGACACAGACGAAGTTAACAGGCACCTTCACACAGTGGGATCATAAATTCTTATGTGTACTTTTCTATATGTAAATCTGACAATTCCATTCTAGGAACAGTCTAAGCAAACAAACAATGACGTAAATAAAGATATACATCCACGTATACAAGGATGCTCATCACGTTATTTTAAATGGAAAATGAGAAAACAACTTACAAGGCAAACCACCTAGGATGAAACAAACTACAATTTGGCTACTCAGTGGAATATTAAACAAACACTGAAAACTGTTTTCAAACATTTTATTACATGCCCAAATGTTCACAATTCAAAGTAAAAGGAAGCAAAGAGCATCTTAATTTTGTTTCTAAAAAGAAGCACATATTTATGTGCACGCACATTAACATGCACATTCACACACATGTATAAAAATACATAAAAATCAACTGGAAGAAGAACATTAAAATGTTAAGTTTTTATCTTCTGTACATGACTAATCTTTAATCTGACTGGAAAAGAATTATAGAAAAAGCGAGTACATGGTGTCATATAGCCATAACTACAGAGTCATGGCTGCTCAGGAGGCTGAAGCAGGAGGAGGCTTCAGCTCAAGTCCCAGACCAGCCCAGCTGACAGAGCAAGACTCAAAAAACAAAAACAAAACACACTCACACCAAAGAAACCCAACAAGTTTCTAACACCATTCACATTTCTCAACTGATGTGGCTGTTTAAATCTACCTGTCAGCCTATGCTTTGTTCCTTTCCCCTCACATTCGAAACTACTCTGGATTAACTCTGTTATTTAAGATTCCCTTTTGTCTCCACCGCCAGTGTGTCAGCTGTACCTCTGCCCAAGTTTTCTGGTGGTCACTCTAGCCTTCACATCTTGGGAGGCCATGGCACCAACCTGCATCTCTGACTTCAGCCTGCCATTCTGCAGGACTCCACTCTACCCACGTGTCCGCTGGTTCCTGACCTCCCTCCCACCCTCTGTGCTACTGTCAAAATGTGTCCTATGGGCACACTGTAACACCCACACTGCTTCTCCACATTCAGAGTCTCTCGAATCTTTTGGTGGTTTCCATCCAACATGAACACTTTCTTGCCATTGCTTTCTGAAGTACTTTTCTATCCTCCTCTCTCTTTCCTGGGCCTTCAAACCATGTGTGTTAGACTGCTTTTGAGTGGCTGATGCTCCACCAGCTCCTGTTTTCCATTCTGCGTGTTTTGGACAGCTGCGACCGTCTTCAAGCTCACTCATCTGCAGGGCCTCCTCTGCTGTTAATCCCCAGAGTGTTCTTTTCATATCATGTCCAACTCTACCACAGTCTATCTGGGCCTTGTGTATCTTCCATTTCTCTCCCCATTATGTTAACCACTGTCCTTACCTCCATGAACACAAAGAACATAGTGATAATTGCTGGGGTTTTTTTAAGTTGTTGATGGACCTTTATTTCTATGCGGTGCTGAGGATCAAACCCAGTGCTTCACATATGCTAGGCAAGCACTCTCCCTCTGAGCTGCAAGACAGTCCACAATTGCTGTTTAAATGCTTTTCTTAATTCCATTATCTCTGTCATTTTTAGGACTGATTTTCCATCCCATTTTTCTGGCTTTTTGCATGCCTTGGAATTTTTGATTTAAAGCCAAACATCGTGACTTTTGTTTTGGGTGCTGAATTTTGCTGTATTCCTTAAAATAGTGTTGGACTTTGTTTTGGCACACTGGTAAAGTTTTTTGGAATCTGCTGGATCTTCTAAGACTGACTTGCTTTTTGCACTGTTAGGGCGGGTGCAGAGCAGCCTTTAATCAGGGGTAATTTAGCCTCATTACCAAGGTGATGCCCTTCTGATGCCTTTGTATATACTAGTGGGCACACTACTTCCAGCTGGCTTCAAGTGGTTTCTTCTCACACATGTGCAGATCAGTACTCAAGGAGACCCCTAGAGCTGCGTGTCTTCAGAACTCTCTGCAACTCCCTACCCTAGGGTACTGTCTCATGAATTACAGCTGTCCCACCCCCACTCCTATCTCTTAACTTCTCAACTCAGTAAGACTATCAAGCTCTCTTTGGGTCTCCCACCCCGATTCTACAGACTACAAACAACCTCCAGATAACAGGTTGGGGTGATCACAGAGCTTAGTAGGTTGTCTCCTCCTTCAGAGATTGCAGTCCAATGCTGCCTGTTAGCCAACATCTATCAACTGCTGTTTCAGACGAGATCGGGTGTGTTCAGGGTTATTATGATTGTGATGTGAGCTGCTATTTTATATACTGTCCGGTTTTCCAGTTTCTTAAGACAGTCAAGGTAAATCCAGCCCTTGTTATTCCATCACTGCTGGACAGAATAAATACTGTAAATCAACTGTAACTTTTAACTTAGTTACACATCTAAAGGTTTTGTCTCCATATTTCTCCCATTCTACCTCTTTATAATACCTCTACCATTTTACTCCCTTTTTCTTAGAGTTTGCTCTATTCTTAGTTTGACACTAAACTCTTTATAATGCTTCTCTCTGACTATATGTGACCAACCATGGACTTCACGAATAAAAGAGAAGGGGAAAAAGAAACACTACAAAATGTAATTGACTATGCTTTCTAAAGTGAGTTTATGTGTGTGTGTGTGTATGTGTGTGCGCACATGTGTGTGTGTAATATATGTATAAATTTATATATTTTTTCTGGTTATGTATATATGTACTTTTACAGACACATAACCAGAAAAATAACCAGAAGTTAATTCACTGACAATGTTATGATGATCTGTTTTGTAAAGTTTTCTTCTTTATACTTTTCCATATTCTCAACATACACACAGTTTATAATGGGAAGCTATTTTTTAAGTTCCTGTTTGCAGCTTACAGTTCCAGCTGTTTTTGTAGGCCATCACCTCAAACTGGTATTTTAAGAAACAAGTCACATACATTCCACCCTAGAGCCTGCCTGTCCCCCTCTGTCCTAAATAACAGTGCAGAGTCCTTCCATAAACTTCAGTCATTTTTATTTGCTCCTCTGATCCCATAAACAGTCAAAATCCTACTGAAAACAATGAATTTCAATTCACAGGAAACAGTATTACTGCAGAGGGCTCTAGAATAACGACCTCAGAGCAGCATGGAAAAGCTAGCAGAAAATCAAAACCACGTTGAGATTCCAACTCACCCAGAATGGCTACTATCAAGGAAACAAAAATTAACAAGTGCTGGCAAGGGTGTGGGGAAAAAGAAACCTTATATAATGTATTGGGAATGTAACTAGCACAGCCACTACAGAAAATACTATGGGGTTTCCTCAAAAAACTAAAACTAGAGCTACCATATGATCCAGCTTCTCACTCTGGGTGTGAACCTGAAAGAGTCAAAGTCAGCGTCTACAGAGACACCACATGCTCATACTCATGGAGGTGCTCACAAGAGCCAAGCTATGCAATCAGCCCAGATGCCCATCACTGGATGAACAGATAAAGAAAACGTGGTATATATTATATATTATTCAGCACTGAAGAACAAAATCATGTCATTTGCAGGAAAGTGGGTGGAAATGGATAATCATGTTAAGCAAAGTAAGGTTCAGAAATCACATTTTGAATCACTTGTGCAAATGAGGGGTAAAAAATAGAAGGACTATTAGGGAAGGGGAAGGGGATCAGAGAATGGGAAACAGGGAGGGTAGCTATGATCAAAGCATGTTACATGCATGTGTGAAATTGTCAATGAATTCCATTATTCCATACAAGTAATATGTACTAACAATTACAGGAAAAAGAAAAGAGCTAGGAGAATGAAAACCCACTTTTTCCCAGGTCACAGATGCAAGAGAAATCTGCAAAGAGGAAGCAATGACCTTGGCACAGAACCAGATTATTCTTGGGGTAAAGTGGTAAAATACTGAGGACAGAACCAAAGTTGGACAATAAACCCAAAGAGAAAAATGATTCACTAGGGTCAAGAGGTTGGGGACTTGGGCCCACAAGTTTGAGTGCCATCTATCAATGAAAAAAGGAGAAACATGTAGTAAAGTCAGATTTCAAATGGCACTTTGGCATAATTTTCCAAAATTAAATGCCAAAATTGGCATTTAAAATTGTTTAAACTGAATAAAGGAAGACCAGACGTTAATTTTTTACCATGCAAGTAACTAGTTCTGAATAAAAAGGAAATAACTGGGGTTGGGGTTGTGGCTCAGTGGTAAAGTGCTTGCCTAGCATGTGTGAGGCACTGGGTTCAATTCTGAGCACCATATATAAGTAAATGAATAAAATAAAGATCTGTCAACATCTAAAAGAAATATTTTTAAAAAAGAAAATAACTTACTTTAATGATCTTTTTAAAAAAGATATTTTAGTTGTAGATGGACATCTTTATTTTATTTATTTTTATGCGGTGCTAAGGCTCAAACCCAGTGCCTCATGTGTGCTAGGCAAGCGCTCTACCACTGAGCTACAGCTCCAGTCCCTTAATTTTCTTTTAAAATAATGAACAAATTCAGAATTTAAAAGTTACAAAATAGCAAAGGATGAACCCTGAGGACATTGTGCTAAATAAACCAGTCACAAAAAGACAATCATGTGTGTCTCTCCCCCTGAGAGGTGTGCACAGCAGTCAAATTCACAGTGCTGCAGGATGGGGGAGAGGGAGCTCTTCACACCAGGAATGAAAAGTTTTGGAGAGTGGCTGCACGATGATGTGATCACGCTCAATACTGAACTGTACACTGGGAAGTGTTTAGGACAGTGAATTTTATGCTATATGTACTTTACCACAATTACATTTTTTTTCAAGTTTTAAAGTCACAAAATACAGAGAAAGTGCCTCCCAATTCTGTCCTCCAAGCACTCAGTTCCACTCATCAGAGAATTGGTATCAATGTTCTACAATCCTTCCAAAGGTATTCTATTTATATATGCCTCTATATACGTGTCTTTAAATAAAACAAACCCACATACAAACAGCAGCATATCAGTTATATTGCTCATGCACTTTGGACTCTTCCTTTAGTGTATCTTAGAGACTTTTCTAAATTAGTTCCCACAGAATTGGCTTACTCATTTTAAAAACTGCTACTTCAATATATGACTATATTATTTTAGTAGTTCTCTACTGATGGGTAATTAAGGTTTGTCCAGTTTTATGACAACAAACACAGCACTAGATGTCTTCATACAATTTAACCCCCTAGCCCCTGCTAAGAGTACATATATGTATGTTACATGCCTAGGTTGGAATTACTAAAACAAAGGGTATGTGCATTCTCTATGTGTTTCTGTATATATGCACATTACTTTTATGTAAAAAATTTTTATTTAAGTCAGTCCTCTGTACCTGTGAGTTCTCCATCTGCAGATTAAAACATGGATCAAAAATATTCAGAAAACAAAGTATCTTCACCAAACATGTATAGACCATTATTCCCAAAACAATGCAGTACAACTATTTACATAGCATTCACATTATATTAGGTATTGTAAGTAATCCAGAGATTATTTAAAGTGTACAGGACTATGTACATAGGTTACATGCAAATACTGGGCCACTTTAGATGAGGGACTTGGAATACCTGAAGATTCTGGTGTACACAGAAGTCTTGGAACTAATCCCTGTAGATACCACGGAATGAATGAAAAGCACACATTCAGGAAAGTTTACAAATCCTATCTGCATCGTGGTGAACTTTACTCATGTACACATACCTTAAGAACCAGCACTCAAAGAAACAGATTATAAGCCCCCAGAGTCCCTCTTATATCCCTATCTAGACAACTCCTCAAGTCTGATACAACCTTCACTTCTAATACCATAGAATAATTGTTTTTGAAGTTGTATTTTTGTGTCTGGCTCTTTCACATAACGTTATGTTTGTGAGTAATACATACTAGTGAATTGTACTTCATTTTTGTTGATTTATCATACCCCAGGGTGTGAATACATCACAATTTATCCATACTGCCCTTGAGGTATGTGTCATTAATTTTAATGACTATTACCAAAGTGATTTCCATAAAGTTTAAAATCCTAGCATTAATACATGGAAGTAGCTCTTTCCCTACACTTTATCCAACAGTTCATCAAGTTTTCTGAACTTTGCCAATCTATTAAAAAAGGTTTCAATAGTTTCAATTTGCTTTTCTCTTGTGAATGAAATTGAGGATCCTGTATTTAAGAGCTACTTGACTCTTGTTTGAACTGCCATTGAATGTCCTATGCTCACTTGTCTATTGAGTTGTTGGTCTTTCCCATAATCAAGGGCTTCTCTTTTTTTTTTTTTTTTTTTTTTTTTTTAAGGAAATTAGTCCTTTAAACATGATGCCTGGCAAATACTTTTCCTGCTTTATCGGAGTTCCAATTTGGTTTATACTAGTTTTTGCCACACACAAATTGTCTTTTTTAATACAACTCTTTTCCTTTTGGCTTCTGGGGTCTTGTAAAACAGCAAGAGAAATTCTCATACATGGTTGATTGTAGCACAAGCTGGTACAATCACTACAGAAAAATGGTTGGCAATATATACTAAAACTAAACATACTAATATCCTATGCCCAGCAGTTCCACTCAATTTCAACAGAAAACGAGTTCTTAGTCCACTGATCATGTGCAAGAATGTTCATGGCAGTTTTGGTCATATTAGTCAAAAAAAATTTCCATCAACAATGGTGTTGTTATACTGCACTGTTTTGTCAGATACTGACAAAACATAATATTCCAAAATAAAAAAGAATTTCAACATGCAACACAAGTACACAGAGTATTAAAAGGTACATATAAATAAATTATAATTATGATGCACCAATAAAAGTTTTTAATAAGGTGCCAGGTGCAGGGGCACACGCCTGTAATCCCAGCTGCTTGGGAGGCTGAGGCAGGAGGATCTTGAGTTCAAAGCCAACCTCAGCAAAAGCGAGGTGCTAAGCAACTCAATGAGATCCTGTCTCTAAGTAAAATACAAAATAGGGCTAGGAATGTGGCTCAGTGGCCGAGTGCCCGAGTTCAATCCCTGGTACCCTCCTCCAAAAAGTTTTTAATAAGACATAAAAAAGGACCTATAGTATGATTCACTTTATCTGAAAACCATTAATAGAATTCAGAAAAATGGCAACCTGGGGCTGAGGCTGTAGCTCAGTGGTACATGTAAGACACTGGGTTTAATCCTCAGCACCATATTAAAATAAATAAAAATAAAACAAAGGCATTGTGTCCATCTACAACTAAAAAAATAAATAACATTTTTAAAAAGTGGCTACTTTTGGAAGAGGTGGAATTGAATGGGAGAAATGTAAGGGGGAATTTGAGGTGATGGAGCTAGTCCATATTTTGATCTGAATGGTGGCTACTTTTGTGGATTCACATATAAAAATGTACTTAGTTGGAAAGTATTTTTTAAACCCAAAATTTATTGTTGATCCCTGAATGCATATACTGTCTTATCTCAATAAAGATCTTTTTCTTTTTGGTACCAGAGATTGAACTCAGGGGCACTTAACCTCTGAGCAACATTCCCAGCCCTTTTTATATTTTATTTAGATACAGGATCTCACTAAGTTGCTGATGCTAGTTTTGAACCTGTGATCCTCCTGCCTCAGCTGTCCGAGCTGCTGGGATTACAGGCGTGTGCCACCGTACCTGGCTCAAGATTCTTTAGTAAAGATTTTTAAAAAGAAAGCAGGCAGTTTTCATTTTCCCCAGATGGCTACTCAGATGACCAGTATTATTTACTATAGAATTCACTGTTTTCACCTTTATCACATAAACCCTTTCTACAAATGAGGCTACTTCAGTAATCTCAAGTCTGTTCTAAGGATGGCCTCTCTACTATGATGGTCTTAATTATTTTACCTTTAACAGACTCTCCTATTTTAGATAGCATTGATCCCCTCTTCAACACTGGTTTTCATGATTTTCACACATAATTTCACTTTTTTTGTTTTTCACATAAATTTTAGTATAAAGGGGTCCCCCTAACCCATACTGGGGATTGAACCCAGGGGCACTCTACTCCCAAGTCACACCCCTAGACATTTTAATTGTTTTAAATTTTGAGACAAGGTCTTGCTAAGTAGCTAAGGCTGGTCTTGAACTTGAAATTCTCCTGCCTCACTTTCCAGAGCAACTATGATTACAGGTATATGCCACCACACCTAGCTTAGTATTGAGTTTTGAAAAACCTACTGAAATATTATTTGAGACCTTCAAGATAAGATGCACAATTATTTAATGCCAAATGAAAAGAGCTCTATTAGATTTAAACAGTTTTTTTTTTTTTTCAGGTGACATGACTTGTACTTAAAATGAAAGAAAAATACGTAAAATAAATTGGTTAACATGTTCCTATAACTTCTTCATTACAACAGGGCCAGAAGTGACAGAGAGATGTCTCCAATTTTAAAATGCATCTTAAATTAGAGGATACTGACATCTTTTCAATGTGAGAGCTATCCGAATCAAGAGTAAGTTATTCTTCAGCATCTGTTCTTTTATGTTCTTCTGTACAGTTTTACAATTATTTTTAAGAGATACCCTTAATTTTCTTGTTAGTACTCAAGTTCATTTCAAAGACTCATTTTCTTCAAATATTCCATTAGGAAAATGTGTAAAACCTGTATATAAAAGATATAGTAGCATTAAAAAACAAACTAACTAACTAAAGGCCATAGTGTATATTATGTCCATGAACTGGAAGACTTGCTGGCATGAAGGCTCAGCCACCCCACACTTGCCCTGCTTCATCGCTTCCCTTGAAGTCCCCAAGGCACAGTGTGCAGCTCGCAGTCACACTGAGTGCGCGTGGAAATGCAGTGTCAGGGTCAACCTCGGCTTGGCAGCCACTGGTACCAAGACCTGGGAAACAGAGCAGCTATCCTCAAACTTTTTCATCTTACATGTCTGCAAATTATTGAGACTTTAAATAGCTTCAGTTTATGTGAGTTATCTCTATTGTATTTATCATATCAGAAACTAAAACAGAAGAGTTTTAAACATTTACTCTTTCCTTTAAAAGTCACAAGAAATCCATGACATGCTAACATAATATTTATGAAAAAATAACTGCTTTACAAGACAAAAAAAAAAAAAAAAAAAAAAAAAGTGGGGGGAAGTGGCACTGTTTTACAATCTTTTCCGTCTCATTGGCTGGATTCTCAGAACTGCTGCTGCATGCCAGGTCACACACCTCTGGAAACCCCTAATAGATGGCAAATGACAGCTTCATCTTGCTACAGAAAGAACTTTGACAGGACCAACCCCCCTGAAATGGTCTCAGGAACACGATGTGGTACCCAGACCACTCTTTGAGAACTCTTAAAATAGAGCACTTAAAAAAATGAGACAGGGCTGCACTTGCCTAGCATGTGTGAGGCACTGGGTTTGATTCTCAACACCATGTATAAATAAATGAATAAAGTAAAGGTCTATCATCATCTAAAAAAAATATTAAAAAAGAAAAGAAAAGAAAACGAAATGAGACAGAGGCCCTCAAAGAGAAGAACAGAACAAGAGAGTCCAGACAAATTCCTGTATACACAATCACTGATTTATGACATTGTGGCTCTACCAAGCAGGGAGAAATGGTCTTTCCAATAAACTGTGCCACAATAACAGTAATAATCAGATAGTCAAACAGGAAAAATAATTGACCCCTACCTCACACCACTAAAAAAAATTCCATGTGGACTATTGATGTAAACATGAAAGACAAAACAATAAAAGACTTATCTTCATACCACGATACAAAAATCCCTAATGTCAAAGGAAAAGATTAACACATTTAACACATTAAAACTAGTAATTAATTAACACATTAAAACTAGTAATTTCTGTTAATCAAAAGATAATCTTATTTTGGGAGGCTGAGACAGGAATATCTCAAGTTCAAGGCTAGCCTCGGCAACTTAGTAAGTCCCTCATTAACCTAGTGAGACCAGGTCTCACAATAAAAAATAAAAAGGCTGGGGATGTGGCTCAGTGGTAAAGCACCCGGGTTCGATTCCTAGTACAAAAAAAAAAAAAAAAAAAAAAAAAAAAAAAAAAAAAAAAACAGTGAGCAAGAAGGTGGGAATGGGGTTCCAAGTAAAACACAGGAGTAAAAGATACTTATAGGCTGAGTGTGGTGGCGTACTCCTGTGATCCCAGTTACTTAGAAGGCTGAGGCCAGTCTGGGCAACTTGGTGAAACACTGTCTTAGAATAAAATAAAAAGGGCTAAGGATGTAGTTTAGTGGTGGAGCACTTGCCTAGCATGTGTGAGGCCCTGGGTTCCCTCTCCAATAATGCAAAAAAAAAAAAAAAAAAGTATCTGTGATACAGATATGGGGTGTGTGTGTGTGTTAGATGGGTGTATACATGTCTGTATGTATATTATTTATATCTATAGCTATCTATCTACAAACCAGTAAGACAAAGACAGAACACCTGGTAGAAAAGTAGACAAAAGGTACTAATGAGCCCTTCAAAGAGAAGATATCTAAATGGCCAAAAAATACGAGATGCTGCTCAGTCTCATCAGTAACCTGGGAAAAGCAAATTAAAATCAAAGAGGAGTGTTAAATAGTACAACCACTTTGGGAAAGACTTTAATAGACATTCACCTGCTCTATGACCTAGAAATTCACTCCTAGACACAGAATAGGAATGAGTACATATGTAAAAAGATTTCCAGGACAATGTCCACAGCAACATAATTCACAATAGCCAAACCACAGAAGCAGTATTCAATAAGAAAACGAATCCATGAATTATAATATAATCATACAAAAGAACTCAGCAACAAAAACAGAATAAATGACACAACCAACAACTTTAATGTATTATACAAAACCACTATGTAGGCCAAAGAAGCCAGACACAAGTACCTACTACATGAACCCATTTATATGAAGTTCAAAAATAGGCAAAATGAATTTATTGTGAAGGAAGTCAAAACAGTGTGATCAGAATAGTAACTTCTGACTGAAAGAGAGCAGAAGAGAAGTTTCTGGGATGAAGGAGATGTTTTTTTATCTGCATAGGTACATGTATATCTAAAAATACTGAAGGTGTAATTTAAGATTTTCGCATGTTATTATATATAAAATGTACCACAGTTACATACAAAAACCCATTATAAATAAACCACAATGGTTAATTTAAAATTTAACAGATTAGGGTGGGGGTGTCATTCAGTGGTAGAGCACTTCCTTAAGCATGCACAAGGTCCTGGGTTCAATCTCCAAGACTGCAAAATAAAT
The DNA here is from genome assembly GCF_902686445.1 of Sciurus carolinensis. NCBI lineage: Eukaryota > Metazoa > Chordata > Mammalia > Rodentia > Sciuridae > Sciurus > Sciurus carolinensis. Next base: position 273,925 of record NC_062230.1, on the reverse strand, counting down.
AAATGATATAAACATACAAATAGAATTTAACAGACTGATAATTCCCAAGTTTGGGAAAGAGGTGGATAAACAGGAATTCTCATGTAATAGTAAAAATATAAGCCAAGGCAACCACTCTGGAAAACAGTCTGGCAGTACCAACTGAAAGTGAAGATAAACAAAAATGTTGACAGAAGCAATATTCACAATTGCTGCAAATTGGGAATAACTTAAGTATCTACCCAAAAGAAAACAATTAAGTCAACTGCAGTATATTCAAAATAGAATATTAATCAGAAATGATTAATGAACAAACTACAGCTCCATAAAACATGTGGGTCTCACAAAATAATACTAAGTGAAAGTAGCCAAGTACAACTAAAAGTTTTCATTTGTACCAAGTTCAAATAGCAGACAAAACTAAACTTTCAAGCTTGCATGCAATCTTGACCAGAAAAGTAAAAAAGTGATCATTATAAAAGTCAGGGCAGGGGCTGGGATTGTGGCTCAGTGGTGGAGCGCTTGCCTACTAACACGTGTGAGGCACTGGGTTTAATCCTCAGCACCACATAAAAATAAATAGAATAGAGGTTAAAAAATAAAATAAAATCAGGGCAGAGGTCAATTCTGAAGAGAAGAGGAGGATGTACTTGGTAAGGGGAGAGCTTAAGGAGGGTTTTTGGGAGTGCTGGCAATGGTCTATTTAGTGACCTGAATGTTGGTTTCAAAGATTATGCTTTGTGAATACAACATAAAGAGATGCACAGCTCTGTGATTTTTCTGTGTTTTGTTATGCTTCACAATTTCAAAAGATTAAAAAAACAATCTATTGTATATGGTGAGTGGACAGGGAGGGGAGACACAGACAAGCCACAGATTTCTGCCTTGCACAACTGCTTGGGTGGTGATGCCTTTCACCAATAGCAAAGAGCACTTTCAGAGGAAGAATATGAATTTAATCTTGGACATGCTGAATTTGAAGTACTTCTGCAACAGTCAAATAGAAATGTCCAGTAGGCAATTTAGGCAATTAGATATGCAGATCAAGAGCTTAAAGAGGAGGTTGGGAAAAGACAAAAATGTTGGATTCACCCCTATGTGAAGCTGTAGGCAGGAGTGTGACTGTTAAGGGAAAGGAAAATGACAGGAGGGAGGAGAACTGATCTGTGGAACATTAACAGTAATGGCCAGGTACAGGAATAGGCCAGCAAAAAGAGGGAAGGGACCAACTGAAGGAGGAAAACCAAAGAGCACGCCATGAACCATCAAGCAGGAGAAGAGCACATCTCAAGAGAAATGAGCCACTGGCTGCACGCTGACGTGTACTTAGGGAGGGTACAGATCACGTGTGAGGCTGAGCAAGCCAGTTCCTACTCCACCTTTTGGCTGGTGAAGACCAGCAACCACCCAAGAGAACACCAGGATTTCTGAGAATGGTTCCAAGTTCTGGTGTGGTCTTTTGAGAATAATCAGGGCCCCTTTCCTCTTCCCACTCTCAGGAAGAGGAGGACAGATGTGATAGTACTGGTTGGGTCTGTGCACCTGGGCAGTCACCACTACAAGGTCAGTTTCTTCCGTGTGGAAGGTGGTCCGGGAAGGTTCAGCAACCCCACCTCAGCCCCGCCTTCTCTTCTCCAGGGGACAGGCAGGGCCAGAACTACAACTTGGGCAGAAAATGCCCAGGGCCAATGGCCAAAGTCAGATCAGCAGTCAACCAAGGCAAAAGGGCTCTCTCTGGTAACATGACCCAGGGCAACTGATAGGAATGAGTTAAATCAGGCTCTGCTCAGATCACAAGAGGAAGATCTTGTTATGCTTGAGAAGTGGGGAGACAGAGAGGGCTTATCTCATGGTGTTCTAAGATTCAGGTTTAAAATCCAGTACCCAAACAAAAATAAATAAAGATCAAACATAAAGTATTTTTACTTTCCATTTGTCGGTATGCCTGTTTACTAAAAAATCTCTCAACAGATTTGAAAATAATGGCTATAGATTGGAGTCATATTCCTGGAGTGCCTTCACCAGAATGCATCATAAAATCATTTAATTTCTCAATTTCTAGCTCCATGTAAGTCACACATCAAAAATGCAGACATGTGTGGTCACCCACACTTGCCTACCTACTGCTCAGAAAACCGTACAAATTCAACCATGAAGAATAAATACTAATTAATGTTTCCCTTAAAAGACAGGTGATTAATATTGAAATGTTAATTAAAACAAAAACAAGCAATCATTTAAAAACCATTATCACCTCCCCTAAAACATTTAAATAAACTATAAACTTGCAAAGGCACTGCTGACAATAAGTTAATACAATTTGGTGACACATATTAGGAACCGACCTTGTTATAAATTGTTTTTTTTTTCCTTTAACAGAAAACAACAAGGGCTTAATTTTAAAACAATCACAGTACAATGCTTATTAAAAATGAAACTTGTGTGAGAATTAACTTTAAAAGAGAACCAAGGTGTCTGCATGCAGTGTGCTGACTGCTGTATACCTGTTGTTTAGTTTTACAATAACTCTACAATGTAAACATCACAATCCCCTTACTTAATAAGAAAAGTGATTCCGGCACAGTGGTGCACACCTGTAGTGCCAGCGGCTCAGGAGGGTGAGGCAGGAGGATCATGAGATCAAAGCCAGCCTCAGTCAAAAGTGAGGTGCTAAGCAATTCAGTGAGACCCTGTCTCTAAATAAAATATAAAATAGGGCTGGGGATGTAGCTCAGTGGTCCAGTGCCCTGAGGTTCAAACCCAAGTACCAAAAAAAAAAAAAAAAAAAAAAAAAAGAAGAAGAAGAAGAAGAAGAAAATTGAGCAGAGACTACCTGTCCAATGTCACAGAGGAAAAAGATGACAGTATTAGGCCTTAAAATCGTAAAACCTCAATTTCAGAACCTGTTTTTACTTATTATACCAGTGTCTCAAGGAGTATGTGTACTTTTGGAAAAAGCATCTGACATGCATTCGAAAGAGCAGCTGGCCCATCATCATGAGTTCACAGTTTTTATTGCCAAGGGTTTCTCTGCTCTTCCTCCTCCTTTTGAGCAAACAGCTTGTATGTGGCCCACACTGGTCTCAAACTCCTGGGCTCAGGCTCCTGCCTCAGCCCTGTAGCTGGGACTAAAGGCACACCCCTCCTCATACACCTGGCACTTCTTTAGTAAATTTTAAGAAATCAGTTACAAATAAACAGTGCATATGACATACACATGTAGTGAATACTTCAAGGAGCTGTTTGTGTGGCAAAGTTTGGAAAACAGAGCTGTCACCTTCAGGAGTCACTTTCTTCTTCACATGCTATTATAGTGCATATATTTTTCAAAACTGAAAGACTTTTTTGTCCAAACACACCCACCCAAAAAAAAAAAGCCCACTGGTGCATTTTTTAAAATAAAAGTAAAACCACTGTATTAGTTTATATTATCGAAAAACTGGAAAAGGGGCTGGGGAAGATAGCTCAGTCGGTAGAGTGCTTACCTTGCAAGCACAAGGCCCTGGGTTCCATCCCCAGCACCCAAAAAAAAAAAAAAAAAAAAACCAACTGGAAATATCCTTACTGTCCAACAAAAAGGGTTCAGTTTTTTTTAAGGTTATATATTTTATTGCTGTTTGTAAATTACATGATATACATCCTCTCTATCAGTGACTTTATAATACACTTGCATATATATTCAAGATTATGGACTTACGAACACTATCTATTTAAAGACGTCTATCTATGTATTAAATTAGATACATACATACATGCATACTTTTTCTCTCCCCAAAGAGCCAGTTGTTCATCATTTCTCACCACACTCTTGAGTACAATTCAATTTCTGCCTGGTTCAGTTATTAACTGGATTAAATAGTCCTTATGTTATTAAACTAGTGATCTAAAAAAAAAAGAGAGAGATCACAATATAGTGCCAATTTTAAAAAGAGCCTGGGTGCATATATGTCATATATCCTTTTAGGCTCCAAATTAAAAGAGAAAATAGAAATGAAAATGGGGACAGATTTGATGAGGATTTCCCCCAACTAATCTACTCTAACAGCTACATTTTTAATAAATTTATTTTAGACCAAAATAAGTAAATGTGGTGATGCATGCACATAATCCCAGTTAGAGGTTGAGGCAGGGGGATCAGGAATCTGAGGCCTGCTGCTGGGCAACACAGCAAGACCTTAATTCAAAAAAAAAAAAAAAACCAGGGGTTATAGCTTGGCGGTATAGCACCACCTAGCATATGTGAGGCACTGGGATCCTAAGTACCACATAAAATAAATAAATGTGTCCATCTACAACTAAAAGAAAATATTTAAAAATAGTAATTAAAAAAAACCCAAATCATAATGGGAATCTTGGTTAAAATATCAGATAAGCAACCCAAGAACAGAAAGATATTATGTTCCTTGATTGGAAGATCTGCTGATGAAAACTGACTCCTTCCCAAGTTTATGTATAAATTCAGAGCAAGTCTAATCAAAGTCTTAATAGGAATTGTTTTAGAACCCACCTAAAACTCCCTCAAAAAAATAAATAAATGAAAGGAGCTAAGGAAAAAATGGAAAACAAGCACATCTCCATTATCAGACAACAAATTTACTATATACAGCCACAGGGAGAGGGAACCATGGTAATGAATAAATACACTGACATTTCACTGAACAAAACTGAGGATCCAGAACACAGGAAAGTCTTGTGTTTTTTCAAATTTGGACAAGTCAATACACAGAATAGGCAAAATCTATAAGGAAGTTAGATGCCTACTTCACACTAGACACAAAAGTAAACTCCAGACAAACCAAAACAGCCAAATGTAAAAAAAAGAATTCGAACAAAAAATATGAGAATTAAACCAGGCATGGTGGTGTACACCTATAATCCCGGTGGCTCAGGAGGCTGAGGCAGGAGGATCCAGAGTTCAAGGATAGCCTCAGAAACTTTAGCAAGGCCCTAAACGACTCAGCGAGACCCTGTCTCTAAATAAAATAATAAAAAGGGCTGGAGATGTGGCTTAGTGGATAAGCACCTCTGGGTTCAATCCCTGGTTAACACCCCCCCCCCCCCAAAAAAAAAGAGAGAGAAAGAGAAAAAAAACTTGGAAGGATAGAGATTTTGCTAAACAATATTCGAGAGAAAAAAAAAAACAAAAGCAGTACTGAAGTAAAAGATGTAACCACATTAAACAGGACAAAAGTTCAACTGGGTGCAGTGATGCACATCTCTCACCCCAGCTACTTGGCAGACGGAGGCAGAAGGACCAAAGGCTCCAGGCCAGCCTGGGCAACTCAGCAAGACCCTGTCTCCAAACAAAAACTGAAAGGACTATGGTAAAGCAGCTCTTGATTCAATCTCCAATGACACACACACACACACACACACACACACACGCACACACACACTAAAGTTAAAACTTCTACACAAATAAAGACACCATAAAATTAAAAGGTAAATGACAAAATAGGAAAAAAATAACATTTTATACATACTACAAAGGATTAACTACTGTGACATCTAAGACACTCCTAGTAACCAAAAAGACAAAATAATCCAGAAGAGGAAAAATGGGCAATATCCAGAAGAAATAAAAATATATAAAATTAGATTATAAATGTTTATTTGATATCAAAATGGGAAATGTCCTTCTAAACTTAAAACCTGTGAAAAACATTACTAAAAAAAAAAAAAATCAAAGTTTTGTATATTTAAACCTGGGCTGGATAGAACTCAAGTGATGAAGCACTTGCCTAGGATGCGCTAGGCTAATACAACCAAAATGGTAACAATCAACTATAAAATTAATAAAACATTAATGTTTTTTATAAAGCATTTGCCTAAATATGCAAAATCCTAAGATGAATACAGGTGAGACTCTCAAACAAAACAAAACCCCTGTGAAACACAAACAAGTTAATGAAAATGTTAAGATTATTCAGCCCTGCTGATACCTGGGGGGAGGAAATGCAGATCCAAACAATGAGGCGATATTTTACATGCTATCAAATTCACAAAGACCTAAAAACTGCCCAGTACTGCGCAAGGGTGCAGGGCTCTGACTTGCTCTTCCCCTATGGGGACTGTTCAATGATGGGAAAACAGCAATGGGGAAAAGCATCACAGCACCACACCCCTCCATCCTGTCACAAAGTAGCCACTACGGTTTTAGGAGCACCTCTGGCAGCCAAGCACTGCTCTGAGCCCAGTACATGCATTCAGAAAGATCTCTGAATCAACACTGCCTCCTTCCTCATCTTCAGAAGGGGTAGAAACAACACAGACCCAGTGCGCTGAAGCCAAGACTTAACCCAGGTTGACTCTACTGTTTGTGATCCTAACTATTAGCACATTACCCAGAAATAAGCCAAACTTTAGAATTGACTATCGACTTTCTCATTTTGTCATACAATTTCCACTATCTTACTTCCCAAAATACAATGATTTTTTAAATTTAAAATAATCAACAATCACAAGACAGCAATAACAGTGTGCTTGAGATTCTACTATTTAGAGATAGTAATACCAAAAAAAACTTATACATCACTGGCTTTAAAATTTTGTTTTAATAAAAGAACTTTTCCTCTAAATGAAAATTTATTTGGATCTGTAGCTCTACAAGAAACAGATCAGAGCAGACTTCATGCTATCTGTATCTTTTTACATCAGTGTATTTTAAAGCTGAAATTTGTAACATTTATGGTGAAACAATAAAGCTCTTCTGATGAACAGGAACTTTATAAATGACTGGCAGTTTTATGTCAAATTTGTTTTGCTTTATTTGTACAGGATCAAGAAAATCTGATTCCGAGATGAACCACTGCAAATGGTAGAAGTGTTTTGTGCTTGTTTGAAACAGTATATTGATGCTACCCTAAGGTTATAATTATATATGTCTACAAAACAGAAAAAGTAGAACATTACCAGGTTCAACCTGTAATAATATTAAGAAATGTGAATACTTGGTAACTTCAAATATTTTAGTAAAAAATAAAAATCTTAAAATATATGTGAATCATGACATCAAGTCATGTGCATGAGGCAGTTGCGCAGGCACGGTGGGACGCCAGTTCTAAAACACGGAGTCTGCCTATGTAATTTCATAACAAGCCTGTTTTTAAAACACCAATATAAAGCTATTTCTTACTGACAGCATTTTTTTAAAAATTCAAGCATATGCCCCAAGTGAAAAATTCTGTTCCCGAGGATTATTACCCTGTGTATTGGCATTATGGACACGAAATTTTCTGCTCTTTGCTGATTTTCCTCCAAATAATCTAATCATTTATATCTTCTTTTACTTTTTTTATTTTAAAATCATTATGACCCCCAGCTTAACTTGCTTGAGACAACCTGGCAATACAAATCAATGGTCCCTAATATGTTAAAAGCAAGCATGATAATGCATTTGAGTGTATATGAGGGTTTATAGTATTTTAAAGTATAATATGTTACAATGAGTCAAATGCTATGAAATCCCTGTTTACCAACACAGAACAAGCATTCTGAGGAAGAAATTTGAAAACTGGTCATCCAATAGATGTTACAATCTAGTACAATCTAGCTCAAATACTTGGTAGAAAAGCCCAACGTTTACTTTTTTATCTTTGTTTACAAGAACAGGGTATAAAAGGCCTGGTTTTGCATTTTTCTGACCAAGCTCCAGATTCCAGCCCTTGTTATATTCAAATAGACCCCTTGCTACTCTCCTCATTGCTAGTTTGTAGAAAACTTTCATGCCTTTCCTGGTGCTGTTGCCTGAAATTCTTCTAATCATCCAGGAAATAAGCAATCCCTCTTAAGTTCCTAGTTCTGCCTGATGACTTAGCCAGCATCACAACCCAGGGCCAATTTTCCTGTCTCCGTGTGCAGGAGGTCCAGACTCAATACCTCCCTCAGAAAGGGTTGTCCAGTTCACTGCTGACTGAGAGTCCACCGTACCCCTGCCCCGCTCGCCACCACCTGCACCTAGATTCACTTTATCTTCCTTCAAGTCTTCGTCCTAGCTCACCACACTGCATATCTGTTAACTAACTAGGTGTAACAGACGTCAGGGTTTCACAGGTTTCGGCTTAGACAGCAAACACTCCAGCAACTTCTTGAATGCTGTGGCTTCATAGTTATGTACTGGTTTTTCCAAAAAGACTGCTCTACACAGATAAAAGCTATAATACAAACTAGGAATTCTGTCATACTTATTTTTTTTACTTGTAGATGGACACAATACCTTTCATTTGTATTTATTCATTTTTATGTGGTGCCGAGAATCAAACCCAGTGCCTCACATTTGCTAGGCAAGCGCCCTACCACTGGGCTACAATCCTGTCATACGTTTTTTATATATAAACAACAGCACTACTGTTTGCACAATATTTTTTCATTTGCCTGATATGGGTGTAACTACATCAATATTAGATCTTGATGAAACTTAAGTGTGGTAAAGTGCTCTCGGACTCTTGAGCCAGGTGGTCTGGTTCATTAGAAGCAGGCCTCTGCCACTGTATTGTCTAGATCAGGTTTCATGTGGGCCTCAGTTTTCTCATCTACAAAATGGTGATGAATTTACCTACCTCATAGGACTGTTGTAAGAATTAAATATATGTAAAACATTTAGAGTACTGCCTAGCATATAGCAAGCACTACCTGTAAACATTAATATTTATCTCTATCTTCCAGATTTACCTCTGTGAGTCTATTTCTTATGCTCTTTGAGTTCATACCATTTCTGAAATTTCTGTACCAAAAAACAGTCGTCATACAACAATCTAAATTTAATTCACATTAGTCAAAACTGTTAGAACAAATTTTCTTTCTCACACAAGCATTTATTGACATTTTACTAAATATGATGACAAGCATTTAAATGTATGGTGGGTAATAGAAAAAATGCTAAGAAAGAAGCAGGATACAAACAGGGCTGCGTTGGTACAACCTGTAATTCCAGCAATTTGGAGACTGAGGCAAGAGGATTCCAAGATTCAGGTCAGCCTCAGAATCAGCAATTTAGTGAGACTATTTCAAAATAATAAAAAGAGCTAAGGGTGCGGCTCAGTCGTAGGACACCCCTGGGTTCAATTCCCAGTACTGCCCCACTCCAAATACTGAAGGAAAGAAGGTAGAAATGTAGAGGTCAAAATTATAACACCTTCATGTTTAAAAAAATATGGTCGTTTCTACGCTGAAATGCATAAAGTGGCTCTGTAAAGTTCTACAGCCTCCTGAGTAGGAGGAGCACACATCTGGGGTAGGGGAAAAGAGACCTCACTGTACCTGCTGAACTACCCTTCAAATCCCAAACAGCAAATACAGGCACGAGAATCAAGCTTAAAACAAGAGCCCGATCCGGGATAAACTAGTTCTCTGGAAACCAGACTTCCAATCTTAATTTCCCTGTGTTACCCTGGGAAAGTCAGTACCTCTGAGTGTGTGGGAAAAAGAGCAGCAGTAAAAATTCATAGATTACACTCTAATTCTAAAACTGCATTATCCCAATGGGGAATGAGAAGTGAATAGGCGGTGGTATTGTGTTTTCTTTTTTAAGATGTGGGACAGGTACAAGCCCAACATTTTGTAAAACAAGGAAACTTTTTGTGAATTGTCAAGCCTATCAATCGTTCAAGATTATTTATACTATTTTACATAGAAACCCTTCTTGGAGTCTAATGCAACTTACAGAAAATACCTACAAAGAGTATTCTGCATATTATTTTATTTTTCTTGCACTACTTCTGAAATTTTGTTTTCGTTTTTTTGGGTAATTTTCCTTTTTGTTTTTCGTTTGTTTGTTTGTTGATGGTACTAGGGATTGAACCCAGGGGGGCTCTACCACTGAGTTATGCCCCACCCTTTTTATTTTGAAAGAGGGTCATTAAGTTGCTTAGAGTCTTGCTAAATTGCTCAGGCTGGTTTCAAACTTTTCATCCTCCTGCCTCAGCCTCTTGAATAGGTGGGATTGTAAGCATATGCCATTAAGCCTGGGCTGAAATTGTTTTAAATGAACTTTACATCTTGATGTTTTGACATGAATTAAGCAATACACTAAAATAACTAATACTTAAATACGTAAATAACTACCCTAAAACAAGAAACTCATTTTAATTTAACACATGCATGATCTGACAATGCAAAAAAACAGAACATCCCCAATCAACAACAGCTATAACTGAGTAGATACTTCAGTTCACCTTTAATCCTAAAATTCATCTGGCAAAGTAGGTTTTGATATCCCTACTTAACCTGAGAAGCAACTGAGGCTCAATGGACATAACTGACTGGCTCCAGGCCACAAGTCTAAGAAGTGGCAAAGCTAAGAGCCCACCCAGATCCTTTGGATTTGAGTTTGAAGCACCAAACTAAGGGAGTCAAGAAGTGCTTACTTAATTTTGCTGACAAGCTGGTTTAGGTTCGCAGAAGTTTTCACCAATTTATGTAAAAGTGAGACAAAGTAAGAACAAGACCAGGCGCAGTGGCACACATCAGTAATCCCAGATGCTGGGGAGGGTAAGGCAGGAGGATCACAAGTTTGAGGCCAGCCGGGACAACTTAGCAAGTCTTATCTCAAAATAAAAAATAAAAGGTATGGTGATGTAGTTCAGTGGTAGAGCTGAACTACATCGGTTCAATCCCCAGTACAGAGAGGGGGAAAAAATGTAAAGTTTTTGATAAAGGTGAGTTATTCGATTTAAAGGTCTTTTATTTTGAAATTGTATTCTTTCAAAATGATTTAAAATACTCTTTTTTAAAAATAAAATGTTGCCAGGTACAGTAGCACAAGCCTGTAATCCCAGTGGCTCAGTTCAGAAGGCGGAGGCAGGAGGATCATGAGTTCAAAGCCAGCTTTACAACTTAAGAGAGACCCTAAGCAACTCAGTGAAGCCCTGTGTCTAAATAAAATACAAGAAAGGGCAGGGGATGTGCCTCAGTGATTAAGTGCCCCTGGGTTCAATCCCTGGTACCAAGAAAAATTTAGAAATTAAAAAAATATAAAATAACTGTGGCAATAGATAGTGGTGAGTTATTGGCTATACTTGACAGAATTTAAAAATTGAAATTCTGTTCTGTTGCAGTTCCCAATTTTGAATTTCTTTTGAAATCCAAAATCTGGAAATATTCTCTTATGTAATTATGCCTCCCAAAATACCAAAGGCCTTTATACACAGACACTAACCCCCAAGAATGCCTCATTAATCTCTACCTTATTTGACAATTGAGAAATGAGAATGAAGTGAGTTTAAGCAATCCAAAAATCATAAGTTAACACTGGGTCCCAGAGGAACATTCTCAGAATCTTTGTCATCCATTAACCCTTTCTTTCCCTTCACCTTTTAATTCTACTAACTCAAACCTGAACTCAAACTTCCTTCTCATAAAATAGTCACATCTTTCTACACTACCGGTGCATGCCAATCAATTTTCAAACTAACTTGAGGTCTCCAATAATCTACTTTCATTGAAAGGCTTTTTCACCTTGTCAAAATAAAAATGTTTAATGATGCTTACTCAATCCACTTCCAAAAGAAAATCGGTCTACTAAATCAGACTTACGCTGTTTTAATTTCCAATCTCTATTAAATACTCACATATATGGACACGCATATAATTTTAAAAGCAGTTTATAAACAAGTTGATCACACTGGATACATTTCTTGAGAATAACTTTATCATATAAAAGGCAAATAAGCGATTTACTCCTCTTATTAGCAAGTAGAATTTCTTACCCATCTTTTGGCAAACATCAAATTCAAAATACGAACATTATACATAATCAAATACTAGTTTCAGTCATGGTATATTAAATCACCTTTAAAAGTATAGAGACCAGTTATTTTAGTCTAACATACTTCAAATATTAATAATATTAGTTAGTATTATTTGCTATAATTTTATTGTGCTTTATTAAAAAGGAAAAAAAAAACATAAAAATCTGGTTTTTGCAGTATCCCTAACTATGAAAGTATTTAGTTTATACTAAATGTTTCAAAAACACTTTTTTTAAAAAAAGTTAATTTTACGAATGTAAACATAAAATACTCTTTAGATGTCCAAATACTGAAAGGTCTATTAAAATTTTTATAGACTACATAATGTTTCCAAAAAGTCCAAAACTGGCGCCAGAGGGGTGTTCCACACCTGTAATCCTAGCAACTGGGGAGGCTGAGGCAGGAGCACTGAAAATTCAAGGCCAGCTTAAGCAACTTAGCAAGAACCTGTCTCAAAATAAACAACATAAAGGACAAAAAGGGCTGGGGATGCAGCTCAATGATAACGTGCCCCATGGACTCAAACACCAATACCAAAAAAACCAACCTGAAAACCCCCCAAAACAAAAACAAAACCTAAAACATATAATAATCCTGCTTATATTTCCTATCTTTCTAATACAGTTATTATTTCTTGTTTCTTGAATATGCTGCTGCAGAGTTCTCATTACATATTCATTCATTCAACTAACTTTGCGTGTATGATACTTTTAACTTTAAAAGTTCTTCCCAAAAGTGAAAACAACAGAAATGTCTGCATAAAATATACTCAGTGGATCTCAAGGAGTATCCGAGTCTAACAAGGCTCAAGTTGGCTCAAACGGCCAACAACAAATGTGAGCGTTTTCTCACAATGAAATATTCGCACTGTAAACTACGTTGTAAATGCATTTCTTAGATGCCCAATGCAGCCATAAAGGAAAGTACTTTCCCTCTAAGCAGGTACAGGATTAGGGTCTACGGTAAACGAGAGAGTAATGGTCCATGAAAAAGGTCAAGTGGAAAACAGCAGCAGCCTGAAGTTTGCAAAGACAAGACAAACTCCAATGCTAGTTTCCACCAAATGTGGGTCAAAATAAACCAGGGAGCTACACATTTCCGTTTATCAAGCGATTTGCAGGTCCACACGGGGGGAGGAAAGGCTCGAATGTGACCATCGTTTGCAAACACCCAGTACCGGGCTCAGGAGTCTCCCTAAGAATCACGACTACCAATCGTGAAACCGTTCTTCGCACTTCTGCTGTACTCTTTTAATGAGGCCACGTTAAAACAGCAGCACCTTAAGACTGCGAGCCCGGTTAGTCAAAGTGGCTCACCTAGGAAAATGCAACGCACTCCACGAGCCGTAACCGACGATCGGCCACCGAGAACGAACGCCGCGGCCCGAGCGCGCCCGAGTGCCGGTCTTTGTGCGGCGCGGCGCCGACCGGCACCGGCCCCCGCGGCCGGCGGGGCACTGCGCTCGTCCGGCGCAAACTTCCACCGGACCCGCGGCCTCGCCTGCGGGCGGGCGTCCGACCCGGACGCGCTCGGGCCGGCGTCCCTCCGCCGGCGGGTCGCGCCCGCGCCGGCCGGCGACTGTCACCGTCCGCACGCGTCCCGCGGCCTGCGGCGGCACCTGCCCGGCCGGCCCCCGCCCCGGGCCGCTCGGCCTGCGCAGGCGGCCGGGCCCGCAGGCCGCCGCCCCCGCCCGCCCGCGCCCGCCGCCCGCCGCCCGGCCCCCCGCCGCCGCCGCCGCGCTACCTGGAGGCGAGCGCGGCGGAGCACTTCACCCAGGGCCCCAGGTCGCACAGGGCGCGGTGCTCGGGGTCGCGCTCCTTCGCCCGCTCCACGTGGTAGGCGTAGATGGAGAGCAGGATCCCGGCGGCGCACACGGCGTACCGGGCCACCCGCTCCCATCGCGGCACCGACACCCTCAGCAGCACGGGCGCCGCCATCTTCCCGCCGCCGCCGCCGCCCTCCGCCTCCTCCTCAACCGCCGCCGCCCGTCGGGGCCCGACCCAGCCGCCGCCGCCGCCGCCTTCGCCGCCGCCACCGCCGCCGCCGCCGCCGCGCCCCATTGGCTCGGTCGCCGCCTCCGGGCCCCGCCCCCACAGGCGCGCGGCCCAACCGCCCCGAGAGGAGCGAGCTGGGCGGGGCGCGGGCGCGAGCGGAGGGGCGGAGCGCGCAACCGCCGGCCGGCCGTCGAGACTCTGGAGGCGCGGCGCGCGGAGGAGGGCGGGGCCAAAGAGGGGCGGGGCGGAAAGGCGGGCGCGGGCGGACGGGTGGAATGCGCAACCGCCGCAGGCCGTCGAGACCCTGGAGGCGCAGCGCGCGGCGCGCGGCGGAAGGCGAGGCCGAAGTGGGCGGAGTCAGCGGGGAGAGGGGCGGGACGGGACGGGGAAGGCGGGGCGCTAGCGGAGGGGCGGAGCGCACAGCCTCTGGTCGCAGAGACCCAGGAGGCGAGGCGTAACCCACGGTGGAGGGCGGAGCCAGGGGAAGGGCGGGGCCAGCAGAGAATGGGGCGGGTTGGGGCAGGGGGCGCGGCCAGAGGGGCGGAGCGCGCAACCACCGGCTGCTGAGACCCAGGAGGTGCGGCGCGTGGCGGAGGGCGGAGCCGAAGGAGGATGGCGGGGCCAGCGGAGAGGGGCGGAAAGGCGAGCGCGGTCAGAGGAGCGTAGGGCGCAACCGCCGCCAGGCCTGGAGGCGGGTACCCGGGAGGCGCGGCGCGCGGAGGGCGGGGCCAGCGGGACGGGGGCGGGGCATCGCCGGCCTCAGTGCAGGCAGTGAATAAATCTCGGACTCCTCTGTGAGTGACTTGGCAGGCCCGGGCCATCAGTTGCCATCCTGTGGCTTTTTCGTCGTTATCACCTGGTATTTCTGACCCAATCACAATTGACTCTGGCCAGTGCTCCAGAGTCACGCTTCAATGACACGATCTTACCTGGCACTACCGACAGTCACCTTGTGTCCAACGTGTGCAAAACTTTTCTTAAATGTGCAAAACTTTTTTAAATGGGAAAGTATTTTTAAAGTTATTCGTGAATACTTTTCCGCAAGCTGAATTTCAGGTGACTTAACACAATTCAGATAATATAGAAAAATATAAAACTGAGCCAAAAAATCAGGACTAAGAAAAAGACTAGTTAGGGTAAAACAGAAGATCAGGAATTAAGAACACACATAACCAGGTCATAGGGGCTAGCAAAACAATTAAAATTAAGCCATAACTTTGATCCTGAGCTTTCTGGTGGCCAAAACTAAAAGGAAAACACACATATGAATCACACTATCTCTAAAAAGAAATATGCTGTTCTTGGAGATTACTAGCTTTTTCCCTGGCTGCAGTGCTCAGATTTTCAGAGGCTTTATGTAGTGATTTGGGGTGATAATCAATGTCCTTATATTAGTTATCTCATATTGGGTACAATTTACTCCAAACTTTGTACCTGGAAGCAAACAGTGAACATTTTTGCAGTTTCTGTGAGTCAAGAATTTGGGTGCAGTTTAGCTGGATCCTCCGACTCAGTTTTTTCTCTTTGGCTACATCAAGGTGTATGCTTGTTTCAGAATCCTCTTTCAAGCCCAACTTTGTGGCTGATGCCTAGCCTCGAGTTGCTGTGGCTTTCGACTGGAGTCATCAGTTCCCCACCTCTGGCACCTTTCCACAAAAAGCAGCAGTTTCCCTCAAAATGAGGGATTGAAGAATTGGAAATGTGGCTCCATGGTAGAGTGTTTCCTTAGCATGTGTGAGGCCCTAGGTTTGATTAAAACACACAGTATGATCTTGTAACATAACCTCAGAAGGGACGTTCCTTCATTTTTACACATTCTGTTACTTTGAAGACTGTCCCTGGGTCCAGCCCACACTCAGAGAGAAAAGACACATACAGACTTACAGTAGGAGGGGAGCTGCCTCCATTTCTGCAGCTCCTTCTTCATCTGGGTGGAGTTCGTGACCCTAATGTCCCTCTCCAGCACTGTCATGGTGGCCACCCTGTTCAGGGTGGCTTCATCTATAAGTCATTTCCATGTTAATGTGGCACAGTGGTCAGAAGTTACCACAATGCACCTGCATTACTAAGGAGACCTCCCTTCCCAGACGTGTGCAGACACCTTAGCCTCTCACACCTCAGGGGATCCTTCTTGACCTCTTTCCCCAGTCAGCTCCTTCTGCTTCTGTTTGCTTACTCTAAAGGTCTGTGTACCCACGATCTTCTACTTGTCGGCTACGAGTAATTGACACATCCTCCTGGCAGTAACTTAAAGAAAACTGTAAGAGTGACGTAGAGGAAACCTGTGGCCTGATGTGTTCCACGGCTTCTGGCTCACAGCTAGCTGCTACCTAAGGCCACAGTCCACTACTTCTCACTCTGGAGATTTCACACAAACTGTGGCTTAGCCACTGCTCGGCTCTTGTTCTTGGAGGGCTTTCCCACCTCTGTGGTAACAGTCAGGACTGGGAGGCCCAGAGCCCACTCTCCTCATGTGGGCTCTCTCTTCCTCACCCTCATGTCCTCCCTCTGCCCTAAGTGTTGATTTGTTCCCTCATGTCAGCTTTTGGATACAGAAGGAAAAATGGCCTCAGTAGTTCTCCTGTTTTGTGTCTCTGTTTTCTCCCACCCGAAAGCAGAAAATGACTGCCTTTTATCTGTTAAACAGAACTGGTGGAAGATCATTGTTTGGGACTGATCTCCCACACTAGGCTCCAACAGACCAAGCCATGCTAAATTTTCAAGTCCTCAAACAGAAACTAAGTTGTTCCTCTGACCCTCAGTGAAATCAGGAGATGAACAGCTACCCAACAGCCGGCTCTAGTTACTGCCGGGGCTCTTCCTACTCCAGCTACCTTATAGAACCGATTGTGCTGCTCTGCCCCACAGAGTACCCTGTCTCAAGCTGAGCTAAGATGCTGGGGATTTGCGAATCACTAATGAAAGCCACTATCTGGTTGGATCTTAAAAGCCCCTGGAAGACCCACTTGGTAAAGGCTTGGTTGCCAGCCCGTGGCCCTGCGGCACTGTGGGGAGGCAGTGGGCCTGTGGAGGTGGGTCTAGTGGAAAAGTACGGGATCGTTGGTGGCATGACCTCGACACTGCAAGGCCCCCCCTTGCTTCTTATTTGCCATGAAGCGAGCCCCTTTGCTCCGCCAGGAACTCCTTGCCACAGGCCCAGAAGAAACGGAGCTAATTGACTATGGATGAAAAGCTCCAAAACCTAAAGGTTAGTGATCTCAGGCATTTTGTCACAGAAATGGAAAACTGACTAACACAAGCCAATTGCATCTAAAGAAAAAAAAAAGAAAAAAGAAAAAAAGAAATTGTTGAAATTCTTTCGATACATCTCTTATTCCAACAACAACAAAAAAAAATGCTGGTGAAGAATTCTGACAGATTGACCAATTTCAGTCCCTGCAATTATGGAGAGAGAATGCTGGATAGCAGGGCCACAGATCCACAGGCTAGATTCTGTGAAGAGTCAGGCATGGTGGGGCATGGGTTCAATTCTCTGGTAAAAAAAAAATCAAAAACAAAACAAGAAGAAAGTGAGAGTGGCTGAGGCTAAAGCTCAGTTGGTAAAAGTGCTTGCCTCACATGCACAAGCCCTGGGTTTAATCCCCAGCACCACCAAAAAAAGAAAGAAAAACCAAAGAAAGTGAGATTCCCAGACCAGGAGGGGTAACTGGAGCCACAAAGCAGAAGGCTGGGTGAGGCTGTCACCACTGAGGGCTTCGAGGAAGAACCCTGTCACTCTTCTGAGGACTAGGCTGGCCATTCGCCTCTCTGCAGTACCAAACTGTAGCCAAGGCCTTCTGAGGGTGGTGGGCACATTTCTGGAGGCTCCTTTGTGCAAATCCAAGCGTATAATTGTCAACAATGTAGATGGAAACTTCATTCTCTGCTGCTGGCAATGTAAAATGGTGCAGCCCCTTGGAAAATAGTTTGGTAGTTCCTCAAAATGTTGAACATGGACAGATGAAAGGATAAAGAAAACATGGTTTATATATATGATGGACTATTACTCAGCTTTAAAGATGAATGAAATTCTGGCATTTGCTGGTCAATGGATGGAGTTAGAGAATATTAGGCTAAGTGAAATAAGCCAAACCCAAAAAAACAAAGGCTGGGGCTGGGGAGATAGCTCAGTTGGTAGAGTGCTTGCCTTGCATGCACAAGGCCCTAGGTTCGATCCCCAGCACCACAAAAAAAAAAAAAAAAAAAAAAAAAAAAAAAAAAAAAAAAAAAAAAAAAGGCCAAATGTTTTCTCTGGTAGGCGGAAGCTAGTTCACAATAAGGGGCAGAGATAGGGAAGAATAGAGTTACTTTATATTAGGTAGAGGAGAGTGAAGGTAGGGGAAGGGGTATGGGGGAAGGAAGGATAGCAGAGTGAAAGAGACATTATTACCTCAGGTACATGTATGACTGCATGACTGATATGATCCTGCAATATGTGTAATCAGAAAAATGAGAGATTATACTCTACTTATGTATGATCTATCAGAATGTATAAATGCACTCTACTGTCCTGTCCAACCAATTAGAACAAATAAAATTTAAAAATTAAAAAAATGTTGAACATGGAATTGCACCTGTTGCCCCCTTTGGGCTCCTGCCCATCTCACAATGCAAAATGCATTCCGAGAGTCTCCAAAGGTCCAACAGTTCCAGAATTGCTCCAGAGTACAAGTCCAAAGTCCTCTTTGAGACTCAAAGCCAACTCTTAACTGTGAGCCTTTGTAAAAATCAAAAACAAAGTTACATACTTCCAATATACAATGGCACAAGGTAATTATTCCCATTTGATAAGGGGGAAATAGAAGAAAACTGTGAAGGATCAGACCAAAGCAAGAAGGAAACCCAGCAGGGCAAACAGTAAAATCTGTAGCTGTATGCCCAACATTTGGGGTACTTGGTGGTGTGATGTGCACTCCAAAGGCCTTGGGCATCCCACCCCATGGCTTTGTGTGCTGTGGTCCCCACAACCACTCTGGGGATGGCTCTGTTCTCTACCTGCACATTTCCTGCAGGCATTCCATGTTGGTGGCATCTTTGACTTCTGGGGTCTCCATTGCAGCTTCAGCTTAACTCTCATAGCTTCATGCATCACTCTCTCTGGTGCTGCCTACAGGGTCTCTAACCTTGCCTCCCAGGCTTTCCTTTGAAATCTGGGTGGAAGACTCTGTGTGACCCCACAACTCTTACTTTCTGCATACCTACAAAACCCACATCATGTGGATGCTGCCAGCCTTCCATGGCTGGAGCAGCATCCAGTCCCACTTAGACCATACCATCGTGGCCTCTGAGTCCCTCAGAGTAGGGCTGAGTGAAGTGACTCCTGGGAGAGTAGCCTCCTGGGCAGCCCTGTGTAAGCAGTGCACCCCAGCACTCTCTTCTCAAACTAAAGTTTTTCAAATGAGATTATACCTGTATACTATTGAACCTGAAATGGGTGGGATCTGGTCAGTTCCTGAGATGCCCTCTAAGCATCTTTCCTATTGTCCTAGTACAAAGTACTTGGCTTCTTTTTAATGGCACTAATCTCTTCGGTAACCACACTATCCTCACTTCCACCTTTACTTATGTTTCTTTTCTACTAAAGTGCAAATTTTTCAAAACTTTTCAGCCCTACTCTTTGCTTTTAATTCTCACAGTAAATCTGGCTAAAAGCAGTCAGAAATCCCCATGCCACATCCTGAATGTTGTGCTATCTTGAAATTTCTTCCACTAGATTAATTAATCCATCATCTTTAAACTCAGTGTCACACGAAGTCTCAGTGTCACACAAAGTCTTAGGGCATGGACAAAATGTAGACAACTCTTATCCAGAATGTACAACAATGTCTGGTACTCCAGTTTCCTATGGAGTCCTAATTTCCATCTGGAACCTCATCAACATAGCCTTTACTCTCTGCATTTCTATCAGCATTCTGGTCTTCTGAGCTCCTGCCAGAATCACTCATTAAGCTCCAGTGTTCTTAGCTTTCTCTAGCCTGCTTATCTAAACATTTCCAAGTTCTTTCCACAAACCAATTCCAAAGGTTTCTGAATGACATCATCAGGTATAGTAATAGAAATGATCCCACTTCTTGATACCAGTGTTCTGTATTAATAAGTTTTCCATTGCTGTGACAAAATACTTAAGAGAAACAACTTAAAAGAGTAAAGATTTACTATGGTTCACAGTTTCAGAGGTTTCAGTCCATAGTCACTTGGTTCCATTGTGCGGACTTGTAGTAAGGCAGAACATTGTGGCAAGGAACTCATGGCAGAGCAAAAACTGCTCACCTCCTGGTGGCTGGGAAGGAGAGGGGAAAACGCAGGAGGGGAGAGGAAGAGGGAGAGGGAGAGGGAGAGGGAGAGGAATTGATAGGATGGGGCATAGACAAGAGCTACCCTAAAGGGACACTCCTTTGACCTCCTTTCAGCAACTAGCCCCCCACCCAAAGTTTCTACCATGCCACCATTGGGGAACAAGTCATCAACACATGATCCTTTTGGGGATAGTCCAGATCCAAACTGTAACAGATACCATAAGATTCTGTAATTCTACTCATGAGCATATACCCAAGAGAATTGAAAACATCCGTCAGCACAAAAATTTGTACATGAATGTTCACAGTGACATTATTCCAAATAACCAAAAATGCCCATCAAATGATGAATGGATAAACACAATGTGGCATAGGTTTACAATGGAATTTTATTTAGCCATAAAAAGGAATGAAATACACACACTCCAACATAGTACCTTTAAAAACACACTGGGTGAAAGAGGACAGAATTACACATTAGAGGTCACATAGTATATGATTTCATTTATGTGAAACGTCCAGAATAGGTAAATCCCTAAAAGAAAGATAGATTGGTAGGTTGCCAAGGGCTGGGGTCGGAGAGGATAGAGAGTGAGGTACTCTTCAGGATGATGAAAGTGTTCTAGACTTAGTGACAGGTAATACTGTGGTAGACACACAGCTCTATGAATAAATTAAAGATCCCTGTGCCACATACTTTAACAGGTTGAATTCGTGGCAGTTGAATGGTATCTCATTAAGCAATCATGTTTTAAATGTGTGCATAGGGGAACTTCCACATTTTGATTCATCATTGGGTGTCTATCTCTGTTAACTGTGGAATCCAGGAAGGCAATAACTGGGCCTGACTTACTCCCACTAGTTGGTGTTGGTCCTGGCAAAACAGCAGGTGCTCGAGAATCGTTGGTGAGGCTGTGGCCCTGGCTCAGTGGTGGAGTGCTTGCCTAGCACGTGTGAGGCACTGGGTTCGATCCACATGAAAATAAATAAATCAAATAAAGGTGTTGTGTCCATCTACACCTAAAAATATTTTTTAAAAAGAAAATTATTGGTGAATGAATAAGCGAATGGGACAGTTTAAATGCTGCCTCATTCAGGAAACACCCCTCTCTGAGCTCCCAGAACCCTTCCCCATTCTCTCTAACTGGGTCCCAGCTCAGGTCTCAGAAAATGGTCTACAGCAGTCAACAGACATGAGACTGAAGAAGACTGAGATGACTTCAGCCCCAGCCATTGCAACAACATGAGAGACCAGAGCTCTAGTGAAAACCATCAAGTCAAACCCAGTCAACTCCCACAACCATGAAAAGAAAAAAGAGAGAGATTATTGTTTTAAGCCTCTAAAGTTATAGATGTATACCTTATGGGACAAGAGTTGAAGTACTATCATTTCCTTCTAACTCCCTGATTCTCTGACCCATCAAACCTCATATCTCCCTGGACACCTGCTGTGCCTTAACCAAAGTTTTCCCCATAGAATTTGAAACAGTCTGGGTTATCTCCCTGATCTTCATAACTATGTTACCAATTGGCTAAGGGTTCATTCGCTCTATTTTGAATAGAGATTACAAAAAGGAAAAGTGCAGCTCCTTTAGTGTTAAGAACTCTGAACTCAGAATGCCAGCTGCTCTCAGCTCTTAGTGTTAAAGCTCTGAACTCAGAATGCCAGCTGCTCTCAGCTCTTAGTGTTAGAGCTCTGAACTTTGAATGCCAGCTGCTCTCAGCTCTTAGTGTTAGAGCTCTGAACTCAGAATGCCAGCTGCTCTTAGTTCTTGGTGTTAGCAGCTCTCCTGCCACTCTCAGTAGCTCAAGCGAGCAACTCTTAACAGCTAGAGCTAGAGGCTCCCAGCAGCCCTTCTGCAGCTCTCCCAGTGGCTTTCCATGGCCAGTTCTAATAACTTCAAGCAGCTCTCCTGCAGCTCTTAGCCATTCTCTGGAGCTCTTCAGTAGCTCTCTGACTGCCAGGTATTCTTAGGGTTAGCAGCCCTTGGTGTTACCAGCTCATACTACAACCTGATCAGCATGCTCCACTCCAGATAGAAATCACTAATATGCCAAAGAAAACCATCATAAAGAGGCTTCACTGGAGCTTGTGCTGAGCACAAAGGGATGTAATGCACAACCAGAGGTTCCTTGACTAGCCTGATGATGGTGAAAGGAGTTCTGCTTACATGGACAAAAGGGGTTGGCCTATGCATGACACAGTCTCCCGTCTGCTGACCCACATTCTACATTGTCAGGTCAGTCTACACAGGTGCACTGGGCCCACCTGCCCTGACTGTCATGATTCAGGGAGGTGCTCCTCACAGATAAGTCTGCTGGCATTCAGAGCTCAGAGCTGCTAGCAACAAGAGCTGCTAGCAGAAGGCATTCAAAGATCAGAGCTGTTAACAATAAGGGATCTGTACTTTGGCTTTTGTTATTTCTGTCCAAATTGAGCAAGAGCCCTTGGCCAGTTGGCAACACAGCTATAAAGATCAGGGAGATACTCCAGCCTGCAACAGCTGCAGGGTAGGCAGAGTCATCAGGAATAGCTGTGGCCCAGCTGAAGTCTCCTGCAACACTTCAGGTAGATTCTGCTGCAGTTGAAGTGGTGATCTCCATGGTAACCATGACATTGCAGTGGCAGCTGCAGAAGCAGCCCTGGCTTGATCAGGACCTCCAGAGCAGCAGTCATTGTCACAGTGACAGCTCAACCAGGGAGCAGACAGCAATAGTGGAATCAGTGCCCCTCATAGCGCAAGAGCAGCGCTAGGGACAACAGTTGCCACGACGGATGCCAATGTCCCAAGGCTGCAGCATGGGCTCACTGAGGAGCTGCAGGATGAAGCACAACTTGGGACAGGCCAACTAAGCAGCAGCTGTCCAAACGGCAGCCAAGGAGTGACAACTGAGTGATCGCCATGGCAGCCACAGGAGCAGCAGGGAGATGCATTCCTGGCCACCTTCCCTGACTATCCCAGGGTGTCTGCACCTGATGCCAGCATCCCGGAGAACTTGGCTCCAACCCTGGTCTCTGCCGCACCTCCATTCTAACCCACAGACCCTGCTCTGCCTTCTGGCTGCACCCAAGGGCAGGGTAATTGTACCTGGGTATGGGGAAGGGGCACAGTGATGCTCAGCTGTCAGCGCAATAATCAGCATATTGACACCTACTCCCACCAACCCAGGGCAACTTCAGTCATTGACCAAAAAAACAAAAAATCTAAGCTGGGCATGGTTGCCCATGCCTATAATCTCAGTTACTCAGGAGGCCGAGGGAGGAGGATTGCAAGTCTGAGGCCAGCTTCAACAACTTAGCAAGGCCCTAAGCAACTTAACTGAGACCCTGTCTCAAAATTTTAAAAAATTAAAAGGACTGGGGATGTGATTCAGTGGTAAAACACTCCTGGGTTCAACCCCTGGTACCAAAAACAAACAAAATCAATACTAATCAACAATAGCTTTACAGAGTTTTATAACGTAGTTGGTGAGCTCTTCAGATTTCATTCGTCTTACTGATATAGCAAATCTTAGAGGCCTGTTAGTGCGAGAAACAAGACCTCTTAGAGGAGTCACACGCAGTACAGGGAAACTTCTCTGACATAAGAAATACATTTCCCCAAAACACACTGTGTGAAAGAAGATTCCATGCATCAGAGGACCTGGTCTGAACAGGTGGCAGAGGCAGCACTGCCTCGCTGGAGCGTGTGCCGGCACCTGGGCTCTGCCTTCACCAGCCGTGTGCCTGGCAGGGCGCCTAGCCCCCCTCTGCTGTGGCGTCTGGTCTCTGACCTGGGGACGGCAGAGGGTGGAGGAGACTTGAGCACATGGGGCCTGGCACCTGGAGGGTCCAATGGCCACCAGCCATTGTTACCGTCAATGGACACGAGCCACTGTTACTGTGGTCTGTATCTCTGTGGGCGAAAAATAGACACTATGCTGGGTGCAACTAAATTCTTCCAGAGGCGATGACTTAAAATAAACTGCTCTTCAAAAACTAGAATTATCACATTGGGTAAACGCTATCCAAAATTTAACTGATCTATATTCTGATAACTACATGAAATACATAAATTTGTGTAGTTACTTAGAACATTTGACGGCTAATTTAAAATGCAGATTAATGGGCTTCCTACCACTCCAACCAGAGGAGAAGACTAGGAATATGTATTTTTAGCAAAAAGTGATCCTTACGATCAGATCTGCATATATATGTATTTTGGGGGATAGGGTCTCCATATGCTGCCCAGGCTGACCTGCAACCCAAGACCCTCCTGCCTCAGCCTCCAGGTAGCAGGGACTCCAGGCCTGCATCTAACTCCAGACTGGCTCCAGACCTGCATCTAACTCACCCTTTGTCCTCCAGGGAGAGTCACTGAGAGGCACTTCGACTTAATTGTCATTCATGGGCTAAAAAGAAGACAGACATATTTTTAAAAAGAAAAGTCTGGCTTTGCTTTGTAACTTAAATGTATCAGAGCTAATCAAATTATAGGTACAAACATGGCCATGTTGAAAACGTTACCCGAATCTTATTAAGTCTGAACCCCACAAGAATTAGTGCCCTTCTCTAAGTGCCATGGTCTGAATGTGTCCCCTCAAGTCAAGCATTGGAAATTAAACCCCAGGGTCCCATGGTTGGGAAGTGAGGGCCTCTGGGCAGGTGTCTGGCTCAGGAGGGTTTTGCCGGCAAGGATTAGTGCCACTGTACAAGGGCTTGCCAGAGGCATTAGGTCTCCTTCCCTCCTTCTGTCCCTTCTGCCTTGTAAGGACACAGCACTCTTCCCCTCAGGCAGATGTCACATCAGGGAACAATCTTAGAAGCAGATCAACTCTCACCAGAGGGTCACACCTGCAGTGCCTACATCTTGGAATTCCCAGCCTCCAGAACTGTGAGAAATAAATTTCTGCTTTATAAATTACCCAGCCTTGGGTATTTTGTTATAGTAGCACAAAATGGACTAAGACTATTAGATTTCTAAGCATATTAGAAATCTCAAAAAAGAAGTGTCTTTGTGTGTATAGGTATTATCCTGTTGGATGGTTTGAATCTCAGCTTAGAAGCCTTAGACAGTCTTTTGTTTCTTGTTGCTTCATTATGAATCTAAAAACTTGGTGACCTATGTCGCCGCCCGCGGCAACAATCCCGTGGATATTTGTTACCGCCTGGAGCAACAATTGCGCGGGTATTTATCGGAGGCAGACTGGGAATAAACTACTTTTCCTATATTCACTAATTTATAGAAGAAGAGAGACTTTGAGAGGAAGAGAGGCTTTGCTTAGAGGAAGAGAAACTTTGCTTATCAGGAAGAGAGACTTTGCTTAGAGGAAGAGAGACTTTGCTTTTAGAGGAAGTTTTTAGAGAAAGAGAGGCTTGCTACGCTTATCAGAGATCTATTTCTTCTTAGAGTTCTGCTGTTGCTTCTTAGAGGTAGGTCCCGCATCCTGTGAACTAGGTGCTATCTATCTACGACCTAGAGGTGTGTTCTCAGTTCTCTGCTCTACGATCTGCCTTCTGCTGCTGCCTGTTGCTTACTGCTTGCTGCTTCTTCTCCTCTCTGCTAGCTGCTTCTTCTTGCCTTCTGCCTACTGCCCGCTTATATTCCCTCCAGGAGGCGGAGGGCGGGGCCACGCCAGTTGAGATCAGGCAAGGAGCCAGCTGCCCTATCACGGCAAAGGTTAAAATGAGCAGGCCCAAGCAGGAGCACTCTGGAACACCTGTGCATGTGTTGTGTGCATGGACTTAATTGAATACGGCCAATGATAAATCACCTGAGTGTGCTTATGTTAATTAATCTCCTCACTGCCAATGTGATCAAAACAACCTCCTGCTGGCCGCCAGGCACCATCCCGGCGCAGCCCACATGGCACAGTCCCCAACAGACCTAAACCAGTGGCCTTCATTTTATTACCTCCTGTGGTTTCTGTGGCTGGGTGTCTGGGAATAGCTTTGTTGTCTCTGCACCCCCCACATGTTTGAGACTGGACAGTGGAACAGCAGGAACAGCAGGGAGATGGGGCAGCTGGGCTGCCTGGTGTCTCTTCCTTCTTTGTGTGGTTCCGGGACCTCCCGCGTGGACTCCTTGTGGGTTAGCTTGGGTTTCCTCACAGCATGGCAGCTCAGGACAGTCAACTTCCTGCTGGTTCTGGGATATGGGGTCAGTAGTCAATGAACAAGGCGAAGACCTGACCTTGGCAGTAACATCGCTCACTTCTGCGGCTTTCTGCTGGTTACAAGAGCCAGAATGCTGCTCAGAGTTAAATGGAGGGGCGTGGGGCCCTGACCCCTCCCACATCCCACCTCTCAGCAGCAGGAGTGGACCGAAGGTGGGTCAGGCTACGGAGGCAAAGGCTTTGGAAAATGCAGGCAATGCATAACAACTACCCAAGCCTCCGCTTCTCATCCATGCAAGAGGAGGAGGACAATGACAATAATGTCCACCGGTGTGACCACAGTGAGGACTAGTGAGTGAAGACACAGAGGCTGCTGGACGGCGAGGGGCCCAACACAGGCCTCCTCCAGGCCAGTGGGCCGCACCCCACCGTGGCCTCTGAGTACCCTGCTTACGTCACTCCAACCGTGCTTGGAGCAGCTGCTCTGATCCAACCTGGTCTTGCCCTGGATCCTGCCGGCCTCCACGCCAAGCAGTCGATGCCCATTTACTCCCATAGACACCAGTGTTTGCAAGGTGTGAGTGAAACGCAGGGCGGGGAATAACCAAACTACTAACTCTCTCCGTCATTACTGGACTTAGTTGTGGACACGAGAAGACTGTTATCTGAGCCCCAAGCTCACAGGCTGCAATAAAACTGTCTTCCAACTGGTGTCCATGGCCACTCTGCCCCTGCAGCAAAGGCCCTGGCAGGACAGGTTCTGGTACCAGGCCTGGCACTGCCTCTGTAAGCCACTCCTCCCTCTGCAACCTGGGCCTCTTTCAACATCTGGCTCTCACACCAGATGACCTTAGAAAGAGGGCAAATCCTCTTGTCTGCCTCCACTGGGTTCCACAAAGTCCTTCCTACAAATCTGCATGTTTCTAAATTGTGGACAGAGTTGAAGTTGATTTCTCCCCAGGTCCCTATAGAGGTCAGTGGATGGAGACAGGTATTTGAGAGAGAAAGCCACGTAGGACACATTGAAATCCCGGCTCCTGCCCACCAGGCACTCTGTCACACCTACCAGGACCCGCTGGGCCTCTTCCCTGCTGAGGAGGTGCCAGCGGATTCAGGGGACAGTTTTCGTGTTTCCTTGACTTCCACTGTGGTGAGGTGGGGGCTTCACTTGACATGTGAAGTGTTGGGAGGCAGGGAGGCCTGCACCCTGGTGAGGAGGGCCTGAACAGAGCCTGGGAACCAGACTCCCCCTTGGGAGGCCAGAGCAGAGCTCAAGGAGCCGTCCTCAGAGACGGCCGGCGGTCCGGGCGCCTGCGCCGGGGGCTCGGGGGTGGGCTCTCAGCTGTCAAGGGGTTTTGGGAATCGAGCCCACAGTGGCGGGCATCTCCCTCTCCTGGTTTCCAGCCTCCACACCCTCCTGAGACTCAGGAAGCAGCCTCCCGGCGCCCCCTTCCCCGCCTTCTGGAGGCAGGATGGGTCCCTGGGCCTGTGTCAGGAAGAGTGGGTGTGAAGGCAGATCCACCTCCAGCTCCCAGGGGTGACAACTCCAGTGTGGGGCAATGCCTGCCAGCGTCAGCGGGAGCAGGAGGCGTCCACCAGGGACGCCATGGGCCTTAGTTGTCAGCCACACGCATCCCCTCGTGGTTCCCTGACCTCCCAGTTGCAAGCCCCTGATTTCCCTTTTAGGTCAGCCAGCTTGACTCTGAGGCTTGGCTCTCAGGCCTTGGCCACTGTGGCACTTCCAGCTTTTGGAGTACTGGGGTCCAAGCCAGTGCTACCCCTGAGCCGCAGCCCCCGCCCTTGTCATAGACTCTCTTGAGACATGGCCTTGCTAGGTGGCCAGGCTGGCCTTGAATTCGGGATCCCCCTGCCTGACTCCCGAGTAGCAAGGATCGTGGTTGTGGCCTCTGTGGCCAGCCACTCGGAGTGGTTTTGACTCTGAAGGTCTCAGAACACGGTGCCTTTGCGGGGAGCCCCGTGTCCACAGGCTGTTGCTAGCCCAGCTGGGGTAAGGCCTACCCGGGGTGGGCATTCGCCGAGAAGGCCAGAGCAGGGAGGAAGAGCATGCAGATGCCTGGGGCAGCACAGGTACGGCGCCCCAGGGAGACCCTGAGGCCTGCGGTACTCCTGGTCATGGTGTGCCTTAGTCACACCCAAAGGCTGACTGCAGCCTGAGAACGCCGCCACCACACACCAGAGCCGTTCGCCAGGACCCTCAAAGCAGGGGCCACCTGCTCGCTAGAGGCCCAGGACCCAGGGAAGTCATCGGAACTTGTAATTTGTTTAAATTCTTAATAGGTGTTGAATCCTTAACATCTCTTCCAGGTGTTTAAATCTGTAGCAAGTGGTTCAGGAAGCGGGTAGGCAGAATGAGAGGGCAGAACACAGGGGAAAGCCCGGAGCAGAGTGGGGAGGCGTTCAAGGTGAGCCTTCCCCCAAGTTCAGGCGGCAGCGTGACTGGCCAGGGCGGAATCGGCCCAGGCGGAAGGGCCCAGGAGGAAGAGGCCCAGGAGGAAGGGCCCAGGAGGAAGGGGCCCAGGAGGAAGGGGCCCAGGAGGAAGGGGCCCAGGAGGAAGGGCCCAGGAGGAAGGGGCCCAGGAGGAAGGGGCCCAGGGGAAGGGGCCCAGGGGAAGGGGCCCAGGAGGAGGCCGCCCAGCACAGGAGGCCCAGGTGGAAGTGGCCCAGGAGGAAGTGGCCAAGCACAGGCGGCCTAGGAGGAGGCGGCCAGGAGGAAGGGGCTCAGGAGGAAGGGCCCAGGAGGAAGTGACCCAGGAGGAAGGGGCCCAGGAGGAAGCGGCCAAGCACAGGCGGCCTAGGAGGAGGCGGCCAGGAGGAAAGGGCCCAGGAGGAAGGGCCCAGGAGGAAGAGACCCAGGAGGAAGGGGCCCAGGAGGAAGCAGGAATGGGAGGGCGGGCAGGGGCGGGCAGGGGCGGGCGGGTGCGCGCGCGCGCGCGCGCGCGCGCGTGTGTGTGTGTGTGTGTGTGTATGCAGGCTGGGAGCTGTGTGTGTGTGTGTGTGTGTGTGTGTGCACAGACTGGGAGCTGTGTGCAGGCTGGGAGCTGTGTGTGTGCACGCGTGTGTATGCAGGCTGGGAGCTGTGTGTGTGCACGCGTGTGTGTGCAGGCTGGGAGCTGTGTGTGTGCACGCGTGTGTGTGCAGGCTGGGAGCTGTGTGTGTGCACGCGTGTGTGTGCAGGCTGGGAGCTGTGTGTGCATGCGTGTGTATGCAGGTTGGGAGCTGTGTGTGCGTGCGTGTGTATGCAGGTTGGGAGCTGTGTGTGTGTGTGTGTGTGCATGTGTGTGTGTGGGCTGGGAGTTGTGTGTGTGTGTGTATGCAGGCTGGGAGCTGTGTGTGCAGGTTGGGAGCTGTGTGTGTGTGTGTGTGTGTGTGCAGGCTGGGAGCTATGTGTGTGTGTGTGCACGCATGTGTATGCAGGCTGGGAGCTGTGTGTGTGCACGCGTGTGTATGCAGGCTGGGAGGTGTGTGTGTGCGCGCGTGTGTATGCAGCCTGGAGCCATGTGTGTGTGTGTGTGCATGCATGTGCACGTGTCACTGGAAACTGGACTGCTCCTGAGCCCCAGCCCTTTTTAAATTCTTTCGTTTTGAGACAGGCTCTCAGTTACTCAGGCTGGCTTGAGCATCCTAAGCCTCCAGAGTAACTGGGATCACATGTGTGCACCACTCTGCCTGGCTCAGGCTATTCTTTAAAATAATAAATTCAAATATTCTTGACAAAGAAACAAGAAGGAATTCCAGATAAATCTTTAATAACTGTACATGAGCCTTTTGGCGGAACTATAGTTTTCCAAAAATTTGCCAAAATGCCTAACACAAAGGTAAGAAGGAGAGGCACCCTGTGCATGTTCTCTAGGCTTCAGAGAATGCAGAGCTGCACCCGACGTGGGCCTCAGGCCCGTGGTCCCGTGACTTGGGAGGCTGAGGCAGGAGGAGCGCAAGTTCAAGGCCAGCCTCAGCAACTTAGCAAGGCCCTGTCTCAAAATAAAAATGATAAAAGTAGAAAGGGCTGGGTGAAATTCAGTAGTAGAGCACCCTGTGTTCAAGCTCCAGAACTCCGAAAGAAAGAAGGAAGGAAAAGGAAAGAAAGCGTGGAGTTGCTCTTCTGGCTAGTGCAGCAAAGCCACAGGAAAGGCGGTGTTGGAGAGGTCAAGGTCAAGGGCGTGTTCAAAAAGCCCCTACCAGAGCGGAGCTGGAGGGGCCTGCGGCCTGTGGCAGCGTGCCCTGGGCACCCTTATAAACAAAGGCAAGGTTCTCGCCAAGGGAAGTAAGGCACACACTGAGCATGTCCAGCACTCAAGAGCAAACCATTGGCCACAGAGGGAGTCCAAGAAAAGAACCCGGATCAGCTGAAATGCTGGTCTGGGGGAGCATAGGACACAAGTACCCGTGAGAAGGAGCCCCAGCTGCTGAATTGCTCCCATAAATTCATGGAATAATGCATGTATAAAATGATAAAAGTCCTCTGGACTATAGACAGACAGACAAAAATACCGCATGGTAGCAACCTAGTGAGAACAATCTGGAGGCGTGTAGAGCCAGACCCCACCCAGTGAGGACCCTGAGCCCCTCCAGAGGATGCAGGGTCCTGACTTCACTCACTCCGGCAGCCCTCTGTACAGCCAGCCAGTCCTGCAGAGGAAAGCTCCCAGGGCTGGGTGTAGTTCAGTGGCCGAGCATTTGCCAAGCATGTCAAAGGCCCTGGTTCAATCCCCAGCACTCCGCCCCAAACACAGCAAAAACAAAGACAAAAACTCCACAAACAAAAGCAAAAACTTTTCTTAGAACTAGTAAATTAAACTTTCATGAGGATAAAAAAGTGAATTTTTGTGCAAAGAACGTGAATCTGATTTTTATGACTGAAGGAAACTTTCCAGATGACTGAGCCCAACCCCTTTGACGGACATCTCAGTGAAATCAAATCTGGAGGCAGAGCAGCACAGCGGGGGCGTTCTGGCAGAGAAACAAGGGTGAGAACCTGGGGTAGAGAGTGAAACGTGCCTGACAGTTCCTGCTGCCTGGGAGGCTGAGGCTAAGGCAGAGAGATCACTTTAGCCCAGGAGCTCAGGGCCAGACGGGGCAGCGCCTCACCTGAGAAAAAAGAAAAAGAAGAATGTTAAGGGACCGAGTGTTCTTGATAGTCTTTATGAATTACCTCAAACCCAGAACCTTTGGTGGCTTAAAACAACAGTGTCTGCTACCTTGAAGTCTCTTCAGAAATCCGGATGCACGAGCATCTGCCGAGAGGCTGTGTCCTCTGCCTCACTCAGGCCCAGGCTGCGGTCTCCCTGAGGGTCTGACTGCAGAAGCACCTGGCTGAAGCCCCCTGGTGGGGTTCTGGCGGATTTGCCTCTTGGGGGCTGTCCAGCTGGAGGCCTCGGGGCTCTGGTGCTGCTCCCAAGAGACTATCCCTTCTGCCATCTTGGCCTCTCCAGATGGTAGCTTGTTCATCTGAGTGAGCAAGCGAAGAAAGGAGGGTAGAGTTCCAGTGAGAAGAGCCCCAGTCCTTGGCAACCTGACCACTGAAGTGACGTCCCGTCCCCTTGGTGGATCCTGCTCTTTAGGAGCAAGCAGGCAGGTCCGATCTGCACTGGAGATGGGGGAGCAGAGCACGCAAACACTGGTCCCACTTCACGTTACCTCCACAGCTGGGGTGGAGGAGGGAAGGAAGAGGTCAGAATATTGCAAACGCAGACTTCTCTGGTTGAAGATCCAGCCATGCACGTGATGCCTACTGTCCCACTGTAGCCTAGTGGCTTTCCAGTTCATGTCAGCATGACCGTTAGAAACCTAGGCTGCCTGGACAGTCACGGTGCCCATGCAGGCACCTGGAGCTCTGGAGATTGTGGAAAAGCCCGAATCCTCTTCTCTTAATGTGGTGGTTAACTGTTTTGGTGAAAGCCAAAAGTAAATTGTAAATAAGGATCTGGCCTAATTTTAAAAGTAACATGGAACGTGGTGAATGTTTTTGCAAATATTAGCCCACACATTTCAACATGGAAAACACCAAAGCTCTTTCCAAGGAACTGAACAAAATCAGCATGTTTTAAAGACGAAGATCACAGGAGTGTGTAGGACAGCCCAAAAGAGGCACAAAGCCACCAGTCAAGAATTCCATACCAAGGAAGCAGGCAGGTGGAAAGACAGGGAAGACCTCACACTTTATTCCTGTGGTATTACGGACAGCTCATCTGCAACTCTGTCTTGGCAGAAGAGTGAACTGTGACCTGGTGACTGGCGAGAGTGTTTCAGAGTTCACAGCACACTGTCTGCACACTGGCTTAGCCCAATGGAGGCAGCTCATGAGACCTGGCTCACAACCACGTCTTATAAAACCAACTCTAGCCTCAAAAGATAAGAGATTCCCGTTCTAAAGATAGTCAAATGAAGGCAATTAAGGTTATTAAAAAGCAGTCCAGACCAGGTGTGGCGGCACATGCTTGTTGTCCCAGACACTTGGGAGGCTGAGGCAGAGGATGGCAAGTTGAGGCCAGCCTCAGAGACTTAGGAGACCCTGTCTCAAAATAAAAAAATAAAAGTGGTAAAGTTCCCCCGGGATCAATCCTCAGTACCCCCAACACACACACACACACCACACACACACATACGCCACAGACCACCATCACAACAATAAAATACAGGAAGAAGGGAGGAAGTCCCCCCCCCACCCCCACAGTACTACCTCTTGCGGGCCAACCAGGCCTGTGGAGGGCCTGCTGGAGGGCCAGACTTTCTTGGATGAGGGCTTATGGGAAAAAATCTCATTCGTTCAATCACAGAATGGCCAAAATGAGAAACAGAAAGTCCAGGTGTCCGTTTCTGGAGCAAAGTATTTAGCCTTAATTGGGAGGTAAAACCCCATCACACCATTTTAACCAGGCCCATTCCCTTCGCTCTCCCCAGTGCAGAATCTGCCAGACCCGTGCACCTGCCGAATGGCCTCCTCTCAGAGCAGGGCAGTGCCCGCCTGTACTGGCTGGCCAGACAGGGTTGGCAGCTCACCCCTCCGAGCTGCTTCAGGTGCGGTTGACTCCTTGAGGGACCCCGGAGTTTCTCACAAAAGGATCTCAGGATCATGTGGTCTCATTTCCTAATTCTATCTTATCTTATTGTTTGTTTATTTATTTATTTATTTATTTTGCAGCCTGTTGCTCAGGCTGGCCCTGTGTTAGGCTCGTGTGATCCTCCTGCCTCGGCATCCTAAGCAGCTGGGACTCCAGGCACAGGACATCGCATCCCTCGCACTCTGATTTTTTCTTTTTTGGTACCAGGGATTGAACCCAGGAGCATTTAACCGCTGAGCCACATCCCCAGCCCTTTTTTTTTTTTTTTTTTTTTCCAAATAATTGGCTTATATATTTCAAAACAGTGCATGGATCAATGGGGAAATCTCAGAAGAAAAAAATACTTTGAGATACTTTGAAAATGAAAATCCAATATATCAAAATGTGCGGGATGCTGTAAACTAGTGCATAGATGGAAATTTACAGCATTTTTTTTTTTAAATATGGAACGCTTCACGAATTTGCGTGTCATCCTTGCGCCCCTGCGCCATGCTAATCTTCTCTGTATCGTTCCAATTTTAGTATATGTGCAGCCGAAGCGAGCACCCCCAGCCCTTTTTAATATTTTATTAGGGACAGGGTTTTGCTGAGTTGCTTGGGGCCTCCCTAAGTTGCTGAGGCTGGGTTTGAACTCGAGTCACTGGGGTTAGGAGCCTGTGCCACCGCTCCGGGCCCTCTCGCCCTGATTTTAAAGAGAACATCAGGTGACAAGGTGGTTGCGACGCACCATGCAGGGCCGGCAATTCTTAGGCAGCGGTGACCACGGGGGCCTTGCTGGAAAGCCAGAAAGGCTTGGGGCTGCCCGCACCCCTGAACCCCGCAGAGCCGCGGAAGGCAATGCAGCCACCCACCCCAGGCAGCCGGCCCACCCTGGGCTGGAAGTGGAGTGGCTTGGCTCCGAGTGGCACAGACTTGAGCAGCAGCCGGGCTGCACCCAGAAACACCACTCGCTGCCATCCGGGCAAAGGCTGCGGGCCGGCCCCTCTCCAGAGCCCCTGCCCAGAAGCCTGAGTCGCAGAGGAAGCAGGTGTTCTTCACGGACTGTGAGCAGAGACCAAGCTCATCAAGGAGAGGTGAAATCAGTAGACTTGCAGGTGAAGAAACAGTTCACCCAGGGAAGCGCTGGACTGACGGCCTCTGTGGGTAAAAGCTAACGTCTAGTTCCCAGTGCAAAGCAAGAGTCAGGAAATGCACAGGAGACGCAGCACAGAGGGCAGGCCGGACCTCCAGCGTGGACAGCCCGGCTCGTGGAGGCAGTGGTTCCACCCTCAGCACCACATAGACGTAAGTGAGTAAAATAAAGGTGTTGCGTCCCTTGAGGAATAAAAAAAATAGTTTAAAAGACGAGGAACAGGAGAAAATGAGGCTGAAAAAGCGACATTTCAAGAGTGAATCAGGGCTTTTCGTTTTTGTTTTGGTACCAGGGATGGAACCCAAGGGTGCTTAACCACTGAGCCACATCCTCAGCCCTTTTGATTTTTTGTTTTGAGACAGGTCTCACTAAGTTATTTAGGACCTCACTAGGTTGCTGAGGCTGGCTTTGAACTCCTGATCCTCCTGCCTCAGCATCCTGAGCCCCTGGGATCAAGCTGTGGGCCCCAGCGCCTGGCTACAGCAGGTCTCTTTTTCAGAGTGCACCATGGAGGTTCTGGGATGGCACGGCTCCCAGGCTCCCAAGAGACTGCATTCAGTTGACCACCTGCATTGGGGATAAGATAAAAACAATACAGAAAGAAATCAAGTGACACACACCTGCAATCCCAGCAACTCAGGAGTCTAAGGCAGGAGGATCACAAGTTAAGGTCAGTTTCAGCAACTTAAAGAGACCCTGAACAACTTAGGCCCTGTCTCAAAATTAAAGGGCTGGAATGCAGCTCGGTGGGTAAGTGCCCCTGCGTTCAGTCCCCAGTATTGAAAAAATAAACCAAAAGAAAACTGAATAAAGTGAATATTTATTCAAGATGTGTCCAACCTCAGAATCCAGCTAATCAACTTTCCCCAAACCCCAGTAGTTCAGGATTAAGTAAGGAAAGAACAGAAGTGGGGTGTGCAGAAGAATGCAAACATCAGCTGTGTGGGACTGCAGAGGTGGCTTCTAGGGCCCCGCTGGCCTCCTCCTGGCAGCAGGGGCCGGGGCTTGGGGCAGCAGTTTCCACTCATTTTTTGTTCTCAGCACAAGACGGTTGCCTGCAGGGAGCTGAGATGGAGTGACGACTTAAGGACAGGTTGGCAGGACCATGGCTGGGCCCAGGACATTTTTAATTTTAAAGCCGTTCCACTGGGAAGACGGCTGGTTCATTGGACCCTCCTACACTGACAAACTCCCCGGGGATCAGTATTTTCCACATTTTGTGGAAATGGGTGTGTCATGGTTGTGGTTGGTGGTGGCTGTGTTGTTAGTATTCGCGCAGGCACACAACGTAGCAATACGACTTGACCAGAGTCACTCCCCAGCACTCCCTCCCTCCCCTTCTCCTTCCACGGTCCCTTTCCTCTCTTCTCCAGATCGCCCTTGATTTTCACGAGAGCCCCCACCTTTCTTTCCCTTTGTCCTTCCACAATGAAATCATTATTCATTTCCAGCATGCACACGCAGCAGGTGGCACCAGGAGGGTGTGACCTGGGGTGACAGCAAGGGAAAGGAGGAGGAAGAGGAGGACTTGAGAAAGAGTGGGGCCTCCCCAGGGAGGCTGGGGCAGGTCCAACTCCTGCTTCCTCCTCTGGCTTTCCATCCTGTGTTTAGCACGAGGAGGTATCACGGCCTTACTTTGGCTTATCTCTCAGACTCCTAAATCTACACTGTTGCTCAAGTATTCAACTAGGGAGGGAAGCCATGAGCTAACTCACTCTGCTCCCACCGCCTCTGGAACTTTCCCTCTGGAAACAGGTCACAGTAAGTTCAGACCAGGCCCGTGTTCCCTCCAGGCAGCCAGGGATTCCTTCACGACCAGAAGGAAGCTTCTCTAAACATGCAGGGGAACCACTAAGCAAAGTGGAACTGGGGCTTTATTTTCCACGTCTACATTGAGGAAAGTGCATTAGCTATAGCTTTTGGGTCTAAGAAAATCCAGTGACTTACAAAGATCATTTTCATATGGCTTAATGAGATCCCAACTGAAGTAAGTTAATATTGATGAAAGTTAATGAAAAAGGTGCGCAGGTATTTTGCTTGTTTGTTTTTTAATTGTGGCCTTTTGGACTACATGGTAATTTAAGTGTTCAGCATTTTAGAAATACAGAAAATGCTACTGGATCACTTAAGAGGTAGTGTGTGATAAGAACAGTAAATGTCTAAGTTTGTTACAGAGGCTGTCTCTGCTTAAGGGGGGGAATTGGTTTCGTTTGTTTTACAATACTAGGGACCGAACCCAGGGGCACTTTACCACTGAGCCACTTCCTCAGCCCTTTTCATTTTGAGACATGGTCTCACAAATTGCTGAGGCTAGCCTTGAATTTGTAATCCTCCTGCCTCAGCCTCTAGAGTAGCTAGGATTACAGACGTGTGCTGCCGTGCCCTGAGGAATTTTGAAGACTCCAACTGCAACAGGATACAGGGGGCTCACATCTTGGTGAGTGCGAAGCTAAAAACTACAACCAGGATATAAAAGAGTGGAGACAGATGTGTTACCTGCAGCAGGTAAGGAGAGTCCTGAGGTATCTCCAGAGCATCGCCTTCCCTGAGGAAAGGGCATATGGGGGTTTTGTTCAGGGGTTCTGTCTATTCACATAGGAAAGCACATTAAGCTGAGCACTTCTGTTTAAGGTATGTTTCTGAGCACAAGTGATCAGGATTCAAATGCTTCTGGGCATGCCTCGTTTAATATTCTAATGAATCAACTTCCTCTAGGTCATCTCAAAGAATGAGTCAGAGTGGCTTGGTGACCCGGGTTGGTTCTCTGCAAGTTTTCTAAAGAGCACTAACTAAAACAAAAAGGAAGGACAACTTTGAAGGTGCGTTAATGCAAGAATTTGCCCCCCAAAGTTGCCTGCACTGCTTGGTGGATAAAGAATTCCCCAAGACATTTCCCTCCCCATTCTTGTGGGGCTTGGGGGTTGACCTGGTTCTTATGAGACTCCTTCCTGCTGAGTGGACATGTGTCCTCCTTGTTAGGGGAGTGGAACTCTTCATGCTGAAGTGAGACAGGTCTTAGGACCATCAAAGAAGCTCATGTTCTAGGCCTTTGTGCAATTGTTTTACTGCAACATTTTAAGTACACCAAATTATTACAGAAATCATGAATACAATCAGAAAAATTGATTTGCAATTTAAGTAACCTAGAAAAGATATGCTCAATGTCCTGGGGGAATCCAGACCTAGACACTGTTAATCAAACTGGCCAACTAAAAGACTAAGACAAAAGGGTCGTTTGTTCTGTCTTACTCAGGAGTGTATGCAAGTCCCATTAGTTGTAACATGACTGCTCTGGACATGACTGTAAGCTCCTGGCAGGACACAAAAGAGAAGAAGCAGACAGAAGATTAAAGCTGTCAAAGGGGCCAGACCCACGAGGAGCATGGGTCAGAGTCCCCTGCCGTGTGGCCTCGCTCAGTGTTTGACTTCCTCGGCTCTGGTGTGCTGGGCCTGGTTCACAGGAGCAGGCATTTGTAGGCTCACGAGAGTCTTGGTTTCTGTGCTCTAGTTACTCGTATGATGAGCCTAGGGACTTACACCTTGTGAATTAGGGGAAGAGTGGGTAGTTAGTAAGATGAAGTAGGGTCTTTCCAAATTGGGTTAAGCTGCTCCTGAGGGGACCCTGACTTCAAGGTTTTGAATTCATTGATTCTTCTGGTTTATCTTACCCAGTAGGAGAGGGAAGTTTTAGGCTCACACACTTAATAAAGGTCAATGTCATTTCCCTAGATTGGTTACATGATTCATTGTGAGTTTTATTTTATATCAGGGTGTACCTCAGGTTCTCCCCAGGAAGGACCTTCTAGATAGCATTTTAAAGGACCAAACCTGAGCTTCACTTTGTGGGGAGTCTGATGCAGGTCGGAGCAGCTTACAAAAGTTCTAACTAGGGACTGGAGTCGTGGCTCAGTGGTAGAGCACTTGCCTGGCATGTGCAAGGCCCTAGGTTCGATTTCAGCACCACATATAAATAAAATAAAAAAGATCCACTGACAGCTAAAAAAATTTTTAAGAAAATGTTCTAACCAATTTTTTAATTAAGAATCACAGTTTGATAGAGGTTATGTTAAGGGTACTATGACCCTTTCAGATTGCCAGATGGCTGGGTTCTCCATGCTGCATGTAACCTTTCTTCCCCTTGCTTCATGTAATCTTTTTTATTTATTTAGTTAGTTTAGATGGATATGATACCTTTATTTTATTTATTTGTATGTGGTACTGAGGATCAAATCCAATGCTTCTCACATGCTAGGCAAGCACTCTACCACTGAGCCACAACCCCAGCCCCAACTATATGTAATCTTAATTGTATTCTGTTATGGTCTGGATATGTGGTGTCCCCCAAAACTCCTGTGTTAATAGCCCTTCCTAGTTTGGATGGACTAAATGGGTGGTACTGTAGACAGGTGGAATATGGCTGGAGGAGGTGCATCACTGGGGTGTGTGCCCTGGAAGGTCTCACTTACCCCAAAGTCCTTCTCCGCCCCCTCTGCCTCCTGGCTGCCAGGAACTGAGCAATGCTTCTCTGCCACACTCTTCTGCCATAATGTTCTGCCTCAGCTTGGACCCAGAGCAATGGAGTTGGCCCACCATGGAATGAACCTCTGAAACCATGAGCCAAAATAAACTATTCTTCCACTGAGTTGACTTGTCAGCTCTTTGGCTACAGTGATGAAAAGGTAACACACACAGAAATTGGTACCAGGAGTGGGATCGTTGCGTAACTAACATGACTGTGTGGTTCAGAAGACTTTGGAAGTGGTCTGCAAGAGAATTTTGGGAAAGTTTGGAGTTGCAGACAGACAAAGCCTTAGAATGTTATAAGCAGAGGTTAATGGGTGGTTCTGGCAGGAGCTCCTAAGACCAGAATGTCAGAAGGAATGCAGACAGTAAAGACTGTGCTCATGAGGTTCCACAGGGAAATGAGGACTCTATTGGGAATTTGACTGTAGGCCATTCGTATTGCAGAGAAGTTGTCTACACTTTGTCTGTGTCCTGAGACTTTCTATGAGGCTGAATTTAAGGGAATAATTAATCTGATGAAGGAATTTCAAGGAAGTACCAATGAAGAGGCAGTGACATGGATATTGTTGGCAACATTTAGCCAAGTTTATTGTGAAAATTCAAGAGCAGAAAGCAGACAGGTGCAGTGATGTACAACTGTGATCCCAGTTACTCAGGAAGCTGAGACAAGGAGGATCTCAAGTTCAGGGCCAGCCTAAGCAACTTAGCAAGGCTCTAAGCAACTTAATGAAACCCTGTCTCAAAAAAAAAATGAAAAGGGGTTGGGGATGTAGCTCAGTGGTAAAGCATCCTTTAAGTGGGTTAAATCTCCAGTATCAAAAGAAAAAGAAAGCAATGAGAGAAAAAAAGCAGAGTGGAAGGATTTTAAAAACTTGCAGTTTGGCCAGAAAAGTGTGTATAAAACTGGGGTCAAAGAAGGTATGGTTGTTAAGGAGATTACAGCCACTAAAGAGATGAGAACTTTGCAAAGATATAAGATGCTTTGAGGCATCTTGAGAATTGGTAGGATCACACTCTTGCAGAATCAAGGGTATAAAATTGGAGATCCAAGATGGTGGACTAGAGGGAGGCTGTGTTCCTTGTCACTCCATAATTTGGGTTCCAAACAGAAATATCTGTTTCTTGGTGAGGCAGTTTTTGCTGCTTATCAATCCCCTACTGTTTACCACATTTGTCTATTGTGATCACCTGCAGTCTGCCAGCATATCAACACCTTTTTGAGTGTAGATTGCTCATTGTCAGGTGCCTATCATCCGCCATTTGCCTGCCTCTTGCCTGTCCATCACCTCCCTTTCACCTACCAATCACCCACTGCCCAAGATTCAGCTCCTGATCATCTGACAACAGTCAGAAAACTGACCGCAGACCACCAGTGGAATGCCAGCTGCCTGCTGTTACCTGGAAGTTCACTGTACCTGCAGGTTTGATTACACATAGCTGCCACCATTTTGAGACAACATTCAGGCTGCATAGGACACCTGGCCAGACTGACTGAGCCCCATCTCCAGGACCCCTCAGCCTGACCAATCACTCCCTGCCTCCAGGGCCCTCACATTGACTGACTGCTCTTTGCCACCAGGACCCCCAGACCAACTGACTGTGCCCTATCACCAGGACCCCCAGACCTACTAATTTCACCCCACCTCCAGGATCCCACAACCAGACTGACAACACCCCACATCCAGGACCCCTGCCGGACCAACCATACCTGCCTCCAGGACCTCCAGCCAACCACACCCAGACCCCAAGCTGCAGCTCCCAATTTGCCAACATATTTGAAAGCCAGAGTGACCATCTTGGATAATCCTGGAAGCCATACTCCCATCTTTAGGTGGGGCAAATCCCATCCTGAGACGCCTGCTAGAGACTGAAGCTCATTGTTAGGTAACTCTCATACATCAGGCTACTGAAGACTGGGAGGTTTGAATACTATATGACTGTTATAGTGTAGATTTTCTTTTTCTCCTATTGAAAAATTTTAAGTTTTTATTTCTTTAGATTTCTCACTCTCTTTTCCTTTTGTTTACCTGTTCCCTCAGAGTCTCTTTCTCCCTTTTCCCATGCTAACAATTGACTTCTTTTGATTACCTCTCATTCTTTCTATGATCTAGAACTTCTATATATTCTTTTCTTACCCCATTAAGAGCTACATCCTACACCCCTCCGCATCCTCTTTGTCCTCCATTAGAAACTGTAGACCTTATTGCAAATCAATTTGTTATACTGAAGATAATAATTGAACTCATTCTGTTTATTGTGACAATATTGCTAACATCTTCATAGGGGCTATTTGGTTTAGGGTTGCATACTGTCTGAACTAGGGCACTGCTAATATTGATCTCCCCCTTAAAGAAAATATTTTGGAAACCTATAAGGTCACTAT
Source organism: Sciurus carolinensis (assembly GCF_902686445.1). Classification (NCBI taxonomy): domain Eukaryota; kingdom Metazoa; phylum Chordata; class Mammalia; order Rodentia; family Sciuridae; genus Sciurus; species Sciurus carolinensis. The sequence continues at coordinate 232,695 of NC_062230.1, read as the reverse complement.
AAGCCTATGGGGGAAAACTGCAATACCCCAGATCTGCACTGCTAGGGGGGAAGATACATGAGCAACATGAAAAAACAAGGGAAGAAAGTGATCCAAACAAATCTAAATTGTATATTAATAGAATCCAGTGACAGTATGGTAGAAGAAATGTCAGAAAAGGACTTCATATTATACATGATTAAATGATTCATGAAGCAAAGGATGAGATAAGAGAGCAAATGCAGGCAATGAATGATCACACCAATAAGCAGTTGAAAGAACAACTGCAGGAAGCAAAAGATCATTTCAACAAAGAGATAGAGATTCTCAAAAAAAAAAAAGGGGGTGGCACTGGGGATATAACTCAATTGGTAGAGTGCTTGCCTATCATGCACAAGACCCTGGGTTCAATCCCCAGCAGCACCAGGAAAAAAAAAAAAAAAAAGGGAAATCCTTGAAATGAAGGAAACAATGAACCAAATAAAAACTCAATGGAAAGCATCACCAACAGACTACACCACTTGGAAGACAGAATCTCAGATAATGACAAAATATTTAATCTTGAAAGTAAAGTTGCCCAAACAGAGAAGATGGTAAGAAATCAGGAACAGAATCTCCAAGAACTATGGGACATCATGAAAAGACCTAATTTAAGAATTATCAGGATTGAGGAAGGCACAGAGATACAAACCAAAGGAATGAACAAACTATTCAATGAAATAATATCAGAAAATTTCCCAAACCTGAAGAATGAAATGGAAAATCAAATACAAGAGGCTTACAGAACACCAAATGCACAAAATCACAACAGATCCACACCAAGGCACATTATAACGAAAATGCTTAACATACAAAATAAAGATAGGATTTTGAAGGCTGCAAAAGAAAAGCATCAGATTACATATAGGGGGAGACCAATACGGATATCAGCAGACTTCTCAGCCCAGACTCTAAAAGCTAGAAGGACCTGGAACAACATATTTCAAGCTCTGCAAGAACATGGTTGCCAACCAAGAATGCTATACCCAACAAAACTAACCTTCAGATTTGAAGATGAAATAAAATCCTTCCATGATAAACAAAAGTTAAAAGAATTTACAAATAGAAAGCCTGCACTACAGAATATTCTCAACAAAATATTCCATGAGGAGGAAATGAAAAACAACAATGTAGGTCAGCAAAGGGAGGAACTATATAAAGGCAAATCCATTCAAAGGAGAATTAAAGTTAAGTTAAAAAACCAAAAATAAGCCCAAGTGACTTGGAATACAAATCATATCTCAATAATAACCCTGAACATTAATGGCCTAAACTCGTCAATCAAAAGACATAAAATGGCAGAAAGGATTAAAAAAAAGACCCAACAATATGCTGCCTTCAAGAGGCTCATCTCATAGAAAAAGACATCCACAGACTAAAGGTGAAAGAATGAGAAAAAAACCTACCACGCTCATGGACTCAGTAAAAAAGTGGGGGTTTCCATCCTTATTTCAGGTAAAGTGGACTTTGAACCAAAGTTAGTCAGAAGGGATAAAGAAGGACATTTCATATTGCTTAAGGGAACCATAAATCAGGAAGACATAATGATACTAAATATTTATGCCCCAAACAACAGTGCATCCATGTACATCAAACAAATCCTTCTCAATACCAAGAATTAAATAGACCACAACACAATAATTCTGGGTAACTTTAACACATCGCTGTCACCACTGGATAGATCTTACATACAAAAACTAAACAAAGAAAACACAGAACTCAACAACACAATCAATAACTTAGACTTAACAGACATATATAGAATATTCCATCCATCAACGAGCGAATTCACTTTCTTCTCAGCAGCACATGGAACCTTCTCGAAAATAGACCATATATTATGCCACAAAGCAGCCCTTAGTAAATGCAGAAAAATAGAGATACTACCTTGTGTTCTATCAGATCATAAGGGAATGAAATTAGAAATCAATAACAAATAAAAAACAAATTACTCCAACACCTGGAGACTAAATAATATGCTATTGAATGAAACATGGATAACAGAAAACATCAGAAAGGGGATTAAAAAATTCTTAGAGGTCAATGAGAATGACGCTACAACATATCAAAATCTCTGGGATACTTTGAAAGTGGTACTAAGAGGAAAATTCATTGCATAGAGCGCATTCAAGTAAAGAATAAAAAGTCAACAACAAATTGACCTAAGATTACAGCTCAAACCCCTAGAAAAAGAACAGAACAACACCAAAAGTAGTAGAAGACAGGGAATAATGAAAATCAGAGCTGAAATCAATGAAACAAAAGAAACGATTCAAAAAATTGACAAAATAACAAACAAGTTGCTTCTTTGAAAAATTAAACAAAATAGACAAACCCTTAGCCACACTAACAAAGAGAAGGAGAGTGAAAACTCAAATTACTAAAATTCGTGATGAAAAATGAAATATCATGACAGACACCACTGCAATACATAACATAAGGAGAAGCCACTTTGAAAATCTCTATTCCAACAAAATAGAAACTACCGAAGACATTGACAAATTTCTAGAGACATATGCTCCTCCCAAACTGAACCAGGAGGACATACACAATTAAACAGATCAATACCAAGCAATGAAATAGATGAAGTCATCAAAAGCCTACAAACCAAGAAAAGCCCAGGACTAGATGGATTCTCAACCAAGTTCTACAAGACCTTCAAAGAAGAACTCATTCCAATACTTCTCAAAGTATTCCAGGAAATAGAAAAGGAGGGTACCCTACCGAACTCATTCTATGAAGCTAAAATCACCCTCATACCCAAACCAGGCAAAGACACATCAAGGAAAGAAAATTTTAGATCAATATCCTTGATGAATATGGACGCAAAGATACTTAATGAAATCCTGGCAAACCGTATCCAAAAACATATTAAGAAGATAGTGCACCACCATCAAGTGGGGTTCATTCCGGGAATGCAAGGTTGGTTCAGCATCTGTAAATCAATAAACATAATCCATCGTGCCAATAGACTTAAGGATAAGAATCATATGGTTATTTCAATTGACGCAGAAAAAGTGTTCGACAGAATACAACACCCCTTCATGCTCAAACACTAGGAAAAATAGGGATAGTAGGAATGCATGAATATTGCAAAGGCTATTTATGCTAAGCCCATGGCCAACATCATTCTTAATGGAGAAAAACTGAAAGCATTCCCTTTAAAAACTGGAACAAGACAGGGATGCCCTCTTTCACCACTTCTATTCAACACTGTCCTTGAAATACTAGCCAGAGTAAGTAGACAGACTAAAGAAATTAAAGGGATATGAATAGGAAAAGAGGAACTCAAGCTGTCACTATTTGCTGATGACATTATTCTCTATTTAGAGGATCGAAAAAACTCCTCCAGAAAACTTCTAGACCTCATCAATGAATTCAGCAAAATAGCAGGTTATAAAATCAACACGCATAAATCTAAAGCATTTTTTTACATAAGCGATGAAATATTTGAAAGGGAAATGAGGAAAACACTCCATTTGCAAAAGCCTCAAAAAAATAAAATACTTGGAAATCAAACTAACCAAAGGGTGAAAGATCTCTACAATGAAAACTACAAAACATTGAAGAAAGAAATTGAGGAAGACCTTAGAAGATAGAAAGATCTCCCATGTTCTTGGATAGGCAGAATTAATATTATCAAAGTGCTCGCTTCGGCAGCACAAATACTAAAATTGGAACGATACAGAGAAGATTAGCATAGCTCCTACGCAAGGATGACACGCAAATTCGTGAAGCATTCCATATTTTTTTTGTTTACAATAAAAAAAGAAAAGAAAAAAAAATTATCAAAATGGCCATACTTCCAAAGGTGCTATATAGATTTAACGCAATTCCAATTAAAATTCCTATGACATTTCTCATAGAAACAGAAAATACAATCATGAAATTCATCTAGAAGAACAAAAAACCCAGAATAGCCAAAGAAATCCTGGGCAGGAAGAGGGATGCAGGAGGTATCACAATACCAGACCTTAAATTCTACTATAGAGCAATGTTAACAAAAACGGCAGGGTACTGGCACCAAATAGACAGGTAGACCAATGGTACAGGATAGAAAACACGAAGACATACCCATATAAGTACAGTTATCTCATACTATACAAGGGTGCCAAAAAGTTACAATGGAGAAAAGATAGCCTGTTCAACAAATGGTGCTGGGAAAACTGGAAATTCATATGCAGTAAAATGAAAATAACCCCTATCTCCCACCCTGTACAAAACTCAACTCAAAATGGATCAAGGATCTAGGAATTAGACCTGAGACCCTTCACCAAATAGAAGAAAAAGTAGGCCCGAATTTCCATCATGCTGGCTTAGGACCAGACTTCCTTAACGAGACCCCCATAGTGCAAGAAATAAAAGCAAGAATCAATAAATGGGATAGAGCCAAACTAAAAAGCTTTTTCTCAGCACAGGAAACAATCAATAATGTGAAAAGAGAGCCTACAGAGTGGGAGAAAATCTTTTCCACACACATTTCAGACAGAGCACTCATCTCCAAAGTTTATAAAGAACTTAAAAAACTTTACACCCAAAATACAAAGAACCCAATCAATAAATGGGCTAAGGAACTGGGCAGACACTTCACAGAAGAAGGTATGCAATATATGAAAAAGTGCTCTTCATCCCTAGTAATTAGAGAAATGCAAATTAAAACCATCCTAAGATTTCATCTAACTCCAATTAGAATGACTATTTTCAAGAACACAAGCAATAATAAGTGTTGGCGTGGATGTGGGGAAAAGGCACACTCATACATTGCTGGTGGAGTTGCAAATTGGTGCAGTCACTCTGGGAAGCAGTATGGAGATTCCTCAGAAAGCTTGGAACAGACCCACCATTTGACCCAGCTATCCCACTCCTCGGTTTATACCCAAAGGACTTAAAATCAGCATACTACAGTGATGCAGCCACATCAATGTTCATAGCAGCTCAATTCACAATAGCTAGATTGTGGAACCAACCGAGATGCCCTTCGATTGACAAATGGTTAAAGAAACTGTGGTATATATACACAATGGAATATTGCTCAACCATAAAGAAGAATAAAATCATGGCATTTGCTGGTAAATGGATGAAGTTGGAAAATATCATACTAAGTGAAATAGGCCAAGCCCAAAAAACCAAAGGCCGAATGTTTTCTCTGATAAGTGCATGACAATATATAATGATGGGGGTTGGCGGGGGCCAAGAGAAGAATGAAGGAAATTTGGATGGTGCAGAGGAAAAAGGGGTGGAAGCGGGTGGGGATGGAAAAACAGTAGAATGAAACAGACAGTATTACCCTATGTACATGTATGATTACATGAATGGTGTGAATCTACATTGTGTACAACCATAGAAATGAAAAGTTGTACGCCCCCCCAAAAAAAGAGTATAGAATTAAAAGTAAAAATTCCTTTGAAAAGAGACCATTGAGACATCTGCACGGGAGACCTAGGAGGTTGCTTCACCGTTCTTAGCCTCACAGGCTCTCAGATGTTATTGCAGTCGTGGTCTGAGGAGGAGTGGTATTGCTCAAGCTGGTAGTGAGCCTTGGCCTGGTCCACACGGTTCTGCAGGAATGCAGGATGTTGGAGTTAAGGGTTCATGAAGTCTTCCACTTTTCCAAGGAAGGCCTGGACGGCTGCTCAAAGTGTGGAAAAGTCAGGACCTCCGCAGGCAGCTCCTGAAAGGGCCATGCATGAACCTGTGAGAAGAAAGCCAAAGCTACAGTGGAGACCCCTGGATTAAGAGATGCCAGTAATGTGGAACGTCTGCCAAGGAGAGCTGCTGGCTGTGGACAGAGCCAGGCTAGCAGAGAGGCCTTGTGGACTACAACCAGATGGGTCAAGGGATGGGCCTGCCCAGACCTTTTATAAATCACATCTCACTACCACGTGTCCCTGACTCTGGACCTGGAGCTACGGGACTTGTTTGCCCAGCTGGGTTTTGGTTCTGCTTAGGTCCCATCCCTTCTTTCTATACCCCTACACCTCCCTTTTGAAATGGGAATATTTACTCTGTGCCATTATTTATTGGAGATATATATATATATAACTTTGCTTTTCATTTTACAGGAGCTTAGAGACAATAATTTGCCTTGAGCCTCAGAGGAGACTTTTGACTTGGACTTTTGGATAGTGTTGGAACTGTTAAGGTTATAGAGACTCTTGGAGATGGACTAAATGCATTTTGCATTGTGAGATGGATATAACCTCTTGGGAGCCAGGGGCAGAATGATATGGTCCACATGTGAGGTGTCCCCCAGAACTCCTGTGTCGATGCAGATATGTTCAGAGGTGAGACGATTAGGTCAGGAGAACCGTGACTTAATCGGCCCAGCCTCACTTGAATGGATTTCCTAGGTGGTGACTGTAGGCAGGTGGGGTGTGGCTGGAGAAGGTGGGTCACTGGGGCTGCCCTGGAAGGCTCGTCTTCCCTGTGGCACCTCCCCGGCCTCTGTTTTCTGCTGCCATGAGTAGAGCAGAATTCCTCTGCCGTGTCCTTCCACCATGAGATTCTCCTCACGGTGGCCCCGAGGCAAGGCAGTCAGTCACTGGGGGCCGAGCCTCTGAAACAGAGAGCTTGCCTCTCATGTGTGCAGCACCGGGATCCTCAGCACCACATAGAAATAAACAAAAAGAAAGATAACGTGTCCATCTGTAACTAAAAATTGTCTTACAAATATAAACTTTCCCCTCTAAGTTGTTGTCATCAGATATTTTGGTCACAGTGACCGAAAACTAACCTTGTATACCTGTAATCCCAGCCACGTAGGAGGCTGAGGCAAGAAGACTGCAGTTCAGGGAAGGAGAGCCAGGCAAACTGACCGGGGATGCAGCCCGAGGAGAGCACCCTGGGCGGGGGGTCTCTCATGACTTCTGCTTTCCTGTTCTGCAGCGGAAGGCTTTATCCTGCCAGTAAAGTATCCACTGAAACCGAGAGACACTTAAATCCTCCCGGGGTGGCTGACAGGAGTGTAGAAGGCACCCACCAGCCCTTCCAGGAAGCCAGTCTCTGGCCAGCGCTGCCCTGTCCAGTGGGGGTGCAGGCAGTCTGGCTTGAACTATTTGTCACCAGTGTTTTGTTGGACTGGCCGCCATCTCTAACCCTGGGGTCCCCAGGCCTCCAGGAAGCGCACGGTGCACCTCCTCTTTGGGGTCGTGTAGGCTGCGGCCAAGGTCACCTCTTTTGGCCACCAGCTCGTTCCCTGCATGCCCGTCATACCCCGTGAGACAGGAGACCCTGGAAGGCTTTTCCTTTCTGCTTTCTGTTTGTTTTTCCTCTGACGAGGAGGGCACCAACCTGTCGAGAGGCAGGGAGGGGAGGAAGGCCGCTGGAGGATCTCCTGACAAAGCCCCACATTTCTGTGTCTAAGTCTCCCCTCTGGTGCCCTCTGCAGTGGACTCTGGCTGTGCCCTTGGGGTATCATTCCCTGCCTGGAGCAGTCTGAGGCCCTTCTTTCCACGTTCCCTTCCCGGATCCCTGAGCAGGCATACCTGGAGTCTCCACGCAGTCAGGGTCCTTCCTTTTCCTGATTTCGGTGCCTGAGTCAGGACTGTTTCTCATCCTTTTGAGCCGAGGTTCTTGGCTGTGGCGTCCTGTGGCGTCTTTGGAGAGACGCGCTGCCACCTACCAGCCACGCTTCAGCATCCAGCAGGGGGACGCGGGGGTCCTTCCTGCTTCTGGGCAGTTGTGTGTCAGGGGCTTGTGACGCAAGCACTGGCTGGTCTGAGCATCTGGCAAGGTTCGGGACTCACCAGGTGCTGGGGGTCAAGGAATGAGCCTTGTACTGTGATGTCAGCCGCTCTCTCAGCTGGCAGCTTGTCTTCTGCAGAACGGGGGCCTGGTGTGAGGTCCACCTGCCAGTGGCAGCCAAGGTACAGCTGTTGCCCCGAGCATGGCCACTCCCCAAGACACAGCAAGCACCCTTTAAATCCAGGACTGCACAGTGGCCACACCTGTGACCCCCGCAGCTTTGGAGGCTGAGGCAGGAGGATCTTAAGTTCAAGGACAGCGTCAGCCATTCTATGAGGCCCTGTCTCAAAATCCAAAACATTTTAAAAATAGCTGTGGATGTAGCTCAGAGGTAGAACACCCCTGGGTCCCATCCCCAGTACACCCCCCACCCCAGGACTGCTTAGCGCTGTGTGCAGGAAGGTTGGCAGAGGAATATGGGGTCTAGGAACCACAGGGTGAACCTCCTGAGTCCTCGTGAACTCAGAGTCAGACGCCTAGGAATTTGTACCTCCCTCTTATTCTGCTGACGTTTGACAGTTGCCCGAGTTTGCTGAATGATTTGTAGGAGGGGAGTGTGGTGCTCAGGAACACACAGGGCGCCTTGGAACCCCCCCGTCAGGCCTGAGGAACGCTCCTCCTGACACGCCTCCTGTGCTGCGTTCTCCGGATGCGGAGTTCGTGGCTCCAGCCGTGAGTGAAGCCGTTGTCCCCAGCTGTATGCCAGGCTACTCAGGGCTCCCAGAGGACACCTGGCTTTCCATGTGGCCTCGTCACTGCTCATCTTCTGCAAGAGTGACCTGGGAGGAGTCGGGCTGGGCCCCTTCTGTCCCCACCCCAGGACCCTCTGTGCCTTCCTCCTTCCAACATCCCTCCTGCTCGCAGAACTCACGCTGGTTTGGTTTATTTGCCTCCTTACTGGTGGTTTGTGGGTCCCTCACCGCAGCTGGGCACTCACCTGAGACAGCCTCCTTCTTCCTCCCGGGTTGTCGGAGGGCACAGGAGTGCCACTGCGTGGGGGCCGCTTGCTTTCCTCATTTTGTTCTGCTCCCTCGCCAACCACATCTCTGCCATAAGCCTTAAAGGCCGTCTCTCCCAGCAGAGAAGGGTTAGTCTTTGAACCCATGGCCAATTTTAGGAGTTCTCCCCAGACATCAGGCACACACTGAGATATGAAGTAGGTGTCTAGGGCTCTCTGGCCACTGCTCCCCTCAGATTTCCAAGGGGTACACTTTTGGAGATAATTTCTCAGCCTCTGCATGAAGGCTGAAGGAGCCTTCTTTGACTTCTGGTGAACTTCCCTGTTTGTTCCCATTAACTTGGGGTTTGCTAACTTCCTGCCTTCTTTGAGGATGCAAGAAACTGGTTTGTCCTGCCACTGTGTTGGGGCTTCAACAGGAGGGGCCCCTGGAGCCATTTACCAGGTCGCCAGGCTGGTTTCATGATTAGCATGCAGCGTATCAGCCTGCGCTTTAGCCGTTGCCAACACAGCTGATTTGACTGCCTTGGTTAGAAGATGGAAAGGAGAGTCAGACTCTTTTCCCAGGCAGGATTGTGGGTTGTGGATACCCCTCCTAAGATGAATACATCCTCCTGGGTCTGCCCTCACACCTTGGCCATGTGCTTTTCAATTATGCAAATCAGAGGTCACACAAGGCACATGCACGTATACATTTGGAACCTGTTGCTGTCCATTTGGAACCTGTTGCTGGAGAACAAACTCTCTCCTGGCTGGGAATTGGCCCCAGGTCTGGTGGTGCTTCAGGAGGAAGGGGTGTTAGGTGGAGGGGAGGGTCTGGGTGCAGAGGCTCTGGGAGAAGTGTCTGGCAAGGGGCTCAGGATCAGGAGGGTGTGGAGGAGGTTGACCCATCTGCTCAGCAGGACCTGAGGAGCCGTGGAGTCACCTCTCCTGGCCCAGGGAAGATGAGGCAGGTCTTCCTCCTCTGGAAGGGAAATGGTTTCCTTTTCTCGTCAAAGGATTAAGCTTCATTGTGGAGTCCCTCAGTTTGATATAAGACCATGAGACCCTGCGCAGGGAATTTTCTCCCCTTCTTCCTCCCTCTTGCAGAATGGTCTGGTTGCAAGAGAGTATTTTAGCACAGAGACCCAGCATCAGCCTGTTTTCCGGTCTCCATGATCATACTATAGCCACACCGTGTTACAGAGAAAAACCACCTGTCTCTTGAGCGTCACTGAGTAGCTAGCCCCTGTCAATGATGGGGAGACACCTCACAGTCTGTCATCTGCTATGGACATCTGATTGCCCGTGTGAGTTGCCTGAGTTGGGAGAGAGAATGATTAGCCAAAGCACACATTCCATAATTCTTTTCTTTTTTTAGGTTCACTAAATTTATTTTTAAAATCATAAAACATTTCTTACAAAAGAGCATTACATTCTGCACACTGCTCTGAACAGATGCCAGGGACATGTGGACTATTGTTACTTTCCTCCCTGTCCCACCTCCCAAAATGTTTCCAGTGACCACAAAGCAAGGTGCTCACAATAATTAAATGGGGGAATTTTTTAAAAACCACTAACAATTAACAAAAGATAAAATTCACTCAACTCTGCTACTGTTTCAAAATTTCAATGTTAGTTTCTGCATCCCTTCCCCCACCCAACCCTGTTTGCAAGGAACTAAAACATTAGATTGGTGGACAGCAAAGATTTCACCACACCTCAAATATGGAACACTTATGAAGCAGAGGAATGCTGACTTTTTAAACAGAAGCAGATTTAAAAAAAAAAAAAGATGCAGGACTCCTTCAGTTCCTCACTAGTCTTAGAAAAACCTTCCAGAACACCACTTCATACTTTAAATAGAAAAAATATCTTGCATTAGAATCCTTCGACATCTGCATACTGCTTCACACCGTTCTGCAGCAAATACTGTGCATTCTGTATCTGGTCCTGTGTTCCTGTAATGGTAATGATCCGATCTCCAGATCCTTCTAAAGTTTCATCAATTTTGATCGAGGCGCCCGACTCAAGATGGATTTGCTTAATCTGCTGACCACCTTTGCCAATAATAGATCCAGCCAAATCTTTGGGAATAGTTACTTGTGTTACAATAATAGGTCCACCAAAATCACCATATGAGCATGTCCAGAGCCACCCTGTGGTTCCAGGTGTCTACTGCAGAGGCCCAAGTTCAGTCAGCACTGAGAACAACCATGCCATCAGAGCAGTCTCCAGGTCTTCCTCTTCTGTCACAGGCCATTAGGTGGTGGTGGTGGAGGAAGAGGAAGATTCCGAGCTCTGCTCCCACCCTGGCCACTTCGCCCGGGAGGAGGAGGAGGTCCTCAATGGGGGTTCATATCATCATAATCTTTTCTAGAGGGGGGCATGGGATGCCTAGCACTCCCAGTTGGCATTCTGTCGAAACCACCTCTACCCTGCATGGGAAATCCCACTGGACGTCTTCGGCGGTCATCAAACATCATTGTAAAACCACCATAATCATATGTTTCATCATAAATATTAGGATCAAAAGGCTGTGCATGTCCTTTGACGGGAGACTCAGACCGAGGATGGTCTCTGTGCACTCTGCCACCCTATCAGGCTCCCCTCCAATAAGAACAACTGTCAGTGGAAAGAGGGCAGCGTTCCTGGGAAAGCTTGATTGTTGTCTGAGTGTTCTCTCAAAGTTCTTTGATTTTAGCCCCTTTGACCCCAATAATTCTTCCTGCCAGACTCTGATGAGTCAACCGTCTCAACTCACAGTTAAGTTGCTTCCTTTACCGTGTTGGTAACTGGAGCATTCCACAGCATCGGATTTGAGCGGGAGCCGGCTGGCTGCAGTGGGTGATGGCAACTGCAGGCCCTCTTCTGAGGCAGGGATGATTTTTTCAGAATTTCTCCAATTGTTTCAATATCAGCACTGATACTCACTGTGGGCTTGGGATCACTGCCGTCTGGGACTAAACACTGGCATTGTTGTCTGTCCGGAGAGCCTTGATATGCTTGCCTCCTTTCCCAATCACAGCCTGGCATTCTCGCTCTGAAGCAGAATTTGTAATTCAACCATCTCATCAGTGTTTCTAGATCTTTTAAATGCTTGCTCCTCTTCCATATCTTCTGCAGGGCACTTACCAAATTCATCACTGGTTTCGGTGTTGGGGAAGGTTTCCTCTGGCTGTTCAGTTTCCATTTTCTTGTATTAAATGGACACACCAATTTATAGACCGCAAACAAGTGAAATACAAACTGTTGAGGTCGGTGCAGCAGAAAAACAGAGGGTAATGGCGACTCCACAATTCTTTACGCAGGTGCGAATGTTGACTCTGGAATTTCACATCATTGAAATAATAAAATGACACATCCGCTGGTTCTGGAATACACAAAACAAAACAGAGAGGCCCCCTTCCTTTCTTTACATCCCTTCAGGGACTCCTCCACCTTGCTGAAGATCTGCAGGTGGAAATGTTTTCCAGTCATGGTGGAACTCTCAGCCCTCCTCTGAGGCCTCTGTGGTTAGTCCCCCTGAACAGCCTGCCCTTCAGCACAGAGCAGCCTGGCAGGGTCCTGGATCCCTGGGGTCAGTCGGGATGGAGGTTTGCTGCCAACACCGAGAGGCACTCTTGGACCCGCACTGACCCTGGCCTCTTCTCTAGGCTACCGGATCCTCCCCTCTGTTGTGGAGACTCTATCAGCTGACTCACGGGACCAGCACCACCCATCTAACAGGGAAATCTTCCAAATGACAGTTTGGAATGGCTGTCACGTTCACCCAGGGACGGATGAGGGCGGCTTGCCATCAGACCCCAAGAAGGGTTCTCCTTCGCAGGTCGGGACCCATTTCCAGCAGTGCAGGACGGCTGACTGGGGACAGGCTGCTTTCCATCTCTCTCCTGTTGGGGATCAAGTGGTAAAAGCCCAGGAACCTTCAAGGGAAAGTTCCAACTGGGGTCAACAACTTCGTAACGAAAAGCAGTGGGTTCCCACCTTAGTGAGTGCAAAGCCAAAAAGCCCAGCCAGGAAACCGTAGAGACTGGGTCATCTGCTGGAGAGGACATTGGGGTTCTTTCCAAAGCAAAGCTCCCCCTAGGGAAAGCAAGCAGGGGAGTTCGTATTCCTATAGGCAAGTACACTAAGGGTGCCAACGTGCCTGAGCACACTGAGTTCAAGGTGTACCCTTCTGGGCACACTCAGTGTAAGGTCGTAAAGATGGTGGCCCCAAATGCTTCTGGGCATGCTCAGTTCAATAGTACAATGAGCCAAGTTACTCTAGGTCACCTCAAAGAATGAGCCAGAGTGTCTTGGTGACCCTGGTCAGTTCTATGCAAGTTTTTCCAAACAGCACTAGAAATAAAAAGAAAGGACAACTTTGAAGGTGCATTAGTACAAAGTTTGCTCCTGAAGTTTCCTGCTTTACTTAGTGGCTAACATGCCAGTAGCTACTGCAGTAGTCTAAGCCAGAAATTATTATAGCCAGATTGGAACAATGATCTTGGGGAGAAAACAGATAAAGGAGAGGCAGTTAAGGGGCAAAACCAGACAAAGGTTAGAGAGCTGTACATCTGGTGGCAAGGACAAAGGGAAAACCCAGGAAGGCACCCAGGTCTCCAGGTTAGATGGCCAGGGACGTGTGGCAGTGCCGTCCCTGAGCTGGCATGTGGTGGTGGAGGAATGCATGCCATCACAGTCAGTCCACACACTGCCCAAGGCTTGCACAGGTGCCAGTGCAATGCAGCAACTTGGGAGACCGAGGCAGAGGATCGCAAGTTCAAGGCCAGCCTAGACAACTGCCTCAGCAACTTAGCAAGAGCCTGTCACAAAATTTTTAAAGAGCAGGGAGGGGAATGGGGATGTACTTAAGTATAGCTCCCCCCAATGCTGTTAAGAAAAAAAAAAAAAACCCAGGTTGCAAAGGGCCAGGCGCAGTGAGGCCTCCGGCTTGTGCCTTATTTGGAGTAAACACATTAGCTCACAGTAATTGGGCTCCATGAAGCCAAGACGGTACCTTTTGGATATTCCACACACTACTGCCCTTAGCGAGCAGCCCGGGGGCACAGGGAACTGAAGAGGTGGACCAGGAGCAGGCGCACAGCCCTGGTGGCTGCCCCCTGCCTTGACCTAGTCTTAGCCATGTCTTTAATAAGATCTTTTTCTGGTGCTGGGGATGAACCCAGGCTCCCACATGCTCCTGTCTTCTGAGCAGCTGGGATCATAGGTGTGCACCACCATGCCCCGTATATAATACAATCGTTTAAAAGCAGTTTCACAAATACAAAATATCTGCTTCACTCAATGACAGGATAGACACTTGATGTTCAAATTTACTGAGAAAATGATTCGCGTGCCAACTAGGAACTTCTAAACACAGAACTCAACAAAACAGGAACACAGAAGCTTAGTGACATGCATTAGTAGAAGTAAAACCAATTTAAGTCATTTAGTGTTTTTACAGACAAGCCTGGCTGGTTTCATGGCTTTCTTTCTTCTGGGTCTTCTTCCTCTCCAAGTGCGAACTTCAACCTTCAAACTCGGGTGAAGCGGTGCCTGGGGAGCTTCTGTTATTTAGGACCCGCAGCTGCCAAAGGGCTGTTTGGGGTCATGACCAAGACACAGGGGCTGAGAGCCTTCTGGAGAGAACACACTCCTGGGTGAAATGACGGGCAGCTGCTGTTTGCAGCTGGGTGGAGCAGAGGAGGGAAGAGCGCGCTGTGTTCAGCATCACAGAAACAAACCAAGGTGCTGAGTCAAGACCACGTCCAGCTCTGCACCAGCAGCTGGAATTTTCTTTACATGAAAATCGGATGGGTCACTCCTCAGCTCACAGAGCTCCAGCAGCCTCCCTCAGTCCCTGGAATGACACCCGGACCTCAGGAGGGCCTCGGGAGCCCTTCCGCCCGGCCAGCATTATCCCTCTTCATTTCCTTCAGGTTTGGCTCACAAGGCCCCCGAGGAGGCCTGGCCACCTTGCCTAAGGGTCTCCATCACCTCTTCTCCACATCTGCTTTTCTTCACAGGCTCGTCACATCCTGACCTCACAGTACGGATCAGCACCACCTGCTTGCTCACCCGTCCTGGGGAGTCAGAATCTGTGCCTGCTGAGTGCACAATGGACCCATGTACCTTCTTTTTAGATGCGCTCAGATGCCTCCTGGTGCAGACATGCAGGCAGCAGGACGCTCTGGGCACGATGTACATGGGAAGAACACAGAACCTGCCTCCCAGGCTCATTATTCCGAAGACATTTACCATGCGCTGACTAGGTATCCAGTACTGTTTGAGGGTGCGAGAGTGGACAGGATGAGGCTCCTGCTACGTGCCGGGGAGCAGGATGTACAATTAATCAACAAGCTAATCTTTTGAGGGGACTGGGGATTGATCTCAGGAGTCCTCTACCTCTGAGTGACCTCCCCAGCCTTAGGTCACTGAGGCTGGCCTCCAACTTACAATCCTCCTGCCTCAGTCTCCCAAGTAGCTGGGATTACAGGTGTGTGCCACTGTGCCCAGTTACACGCTAATATTTTTACTTCAGTTCCTTTATACATGTTTATTTACTACTGAAAATTGAAATAATCAATTTCCCTTAGTCGAATTTCAAAAATTTTAAAACCAGAAAATCTAATTATCTACTATTATGCTGTAGTCAAAGTACCCTATGCTTTCTTTATACTCCTGGCTCTTCACGTTGGCTCCATAACTCCTATCTTCTAAAACACGGAAATAGTTGAGACCTAGTGATTCTTCTTTGGGTCAAAGTGGAACTCGGTGTGCTGAAGTCGTTTGAATACATTCAAACTACAAATTCCATGTAAGTGACTGGCATCATGGCAGGAAGGGCAAGGGGCAAGAAGAAGACATCACGGCGTCCTGGCGTAGGTCCTCAGAAGTGGTGCAGACCGGCCATCTCGGCAGAGCAGCTTCCTCAACCTGCTACACAGAACCACCGGTTGCACAGAGGAACGGAGTAAGAAAAAGGCCGTGCTCAGACTGCGCTGTGCCACGCAGTCCTAGCGTTCTCGGGGACCATGGGATGCCTGCGCAGCTGCCGGCACACTTGAGGGGTGCTCCTCGACGCCTCGGGCCTCCTCAGGACCGGCACTGCTTTGCTGATCTCCTTCAGGCTGAGAAGAGCCTGTTCAGAGGCGCCTCCGTCTCCCTGCCTTTCTTTCTGCGTGACCACAATGCCTGGTCCAGCTCCTCTCAGGGAAAGCCGTCTCCCATCACCTGTGAGATCCTTTCTCTTCCATCCTGTTGCTGCAGTGGACCTTCAGGTAGGGAGGGAATTTGGTGCCAGGTGGACACTCAAGTCATTAAGGTCCTCTGTTAGCACTGCTGAGTGGCAGGCTGAGGGGCTCCAAGTCCTTCCGGGAGTTTCTTCCGCTGACACCTGAGACCCTTTGGGTCCCTGGAGGTGCTGCGAGCTGTTTCTGAATGTGATTCTGCTCGGGGGAACCGAGGTCATGGGAGGGAGGTAAGAGGCCTCTGAGAGGTGGTGCTGGAATGAGGCCTGAAAGACAGGAAGACGGCCACCGCAGGAGGTTGGGACGTCCTCTCGTCCTCTCGGGCAGGGAAGCGTGAGCATGAAGACCCTGAAGAGGGAACGCGCCGGGGTCCCGGGGGCAGAAACAAAGCCCCGGTGGCTGGAACACAGGAAGAGGTGAGGGCAGAGGGTGGCAGGGCCAGATTGTGTAAGATTTGCAAGGTTTTTTCTGTTTGTTTTTTTGTGTTTTGTTTTTTGGTTCTGGGATTGACCCCAGGGGCTCTTTACCACTGAGCCACATTTCCAGTCCTTTTTATATTTTATTTAGAGACAGGTCTCACTAAGTTGCTAAGGCTGGCTTTGAACTCGAGATCCTCCTGGCTCAGCCTCCTGAGCCACAGGGATTACAGGCATGCCCACCGCCACTGAAAGATGTGCTTTTTAATTTACTTTAGACACAGGTCTAAACCACTGGATGTGCTCAAAGGAGAAATGCCACAGCACTGATATTTCAGGAGTGCTTCATGTGGTTATCTGCAGCTGTGTGACACACCACACTCACCACACCAAGAAGTAAGACAACACTTCTGCTGGTCACAGTTCTGGAGGCCAAAAGGACTCAGCCAGGGTGGCTCACATTTGCCTTCAAGCAGGGACTGAGGTTGGACTCACTTCCCAGGTTTCCTTGCTCCTACAGCTGTCTTGAATGTGGCAGCCAGCTGGGATTCTCACTGTGCTGTCCAGTGGCCTGGGCATCCAGACAGAATGACAAATGGGTCTAAGAGCAACCCTTCCCCCAGGGGAAGTCAAGTGAAAACCAAATGGTCTCTTCTGAACTATCCTTGGACATCACAGGAAACACTGCATTCCACTGCAGAAGCATGTGACTCAGCCAATATTCAAGGACATTCCATCTCTGGATGACACACCTGTCCAAGAATTTGAGGATTTAAATCACCACATCCTGCCAGGCAAGGTGGTGCATGCCTGTAATCCCAGCAGTTTGGAAGACTGAAGCAGGAGGATTACAAGATTGAGACCAGCCTCAGCAACTTGGCAAAGTCCTAAGCAACTTAGTGAGACCCTGTCTCTAAAATAAAATTAAAAGACTGGGGATGTGACTCGGTGGTAAAGCACCCCTGGGTTTAATCCCTGGTACAAAAAAAAAAAAGAAGAAGAAAAGGAAATGAGCGAGGGACAGTGGAAGGAGGCGGCCAGCTGCAGTATCTGGGAAAGAAACAGTGGATTAGAAGGAGACGTGCAGAATCCTAGGAGATATTTGGAAGGGAGCGAGAGCAGGACTTGACTTGAATGTGGGGAATGGGGAGAGGGACGACTGACGCCCTTGGCTTGAGCAACAGGGAGAAGGCGTGTCACTCACTGTGATGGAGGAGACTGACGAACAGATGACTGGGAGGGAGAGGATAAAAACCAAGAATGTCACACAGGACATTTGAATTTTGAGATGCACAGTAGATACACAACATGAAATGTGGAGGAATCAAGATTTAAGCTGAATGTTTGAGATCCGGTATAGTCTAAAGATAAGGATATGGCACTTGTCAGCATAAAATTAACATTTAAAGTCATAGGATAGAAGAAATTACCCAGAGAGGTGAGGTGGACAGGAAAGAGGAGTACCCTGGAGATGCTGTCTTCCTTTTGGGAAGAAATCATAGCCCAGGATGGAAGGAAATGCCCCAAAGTGCTTTCCACCAGAGGAGAGTCAGGAGTCAGGCATGCAAGGACAAGGAAGTGACGCCATGGGATGAGGAGAAGGGGGCCTGGAGAGCCAGGGAAGCAGAGGGGCTGAAGCCCCACCACTGACATCCAGGTGACTGGGAAAGCAGGAGCACCCCCAAGATGGCACCTCACCACATGAGGAGAGCTCTGCGTGGTCACAGTCAAGTCACAGAATAAGAGATTCAAGCAACTGGAAAATATAATTGCAAAATTGGACAAAAATAATAGTCTGAACCTGGGTTGTTCTTTGGTGGCCCCGAGGGTAAAGAGGACACAGCAGAGGACACAGGAGAGACCTGTTGAGACAGGCACACCACAGACTGGCAAAAACAAACAGAATGGCCCAGAGCCAACCCGAACAAACTGCTGAAACTGCAAGGGAGAAAGCACTCCACAGCCTTCAAAAGGAGAGCAGGTTACCTGCAGCCAGCACAGCCACACACCTTCCAACAGGTGAGTAGGAGGGCCCCAGCCAGCACATCTACACACCTTCCAGCAGGAGGGCAGGAAGACCTCAGCCAGCGCATCCACAGCCTTCCAGCAGGAGGGCAGGAGGACCTCAGCCAGCGCATCCACAGCCTTCCAGCAGGAGGGCAGGAGAACCTCAGCCAGCACACACCTTCCAGCAGGAGGGCAGGAGGACCTCAGCCAGCGCATCCACAGCCTTCCAGCAGGAAGGGCAGGAGGACCTGCAGACAGCACAGGCTTTTCCATGACCACAGCCAGCTCCAGCAGGAGGGCAGGGTACTAGAGTCAGCTTGGCAGAAGGACTGACAGAAAGAAGTGAATCAAGAACGTTCTACTAAGCTGTCATCCCTGAACATGAAGCAGGACGCAGGAACAGAAACACAGCAATGGCGAGCTGACGTGGAAACTGCAGACTCAACAGAATCTCAGTATTTTAAGATCTTTGTCATGGCTTAGATGAATCTTGAGACTGGATATGCTTGTACTCAAGCACTTATCTAAAGAGATTCTCTCACTGCACATGATTTCTTTAGCTTCTGCTATACAGAAAGTTATTGCTAATCCATTCAGTTGTCTCTCTGCCTATTAATTTAACCACCTATTTGCACATAAAGTGGCATGAAATGAGCATTGCCTAATTTTAAAAAATGTTATCTTTAGGAGCCCGGCACAGTGGTGCATGCCTGTAATCCCAGCGGCCTGGGAGGCTGAGGCAGGAGGAACGCGAGTCCAAAGCCAGCCTCAGCAACTTAGCAAGGTGCTAAGCAACGCAGTGAGACCCTGACTCTAAATAAAATACAAAAAAGGCCTGGGGATGTGGCTCAGTGGTCAAGTGCCCCTGAATCAATTCCTGGTACCAACACCACCAACAAAAAGTTATCTTTGGTGGTAGGACCTTTCATGATTGACTACTTTATTCTTTCTATGAGCTCCATAAGCCAGGTGCCAGTGTGCACGTGTGATCCCAGCAGGAGGCTGAGGCAGGAGGATCACAAGTCCAAGACCTGACTCAGCAACTTAGTAAGACCCTGTCTCAAAATAAAAAGTATAAAAAGGGATGCAGATGAATCCCCAGCACTGCAGGGAGGCTGGCAGGGAGAGAAGGAGCTCCAAGGCTACAGAAACCATATTTATTCAGCACCTACTACATACTAGACCCACATATAACTTATCAAAATGGGAATCATGACCTTCGCTTTCCAGAAGAGGAGACTGAGGTTCCTAAGTATCTGTTAACACTGGGATAGCACAGGGCGGGGTGGGAACCACGCCTGTGCCAAGGCCAGGGCCCTCCGCCAGCCTGCCCGCTGGGGTCTGCTCAAGCTCACCTGGCCCTCACGTGTGTCCACACCACTTCTGCAGCACATATCTTCCTGGCCAGGAATTTACCCTGAGAAAGCAAATGCAATCTCTGTCTCCTGACCAAGCTGTTGTCCAGTGTCTCTATGACTTGGGACACAGCTGTTGATTCCACCCTGACCAGGGTCCTGCTCACAGTGCCTCCTGTTCCATGTGGAAGGCAATGGCGCCCAGCACACGCAGTCCTCTGGGATGCTCTCCTGGAAGGTGGCTAAAGGGCAAAGGACAGGTGACTCACAGTCCTCTCTGCCGCCTTGCCTTCGTGGATGACAACACTGTGTACTTTAGTGTGTGTGCTAAGGGTGGATCCCAAAGCCCAAGAAGTCTCTTCCCCAGGGAACATTCTCAGGTGCCCATTGGTGTCCACGTGACTGGTCCCGGAACCCACATCTCTGGGTGTTCAGGTCCCTTGGTCAGTTGGTGCAGCATCTGGATGTAACCCAAGCATATCCTCCTATATGCTTAAAGTTATTTCTAGATAACTTGCAATACTTAGTACAAATTATACTATATTGTTTAGGGAATAATTACAAGAAAAAAGAATGTGTACACGTTCAGTACTGAATGTTTTTCCCAGATATTTCCAATCCATGGTTGGTTGAATCTGCGGATGTAGAACTTGAGGATGCAAAGGGAATATGTTCACACTAGTCAAAAGATAAGCTCCAGGGGCTGGGGAGATAGCTCAGCTGGTAGAGTGCTTGACTCGTAAGCACAAGGCCCTGAGTTCGATCCCCAGTACCGGAAAAAAAAAAAAAAAAAAAAAAAAGATAAGTTCCAAATGACTCACAAAAAGCAGACATGACGAAGGTGTGGCCCAAGCCTCCTGGATCAGGATATTCCTATCGCTAGGTGAAGAACGAGACCACAATCATGGTCACAGGGCAATGCCCCCTCTGCTCCCTGCAAACTCCACTTCCTGTAAAATCCTGAGTCACGTGTCCTTGGCTGCCCCACTGATCTTCCTTCCACCCATGCAGCACATCCTTAATCCTGTCTCCTGGTATTACTGGGGCTCAGAGTAGCAACAACTGCCAGGGACAGGGCCCACCATAGCTGCCGTAGGACCCACCCAGAGATGACCCTGCTGCCCTTGTCCCACACAAACTGGTTCTTCAAGGCAGCCAGGGTGAGGTGTGTACAACGTGAACCAGACCATATAATCTCCTGGCTCCAAAGCCACCACACCCCTGAGTGGTTCACCATGACCTGTGAATCCTGTAGGGTTTGAACTACTCTCCCTCTAATGTCACCTTAAAACAGACTTGGGCTGGAGTTGGGTGAGAACAGCTTGAACCAGCCACAGAGCTCTTCCGATGGCCCTAGTCTCTTACTCTGATCCACACCTTGCGACTCTTTCCTCTTGATCAAGAGGAGACAAACCCCAACAGGCCTCTGCACCAACCTCCAGATCTCCCAAGACTGACCCATCAACAGATGGGCCAACAACCATGGGTCGTGTGGGACACCTCCATGTGGCCATCAAGTGGACATCCTCCACTAATGTCACACTGAGTCTCCACCATCCAGGTAAGTGTCTGCAGCCCTGGGACAAGTCTAGGAGTTACAATTGCTCCAAATGCAAATACCCCAACCAAACTTTGGGTTATAAGTCTTCAGAGGTGGAGAGTCCAGAGGTGCCACCAAGAAAACCGCTATGGCAAAAACATGAGAAAGAACTATGGGATTTTGCTGCCACTGGGGAAGCAAGAGGTGGAGGTGCAAGGGAGCAGTTGCCGTGGTTCAGGTAGGAGGCATCCCCAGCTCGTGTGTGAGACAGAGGTGAGCCTGGACCTAATCAGTGTGTTAATCCACAGAAGGATCACCAGGATGGCCCCTGCAGGCAGGTGGGGCATGGCTGCAGGAAGTGGGTCCCTGGGGGGTGCCCTTGGGATTTATGTTTTGTCCCTGGTGAGTGCAGCTTTCTCTGCTTCCTGGTGCCCTGTCCTGAGCTGCTGTCCTCCATCAAACCCTTCTACCATGATGTTCTGCCTCACCTTAGGCCCAGAGCTATGGAGTCAGCTGACTATGGACTGAACCTCTGAAACCATGGGCCAAAGTAAACATTTCCTCCTTTAAGTTGTTCTTGTTTGGCAACTGGTCATAGAGATGCAAAAGCTAACTAAAACAGTAGCTAAGTATCGCGTTCCCTCTGGCCGCAGAGAGAGACACGACAAACGTCTGAAGCTTTGGAAGTTTATTGTGCACAGTCTTCCTTTCTTTCCCTCTTTTCTAATCCCTTTCTCTCTTTTCTTTCTCTCGCTCTCTTTCTCTCTGCTTAACTCTCGCCTGCTCCGGTCGCTCCGCTCCTCCCGCTCGGCTCACACCTGCTTCGGCCGCTCCGCTTCTCCCGCTCGGCTCACGCCTACTTCGGCCGCTCCGCTTCTCCCGCTCGGCTCACGTCCTCGCTCGCACTCTTCTTCCTCGCTTCTACTCCTACTCTCAGTTTCTTCTTCTCTCAGCTTCTTCTTACTCCCAGCTTCCGCGCCTTACTCCCCCACCCACCAAGTTTATATACACTTCAACCAATCAGGGGAGAGTACACGAGATAAACGCGCGGACAGCTGCAGGCATAGAATAGGTACACGAGGGGGGCATGCTCTAATCACATCGTTAACTGGCCAATCATTGGAATTCGCTGGTTGTTTACTGTATAGCTGGCCGCTTTTGGCTCAGTGCCAGGCGCCATCATGACCGTGCCCAAGGCTGGGGGTCCCGGGAACCCCGACATATCCCCCTTCTTTATTATTAAACTAAGGCTCGGGACCGTGTCTGTCTTAGGCTGAGTGGTCAGCATATGTCCTTACCCGTCATCAGAGCCTGCAGAGCATGCTGCAGCTCCTGTCTTAGGTTGGTACACAGCCACCTCCTTCATTACCCATCTTTGACTACCGGTCCAGCATCAAGAGCCATACTAATGGGGGGCTGTTGGCCTTTAGGGCAGTCATGGCCTGATGAAAGATAATCTGATCTCTCTATTGGCTAGCTCGTAGATGCATGCCAGAATGAATGAAGAGAAGGAGGCCAAGGCAGAGGAGTACCACCATAGCTCCTAAGCCTGCCCACTGTTTGACAGATCTATAGACAGAAGAAAAACCATATAGCCATATTAAATACAGAAACAATATACATCCCAGTAGAGTTACAATATGGGCAACACAAACAGCTCTCAGGGAATAAACACATCCCAGTCCCAAAAGTTCTTGCAAGGTATCCACTTGTTCTTATAGTAAGTCCACTCTCTGATAGAGTCTCTATGGTCTGTAAGGCTGCAGCTGTATTTTCGGCCAAATGATCGTTGTTATGGTTGTGTCAATGCTGCTACTGCAAGGACTGTGATGGCAATGATCACGGCTGTTGCAATGTCAAAGCCTCTCCTGTTTCTTGATAATAGCACTGGCAATTCTATATCTGCAACAGAAACTAGGACTGGTAGGAAGATAGAAATGTGCATCAAATTGCACGGGTGGCAAAAGAACCATTCCAGCATTGTGAGAGATAGCACACGGTTAGTGAACAGTTAAGAGGTGTTATTAGAAATGTTAGTTGGTAGAAACATAAAAGGGAGGAAATACACAAGCTGACGTGGGAGGAGAAGCAATATTACAGCTAGGGTCAGCAGAACGAGTTGCTCTACTCTGGGTCTGATTTGTAGTATGATTCCAACGGCAAAGTGCAGAAATTCCTCCTGTTAAAGCAAAGAAAGGCTAGAGATATCCTTGTCACCAAAAGCAGCACGACCTGAAAAATCATCAGTAGAATTGACAGGCTTGTAGAGGAATTGGTGAAAAACAAGAAAAGGAAGGATAAAAAATGTGTTAGTTAGAAGTAAAAAATATGGCCAGGCTAACAATGGCCCATAGGTTCCGGGTTTGCCTTTCCATCTGAGTTTTTGTTATTGGAGGAAGGCTCAGGCTCGCCATTGCGAGGAGGAGCAGCATCACTTGCATGCTGTAAAACTCTGATTAGCCTTTCTGGAATCCAGACTGGAGTCTGTTGATCCTGTGGGAAAATACAAACAGACCCTCGGACCCAACGAAGGACTGGATCCGGTCCTTTCCAACAACCTGTCAGGATATCTTTCCATTTTGCCCATACTTGAGGAGTATCATGGGGATTACAATGTCGATCAGCTGCAGAGTGGCCGTCCCTATCCAGAGTTAAGAAATTTAGAATGAAAAGAACTAAATTAAGTTTATCTTTAGGAGACTTGTAGGAGGCTCCTATTCCCCCTTTTTGTTTATTTAGACAATTTTTTAAAGTAAGATGTGCTCTTTCCACAATGCCCTGTCCCTGAGGATTATAGGGGATGCCAGTGACTAATTGGATGTTAAATGTTTGTAAAAACAACCGGAAGCTTTTGGAAGTATAAACAGGACCATTATCTGTTTTAATAACTTTAGGTATGCCCCAGCCAGCAAACGCTTGTAGGCAGTGTTGAATGACATCTTTTACCTTTTCTCCAGAATGAGCGGAAGCCATAATGACCCCTGAAGCAGTGTCTACTGACACATGTACATACTTAACAGTACCAAATTCAGAAATATGGGTTACATCCATCTGCCAAATATGACCAGGCAGCAGTCCCCTGGGGTTAACTCCAAAGGATTGTACTGGGATTAAAGGAGCACAATGTTGACAATTTTTTACTATTTGTCGAGCCATACATTTAGATATAGGAAATTTTCTGCTCAAAGTAGTGGAATTTACATGGAATTTTTCATGAAAGAGTTTTGCTTGTTCCTCTATGGAAAAAACAAAAATTGATTTGGTGGCCATATCTACCAAGTCATTAGCATTGGCCAAAGGTCCTGGTAAATTAGAATGAGCTCTAATATGTCCTACATAGAATAGATGTTTACGCTGTAGGATAAGGTTTTGTAGCGTGGTAAAATAAGAAGCTACCGTGGACATGGAAGAAATATGGGGTACCGTTTCAAGAACCTGTAAAGCGTTAACGATATATAAGCTATCAGATAGAAGATTGAATGGCTGATTATCTGCTAATTTAAAGGCTAATATTACAGCTGCAAGTTCAGTAACCTGTGCGGAGTTGGGTGGAACTATTATGGTGTGAAGTTGTTTACTGATAAGTACTGCACCTACTCCATTTTTGGAGCCATCAGTAAAAATGGTTACACAGTCTTTAAGAGGCTGGACACTAGTCACTTTTGGAAAAACTATGGGAGTATTTTTACAGAATTGAATCCAGGGATGTTGGGGATAATGGTTATCGAACTGAGCTGAAGTGGAACAATATAATACTGACCAATCATCATCATTATTAATTAGCCATTTAATTTGCTGAGTGGAATAAGGAGTTATAATAATAGACGGATGGATTCCAAAAACAGTAATGCAAGATTCTATTCCCTTGAATATTACCTGAACAATAGCTTGGGGATATGATTGTAATGTTTTAGCCGGAGAGCTAGGGAGATTTATACTTTGCAGAGGTCCTCCTTGCCAAACTATGCCAAAAGGGGTATATTTCTCTGAGATTATGATTAAACTTAATGGTTGAGTAGGATCACAATGATCAACGTAACACTGCTGAAGTCTATTCTCTACTAGCTGTAAGGATATCCGTGCTTCAGGAGTAAGTTTCCTAGGGGAATTCAAGTCAGGATTACCTTTTAATATATCGAATAAAGGTTTTAATTCCCCTGTGGATAATTTTAAATAGGATCTGATCCAGTTAATGTCACCTAAGAGTTTCTGAAAATCGTTCAAGGTATTCAGTTGATCTGTCCTGATGGTCAACCTTGATGGTCTGACTGTAGTAGCAGTGAGCCTTGTACCCAGATATTCTTGGATCTCCTCTAATTATAATTTTTCAGGGGCTATCGTTAGTCCTCTTTTTTCTAATGCTTGAGTTATAAATTGTAATGCTTCTAACAAAACTTCTTTTCCTGGATGGCAAATAAGTATGTCATCCATATAATGATAAATCAACAATCTCTTAAACTTTTGTCTAGTAGTTGTTAACACTTTATCTACGTATATTTGACATATAGTAGGACTGTTAGCCATACCTTGAGGCAACATGGTCCATTCGAATCTCTGGTCAGGCTGAGTGTGATTAAGAGAGGGCAAAGTAAAGGCAAATCTCCAACAATCATTTTTGTGTAAGGGTATAGAGAAAAAGCAATCTTTTAAATCCAGAATAATAGTAGGCCAATTTTTTGGTAGTGCAGTGACAAGAGGGAGTCCACATTGGACGGGTCCCATAGGGTACATTTGTTCGTTTATGGCTCTTAAATCATGTAATAACCTCCATTTTCCTGATTTTTTCTTTGTTAAGAATATTGGAGTATTCCAAGGAGAAGTAGAATGTTGTAAATGACCTGCTTGTACCTGCTCTTGTACTAACTTATGAGCTGCCTCTAGCTTCTCTTTTGTTAGGGGCCACTGTGGAATCCAGCGAGGCTTATCATCTTTCCATATTATAGGGATTGATGGTTTATCAGTGGCCCCTAGGAAAAACCCAATCCATGAGAATCATTTTTTGGTGGAAGTAAAGGCAGTGGTTGGGTAGATCCTTGACTATGTCTTCCTAATCCTTTTTTATCATCATAATTCATATTTTGTAACATATTTCTTACAGGAGTCCCTTGGTAAGTCTGATCAGTGGTGAGTTTCATATCCATTTGCTGCAGGGCGTCTCGTCCCCATAGACTAATAGGAACATTACAGACATATGGCTGAAATATTCCTGTGTGTCCCTCTGTATCTTTCCACGATAATGAGGAAGCACTTTGATTGGGGCTTTCTGCTACTCCTAAGCCTCTCAAGCTCTGAGCTGCTGTGATCAATGGCCAGTGCTTTGGCCAGACCATTGCGCTAATAATACTTTTGTCTGCTCCCGTATCTAATAAACCTGTAAATTCCATATTTCCCACTTTTAATTTTAGGAGGGGCCTCTGTCCCATATCCATAGTAAGGTTTATTAAAGTGGTTCCTGTTGATCCAAAACCTCCTTGTCTTTTATTTGTATTTTTACTGGGCCACAAAGAATGTCGACTGGGTAATATAAGCATTTGTGCAATGCGATCCCCTGGAGAGATGACCGTAATTCCTTTTGGTGAAGAGACCAAGGCTTTTATTTGTCCAGTGAAATCAGGATCAATAACCCCTGGGTGTACTATAAGTCCTTTTAGTGTTGAGGAACCTCTACCTAGTAATAGTCCTACACTGTTCTGTGGGATTTTTTCATGCCAATCAGTATCAATCACCTGCACCCCCATATCTGGGGTTAGTATGAGTCTGGAGGTGGCACAGATGTCCAATCCGGCACTTCCTGAGGTGGCTCTGCGCTCCCCTTCTCTGTGGGAGGATACCACCGTCGGGGAACTTGTTGAATTACCCCGTATATTTGTTGTGGGCCCCGGGGAGGGCCCTGTCTCCCGTTTTTTTGAAGTTTAGGATTCAACCCTAGGAAATTATCCTCCCTATCTCTAATAGACTGACAGGCACTATTCCAATGACTTCCTCTTCTGCATCTTGGACATAGCCCAGGTCCGGTTCCCAAGTTATTCTTTGTATAGATGTTCCCACCTTGGGCAAAGGGTGGCCTTTTGTTTGGACAAGTGGCTTTTAGATGTCCCTTCTGTCCGCACACAAAACATGATCCTAAAGACTCTTTATTAGTTCTTGAAGGGAACCTCCCCTGGGCTTGTGCAAGTGCGGCAGACAACAAGGTGGTTTGTCTGTCTATGGCTGCTACAAAGGCACTGCTCTGCGCCGAAGTATCATTTACATCTCTACACACTTTTAAGTAGGTGGACAAGTCTTTGTTTCTCCATGGTCTTATGGCCTCCCTACACCATTTGTTGGCTTGTTCGTAAGCCAATTGTTTTACTAGGGGCATGGCTTGCTCTGCATCTCCGAAGATGCGTGATGCTGTCTGAATTAGCCTATCGACGAAGTCCGTGTAGGGCTCACTACTCCCTTGAGTTACCTTTGACAACTGGCCCTGCAAATCTCCTGCTCCTTGTAATGTTTTCCAGGCCTTGGTTGCAGCCACGGCAATTTGCGCATAGACTGCTGGATGATAATTAAGCTGTGCCTGAAGGGTTTCATAAGGTCCTACGCCCATAAGCATGTCCCTATCGACTTGGGGATTCCCCACTGCCGCATTTCGGCGGGCGGTATCCGTAGATATTTCTTGCCATGATGTTTTCCACATAAGGTACTGTCCCCCAGACAGAGCGGCCCTAGCAAGATTAGTCCAGTCCTGGGGCACTAAGTTTAATGATGTCAAGGTATCTACTAAGGCTATAGTAAAAGCTGACTGAGGACCATATGTGCTAACTGCTTCTTTTAACTGTTTCACTATTTTGAAGTCTAAGGGTTGGTGGAATCTTTGATTTTGAGCATCCTCAAAAACAGGATACGCTACAGATCCAAGATGACTCCATTCTGAGCGTAATCCGAAACCGGACGCTTCATGAGGGGGTTCCCTATTTATGGGAGGTGCACTAGGCAACACGGGCACTAGAGGGGGCTTTTCATCTAGTCTTAATTTTTGTACTCTTTTTTCCAGTTCCTCTCCTGATAATTCCCCTTCTGATAGTTCCTCATCTGAATTAGTTCCTTTTTCTGAATTTTGAGAAAGATATGAGCGTTCCTCTTTTATTTCTTCCAAAACCTGTCTTCCCTCAGCTAAAGGCTCGGTGAGTGAAGGTTTTTTGTTTTTATCTTGCAGACAGGATTTAATAAGAGACCAAATAGCCATAGTGCCTACTGGCAAAGGGTTTTGCCTATCCGCTATACGAAGGTCCTCCCCCAGCTGTTCCCACTGTAGGGTATTCAAAAGGCCCTCATCCAAAAACCAAGGGGAAACCCTTTCCACAGTATCGAGAAATACTTTAGCTGTTTTTTCCTTTAATGGCGTCCCATGGTTTTTTAATAGCTCCCTGAGGGGTTGCTGCATTCTGAATTTAGACGTTTCAGACCCCATTGTTACTAATTTGAATAGCTTCAGTTATGGCAGTTACAATAACAAACAGTGGCCAAGCTGCCAGGAGCAACGAGATTACTGAAAGGAAAACTATCTATCAAGTGTGCATTAAAATTTTTATAGCGGCTTTTCACATGCTACCTATACCCTAATAGGACCACTTCAAGCATGTTTCTACTTTCACTTTTAATTGGACCGCGTTCCACGCATCAGGACCGCTGCTGGCGTATCCCGATACTGGACCACCTTCCGTGTGTCCTTGTTTTTATTTTAACCGGACCGCATCCCGCGTGTCCCCAGGACCGCTGATGGCGTATCCTGATACCCTTTAACTGGACCGCATTCCGCGTATCCCCAGGACCGCTGATGGCGTATCCTGATACCCTTTAACTGGACCGCATTCCACGTATCCCCAGGACTGCTGATGGCGTATCCTGATACCCTTTAACTTTTTTATAACCGGTTTAACTTATTAAAAAAATTTTTTTAGATATCTTACCTTGTTTTCTTTATAAAATTTTCATCTTCCCGGGTCTCGGCACCAGTTATCGCGTTCCCTCTGGCCGCAGAGAGAGACACGACAAACGTCTGAAGCTTTGGAAGTTTATTGTGCACAGTCTTCCTTTCTTTCCCTCTTTTCTAATCCCTTTCTCTCTTTTCTTTCTCTCGCTCTCTTTCCCTCTGCTTAACTCTCGCCTGCTCCGGTCGCTCCGCTCCTCCCGCTCGGCTCACACCTGCTTCGGCCGCTCCGCTTCTCCCGCTCGGCTCACGTCCTCGCTCGCACTCTTCTTCCTCGCTTCTACTCCTACTCTCAGCTTCTTCTTCTCTCAGCTTCTTCTTACTCCCAGCTTCCGCGCCTTACTCCCCCACCCACCAAGCTTATATACACTTCAACCAATCAGGGGAGAGCACACGAGGTAAACGCGCGGACAGCTGCAGGCATAGAATAGGTACACGAGGGGGGCATGCTCTAATCACATCATTAACTGGCCAATCATTGGAATTCGCTGGTTGTTTACTGTATAGCTGGCCACTTTTGGCTCAGTGCCAGGCGCCATCATGACCGTGCCCAAGGCTGGGGGTCCCGGGAACCCCGACAGCTAAGCCAAGTCTAAATTCAAATAAGATCCAGTTGTGGTGGTGCCTGCCTTTAATTCCAGCTTCTTAGGAAGCTGAGGCAGGAGGGTCACAAGTTTGAGGCCAGCATGGGCAATTTAAGAAGACCCTGTCTCAAAATAAAAAATAAAAATGTCAGGGGGCATCTAGCTCAGTGGTTAAGTGCTTGTAGGTTCAATCCCAAGTACCACAAAATAATAATAGTAGTAGAAGTAGTAGTAGTAGTAGTAATAATAATAAATAAAGTCAGACAAGGATCATCATGAGGGCTTTGCTAAGCAGTTCTTTTGTCCAGTTATTTAGTGGTCTCCAAAGTAGGCAAGTGCTTCCCAGGAATAACTAAAAATAACCATCAAGATGTGAAAAGAAAACACTAGAACTTCTATTTATGTTTTTAAATCTTGCCCATTTTAATTTTTTGTGTATTTTATCATGATTAATTCTAAGTAGAGTAACACGTGTGTAATGTAATGTGTGTGTATTATGGATGTATGTTCAAAACCTTTTCACTCATGGGAGTGCAGGTTCATGGTTGGAGGTTGCTGTTTAAGACAATGGGTCCCCGCTGAAGAGTCTATACTGGGGAAAAACAAGATCAGATCTTATTTTGGTAAGATCCTCGGCCTGAGGCTTGGAGAATGAATCAAGTGGGGTGAAGATCCAGGCAGAGTTTGGAGGCTGTCGGGTTCTCTGAGCATGGACTGGAGTTGCAACAGTGTGAGTGGGAATGGTGGGAAGAGGAGAGAAACGGCCAGCGGACAGAACCCACCTGAGTTGGGGATCAGTACCCAGGACGACAGGGAAGCAGATGTTCCAGGTTCTCCGGTTCTGCCTGTGTGGTTGAGTGGAATCACTATTCAGTGTAAGGAATAAGGAACAGGTTATTAGACACATTATGCTTTTTAAAAAAAATGTCTAAATCTCCAAATCTGATCTTCTTTTCTGAATCCCTGCTCTGCATCAGTCAGGGTCCATGCAGGAGACGGAAACTGCACAGTAACTTGAAAATGGAAAATTTTAAATGTAGTCAACTGCAACAAGAGATTGTAACAACAAGGGATTAGCAAGCGAGTAGTAAAAACAACTTTAAAGAATACAGTAGCAGCCGCACAGAGGCACAAGTCTGTAATCCCAGTGACTCCGAAGGCTAAGACAGGAGTATTGCAAGTTCAAAACCAGCCTCAAAACCCTTTCTCAAAATAAAAACAGAAAGGGCTGTAAGGTGGCTCAGTTGTGAGTGCCCGGCAGCAAAACAGTAACCGCAGACACAAGCATCGCCATCTACAGGGCTGAGACAAAGCACCTCCTCCTCCCTGGAGCCAAGACCAGAGCTCTCGGGACGGGCAGTCCTGTGGGTCACTGGATAGAAAAGTCAGCCTAAGGCATGCTGGAGAACTTCCCGGAAATCCACCCTCTAGAAATCCTAGTTCTGAGGAAACTTGTTCAGAGGGAGATGTTTCGCTGGAGGTACTACGCTTGAAACCACCCAAGTAGCGCCAGGGAAGGTGCGGGCTGCTGGGGGTTGCTGGGGGCCCTGAGATGACCCGCCCAGCAGCCAGGCGCTGGAGAAGCCACCCGTGAAGCAAGATCTGGGTATGGGGAAGCGGCCGTTTCAGGGTCTGCCAAAAGGAGCACGTCAGAAACAAAGGAATAACTCTTTCCTCCTGTGATGTCTCACCAGCCGACTGACCAAGTCTGACACCATGCCAGCAGGCAAAGAACACAGTAAAGGATCCATCTTTATTTCTGCAGAGCAGGAAAGGACAGGTTGGAGCTGAGAAGCAACTAATTAATAACTGGCATAATC
Organism: Sciurus carolinensis; assembly: GCF_902686445.1. Lineage (NCBI taxonomy): Eukaryota > Metazoa > Chordata > Mammalia > Rodentia > Sciuridae > Sciurus > Sciurus carolinensis. The sequence goes on along the minus strand of NC_062230.1, from coordinate 201,065 downwards.
CACCCTTTTGGTGTCTCAGTTTTCATGAGGCTAAACCGTGTTTCACTGCAAGTTTTAGGGTCTCATTTTTACCTACTGATGCCCTCACTCTCACAGGAGAAGCTTGGTGACGCTGTGGAACCAGCTGCTGCAGTTCTGCAACTGCACACTGATGTCTGAGCTGATCTTCAAGCCCTGGAGATGCAAGAAAGCTGAGGTTCTTTCCGAGCTCTCGGAGAGCTCTCTGGTTCTTAGGCCATGACTCAGGCTGAGAGTCAAACTTGAGCATGGCGGGTTTTCCTCTGCCCGGTCAGGGTCCGTCTGCAGCAGTCACTACGCAGATTCTAGGGACTGCCCCAAGTGGCCTGGGGCGTTTCATCACAGTAGCAGGTGGTAGCACATTAACTATGAGGTCCCTTCACGTCATAAACTACCAACACCCCATTTCCAAGGAGCTGGGCTCTGCTCTTAAGGCAAAAGGCAAACCTGAGCCCAGACCCCGCCTCTTGTCTCCTGGTGGCAACTATCTCACAGGGTCCGGTGAGGAGACATAAATCACAGAAGTTTAAATGGATGAAGTTTAATATGGAGGATTATTAATTACAGTAGGTGACCAACATAACAAGAGGTTGGCTAGTAAAAAGCAAAGTGAACTTTAAAGAGTGTAATACTGCAACTAAATTAATGTCAATATAAGGAGCTACTATTATTCCTAGGTGGGATAGAGTGCCTGAGGAAGGGACCCCTCCTGGGTGGTGGACCAGAGAACCCTTCTCTAACAAGGGCTCTCCGCCAGCGCCCTCTGCTGACCACGACCAACGACGTGTCAGCGGGACACCCCCACCATTCTGAGCCAACAGTGAAGGTGGATTTGGAGCTGAGAACATCAACTGGTAACTGGTGCAGGACACATGTCCACCACTGGGAAGAGAAGGGAAGGGTGGGGGCTGTTGGCTCTTCCAGGACTGCAGAGAGCCTGAGAAGAACAGGAGGAAGAGCCCAGTGACCACAGGCCGTCCTAGCTTCATGACTGCACCCTCCCCAGGCCCCTGGTTTCTCTGGGAGGAGAATGCCACGTTCCCCAGGAGCTTTTGTGCTCCTCCTGTCACTAACCCTCAGCCGCTGCCTCTCCTTTATAATCCACGACCCCATCTTCTGAGTCATAAAGACTCAGAAAACACCAGACCAAACCCCCTGAACGCTTTACCCCTAATCTGCACACCATTCTCCATTCTGTTTTCCTTCCTCCCTCCTGTTGGGAGCTGCTAACCCCTAGGGGAGCTCCTCTTCTCTGTGGTCACACTTCCCATGTTCTCTCCCACTCCCCCTCTCTAAGCTGCTCCCTCCTTCAGGTCTTCCTCATCAGCACTTAAACTACTCATGTTTCTTCCATTTTAAAAAGTCCTTGGTGACCTCAGTGAGTTCCCATTTAGGTCTGCAGCACACCTGCTGAGTGCTCTGCTCCCACGGAGCTCTGCGCGGGAGGCTGGGGGGACAGCTCTATTCCATGAATCTGCTCATGTCGCCCCACTTTAAACAGCTCTCTCTGGCCTTCTGGGTCGGCTCCAAGCCCCCTGACGGCCCACACCTGTCCTGCCTCCACAAGTAGCCTCGCCGTTAGCCCCTCTCCATTTTACCTGCTCCCAGTCCCACTGAAACTCTTCTGCCCCTGAACGTCCAGGATGTCTCTTCAGGGAACCTCTGGGCATGCCATTCTCGCTGCCTGGGACTCTTCTCTTAAACAGTGCCTTCCAGTTGGCTCACCTGTCACTTGTCCCCTTTGACACTGCCTCCTCCCGGAAGCCCTTCTTGGCTCCCCAGACTCTGGGGATTCTCCTCCATGAACCGTGGAGATTAGGGAGTGTGTGTTACCCAGGTTAATTCTCCAGGGCTTAGCTCAGCACCTGGCATGAAATAGTCACAGTGGGAGGAAAGCAGCAGCCCCGAAGATGTCCATGGCCCAATCCCATGCAATTATGCTGCACTACCGGAAAAGCCTGTTGCAGGAACCAAGGGTACATGTGGAATTAAGGTTGTTCATCAGCTGAGCCTAACAAGATTACCCGGCAGGACACCAGGAAAGCCCTAGCCACTAGGTGCTGCTAACCATCACGCTCTGCGGGGCTTGGTGCTGGCCCAATGTAATTATAAATGGGGAGAGGGAGGCAGAAGGGGCAGGACCAGAGGAGCGTCGCGAGAAAAGCTCGGCCAGCCACTGTGAGCAACAGGCAAGACTGCAAGCAGCCTTAGGAACTGCATAGGGAAGGAACCTCCGAGAGCTCCAGACAGGAGCCATGCCCTACCAACACCTGGTCTGTGATCTCCAGAACTGTACATAGTAAACTGCTAACTTATACCCTTAAGCTCACATGTAAATAGGGCTGCCACTGCACTTAGGAAACCCTCCGTTTGGGTCCTGGGGAGAAAAGCCCCTGTGATAGGAGAAGAGCGTGGGACCCCAGCAGGCCTCACTCCATCACACCCTGGTTCTGAGACAAACAGCTCAGTTATTTCATCTGACGTGCAGTCATCCCTGCCCTCCTTGGGCTGCTGTGAGGATAAACTGAGGAACTGTGTAAAGGTGGCTGCACCCTGGTGGGCACGTCACACGTGGGCAGCTCCTAGTGGCCACTGTGAGTATCTAGATCAACACCTGAGCAGGTTCATAGATCATCGTACAGGTAGAAACCACTCACACTGACCCCTACTACACTCCTCAAAAAAGAAGGGCTTGGTCCTTCTGGGGTTGTGAAAAAATCAACCTGGCTGAACCGACTTTATTGGAACAGAGCCTGTACCCGTGGTTGGAGCTTCCATGTGGAGTGGGGGGTCTTTCTCCATCACAGTAAGTCTTCTGTGTTGGGGGCTGACTAGTGGAGCCAAGAAAATTCAAAGAAAGGGTGATGGTGGGAACGGAGATGAAGACCCCCAGCGAGACCTCACAGCAGAAGAGGAGGCTGGAGAGTAGAGCTCTACCCAGTCTCCAGGGCTGCGGCGGCCGGCTCTTCCTTGCAGCCTGAAAGGATGATTTTTGCGATGAGCCTGTACAGTAAGTAGACTTCTCCTGAGTTCTGTGAGTCCTTTTAGCAAAGGGTTTACCTGAGAACGGAGCCCGGGATGACAGCTGGCAGTCCCAAACTCAGGGGGAGATCTGGGACTTGCACCCAGCCTCAGAAGTGGGTAGTCTTGTGGGCAGAGTTCCTAGCCTGTGGGGTCTACACTAATCCAGGTAGGCTCAGAACTGGACCACAGGATACCCAGTGGTCTCCAGAGACTTGGAGAGTTGGTTGGTTTGGTCAGAAACATGTGAGTGGAAACACAGAAATACTCTGCTGTTTTGTTACTAGTTTTCCATGTGTTTTATCTTTTCTCTCCCTCATCTCCTCCACTACTAGGTTTCCTCCATGTTTAGTTGATGTCTTTGTTTTCCCTTTTCATTTTCTTTCATGAGTAATCTATAGATATTTTCTTTGTGGTTACCGTGGGGATTCCAGGTGACATCCTACTTGTGGGAATCTGTTTTGAATTTATACAAATTAGACTCGAATCACATAAAAAGACTGCTTGCACATGGTTTGCTGCCCCCCAATGTTATTGGTATCATTGTGCACCCACTAAAACACTTAAAATTATTCCCTCCAGAGCTTGAAACACCGAGACCTGCTATTTTGCAGATGCCACTTTCTCTTTCTCTGCTTGATTAAATTTATTAATTAATTAATTTTGGTACCAGGAATTGAACCCAGGGATGCTTAACCACTGAGCCACACCTCCAGCCCTTTTTAAATTTAATTTTTAATTTTTTTTTTTTTTTTTAGTTGCAGATGGACACAATACCTTTATTTATTTATTTATTTTTATGTGGTGGTGAGGATCGAACCCAGTGCCTCATAACTGCTAGGCAAACACTCCACCACTGAGCCACAACTCCAGCCTTATTTTTTATTTTGAGACAGGGTCTTGTTAGTTGTTTAGGAACTCGCTAAGCTGCAGAGGCTGACTTTGAACTTGCAATCTTCCTGCCTCAACTTCCTGAGCCACTGGGATTACAGACATGCGCCACTGTGCCTGGCTCTATTTTATTTATTTGGTGATGCTGGGGATTGAACCCAGGCCTTGCGGGCTAGGCACATGCTCTACCAATTAGTTACATCCCTCCACCCCCTTTATTTTATTTTGCTCAATTGTCACCTCCCCAAAAGGCATTCCAATCCCTCCGAAATATCACATCCACAATGCCCGTGTTTCTATCTCTTCTTGTTAAATATATTTTTACTGACTCTAGCACAAAAGTACATATTTCCTAATTGCACTCATCACCAATGGAGATATGTCATGCATCTTTTAAAAAATTGTTGGTCTCATGGTCTCATACTACAACATAAACTGCATGTGAACAGGAAACTTTATCCTGGAAGTCTAAAGCAGTACCTGGCACACAGTAGATAATTAATCAATATATTTTGAATGAATGAACAGGCTTAAATAGCAACCTGAATTTTGCTTGTTTCATTAATACTTTTTAATACTGTGGGTGGTTTATTCACATATATGTACTTACATATATGTTTAATGAATGGACTTTATTTTACACCTGTACCTGAGCAAGGGGCAATCCTGACGGGGTGCCAGGCAACCACAAGAACATGGTAAGGCATAAGTGAGTGGAGAACCCAGGTTTTGGATGTGAGGTATACCCAGTGCCACTTAGGTCCTGCCTGAGGGACCTCAGGACAGAAGCAAACTGTTTAGGTCCAAAAGCAAACACGGGGTGCAGTGTCACTCAGTTGTGTACCCTGCCATTGGCCCTGCCATGGACCCTGCTGTGAACCCTGCCATGGACCCTGGCCAAGCCAGATGAATAAACTGAATCTTCATTTCTTTTTCTACTACTCACAGGGTTGCTGCAATGATTTATTGAGAATTCTAATGAAAGAGACAAAGCTTTATAATCTGTACACATGTAGCTAATATAAGGAATTAAAGGCTACCCCCAGAGGATGAGCATGCTTGTCTGGCTCACTGAGTATGGGGTCAAACCACTAAACAATGTACAGAAGCCACTTTCTTTGTGGGGGAGGTTTACCAGGGATGCTTAGCCCTAGTTTTTTTTTTTTTTTTTCTTTTTAAATTTAGAGACAAGGTCTGGCTAAGTTGCTGAGGTTGGCCTTGAACTTGCAATTCTTCTTCCTCAGCCTCCAGGGCTGCTGGAATTACAGGTGTGTGCCACTGCACCCAGCACAAAAGGTACTTTTAAATCTTATTACAGAGTCTGGGGTATACCTCAACAGTAGAGTGCTTGCCTAGCACAGATAAGGCCCTGGGTTCAATCCCCAGCACTGGGGGGAATGCTTCCCAATGATGTAATCAGCGTATGGTAAGAGTCCTCAGGCAGGAGAAGGAGAGATGGTGGCACCTGCTTTCAAATATCATCTCAGAAGCTAGCAGGGCAGGGATATTTAGCAATCTGTGAACTGAAACACAATGAGTTCATATGAAAAAGCACAGTAAAGGAAGAAGTAACAATGCTGGGACCAGAAGATTTCAATCCTACTCTCAGTCTGCTTTCATTCGTTATATAACCTTGGGGAAGTTATTTCCTCATTAGAAAAAAACAAGACAGCAATATCTCACAGGGTTCTTATGAAGATTGTATTAGTCAACTTTCCATCCCTGTGACAAAATAGCTGAGGAAAAACAACTCAAAGTACAAAAGATTCATTTTGGCTCAGTTTCAGAGGTGTCGGTCCCTGGTTAGCCAGCTTCCTTGTGTCTGGGCCTGTCATGAGGCAGAATATGATGCTAAGGAGTGTGTGATGGGGCACAGCTGCTCACCCTAATGGTGGCCAAGAAGCAGAGAGGGAGGAAGGGGCCAGGGACAAAACACACCCTTCAAAGGCCTCCCTCCAGTGACTTGCTGCCTCCAAATAGGCTCTGCCTCCTGAAGGCTAAGCTAGCAACCAAGTCTTTAGCAAAATTGTCAAAAGACAAAGTTATAACAAATTTAAAGATCTAATTGACTTTCTTTTGCAATTATAGAATAAGGCAACAAATTTTCCAAGACCAGTAGGTTATTGCTAAGCAGAGGGCAGAGGAAGTTGGGTTTTTGCGCAGAAAAGGACTGAAGCAGTCGCAGAGAATAAAAAGCAGATTGTTGTTTCAGAGCTACTTTCATGATAAAAGTTGAAACTAAGGGAATTTCCTTATCATGTGTCTAAAACTGGCCTCTCAATTTCTTGGAAAGTCGGATAAACAATTTAGTTTTGGCTTGGTGGCGTGGAACTTCAACAAACTCCACTTTGGTTTGATCTGCTGGGCCTAGTTCAGAAGCTTAGTCCAAACCAATCCTATAGATTGGGTTGAAGAACAAAGGGTGTGATCTACTAAGTACCAAGATAGTTGTCTCTAAAGGCCATTCTCCACACTAAAAGGATTCAGCATTCTTGGAGAAATGGCTGGTTCTGGGTGTAGGGCAGAAATGTATAGGATGAGCATGGACACTTTGGTGTGTCAGAAAGCAATATTCTCCAAGATTAGATTAAGGCCAGAGAAATGAAGGATCACAAGAAGCAGTTCTCCTTGGCCAAATATGAGGCAATTTGAGCATAAAAATATATGAAATTGATTGAAACACATTGATTATATTGCAAAAAGATCCAGCGCTTCATAATGATTCTCGAAGGATTAAAAAAAATCCACTTTAAAAATGAAGAATTAAACATATATCCCGCCTTTGCTATCAAAGTATATTTAAGGGTAACCAAATAGTAGCCTTAGTTCTTGAGGGAAAGAATTCTAGCTAATAAATGTAGAAAGAATAATTGAATTAGAAAGTTAACTGGACTGGGTGAGTAGCTCTTGACAGAGTATTTATCTAACATGCACAAGGCCATGGGTTTGAACCTCAGTGCTACATAAAAAGGAGAGAAAGAAAAAAATTACCACAATCCCTAATGAAATAATAGCAAATGAAAACAGCAAGTTAAGCAATGAACTTTGGGCAAAACCATAAGATAGAAGCTAATGAAGAACATCACAGAAGCAGGCTGTCTCTAAGCCCAGCATCATTGAAACTGGAACAATGAAGCATTGTGTGTTGTCAAAGCACATAATTTCCTGGGAAGTTTTCTTGCCCACCCCACTACATTGAATCTGAGCACCAAGTCTCTATATCAACCTTCAATTTACAGGAAATGTGGGAGAGGAACAATTTAAATGGCACTGGAAGGAAGTAGTCAAATTCACGAAGTGGAACACTATACATGACCAATGACCCAGTTCCTAAAAGGCAATGAGGGAGAAAATAGAAGGGTGGGAAAGGGAAGGCTCTAGAATATACCACACATAAAAATCACAGAAGCAAATTTCATATGCAGATTTTGTATGTAATCTGAGTCAAACCGATTATAAAACAATACATGTTAGACTATCAAGAATTTTATTTTGGACTGGGTATAATACCAGGATTAGCTAATTGTCAGGTCAACACAGATCGACTTTTTCAGAGTTGTATACTGAGATATACAAAGTGAAATGACATGTTTGTAGTTTGTTCTAAATGCTGCAGTAGAAGAAAACAGGAATACATGAAGTTTGACCATCTTGGTATCTGTTGAAAGCTTGTGATGGGATATGGGAGTTCATTGTTCTGTTCTCTTTCTTTTGCGAATGAGCATTTTCATAAAAAAAACAAAAAAAAACAAAAAAAACAAAAAACAAAAACTTGTATAGTTAAGTGGTGTAGTGAATAAGCATTAGTTCTTTTCCCCCACCACACAGATGTAAGATATGTGGGTAGAAGCTGAAGCCCCCTCAGTGTTTTATTTAAAACACTCTGGAAATTAAAAACAAAAATAAATAAATAAAACACTCTGGGGTTCGTTCATTTAAGAAACCTATGCAGGCCACGTGCCCACCAGAGTTCTGGCCCCAGAATGCACAGGAAAAAGTTCAAATCAACAACTTCACAGGTAGAAACTCAGCAAGACAAAATGGTTTTTATCCTTTCTTTTTCCTTTTTAAGTAGGGAATTCAGATCCATCCTAAGGGGTAGCTGCAATTTTCGCAGGATAAACATTGTCCGTGCTAGTCAAAAAGAACCAAAGGTAGGCCTTCCCGCCAATTCCCAAGAAGGGGGTTTAGAAAGGCAGGACTAGGCAATGAGAACCGGGGGTCGACGCGGGGCGAGGCGCCCCGGATTGCGGGCCTGCGGGAGCTCAGCCTCGCGGTGCAGGGCTCCTTCAAGTCTCCACTGCCCTCCCAACGGCGCAAGGGGAGAGGGCCAACGTAAACAAGGTGCGGCCACGCCAGCCGCAGGAGCTTCCAGCCCTTGACGACTTCTTGCACAGAGGCAGGTTGTCTTTAAAGCACGCTCCCGAGGTGACGAACACCGCTCCAGAAGGCGCGTCTTTCGCTTGGCATCTTTACACAGCAATCCTCACGCCATTTAACAGGTGAACCAAACGTCTGCGGCCGACAGACGTCCTCGCAGGAGCACACGTCCCGCTGTGCCCTCAACAGACCCCCGCTGTTGCTGCAGCCTGGATGGTTCTCGCCTGTGGCAGCACGAACCATGCTGGCAGGAGTTCGCCAGCCGGCCTTCTCCAGCTCGCAGCGGCTGTCACCACCCGCTGCCAGCACTGCAGAAGCGAGTCCAGGAAGCTTCGCGGCTCTGTGACCTCGGCGAGGCTCCGCCCTAGCCCCGCCCATTCCGGCGGAGCCAATGGGAGTGGGGGGCGGCCCACTTGGCCCTTCGCCCCGCCCCTAGGGCGGAGCCAATAGGAGGGCGGGGCCGCTCCGCTCTCCGAGCCCGCGCGGGCCGGCTGCTCCCTGGCGGGGCGCGATGGACCCGGGCCCCGAGCCTGCTGCCCCCCGCGTCCACCCGGCCCGGCCGCCGCCCGCTGAGGCGAAGCGGCCGGTGAGCTACGAGGAGGAGCTGTACGACTGCCTCGACTACTACTACCTGCGCGACTTCCCGGCCTCTGGGGCGGGGCACAGCAAGGGCCGGACGCGGCGCGAGCAAGAACTGCGCACTAACCGGCAGGTTCCCGGCGGTCACGAGCGCAAGGTCGCGCAGAGGCTCCTCAACGGCCAGCGAAAGCGTCGCCAGTGCCAGCTGCAGCCCCGGCCGCGCACTCGCCTTGCCTAAGCGCCGGTAGGTGCAGACGGCGACCCGGGGCCATCTTCCCGCCGGGGCCCCCGCCCGCGCGCTAGGCACTTCTGAGGCTGCCGGCCACGCAGCTGTGCGCACGCATCCCAGCTCACCGCCTGGCTGTCTCTGCAGGTGCAAAACCGCTTTCCGCAATACTGCAGCTGGGCCCAAAGCCGCCAGGAAGCGAAGGAACAGCTCGGAAGACTGAGCGCTCATGTTCACATTAGAGAATAACTGATTTTTTTTCTGTCTGATTTTCTACAGGATGCCCAAAGGACCCGATAAAAGTATTTTCACTGAGTCCAACTGTAACTCTGGTCCTCCATGTTGGTCAACAGAACTTTTCGACATCCTTAAGTTTGCTGCAATCTTTTCCTTACTAATTGTTAATTAAGTAACGTTCAAGTAGGTATGCCTTTTTAGAGTTTTTAATTAAAACAGAACAGCAAGAATGGCATTTTTAACTCTTCTGGGCTTTTTTCACCCCTTCTAGTTACTATAGTAACTCGTACCTAGTCCACAAATACTCGGGTTCCTAATGTAAAGAGGTCATAAAGACGGTTGGGGGAGACCAAAGAGGAATTTGTACAAGATTTCTAACCAAATGTCATAGACATTTGAAGGTTTAATATTTGTGTTACAATAGGGCACGCTGAACAGTTGCTAGGTTCTCTGGACTTACTGATGTCATAACACTCCTTTGAGGTAGATGCAGCTATCCCCACCTTAGAGAAGGAATTCTAAGGCACACAGTTAAAGTAACTTTCCAGAGATCACACAGCTAATTAGGCAGTAGACCTTGTTTAGTATAGCAGTAAATATTTCATTGTTTTAACCAGAATTATTCTGCGGGGTATGGTGAACACATATATGCAAACCATGCCATATTTGAAAACTTTTTTGAAAATGGAAAATTTTGTATCGTGGCAGATAACTGTAATCCCATCTCCTCTGGAGACTGAGATTAGAAGATCACAAATTGGAGGCCAGCTTGGGCAACAGCCAGACACTGTCAAAATAAAAAAGGCCTTGGATGTAGCTCAGTGATAGAGCCCTTGCTTAGCATTGGTGAAGCCCTGGACTGAATTCCCAGTACATCGCCCCTGCAAAAAAAGGAAAGAAAATGGAAAAATTTATAGGAGGCTCACTTTCCAAGAAATAAAGAGCTGGGTACAGAGGTGAAGGCATGTAATTCTAGTGACTCTGGAGGTCAAGGTAAGAGGATCACAAGTTTGAGTCAGCGCCAACAAATTAATTAGGCCCTGTTTCAAAAAATAAAAATGGGCCAGGTACAGTGGTGCACACCTATAATTCCATGATTTGGGAGGCTGAGGCAGGCAGATTGAAAGTTCAGCAATTTAGTGAGGCCCTAAGCAACTTAGTGAGACCCTATCTCAAAACAAAAAAGAAGAAGGGATGGAGATATGGCTGAGTGAGAAAGTGCCCCTGGGTTCAATCCCCAGTACCAAAATAAGCAAAATAAGTAAAAGGGGATGTAGCTCAGTAGTACATTGCCCCTGGGTTCAATCCCCAGTACCAAAATAAGCAAAATAAGTAAAAGGGGATGTAGCTCAGTAGTACATTGCACCTGGGTTCAATCTCCAGTACCAAAAAAAAAAAAAAAAAAAAAAAGCAGTTTTTTTCAAATTTTAAGATTTTCCTAAGATATAGGAAGCATTTTAGCCAAGTTTGGTGATGCATCCCTGTAATCCTAGCAACTCCAGAGGCTGTGGCAAGAGGATAGCAATTTCGAGGACAGCCTGGGCCACTCAGCGAGGCGTTAAACCACTCAGCATGAGGCCATATCTCAAAATAAAAAATAAAAAGGGCTGGGGAATGTAGCTCAGTGGTTAAGGCCTCCTAGGTTCCATCCCCAATACCATAAGTTATAAGTGCCTCAAACCAGCAGATAAAGCATTCACTTTTCCAGCATCAGTTTTCCTTAACTGTTATGTAGTTAAGTTGTTAAGTTGTTGTTATGTTTCAGAACAACTCACAAACTCCACGGCTAAGGACAAGAGTTGAGTTAGTTATAAAAGTATGCAGAATTTGGCAGGCTGACTTTCCTCTTTCTCTTTAGTCTGCATTCAGTCTGACCTTCTACACCTAGCAGTGCTTCCTTGATCAGGAGAGAAGATGATCCATTGAAAGGAAGAGCTCACGTGAATCCTGGTTTTGATAATCCACCACTCTGGCATCCAGCAAACTTCTGAGTGGTAACTAACATCAAGTTCCACCAAGCTTGTTTTCTCATTTGTAAAGTGGAAATATTGGATTACCTTGCAAAACTGTGAGCATTACAGACAGGACGTAGAAAGCATCTAACACAGTAAGGAGCCAGCACATGATAGGTACTCAATGAGTGGTAGCTAATTTTAAGTTTATAGAATACCATCTTTCTTCTACTTGTTCCTCTTGAGTAATGGAATCTTAATTTTTTTCACCTACTATATTAATTCTTTTACTAAAATGTCTCCAACATTCAGGCAGTGTGGTATAGTAGTAGTCTGGCTTTGGAGGTAAGCACCTGTATATACTTGGGCAAGTTATTTAAAATCTCTAAGCATCTTTCCCTTACCTATAATAGTAAACTATGGTGTCTTTTTTGAGAGCTCTTGTTAAGTGTAAATGAAATAGTGAGCATGAAGCTCTTAGTACCATATATACACACACACACAGCAGGCACCCAAGTAATTTCTTTTTTGTTGTTGTTGCAGTACTAGGGATTGAACCCAACTCATACAAGCTAGAGGTTTTAGTCAGCTTTTTCATTGCTGTGACTAAAAGGACCCAACCAGAACAACTGTAGAGGAAAAAAAGTTGAAGGGCTCAAGGTTTCGGAGGCCTTAGTCCACAGATGGCTGGCTCCATTCCTTGGGGTCAAAGTGAGGCAGGACATCTTGGCAGAAGAGTGTGGCAGAGGAGGGAAGCAGTTAACAAGGTGATCAGAAAGCAGTCTCCACTCTCCGGATACAAAATATCTACCCCATAGCCACACCTCAATTCCCACCTCCTCCAGCCATAGCACTTCAGTTCTCACTCAGTTAATCCCTATCAGGAGATTAAATGACTGACTGGGTTAAGACTCTTACAACCCAATCATTTTTTCCTCTGAACCTTCTTGCATCGTCTCATATGTGAACTCTAGGGGGGGACACCTCACATCTAAAACATACACTAGGCAAGCTCACTATACAACTCAGCTACATTCCCAACCCTTTTTTAATTTTTATTTTGAGACAAGGTCTTGCTAAATTGCCCAGGATGGCCAACTTGAAATTCTCCTGCCTCAGCCTCCTGAGTAGCTGGGATTACAGGCATGTGCCCCATACCTAGCCTAAAGTAATTTTTAATAATGTTCCCTCTCAGTCAGTAAGTAGTAAGATCGTCCTCACAGACGCTGAATCGACATCCACAGTCCCTGGCACACAGTAGGGACTCAAAAAAAAGAAAAAAAAAAAAAATAATGTTCCCACTGCTGCTATCTTATCCTTTAAAAATTGCTTCCTTTGGGGCTGGGGAGATAGCTCAGTCGGTAGAGTGCTTGCCTTGCAAGCACAAGGCCCTGGGTTCGATCCCCAGCACCAAAGGGGGGAAAAAAAAATTGCTTCCTTTGATCCCCCCTCTTCTGCCTCTCAAACCATCCAAAATGGTTCTGTGGTGCAATGGATAGAGTATTGGACTTCTAACCAAACCTGCAGTAGCTGTTCAAATGCCATGTCCAGATTAATATTCCTGAAGACAATTTTAATTGTATAAAAACCCTCAATGGCTTCTTTAACCTTATAGGATAAGAAGCTGGATTCCTTATATTGTCCTGAAAATCATATATTAGAGTTTAACTTCGTACAAACTCCACTTTATGACTTGTTTGAATAGTTCATAGTACTTTCAGATCGATAGTTAATTTTTTGTCAAAATATGTGAAACTTGATCATTTTTTTATATTTTCTCAAAATAAACATACTATGACTACTACTTTGTGAAACAAGATATGAGACTATATTCATATGTCTCAGTTACCCAAAGAAAAGACAAGTAGTAAGAATCAGGTCTTACCATTTCAGTTCTTCCACGGTTCCGACTGTCAAGTACGGTATGCCCAGACAGTGGCCATGTCAGACCAACACTCGGTAAAATGTTCTGCTTAACAGATTTTGCTCATTTCAGATGCTAGAACTTTTTCAATTTAAAACATGGTTGCTGTAGAAAATATGTGTATCATCTACTGCTGTGTAACCAATTACTTTAGACATAGTGGCTTAAAACAAGTAAATCAAATGCTGCTTAACCATGGGATGTGTTCCAGGAAATGCACCAATTTCCTTGTTGTGTGAACCCCATAGTGCACTTTCAGAAACAGAGATGGCAAATGCCACTTGACAGTGCAGTCTTCTTGACTGTTCTCACCTCAGGTCTTTCTGGGTCATCCTGCCTCAGGTGTCCCTTGGGGTCGCAGTCAAGCTATCAGCTCACAGTCCTCTGAAGGCCCTTTCTAAGATCGCCTACTCTGATGACTGGGAAAGCCCTCAGTTCTTTGCCACGAAAGCCTCTATCTACAGGCTGCTTGGGTTTCATGCATGACAACTGGCTTTCCCCAGAGTGAGTAACTCCAGAGAGTAAAGAGGCAGCTGCATAACCTCTTATGAGCTTGTTTCCAAAGCTACAGACCTTAACTTGGATTTTCCTGTCAGGAGGGAGTCACTAAATCCTGCCCACATTCAAAGAAACGAGGGAATGTTTAAGGATATGTGGATGCATTTTAAACTACTATAGTATGTTTTATTGTGTTTATTGCAGAAAAATTGTAACTTCAGTACCCAATGGATCACTACTTGAGTGTATTTTAGTTTTCAAAATATATATGAACTTTTTCAAAAATAAACCTACTATGAATACTACTTTGTAACCTGCTCTTGTACTTAATATATTGTAAAGACTCCAGGGACAACGGTGCACACCTGTAGTCCTGGTGACTCACTAAGCTGAAGCAAGAGGAACTTATGGTTTGAGGCTGGCCTAGGCAACTTAGGGAGACCCTGTCTCAAAAAATAAAAAAAGACTGGGGATGGAATGTATCATATAGGCAGACGTGTGTATACAGACAGATGATACTTTTCATGTCAAATGTTCTTTCACAACTTTTTTCCATGATGGAGATTGAACCCAGGTTCTTGCTCATGCTAGGCAAGCACTGTGACTCAGCTGTGGCAGGTGGGGTGCATGCATGTAATCCCATCAACTTGGGGGGCTAAGGCAGGAGGATCCCAAATTTGAGGCCAGCCTCAGCAACTTAGCAAGACCCTATTTCAAACTAAAAAATAAAAAGATCTGGGGAATGTGGGTCAATGGTTAAGCACCTTTAGGCTCAATCCCCAGTACCAACAACACTGAGCTACATCCCTAGCACCCACTCATAACTTATAATGACAATGGAAGTTTCATCATATGTAACTTATAACTCATTTAAATAATTGTTATAGGATGTTTAGGTTGTTTACAGGCTTTCTCTATCTTAAGTTTGTTAAATGAACATTCCTACAGCTAATTTCTACAATCTGAACATTACACAATTTAAATTTTTCTGATAGGGCTGGAGATGCAGTTTAGTGGTGAAGCACTTGCCTAGCATTTTCAAGGTCCTGGGTTTGATACCCACTGTGCAGTGGCATAACTGTAGTCCTAGGGTAGCTTGAGCCGAGGATTTGAGGAAGCCTGAGCAACATGGCAAGAACCATTCTCAAAACATAAAAATAGAAACTATCTCCTCTAAATGATAGTACTAAAAATAAAATTTTGTGGCTTATTGCATAATTTGAGCAAAATTTTTACTGCAATCACTGAGCGCATTCACCTAACCTATAACAATAACTTTAAGTTTCTTGGTTCAAATTTTGATCACTATAAGTGAATTTGGGTGGGGGGGTTTATTGAGGATTGGACCCAGGGCACTTTGCCACATCCCCAGCCCTTTTTGGTTTTTATTGAGATAGTGTCTCCCTCCATTGCTGAGGTTGGCCTTGAACTTGTGATCCTCCTGAGCTGCTGGGATTGCAGGTGGGTACCACTGCACATGTTTATGGATCTCGACACAAAAATTCTCAACAAAAAGTTAGCAAACCAGATTCAGCATTAACAGGATTATACAATACCCACCTCTTTTCACTCATTTTACCGTTCTTACTGGCTGTCATAAGAACTGTCAACTCTTGGTGCTGGGTGTTTGGGGTTGTCATTTAGCAAGCAGACAGGACAATAATGAAGTTAGAGGTCACTCTGGCAACCATCTTAGATCCAGTCAGTTTTGGCTAGCCCACCTGAAGAGGAGCTTCTGGCCTCCTGGCATCTGGAGCTTAAAAATAAATTTGCAAGATGAGCCTGGACTGGTGGCCCACACCTAAATTCCAGCTACAAGGTCAGGCTGGGCAACTTAGTGACACCCTGCCTCAAATTAAAAAATAAAAAGGGACAGCCAAGTGGCTGAATGCCCTAGGTTCAATAACCAGAAGGAAAAGGGAAAAAAGAAAACGCGAGATTAGGATGAGGCAGAAATTGGGCTGGGTTCCTTGGCAGGTCACGAGTAGGAGGGAAACGTTCCCGCCTCCTCCCGCTCGCAGTCTCCGTGCTGCGCCCGCTCCGCGACACCCCGCCTGGCTCGGGCAGGCTTTGGGGCCCCCACCCCGAGACTCGACCTCCGCGAGGGCTGCCCCGGGCACGCACGCATGTGGCATCGTTCGTGTCTGCGGCACTGCGCACGGAAGCGGGCGCTGCCTGCCGCCGGCCGGGTGAGCTTGCGGCGGGCGCACGCTGTCCGCTCCGGACGTTAGCCCAGGCGGCACCGAGGGGGCTCGTGGCCGACACAAGGCATCCCACCGACACGAACGGCCGAGGCTCCCCCACTGCGGCCCACGCCTCGCCGCCTCCTCGCGCTGGTCTCCTGAGTCCAGCCTCGAAAGCATCGCGAAGAACGCGGGGCCGCTGGCCCTAGCCTGCGCGCGCCACGCCCCGCAGCAACTTCCGGTCTGCCAGAGCGCCGGCGCCTGCCCATGACGTCACGCGCGCGGCCATGCCGCGGTGACGTCTTGCTCTTCCGGTGACCTTCAGGGCCCGTGGACGTCGGCGCCGGGAGGATCCTGCCTGCGTGCTGATTGGCTGCGACCCGGCCAGCCACGCCCCCGGCTTCCGCTCGCTTGCTGTGTGGGTCGCCCGCGCCTCGCACTTTCGCTTCCTGGACACCGAGCCGAGCGTAGTTAGAATGCCGCGTGGAAGCCGGAGCCGCACCTCGCGCGTGGCGCCCCCGGCCAGGTGAGCCCCCTCGGGGCGGCGGCCCCAGCCTGGGCTCCCGGCTGCGCGACGCGGGGCGGCGGCTGGGCAGCGGCTGGGCGGGCGGGCCCGGGGCGCAGCGCCTCCTGTCGCTGTGCGGGGACACGCCGGAGCGGCTGCCCAGCGCCTGGCGCGAGCACCGCGGGAGGCACTCGCGGGGAGGGGACCCGGGGGTCAGATGGCTTGGCTCGAGTGAAAGTGGGCGCAGTGGCGTCTGACGCCCCGCACGAGCGCTGGCGACCTGGTGCAGCCCAGGCAGGTCGCTTGCGCTCGCCGTCTTCAGTCTAAAACGAGCTGCCAGCCCAGACGAGTCTCTTCTGGTTTGAGGACGGGGCCCCGCGGTGTTGCCCAGGTGGTCCCGCACTCGTCCCCAGGGACCCTCCCGCCTCGGTTTCCTGGGACCAGCCCAGGGCTCAGGCGCGCCGGGCGAGTGGTCTCTATCTGCAGCCCAGGCCCCAGAGCCTTCGAATGCGGCTGGCCCTCTGCGGCTGCCCTTGGTGATCCCCAAATTCTGATATCCCCCAACCTAACTCCGCGAATGGAATTTCCTCCAGGCAGGTCACCTGTAATCCCAGCGATTTAGCAAGACCCTGTCTGGAAGCAAAAAATAAAGCACCCCCGGATTCAATCCCCCGTGCACACAAAAAGAAAGAAGGAATTTCTCACTTAATGTTTAATATAATAACCTTTTAATTTTTTACCAACCGTATCAAAAGGCATCATGACATGTTAAATTATCTGAAGTAATTCTTGGAAGTTTCAAAAAAATGGAAGCTCCACCAAGGCAGAGGTTTTCGTCTCTTATATTCCCAGCCCGAACAATACTGATCCTTGTGTAGATGAATTCTCTGGGGATTTTTTCTTCCTTCTTTTTCTTTTCTTGGTGGCACTGGGAACTGATCCAGGTGCTGTACCACTGAGCTACTGTCCCAGCCTTTCTACTTTTTTTTTTTTTACTATGAATGTTGGAATAAATATATTTTGTTTATTTTTTTCTGTGGTGCTGAGGATCGAACTCAGTGACTCACACATGCAAGGCAAGAAGAGCTCTACCACTGGGCCACAAGCCCTAAATGTGTTTTTTAAAGATACTGTGACCTATGTGAATACTTGGAAATGGTTGCTGGGGTGGGGGCAGGAAGAGTTTATTTTTAAGTTGACATTTCACAAAACCAGTTGGAAGTGCTTCATACTTGCTCCTTTCTTTCACAGCCGGGCCCCTCAGATGAGAGCTGCACCCAGGCCGGCACCAGCAGCTCAACCACCAGCTGCAGCCCCACCAGCTGCAGTGGGCTCACCTGCTGCAGCACCCCGGCAGCCAGGTCTGATGGCCCAGATGGCGACCACTGCGGCAGGTGTGGCTGTGGGCTCTGCTGTGGGGCATACACTGGGCCATGCCATCACAGGAGGCTTCAGCGGAGGGAGTACTGTGGAGCCCTCAAAGCCCGATATCACCTACCAGGTGCGTTAGAAAATATATTTGTTTGTAAGTTCCTTATGCCTAGGGACTGCCTTTAGTTTTAGAATCACAATACTGCTAATGGAAAATGGGTTATCACAAGCCCATTTGCACTGACTCAGTGATTCAGGCCAGCACCAACAACTGCTGCACAGATTGTGTGTCTTCCTGAGGCTCAGTTGCAGTAGTTCAGCCTGGCTCACTGTAAAATAGCCACTTTCCCTGTGAATTTTTTTTTGTTGTTGTTTAGTTGTAGATGGACACAATACCTTTATTTGCTTATTTGTTTTTTATGTGGTGCTGAGGAACAAGCCCAGTACCTCACATGTTCAAGGCAAGTGCTCTACCACTGAACTACAGCCCCAGCACCCCCCAAGAATATTTTATGTTGATGATTCTTACTGATCCAGTCTCAAGTAATCAAATATCTGGTTGCTTTGTGATCCCTTGCCTCTGAAGTATGTGAATTTTCTTTACTAATGAACGTAAGCCTGTATTTCTCGTGTTCTTGAAGCCCACCCCTCTGTTTTTCCATAGTAGTCCCGTTTTTCCTGCATCGAGCTTCACTGAATCTTTTTTCTGCCTGTGTGCGTGTGTGTGTGTGTCTGTGTGTGTGTGGTGCTATGCTACCTCGCTGTTGCATTTTCTTTATTTACTGTTCATTTTGCAGTGCAGGGCCCCACACATGGTAGGCAGGTGTTCTGCCACTGAACTATACCCCCCCACCCCACACTCATTTAATCTTGAACTGCCCAGATAACCATTCCCCCTTATTTGCATCCATATTCATGAATCTTTCTTATTGCAACTGAAGTTTTGTTAAAGTTCACTTGATTTCTCTCTTTGATGTTTTCCACTCTTAGTTGTATTAGGTGGAAACTGACTTGTGCTTGATTCTAGCTGCTTCCCCAGTTAACTGCAAAGGCAGTCAGTACTGCCTGTCTAGGTCTTTATGTGATTTCCTTTCTCAGTAGTACCAAATGTTTTGCCTTACCTTTACAGGAGCCTCAAGGAACCCAGCCAGCGCAGCAGCAGCAACTTGGTGACCCTTGCTTTTATGAAATAAAACAATTTTTGGAGTGTGCCCAGAACCAGGCTGATGTTAAGCTCTGTGAGGGTTTCAATGAGGTGCTGAAGCAGTGCAGAATTGCTAACGGTAGGTGACTGGTCAAGCTTACCTCTGCTCGGTTCATTGTGTTATTCCTGAACCCTGTAGAACTTAGGGAGTCTGATAAACCAACAAGTTAATTTAAGAAGTATTGTTTAAATTTCTCTGTGCTTTCACCGCTGTGTTCTAACTGTGACTTTTTCTTAAGCAAGTATAAATTTCAGATCTTGTGATTTACTACATGTGAGTGGCCTCTTAGCCTTAGGCTGAGTATAAAATTACATTAAGTCCCTCAGACTCTTGATTTAGACTCTCTAAAATTTGCATTTGACTTGATTTTGTGTTTGTTTCTCCTGTCCATGTTAAGAATTTAACATCTATTACAATTGTTTTTATTTTCCTCCTTCAGTTCGATAGGAAGTAGGTGAGAAGTTAAATCAGAAGAGTTGGTGGCATTACATGTAGTACCAGAGTAGCCCAGTTTCTTCCTCAGAACTTTTTTCCTAGACTTTCATGAACCCTATCTTCTCAGTTGAGGCAGCTGGAGGGTTGAATTCTTGTTGATTGAAGTCTTCAGTAGCTTACCTCAGACATTTGTTTTGTTGAGTATCTGCAGCTAATGCTCTTCTAACTTACATTTTCTGTTTGCAGGATTAGTCTAATTGAGAGGCTCAAATTGAAGAAATGGAAAATCGGCTCTGATGACCAAGTAACTTTAGCATACAAATGTAATCGATAGTGAAAGTATGAAATGTAAGACTGCAGTGTAAACCCTCACCTAATAGCTTCAGTGTTTCTGAATGGCAGCAAAAGAGAGTTCTAATTGTGTGGAAGTTCAGTGAGTTGGTTCAGATTTGGGGCTGGTCAGATGTTTGTGTGCCCTCCTTAAGCCAGCTGTTCTGATGTCCTTTGAGTTTATTAGAATAAAGTGATTTTCTCCTGAGGTGTGTGGTGGTGGTCCCTCTTAACTGAGCCATGAATTAGATCTGCATGCTGAACAGAATGCATTTCGCACAGAACACAGTTGTCTCCGGGGTCTTTGATTCCCTGTCACCTCTAGTCTTTGCTAAGTTAGTACCCAGCCAGGGGATCTTCAGCTCCCTGCGGAGGTGCCTCAGGAGACTGCTTGAGAGACTGCCTGGGGCTGGGGGTGTGAGGGCCAGGGCAGGTGGTGCCTAGCCTGCCTGAGGCCTTTGGTTTGATCTCCAGCACCACAAAAAGTAACAAATCCTAAAAATACTGTTGTCACCAGGTGTCTGGCAATGAGAAGTCACAATAGGCTTCCTATTGGATGGGCTTCCTGGACCAGCTCAGCACTGCCCTCCCTGAGTGTGTCCACTTGCCTCAACTCCCCTCCCTGCCCCAGGTCATCTTAAAGTGAGAAACCAGCCACCTCCCTCAGGGAAAACTCAAGATTTAATATTTTTTTAGGAGTTGATCTTCCCTCATTTTCTGCAGTTTGTATTTCAAAAGTACCTTCAATAAAAGTGATGTAGGTCAGTGCTCGAGCATCTGCCTAGCATGTGCAAGGTCCTGGGTTTGATCCCCAGAACCATGCAGACAAACTTTTGCCGAAAACTTGATCTTCGTCTCCGATGCCAATCCAATAACGAAGACCAAGTTTTGAGAAAAAGGAAAAATGTTTGTTGCTTTGCTGGTAAAGAAGAAACACGGGGGCTGGGGAGATAGCTCAGTTGGTAAAGTGCTTGCCTTGTAAGCACAAGATCACGGGTTCGATTCCCAGCACCACAAAAAAAAAAAAAAAAGAAAAGAAACACGGGACTCTGTCCCAGAGACTGTGATTATACCCTTCAGCCGGAAGGGGGGCTTTTAAAAGGTGATAAAGGCTACATTCCATGTGTTCTCTGTCTGGAGTGTAATTCACTTTCTCATGTGGGAGATTGTCATTTCTGAGATCTGGCACCCTCCTGGAAGTCAGTTACTTCACTCTAAGGGTGGGTGTATGCTCAGAGGTAAATCTGCTTAGGATGAGGAAGAAAGGTGATCCTGTTTCTACTGAGATTAGGGAGGGAGAGGAAGAGAAACATGTCCATTATAGAAATAAGCTGCAGCTGCGGAGCAGCACGGGCTGTTTTAAGTATGAAGTGATGGTAGAGTGCTTGTCTGGCATGCGTGAGGCCCTGGGTTCAATCCTCAGCACCACATATAAATAAATAAATAAAATAAAGGTCCATTGACAACTAAAAAAATATTTAAATAAAGTATGAAGTGGGCTACTGTTACAACCTTTCAGGTCCCCGCGCCTGATTCTCTTCTCCAGATTTCAAACGCCTACAAGCCAGTAGGTCACTGGCAAATGAACCCAGACTCCCACTCAGGGCCTGAAGGCCCGGGCAGCTCAGTCCCGGCCGGCCTCCACATGCCCCTGCCCATTCATCAGTAGCTCCTCTTCCTGTTTTCCTGGAGGCTCAGGACTCGAGTCCATAGTGGTCATGCCCAGTGCCCCTTGCACCCAGGGTGTGAAGGTGTGCCCGAGGGTCAGGGAAACAGCCACTGAGTACAGCAGTGGCCAGCCTTGTCCTGCTGGAGGCGTGGCTGCCAGAGAAGGGTGCAGGTGCCAATGTGACATGCTTCAAAGGCGGCTCGTGCTGCTCTGCCACTGCAGCTGATTTTTATATTTTTAAATATTTTTATTAGTTGATGAAACTATTTATTTATATGTGGTGCTGAGAATCAAACCCAGTGCCTCACACATGCTAGGCAAGTGCTCCAGTGCTGAGCCACTGCAGCTGATTTTAAAATGGCATGCTTCTCTTCCTCTCTCCCTGCTCCTCCCTGATCTCAGGAGAGGGGGAAACCATCGCCTTCCTGCCCGTCCGAGGCAGAGTTGTCTGTCCTGAGCACACACCCACCCCTGGAAGGAGGTCATCCAGACTGTGGGGATGGCTCCAGAAGATCTCAGACAGGACCATCTCCCTAATTAGCAAGCGAATTTCACTCCAGACAGCACACGGAACGTGGCCTTGCGATGCCTCTGTAAAAGCCCCTGTTCCTGCTGAGGGGCAGAATCTCTTCTCTGGGACAGGAGTCTCGTTTCTCCTTTCCTAGCAAAGCAATAAGCCTTCTTTTTCCTTTTTTCTCGAAATCATGTCCTCATTATTGGGTTGGCATTGGGGACAAGGACCGAGTTTTCAGCAACACCAGGAACCCACCAGGTGCCTTGGCCTTTTGCCCGGAGCTCAGAGGGGATTGTATGAGACCTTGAAAGTATAAAGCAGCGTGCCTCAAGTTTATGCCTTTGATCAGGGGAAATGGGCCCGTTGCCAGTAAGTGAAAGGAAGCAGTGAGGTGTTCTTCCTGTGTCTTTGTGTCTGTGCTGAATTTCAATAAATTGACCTTCGCTTGGAGCACATGCCCTGAAGTCAGTTTCAACTCCTTCCTTTATCGCAGTTCAGAACAGGAGTTGGTCCGCTGATGTGGAAAGAGCCCTAGCTCCCACTGCGTCTGGGGTTGGTGTAGGCTGCTCCACCACTTGCTGGGTGACCTTGAGCAAGTCACACTAGAATGTGCTTAATGCCAGGGTTTCAGAAACCCTGCAACACTTTGTAAATGCTGTGTGAGGTGCTGTGTGACAACATCCTTCCCCAGTTTGGAATGTTAGGGGTTGAGAAAAGATAGAGGATGGAGATGGGGAGAACGGGTGTCTTGCCTGGCACAGTGGTACACGCTTGTGATCCCAGAGACTCCACGGGCTCAGGCTGAGGCAGGAGGACTGCAAGTTCAAAGCCAGCCTCAGCAACTTGGAACCTGTCTCAAAATAAAAAGAGAAAAGGACTGGGGATGTGGCTCAGTGGTAAAGTGCTCCTGGGTTCAATCCCCAATGCCCTGCCCACAAAAAAGTGGGTGCCCACTATATGCTGGCATGTTGCAAGCCATCCCAATCTGTCGACCCTTAAGACAGAAGCAGTCTCAGGAGCACCCTGCACCCTGACACTTTTTGGCATGTGGGATTCCTTCCAGGTAGGCGAGTAGAAGGCAGGTGTTCTAGATGATCCTGGGGAAGGGATAGCAGAGGTGGGCTCCCCAGGGGAGGGCCCTAGGCCTTGAGGCCTGCCTTGCCTCCCTAGGGGTCCTCACAGACTCCTCGCGTCCTGGTGTCTGCCCCTGTGACCGCTGCTGCACCTGTGCACCAAGCTGTTCTTGGCATTCAGGGAAATCACTCCCAGAGAAGTGCACACATTCCCCACAAAGCTGTCTTTGCCTCTGGGCCTGCAAGCCAAGTGAGTTCCAGAGGAAGGCCTCGCCTCTCACTGTCCTGCGGTCCCGGGCCACCTGCGCCTCCTTCACCCTCCACCAGAGGTCACTCCTGGCAGGATTTGGCCCCACGCCTAGCCCCGCTGAGCCTGGCCTGCATCCCAGGCTTGCAGTTGTGATTTATTTTTGGCACTTCAGCTTTCCGTCATCAACAAGCAAAACCCCAAAGAAAAGCAGCAGGATATCTTACTTTGGCCACAAGTGTCTGCTCAGGACACAGCTTCAGCCCTCTGTTGTCCCCTCTCCCTCAGACTCTGGGACCTTGGGATTCTTGTCACATTCACTCAAGGGCCTGCCAAGACTAACAGGTGAGTAGCTGAGCAGCAGGTGGGAGAGGGGTGCAGGGTAGAGGTCAGAGCTCCTGGGCCCATTAGGCCCAGTCTCTGCCCTTCTGCAGGCAGATGGGCCTGGGAGCGGGGCTGTGCTGACTCTTGGAACTGTTGTGGGAGTTTTCTGTAGACAGTGGCCCCAGTGACTGCTTTCCAACTGTAGCTTTGGGGTAGGGCTGCGATGTTCCTAAAAGACCTGACCCCCCGCTCCTGTTTGGGAACCTCTCCAGAGGGGTCTTGGGAAAGGTGTGAAAGGCTGATGGGGCAGGGGATAGAGGCACAAAGTTGGCTCTGCTCAGGCCTCCGAGCAGAGGGACAGACACATACACCAGAAGAGGTGAGTGCAGCCAGGACTCAGCCCACCTGGCTGTCCGGGAATGGTGTCTAGATACACCCTCTGCCCAGAGGCCAGGGGAAGTGAGGGGCCTGGTGCTGCTCACTTTCAAGAGGTGAGATGCATGAATGCCCAGCTTGGGAACTTGCCAGAAAATGGGCTTGTTTTGGGGAAATAGACACTCAGGCTCTGTCGGTTGCTGACGGGGCAGCGGAGACCTTTGTGCAGTCCAGGCACTTGCCATTGGCAAGGAGACTGTTGTTATTCTAAGCCTCCCTCTGGTAACCAGGCACCCAGTAGCAGGGACACCAGGCTTTCTGGAATGGTCAGCCACATCCTGAGGCAGCCAGGGCTGCTGCTTGGCTGGTCAGCAAATCGGCCTCCTTGAGAGACCCGAGGGTGGTGGCTGGGGGACAAGAAGCAGCTGGTGCCCATTTTCTACCTTACTATTCGTCAAATGCTGCATCCGAGGTAGGAGTTCAGTTCCCTGCTAGAGGCCTCTGTTCCTGGAACAAGGTGGGCCTGCTCAGCTCCCTGGGCCAGGTTTGGCTCTCCTGATGGTGCTGCCCCACACTGCAGCAGGGCCACACCGGCTTAACAGTCTACCCATTGTTAGGTAGGACCAGGAGCATTCTGCTAGCGGGACCCTGGACCACAGCCATGGACTCACATCTAGGAAGCAGTGTCTCCCCACACCTGAGCACAGAGGGCAGAGATGGTGGACACATCCTAGGGGAGGTCACAGTCCAGGGGGGCCATGACAGCACATACTGGCAGGTGATTCCAGAGGCTGGACCCAGGGCTTACCACCCAGCTCTGCATCCCTCAGAGCACCTGGCTCTGTGCTTGACCAAGAATGGGCATTACTTTCTGCAGAACGAAGACAGGATAAAGGGACGAGGGAGGATTACAGAAGTCGACTGTGGGCAAAGCAAAGAAGGAGCAGGAAAGGAGGACATGATGGAAGACCATAGGACCAGAATGCTAGGGTCTCGCCTTTTCCACAGTCACAGAGAGAAGGCAGAAGGAAAACAGGACCAGCCTGGTCTCCTTTGAGCAGAGAAAATCGCACTTTAATTAGTCCTCTGTGGGTTTTCCATGGCTCTTTCAAAAAGCAAGGATGTGCTGACCTCCTTAGAGCTAACCTCAGGGCCTGAGCTCCCGCCCCACAGCTAAGCCTGGGCCTAGCCAACAATCTGCTCCCCTGTCTGAGACCATAGGGAGCCTCATGTGTCCTGGGATCACAGGAGCATACAGCCAGTGGGAAGAAGCAAGTCCAGCTCTTTCCGAAGCTCCAGGCAGAGATGAGGAGAAGTCACAGGGAGGAAAGGTGGTCATCACTGGGGAGCCAGAAAGGGCTGGGCAGCAAGGGCAGCTGGGTTTTTTCCACTAACATTTATTTTGAACATTCACTGTGGCCAGTCCTGTGCCCAAAGGTGTACAAATGAATGAGAGCCAGGTGCGGTGATGCACACCTGTGATCCCAGAGACTCAGGAAGCTGAAGCAGGAGGATCGAAAGTTCAAGGCCAACCTCAGCAACTTGGCGATCCCCTGAGGACTTAGTGAGACCCTGTCTCAAAATAAAAAATCATTGAAAAAGTGCTGGGGATGTGGCTCAGGTTAAGCGAGCCTGAGTTCAATCCCAGTATCAAAGAAAAAAGACAAATGAGAAACTGTCGCAGCCCACAAGGAGCGCGCTGCCCCTCAGGAGGCTGATGGCTTCTTTCTGCTCTCCTCTCAGAGACCTGGACTCGCCCCTGAGGAGCTAGCATGACTCGGGACGAGGCGCTGCCAGACTCGCATTCTGCACAGGGCTTCTATGAGAACTACGAGCCCAAGGAGATCCTGGGCAGGTAGGAGCAGACAGCTCCCGTGGAGTACGCCGTGGCGCCAGCAGGCCCTGTGGACTGTTGTGATCTCTGCTGACCCTGAACACTGACCTCCTGTCCACCCCCTAAGCTCTGTCCCCTTGGAGAATCCCTCAGCTTAGGGTCCTGCCCTCCTCAATCCAGGACGGGAAAGAGGACAGCGATCAGAGGTCTTTCCCAACTTGGTTCCCAGGTGCTGTTGTTCAGCACATCGGAACCTGGCTCTGGGGTCAGGGACCCCAGGGAAGGCTGTGGCCCTGGGAGGGTACCACTGCTTTCTAGGTGCTGAGAACAAGCTCTGAGCTAGGAGCAGAGGCCTCACACCCGGCTTGCTACTGCTCAGCTCTAGGAGATCACCCGGGCCTTTGTTTCTTCACCCCATCACCCCAAAGCTCATGGGGAGTTGGGGAAAGTGCAAATTACAAGGGCAGAACCTCCTTGTCCCGGCTGGACCTGGGACTCCCCCGGGGTCGGGTCCTTTTGCCACTGGTCCTCTGCACCCTAGGGGAGTCAGCAGTGTGGTCAGGCGCTGCATCCACAAGCCCACGTGCCAGGAGTATGCCGTGAAGATCATCGACATCACGGGTGGGGGCAGCTTCAGCTCCCAGGAGGTGCAGGAGCTGCGAGAGGCCACCCTGAAGGAGGTGGACATCCTGCGCAAGGTCTCCGGACACCCCAATATCAGTGAGTGATGGCCCCAGGCCACAGTAGGGGGCTCTGCCACAATCCCGCTCTGAGAGCTCAGGATGGGCTTTGAAGCCCCACTGCATGGCTGGCCTAGACCTTCCAGAGTGCCCACACTGAGGCTCTGTGGCCTCCGGGCCCTGAGGCTCAGAGTCACCAACCAGCCCCTCACTGGTGCTGAGGGCCAGGTCACAGGCAGAGCTGGGGTAGGTGTGGGTGGAAGGGTGGCGTGCCAAGGCCTGGGCACCGTCCTCTCCCTCCACCTCCCCCCGCTTCGGTCTCCACCCTGCTGCCCTGCCAGGCCCCTGCGACTTGAGACCAGCTAGGCATTTCCATTTCAGTACAGCTGAAGGACACTTACGAGACCAACACCTTCTTCTTCCTGGTGTTTGACCTGTAAGTACCCAACCCTGCAGCAGCCGCACTGGGCGCCTGATGGAGAACCTCCACTCTGGCCCCTTCCCAGTGCAGCCTGCAGACCAGCATCCGCCCCACACCAGGAGACCAACGGGACCACGCATGCTTGTGGCTGAGCAGCCCCTTGGGTCGGCTGCCAGGCTCTGAAACCTGCGCCCACCACGCGTGGGCCAGAAGGTTTCTCTGACTTTTGATCTTCTCGTCTTTCTTGTGGGAGAAATAATGGCACTGTGCTTGGCACAATGTCAGTGATAGTAACTGTTAACTGCAGTAATGGTGATGTGGGGTTCGCTCCATATTTATTCTATATTATTTATTATTTATTCACACGGAGAATGTGGCATTGGAAGGACCAGAGCAGGTCCTGACTTGCAGTCGCTGATGTGTAGGTGACATAGAGCCCAGCAAGGGTCTCAGAGACCAGGGCCTCAGGGCAGGGTCTCCAGGAGGTGACATGAGCAGAGGCCTGGGGAAGTCAGGGAAGGACCAGGAGCAGGAACCTCCAGCCAAGGAAGGAACCCGCTGTCAGCTTGTGGGCCTGTGCTGGGTCTGCAAGGACCCACAGCGGGGAAGTGGGATGGAAGAGCTGGTGCTGTAGGCACTGAGGCCTGGTGGGGGTCTGGAGGGCTGGGCGCACAGCTTCCGACGGGGCTCCCCAGGGCTCTGAGGAAGAGCGGAGGACGGGGGCCGCAGCACGGCGGGCAGAGGCTGCATCTAGGACATGTTCAAAGATCAGGACCATGGGCCTCAACATTACCTCTGCTCCAGCTTCCCACGCATCTGTCCTCCATCACTCTCCTCCCCTTGGCCCTGGGAATCCAGGCTACCCTTGGAGGGGAGAGATGTGCCTTTTCCTTCTCAGTCCTGAGACTCTCCTAAGACCCCTCCAGACTTGACCAGCTCCACGGTCCTCCCTCTGCCGCACACACGCTGTCCTGCATCACCTTTGGGGGAAGCTCAACTCTTCCACCTTCAAAGAGGTTGCTTGGGGAAGCTATTTTCACTGTTGCCCTCAGGAGCTCTTGGGGCATAACTAGATTTTTCTAGCAGAGACCCTCTCCAGATCCTCCCAAGAGGTAAGGAGCTTGAGAGGCAGGTCTTGACCCTGAAATGGGCAAATTCCCCAACACTCACTGTTGATTCCTCCCACTTGTCTCCTGGGAAAACTCCAGACACTTGAGTCCTTTCAATCTGCCGCTGGGGTCTTGGGCCATGGCCAAGGGGCCCTCTGACCCTCTAGCTCTGATCTGGTCCACGATGGCACTTCTAGAGGGCCCCCAACACTGTGAGCGCCCCACGCTCCAGCCTGCTTCCCTTCTCTTCCAGTTCTTCCCAAACGCTGCACTCACTCCCAGCTCCTCCCCCCAGTCTTCAGTCCTCATGAGGACAGCAGCCCAGCTGGTCTCTGGAGGTGTTAGGACAGGACACACTTCTCTGGGAGCAGGATGAGGGGGTGGTCTTGGACCAGCGCGATAGAAACCTGTTCCCACAGGATGAAGAGAGGGGAGCTCTTTGACTACCTCACTGAGAAGGTCACCTTGAGTGAGAAGGAAACCAGGTGAGGGTGTGTCTGCCCCCGCTTTGCAGCCCCTCCCCAGGTGCTGGTGCCCCAGGTGTGAGGTCTAGCAGGTACTGTGTGCCGTCTCAGCTGGGAGTGTGTGCACTGCTGTCTGGTTCCCTTCCTCCCTGGCTCCGTCTGGACCTTCCCAGCCTGTCCCGAGCCCTCCACCCTGCACTGGCAGTGTGGCTGGCGTGTGAGCTTTGGTCTCCCTGCTACCACCCAACACTGCAGAGCGGAAGAATAACGTGGTGGCACGCAGTCTGTCTTACAAATTGTCAACAATTCTAGAATCAAAAACAGTCAATTGTGCATTAAGCAAGATCACGCTATGTGCATGGATACAACAGCAAATCCCACCTTTATGTGTGTCTTTCCAGCACCAATCAGAAATAAATGAAAAGAAAGACATGTAGAACAGGACAGAACGAGGTGGGGAAGGGTGGGCAGCGGGGTCTGAAATGGAGTAAGTCAAATTCCATGCATGCATCATTTTGTCAAAATGAACCCAACTATTATGTATAACTAAATACAGCCAATTGAGAACTTTAAAAAAGAAAAAGAAAGGAGTAACGTGTTTGCCCCTCTAGAAAGATCATGCGAGCCCTGCTGGAGGTGATCAGTGCCTTGCACAAGCTCAACATCGTGCACCGGGACCTGAAGCCTGAGAACATCCTCCTGGATGACAACATGAACATCAAGCTCACGGACTTCGGCTTTTCCTGTCAGCTGGAGCCAGGAGAGAAGCTTCGAGGTTGGCAACGTGCCAGGGGCTTGGTTCTCTGGTCAGTTCTCCCAGGACTAGAGAGGCCTGGGTTTCTCCCCCAACTTTCCCCCACAGAATGAAACGCCAGCCATTGCAAGGTTTAGGTGCCCCTTCAGGTTAAGCCCTCTTCCCAGAAGGGCACCGAGCCAGGTTCCCACTGCCTGAGCTCCATGCCAGGATGGGTAAAAGTGACCAGGGAACCAACAGGCAGCTCTTGGGCCTGTGTATGCCCTGCCCCTGCCCTCAGCCCTGAAGCTGGCCAGACTTCCCTGTCTCCACTGCGTCTTCGGCCTTCCTCTGCTAAGTGCCCTCTGCTGGCGGGCTCTTCTGCAGAGGTCTGTGGGACCCCCAGTTACCTGGCCCCCGAAATCATCGAGTGCTCCATGAACGATGACCATCCAGGCTATGGGAAGGAGGTGGACATGTGAGTGGAGGAGGTGGGGAGGGAGCAGGGGTCCCACGGGCAGGACCCGGGTGCGGGCGATGCTCTTCTCCTTCCCAGCCTGGTGCTGCTAGGAGCTGCAGCCGGCCCTCCTGCACCCCTGCCCAGCTGCCGCGTGTGACAAGCAGCCCTGGCACCATCCAGGTGGAGCACCGGCGTCATCATGTACACCCTGCTGGCCGGCTCCCCACCCTTCTGGCACCGGAAGCAGATGCTGATGCTGAGGATGATCATGAGTGGCAGCTACCAGTTCGGCTCACCGGAATGGGATGATTACTCAGACACCGTGAAGGACTTGGTGAGAGGCCGCGCACAGCCACAAACAGGGAACGGGGTCTTCTGTTTTGAAAGAAAACCAACATTTTTCAAGATCTGATTTTTAGTTGTAGGTGGACGGTAGCTTTATTTTCTTTTTATGTGGTGCTGAGGATCCAACAGCGGGCCCCAGGCCACGGCCAGCCCCGGACGGCTGCCCTGGCGCCCACAGCTCCCCTCTCCTGCCCCTCAGGTGTCACGCTTCCTGGTGGTGCAGCCCCAGAACCGCTGCTCGGCAGAGGAGGCCCTGGCCCACCCCTTCTTCCAGCAGTACGTGGTGGAGGAGGTGCGGCACTTCAGCCCCCGCGGCAAATTCAAGGTATGCCCCCCATGCTGCTCCCGAGTCCAGGCCTGGGCTCACACCACGGTGGCCAGTGCGCTGGCCGCCCCGAGGGTTCCAGCTCCACCTGGGGCTGCAGGGGAGCGCGACGCCTGCCGGGGACGGGGGACGGGGCCTGCCAGGCCTGCGGCCCGCGGGGCACTCAGCGCGGCCCCCCGCAGGCCATCGCTCTGACCGTGCTGGCGGCCGTGAGGATCTACTACCAGTACCGCCGCGTGAAGCCGGTGACCCGCGAGATCGTCATCCGCGACCCCTACGCGCTGCGGCCGCTGCGTCGCCTCATCGACGCCTACGCCTTCCGCCTCTACGGCCACTGGGTGAAGAAGGGGCAGCAGCAGAACAGGGCCGCGCTCTTCGAGAACACCCCCAAGGCCGTGCTCCTCTCGCTGGCCGAGGAGGACTACTGAGCGCGGCCGGGCCCTGGCGGGACACGCTTCCACCGCCCTGGAGGAACCCACCCGGGGCGCTCGGACGACGCCTCCTGCTTCTCCACCCCAGCTGCCGCCTCGCGTTTCCTTCTGCCGAGCCAGAGTCACTGCCGGGTGGAGCCCCTCCCCAGGCGAGGGTCGGCAGGTCGGGGGCTCACCCGTGATCTGCGACTCTGAGGTTGAGGCAGGAGGATGACACGGTCAAGACCAGCCCGGGCAATTTAGAAAGACCCCCGCCTCAAAAAAGTAAAGAGGGCGGGGGCTGCGGCCCAGGCGGAAAGCAACCCTGGTTCCAGTACCCAAAATGAATCAATAAAAGGGAAATGTCTGCGACACACAACTGCAGTAAGTTTACTGACATGGTGACATCTGGTGACACCACAGGAGCAGGTCATTGCTAGGGACGTTTTTAGCGGCATAGGGAAGCCCCTGCACAATTAACAATCAGACACACAACACCAGAGGGAAGCGTCTGGATTATCTACTTTGTGACTCCCACAATGCACAGCTTCACCTGGCAGATTATTCAAGACTGATACACCTGTAAAGTTCAAGGCCAGTCTAGGTAACTTAGGGAAACCCTGTCTCAACATAAAAAATAAAAATGGCTGCGGTGTAGCCCAGTGGTGGAGCACCCCTAGGTTCAATCCCCAGCATATTTTACAATTTTTTTAAAAAAAGTCCACTGCATTTTTACAGATACTGGAAATGGGGCTCCTTGAAAGGGGCAGGAAACACTACAGATGAGGCAGATAAGAAGCATCTTCCTTCTACAAAAGTCTGCTGAG
This sequence comes from Sciurus carolinensis, assembly GCF_902686445.1. Lineage (NCBI taxonomy): Eukaryota > Metazoa > Chordata > Mammalia > Rodentia > Sciuridae > Sciurus > Sciurus carolinensis. The sequence continues at coordinate 169,500 of NC_062230.1, read as the reverse complement.
AAAGGAGAGCTGCCTTAAGGAAATTTTGCCTTGAGAAGTTAGATCTCTGCATCAGGGAGAAAGGGACGGGAACAGATTTGCAAATGTTTTGAAAACTGCATTTGGAGTCCTCTGTCCCCAGTTTTCAAATCTGGCCCTGGAGGGTGAACACTTAGCTCCTAGGAGCCGCCCAGCTCCCAGTGCCTGCCGTCAGGCCCCTTCTGATAGATGGGACAGTCCTCGGAGGGCGAGCCCACCCTGAGAAGGGCCTCTGTGGAAGTCGGGAAGAGAGCGGAGGGTGTCCCTGAGGCTGCAGTAAGGAGTGTGGGTCTGGCTGGGTCTGGAATGCGCTCTGGAATGACCTGGGCACCAGGGGGCTTTTCTCTGTGTCTGGATCACCGGCTGCTCACAGCTCTCCAGGTGGTCGGCTTGCCCCGGAGGCACAGCGGAAGCCCAGGTTGTCTGAGGCTGAATCTGGAGTGTTGCCCATCCTGCCACCAGAGAAGGAGACCCAAGGAGCGTGTGTGAAGGAGGGCCTGTGGCCCTCCCGGCCTCCCTGCCCACCCCAGGCCTTGCTGAGGTCTGGTGGGCCTGAGGCCTGCGGCACTGTGGCCAGGGAAGACCTGGTGTGAGGGCAGGTCCTGGGTGAGCCCCACTCCTGGGCTTGGGGCAGAGTGAGGGACACAGAATGGGGGACACAGAGGGGCCCTGAGAGACGCCCCTGGAGGGCAGGGCGTGGCTCTTACTAAAACAACCTCAAATGTGAGCAGCTTAGAGCAGTACAGCCCCCAAACCTGTAGGTACAGCACGGGGCGCCCCACGGCCGTCCTTCACGGCCCGTTCCCCACTGCTCTGCAAGGTCCCCATTTCCTAGACCCAGAATCAGAGGCCAGAAGGACCTTGTGCAGTGGGAGGAGGGGTCAGCAGGAAACCAGCTTCCTGCTCCCAGGCCTCTGCCTCTCCTCTACTTTGTCCAGAAGAGAAAGGTGAAGAAAATCCAGAGATTTCAGAGTGTCAAAGGAACCTCTGCAGCCTCGGTCTCCTGAGCCACAGACAAGGGCCCTAAGTGCTTATGGAACCCAGGGGAAGGAGCTGCAGAGGTGTCAACCAAACTGAACCTGCAGGTGATGAAGTAGAAGGGTCCTGGAAGGGGCTCAGGCACCACTGGTCAGGTGCCACCACTATCTGGGTGGAGCAAGGAGCCCAGGACCTCCCTGAGACTTTTCTTCATTGTAAAGCAAAGGATTATAAAAAATGATTTTTCATGTGCCCATCGATCTGTCAGTAATTCCATGCCCACTGGCAAGGACCTCCTGATGTGGCTACTCCACCCAACAACCCCTGCCCCCATCTACCTAGGAGGACGAGAGGGATACCTATTCAGTTAGTGAGCCAAAAGGTCCCCAGAGTCGCCCTGGGCCCCTTCTTGCCTGTTCCCGACCTGTGCCCACAACCCCAGAGGCAGGCGCACAGGAGCAGCGCCGTACCAGCTCCGTGCCGCCTGGGCTCCTGCGGCCGGGACAGACCCCGCCCCACTGCTGAGCTGTGTGCCACAGGACCCAGCCCTCACCTGGTGGTGACCCGGGCCCGGTGGTTGGCAGAACCATCAGCGGTGTCCATCCAGGACGCGCCCCGCAGGACACGCATGTCCTGGCCAGTGGCCCGGTAGGGTGACGCGGTCCATTCCCACACGTTGCCCACGAGGTCGTAGATCCCTGCAGCACAGCGGGCGTCAGCCAGGCTGAGGAGCGGGCCCTCCTTGCCCTGGAGCCTGGGGAGAAGGTGTGGGTCTCTGCCGACCTGAGAGCTTACCATAGCCGTTCTGTGGGGGGAAAGCGCTCACGGGGGAGACTCCATGGAAGCCGTCCTCAGCTCGGTCCCCCTTGGGGAATGGTCCCTGATGGGGGAAGCCGACCCTGGAGGACCCACCAGCCCACTCCAAGGCAGGATCCCCGCCTGGGGGAAGGCCAAGGTCCCCTGGTGGCGGAGCTGGCCCAGGGAGGTGAGACTCCCCCTGACCCCCAGGACCTCAGCTGGGCCGGGAGTGTGTTCCCCTGTCCAGCCTGTCCTGCTCCTGCCCAGCGACTTCCTCCTCCGTCTCCAGCCCCTGTGTTGTGGAGCCAGAAGGAGCAGCGTCTCCCGGTCCTCCAGGCCTGCTGGACACTGGTGCCCGCCCTGTGCTCCCCCACCCACCCCAGTGGCCTGATGCCCTCACCCTCTGATCCTACCATCCCTCTCGCCTGCTCTCTACCAGTGAGATTCTTAAAGACGTGACCTGTACTCGCTGACGGGACGTGTGCAGCTCGGCCACTTTTTGTTCATCTGGGGCTGGGCTGGCACCACTGCCTGGAAGCTGCTCTCACAGGAGGCTGACGGCTGGTGATCTGCTTAGCACCACCGTGTGCCACATCAGTTACTCTTCTCTCCTTCCCTGACTGTTCGCACACTACCTGGCAGGTGTTGCCTCCCTTAAAAACCTAGCAAAGTGACCAGCCACAGTGACACAGTCTAACCCCAACCTCTTGGGAGCTCAGGAGGCTGAGGCAGGAGGATCACAAGTTGGAGGCCAGCTGGGGCAACTTAGCGAGACCCTGTCTCAAACAATAAAAAGGGCTGGTGTTGTTCAGTGGTCGAGTTCCTGCCCCGCGTGTGCGAGGCCCTGAGTTCCATCCCCAGCACCGCACAGACACATCAACACAACCACAAGAACAGGTGGTTCCAACTGCAGGCCCTCTTCCAGGCTTCCCCTGACAGGTTGCAGCCTCCACCCTTCCCTCACGGTGCAGGGGATGCTGCCGACTCCCTGCTGGGAGTGAGGCCAGGCCCTGTGCATGCCTGGCAGGGTGTCCTCCAGCGAGCCGCCCCCACGCCCTCCTGTCTTCAACCTTGACTGGTCACACGAAGGAAGGCCCCAGAGCACCTGGGCTGCCCCTAGCCCATCAAGCTATCTGTGTGGACAAGGCAGTACTGTCACCACATGCCAGCCTGGGTGCAGGCTTGAGGCGCCCTCTGCCTCCCTTCCACGCTGAGGAATTACCAACCCGGCCACCTTCGCACACCTGCTTCTCCCATCTGGTTTCCTCTTCTTGATCCCATTTCCGCTTAATTCCAGAACTGATGACCCCCTGGGTCATTCATTCCCACAGCCTGGAACTCAACACCTCCCTGTCACGTCTGCTCCTGCAGAAATCACTACAGCGGACATTTCCTCCTCACTCAGAACGGGGATGCTCCAGTGCACACCCTGTTGTACTCTGCTCGCCCAGCAAGCCCAGGCCCTGGGTTCCGTTCTCAGCAAGACAACGAGCAAACCTGCTGGCTCCCACCGCCTGGAGGTGAGGTCTGAGGCCTCAGCCTGGCTCGCCGGGCCCTTCGAGATCGGCCTTCGACGGCTCTCTCATCTCCCGCAGCCCCTCACTTCCCGTGCCTCAGTCTTCCTGAGGTCGTCACACCTGTGAACACGCAGGGCTCTCTCCTAGGATGCTGTGAAGCTGGTGCTCGGTGGTCCCTTCCCTGGGAGTGCCTGAAGTTCTCACCTGGCCACCTCCTATCTGACCAGCTCCAGTGCCACCATCTCTGGGGAAGTCACCCAGCACCCTGGGCTCTGTCTCTGCCTCACCAGTAATCAGTTCCACTGGAACACAGATCCTGAGTCCCACACCCCCACACGGTGCCAGCCTCCTGCAGAAGGAAGGCGGGTCTTACCTGCCACAGGTTGGTGCGGTTTGGCTGGAACTGGTTCCCCCACGGGTAAACCTGACCTGTCAGGAGGGCAAGGACACAGGCCACAAAGGAGAAACAAAAAGACGGGGAAGAAACAGAAAATCAGGGAGGGCACCAGAGGGCAGCTGAGTGGTGAGGGAGAGAAGGGAGGCCGTTCACTTCTGCCCCATGCAGCCCTGCCCGGGGCACTAGCTGACCGCCCGCCCCAGGGCTCTGCATCCTGCGTGAGTTCTGTGACGGGCTCAATCTGGAAGCCCTGCTGCTGGTTCCCGTGCAGGTGAGTATGGAAATCGAGAGTGCGCATTAAGAGACGCCTCACTGGATTCATCTGCCCCACTGAACACCTCGACTGCTCGTTCCCAGGGGTTCCTCTGAAGAGTGTGCAGAGGTGTTCAGCTTGGGACGCTGCTGTCCTTCTCGTGACCCCGGCACGGCTAGGACTGCAGCAGGATGAAGCAGCGAGTGACCAAGGGTCCCGTGCTGCCCCGCCCCTGGACAGGCACGCTGCTTCCCCCAAGCTGTGCTGCTCCCGAAGGAGCTATCGAAATCCGACCTACACCTGCGGAGCCTCCGGCAATAAAAGGTTAGGTCTTTTCATTTCCCGTTTTCCCGGCACTGCACAGGCGTGTACGTCAGAGGCGGGTCAGCGGTGAAACAACCTGGGGACCCTGGGTTAAGAGGCACTGCGCTCCCTGGCCTTGGAAGCCCCCCAGGCAGGGTGGGATGTGGAGAACAGAGACGTGGCCTTGACATTGTACCCTTCAAACCCCCTCGGGCAGCAAACTCCCACTCTTCCTCAGTGGGCAGCCGTTTCCCCCGCCAAGCACAGTAGGCACGGGCATCGTTCCAGCTCACGTGGACCACGGGGAGCTCCAGTCTCTCACGGATGCCAGAGCCGGGACCTGCGGGCTGACAGCCAGCACAGGTGAGGCAGGCGCCGGGGCTCCTGGGAGTCTGAGGAAGGCTGGGCTTAGGGTGCGGAATTCAGTTTTACCACTAGATGGAGCAAGGAAGTCGGGGGGGGGGGGGGGTGTGGAATCACCTGATGAGTGAGGGACGTCCAGTTAGAAAAGGAGACTACAGGAGACACAGGAGGGGCAACCGGGGAGAGGCCAGCAGAGGAAACGGGATTGTGTGGCCATTTCCCTGTTGTCCTCTAGGACTGGTGTTCCTGGACGAGTGGCCAAGGGGTCTAGGGAAGACGGCCTCCAGAATAGGGGCAGGGGTAGAAAATGAGGTAGAGGAACCAACATTCACCTGCCTCCAAAATGCCTTTTCCACTGGACGCCACCAGAGAAGAGACTGCAACACGGAAGACGCAGAAGTGGAAGACGCTGTTACCAGGAAGGCACCTCCCAACAGCCACGAAGCACAAGAGGCTGAGGCGGGGTCCTGGGAGTGTGGCTGGACTCTTAACCGCACCCGCTGGGCAGGTTCCTGCAGGTGCCCTCCTGCCAGCTCCGGAAGCACCCACGCCCTGTCTACCTGGATTCTCTCAGCTTCGCTACACGCAAGGACCAGCTCAGGCGAGCTCCCAGGAGCACCTGCTCATCTGACTCTTTTGGGGTGGGCTTCTCCTGCTCCCCTCTGTGGCCTAGTGATTCTGACCAGGTCCCACTCCGTCCCTCAGCTGTGTGCCAGTTTCTCTCACCTCCATCTGCTGGGTCGCTTTGTGTCTTAGCTCACTGGAGACAAAGTCCTCAAAGACAAAGCTCCACCCGAACATCTCAGCTTCCGTCCGGTACTTCTTCTCCCTGACAAACTCCCTGAAGAGAGACATTTCACTGGTCGACTGGGTTCCGTGCCCATCCCTACTCACTCTGGGAAACCTCCTATGTCCTTGTTCTCTAAGTCACACCCCACGGTTCTCAAGAGCTCCAAATAATTCACCAGAACGCCTGAGCAGATCTTCTTGTAAGTTAGGATATCATTTGCATTTAACACACAGGTTGAAGGAAAGCCCATGAGTCTCTAGAGTGACTTTCCCACCGTTGGAATGATCTGGTGCATTTCAACAAGCAGACTGTGGGGGACAGAGGGACCGCGTGCCACTGGGCACAGACCCTAACGGCTGGCAAGCAGTCTCACACTGAGTGATTCTTAAATTATTAAACATTGGTCTACGATGTCACCTTTGCACTTGTGGATGATCTTCACTCTTTTTCCTTAGGTCAAATCTCTACAGGTGGAATCGCTGGGTCGAAGGGCCTGATTAAATTCTGAATCAGTTCTTCCCTGCAAGGCCCATTTTCTCCCCTCCTCGGGGCTGGGAACTGAACCCAGGGCGTTGCACATTGCAGGCCAGCTCTACCCCTGAGCTACATCCTCAGCCCTTTTCACTCTGAGACAGGTCTCACTAAGTTGTTCAGGCTGGCCTAACCTCTGCATCACTGCCTGAAACTCCCGAGAAGCTGGGATTACAGACGAGCACCATGCCTGGCTTCCCTGCAAGTTATTTTTATCTTGAAAATGTGTATGTCTACAAAAGTGACATTTTTTTCAAGAGCATAATGTTATATTTCATTTCCTATGTTTAATTCTGAAGTCACTTAAGTACTAATGATATGTTTTTGTTTTCCAAACTTTCAAACATACAGAAAAGACCTATGAGAGTCTCCTTGTGAAAGCATTCTATGAGAAATTATACAGTTTGGTATTTCAGTTTCCAGAGATCTGGGTTGGTACAGAGCTTTCCTTAGAGCACTGCATGAAATAGGCTAAAGAATGTTTCTGTAATTTTCCAAGTATCCTTATACTCAGCCTTTTGACAAAGATCAGCAACAAACAGAATTTTATAGTCATATTGCCAAAAAAAACTTCCCAGTTCCTATAAATATGAGATAAACTTCACAGAATCACAAAGTTAGAAAGTCACAAAATAACATTTCTTCCTAATTCACATTACCATGTCGCTACATTTGCTAACGATATTAACATCCAGGCTTAGAAGTGCCTCCAGAGACTTTCAGTATTGATGTGCTGACCATTCAACAAGCACATTCTAAGAGACAAGGAGGAGCTGAGCCCTGCTGCAGCCCTTGGGAGGAAGCCGCAAGGGAACAGGACAGGCGAGGTCCCTGCCTTCCAGGGGACAACATTCTGACCCATTTAAAGTAACAACTGGGTCATAAACAGACGTGGCCACCAGTTACAACATTCTAGAAGTTTCCCATGTTTCCTTTATTGTGCTCCCTCCCTCAGTCCCTCATATAAAATTTTTCTTTCCTTTTTTCAGTATTGGGATTGAACCCAGGGGTGCTTTAACCTCTGAGCTGCATCCCCACTCTTTTTTATTTTGAGACAGAGCCTTGCTAAGTCGTTCAGGCTGGGCTCTGACTTGCAATCTTCCTGCCCCATCCTCCCCAGTCACTGGGATTACAAATGTGTGCTACCATGCCTGGCTGTTTTTTTTTTTTTTTTTATAAATATTACAGTTTTTTTTTTTTTTTAATTTTATTTTTTGGTACCAGGGATTGAACCCAGGGGCACTTAACCACTGAGCAACACCCCTAGCCCCTTCTGTTTTATTTTGAGACAGAGACTTGCTAAGTTGCTTAGGGCCTTGATAAGTTGCTGAGGCTGGCCTTGAACTTTTGATCCTCCCATGCTGCTGGGATTATAGGTGTGTGCCACTGTGCCTGGCTATAAATATTTTTTGATATATTTCCTATATTGTGTGTCTTTCCCCTGCAACATTCACAGGTAAGTTACACGTATCTTTTGGATCATTTCTTTTAGCTTACCAAAAACGTGGCCTTGGGGAAACTGAGGCAACCATCACGGCTTCTCAGATGGAGTGAGAGCTGTTATGTCTGACTCCTAGATCAGTGCTGCTTCCTCCACAAACATGAGGCAATCAAGGGACTCAGTCGAGTGACCCTCTCCAGGCCTTCCCACCCTCCTTCACCCCCAGAGGGTGTAACTCTGGCATTTCTCAGAGCTAAGCCTGTCAGGGGAAATTGCACCAGCTTGGGTCAATGGATCTGAGTGCCAAGTTCAGCTCTTCCTGCAGCAGGCGGGTCAGGACTCCTGGACCTCCAGATTTTCCAGGTGAAAGACAAGCATGACCAGCCCTCAGCACCACGATATGACAGCAAACAAGCCAGTTTCCCTTCAGACATGAGAAATGATTACTCCCCCAAAATGTACCTGAAATCTTGATTGGTGACAGGAAATATGTCGATGGCAAAGGGTTTCACTGTTACCTCCCTGGTGGGCCCTTCTCCATCTCTGCCATCCGGAGCATTTGTTCCCATCAGGAATTTCCCACCTGGCAGCTGGACCATGCCAGTTGCCTGCGCATTTCCTGCAGAAGAGGAGAGTTATGCACATCATGCACATGCATGTACACACGTGTCCATGAGCCAAGGGGTAATGGCTGGACCGTACATAATACTTAGAATGGTACAGGATTAAACAAGGAGGTTTAAAAATGTGGCTTTAAATTCTTGTTCTGCCACTTCATTCGCTGGGAGAACTCAGACAAATAACTCAATCTGAGAGTCCTCATCTATAAAATAGGGACGTGGATTAAAACAGTGAGTCCAGTGCTGCGGGAGGGGATGTGGCTCAGTGGCAGAGCTTGCCTAGCATGAACAAAGCCCTGAGTTCAGTCCTTGGCTCTGGAAAAACAAACAAACTAAACTGAGGGGGAAAAAAAACCCAAGGCAAAATACTGTTTGCAATGCTGAGCACATGGTAGGTTATCAGTCATCTCTTCAATCTCTGCACGACCCATCGCCACCCAGCCAGGCACACTCAGGAACTACACCCTAAGTCAAACAGCACTTTCTACCCTGCGTATGCTGCCTCTTCCTCTCCATTCTGAACACCCATCAACTTTTTTTTTTTTTTGTGAGACCGTCTTATTATGTCACCTGACTGGTCTCCAATTCCTGGGCTCTAGTATCTCAGTGTCTCCACCTCCCACGTGCTGGACTACAGGGGCAAGCCCCCGTGCCTGGCTTGAATGCTCAGTCTCTTCATCATTACATCATCTGTTATCTTTTGTTCCAGGAGGAAAGGGAGGGGATGACATTTATTTTGCTAGTGTACCCCTAGCAGTTGGCACAAATGTAAAATTATCATCAAAAAATTGAGCTCCTTTAAAAACTTGCTGTTTGAATGCCTTAGAAGAAAATCATATAATAAAAAGGATCTTAAAACTTATTTCACAGGGGCTGGGGTTGTGGCTTAGTGGCAGAACGCTTGTGTAGCATGTGTGAGGCACTGGGTTCAATCCTCAGCACCACATAAAAATGAAGTAAATACAATAAAGGTATTGTAAGAAACAAACAAACAAATAAAAACATTTCACAGGAAGAACCCAAGACCCAAAAAAGAGGTGACCTGAAGCACTGGTCCAGGGCTGGGTGTGTAGCTCAAGGGCCAAGTGTGAGCTGAGTAATCAGGTGGGAGATGGCTGGCTAGCAGAAGACGGGACTAGATCCAGGTCTTTACCTCCACTTCAGTGTGGCTCCCAAGAGGAGCACACGCCTTCAGGATGTCCACAAAGGATATCTAAGCACTGTGCATTTCCCCAGAGTCCTCTCATTCTGACACACTAACTTCATCCACTTTGTTTCCTCAAGAAATATTTTTCGTGGAAAAAAGAAGTGGGATGGTAACTCAAATTAAAAGGGAATTAAAGAACATAGAGTTGCAGTGCTGGTAGCTATTCTACCCTAACTCAGCAAACAAGCTATAACAGGGAAAGCGCGTGTGACCGAGGTGCCTCTGGACAGAGGGAGGCCCTGCAGAGCAATGCCAGTGTTTGGGCTGGGCACCAGTTTGCCATGTCCCTCCTGTCGACTGTTCGGCTGGTCTCGCCACAGCAGGGTGCAGTGCAGGTGCGGCTGGGCTGCAGGGGCACCGCCGGCACGGAGGGTGCAGTGCCGATGCGCTCGGCTTGCAGGAGGGCACGAGGGCCAGGCACTGGCCGCACGGAGGTGCAGCAGGGTGAGCTCGGCCCGCAGGAGGGCACGACCCGCACCGCCCGCCCGCTCTGAAGCGGGGCCCGAATTGAGCTTCTCGTGCACAGCAGACACCCCCGAAAGAAGGTGAAGCAGCGAGTCCCGCCCCGAGCCCCGGCGCCACGACACCCACCTAGCCCGAGCCAAGGCACGGACAGGAGCCACAGCACCCGAGCCAAGAGCCCCATGCCGAGGATGAGCGAGGCGCACACGCCACGCGGCCTCTGCGCATGCGCACGCACGCCGGCGGCCACCCGCGCTTGCGCACGACCTGAGCGTCCTCGCGCCGAGAACGTAAACCTGGGCCGGGTGACTGGCAGGCCCTTGCGTCTCGCTGTCAAGCTCAGTATGCAAGCCCTGCAGCAGCTACACCCGGTGGGCTGTGCCACTGCCACCTGCATGCACAATTCCAGGGAACCGGGGACCACGGGAACTTGGGGAGGTGACTACAGGGGGCTTGGGGTGGGCATTTTGCAAAATCATTGTCAGCCTGAGTCTTAATTTCATCCAGTTTCTCTAGCCCCCAGCCATGCCTTTCAGACTTCCTTTTTACCACTTTGCATTTGCGCTGTGTCCTTGCCTACAGTTCACTGGTCTTTCTTATCTACTACAAAGAAATGTCCACAGCCGCCCCCCCCCCGCCCCCTTTTTGTGGTGCTGGGGATTGAACCCAGGGCGTGTGAGGCAGGCACTGTACCAACTGAGTTGTATTCCCAGCCCCGTTTTCCCCCTTCTGGTGGCACTGGGGATTGAATCCAGTAGGTTCTACCACTGGGCTAAATCCCCAGCTACACTTTCAATTTTGAGACAGGGTCTTGCTAAATCATACAGGCTGGCCATGAACTTGCACCCGAGTTGCTGGAATTATAAGTGTGTCCACCACACCTGTCAGAGTAACTTTTCTGAGGGAGCATTTCAGCAAAGTTATTTCAAACACACAGAAAGTTCAACTGACCCAGTTAATTTTACTCAGAAATTTATACCACAAAAATAAATTCTTTCAAGATCCAAACTTATTCATGTTTTTTTTTTGTGGTACTGGGAAACAAATCCAGAGACTCAGGTGTGCTAGGCAAGCACTGTACCACTGAGCTATGTTCTCAGCATCAAGTTATCTCACACTAGCATAAAACTTAAACGTCTAACAGGAAACTGTTCATTAAGGTAAACCCAGAGAGAAATTATTGACTCCTTAAAATGTGTTTTTCAAGGAATATTTAATAAGGCAGATAACGTGCTTACCTAATGTAATTTTATGTCACTAAGTAAAACAAAACATCCTGTTCACTGGGTAAAAAGGACCTGCTTTATGCATGTACACTCAGTGCAATTAAAAAAATACTGTAATTATAATTTCACACCATAATTTCAATATATGCCCAATCTTTTTTTTTTTTTTTTCATATGGGAGAAGAAAATTCCTTGAACAAAAATCCACTGCTGTATCCTTCAGTGTCGTTCCATAGTCTTCAAGATTCAGATGACAAAGGGAGGCTTCAATTCAGCCTTTTAGAGAGGACATTCCAGCTCGCATGATCTCATCAACCAGAAGAATGTTGGTGGCAATCACAGTGCTGAAAGAGAAACCATCAGGCAGCTCAGGCAGGAACCCTTAACTCAACCTGCTGTTCCCTACTAGACTGCATTCCATTGTCCAGCTGATGTCCTCTCTCCCTCTACACAGGGCTGAGTCTCCGTGCTTACAGTCAAGTTTTGCTTACATCTTTCAGGGGACGAGGGACCCAGAAGGAACCACACAAAGACTATGATGATTCCTGAAAGGCAAGCGAGCTGCCCATCTACCTAATACGTCCGTGTGTCTTGGTCATGTCTTATCCTGTCTGTCCATGCAGTGCTGGGGACTGTACCTAGGGCCAACACATGCTCAGCCCCCTGAAAGCTGTTTTAATTTTGATTTCCCCAAACTTACCAGGAGTGAAGCAGCTGTTTCTTCACACAATAGTTATCCCACACGCCCACTTCTGCAGCAACCATCGGCTCACCTGAAAGGTAACAAGTCTTCTTAAAATATAGCACATCATCACAACACAGTATGTCATCATCTCAAACAGTCTAAAAAGCCCCGGGAATACTTATCCTATCTTATGAATGAAGTGTTGCCAATTCTAAAACAGAAAACAAAGCCACTGAAGATGTTTAAAGTATCAAGACAGTATGTGGTGCTGACCAGCTCATCACTCATTCCCTCCTCTGTAACTAGAGCTGAATCCTCCACAACACCTCTGCTGAGATGTATTCCAGTGACAGGGTGCTCTCCTGGGCCACCAAGGGTCTGGTCATCACTCTGTTCTTCTGGACACATCCCCACTTGCCTACATGAACATAGCACTTGAACTACAATTTGGGTCCAATAAGACTTCCATTTTGCTCATTCCAGGAACCATTTCTATTAAAATTATTGATAAATCCACAGTTGGTCTCACACATATCTGCCTTTCCTTTCTATGTGTACAGTTTATGTACAACTAAAGCCAGGGACAGATCATTTCACTAGATTTCATCCCCTTTTCTGACATTATTTACTCTATTTTCACTTGACAATATGATCACCTAATATATGCTTTTAATCAGTTCCTAATTTAAAAACTGGGTTAATACGAAAAACTTTCAGCACCGACCTAAAAGCCACATGCTACCTACCACTCAACAACATCTCCAACAACTCTGTCTGTGAAGTTACTCAGGCATCCACTGCATGCCCTGATTCTGTATCCGGTCACTCCCCTCTGTGCAATGTTTTACCCCAACAGAGTCCAGTTCTTAACAGCACTGGCATCAAGTTGCAGAGCCACTGGCCAAGACCCTCTGTCCTCTTTCTAACCCTCCTAGAGTTACCTCATATGCCCGTCTTGCTCTCTCCCTACAGAGATGCCTTCTCTTACCTGTGTTCAAGTCCACGCCTACAAGCTGACCCGATTCTGAATGTTCTGCTTGAATCTTAACTAATGTTTCTTGAAGGTCAAAACCAGAGTTTTGAGCAAGTACCTAAAGTAAACACATTTAATTCTTGAAAAGCAGGAACTAAGAAGTGAGTAAATTCTACAACAAATGAACACTATTTCCAATTTAAAAAAATAGAAACAAAACCACAAAACCTCACAATGAATGAAGACTGAACCATTAGAACTTCTCTTTTGGGGGGTGGGGACTAGGGATTGAACTCAGGGGCACTCAGTCACTGAGCCACATCCCCAGCCCTATTTTATTTAGTTGCTTAGCACCACGCTTTTGCTAAGGCTGGCTTTGAACTCGAAATCCTTCTGCCTCAGTCTCTCAAGTCACTGGGATTACAGGCGTGCGCCACCATGTCCAGCAGAACCATTATGTTCCCTTTGCAGAAGATCCACAGGTTATCTAACTCTTGAATGCACCCCAAACCCAGCAGTACACTGGCCATGAAGTATACCCTTCATGAGTACAAAACAGAAAATGATGGTATTCTTCAGTTTAAAACAAAAAGCAAGCTTGTACTTAAACATAACCCCTTTACTGCAAACATTCTTAAATAGTTCTGTCTTGCCACCTGAAACCTCAAGTGCAGTCAAGTCTCCCAGAAGAACAAAAAGCTTTGAGATGATGGGGGTAGTAGCTAGGGTTAGGGTTAGGTGGCCCATGCCTATAATTCCAGGGGCTCAGCAGGATGCCGAAGCAGGAGGATCACAAGTTCAAGGCCATTCTCAGCAACTTAGCAAGAGCCTGTCTGAAAAAATAAAAAGGGCTGAGGATGTGGCTTAGTGGTTAAGCACCACTGGGTTCAATCTCCAGTAAAAAAACAAAAAAGAGAGATAATGGGGTGCAAGAGTCAAGTAGATTCAACCTGCTCACTGGAAATCCACATTAAGAAAACATGAAGAAAACCTACATTATCAAAAAGTCTGATCAGCTGAATTGTTTTGATGTAGTTTAGTGAACTGTTCAAGTTTTCACACCTTGGGGATAATGAGTAACGCATCAGCAAACGCCTGGACTCCAAGTTGTGCCCTGCCCTTTACACTGGGCTTGTATTTAATCAGGGCTTCTGCCATGGCCACTTCCACTGCACCAGCTCCTGGAACCACACAGCCTGGTGGGTGGGGAAGAGGGGAAATGCTAGTAAGCTCGAGAAAACTGCAGGACCAATGACAAGAAAAAAAAAAATACACATAGAAAAACACTCACGAAAGCCGTTCACTTCTCACTGCTTCCCTAATGGTTTAAGAACAGCACTGCAGCTGTCTGCTTCACAGTGTTGGGGACTGAGCAGGCCTTTGCGTGCCAGACAAGCTCCCCACCACCCAGCCACACACCCAGCCCACTACCTAAAAGCAAGACAGGTCAAGTTAGCTGGCACTCGGCAGCTCTGATGAGCGCGCATTAGTCCATGTGTTGCATTCACTTTTATTAGTGGCATACTATGAAAAACCTTAGCACACCACCATAGGACTGTAAAAGGAAGACTTTACTTTTGCATGGTGTCTGGCTGTGTAAAATACTGATTAAAGAACACAGTATTCAGCCATGCCTTTTAGACTAGCAGAGTACAGCTGAAATGCAAGGAGCACTTACCATCGTCGATGGCGTTTTTGACTGCCCTCAGGCCATCTCGTATTGCATCTTTGATCTGAGTGAGTGTGTGCTTATTTGGTCCTTTGACTAATAATGTGACAGAACGGGGATTGTTACACTTTTCAATAAAGGTAAACTTCTCTTCTCCCTAAGTGTAAGAGAGATTTTCAAAAACAATATGTACAAAGAGTGAACAAGGAAAGAGTGTATGGAGAGAATACATATTAATCATACTGACTATACTGGTCACATTAAAGCCAAATTTAGTAAAAACTGTAATTTTTTTTTCTGTATCAATGGCTTATAAACATAAACAACAAAATGTATGTAAACAAAGAAAAATCTGATCCAGAACCTGAACTTTTCTACTGAGGAACTCAGGAACCAAGTCCTAACTTTAGGAAGAAAAGACACTTACCAATGTATACTCATAGACAAGTCCTGCATGTCCCAAGCAGTCAGGATTTAGGTCATCAAGAGAATTCAGAGCTACCCCACCACAAGCAAGTGTCAGCCTGAAAGGGGAAAGTGTGAAATGTGTAAGCTCAGAGAAGACCAACAATTGTCAGGAAGATCTTTCCAGAATCACATGCTGAAACTGCATTCTCAGAAAGTACTCCAACCCAAGCCTTTCCATTCATCACCAGTCAGCTGAAAATGCATCTTCTCCCAATCTATTTAAGCCACCCACCTCCTAATCAGCAAGTATGCCACTTCTGATATGAATCCCACTCCCCCAGTATCAGGGATTGAACTCAGAGCCTTGCATGTGCTAGTGAAGTGCTGCACTGAGCTACACCCAGACTTTTAAAATTTTACTTTCAGAGAAGGTCTAGGTAAGTTGCCCAGGGTGGCCTTGAACTTGCAATCTTCCTGCCTTAGCCTCCCCAGTAGGTGGATTGACAGGTGTGCAATATCGTGCCAAGGTTGACATGAAAACCTAATGAGGATAAAGTGCTCTTTGAGAAATTCTTCAGAACCTCTTCACAAGGCAAAGCAGGTGCAGTGTGTCATGGTCTAAAGTAAAACACTACACACTCGTGCTCAGTTATTCCAACAGCCGAAGGTGGCAGCAATCCAAATGCCCACTAACAGATTACAGAGCACGCAGCACCTATGCAGAATAAGGAACGAGACTCTGGCCCGGTATGCCCGCAGACTGTGCCCAGTGAACCACCAGAACAAGCCTCGTACAGAGGAAAAACATAGCAACGGCACATACAGGAGCACTGAGCTCGAGAGCAGCACTGCCGTTGCCAGGTGTGAGGAGAGCGGAAACTGGAAGCAACCACTTGGATGATGGAGACGTCCTGGAGGACCATGGTGGGCGACTGCTCGACAGCACGAAGCAGTCAACACCACTGCAAGGCACCCTTAGCGCAGGAGGTGCTGGTATTTATGATGCTCCCAAAATGAAAAGAGCGGAAAAAAAGAATATAACCCCAATTTACTTGCAAACTAAGTGAAGTTCACATTACTCAGATAATCTGCTCATACCTCTCCATATTTCTCCGTTTTGCTCTACGCAGGGCTACTATGCCTTCTTTTGCAAGTGCATCCAAAGAAAAGGGGTCAATTCCCTGTAAAAATAAAAAAATAATTTCCAGCATATTGTCTTAAAAGTAAAAAAGTCGGACAACAGACTTTCATTTGTAACTGATTTTCAGTCTCACCTTCTGATTAATAACGACAAAGCCTTTATCTGAATCACCACAGACTTTCTTTTTCAGTTCTACTATTTTTTTCACTCTATCTTCAATAAATTTTCTTTCAGCTTTTACTAGTTTCTCTCGCTCTTCTGCACTCTTGTAAAAAAAGCCAGAATTCACTTCTCTGTTAGAAAAAAGGAAAATGTTTACTTTTTGAGAAGACAGCAGCCAGAGAAATCCAATTCATCTTAAAACTTACGAAGTCCCTGAGCCCCAATCCTGGCCCCTGGACATTTCCAGATGTAGCTTCCTCTAGGCCTCCCAAACCAAAATGAGACATGACTTCTTTACAGTGGGCAAAGGAATCTCAAAAGGAACTTGCTCCAAGCACCAACCTCCTCCACCCCGCCTGGAAGGGTACATCACTCACGTTTTCTCATATTCCAGAGACACATTGCACGTAAGGATGTAGGCGTTTTCCACTCTCTTCTTCATGTCAGGGTGGCGGGCCCCATGGTCCAAAACAAGCCCTCTGATTAAGCTGTGAAAACACAAGAATTCATATTGTTGCTGATTTCCAAAACAGGACTCTTTCAGTGACAAAACTGAAACACTCAAAAGATTACATGACAATTTTCACACCACTAGCATACATTTATCTCTTGAATTATCTGAACAAGACGTTTTGGTGAGACCTAGGGATGGTCAATTGTGAAAAAGCAATATTAGAGAACACAAGACAGGCTATTCCAACAAAAGTTACACCATCTTTTATGGAAAATTCTACAGGTAGTCTCAAACGGCAGACATCACACTCTGGTGGCCAGCCTTCAAGGAAATGCCATCAATCTAGGTCTTTAAGAAAATCTGCACTCTCTATTATGCTCCATACCCAAGCACTTCAATACAGGCCAAGTCACAGACACAGATCACTCCTCAGAGCCATTCAGACTACAAACAGCACACCCTTCCCGTCTTCAAAAGGAAATATCACTAGGAATAAGTGGAACACCCAGCAATTTATACAGTATAAATTATGTTTATCCAAAGATATAAATAAATCTACTCAATATGTTTTTGTGACACCTAATTTCTAAACACACTTAGTATTTCAGGGTCAGAGAGTGGCTCAGTGCTAGCGCGGCTGCTCAGTATGCACGAGGTTCAGTCCCAGCACACACACACACACACACACACACACACACACACACACACACCTACCACCTACCTTGTGTCTGTTTCCGATTTATGTTTCATCTCCATGATCTCAACCATGAATAGGTCAATAGGCTCATCTTTTTTTTTAATGGCCAAAATGGAGTCCACTACAGCCTACAACAGGAGTACAACTGTTATATAAAATCCAACTTGTAAAGGTGAAGACACTGAAGTTGTTCTTCAGAAGTTTTAAGCTTCTTTACTTTAAAATCTCTCATCTTTTTCTAAAAGTAAGGGGAATAGAAAGATCTTTTTCTACAAGGAGAATACACTAGAAATAAAAGACTCAAGTCATTTACAGTTCTAAAATCTTAATTCAAATGAAAATACTAATAACTATGTTTACAACAATTACATGAAGAACTAGGAGTTTGAAGGTTCCCAACATGAAAAGGTCAATACCCAAGGAAATAAATGCTAATTTACCCTGATTTGACTATTACACACTGACACAGTATTAAGTCATCACATGGCCCAGAAATATGCAGCATGTTTAAAAATACTGATTAATTAGGAGCTTTCTAATAATGAAGCCTCCATTTTATATTCCTTTCAAAAGAGTGTTTTCTCAATATTTTAATGAAAGCTCCAGTTGTATTTTTTATAACCTGGTAAGGTTGAGTTGTTCTTTGTATTTTCTCACTTCATGTTTCAAAGAAACAGATTAGGTATCACTGCCTGGACAAAAATGAACCTACTTACTTCACATGGTAGGACACTGAAGATTTGAGAGAGCACCTTCTAATTGGAATTGCTAAGAACACTGATGCACCTACTCTAAGGTATTTTCCATGTGTACTATACTGCACACACTAAACTTAACACATACCTCTGTCAGGACATCTGCAAGTTCAGCATGAACTTTCGTACGAAGAGATGTTCTGGCCACATCTATAAGTGTTTCCCTGTCCATCTCTCTGCTTACTTTGATTTGTTCCAAAAACTGAAGGGCCTTTTCCTTTGCAGCTTCAAAACCTTCAGTGATTATTCTAGGATGAAGACCCTATAATAAACACACAATTAAAAAACTACCACTAACCCTGGCATCTTTGATTAGATGCAATTGTTCACGGAAGTTCAGGTAATTTTTGAAGGGTTATTTGGGATCACTCATACCTTTTAATGTGACCAAAGAAGTATGATGTGCTGACTTTCTGAATACATTTGAAAGAACAACATACACCTTTCAATGCAGAGGAAAAGAACAGACAATGCTCTAGCACAGCATCAAAGCCAAGGGAACTATAAAGCACACTTGGGTGTTCGCTGTGCAAACCACCAGGAGTAACACCAAACCCAGAAGTGGTTCCTAAAAATCTGTTGTCATTAGGAACCCCCCCCCAAACACACCCCCATACAGGGGATAGAATCCAGGGTCTCAAGCATGCTAGGCAAGTGTTCTACCACTGAGCTACATCCTTAGTCCTTTTTTATTTTTGAGACAAGGTCTTGCTAAATTGCCAATGCAGGCTTCAAACTTGAAATCCTCCTGCCTCAGCATCCCACATGGCTGGGATTACAGTTGTGCACCACACCATGCCCAGCTAGTAGGAATATTTTATCCTTTCTACAAGTGATCTGAAATTAATTTACATCATTTAACAATCAAAATAAATGCAGACTAAACATCTGCTCTCTCTCTCTCTCTCTCTCTCTTCACAGGGAATTCTGAAAGTGGATTAGTACTCACTGAGGTTTGCTTTAAACTTGGAAGTACTCAGGAGTAAAAAGGCTGTAGAAGTGTTCCTACTCAAATGTTAACATTTAGTTGACCTTTTCCTTGAAACTATGGCTAGTTCAGACCTCTACATCTCAAATAATTTGTTACAGGCCTAGATATTTCACAACATATCCATAATCACAAATTTGTGTTACACCAGGATAAAGACCCAGGTTCTCAGATTTAAACCTCCTGATCTTTACATGCCACGTGGTCTCAGCTACTGTCAACATATCAATTTGCCAAGGCCAGACACTTCTTACACACCACATTCAATACCACAGAAATAAGAATCATGCGTACCTCAGAAATGTAGAGGTCTGCCTGTTTGAGCAGCTCTCCAATGATGAGGACGTTGGAGGTAGTGCCATCACCAGTGATGTCATCCTGGGCTGTTGCTACTTTTGCTATCAAGGAGGCTGTTGGGTGCTGAATTTGCTGAAAATGGAAAAACAAAATTACTCAAAAAACTTAAAAGCTCTTAGCAAAGCTTTTCCAAGGAGTCACTGTGAGGAAAGGTTTTGGAAAAAGGAAAATCGCCATGCCTCTGAAGTCACTCCACAAATTCTCAATCTTTGTGAGATTGAGAAATCAAAGCTCCTGCACTACCTTTGGTTTTTCTCTACTATCCTTTAACCTGGAACAGCTCCCAGCCTTTTCTATCTTTGGAGAGATTTTTTTTTTTTTTTTTTTTTCTGTAGTGGGGATTGAACCCAGGGACACGCCATCACTGGAATTACACTCCCAGACCTTTTTGTTTTGAGACATGGTCTTGAACTTGTGATCCTCCTGCCTCAGTCTCCTGAGTTCCTGGGACTCCAGGCATGTGCTACAGCACCTGGCTGATGGAAGAATCTAGGCCTTTAAAGACTCTTGTAGACTATCAGCTGGGCTTGGTGGTCACACACCTGTAATCCCAGCTCAAAATAAAATAAAAGCAGGCTGGGGATGTAGCTCAGTGGTAGAGCAACCCTAGGTTCAATTTCCAGTTCCCCCACATACACAATCTTGCAGACTGCCTCATCTAAACTTGCTGCCAAGCTTTGGCAGAAATGCTAAGCAGCCCCACAGCAATAGGCCTATGTCAGATTACAGATTTTTCACTGCACCTTGGGAACAGCAGCAACCACCCAGGAAAGACAACTGAGGGGACAAATGTGAAACAAATACAGACTCTATGTTCAGCTGCATCAATGCCAGGCATGGTGGTGAACACCTGTGATCTTAGTAGCTTGGGAGGCTGAGGCAGGGTTGGGAGTTCAAAGCCAGCCTCAGCAACTTAGCAAGGCCCTGCTCAACTTAGCGAGATTGTGTCTCTAAATAAAATATGGTTAAGCATCCCCAATACCAAAAAAAAAAAAAAAAAAAAAAAAAGAAAGAAAGAAAAAAAGCTGCAAATAGGTACAATAATGGTATTTTGACCATGTGGGAGAACACTGGATCCATTAAGAGCATTTTAGGGGCCGGAACTATAGCTTAATGGGGGAGTACATTCTTAGGATGGACAATGGGCTCAACTCCCAGCACCCAAATAAAAAAACATTTCAGAAATGAGATGCCATATCTGTGATCCACTTCCAAATGATTCAAAGGGGAACAGTTAAGCAAAATGTAAAAAAAAAACAGAAACAAAACAAAAAACCTTCCAAAGGGCAGAGTGTTGTTTTCTCAACTTTTCTGTTCGTTTATAATTTTTCAAAGAAAAGAAAAATGAACGTTTGGCAATTAAAGAAGTGTGGGCAAAGGGGACTTCTGAGGTGGCAGTTTCTTAGTTGAGGTGGTGCTTCCTGTGTTCCCTTTGTTAATTATTACTATTAACTATAAGTTTAATATGCTGTTTTGTATTTGTCATATTTTACAATAAACACCAATAAAAAGTCAAAGATACGGCTTTTCTGACATCAAACTTAAATTAAGGCTTTGCTTTCTGTAAGCAATTTTCATAATCCTGTGCTTATAAAAGTAACAAGATTTCGTAAAGTTAAATAAGATAAAATTAAAAAAAAAAAAATAAAAACTGCAACTCCTAGTTTAGTCCTCACTGGAAATACTTAAAAACGTGGACATGGATGGCAATGGCATATCACTACCAAAACTCTACACCCTATTCTCAAAACAAAAGAGGCGAGACATCTATATGAACCGCTAGGTTTTGGAAGTACAGAAGTGAAGAAACATTTTGAGACAGTGGCTCCCTAAAAATGCCCAGGCAGGCTTCCTGCCCCAACCCGCCAAGTCTGTGGGAATACAGGTGTGCACCACCGTGCCTCTCACCGGGCTCTAAAACGTTAAACGAAGGAAACAGTTTTCTTTCCCCTGCAGTTCAAGGTGGAGGAATGAGCTGTATCAAAGGAATCCCCGTTTAACTTTTTTATGGTGCTGGGGACGGAACCCAAGCCCCGCGCATGCTAGACCAGCACTCAGCAACCCAGTCGAAGGGATTTTTATTTAAAGAAGACCATCGTGCTGTGTTCTGCCCGTCTGATTGTTGTCAATCGCCCCTAACTTCTCGGATAACAATGAACGACTACAATCCTTTAACCCAGACTGCAAGTGGCAAGAGGAGGGATTCAGCCTCAGGGCCCCGCCTGCACAGCCCGGGCCGTCACCCGACCACACCGCTCAGCTTTGCTTCTCCTGTCCTGCAAGGCGAACGGGCTGGGGCAGACGACGACCACCCTGACGGGCGCGGCAGCTCACCATTTCGTGCAGCAGCACGTTGCCGTCCTTGGTGAGCTTGATGTCCCCGGCGCCCGACACCAGCCTGTTCAGGGGCAGAAACGCCAGGTCAGCGCGCCTTCCACGGAGCCGCCGGGCTCCCCTGCCAGCCCCCAGCCCCGGCCCCACCCCGCCGGCCCTCCAGCCGGGCTGAGGGCAGCTCTGTCCTCCCAGGCCGGGCGGAGGCGGGAGAGGGCGGCACGCCCTCGGGAACGCGACCCCATGCGCCCGCCTTACATCTTCATGGTGCCCTTGGGCCCCAGGTTGGTCCGCAGCACGTCCTGCAGCCCGCGGGCCGCGCTGATGTTCACCGCCAGCGCCGCCTGCGCGCGGGCCACCTCGGCCTTGGGGTTCAGCGTCTTCACGGCCGCCATAGCTGCCCGGCGAAAGGAAGACAGGCGCGCAGAGAACGCGGAGCCGGCAGCGCGTGGCCGGGCGGCGCTTTCAGCGGTTTCTGGAAAAGTCGGGCGCGCCGGGCCCGCCCCCAGCGTGCGCACGCGCCGCCGCCGCCGTCCGCCCGTGGTCCCGCCCCCAACGTACCACGCACCGCCGCCATTGGTCCAGGGACCGGTAGGCGTGCGCTCATTGGTCGCGATCGCTCGGCTCCTGCGGTCCCGCCCTCGAGCACCGGTCGGGCGCCATTGCGCAGGCGGGCAGCAGGTCCCCGGCGCCCGGGCCGTTGTGGGAGTGGACCCGGGACCTGAGGACGTAGGCAGGGCGGGGCCTGCAGGCGCGGCCCGACCTCTGGGAGGCGGGCGCGCCTCCTCCCCGCGCCTGGCGCGTTTCCCACCCCGGGCTGGGGGCGCCGCCAGTCTCGGGCCCGGGCTAGGCGCCGCTGGGAGGTGAAGAAAGGGAATCGAGGCGGAGCGCTGCCCAGCTGCCCGGGCGGAGGAGCGAGCGCCGGGCTCGGGCGCTGCGGGACCACCCTGCGACAAACCAGAAAACCAAAGGCGATGCCGCGGAGCCTTTGAAAAGCCTCCTTTTAAAGTTAAATTTCCAAAGAACACCCCGGTTGTTTACTAGCCTCCAGTGCTGCCCACCCCCACGTGCCTGGCGAACTCAGTAATGTTCAAATTTAAAAGGTGCCAAAGGGCCTATGAGGAAACCTAAGCGTGTCTTCCTCCTCCAGTTCAGCTTGCTGGAAACAAGCACTTACCTTTAAATAATCGCTGAATTGCTCAGATGCTTTACGAATTTATAAATATACGAATGGATATAATCATTTACCCTACAAGAGAAGTCCTCAGTAACAGTGTGGTGGTCTTTGCAAGAATGACAAATAGCTGGGTGTGGTCGTGCGCGCCTGTACTCCCACTGGTTTAGAAGACTGAGGCAGGAGGATCTCAACTTCTAGGACAGCGTGGGCAACATTGTGTCTCGGGGGAAAAAAAAGGGGGTTGGGGGGCCCTGGAGATGTAGTTCAGTGGTAATGGGCGTCTGGGTTGGATCCCCAAAACCAGGGTGGGGGTTGGGGGACAAGCTCACATAAATTAGCCACTCTTCTGGGGCTTAAGTTGTTCCCAGTCGTCTGCTATATAGGCTGCAGGAATATACCAGTATGTGATGCTTTTAGGTGAGTTTGTGATTAGAATAACAAAAGCATCTATGTAAGTTTGAGAAATAATGCTGCAAAGTAGGAGGCTAGTGATTGGTTTTGCAGACATTTTTTTTTCTTTTTTTTTTGCAGTGGTGGGGATTGAACTCAGGGCCTTAGTATTTGCGAGGTGAGCACTCTACCAATTCAGCTATCTCCCCAGCCCAACATCTCTTCATCAACTGGTGAAGATGCACAGAAGGACAGACTTAGCTGGTGAATGGAGATGAAGAATGTGGAATTTCAGGCGTCTGCTAACAAGTAGAGAAAGGGGGAGGTGGAAAGACCTGCTCTCTGGAGTTTTAAAAGTTCATTTACTATGTGTTTTATATCATTCTAGTCTCAGTTGTCAAACTGTCAATCAAATTAAGTTTATGGTTAAATTGGTTATTTTCATTACATGATGCAAAATACAGGAGCAAGGACTGTTTCTTATATATTGACATTTTTAACAAATGGAGAATTTTAAACTGAGTGTGGTGTCTCAGGTGGGTAATTCTAGCGATTGGGAAGGCTGAGACAGGAGGACCTCAAGTTCTAGGTCAGCCTGAGCAACATTGTGAGACCTTGTCTAAAAAAAAAAATAGGAAATGGGGAAGGGTCAGGGCTATAACTCAGTGGTAAAAGCACCCCTGGGTTCAATCCCAGTACTCTGTGCTGCCCTGCCCGCCCCCGAATACAGAGTTTTAGAATGCCTTTTAGAAGTTTTCAACTAAAAAGTTAAGCTACCTTGTGAGAACAGATCCATTTCAGTCCATGACTGAAGTTGCAACAGGTGTTCAGCCATTTTATTCAGGGTAGATTCCAAGGAAAAATAAAAATTTAAGGCAGTAATCCTAATGTGGCAGTGTACTAGAGTAAAAAGAATTCTAGGATCAGTTTGAGTTTGAATTCTATTTCTTTATTTTTCCAGCATACTTCACTTTTTAATTTTCTGATCTATAAAGTAGGTATAGGTAACATCTTGGAGAAAAACAAGTGAGATTGATTCTGTAGCATGCTTTATCTTGTGCCAGGTATAGAAAGCACTCAGCGAATTGCTACTTCTGCATTTATGTAGCAATGTGATCAACTATGAACCTCTCCTAGTAACTTCACATGTAGTCGCATTTGGAAGAAAAAGGTTACTTAAATTCTCATTGTATTTACTGAGAAATAAGAAATTTCCCTGGCTCTTTAATATTAATTTACAGAATTCCTCCTAGGATATTCTCTATCAACTACAAAATTATTCCTGATCTTCTAGAAATTGTAACCCTTTGGATCAAAGAATGTGATAAATATGAAAGACTGAAAAGTAGTG
Organism: Sciurus carolinensis; assembly: GCF_902686445.1. Lineage (NCBI taxonomy): Eukaryota > Metazoa > Chordata > Mammalia > Rodentia > Sciuridae > Sciurus > Sciurus carolinensis. The sequence continues at coordinate 145,058 of NC_062230.1, read as the reverse complement.
TATTGGGGCTGGGAGCTTAGCTCAGTGATAAAAGTACTTCCCTATCATGTGCAAGGCCCTGGGTACAATCACTAGCACTGCAAAAAAACAAAACTACAACAAAATAGTGTGTTACTGTTGATTTAAATGACAGAATTCATCATAAGTAGAAAATGGAACTGGTTTAATTACATTATAAATTCATTCACTGGCCCTGTATAAGATGACCTTATTACTGGGCTGGGGTTGTGGCTCAGTGGTAAAGCACTTGCCTAGCACATGTGAAGCACTGGGTTCGATTCTCAACACCACATAACAAAATAAATAAAAATGACCTTATTACTTACAAACTAGAAAACAAAAACAAAACAAAAGAATCCTTTGAGGTTGATAGAGCAGTTATTATGAAACCAGTGCAAAGATGATTAAGTGGGTTAAATGACCAGTTCAAGATCACATTGTGTTGTATTAGGGGAGAACTAAACACTTTCCACCCTTGGCTCCTCCCTTCGCCTCAGTTCCCCATATCCAAATGCTCCCTGAGTGTTTTCACTTTTACTTCTTAGTGAAATCGCCTCTGACTACTTTTCCTTCTCCCCATTTCCACCACTCAAATCTAGGCCATGATCATGTGTAGGGCTCCCATAGGATGCAGTAGTTCAGGAATCAAGGGGTAGAAATGGTAGTGACTCCTAGTGGCCCACTGGCGAAATTTTTGCCACCTGTCCCCATGACCTCATTCTTTGACTAGAGATCTTAGTTCCAAAGGGAGGAATGATTCTACCAGGAGATATGGTAATTATCCATCTCAACTGGAAATTAAGACTGCCACTTAGCCACTTTGAGCCCCATGCCTCTAAAGCAATGGACAAAGAAAAGAGGTACTGTGCTGGCTAGGGTGCGTATCCTCACTGAGGCAAACTGGACTGATGCTCCACAAGGGAGGTAAGCAAGGGTGTATCTAAAACAGGAGGTTCCTTAGGGCATCCCTCAGTACAGTTTACCACATCCTGCGGTTGGTCAGTGGAAAACCAAAGCAACCAGGACTTCTAATGGCCCACACCCTACAGGAAGAAAGTTTTAGGTCACCATGTCAAGTGAAGAACCACATCCAGATGAGGTGCTTGTTGAGGGCAAAAAGAATATGAGATGGGTAGTGGAATAAATTAGTTATAAATGTGTCTATCACTGCATGACTGGATACAGAAATGATACCTGTATTTGTTGTGTTTAATTTTTTCTTATTGTTAGAGTGGATCTAGAATGTCTCCCAAAGTCTCATGTGTTGAAAGTATGATTCCCAAGGCAGCAAGTTCAGAGTTGGGACTTTTAGGCAGTGATTTGATCATGTGAGTTCTGACCTCATCTATGGATTAATCCACAGATGAATGGAGAGCTGAGTGGACTACTGGGAGGTGAACCTAGCTGTGGAAAGTAGGTCACTAGAGGCGTGCCCTGGAAGGGTTCCAAGCCTTTCCCCTCTCTCTGCGTCCAGGCTGCCATGAGCTGGGAAACTGTCCTCCACCTCACCCTCTGCCATGATGTTCTGCCTCACTTCAGGCCCAGAGCAATGGAGCCGGCCCACCACGGATGGAATCCTCTGTGAGGTAAAATAAATCTTTACTTTTCTCAGGTATTTGTCACAGTGACAGAAGGTTAACACACTTAGTTTGTTAAAAATGTGTGTGTACATGTATGTTTGTGAGTTAACTTTTCTTTTATATATATAGCTTTTATTTATTTATTTATTTATTTATTTATTTATTTATTTATTTATATGTGGCGCTAAGGATTCAATCCAGTACATCACGCATGCTAGGCAAGCGCTCCACCACTGAGCCACAACCCCAGCCCAAGTTAACTTTTCATTGCTGTGACAAATACAGCTGAGAAAATCATCTAAAAGAAGGCAATATTATTTTGGTTGGTTTGGAGGTTTCAGTTCACAATTGTTTGACTCATTGTTTTTGGCAAGGCATACATTATGGTGGGGAGTATGTGGTGGAGCAGAGATAATCACCTCAGGGCAGCCAGGAAGTGAAAGAGAGGAGGGGTTGTGTCCAGTATCTTCTTCCTGGTAATGCCCTCCCCATGCCAGTGATCTAATTTCCTTCCACTGGGCCCCACCTCCTAAATGTCAGGCAAACTTCTGTGTGCCACCACCTTCCAAAGCACCACAGTCTGGCAGTCAAGCCTTTAATACATGGTTTGGATTTAAGATCCAAACTGTAGCATCATCCCCTCACTTCCTAAGGCTTGTATCCATCTCACAATACAAAATGAATTTAGTTCATCTCCAAGAGTCTTCAAAATCTTAACATCCCAGCATTGCTCCAGAGTCCAAGTCCAAAGTATCCTCTTAGACTTGAGGCATACTCTTCACTGTGAATCCCTGTAAAAATCAAACTTGAGACTTGAGGCATACTCTTCACTGTGAATCCCTGTAAAAATCAAAATGCAGCTTACATACTTCCAAGATTCAATGATAGGACAGGTACAGGGTAGACATTTCCATTCCCAAAAGGAGGGATTAGGCAAAGAGGGGACAGGTCAGACCAAAGCAAGACTAAAACCCAGCAGGACAAACATTAATTTCTATAGCTCCATGTTTGGCATCTGGAGCACATGATGTGATGTGAGCTCCAAAGGATTTGGGCAACTCTGTCCCTAAGGTCTTGCTAATTCCAGCAAACATGGCCATATCTTGCACTGGCCCTGCTCACTGTCTCAGCTTCTCTTGGCAGGCATTCCGTCTTTTTGGAATCCCTAACCCGCTGGGATCTCCATTGCAGCTCCAGCTTCACTCATGGCTTCACACATTGCCCCTTCATGGACTGCTTGCAGAAACTCTGATCCTGCCTCACACTACCTGGTCGATCAGGCTTTCCTTTGAAGTCTTGGTGGATGCTTCCAGCATCATGTGGACAAAGCCAAGGTCTGCTGCTGACCTGACTCATACCAGACACCCCTTGAACCATGGCAGCAGCAGCCCGAGTGCCTTGAAAGCTGATCATAGGAAACAATCATGTGGAAGCAATTTGCTAGACCACCCTGTATGAGTCAAGTCCTGGGGCTCTCCTTTGGATGGATTACACTTCTACTCCTGTGACTCTGCAGTGAGTCTGGTTTTGCCTATTCCTGAGATGCCCTCAAGGCATCTTTCCTGTTATACAGTGAAAAGTACTTGACTTCTTTTTAATCATGCTAATCTCTTTAGCAATTCCATCCTCTTTGACCACAACTAGACGCACAATTTTTTTTAACCAAACTACAAGTTTTCTAGAATTTTCTGCTTGACTTTTGTCTCCCAATTCTCACTTTGAATCCTGCTAAAAGCATCCAGTAATACCCATTCCACAGCCTGAATGCTGCACTGCCTTAATATTTCCTCTGACAGATAAACTAGTCTGTCATTTTTAAACTCCCACAAAGTCTCAGGGTATGGACCAAGTATAGACAAGCTCTTTGCCAGAATGTAACATGGGTGACATTCCCAAATTCCTCCTATAGTCCTTATTTCCATCTGAAACCTCATGAGTATAACCTTTACTATCCACATTACTGTCACCATTCTGGTCTTTTGAACTCTTACTAGAATTGCCCATTTAAGCTTTGCCTACAGATTTCTAGGCTTTGTCTACTCTGCTCCTCCAAAATTCTCCAAATTTCTCCTGAAAATGAATTTCAAATGCTTTTGAGCCACATAGTTAGCTGTGGTCACAGGAACAATTCCTCTTCTTGTTGCCAGTTTTTTCTGTTAGTAAACTTTCCATCACTGTGACCCAACATCTGAGAACAACAACTTATAAAAGAGGAAAAGTTTTTTGAATTCAGGGGTTTTAGACTATGGCTGTTTTGAACCTGTGCTGGCACCAGGAGCAAGTAGCAGAGAAGGGTGCTTACCTCCTGATGGCTGGGAAGTGAAAGAAGAAAGGTCTGGGGCCTCAATATCTCCTTCAAGGCCCAATGACCTAACTTCCTTCCATTAGGCCTCACCTCCCAAAGGTTGCCTGCAGCACAGGCAAGCAACCAAGCCTAACACATGGGCTTTTGGTGGACATTTGAGATTGAAACTGTAGCAGTGTGTATTAAGCAGATACTTTTGTTTCTTATCTCTTTACCATGTTGCATAGGATGTGTTGGTTTTGTGTCAAAGTGTTTACTAGTGTTGGCCTTCCATAATGGAGCTTCAGTCATGAGATACCAAGAGTAAATGTCACCAAGGACTTTGCATCCTCATGTGATGAAAGGGTTAGTATTTTGGGTTGCCCACAGAACCACTGTATCATATATCTTATTATCTTTACTTGGAGATTGCATTTAAGAAGGTCTACATGGGTGCCAAGCAGATGAGGGGTGGGCTTATGATAGCTAATTTTATGTTAGCTTGGCTAGGTCACAGTGCACCACTATTTGGCCAAAGATTGTCCTGGATGTTTCTGTGGCGGTCTTGTTTGGATGATATTAATATTTAAGTCACTAGACTAGGAGTAAAGCAGATTGCCATAATGTGGGTGAGTCTCATGTAATCAGTTGAAGCCCATAATGCAACAAAGACTGACCTCCTAGCCAGAAGGAACTTTGCCAGCATAATTCCTCTGGATTCAAGCTGCAGTGCTTCCCTGGGTCTCCAGCCTGTTGGCCTACCCTGCAGAGCTGAGATTATCACACCTCTATGTTTGTGAACAAGTTTTTTAAAAACAAATCTCCGTTTCTGTATGGAGACGCACATCCTGGTGGTTTCTAGAGTGATTGTTCCAATTAGCTGTGTTTTAGAAGGATATTTTATTAACACTGCATGACTTTTTAAAAGTACATGATTCTAACATACTCATCAGAAAATTTGTTGTTATAAAAATGTAATGTATAGAAGGTCCTTCAGGAAAGTAATGCTTCCTGTCATATTTTTATTAACCAATTGTGAGTAAAACTTTATAGAAGAATATACTGATATTATTTTTATGGCCTCATTCTACTATATTTTATTTGGTTTGTGTGTGCTCATTGACATTATCCAGTCAGAACAGCAACAGAGCAGATTTAGTCATGTTTTACAGTTATGCCTGGTCTAGCTGAGCTGGTACATGTATGTGACCACTCCTTAGCTGCTTCTGGCCAACTCCCAACACACAGGGCTGGGGCTAGACCCAGGGCCTCATGCATGCCAGGCAAGTGCTCAACCACAGCTTCATCCTCAGCCCCAGCTATTTTCTTTTAAATTTTCAATTTGTTTTGTTCAAAAATAAATATTTTATCTGAAATCTATTGAATACGACAATCTGTGAAGCCAGGCATGGTAGGGCACACCTGTAGCTCCAGCTACTCTGGAGGCTGAGGCAGGAGGATCCCAAGTTTGAGGCCAACCTGGACAGCTGGGCTGGTGATCAAGCTCAGTGGTAGGGCATTTGCCTAGCATGCACAAAGCCCTGGGTTCAATCCCCAGTACCACAAAAACAAATAAGATAAAATCTACAAAATAGAGATAACAGCTCCAATCAACTTCTGGTCATTCATACTCTTGTACTTCAGTTTCTTTTCCACCTGAATTCTTGATTAGCATTTAAACTTAAATAAAAATATTTGGAGGGGTTGGCGAGATAGCTCAGTCGGTAGAGTGCTTGCCCTGGGTTCGATCCCCAGCACCCCAAAAAAAAAAAAAAAAAATTGGAGTTTACCACCTTGTATCCTTTACTACACTTCTTTGAAAATTAGTACAAAATATACGCAGGCTCTTGACTAGCTTGTTATTTCAGTCCTCCTTTTACTCTCCCCCATATTAACTGGATCATATTTTTATCTCATTATTTCAAAGCATTAGGCTGGGGGTGTAGCAGGTGGTACAAGCCTGAGGTCCTGTGTTCAATCCCCAGCACCAAAACCAAAACAACAGAAGTCAGAATTCTTCCTCGCCATCCTTCATCAGAACCGTCTCCTCTAGAATTGGGAGAAATTAAAGTGAGTGTACCCCAAATAGGCAGGCATTCTTTTACTACTGAACTCTGGGAATATAGAACTTCAAAAGCACAGCTGATCAAAAGCATCAGGACTCTTGTTACTCAACAGGACTGTATTTTGCGGGGGTTCCATGGCTAAGGGCAGGGATGCTGCAACCAAGTACCTGCCTGAGCTTGCATCCTCTCTGCTTAGAGGGAGCCTGGAGCCCAGATGGTCAGCACCAGACGTTTCAGGCTTTGTCCTAGGGTACACAGTGTTAGCTCCAGACCGCTGCTGCTGAAGCCTCATTCTGTCACTCATGGAATTTTGTGGGTTTTTTCCCCCTTGCAGTCCTAGGGGTCAAACTCAAGGCCTTGTGCATGCTCGGCAAGCATTCTACCGCTGAGTTCCCCTAGCTCTAAAGAGTAGTTGTTGAAGAGGCTAAGGCAGGAGGATTGCAAGTTCAAGACCATCCTGGGCAAGTTAGGAGAGAACTTGTCTCAAAACGAAAAGGGCTAGGGTGCATCCCAGTACCAAGAAGAAAAAATTCTTTGGACCTAAGGGAGCAAACGTAATGCCAAAGGTGGCTTTCAAGAAAAAGGCCCGAGGGGACTTCATTAGTTGCAAAATCGTTCCCTCGCCTCTTTTGCATGCCCTTGTCCCGGGTGGCGTGGCAGTGGGGAGCGGGGGGGGGGGGCAGGTGCCGCAGGTGGCAGGGCTCTGCGGGGAAGCCCCCCCTGAGTACTGCACGTCCGCACCGCAGGCCCGGGGCCCGAGGAGAGGCGGGGCCCCGGGAGGGAGGAGGGCGGGGCCCGGAGGAAGGCCACCGGGAGGGAGGAGGGGCGACCGGGAGCCCCTCCCCGGGGCGGGGCCGGGGCCTGGGCCTGCCGGGCGGTGGGAACTGAGGTCTGCCGCCCGCGGTCTGGGGAGCACATGCCGAGCTGCTCTGCGCCGCCCCACGAGTCGGCAGGTCTGCGAGGCTGGGTCCGGGCCCCGCGTCCCGGCAGCGGCCGCTCTCTGCGCCCGGACCTGGGAGCCGCCGCGCCGTGCCGGCCGTCCGACCCTCCCCCGGGCCTCTGACTGCTCTTCCTCGGGGTAGGTAAATTGACTCCTGGGATCCCAAGGCTTGCTCTTCATTGCTTGATTTTGGGTGGCTTCCCTTGTTTTATTCCATGATTATATTACCAAACCGTGTGAATGAATGATGCAATCCCGCCTTGGAGCACCATCAGCACGAGATCGGCAAGATTCCCCAAACCCCAAGGGTCCGTTTGTCACCTTGCCATAAGAAGTAGGATCTTAAAGGGATACCTACCAGATACGTTGGCGTGGGAGTTAGATGACTTTCCATTCATTAGATTTGTTTATTTTAATACATGATTTGCTATTTTAGTTACTTGTTGAATGTTTGACGGCTGGTATTGGTAGAGTCAGGGCAAAAAATAACAAAATCTTAAGATTTCTACATTTTATTACAACGACCAGGTAGGTTTTCTGTATAGTCCTGTTACTTTCACCTGAGGTGGTGAAACGAACCAGTCTGGACTTGAAACAATTTAAAATAATTTGACACACACCTAATAGCTTTTTAAAAGTCAATGTTTTATTAATGTATAATTTAATGCAGTGAAACGCACCCAGGTTAAGTGCACGTTTTGATGAGTTTTGACAAATTTATACACACTTATCACTACACCAGAACATTTCCTCTAAATGCTTCCAAGGGTCTCCTTCCCATCTGGCTCATTCCTACTGCTCTGATCTTTGTCATTATAGCATTTGTATTTTCCAGAGTTTCATGTAAGTGGAATAATACAGCATGTACTCACTTGTGTCTGACTTCTTTCATTCACTATAAAGTTTTTAAATATCCATCTGTGCTGTAGCATGTACCTAGCCATTCAGTCCTTTTAGTACTGAGTAGTGCTCTAAGGATATACCAATTTGTTTATCCATTCATCTGTTGGTGGACACATGGGTTGTTTCTAGCCTGGGGTGATTCCACATAAAGCTTTTTGTGAATATGTTTTCATTTCTCTTAGATACATCTCCAAGAGTGGAATTGCTGGGACTTGGTAAGTCTGTGATTTTATCAGAAATTGCCAAACTCACCAGCAATTCAAGTGTTGATGCTCCGTATCTTCATCAATACTTGGTATTGTCTCTTAAATTTTATCTATTTTTTTTTTTTTTTTTTTTTTTTTTTGGTAGTGCTAGGGATTGAACCCAGGGCCTTGAGCATGCAAAGCAAGCACTCTATCAACTGAGCTGTATCCCCAGCCCAATTCATTCTTCTTTTGAGTTTATTTACATTTCTTCTTTTTGAAATGTCTAGTTAAAGTCTTTTGCTCATTTTTTAGTAGGTTGTTTGTCTTATTGAGTTGCAGGAATCCCTTATATATTCTGAATAGAATTCTATGTTAGATATATATATATATATATATGTATATATATTTATCTGACATAGATTTATTATATATTATTTATATATATATAAATGATAAGAAATTACATTCTGTGGCTTTTCTTTCTTCTTTTTTCTGTTTTTGGTAGCAGGCATTGAACCCAGGGTGCTTAACCACTGAGCCATACCCCCAGCCCTTGTTATTTTTTATTATGAGACAGTGGAGGCTGGCCTCTAACTTGCAATCCTCCTGCCTTAGCCTCCTGAGTAGCTGGGATTACAGGTGTGTACCCCACCCCTGGCCCTGACTTCTTGTTTTCAAGACAGCATCTAGTCTGTAATGTACTCAAGTCTGTTTCTTGGTGTACTTGCATTTTCTTCCAACAGATCCTTTTCCCCTTTACTTCACTTCTGTTTCCTGCTAAACAGGAATAAGTAATTTCCTGCTAGAATTGAAACTTTTGCAGAATCAAAGCCATGGAGGAGCGTGCGTTTGCTCCTCCAAAGAGCTTGAAGAAGGCAGAAGCAAAGCATTTCCCAGGGGAGCAATCTTAGGGATCTTGGCATCTGAGCTGTTTCTGTAACCGTCCTACCCAGGAGAGCGCGTGGACCGACAGGCTTTTTCTTGTCACATGTCTGGACCTTTACGTACATGTCTTCTTTCTTTCTAGGTCCTCACAGAACCCACAGACCCTTCCTGAAGAAGTTTGCAGTTTCACTCAGAAAGGGAATCCAGCACTGGAGAGGCGTGAGTCCCTGTGTCTGTATGCGTCCAGTTGCTGTGGTGTGTCTTCAGTTAGCAGGTGCTACTGCCTGCATAGACAGCTGTCTGCTGTGGCCCCGGATGCATGCTTGCACAATATCTGGACTGCCAGAAGAGTGCCTGTTTCTAGTGCCCACCTGCTCCAGGTGCACTGCCCAGGCGTTTGTCCTGCTTGCAGGAAGGTTCTTCCCTCCTCTGACTTGAAAGCTTCCAGAATCCCCTGTGTGCTGTTGGGCTTACCCAGATACAGCTCTGCTTCCAGATGGTGTTCACCTCCTAACCACTGTGCTGGCTCCTATCTGTTCTTCCCCAGGTGAAGGTCAGAAGTTGATCCTTGGAAGGTGCAGGAGGTGGAGTAATCCTAGTTGCCTTTTGCAAGATACTTGATGGAAAAGTTGGAGAGTTTGTTTGGGATAGGAGATTTTTCCCTCTTATCTAAAATCAGGCCTCCTAAGGCCAACCCTGAAGGAAAACCTGTTTTTGTACTTTGGAGCTAGGCATAAGAAGGGCCTGTCAGCATGTTTTCTGTTATGTTTTGTTACTAATCTGTTGGGCCACGCTGGCGTCCTGGTGGTTGGGACTGGGCCTGTGCCTGAACCATAGACTCTTCCACCAGGATTTTTTCCACATTTTTTGTTGGTGGATCTGTTGTCACATATTTGTAGATGCACAGTATAACAATATCATCCAGCCAGTGCAACTCCCCAGCACTTCCCACACCCTCCAGGATTTTTTTTTCACCCCAGTCCTGTCCTCTCCCTTCCCCCAAGGGCCAGATGTGGAGAATCCAGAGTTCATTCCCAGCAACGATTTCCTTTTGTGTGAAATTCTAATGTACACAATTTACTTTGAAGCAACTGAACTTACTCAGCAGATTTCTCCCCTATAGACTTTTGAATATGCATGAGTTGTGAGTCATTCCTGGTGGAGACAAGGAAAAATGGAATTGGGAGTGAACAAGGAGGCAGAGCATTTTACAGAGCAGGTTTGGAAGAACTAAAGGAATCTGGGACCAAGTTTTCTGTGCTGGCCAATCAAGCAGGGAGGGAGCTGAAAGCCTGGTGCCCCAACGTAGAGGAGCGTTGCCTGAGCAGAGTCGTGGGCACATAATGCAGCTTGGGCTTCTGGAGCGGGCGTGGGGAAGGATCTGCCTTAGGCTCCTCAGACGCCCAGTGTTCTCTTCCTTGGGACCTCGCTGCACCCGAAGGCAGGTGTCAACAACATCAGGACCAGTGTTCAGCTGGGGAGGTGGGAGTCGGCCCTTGCGTTATTGGGATGTATGTGTCCTTTCATAGCCACGGCCGATGTTCTTTTTCCCTCAGTGATGGGGACGGAAGCCCTGTGTGTAGAATGCTGCACCCCATCCCTTTTTTTTTTTTTTTTTTTGTACTGGGGATTGAACCCAGGGGTGTCTACCACTGAGCCACGTCCCCAGCCCTTTTTATTTTTTATTTTGAGACAGGATCTCTCTAAGTTGTCCAGGATGGCTTGGAACTTGTGATCCTCCTGCCTCAGCCTGCCAAGGAACTGGGATTACTGAAGGATGGTTATCTTGTTGAAGCTGGGCATGGTGTTAGTGGTTGGAAAGAAGCTCAAGTACTTGGTTTTCTGAACGTACTCTGTGGTTATTTGTCCTTTGACCTCTCTTAATTCTCGTGCGAGGCCCCGGGGCCTGGCTAGGTCTGGCTCTGTCTTCCCCTGCCTTGAGGCTCAGGTGTCTGCCAGTCATCCTCGGTGGCCTTGCCCGTCTGAAGTATATTGTGTTGCTTCATGCAGGTTCCTTAGGTGTCCTTTGGCCTGCCTGACCTAGCTCACAGCTTCCTGGCTTCCTCTTCCCTCACCTGTGGCCCACTGTCCATCTCAGTGGAATCGTCCTGCGTCTCTGCTGATAGACTGTTCACTGGGCGCTTACAGGGAGCCTGCTGGCCATGTCTTATGAATGGGGTTGATGCTTCCAGGCCAGAGCCAAGCGAGGCTTTGAGCCACAGAGAGTAGGATGTGGATCTTTGGCTCAGTGGAAACTGATCATCTGTGAAATCTCTTCTAGCTGCTGGTCTCCCAAGGAATGTACAGCCTTCTTTTTTCTCCTGTGGTGAATCATGAGCCATTGTGTTGTCCAGTCTCGGAGCTCTGGCCTGAATTCCAGGGTTCCCTGGGTCCAGTTAGGTTCTTACAGTGCTTAGCCCCATTTAGCTCTGCTTATATGTGCTTTTCTGTGCTCTCTCTGTGCATTCAAGATCAAATTTTAGTTTCTTTAGTTATAACCTGGTTACTCAGTGACCTTGGGTACAGTTCAGCAGGTAAGAGGAAGTTAGAACTCCTTGCCTGGATGTACTGACCTGGCTCCTGTGGAAAGGCCCAGGACCAGACCTGGATGACAGTTTCCAGGTTTCCTCCAGCTTCGAAATGCAATGGTGCTGATTCTGCCTCATGGGTACAGGCAGCATTGCTGGTCAAAGATTTAAATTTTAGGCTAATAGCTCACTGACTTGGAATTTTTTTTTTTGAGAACAATCATCGATTCAGTTCCTTGTTGAGTTCCCAATAACTGTTTAGATTCAACTGCATCTAACTTGCGAAGCATTTACCTAACATTGGCCATTTACCTAACATTGGGTACAAGATGGAAAGTTGAGCACACTGCCCCACAGAACCTCATGCTTTAAGGGATTAATGGGAATATGAATTCTTCGGTGGGGAAGGGGAATGTGGTACGGTATAGGGAAGGTCGTTTGGTCTTCACCTTGAATAATAAGTCAGAATTTAGGGAATGTGGTGGTTCTGGGCAGAGGGAGCAGCATTCACAGGGGTATAGAGAATGAAACAGATAGTGTTTTAAGGAACAAGCCCCTTTTATTTATGGGGCACAGATTGTGTGTGTGTTGTGGGGAGAAGAGCCGAGTGGGGCGTGGATCGGAGGAGAGCGATGGGCAGTGGGCTCGCGGGGCTGGCTGTGGCGAGTCTCACCTGGCTTGACTCTGGGGAGCAAGGGACCTTACTTCAGGCTTGTACAGTAGCCTTGTTCAAACGCCCAAGAAAGGATCGTTCAAGTAATCCAGCTGAGAGTGGGCAAATGATGAGTATAGACACTTCTCAAAAGGAACAGGTACGTGAAACACGCTGTCGTAGGATGTCGGGAGGCACGTCACAGCCACGCTGAGGTGCCCTATCACTCCAGTCGTCCCTGCTGTTATAGATAATGACGACAGTGAGTGCTGGTCCCAAGCATGGTCACTCCAGAGTCTCAGCCACTGGGAAGTGGAGGCAGGAGAGCAGGTTCTTTAGCGAGACCTTGTCTCAAAGTAAAATAAAAAGAGATGGGAATGTAGCTCAGTGATCAAGTGCCCCTCAGTTTAATTTCCAGTACTGCAAAAAAAATGATTTTTAAAAATCCACTGAAAACAGATTTGCCACATGATCCATCTGTCCCACTCCTGGGTGTCCATGCAGAGGAAAAGAAACTGATGTGCCAAAGAAATACCGGCACCGTGTTTACTGCTTCCGTGTCCACAGCAGCTGAGACGTGGGCCTGGCCCAGGTGCCCGTCAACAGATGAGCGTGGAGAGAATGGTGCCTGTACTAGGGACCATTATTTAGCCATGAGGAGTGAAGTCCTGAGCAGCAAAGTAGATGGAGCTAGAGGATATCCCACTAAGAGCAATAAGCCAGAAACAGAAAGACGAGCCCTGCATGTTCCCTCGCCTGTGGAAGCTGAGAAAGCTGACCTCACGTAGGACCACAACTACTGGAGGCTGGGAATGGAGGTGTGCATACAGGAACAGTGGACGGAGAAGCTGAGTCTGATCAGGGTGGGCCGTGTGCACGTGTGGAAGTGTTGCATTGAACAATTGTTTTACATATATATATTTTTTTTATTTTTATTTTTTGCCAATGATATGATCCTATATTTATTTATTTATTTATTTTTATTAAAGTTTTTTTTATTTTTACAGATACATTTTGATTCATTGTATACAAATGGGGTACAACTTTTCCTTTCTATGTTTGTACACAATGTATATTCACGCCATTCATGTAATCATACATATACAAGGGTAATATTGTCTGTTTCATTCTACTGTCTTTCCATCCACACCCCCTCCAACCCCTTTTTCCTCTACACTCTCCAAAGTTCCTACATTCTTCTCTTCCCCCCCGACACCTCCCATCGTTATATATTGTCATACACTTATCAGAGAGAACATTCGGCCTTTGGTTTTTTGGGCTTGGCCTATTTCACTTAGCATGAGATTTTCCAACTTCTTCCATTTACCAATAAATGCCATAAATGTACTCTTCTTTATGGCAGAGTAATATTCCATTGTATATATACACCACAGTTTCTTTATCCATTTGTCAATTGAAGGGCATCTCGGTTGGTTCCACAATCTAGCTATTGTGAATTGAGCTGCTATGAACACTGATGTGACTGCATCACTGTAGTATGCTGATTTTAAGTCCTTTGGGTATAAACCGAGGAGTGGGATAGCTGGGTCAAATGGTGGGTCTGTTCCAAGCTTTCTGAGGAATCTCCATACTGCTTTCCAGAGTGGTTGCACCAATTTGTAACTCCACCAGCAATGTATGAGTGTGCCTTTTTCCCCACAGCCACACCAACACTTATTATTGCTTGTGTTCTTGATAATAGCCATGCTAATTGGAGTTAGATGAAATCTTAGGGTGGTTTTAATTTGCATTTCTCTGATTACTAGGGATGACAAGCACTTTTTCATATATTTGTTGATCACCTGTATATCTTCTTCTGTGAAGTATCTGCCCATTTCCTTAGTCCATTTATTGACTGGGTTCTTTGTATTTTGGGTGTAAAGTTTTTTAAGTTCTTTATAAACTTTGGAGATGAGTACTCTGTCTGAAGTGTGTGTGGAAAAGATTTTCTCCCACTCTGTAGGCTCTCTTTTCACATTATTGTTTCCTGTACTGAGAAAAAACTTTTTAGTTTGACTCTATCCCATTTCTTGATTCTTACTTTTATTTCTTATGCTATGGGGCTCTTGTTAAGGAAGTCTGGTCCTAAGCCAACATGATGGAGATTTGGGCCTACTTTTTCTTCTGTTTGGTGAAGGGTCTCGGGACTAATTCCTAAATGCTCGATCCATTTCAAGTTTAGTTTTGTACAGGGTGGGAGATAGGGGTTTAGTTTCATTTTACTGCATATGAATTTCCAGTTTTCCCACCACCATTTGTTGAAGAGGCTATCTTTTCTCCATTGTAAGTTTTTGGCACCTTGGTCTAGTATGAGGTTACTGTACTTATGTGGTATGTCTCCCTGTCTTTATTCTGTACCATTGGTCTACCTGTCTATTTTGGTGCCAGTACCCTGCTATTTTGGTTACTATTGCTCTATACAGAGTTTAAGGTCTGGTATTGTGTTATCTCCTGCTTCACTCTTCCTGCAGGATTGCTTTGACTATTCTGGGTCTTTTGTTGTTCCAGATGAATTTCATGATTGCTTTTTCTGTTTCTATGAGTAATGTCATAGGGATTTTAATTGGAATTGCGTTAAATCTGTATAGCACCTTTGGAAGTATGGGCCATTTTGATAATATTAATTCTGCCTATCCAAGAACATGGGAGATCTTTCCATCTTCTAAGGTCTTCCTCAATGTCTTTCTTCAGTGTTTTGTAGTTGTCATTGTAGAGATCTTTCACCTCTTTGGTTAGATTGATTCCCAAGTATTTTTTTTTTTTTTTTGAGGCTATTGGGAATGGAGTTGTTTTCCTCATTTCCCTTTCACATGTTTCATCGCTTATGTATAAAAATGCTTTAGATTTATGCATGTTGATTTTATAACCTATTTTGCTGAATTCATTGATGAGGTCTAGAAGTTTTCTGGAGGTGTTTTTTGGATCCTCTAAATAGAGAATAATGTCATCAGCAAATAGTGACAGTTTGAGTTCCTCTTTTCCTATTTGTATCCCTTTAATTTCTTTAGTCTGTCTAGTTGCCCTGGCTAGTATTTCAAGGACAGTGTTGAATAGAAGTGGTGAAAGAGGACATCCCTGTCTTGTTCCCGTTTTTAAAGGGAATGGTTTCAGTTTTTCTCCATTAAGAATGATGTTGACCATGGGCTTAGCATAAATAGCCTTTACAATATTCAGGAATGTTCCTACTATCCCTATTTTTTCTAGTGTTTTAAGCATGAAGGGGTGTTGTATTTTGTTGAACACTTTTTCTGTGTCAATTGAAATAACCATATGATTCTTATACTTAAGTCTATTGACATGATGGATTACGTTTATTGATTTATGGATGTTGAACCTACCTTGCATTCCTAGGATGAACCCCACTTGATCGTGGTGCACTATCTTCTTAATATGTTTTTGGATACAGTTTGCCAGTATTTTGTTAAGGATCTTTGCGTCTATATTCATCAAGGATATTGGTCTAAAAATTCTTTCCTTGACTGACGTGTCTTTGCCTGGTTTGGGTATATTAGCTTCATAGAATGAGTTTGGTAGGGTTCCCTCCTTTTCTATTTTCTGGAATACTTTCAGAAGTATTGGAATGAGTTCTTCTTTGAAGGTCTTCTAGAACTCGGCTGCGAATCTGTCTGATCCTGGGCTTTTCTTGGTTGGTAGGCTTTTAATGGCTTCCTCTATTTCATTGCTTGATATTGATCTGTTTAATTGTATATGTCCCCCTGGTTCAGTTTGGGAGGAGCATATGTCTCTAGAAATTTGTGGATGTCTTTGGTATTTTCTATTTTGTTGGAATATAGATTTTCAAAGTTACTTCTCATTATGTTCTGTATTTCAGTGGTGTCTGTCGTGATATTTCCTTTTTCATCTTGAATTTTAGTAATTTGAGTTTTCTCTCTCCTTCCTCTTTGTTAGTGTGGCTAAGGGTTTGTCTATTTTGTTTACTTTTTCAAAGAACCAACTTTTGTTTCATTGATTTCATCTCTGATTTTAATTATTCCCTGTCTTCTACTACTTTTGGTGTTGTTCTGTTCTTCTTTTTCTAGGGCTTTGAGCTGTAATGTTAGGTCATTTAGTTGTTGACTTTTTATTCTTTTCTTGAATGCACTCCATGCAATGAATTTTCCTCTTAGTACCGCTTTCATAGTGTCCCAGAGATTTTTTTTTAAACATCTTTTTTTTTGTGTGTGTGGTGCTGGGGATTGAACCCAGGGCCTTGTGCTTGCTAGGCCAGCACTCTACCAACTGAGCTATATCCCCAGCCCATGTCCCAGAGATTTTGTTATGTTGTATCCTCATTCTTATTTACCTAAAGAATTTTTTAATCTCCTCCCTGATTTTTCTGTTATTCATGTTTCAAAGGCATATTATTTAGTCTCCAGGTGTTGGAGTAATTTCTGTTTGTTATTTTGTCATTGATTTCTAATTTCATTCCATTATAATCTGATATATCACAAGGCAATATCTCTTTTTTTTTTGCATTTACTAAGGGCTGCTTTGTGGCATAACATATGATCTATTTTCAAGAAGGTTCCATGTGCTGCTAAGAAGAAAGTGAATTCACTCGTTTATGGATGGAATATTCTATATATGTCTGTTAAGTCTAAGTTATTGATTGTGTTATTGAGTTCTGTGTTTTCTTTGTTTAGTTTTTGTTTGGAAGATCTATGCAGTGGTGACAGCGATATGTTAAAGTCACCCAGAATTATTGTGTTGTGGTCTATTTGATTCTTGGCATTGAGAAGGATTTGTTTGATGTACATGGATGCACTGTTGTTTGGGGCATAAATATTTACTACTGTTATATTTTCCTGATTTATGGTTCCCTTAAGCAGTATGAAATGTCCTTCTTTATCCCTTCTGACTAACTTTGGCTTGAAGTCCACTTTACCTGATATAAGGATGGAAAGCCCCGCTTTTTTACTGAATCCATGAGCGTGGTAGGTTTTTTTCCCATCCTTTCACCTTTAGTCTGTGGATGTCTTTTTCTATGAGATGAGTCTCTTGAAGGCAGCATATTGTTGGGTCTTTCTTTAAAATCCATTCTGCCATTCTATGTCTTTTGATTGATGAGTTTAGGCCATTAACATTCAGGGTTATTATTGAGATGTGATTTGTATTCCCAGTCACTTGGGCTTATTTTTGTTTTTTTTTTAACTTAACTTTAATTCTCCTTTGAATGGATTTGCCTTTATATAGTTCCTCCCTTTGCTGACCTACATTGTTGTTTTTCATTTCCTCCTCATGGAATATTTTGTTGAGAATATTCTGTAGTGCAGTCTTGCTATTTGTAAATTCTTTTAACTTTTGTTTATCATGGAAGGATTTTATTTCATCTTCTAATCTGAAGGTTAGTTTTGCTGGGTATAGGATTCTTGGTTGGCAACCATGTTCTTTCAGAGCTTGAAATATGTTGTTCCTGGTCCTTCTAGCTTTTAGAGTCTGGGATGAGAAATCTGTTGGTATCTGTATTGGTTTCCCCCTATATGTAATCTGATGCTTTTCTCTCACAGCCTTCAAAATCCTATCTTTATTTTGTATGTGAGGCATTTTCATTATAATGTGCCTTGGTGTGGATCTGTTGTTATTTTGTGCATTTGGTGTTCTGTAAGCCTCTTGTAGTTGATTTTCCATTTCATTCTTCAGGCTTGGGAAATTTTCTGATATTATTTCATTGCATAGGTTGTTCATTCCTTTGATTTGTATCTCTGTGCCTTCCTCAATCCTGATAATTCTTAAATTTGGTCTTTTCATGATGTCCCATAGTTCTTGGAGATTCTGTTCCCAATTTCTTACCATCTTCTCTGTTTGGGCAACTTTTATTTTCAAGATTAAATATTTTGTCTTTGTTGTCTGAGGTTCTGTCTTCCAAGTGGTCTAGTCTTTTGGTGATGCTTTCCATTGAGTTTTTTATTTGGTTCATTGTTACCTTCATTTCAAGTATTTCCATTTGTTTGTTTGTTTATTTTTGAGAATCTCTATCTCTTCGTTGAAGTGATCTTTTGCTTCCTGCAGTTGCTCTTTCAACTGCTTATTGGTGTGATCATCCATTGCCTGCATTTGCTCTCTTATCTCATCCTTTGCTTCAGGAATCATCCTAATCATGTACAATCTGAAGTCCTTTTCTGACATTTCTTCTACCATACTGTCATTGGATTCTATTAATATAGAATCTAGATTCGTTTGGATCATTTTCTTCCTTTGGGTTTTCATGTTGTTCATGTATCTTCCCCTCTAGCAGTGAAGATCCGGGGTATTGCAGTTTTCCCACTATAGGCTGATAGTGGCCATATAGGTTTCTAAAACCTTTTCTTTAAGGGGGAGATCAATATTGGCAGTGTCCAGTTCAGACAGTATGCAAATAGCCCAAAACCAAATAGCTCCTATGAGGATGTTAACAATATTGTTATAATAAACAGAATGAGTTTAATTATTATCTATAGTATAACAAATAGATTTGCAATAAGGTCTACAGTTTCTAATGCAGGACAAAGAGGATGCGGAGGGGTGTAGGATGTAGCTCTTAATGGGATAAGAAAAGAATATATAGAAGTTCTAGGTCATAGAAAGAGTGTGAGTATTATCAAAAGAAGTTGGTTTTTAGCATGCAAAAGGAGAGAAAGAGACTCTGAGGGAACAGGTAAACAAAAGGAAAAGAGAGTGAGAAAAGTAAAGAAATAAAAACTTGAAAATTTTCAATAAGGAGAAAAAAGAAAATCTACATTATAACAGTCATATAGTATTCAAACCTTCCAGTGTTCAGTAGCCTGATACATGAGAGGTACCTGACAATGAGCTTCAAGTCTCCAGCAGGCATCTCAGGATGGGAGTTGCCCCACCTAAAGATCGGAGCTATAGCTTCCAGAATTATCCAAGATGACTGTTCTGGCTTCCAAATGTGTTAGCAAATGAGGAGCTGCAGCTTGGGGTATGGGTGTGGTTGGCTGGAGGCGGGGTGTGGTTGGTCAGGCAGGGGTCCTGGAGGTGGGGTGCTATCAGTCGGTCTTGGGGTCCCGGTGATAGGGCGCAGTCAGTCAGTCTGGGGGTCCTGTTGGTGGGGAGCCGTCAGCGAATGTGAGGGCCCTGGAGGCAGGGAGTGATTGGTCGTGCTGAGGGATCCTGGAGACGGGGCTCAGTCAGTCCAGTCAGGGGTCCTACAGGGCCTGACTGTTGTCTCAAAATGTTGGCAGCCATGTGTATCCAAACCTGCAAGTACTGTAACAGTGAACTTCCAGGCAACAGCAGGCAGCTGGTGCTTTGTTGGTGGTCTGTGGTCAGTCTGCTGACTGCTGTTGGACCATCGGGAGGTGAACCTCGGGTGGTGGATGATGGATAGGTGAAAAGCAGGTGATGGACAGGCAAGCGGCAGGCAAATGTTGGATGGTAGGCACCAGACAGTGAGCAATCTGCACTCAAAAACTAGTCGATATGCTGGCAGACTGCAGGTGATCTCAGTAGACAAATGGGGTAAACAGCAGGGGATCGATTAGCTGCAGAAACTGCCTCACCAAGAAACAGATATCCTCTGCTTGAAACCGGAGTTATGGAGCAACAAGGAACGCAGCCTCCCTCTAGTCCGCCATCTTGGAAGCCCCCAATCAATATATATTAATTTAAAAAGTCTTAAAACAAGTTTGTGCCTTTCAGGAATATACTGAAATATTTTTGGATGAAATGAGTTGCTTTGAGGTAATGAGGGAAGAAGGGAGCACGTGGGGCAGTTAGCGAAGCTAGAGCAGCTCTGCTATTCCAGCAGGTGATGCGTACGTGGGAGTTCGTGTATCCACTCTATTTTTCTATGAAGTTGAATTTTCCACAGTGAAAATTTAGAAATGGTTAGTGTGGATGTGTATGCTATTTACAGTTTTATCGCTTTTCCCATTCAGTACTCAGAATTTAATCACACTTCTGCTTATACAAGGTTGGCACTTGGTGTTTGGGAAGTCCGGCCTGTCGATGCCGGGTCCTGGACCGTGAGGACCGGCTGTCTGCTCTGAGCGCAGGTCTCTGGCTGCATCTGTTGGCCTTACGCACAACATCCCCTCTCTGATGGGAGGTTGGCCTACATGACCTTTAGGATCCCTCTCCTCCCGTTCTAGTTCAGTAATTTTCCATTAAGAGAGACTTCCTTCTGAGATTCTGCCTGTGCCCCTTGCAGTGGCCTCCCGCGCCTTCTCCCTTGCACCCTCCCCTCCATTCTCCCTCCAGGCTCACCATCTGTTTTGTTGGCACTGGGGATTGTACCCATGGTGTTTAACCACTGAGCCACACCCCCAGCCCTTTTTAATTTTTATTTTGAGACAGGGTCTAGCTAAGTTTCTCAGGCTGACCTTGAACTTGCACCCCTCCTGCCTGGGCCTCCAGAGTCTCTGGGATCACAGATATTCACAACCTGCCCAACTGGCCCTCGTCCTTCCCCCTTGCCCCTCCTCCTTTCTCCACTGAGTTTAATCAGCCATCTTTGACTGCCACCTCTGCCTCAGCGACTACCGTTTCCTGTAGCCTTTGTCCTGAGGCTTAAAACCTTTCACACCATCCCAGGATTTCAGTCTAAACCCCCTGGTTTCTCCCAAGGCCCTCAAGGCCTGAGCTCCTTGTGGGCTGCTCGGCTGGTCGACCTTGGTGGCTTCCAGCAGTGTCTGCCCTCTGCTGTCCTGACTCCCTCCGTCTCTGTCTCCGTCTCCATCTCCCTCTGCTCCCAACACACGGAGTTGACGCCCGCCCTGTACCCGTCAGGATGGGCTCAGACATGGGCCTCCCTGCAGCCCTGCTCCACAGACAGCTAAGCCGCTTCTCCATGTGCCCGCAGCGCCTTCGATCCCCGGTACTGGAAGGAAGAAAAGAGCTGGACGTTGGTACATCGGATATATTTGCAGGTCAGTCCCTTCACTAACCTGGGCTCCCAGAGTTGGAATTTGGCTTTTGCTCGTTTCCGTGACCCTAGAGCTGGCGTTGAGAAGATGCTCTCCTGAGGCGCACGTGCGGCATGCATGCCTGACCTGGGCCATGTTGACTGGGACCAGACGGGACGGCTTCGTGGGCGCAGCTGCAGCTTCTCGTGCGGCTCTCCTCACACACATTTGCCTGTCCTCTTCCAGGAGGAGGCTTTTCCGAGGATGGTCTCCCACTCAGAGCTGAAGCAACTTTTCTGTGCGGCCGATGCGGTGTGTTTTGACGTGGACAGCACGGTGATCAGAGAGGAGGGAATCGATGAGCTGGCCAGGTTCTGTGGCGTGGAGGATGCTGTGTCAGAAATGTAGGAACGGTCTTCACTCACTGTCTGCATGATGAGCAGGTCTAACACGCGACCCTTTGGGGAGCAATGCCAGGCAGAGCCACCACTTGTGGGTCTGGCGGTGGCTGGAGCTGGACAGGCACTGGGCCTTCGCCACCGCCCCGGGCTGACTGCTGGTGTGCGGGTCCATCCACCTGCCTGCGGCAGTGATGGTGACAGGCATCAAGGCACCACAGGGACAACGGCTGTGTCCGGCAGACCCACGCAGCCTCGCCTGAGCGGGGCGGGAGAGCGGTCACCTGGGTCTCGGGTCCAGCGCCTTGTGTCATGGCTGAAAGTGTGGCCTCAGCCCAGGGAGGCGGCCCACATGTCATCCCAGTGACTCAGAAGGCCCAGGCAGGAGGGTCGCAGGTTTCAGGCCAGCGGGACAAGTGAGCAAGGCCCCGTCTCAAAGTAAAGCATGAGCTGGACAGGGTGCACACACCTGTAATCCCAGCAGCTCAGGAGGCTGCGGCAGGAGGATTGAAAGTTCCAGGCCAGCCTCAGCACTCAGTGAGGCCCTAAGCAACTCAGCAAGACCCTGTCTCAAAATAATAAGGAGAAAGGGCTGGGGATGCGGCTCAGTGGTTAAGTTCCCCCAGGTTCAGATCCCAGTACTATGAATAAATAAATAAATACGCAAGCAAGTAAGTGTGGCCTTGGTGGGTCACAGGAGGCCCATCTGGTGAGCTCCTGGGGGGCGGGACCCCTCCCTGCCCTGCAGCAGCGCTGCACCTGCCACAGCCTCACCAGGTCCTGCTGTCCGGTCTTGGTTTCCTTCCTGGTTTACAGAAGCTCAGGGCTTCCAGGGAAGGTACCTGTGGGTAGGGCGGTGCTTTTCTCAGGCCCCTGAGGGTGTTTGTGGATGCACAGAGGATGGTCTAACGACGCTCAGTCGATGCCAGTGGTTATCCCCTAGCAACGGCATCGCCGTGGTCCAGCGGGCTCGTGCCAGCACCTTGGCCCCCACGGGCTCCGTGAGGCCTGGGCTGTGGGTCCCAGGACCCTGGTGTGACTGGCCTGACTCGTTCTTCCTCCAGGACACGGCGAGCCATGGGTGGGGCCCTGCCTTTCAGAGCTGCGCTCACTGAGCGCCTGGCGCTGATCCAGCCCTCCAGGGAGCAGGTGCAGAGGCTCCTGGCGGAGCGCCCCCCACACCTGACCCCCGGCATCAGGTGAGTGTGGCCTTGGTGCTGGTGCGCTGCCCCGGGCACTGTCGGCACGCCTCCCGAGTGTGGCGCTCACTGGGGGCCCTGCTGGGGCCTGAGGTATCTTGTCTGGGTGACGCCTGCCCTCCCTCCCTCCCTCCGTCCCCAGGGAGAGCCCGGGCTCGCCTTGTGTCTCCTTATCTTGTGTTTTTCTGGGTCCGTGGACAGAATAGAGTTGTGGAATGGTTTCCAACAGCAGAAAAGCCTCACCCATTAATTTCTACATGCATTTAGAAAAATGTACACAAGCATTAAATTCCTCTTCAAAATACCTTGTCAGATATACCTTGGCCAAATGCACTCGGGAGAAGAAAGTAAGTCAGCTTCCTTTCATGTCTCCTTTTTGCCCTTGTGTGGTGAGCATGCTTGTGTTTTGTATTCTGTCTGCAGGGAGCTGGTCAGTCGCCTGCAGGAGCGCAATGTGCAGGTCTTCCTCATATCCGGTGGCTTCCGGAGCATTGTGGAGCATGTGGCTGCCAAGCTCAACATCCCCGCAGCCAATGTCTTTGCCAACAGGCTGAAATTCTACTTCAATGGTGAGCCGCCTGGGACGGTGTTCCGTCCCCAAAGCTCTGTTGCTGAGGGCCCGTGGGGCGGAACCTGGGCAGGCCTGGGCGGGAGACCAGCGGCTCTCTCGACTGATGTCCTCTGCTCTGCGGCAGCTTAGGCCATCGTCTGCCCAGCTCCAGTGCCCACTTGTCCGCGTGGACTCTGTGTCCAGTAAGCTCTCGACTCCTGGGTGGCCGGGGACTGACTTTGTCACCTTTTGATTTTGTGTGTGCTCTTGTGCACTGGAAGCCATGTGGCCTCTGGAAGGAGACTTCCGTTAACTGGGTTAGTGCAGCGCAGTGGCCCCTGGGGACAGACGCCTCCTGGCCCCTCTCTGGATCCTCTCAGAGTCACGGCTGTGGTTTAATCATTCCAGTTGGGCAAGAGGCAGCGGAGAGTCTTAAAACCAAATCATGTTCAAATGTGTTAACACAACGTTTTTGCAGGCTCACTAGATAGAGACGGATCATTGGAAAAGGCAGGAGATGAGCGTGGTAACTTCTGTAAGAATAGTAATACTTGAAAATTAACAGGTTAGAGTTTCCTCTCAGGGGAAATTAAATATCAGCATTGTTGGTTTAAAATATCACTGCTTTAGGTTCTGCCGTCTCAGCTAAGCTCATTACTGCACCGGAACCCTGGGTGGTGAGACTGATCCACCCAAGGTGTCTACTACCTCACAGAGCCACCTCCATGGAGGTGGCGTAACTTAGGGGCAGAGCTTGCCTATCCTGAGGAGCAGCCCTGGAGCCTGGGCTGTGACTTACGGGGGGACCTTTTAGCCTTTCAGGGACACAGAGGTGAGGACGTGGTCTGTGCAGAAGGCGGGTCTAGTAACACGCCTCTGGGACTTAACCTGTTCTCACTGCTCTCTTCAGGTGAATATGCAGGTTTTGATGAGACACAGCCAACAGCCGAGTCTGGTGGGAAAGGAAAAGTTATTAAATTTCTAAAGGAAAAATATCACTTTAAGAAAATAATCATGATTGGAGACGGAGCCACAGACATGGAAGCCTGTCCTCCTGCCGTATGTATCGGGATCACTTTTCTTCCCCCCAAGGTGTAGTTTTGTTCTAGACAGCTGACTCAGTACTACAGCCAGCTACCACCAAGCAATGGACCACAGTGGCCAGAGCACATGCAGTCTCTCCCGTTGGCTGGCTTTGCAGACCGGGAGGACCTGGGCGTGGGCCTGCGGCCTTCAGGAACCTGAGCCCGTCGCCGTCTGCGCCTTTCCTCCCGCAGCCCTGGGAGGGAAGGGCCTTCCTCTTACGGCTGGAGGAACTGAGGCTGCCAGGGTCAGGTCATCGGCCTGAATCGCAGCGTTTCGTTCTGCTGAATGGATGCTGTGCTCCGAGACTAGCAGGTCTTAATTCTGAGGAATTAGACCTGAGCAGGAAGCAGTGCTGAGGAGCCAGCGTTTCCCCAGGGTTCCTGTGGGGTGGACATTCAGGTTGGGGTCTCTCCATGTGGCTTCCTCTGTGTCTGCCTGGGCTGAGGAGGGCGAGGACCAGGTCTCCTCCTCTCAAGCCCCAGGCTGGCAGACTTGGGGCATCCCTGGATGAGGATGCTCAGCTTATTCTTCCAGGCAAACATCACCCTGCATGATGCCCTATTGGCTTCAACAGTGACCCCCTTCCTTCTTTGTAGGATGTTTTCATTGGATTTGGAGGAAACGTGATCAGGCAGCAGGTGAAGGACAATGCCAGATGGTACATCACTGATTTTGTGGAGCTCTTGGGTGAACTGGAAGAATAATCCTCATTTTTACACCACTGGTGACAACTTCAGATTAATTTTTTAAAGTTACACAGATTGACACTATTTGCTTACAGTTGCCTATGACAACTTAATATATAAAGTCAGTACTGATTTTCTGTATGTTCAAATAAATTATAGTTAGGTCTCCTGGAAGATGGGTTTTTTTTGTTTTGTTTTTTGTTTTTTAACCTGTAGTTCTGGCATTGGTACGATGGTCAATTACCTGGAGAGTTTTATTACCTGAATTCCTGTATACACTGCTGGCTGTATTTTACTTGACGCCTTTTAAGGGTATATAGTAAAGTAAGCACCTTCCTCCAGGGAGCGTGGATTTGGCAGCCTCAAGTAAACAAATAAAGATCTATCCACTCACCAGGACCAGTGTGGACTCTAGTTCTGCCTCTTGCGTATTCCTGTACCCAGCCTCAGGGACTGTGGGTGCACAGGAGTCTGCAGGCCAGGAAGCAGGGAGTGCTGGTCAGCGTCCTGGTCCCGCGTGCCACCCTGCCAAAGTCCTTAGAACTGGTTATAGGTGGAGTGCTAAAAAGGCTTAAAAATGTAACGATGGAGCCTTAAACAAAAGTAGTGATCTTGGAATATAGATTGTGGGAAATTACATCAAGGAAAAGAATAAAACGAGTTCTGCCAGTCGCCAGGAAGCTGCTAAGGCAGAGCCGAACCCTTGGTTCACAGGTGGCTTGGGAAGAAAGACCTGGAAGTCAGCTCACGTTTGTTCCGAGCTGTACCACAAGAGGGTCATTGCAGAAAATGTTTTGAAAGTATGAGATTATGTGCCCTCCCTGGCTGGAACACAGGGAAGGGCAGAGGCAGCTTAGGAAGAGAGCAGTGGCCCCTGCGGGCAATCCAGAGTCCTGCGCGCGAGCTGGTGGCAGTTCGGGGTCTGCACGGGCGAGGGGGAGGGATCCCCAGAGTCTGCACCTGTCGCTGTACTCCTCGCTGCATCCCCAGCCCCAATCGGGTTTGAGCATTGGAAATCATTTGAAGAATTTGGCCAATAATTCAGTGTGGCT
This sequence comes from Sciurus carolinensis, assembly GCF_902686445.1. NCBI lineage: Eukaryota > Metazoa > Chordata > Mammalia > Rodentia > Sciuridae > Sciurus > Sciurus carolinensis. Next base: position 119,215 of record NC_062230.1, on the reverse strand, counting down.
AGATAATCAAATAATTAGCCAGATTAGTCAGACGGGAGCACTGCCTTCAAAGCCAGCCCCAGCGACCACAGGCGCGCTCCCAGGCACCTGGCCTGGGCTGTTCCGGCATCTGCGCTCCAGCGGCGGGGCTCTGGTCAGGACCAGGCCTGCAGGCCTGTGGGGCTGCCGCGCTTCGGCCTCCGTTGCGTCCTCCACCTCTGTGGTCACGCGGCGTGCGGAGCGGCCTGCGTGGGCTGCCTGCCCTGGGGAAGTGGCCTCAGCCGCAGCGGGACCGCAGGCCCTGCGCATGCAGCCTTTTGTCCCGCATGGAGCCCCTCCTCCCTCATGGGCGCTAGCCTGAGCAAAGCCAAAGGCAGCCTGGACAGTCCCGTCTTTGTCGTGTGGGAGGTTGCGTTTGAAACAGGGCAAGAACTGTGGCACCCTCTTCCCGCCTCTGATTCTGGACTCCTGGGAGCAGCTGCACGGGTTCCCCGGCGTTGGGTAGGCGGCTGTGCTGGATGGAACCAGGAAGTGGTGGCAGTGTCCTGTGGCCTCTTGTCCATGTGACACCGTTTTTCCACTCTAGTGAACTGGAACAGAAGTTAAGGCAGGGGAATTTGTCCCGGCACTAAACTGTAGGAAGGACCCAGCGCCTTCACCCCATCCCAGCTCTGTCCTCCCCTGGTTAAGGGCTGCTTTGATTGTCTCTCTCCCACTGGAGGCAAGTGGATTTTGTTTTTGATGCTGGGAATTGAACGGGGAGCTAAGCTACCTCCCAGCCCTTTACTTTATTGCTGAGACTGGCCTCCAACAGGCATCCTCCTGCCTGGAGGCAAGTGTCTGGGTGGCCAGTGCGGAGGTCCTGGCTGCCCTCCCTGCTGCCTCCCCAGAGCAGGGGCAGGTGGGTGGATTCAAGGCTCAGTGGTGGCCTCCTGTGCCACACAAACGGGATCTTTGTGATCAGAAACCTCAGGGACACTGCCTGTGAACCACAGATCATGGCCCACCTAAGGTGTCATGTGCTCCCTCACGCAGTGCCCACAGCCCCGAAGTCAGCAGTGGCTCCTGCTGTCCCCTAGCAGCTGGGAAATGTGCTCACCAGAGTCAAAGGCTGCTTTAAGGTCGCATCCAGAGCTGGGGCCCAGGCCAGTGGGTTTCATGACCTCCTCCATCCTGAGCCTACTGGAGAGTTAAAGATTTACTGGGTTGGAAGTCTCCAGCCCAAGCGAACACTTAGCCCTGACCACAGCACGGACACGTTAAAACTGCTGCAGGTGAAACCTTACTGCCTGGATGGAAGGCCTGTTTTGCGGAAAAGCCGAGTGGTTTTCATTTTCTAAAACAAACACAGAAACACAGATTCACTTCCATTTACCTTTCACCAGCTTAGGTCCTTAGGTGAGGCAGCGCGTAGACTTTGTGCAGTGGTTTTAGCGGGAAGCTGCTTTGGACCCTGCTGCTGCCGCAGGACGCCAGCCAGTCGCTTTCCCGGCTGGTCTGGCGGTGCTCAGTTTGCTGCTGGGAGTCTCCGTGCTGCTCCTTGTGCATTCACGTGAGTGAGTCTCCTTTTGGGGGCTGACACCTGTACCCAGGGAGAGCTGTGGGCTCTCTTCCGTTCCAGAGGCCCGCCTGCCACAGCCCTGTCCCCAGCAGGCCTCCGCAGGCCGCACAGTGAAGCAAAGGCCACGCGGCTTTCTTTTTCTTTTCTCTTTTGTGGTGCTGGGAGTTGAGCCCTGGGCCTCAGCCTGTGCTCGACAAGCTCTCTACCCCTGAGCGACACCCCAGCCCCAGATTTTTTTTTTTTTTTTTTTTTTTTTTTTTTTAAGATCACTAAACTCTGAAGGAAGTGCAAGAAATGGAGGGCTGTTCGGTACTTTGCTGATCACATTTCCCAAATCTGAACATATTTCTATATGTTAATTCTCTTTGAATTGCTTTTATTGAGCTTACCTAGGTATATCACTAACTTATCAGCATTTTAGGACTTGTTTTGCTAGTGGTGTGAACAAAAACACTGCCCACCTTCTAAGTCCCAGTGCTTTTCCAAGTGAATTGACGGCGGGCGGGGTGTGGGTCAGTGGAGAGCCCTGAGGCCTGGGTTCCCACCCAGCACCACCATGGAAAAAGCTCCCCAAGAACAGCCAGTCTCCATACTTTCTCTTTCCCTTCCTTCCAGAGTCATTAGCATGTTTTCGAAGGAACATCTCTAATATTCCAATAATACAAATTTAATAAATTATAGTGTGGAGATGATTTAAAAAAAGATCTTTCATTGGCAGTTGTGAAAAAAAAGGGGTGGGGGAGCAGGTTCTACCAAGGGGTAGCCTAGAGGAAAGGAAAGCAGAACTCAGGACCAGGGCTTTGGCAGTGGCAACGATGCCCGCCGGAAGGGACCCTTGCTTTATGAAGCAGACCAGGCATCCACCTGCGTGGTACATGGGAATTCCTTGGCTCACGCAATAACCGCCAGACTTACGCCCAGTGAGCAGATGAGTTTGGGTAGCAGTGGAATAGGTTTAATAACGATTTTACACTCTGGCTGGGAATTGCTATGATAGTGACAGTTTCGTAAATCAGTTTAATAATAGTGTTTGGGTGGAAGGTTACTAGTGACCGCCATGCTGATAAGTTAGTGGTGAGTTTTCAGGCCTGCCCAACCCAGGCTGTGGGTGGTTTCCAGTAAGCTGTGGAACCCATGCCTGGGGAGCTGTCCTCAGGTAGCCTTCTCCAGTCTTCTCCTCTGCCCTGCTGCTTTCTTGGCCTCCCCTGCTGGTTCCTCACATGGGCTCCCCATCTGCACTCACTCCCTTGGTGAGCGCATCCCTCGCACCCAAAGTTCTGTGTTCAGACAATTGGCAAGAGTGGCCTCCAGGCTGGACCGCACTCCTGAGTTCCAGACTCAGCCAACTGCCCGCCTGGCATCTCCATGTGGGCACAGAGCTGGGATTTCAGACTCTGTGAGACAGAAACAGAATTTCTGCTCTTGCACTTTTGACTTTTCTCTTTCATTTGCACTCCACAGTCAGTTCTTTAGGAGATTGTGTGCCTCTGCCTTCAGAGTGTATTTAGAATCTGAGTTTTCTCCCTAACCCATGCTACCAATTAAAATGTAAGTGGGATCAAGCCCCAGCTCTTCTCGGGAGCTTCCAGCGCCTCTCATCTGGTTCAGGGTAAAAGTCAAGGTCCTGCTGAGGTCCCAGTGCCCCACTGGCCTGAGCTTGCTCCCTAGGCCTCCCTCTCCGCTGCTGCACTGCAGTGGTCTCCACTGTGCTCAGCACACACCAGGCATGGCCTGCCTATGGCTAGGCTGTGGTTGTCCCTCAGCACAGAGGCAGCATGTCCCAACGTCAGCCAGCCTCTTCACAGCTCCATCCTTGACCTCAGCTTTTAGGAGAGCGCCGTGACGTCGTCTTGGTCCCAAGTCCTGCTGCCAGCCCACCCCAGACTTCACCTCATCACCCTGCCTTCCCCCACAGCATCGATCAGCTTCGGCCACCATGTAAATGATTTACAGTGCTGTTAAACCTTAACCGCCAGCCTCCCCTCAAGGGTCTCCTCCTTCACAAGAGCAGCAGGCGTGTTTGTTCTCGAGGTGCTCAAGGGCCTGGTGCTCAGCATGTAAGCTTGGTCTCTACTGAACAGAATGAAGACTAAACCCAGGCGCCGGGCTGGCCTGTGAGGTCCTGTGAACAGGGCAGGATGACCACTCCAAGGGAAGGGTGCATCCTGGAGGGATTCCGTTTCAGAGGGCCACTGTTTCCTGATTTTCTGGGCAGAATGATCCTTTACAGAAGTGAAATAAAGAGATAGAGAAAACTATTCCCTAGAGAAAATGTGGCTTTTGCATGTTCCCCCCTGGCACCTGGAGAGGGGTGCTCACCAGGCACTTGGTAGTCTGGGTGGGATCGGGATGAGGGAACATGGAGGATGGCAGGGGGTCCTGACCCCTGTAGGGTACTTATTACAGATCCACAATTTTTTAAACTTAATTTTTAGGTTTTTTTTTTTTTTGTGTGTGTGTGTGGTGCTGGGGATTGAACCCAGGGCCTTGTGCTTGCGAGGCCAGCACTCTACCAACTGAGCTCTCTCCCCAGCCCAAGTTTAAGCGTTTGAGACAGGGTCTTGCTCTGTTGCCCAGATCGGCCTCAAACTCATGATCCGTTGGCCTCAATGCCTGGCCAGGCCCCGTGGTCTCTACGGGACTCTCTGTGTGCAGCAGTCTCCCACTCCACTAGCAGTGCCTCATTTTTCATAGAGAAGGCAGCTCCACTGCTACTCCAAGTAGCCCTGCAAAGGTGAGCTCGGTTTCAGGTCCCTGCCTGGCCCTGCCCAGGCGGGAGGGGAGTGGAGGACCGTGCAGGTCCTGGAGGAGCTGGTAAGGACTCAAATGGGCAAAGGACTGTCATTTTCACGAACATCCACGAGCAAGTCTGAGCAGGGGCTCTTTCCTCAGTCTGAAGACTAGGGCCCAGGCTCCCAGCGTGAGCAGCCCGCTGAGCGGCTCTGGGCGGGTTGCGAAAGCGCGGTCCCAGTGCAGTGTTCTGTGCCGGATCGCTTTCCCCAGCCACCGCCCACGGTGGCGGCACAAGTCATTCTTGGCACAAGTCCACCCAAAAAAGATCACATACACGTAATATGAGAAAACTAAGAGGATTTTATTGACTTTTATATGTTCTTGGAGAAAACCATTGACATGTAAAAGTTTGACATTGGATGAGATTTATTCACACTTTGTTTTATACATAAATTCCTTAATTTGTGGGGAAGACATGATTTTTCAGTTCAACAGGACTTTCACATGATTACAGTCACAAAATTGGCACACTATTTTAAAAACTGAACCAAACAGGCAGGACGAAGTGTGAGCTAGACGCTGATTCAAACCTTGGTAGGGCCTTCCCCCTGGGCCTTGGAAGTCCTGCTGTGAACTTACTGAAACACCAACCCAGCGTCTCAGGTCACAAGTGATTGTTCACAAAATAAAACCTCTTTTCCAAGTGCTGCTTGTTTTATAGAAAAATATTACAAATAAAAATTAGTGCTATTCGAGGTGTTCATTTCAAGGTCATGACAGAGGTCAAGCCACGCCCCACAGACATCACCACACCCTATGTGAGACTGAGCTGCCAAGGAAGCCCCGGCCCTCAGCTCGGTGCTCACACTGCTGACTGTGCCCATTCAACGTGAGGGTGAGTGGCATCTTCAGTGTCGAGGACACTCATCATTTGTTCCTAGTTTGAGACTCAGAAAAAATGCTCCGAAACGTGACGAAATCTGTATTTCTTCCTGATACAAGAAATTTGCCAAAATCTGTGATCATAAACCAGATTTGCTGTTTAGAAAGCAATGGCTGGGTGTTTTCATGGTTGGGATCTTATTCAGAGATGATTCAGATTTTAATCTGGACTGGCTCCTGGAGGGTGAGGGAGGCGGCCAGTATCCTCGGGCGGGTTTGACGGGCACAGAACAGCACTGCTGGCCAGTCAGAGGCAGTGGTCTTGTTCACGATGGTGTGGATTTAAAGAGGAGGTCTCTCAGGAGCTATGTACAGCAGCGTACACGTCAGTGTTTCTCTCTCGTCAGCGCACGGTTAATCTACGACAGTCCTGTCCTGTGACTTGCGCAGGCACCCCAGATTCTCTGCTCTACTGCAGGGGTGAGGTCTTCAGTGGGATCATGATTCTGGATTCCATTTCCTGAATGAGAGGGACTGAAAACGGCAGCAAGGTCAGTGTGCTGGTCTCTCCAAGCACACTGCAGTGGACACACATTAACAAGCAGGCTGCTCAGAGGACGAGCCCGGGCCAGCTGGCCTCCTGAAAGATGTTAGCAAAACTGGAAAAGTGTTTCCTGTGCGGGAAATTAGGAAAGTCCATATTGTGGGAAAAAAGGTGATTTCTCAAAAGGTTCTTTGAACTAAAATAAAATGAAGTAATACTACATCTGCATGTATGCTGCACAGAGATGTTGTGCCTGTAAAACTGCTCTTCAGAGTAAACACAGCTTTGGGAGCTGATGGAGTGTAAGAGTAGCCAGAATCACATGATCTTTTAAACTAAAAGACAAGGTGAATAAATCACTCTTGCATTTTCTTGGTAATATATGGTCTTAAAAATACCTGACATACAACATGATTGGCATTCAGCGTGTCTGTCGGCACCACTGTGGTGTACTCAGCCTGATTCTGCAGTTACATAAATCAAAGAGGGTTTTGTGATTTATGTGTGTACACACGTGTATATGTGTGCATGTATATGTATTATATGTATTATATGAAAAGTCTGATTTATCAAACTTAATTTCTTTTTGGTACTAGGATTGAACCCAGGGGTGCTTTACCACTGAGTCACATCCCCAGCCCGTTTTTATGTTTTATTCTGAGACAGTCTCACTAAGTTGCTTTCGGTCTTGCTAAGTTGCTGAGGCTGGCCTTGAACTTGCAATCCTCCTGCCTCAGTCACTCAAGTAGCTGGGATTACAGGCATGTGCCACTGTGTCTGGCAAAACTACTCTTCTCAATTGACTTACTATGCTAAGTTTTTTTGGAACTGATAATTTTGATAAGAAAGAGGAAGCTTAGAAAAAAACTTGTGTAATAAAATTTCAAAGAATATAGAAATCTATAAAAAATAATAACAAGAGGTAATATCATAAAGTTCACAACACCAAGGGACTGAAAACTGCCAGGCAATATACCTATGTGAGAGAATCAATGTTGTTCTTCTTTCTTTTTTTGGTATCCAGGAGTGAATCCAGGGACACTTAACAACTGAGCCACATCCCCAACCCTTTTTTTTTTGTATTTTATTTAGAGACAGGGTCTCACCGAGTTACTTAGGGCCTCACTAAGTTGCTCACAGTCCTCCTGCCTCAGCCTCCCAAGCCACTGGGATTACAGGCGTGCGCCATCATACCCAACTTCAATGTTCTTTACAAAAACAAAGTCAAGTAAGTGTCACAGAAAATCTCTGCATCTCACTCTCTCCAACCCTGTAATGGCATCTCCAAGCAGCACACTATGTTTTACAGAACACACATTAGCTGTAGGGCGAAAGAACGAACCCAAGCCCTAAGATGCGAGGAATCAAATATTTGAGACTGTTAAAATACTACCTGGGTATTTTAATACCACCAGCACCCACAGGGCCGCGTGTCCAGTCGCCAGCACGGCGAGAACCACGCCAGCACAGCACACGCGTGTCCAGTCGCCAGCACAGCACACACCCGCACACGAGTTACCTGTGTAGTACACCAGCTCTTCCCAGCCGTGTTTGTGCCAGGCTGCGTTCCGTATATCTTCCCTGGTCTGAAGATCCTTGTAAGCTTGAAAACAACCACGCAGAAAAAGACGACCTCAACGCGACGCCTCTGCAGAGTGCGCCCGCCGGCAGGTCGTGGGTTTTCTCAGACTGGCTCGGCCCTTGGTACCCAGCCGGGAAAACGGCTCGCTCTCTGAGCACACTCAGGCTGGGCCCAGGGGAGAAGCAGGGCAGCCTGCGGCCCGGTGGGGCAGGGCCCTCCTCACGCACCCAACTCAGCACCAGGCACCGTGGGGCACGGACAGCAGCACCGGCCCAGGGCGCGGAGAGCGCCTGCCCAGCCGGTGACGTCCCAGCTCCGCAAAAACCAAACAAAAGGAACCTCACTGCAGGCCAGAGGCCCTTGAGGGCAGTGCAGACAGGGAGTTCCGGGGAGCTGCCCGCAGGGGCCCCGAGGCCCGCAGCCAGCCTGCGGGGCGACCCCCAGGCCCTGGCAAGGCCTTCCCACTGCTTGGACTGCTTGCTCAGTGATGCCCGCGGGCACCTCCACGCAGGCTTCCTCGGCTCTTCCCTCCTGTCCAGTCCCAGACGGGGCTGCAGGGCCGCCTGGCTGGGAAGCCTGTCAGCTGGACCACCCGGAGACAGGGTTTCCCCCAGGACAAGGCTGGGGGGCTTTCCCCATTTTCTGAATTTGCTTTTTTTTTTTTTTTTTGCGGTACTGGGGATCGAACTCAGGGCCTTGTGCTTGCGAGGCGAGCACTCTACCAGCTGAGCTGTCTCCCCAGCCCTGAATTTGCTTTTATTGTGGTAAAACAGACCCACTGTAACCAGGTGAGCCCGGGTTCTGGCATGAACACTCCATCCACACGACCTGCCCACTAGGGTTTCCCTGCAGCTCCGCCTGCTGCCCAGAAGCCGCTGGCCACTGCTCTCCGGTCCTGTCTGCCACATCTAAGGGGAAGCACATAGCAGGTGTTCCTCCCCTGCCTTACTTCACTTGGCCTAATGTCTGCAAAGTTCTTCTGTGTGTGAAAAGGATCAGAGTTTATTCTGTTTTATGGCTGAATAGTGTTCAATTCTGTGTTTATTCCAGATTTGCTTATCTGTTATCTGCCTTTCTCTTTTTTGGGGAGTGGGGTGACATTTTTATCTCTCTCTTTTTTTTTGGTACTGGGGATTGAACCCAGGAATGCTTAAACAATGAGCCACACCCCTACCCCTTTAAATTTTTTATTTAGAGACAGGGTCTCACTAAGTTTCTGAGGCTGGCTTTGAACTCATGATCCGCCTGCCTCAGCCTCTCAAGTAGCTGGGATTACAGATGTGGCTGCTGCACCCGGCTGTGGGGTGATTTCAGAGACTGCCCTTAGGAGGTCAGCACACTGGAAGGAGCCCAGGGGTGGTGGAGGAGGCTCCGGGAGGGTGGGAGAGGGTGGCACCTACAGGCTGAGGGAGGCAGAGACTCTGAAGCCAGGGGTGCTGAGCCCGCCTGGCTCAGCCACTGAACAGTGTGGTCTGGGACCCGTTTGCAGCGGAGAGTCAAGCATCAGGGGTGAAGGGAGGAGGACTGCCCGGTGTTGGAGGGCTGATGAGTGCTCTCTGCTCTAAACACAGCCCGTGGCCAGGCCCCTGGGCGTCCACGTCTGCACACCCAGTTCTCCTCCCATAAGCAGCAAGTGGGCAGGGGCATGTGGGACAGGGACTCAGGCGAAGGTGGACGCCCTGGCAGGGTAAGAAGGTGGAGAAGAGGCCTGGGCATCTGCATGAGGCGCACCTGCAACTCCTGGTCTGTCTGCGGCTCCAGGAGGCCTCGAGGCAGCATGAGGGGCCTGCCCCGCTCCCCACCTGGCACCTGCCTGTTGCAACACCAGGCTCTTTGCCAGGGAGTCCCATCCAGACAGGCGACAGGTGCTGAGGGAAGCCATGCGTGCTGGCTTGATCCCCCCGGGAGGCAAAGCACGCGGTGCCAGAGGACCTCCCTCGTGTGACCCTGGCCAGCCTCGAGGCCTCCACAGGCAGACATAGGGAGGCTGGGCGGGGTCAGACTTTTCAGTTTGTATCCTAGTCAGGTGCTGTTTTTGAAATAATAATTAAAATGACTCCACACTTACTTCCTACCCCTAAAGGTTAAACTACGGGCACCTTAATCTCAGAAGGTTGAGAAAGGCAGAATGCAGTTAGAGGTGTTTCTAACCTACTGCATTTGAAAGCTGATACTCCTGGGGTGGATCCAGGCAGAGTCCTTAGGAACCTCTTGGCCGTGTCCAGGAGGCATGTCCAGCATGGTGTGGAGCCCTGCTCCTGCTCTAGCAGGGAGGGAGGCACAATGCAACCAGTGTGGCAGCCAGCATCATGCAGGGCGCGGGGCCCAGGGGACAGTGGCACTCCTCAGGATGGTGACACTCATTCCCAGGGGTGGGTCACATCTGAATCAGGCTCTGAGGATACCAAAGCACGTGCCAAACGGAAGTGGGTGGGCAGGGTGGAAGGAGAGGGAGGCAGGTCCCTGGGACAGGGCACTCCCTCACCAAGGAGGCTGGAGAGGGCGCCTGGAAGCTCTGGGGTGGCTGAGGGTGCAGGGGCACAGCCCAGGGCTGGCAAGACACGCCTCACACCTCTCTGCAGCTTCCTGCTTCCCGGTCCCTTCACCTGGGCCCCTTGGTCTCCAGCAGACCCCTGGCCTTCGCCTCTGTGCCCTGGGACAGGCCTGCACTTGCTGTGCTGGGGTTGGGTGTGCTCAGGCTGTGGATGTGCACTGCTGCCCAGCACGACTAGACTAGGAATGGACTCACGAACAGGCCACTCAGCAGAGAGGAGCACACCTACCCCAAAGGTGGTGCACCATGTACAGCTGCCCAATCTGCGAGAAGAACCCACCCACTGCCTCGTTGCTGTCCTGTCTGAAGCGGATGGCCCGAGCCCTGGAAGGGAAAAGCAAGCAGGAGTTAGAAGAGCCGGGGGGCGACCCTCCCACACGGGCCAGTCCAGAACCGAGACGGCCGCCCTTTAGGTCATAGATTCTACAGGCTATCAACACAATCAGAAGTCACTTTAATGCAAGCAAGGGGCAAATGCCCCACTCTGTAGCCACACCACTTTTGTGAGAACTGGACAGGATTTAATGAGCATTCACACAGCAGTGACTTAATGGTATGTGTGTGGCTGCAGGAATTCCTGACACAGTCAGGAAAGCTGGCAGAGATGACCTGGGGACTTAAAAAGAATCACTTCTCCAAGGATATCTTTAGGAGAGTGTGGGGCACTAGACACCCAGGATGCCAGAGGGAACTGTCTCCAAGGAGACAGAGCCCGTGCCAGGGGAGGGCAGAGCCCAGAGGAGAGCAGCGTGCTTTCACAGCAGCCCGATGGCAAGCCCGAGAAGCAGGCGTACTGCCTCCGAGAGGGTCTGCAGCCTCCCGAAGGAAGCGGCGAGAGAGCTGGGCGCAGCTTCTGGGCAGGCACCACCACGCCGTCACTGGCACTGTGAGCTGCGGGTGGTCCCTTTCTTACCAGAGCGAGCCACTGGAGAGTGAGCACTAGGCACTCAGCATGTTCCACATAGGCAAGAACGTGCGTCTGCACGCCTCATCAAGGTAGGATTGAATTGGCTGAAGACTGTTTGATTGCTGGGTGAAAAAACCCTCAAAAATCTGCTGCCAAAAGTGTCAGCTCTTCAACTTGAGCACCTTCCTCCAGACTTGTAACGGGTACTCTCTTAGAATCAAAGGTGAAGACGAAGGCAGGCACAGCAGAAGACGCAGGGATGCCACCAGAAGCAAAGCGGGGTTGTCAGAGGTCTGCCAGGGAGCACCCAGGACACTGGCTCTGGCCTAGGCTCTGGCCTGCCGCCAGCCTGCCTTGTCCTGAGTGACAGGACTCGGGGAGGCAGACTTGGTGTGACTCATTTTCCAATGGGCTGGAGGCCCATGGCCAAGGCCTACGGGGCAGGCGCAACCCCCCGGGGCAGAGACTCTAGGCTGGCCGGACACCACATTCTCTTACAGGAGCCGAACCACGCCACCTCACAGGGACGCAGAGTCTGAAGGAGAACAACCTGGGAGTGAGGAAGCCAGTCTGCCTGGGGCCACTCTGCACACCTCTTCTCGTCCACCAGGTGCAGGACACCAGCAGCCTGGCTAGGCCCAAGCTCCTGGCTCCTGGTTTAGCCGTAAATGGTATCAGACTCTTTTACCTTTACGTTTGGAAGTAAGTGATCAATGACTTCATGAAAATTATACATCCGATTGGTAAATTATTGAAATTAAGCAAATCAATTTAACGTGCACTCTAACTCTGCTCAGAAGGAAAAAACTATTTCATTGAGTGATAAGTGTTCTGGATTATTCTTTTCATTCCGAATTTTTCTAATTCATTCATGGAAGGGAAAGGAAACATACCTGCCTGAGCCCGGTAATGACCAGAACGTGCATTGAAAGGAGACCACCACCTCAAATAGTTACCTATGTGCTGAAATACAAATCCAGTGTTGAACTGGCTTCCCAAAAGTTTTCACAAGTAACTAAATAACCTCAATACATCCTCGTGGATTCCCTACTAAATTAATTAGCAATATTCACAAATTAAATCGAACATCTAAATTATTACAGTTATAGGTCAAAAACAAAACACACAAGAAAAAAGGAGAATCCCTGGAGTCGACGGCACCGGCAGCGGGGTTTCATCAAGTGTACTTCTCAGCCTTAAGTCACAAGAACTGTGGCTTGTGTTACTTAGCCAGTGACGGTCTGAGGAAAGAACTGTTAGGAATAAGATCCCAGGACCACGTGCTAGAGCAGGAAGAGATCTTTAGTGATGTAACGCAAAGCAAGAAATCTCACGATCGTAACAGAACATACAAATGGAAAGTAAGTAACAGCCACCGGTTCCGGTTTAAAAAAGGCATGGAGAACCAGCACCACCGAGTTGCTCACGCCCTGGGATTTTCCCAAGCACTGCATGGCCTCTTCTGTGGAAGACAATGCTGTGGTGGGTGGTGCAGGGAGCAGAGCATGGGCCTCACGCACCTTTAGTTCTCCCTCCAGGCGTGGAGTTCTCCAGGCTCACCACGCTATCAGCTGCAGATCTGGCTTATTTACACCACTCTGGAAAATTTCCACGCGTGACTCTACTGTTATCTCTCTCCCTGGGTTCCGGTAGCTCACAATTGGGCAGGTACAGCGGATCCATTTCTTCTCTAATCACAGCTTCTGCCACCACGTGTCCACCACTCAGCATTCACTGACCACCGAGGACGTACCAGGCGGGGCAGAGAGTTGCAGGACGGCCCCTGGCAGGGACATGGAGCAGCTGCATGGGCACCTCCAGAGGACATGCAGGGATGCCGGCTCCAGCCTCTGTTGTGCATGCCTCACTTTCTTTTTTACTTATTTATTTGTTTTTAAATTTTTTTCTTTTTTTATTAAATTTTTAAAATTTTTACAGACTGCATTTTGATTCATTGTACACAAATGGAGTACAACTTCTCATTTCTATGGTTGTAGACCATGTAGATTCACACCCTTCATATAATGATACATATACATAGGGTAATACTGTCTGTTTCATTCTACTATCTTTCCGTCCTCCACCCTCTTCCACCCCATTTTCCTCTACACCATCCAAAATTCCTTCATTCTTCCCCCCCCCCCACACCCTTGATACATATCGTCATCCACTTATCAGAGAAAACATTCGGCCTTTGGTGTTTTGGGCTTGGCCTATTTCACTTAGCATGATATTTTCCAATTTCATCCATTTACCAGCAAATGCCATAATTTCATTCTTCTTTGTGGCTGAGTAATATTCCATTGTGTATATATACTACAGTTTCTTTATCCATTCATCAATTAAAGGGCATCTCATAATTGGTTCCACAATCTAGCAATTGTGAATTGAGGTGCTATGAACACTGATGTGGCTGCATCACTGTAGTATGCTGATTTTAAGTCCTTTGGGTATAAACCGAGGAGTGGGATAGCTGGGTTAAATGGTGGGTCTGTTCCAAGCTTTCTGAGGAATCTCCATACTGCTTTCCAGAGTGGCTGCACCAATTTGCAACTCCACCAGCAATGCGTGAGTGTGCCTTTTTCCTAACATCCATGCCAACACTTATTATTGCTTGTGTTCTTGATAATAGCCATTCTAATTGGAGTTAGATGAAATCTTAGGTGGTTTTAATTTGCATTTCTCTAATTATTAATTTTTACAGACTGCATTTTGATTCACTGTATCCAAATGGGGTACATCATTTCGTTTCTATGGTTGTGCACGATGTGGGTTCACACCACTCGTGTAACCACACATGCACAAGGGTCATGATGTCTCAGTCCACTGGTTTTCATACCGCCTCACTCTCTGACTCAGCATCATCCTTGGATCTGAGGCATGATCACACTAAATGAGGTGTGTCTTAGTCGCTCTGTGGATTACATTTGACACTTTCCGAGACGCACTGGTGTCCCATCCTGAGGTTCTTATTAAGTCCACAGGCTTGTGCGGCGATCACAGTCCAGCTGTGTTCAAGGCCCCTCATGCCCACCGGGCCTCATTTCCACTCCCAAGGCTGCCAGGACCATTCGCCTACTCTGCGTCTGCTCGGAGCTGGCTTCTGGACGTTTCACACCAATGGAGTCTTGCAGTAGGGCGGGGTGGTGCAGGCCTGGAACCCAGGTACTCACAGGCTAGCTGGGCGACTCAGCAAGACCCTGTCTCAGAAACTCAAGTGGAAGCAAAACCCAAAGGGACCCGGGGCTGTCGCTCGGGGTGCAGCACCCGAGTGTCCTACCAACGAGAGGCAGCGTCCTCCGCCCTCCTTCTCCACAGGAGTGCCCCTGCGGCCTGCCCACAGCTGCGGCCCCAGTCCTTCCCCTCCTGCTGAGCTGCAGTCCTGCTCGTGGGCATCTGTGCCGCTTCGTGACAAGGCTCTTATGAAGTGGCTGTGCGCAGCATCTGCGAGCGCGAGCTTCCCTTTCTGGAGTGCTCCTGGAAGCACAAAGGCTGGACGTGCGTCAGCCACGCAGCATTTTGAAGAGCAGACTGGCTGCCTCCCCCCGTGGCTGCATCACTTTATGTTCCCATCGGCAGTGTGCACAGCTTCCAATTTCGGACGAAGCTTGCGTCTGTCTCCGTTTCAGCCATCGTGGTGGGTACCATGTGGCTTTTCCCTGAGGTCTCGATCTGTATTTTATGATGACTGCGGGTCTTGAACATCTTTTATGTGTTAGGCATTCCTATGTCTTCTCTGAAATGCCTATTCAAATCCTTTGCCCATTAAAAAAAAGTTTTAAAATTCATTTTATTTTTAAAAAATTCATTCCTTTTTTATTGTAGTTAAAAAAAAATTAAAAGTGCCAGGCATGATGGCGTATGCCTGTAATCCCAGCAGCTTGGGAGGCTGAGGCAGAAGGGTCGCAAGTTCAAAGCCGGCCTCAGCAACTTAGCAAGGCTCTAAGCAACTTAGTGAGACACCGTCTCAAAATAAAATAAAAATAAAAAGGGCTGGGGATGTGGTTCAGTGGTTAAGTGCCCCTGGGTTCAATCCCCAGTACCAAAAAAAAAAAGTTAACTGACCCCCTGACTGTTTAAGGAGCAGCTCAGTGGGCCATGCCTTACACGGGCATCCGGGCCTCACACTCGGCAGAACCTCACTGCCGCTCCTGCCATGAGGCCAACCCCCCCCACACCTCCCTGCCCCCTCTAGTGCTGGCCCTCTGGTCTGCGACTCTGCCTGCGCTGGACGCAGGTCCTATGAGTGTCACGCCTGCCCGTCCTCCTGAGACTGGTCTTGTCCCGCCACAGCAGTGACAACCCACTTCCCAGGGCTGCGTGATCTGCTCTGTGCACCTCACGCGCACACCCGCTGGTGGACACCGAGCTGCCTCCACCCTGCTGCTTGGATGATGCCACATGCAAGGACACGGTGGGCGTGCGGCTCTGCGGGTCCTGCTCCGGATCCTCCTTGGTGCTCGCCCAGCAGTGGATCACCTAGACCCTGCTCCGAGTCCGTTTTCCTTTGGGGATCCTCCACTTGCTTTCCACCGAGGCTCGAGACTTGGCACTCCCGGGGACACATCTCTGCTTCCTGCCCACACGTGCCGTCTTCTGTTCTGGTGAGTACGGTGACAGTGGCGTCCTGATGGGTGTTGAGTGACATCCCTTCTAGTTTGGTTTGCACTTCTTTTATGATGTTGATGCTGACTGTTTTTTCATATGCTGTTAGTCACTTTTATATCTTCTTGTGCCTGGTAGACACAAAACTATGGATTCAATCCCAGCACCGGTAAAAAGCCAAACCAAGCCAAATCTCTGTCTCCTTGGAGAATTGCCTGACTCAGTTTTTAATTGGGTTACTTGTATTTTTGTTTTTTAGTATTGGAGATTGAGCCCAGAGGGCCTCTGCCACTGGGTAACATTCCCAGCCCTTTTTCCTTTTTATTTTGAGACCTGGTTTTGCTGAGTTGCTGAGACTGGCTTCTAACTTGTGATCCTCCTGCCTCAGCCTCCTGAGTCACTGGGATCACAAGCGTGGTTACCACCCTTGACTGGACATCTTTGTACGTGGAATGACCTCAAATGTTTTTGTTTAAAAATAAAGAGTTCTGCTGGGTGTGATGTCTCAGGCCTGCAATCCCAGAAACCTGGGAAGCTGAGAGGGGGGATCACAAGTTTGAGGCAGTGTGGGTAATTCCAAATAGTCTGGACTGGAGGAGTCAGGCAAACAAGATTGGTAGTAGGTAGATGATTTTTGAGGCTTAGAACATGTATGGAAAGGGAGATCCATGGTAGTATCATCTCTAGTTTTATACATGTTTTGGACATTTCATAATGAAAACGTGAAGCAAAACGAGTATCTAAGCTGGGCGTAAGGACATGCCCTTGTCCCCCACCTGCGAGGCTGGGGCAGGGGCACTGCTCAGGCCAGGAGCTGGAAGGCATCCTGGCAACACAGAGAGACCTGGGGCCTCTCCCGAGGTTTTAAAAGTCTAGAGTCAAGTCATGGCATTAGTCTCAGATCTTTTTCTTAGTATTAATACTGTGGCTTAAAAAATCTAATAAGACACTAATATGACTTACAAACTCAACGTTGATAATATACTCACCAGTAATTCCCCCACTCAATCATGGTTCCTGGCTGAAAAGAGATTTGGATTTTGGTTTGTTAGTTTTTCTGTGAAAAGAGATATAGAAATAGGAGTGAAAACGTGCTTGCTCCCCACGTCCCCACCCCCAGTGGCAACAGGCAGACTTTGTGCGCGCGGCTTCATGCAGGTAGACATCACGTACATGACGTCAGAGGAGGACATGCGCTTGCGTCAAGGCCACTGCGAGTCCGTCCTGCACTCGCACTAAAGGTCACCCTTCACCTCTCCTAGCTTGGACGTGGTCATCAGACACCGAGAGCTGCTGAGATGCTCTGCTCTCTCATAGGCACGCGGTACACACACTCGCTCTTTGTCAACAGAATCAATGCTGCTGTCTGAGGCTCCTTACTAGTAGGTGCAGAACAACTATAGGGCACCATAAGAGGTCACTTCTGGGGTAGGTGCAGCTCAGTGGTGGACACTGGCCAGCATGCATGAGGTCCTGGGTCTCCCCAGCACCATACCCCTCCACACACACAATTCCCTTCACTTTAGTGCTGAAGAAGTTGCTTGATGGCCACAATGATTAATGTTTATTAGCTGCTCTAGTTCAACTCTGGTAGATGCCACATATTACACCTAGTCCTGCACTTGAGATCTTTCTACTTAAGGAATAAAACTGTAAATTTTTGGGAAAAAATCAAATAATGAACATATACAAGATCACAAAGACAAAAGAGCTTAGCAAAGAGAAGTGAGGGAGAGAGGGAGCAGGAGAAGAATGAACAGGGAGAACCAGCATGACTGGCAGAATGGTGCCCCTCCTTCCTGGAACAGGGTGTCCAACCTGCCTGAGGACTTACCCGGAGCTGGTAGGATCTGAGCTCATAGATGTTAGGCCCGGGCCGCGGGACAGGCTCGTTCCAGAAGCTGAACTCCAGCAGCAGCTGATTCTTCCTAGAGAGCAGCATGTCACTCCTTGCCTTTCGGAAGTTCACGAATTCCTTTGGGGAGGAAATGCGCTCATGAAGTTTGTAGCACCCATGCACGGACACACTCTAGGACACTCTAGTAACCATGCATTCCCACAGAACATGACTGCAGGTTGCAGTCAGCCTGGGACAACCCGGTCACATCTGCTGGATGGCCGGGCGCTCCCTTCCCTAGAGCTCCAGGTGTGAGGACGAGCTAGGTGGGCGTCCTCAGCACCTGAGCAAGCATGCAGAGGAGGTTCGCTCCCCGGGTCCTTAGATTTCCTTAGCTGGTCTGTGATGGGGACAACACGGTGCCTACAAACAGCAGATGGTTCAGAGGTGATTACGATTGTCTGGGGACCTGGTGATGTGTGGCTGTCGACCTCTCTACCGACAAGCACCTGCTAGTGAAGGCAGAGGCAGAGTGGCAGGCCAGCCAGATGAAGATGCACGAGGTCCCAGCACTCAGAGCAGAGGCCTGAGGAGGAGGGCTGGCTGTTCCTGCCTTGCTGACTTTACAGCAAGAACTGTTAGCTCACCAGCACTGCACGGGTTACATTTAATACGTTTAATACATTTAAATACAACGCGAGACTCCAAATGTCAAAATGTCTACTAAAAAGCTGAGCAGTTCACTAACAGGAACTGATGACAGAAGAGTCATTTGGTTTTGTCCTGGGCTGTCACTGAACTGAAAAAGAACACATTTTCAAAGTCATTACCTGATTTTCTCTGAGTTTATTCATGACCTCCGTGAGGGCTGGGTAGCCACCTTCATACCTCCAGAGGTGGACTGAAATGCATTGAAGAGAGGACACACTGAGAGCATGCACTTGAAAACACGTAGGTACGCAGTCAGCACAGCAGGAAGCCCGCTGCCACTGGCCCGCGAGTGACATCATGAAGTTTCACAACAGAGTCAAACATTAAGAACAACATGATCATTAGTCTTTAGAGTGAATCACTGAAGAAACTAACCACAGAACTAGACTGTCTTGGACAATTCTGACTACATATAAAACAAGCATTAAATTAGAAATTTGACTGAGTGACCACAGAAAGGCCTGATGTGAAGAGCGAACCGACCCCTGCTTCCTACCAGCTTGATCCTGCTCCCCGTACCACGTGTTCCAGGTGCCCACCAGTGCGCAGGGGTAGTGTGCATCTTCGTGAATCTTTGGCAGCACCTCTTGGCTTAAAGAGAAGAAATAGCAACAGTGATTCAACAGTCACGGAACATCTCCAGTGGGCAGCACTAGGCAGTAACACGAAGAAGATCGCCTACTCCAAGTTCTGGCCACTGCCCTCAGAACACGCTAAGCCAACTTCTTAGCTGGATTCTGCTCACTCTGACACCCCAGGTGTCCACACTTAGGTTTCTACCCCAACTATCTAGAGGCGTGAGCAACTCAAGTGTAGTGATCGCTACGGAAAAGCCAAGGTCCCAAGGTTCCAGGAGCTTCGGGTCTACTTTTCCCATGTCAGGGGGAGAACTACTTAGGAATGTGATGTTTACAAAAGCCAGGTTCTGCTGTTCCAAAGATAAGAAGGGCGAGAGATGTGGGAATAGCAAAAAAGAACATGGAAGAAATACAAAGGGAAGAAAGGACGTGTAAGGTAGAGGCAGATGACAGCAGCAGCACCCACAGGCAGGAGGGGACAGTGGACCTGAGGAGGAAGCAGGAGCACAGACCCAGAGTCCCACAGCACCACCAGTGTGGACAACTCAAAACCAAGACAGCGCGACGCAAGGGTCGGGTTCTGCGGGGACTGCAGAGGTGCAGTGTGATTGACGCAAGGGTCGGGTTCTGCGGGGACTGCAGAGGTGCAGTGTGATTGATGCAAGGGGCGTGTTCTGTGGGGACTGCAGAGGTGTCCTGAGGTCTCACGCCGTGAGCAGCATGCGGTTCAGTACTGTGAGTACAGGGCAGCAGCAGAGCCAGGGCAGTCAGGGCACTGCAATGTGCAGCAAGTGCCAGATGGAGCTCAGGTGTGGGAGAGCCTCACGCTTGGAGCCTAGAGCACCTGCCAAGGCAAAGGGAAGAGCAGGACTGTTTCCACAGCAGCAAGGAGAGCTCAAGCCCACACAAGCGAATAGAAAAACGATGATTAACGAAACACAGTATGGATTATAGATCAGAAGGCTGTCCAGGTTGGAAATGGAACCTGCTCATGTCCTTGGTTGACCCCATGAAGCTAGTGACCAGCAGCAGACCCTGGGCACCAGGACAAGGCACGTGTTGCTGTGGCCCAGTACAGTGATCACACCTGTGTGCTGCTTTTACTCTGGTGCTCACTAAGCTGCTTAGGCTGGCCTTGGACCTGAGATCCTCCTGCCTCAGTCTCCTGAACAGCTGGGATCACAGGTGCGCATCACCACATTGGTGCCATGTGTATTTTTAAGGATGGTATTTATTTTTAAAATTTAGATCTCAGTGTTAAATATATCTGATGCAATAACCATGAATGTTCAGAAACAATAGGACTGATAAAAATCAGGGGTGGGAAAAGAAAGATCAAGTTTGGAAAATGAAAATGAGTTTCCTTTTTGTCATACGATATAGCTGGAAGTAGAGCCATGAGAGGCAGGAGTCAGCACAGGCCACCCAGGTGTGGTCTAGGGTGGCAGGAGGCCCGGATGGCGGGACTGGGGTCTGGTCAGTCCTTCGTTTTGGGGGCTCGACCTGCTCTCCCAAGCTCTGGCCTTACCTGAATGGAGAATGTAAGGCAGGCAGTGCTTGTACCCAGAACTGGGGGGGTGGGTAGATTCTCACTATGGGGTCCTAAAAACCAGACGGGAGTTAAGTTTTTATGCTCTGGAAACAAGGAGCTGCTCAAAATTTCAAAGAAAAGAAAAAAAACATAATGAGGAGAAAAGAGAACTCAAGCAGATCAATCTGACACTGCAGGGCGGGTGGAGCTAGGCACAGCTTCAGGCCCAGAGGGGCAGCCGGAGGAGGAGAGGAAGCCAGCAGAGGGCTCAACCACCCAGGTGGACAAGCAGGGCCTCAGGGGCTGGCTGACCACAAGGAAATGCAGAGAAGCTGTCCAACCTGGCCAGACAGGGTGGCTGGAAGGTGCCTCCCACCGTGAGCCTGGAGGACTGAGAGGAGGCCTTCAAATACAAATAGGAGCAGTGGCCAGAGGGCGGAAGGTCGAGGAGGAGATGAAGCCATCAAAGACAGGATGAGGGTCGAATGGAGCACCAGAAAGCATTTCGCTTCAGGAGAAAAAGACTTAGAAATACACACCTGCTTCATTTTAGTTCATTTTCAAACAAAGGGAAATGTGCTGAGGTGGGCAGAAACCCTAACCCTCCAGAAGTAAACCCACAAAACAAGGGGTTTTGCTTCTGGAAATTCTACTGATTCTAGAGACAAAATCATTTACTTTCTCTTGAAAATAACAGATATTAAAGGTTAGAAAACACTTTTTCATTATGTTTGCTCAGAACTGATCATTAAAGTACTATCTGTTGTTAAGAAGTGCTGAGCTAATTCTCCATCTCGCAGTGCACAAGCTGTATCAGAGGGTGTGGCCTGACATCTGGTGACACTCAGCAAGGGCCCTGGGTACTGGAGAGGGGACCAGCTGGAGGGAATGGCAGCTACGTTCATTTTCAGGTGGCGGTTTCTTAAGAGGAAGACTGCAGACAGCAGGGTCCCAGGAGCCAGCTCTAACTCTGACACCCAGAGCTGCAGAGGGCTGACTGCAGCAAGGCCTCGGAGCTCTGCAGAAGGCCTGGTGCAGGGGGCAAGCAATGGGCTCGTCTGCCCTGCAAGGGTTCTTCTGACCTTGCACCCACCCCATTCTGAAGTCTGATGGTTGAAGTGAGGGTTTAGCTGTGTGTGTGCTTAAGATAAAATGCCCTGGTCGTCCCACAGGGTCTGGTGTAATACCCTCTCCACATTCAGCTTTAGGAGGGACAACCCCAGTCTCTGTCATCAAGTGCTAGCTGAATGGCAGACATCCACATCATTACTTTCCCCCAAGAAAAAGAGAGTTTGGGATACACACCAAATTTTGTTGTATGCTTCCAGGCATTCCGGTTTAACATTGTGAACTGAAACAAAAGAAAATTCAGTGATAAGCTTATGAACAAACAGACAAACACACAGATAAAAGGCAGCTGTGGAGACAGTGAACCTGTCACTCACACTGTAATTTGTACAGACTGCTGGTTTCCTTTTTGGCTAGGAGGTTAGAGTGAGCATCTTTTCTTGGATCAACTTTCCGGACAAACAAGGATTTCAACCAGCTGTCTTCTCGAGGTCTGTTATTAGAAGACGTCAATCTCCTGTGGAACGACAAACACTGATCTGAGTCTAACCGAAGTGCAAAGACGCTGGTGTCTTCAAGTAGCATGGCTTCCACCAGAGGCGCTGAGCACGGTGCACAGAACATGTGCTCTCCAGCTTGCCAGCGCCACTGAGCGAGGACAGACACGGAGAGGTGACGCCCGCACTCCAAAGCAGTTTCCACGTTTCCTTTGCAATCTGCACTTCCCCCTCCTCCAAAGCCATTTTTCTTTTTCTTATTTATTTTTTTGGTACCAGGGACTGAACCCAGGGGCACTTTACCACCAAGCCACATCCCCAGCCCTTTTAATTTGAGACAGGGTCTTGTTAAGTTGCTAAGGGTTTCACAAAGTTGCTTAGGCTGGCCTCAACATTGAGGTCCTCCTGCCTCAGCCTCCTGAGTTGCTGGGATTACAGGCGTGTACCACTATGCCCAGTTCTTTTTAATTAATGCATTATAATTATACATAACAGACACACTGTGACATATTTGTACATGCACACAAAACAATCTGGTCAATTGCACTCCCCAGTACCTCCTATCCCCTAGCCCTTCCTCTTCCTTCACTCTCCTCTTCTCCCTTTTAATTTCATGAGATAAATCTCCCTCTTAGTTTTTTCCTTTTTCCTCTAGCTTTCACGTGTAAGAGAAAACATGAATCTTGATGTTCTGATTCTAGTTTATTTCACTTAAGGTAATGCTTTCAAGATCCATTCGTTTCCCTAAATGGCATGATTTCATTCTTCATGGCTGAGTAAAATGCCACTGTGTACCTACACCACATGTTCTTTATGCATTCACCTGCTGACGGACACCTAGGCTTGTTCCAGAACTTGGCACCTGTGAGCAGCGATGCCAAAGCCATTCTGACATAGAAAACAGGCACGTGGATACCTAGAGCAGTCAGTGTTAGACATGAGCGGAGCGAGGTGGTGGGTGACCGGCTCATTGCTGAATGGACAGAGTTCCAGGGTGGGAGGAGGAAGGCCCCCAGGTTGGGTGTGGTGACGTGCCCAGGACGTGAAGGTTCTTACACCACGGGGCTGTGGTCAGGAATGGCGAGTGACTAGCACCCTGTCCGTAGGTCGTCTCACCACCATTTATAAAGGCATCCGGCCTGGAAATGGCGGCGTGGCTGTGCAACACTGAACGTGATCCATGCCCCTGAGTCGCACCCTTAGAAACGGCTGGTCGGGGGCCCGGGGGTCTGCAGGTGGTAGGGCGCCTGCCTCGCATGCAGGAGGCCCGGGTTTGATCCCCAGCACCATGAGAAGTAAATGAGTAAGTGCACAAGTAAATCTGGCTGAACCACAAACCACACTTGCGCCGTGAATTTTCTAGTGCATGTCTAACTCCACAGGCCCACCGGGGAGAACACAGATTTGTGTGACCTCAAGGGCAGTGTGACATTATTTACATTGAAATTGAAACTCTGTGCGACCCCTGGCCCAATAAGTATACTTGCAGCCATGTCCAACAGGTAGCTAAGTGCAGGAATTCCACACAGTGTTCATTAGGCACACCTGTGGTGCAGCAGCTCAGGAGGCTGAGGCAGGAGGACAAGTTCACAGCGTGCAAATTAGCGAGGTCCTGAGCAACTTAGTGAGACCCCATTTCCAAATAAAACATAAAAATGCTGGGGATGTGGTTCAGTGGTTAAGTGCCCCTGAGTTCAATTCCTAATATCAATTTTTTAAAAAAGGCGAAACAGAGCAAAGCAAGATATTAGAACCTGGCTGAGACTCATCCTCTTCCTAACTTCACAAAACCAGCATCGAATGACAAATCGTGCCCTTCACTGTCTTCATTTTTGTCCGGATTAACAGTTCTCTGTGTTTTGGCAAATGCAGTCACCTCCCGGTACCGTTCAGACAAGGAGCATCTCACTGCTGCAGCTCCTCCTGAGGACCCCTTCCCCTCCAGCAACCTCTGCCTCTCCAGAAAGCCTCCTCACGCCCAGAGCAGGCTTCTGGATCTGCCCTGCTTCCTGCACACTGCTCCTCTTCTGGGCTGGAGACATCACCTCTGTCTAGAGTCTTACTGCACACTCTTTTATTCTGATATTTGATGCACTGTCCTACCCCTTCCTGGATCACACCAGGTGCAGAAATGTGCTGGGGTGCCAAGAGGCCACCATAAAGGGTCTTGGTACTTCAGAAGGAGGTGGGAGGTGGACCGGCCAGTATAACCCTGCTGTAGGTACTGCATGATTTCCAAGATTATTTCTAGTCTGCTTAGCAGACTTACCAACGGGCAGAGTAGGAGGACAAGAGTTCCCACCAGGTTCGAAGGAGAGGGTTGGGAGTTTAAACAAGGACAGAGCCCCGGAGCAGCACTTCTCCACTGCCTCGGAGGCGCACATCTGGACTCCACAGACTCCGGCTCTTACTCAGCGATGCATCTGCTCTAGACTTCACATCGCACTGGCAGCCTTTTTCTTTTTGGCTTAAAATTCAGCAAGCTGTTTTACTGAACAAACGCTATAGTGATTTTCTCCCCATAAAATGTTCTTTTGATTTAAGAAACAATTCATAAGAGATTATCTCAGAGAGCTAGAAATCACATGAAAAGATTCTTTTGAATGACGTGTACTTCCAAAACTACTAACAACAAATACAAATAAAAATTAACAGTAAAATGTTTTCTATAAATATGATTGAGAAACATAAAAGCATTTTTTCAACTCTTCCAAAGCAGCAAACTCACACTGAACCAATAAAATGACAAGCTAACGCCACGGCATCTGTGGAGGAAGCCTGCGGGTTCCCCTCTGCCCTTACTGGAGGTCCTGCCTCAGACGGAGGAAGCTCGTCCAGGAAGCTCGTCGAGGGACAGCTGGAAGGGGAGAGGCTCGCTCCCCAAGTTCACCAATGGTCTTACTGCTGCACACTTGTAAGTACAAAAACGTGTGCGCCTGCAGAGAACGCTCAAGCACTTGGGGCAGCACCGACATGTGCAAAGGCTTACAAAATTAAGTTTCTAACACTATTTTTCGACAGAACTTTTCTAAAATTAAAACTATTAGTTCTTTAGTAAAAACCAACATCATGTGGTGTTTGCTTCTGCCTTTTATTTCCCCTGCTTCGGTGTGGGGATGGAACCCAGGGCCTTGTGCATGCCAGGTGAGCACTCTACCACTGAGCCACATCCCTGCCCTGTTTCTGCTTTTGATTCTTTCTTTGATTACAAAAAATAAACTCATTCAGAAGAAGGTAATCTTCCAAATGAATCGCAGTAAAATTTACTTCAATAAAAATAAAAAGTTTGCTAATTTATTTCAGGTATTTAAAACACACTACATTTTGGGATATTTAATAATACCATGAAGCAAAATGGCAAGCACATAAGATTGGTGATAAAGCTTCAAGGTTTGTTTATGGAATTCTGTATGTTTCTTGTGTTTTATTTCAGATTTAAATTCATTTAAACAAAGGTTGTGTTAAAAATTTTTTGTGGGGGAGGCCATGCATGGTGACCCACACTTGTAATCCCAGCGACTCAGGAGGCCAAGGCTGGAGGATTACAAGTTCAAAGCCAGTCTCAGCAACTTGCCAAGGCCCTAATCAACTCAGTGAGACCCTGTCTCAAAATAAAAAATAAAAAGGGCTGGGGGTGTGGCTCAGAGGTTAAGTGCCCCTGGGTTTAGGTACCAAAAAATTTTTTTTTGGTTAAATAACTTGTAAGACTTTAGGATGAACAATTATAAACACTTAAGAAAGGAGTACAATAAAAGGGTCCCAAAATACTGCACTAGGGAGTTTAATTTAAAATAAGAAATACCATGATAATTGCTATCAATGCTCTTCCTTTTGGTGTTGGGGATTGTTTTAGTCAGGCTTTTTACTGCCATGACTAAAACACCTGACAAGAACAATTAGAGGAGGAAAAGTTCATGTGGGGCTCACAGTTTCAGAGATCTCAGCCCACAGACAGCCAACTCCACTCTTGGGGCCCGGGGCGAGGTAGAACATCATGGCAGAGGGTGTGATGGAGGAAAGCAGCCAGGACTTGGCACCAGGAAGCAGAGAGAGAGCCACTTCCCTCAGCAGGGACAAAATATAAAACCCGAAGGCACATCCCTAATGTCGACTTCCTTCAGCCACATTCCACCTGCCTACAGCCACCACCCAGTTAAACCCCCATCAGGGGGTCAATGCACTGATTAGGTCAAGGCTCTCGTGACCTGATCATTTCACCTTGGAACTTTCTTATGTAGTCTCACACTTGAGCTCTTGGGGGACACTTCATGTCTAAACCATAACATTCTGCCCCTGGCCCCTAAAAGCTCATGCCCATCTAACAATGCAAAATACATTTAGTCCAAGTTCCGAGATTGCCCAAAAGTCCAAGTCCAAAATCTCCACTGAGACTCAAGCTCACATCATGAGCTCCTGTAAAAATCAAAAGCAAGTTATATGTAACCAATATATAAAGGCACAGAGTAAACATTTCCATTCAGAAAAACAGGGGCATAGAAAGAAGGGATGGGACCAAAGCAGGACCGAAATATCCAGCTGGGCAAACAAGTCCAGTAGTTCCATGGGCATCTGGAACACATCATGATGCTGTTCTGTCTAAAAGGCTTGTGTAGCTCCACCCCTATGGCCTTGTTGGTTGTAGCCCAAGTGGCCTTTCTGTTGGATTGTCTCTGCTTGATTCCTGCAGTTTTCCTGGGTAGACATTCCACATTACTGGCATTTCTTAATCTCAGGGGTCTCCACAGCAGCTTTGGCTTTCATTTTACATCTCCATGCGTCGCACTCTCAGGGGCTGCCTGAATGGACTCTCACCCTTCTGCACTTTGTCTGGCCTTCCAGGCCTTCCTTTAAAATCTGGGTGGAAGCCTCCATGACACCCCAACTCCAGCATTCTGCATTCCTGCAGAACCAGCATCACAAGGTTGACCCCAGGGACTGCTACCATCTTGAGTAGTAGCCAAGCCTCCAGGGACCCAGGCATCAGCAGCCTCTAAGTGCCTAGGTAGCTGAGCATGGCAAAACAACTTCCTAGGCCCCCCTGTGCAAGTAGGGTGCCCACTGGTCTTGAGAAGTTTTACTCTTACTCCTTTGAGCCTGAGATGGGGTGTCCTTGCCAATTCCTGGGATGCCCTCTGCCACCTTTCTCATTGTCTCTGGGTAAAGTTTTTAGTGTTTCCTTAGTGACTATAATGTCTTTAACAACACAAGTTCCTTAACCCCAGTTTTACTTACAGTTTTCTGGCCAAATCTCAAGGTATTCAGATCTTTCTGCTCTGCTTTCTGCTCCTGATTATCACAATAAACTTGGTTAAAAGCTGATAGCACTACCCATGCCACAGCCTGAATGCTATGCTGCCTAGAAATTTCTTCTGCCAGATTAAGTTCATCACCGTTAAATTCAGTCTCATAGAAAGTCTCAGCACACAAGGAAAATGCAGACAACTTAGCCAGAATTTAACACAATAGTCTCTAATTTCCAAGAGTCCTCCTCCTCTGAAACCTCTTGAGCCCTGTCTTTACTGTCCACAGTCCTACAGGTATTCTGACCTGCTGAGTTCCCACCGGAATAGCTCATTATGGTCCACTTACAATATTCTAAAGCTTTTCCAGCTTTGCTAAATTTTCCAAAATTCCTCTCACAATTTCCAAAAAGTTCCAAAAGCTTCTGAACCACAGGGTCAGGTTATGATGGCAAAACCAGACCTGATTGTGAAATGAAATAATAAAAATGTTATGGTAAGAAACCAATAACTGGGGAGATCAGTTCCCTTCCCTCTATCAGTCTTTCTCCAGGAAGCCTAATTAACTATGGGTCCCTACCTTTTAGATTATAAATAACTGCTCTAGGAGTCTGATTACTCCCTCTTGATATGTAACAGATACCTGTGAAAAGACCTGTTTCTGTGAGCATGCTTTATGTTAGAGAGCCTGTACAAGGCCTTCAGGTGCATAGATTAGTAACTTTTTTAAAAAGAGGGAAAAAAAATCCCAATGATAGGATGGGTCTAAGATGATGACAAATAACCAATATATGTTGTGAGAAACTGTGGATCAGAGCTCAGAATTTTGCTGGAATTTTGTTTTCTCTGGGCCTGCTGTTGTAAACTAAAGTTTGGAGTTCTCCTCCTCTCTGAGTGCTGCTTGTTGCTTCTTGACCAGTTTGTTTCCTGAAACAAGGTTAGTCACAGCAACAACCCCACTCTCAGTATCCTCAAAACACTCTACAAGGTAGGTGTTGCATTTTAAAGACTGGCTCAGAGAGGCACAACAACCTGAGCCAAGAAGTGGAAAATAAAAACGGCAATCCAGATATAACTATAAAGCTCAAAATGTTCTTGCTCCTCAGGGACTGCTCCCAATTAGAAACCTCCCTAGCTGAGCAAAACCCAGCAGATGGTGTTTGTTCCTATATTTTAGTAAAGGGGATTCACCTTAGGTGAGGTAAGGGATGTGGAAATACTTTGTAAACTAAATAGTAGAGCAGGAGATGAGACTAAGAAATAGTCAAGTGAACACACAAGAATCTGATGCGAATGCTTGTGAGCGGGTAGCAACTCTGGACAAATGAAAACATTCTGTGCAGCTGCACTCTCCATTGGCTGCCATGTTTTGAGATCCTTTGGATGTCAGGTGTCCAACACTGCCTTGATGTGCCCTGTCATCCAGCTGTCTAGGCCAAACCCTGGAAGGAGGTGGCAGCTGTGCCAGTGATGGCTAGGCAAGGCCTGGGTTCTCTGTGACAGTGACATTGCCACATATGTGGGTGGCACCCACACAGGGCAGGGAGCAGCACGTTCTGCAGGACACCAGACTTCAGATGAAGGAGCACCCCTGGCCAGGCTCTGTGGATGTCAGGTCGGACCAGATGAGCCTGTTCAGTGTCAGGGCCTCCAAGATCTCAGGCACCATAGAGAGACTCGTGGCTGGAGCTGAAGGGAACGAGTCACTGGCTGCACTCAGAGGAGCCAGAGGGACTCCAGCCAGAGACTTCCCAGCTGTGCCGGAGGACAGGCAAGTCAGGTGGGCAAGGAAGGTGATGATTCCAAAGGGAGCAACGTGTACAAGGGCATGGGGTCATGGAATTAAATGGCATGTTTCTAGATTAGCAAAGAGTTTGGAAAGGCAGAAAAACAGGGAGCAGGAGGATGGAGAGGGTGACGGGAGGACAGGGGTGCAGCTCTCTGCACCAGGGCCATCAGCTGGGTTTCATCCTGAACCCAGTGCTATGCTAGAAAGGGACTGCTCTTCCCCTCAGGTTTGCACTTAAGGAGTGCTGCCTCGGGTAACCAGGCTCCACCTGCGCTAGCCCCGACTCCTGCCTGTGTCTCCACCAACTGTAAGCAGCAGCCTGGCAGTGGTGAGGCAGACGGAAGTATTGATAAAGGCAGGGCTCCTGGTTCTGGGCTCCTACTGGTGGCCATGCCCAACAGCACCAGCTCAAAGAAGACATTCAACACACACACTGCATGGACCCAGGAATGGCCCAGGGTCAAGGTGACAGAATAGCAAGGAAGGGAAAGAAACTACATGCCAGAGTGAAACGGCTGAAACAGGTTCTGGTCAGGTGTGGAGAGCCAATTGGGAAAGAGAAGTCCGTTTGCATGCAGACCCTGGGCAGAGGAGCAGTGACCCCTGGGCATCACTCACCTGACCCTCAAACGCTCTCTGTGCACACGGGCCTGGCACTGGCTGGGCCCACACACAGTGGGCCCGACTCCACAGAACACAGAGTGCTGTTGGGAGGAGACAAACATGCTCCCACCCCACTGGGAGAGAGGCCCTGGTGGAGACAGGCAGGAGCTGGGACCAGCACAGGTGGAGCCTGGTTCCCTGAGGCAGCACTCCTTAAGTGCACACCTGAGAGGGGAAGAGCAATCCCTCAGGTGGAAGGACACTAGGAAAAACCAGCGGCTGCAGAAGCCAGGAGTGTGCAAGTACTGCAGACCCGGAAGCACAGGCCAGATGGGGAGCAGGCTCAAGGGCCTGTCCTGGTCTGGCATGGAGAGAGCAGCGACTGCACCCCAATCCCCGCCCACCCCAGGAACCCAACAGAGGCGGAAGAACATCACACACAGAGAAATTGAAGTAAAATAACCTGTGCCCGCCTCTAGATCCAATGGTAACATGTTACCTTTTCTGTTTTGTATTGTGCTACATCCCCAGCACGCCACATTTTACTTGCTTCCCCCAGATTGTTCTCTAACTTCAAAAATGTGTAATTATCAACACAAACTAACTATACAAAACAATGAGCTTCCGTGTGACATTTCCGCACCTGCACACCACCCACTCTGACTGTATTCACCCTCCCTATTACCTCGTATCTGTCTCCTCAGTTCTACATTTGTTTTTTTAAATTTTTACAGAACTATTTGAAAATAATGTAGATATAATACTTCACCTCGAAATACTTCAGTGTGTACCTCCAAAGAACAAAGAAATCCACAAGCCTATCTAATAAAGATAATTCCATAATATCTAGTATCTACTCCCCATTAAAATGTCCCTAATTGTTCCCCAAATGTCTTTTATGCTTTTCTTGGCAAAGGTGAGGGAGGAAAAAGAAAGATTAGGATACAGTCAAGATTTGTATAATAGACCTTTCGGCTCCGAGAAGGTCAAGGTGCAACTCTCTTGGGTCATCCCGAATCCGGGTTCATCCGACACCAGCCGCCTCCGCCATGCCGCCCAAGTTCGACCCCAATGAGATCAAAGTCGGTAAGTGTCCTGGCCGTGGCCTGGGGTGCGAATGGAGCCTCTCTCCTCCCCTGGCCCTGGCCGCGGTCTGGGGTGCGAATGGAGCCTCTCTCCTCCCCTGGCCCTGGCCGCGGTCTGGGGTGCGAATGGAGCCTCTCTCCTCCCCTGGCCCTGGCCGCGGCCTGGGGTGCGAATGGAGCCTCTCTCCTCCCCTGGCCCTGGCCCTGGCCTGGGGTGCGAATGGAGCCTCTCTCCTCCCCTGGGCCCTGGCCCTGCGCACCGCGTGCCTTTCCCGCGCGGGGCTCTGGATCTTATGGTGCAGTGAGGTCCTTTCTGGGCCTCAGCTTCCCACTCGTAGATGCGGAGGGAGGACCTGACAACCATTGGCGGCCTTGCAGCCCGCCTGCCTTAGGTGTGCCTGAGGTGCACCGGCGGCGAGGTCGGCGCCACGTCTGCCCAGGCCCCCAAGATCGGCCCCCTGGGTCTGTCTCCAAAAAAGGTTGGTGATGACATTGCCAAAGCAACTGGAGACTGGGAGGGTCTGAGGATTACAGTGAAACTGACCATTCAGACCAGACAGCCCAGATTGAGATTTAACTCCTGCTCTTCCAACAAAGCCTGAAGCTTTGAGGTGGTACCTTCTGCCTCTGCCCTGATCATAAAAGTCCTCAAGGAGCCACCAAGAGGCAGAAAGAAACAGAAGAACGTTAAACACAGTGGAAACATCACTTTCGATGAAATAGTCAACACTGCCCGACAGAGGCGTCATAGATCTTTAGCTAGAGAACTTTCTGGAACCATTAAGGAGATTCTGGGGACTGCCCAGTCTGTGGGCTGTAATGCTGATGGCTGCCGCCCTCATGACATCATAGACAATATCAACAGTGGGGCAGTGGAGTGCCCAGCGAGTTAAGAAATACATGAGAAGATATTTTAATATCTAATAAAGGATCATCTGACAAAAGAAAAAAAAAGATTTGTATAATAGAGATCTTAATCATAAAAAATGAGCCAGGTATGGAGGTGCATACCCGTAACCCCAGTAAGGAGGCTGAGGCAGGAGGGTCAAGTTTGAGGCCAGCCTGGGCAGCTTAGTTAGACCTTGTCTCAAAATAAAATATAAAAAGGATTGGGGATGTGGCTAAGTGGTAAAGCACCCCTGGATTAATGTTCAAACCCCAGAACCACCTCCCCACCCCCAGAAAAAAAAGAGAATTCTTAGAATTCTTTCTTTTCTTCCAGGCCTGGGGTTTGAACCTAGGGCCTCACATGTACTAGACAAGAGCCCTATCACTGAGTTACAGCCCCATTTTAAATTGTATTTGGAGACAGGTCTCACTGTTGTCCAGGTTGGCCTTGAACTTGTGATCCTCCTGCCTCAGCCTTGAAGCAGTTGGTGTTATAGGTGTGCTCCACAGGCCCTGTGTCTTAGAATTCTTTGATAGTGTTCAAGTCCACATTCTTCACAGCATTGCACACCTGTTGCTGACAGTCACTCTGAGGGCAGAGGGGATGGAGGAGGGGGAGCCAAGGTACATGAGAGGCAGAACCGACAGATCTGGTGGAGGAGCAGATGGGCTTGGGAAGACCTTTTGGTTTCCAGCCTGGGCCACTGAGTGAAGGTATTCCACTACTGGGGAGAGGACTCATGAGCTTCAGGCTTTGTTGGAAGAGCAGGAGTTAAATCCCAGGTATGTAAGCCTTTCCAGCACCTGTGGGACACCAGTGCATGTGCAGGAAGCAGCTGAGAATGCTGGGCCTGGTGCTGAGCAGAGCTAAAGATGTGTTGGCTGAGTCTCCCAGGACAACCTCCTCTGTGAAACTGATCTTTAAGGTCACCCATAACACCCCTGTTGGCAAATTCCATTTTCTTCTGTCATCTAGCTTAACCTTCTAGCACTATCTGGCACAGTGGATCCACTCCCTCCATGAAACGCCTCCCTCCGGCAGCTGTCAGGCAACAAGGACCTGCTGGCTGCTCTTTCCCAGTCTCCCTTGCTGCCCTCTCTCCCTATCCAGCCCGTAAAAGTTGGCACATACCAGAGCTTGTTTCTCAGCTCTTTTCAGTATCCATATCCACTCTCTCAAGCAATCTCATCCATTCCTTTGGCTTTAAAATATATTTTATTATGAAAACTTTCAATCAAATATAAAACAGTATAATGGAACCCATGTGGGGCTGGGGTAGAGTACTTGCCTAGCATGCTTGAGGACCTGGGTTCATCTCCCAGCACTGAAAAAAAAACAACAGAAACAAACAAAACCATATATCTGTCAGCATTTGGCTTCCTATATGCTGGTAACTCCCACACATTGCCTGCAGCCTAGACATCCCCTCTGCGGAGTCATACAGCCAACTGGCTATTGGTTTTTCCATCTAAAAAGCATGCCGTCATCTCAAACTTGACAAAGTTCTCAACTGCTCCCCCTTCCTCCTCTCTGTAACACCAGCAAGCTCCCACATAGCCTTGTGCTCGCTACTCCTGATGTTCCCAACAGCCAACAGTGCCTGGCACAGGGCGGGCACTTCCATAGTTAGGTAACAAATGACTCTGGTAAATGGCACCAGCATTCACTCACTTGCCCATTAACCTTGATTCTTTCCCCTCTCCAAAATAAGACTAATTTTTAAAAAACATACCATGTCACACTAGAGTTTATATTTACATAGATCTCAGAATAAAATCCAAGCCTACAAGGCCGGGAGTTGCCTGGCCCCCGTTCTTTGCCGCCTCTTCTCTCGCCAGTCTTCCTTTCACTGCTGTACTGCAGCCTCCGGGACTTTTCTTGGGTTTCCCCATAAGTCTGATTTCTTCTCAATCAAGTCTCTCTCCCACAGGTCTCAGCTCAATGTCACCTCTTGGTGAGGCCTTACATGACTGTGCATGTCTCCCTGGTTTTCTCTCACTGCACAAGCCTTAGCTGTGGTCTATAGGTTGTGTTTTACCTCCAATGCACCTTCCTGGGTACAGCGGCCCTGGCTATCATGCCAGTCCCACGGGGCTTCACCTACATCAGACACATTCAACTCATGACTGAGTAAAGTAACTGGGTCTAGGTGCATTCCTGGAAATACCTTCAGTGAAGGCCAACTAGAGGTCAGGAAGAAGTGGTCAAAAAGTACAGGGGGACGTGGGAGTCATCAAAGAACCAGCAGATCTTGGCCCAGAAAAGCAGGGTGCTGGGCAGACCCAAATCCCCAGTGTGGTAGCTTTGTGACCTTGGGGCTCAGGCAAACCTGTTGGGTGCACGCCTTCAGTTTCAGCTGCCTCTTTTTCAAAGAACGAAATATTAAAAACTATGGGCTCATATTACCTGTGCGGGGGAGGAAAAAAAAAAAAAATAAAAAGCAAAAAGCCACATGGTAGATGCTCGATGACGATAAAAATAAAAGGATGCTGTTCTGTGGACCACCTGCAAACCTAAACGTCAAATTCAAACCACGGGGCCTAAGGCCGAACTCCAGGCCAGCACGGGCCCTGGGCCTGCAGCCTGGCGGTGCAAACACCTGTCTGCCTCCTCCCGGCGCCGCCGCGCTCCTCACTTGAGGTCGCTCCCCGCATTCGGGCAGACCCGCCAGGCGACGCGAAGGGGCCCGCCGCGACCCTCCGCGCGGGGACAGACGGCGGAGGCCCGCGCTCCCGCCGCGCCCTGACTGACAGCCGCAGCGAGCGCGCCGCGCGGGTCCGCGAGCACAGGCTGGGCAGCCACCGGTCGCTCCCGCGCGGCCGCGAGCGCCGCCGTCATGTCACCCCGCGGCCCGCGGGCCTCCTCCTGACCTTGGCGCGGCCGCCCCGCCGCCCCGCCGCCCCGACCCCGGCCCGCCGCCGGCCCCACCCCGGCCGCTCCCGGAAGGTCGGCGCCGCTCACCGGAGCCCGCAGGGCGCGGCCCGCAGCAGGCCCCCGGCCCCCGCCGCCGCGCGCGCGCGCAGCACTCGCGCCGCCATCTTGCTCGGGAGCCGCCGCCGCCGCCACCGCCACGACCCCCCCTCCCCCGCGGCCGGCCCCGCGGCCGCCGCAGTGCGCGCCGCCGCCGCCAGGGGGAGCCGCCGCCGGAGGCCTGGGGAGCAGCGCAGGCGCGGGCCGGGAGCTCCGGGTCGGGGCAGGGCGCGCAGGCTTGCTCAGAGCCGCGCACTCCCAGACCGCTTGCGAAAGCTGCACCAAGGGACGCTGCTGTTGCAGAAAGCCACAGCTACTCCAAGCACCCGGGGACACGCGCCTGGCTCTGGCGGTCTAGAGACTGCACTGCCCATGCACTTTGGCTCCATTGGGTGCTGGTCACCGGCAGCCCGGGTACCCTCCCGAAGCCGTCCGGTCCGGTGGGTGCCAGGTGTTCACACGACGCGAGGTCGGCACCGACGGAGGGCTCCTGGAGAGGCAGGCTGGGCCGCTCCATCCCAGCGGACTCCATCACGGGAGGAAGGCAGAGCACTACCAGTGGAAGGAACTTAAGGAAAAGGCGCGGGTGCTGTGGCACTGTATAGGGAAAACTATTCGTCGGAAGTTAAAAGAGGCGCTGATGTAACCATGAACACTTCAACCAAGGCAGGCGAGCAGAAAGAGGCAGTCATAAAGCGGGAGAAACGGGGCGGCCGGGTAGAGCAGGCCCCAGCTGTCAAAAGGGAGCCTTCCCGGGAGACCAGACTGAGCGGTTTGGAGGTCTCTGTAGGAGCAGTGGAGGCAGGAACGGAGCTTCTTGTCTGAGTTCTCTGAAGCTCGGACTATCGGGGAGCAAGGGGTGAAGCTTTCTGATTGGGGCAGAACGTGAGCATATGGCAAGGTACCATTTGGGAGGACAGGGATGGGTCCTGTGGGTGGAGGAGGCGTGGTAACAATTTGCCCAACTGCAGAGAGGCCCTTGGCGGCCAGTGGGAAGGGGCTGAGTGGCCAAGGGGATTCTCTGCCTCAACTAGTATCAGCTTAGTGAGATTATGTAGACCCAAAGGAAGGAGACCTGAGCTCTCCCTGGAACAGAAAGGGTTTGTCCCACGCTTGCAGAGCAGGTGCGGATGAGCCAGTGCCTTCACATGCACACACACATATATACAATGATAATTTTTTTCAGTGCTGGGGATCAAACCCCAGTCTTCTGCTCTAGGCAAGTACTTTACCTGAGTTACACCCCAATCCATGAAAAAATTGTTTAAATAAAAATACATTCAAGAGTATACATAAACCTTTAAAATAACTTGGAGACGGCTTGAACTCTGACCCAGAGCGGATGGTACAGATGTCCTTTCGGCATGAACCCTTCCCAGCTAACTAGTACCACAAAGCTCCACCAGCAGAGACTAGGATACTGTTTCCCTTTGCTCACCTACCCTGGCACTAAGCCAAGAATTCCACTTTGCAACATTAGCTATCCAGTTTAGGTCTTAAGATCTCAGCTTATCTTTCTCCTTCCTGTGCATTTTCTACATTGGTGCTCTTTAACTTTTATTAAAATGAAAAATGTAACTTTACCTCTTGCTGCCTGTGTTTGGAATGTCCCAACAACTGTCTCCTACTTTTAGAATCCCTACTTATGGTCCTTTCTCTTTCCAGCCCCTCCGTTCTCTTACTCCAAGGACTTGACTTTACATGCCCTTCATTCTGCCTGAAATGCCCTTTCCATAACCCTCACCTACTACCTGCAGACCCCAGTGTGCTGGTGCATGCTAGTAATCCCAGTGCCTTGGAGGCTGAGGCAGTGAGGCAGGAGGATCTCAAGTTCAAGGCTGGTTAGGAACTTACCAAGGAGACCTTGGGCAACTTGGCAAGACCCTGTCTTGAAAAATAGAAAAAAGGGCTGGGAATATACCTTGTTGGTTAAGTGTCTCTGGGTTAAATTGCCAGCTCCCCTCCCTGCCCCACGGACCCAGAAGACTTTAACACTGCCTCATTTTTCCTGGGAAATTGCTCTAAACTCTCCCCTAGGGATTGGTGGTAGAATGCTTGTCTAGCACGTGCAAGGTCCTGTGTTCAATCCCTAGCACCTCAAAAACAAACAGCTGGGCATGGTGGCACACACCAGGAATCCCAGCAACTAGGAAGGCTAAGGAGGAATGAGAGCAACCTCAGCAACTTAGCAAGGCCTAAACAACTTGGTGAGACCCTGTCTCAAAATAAAAAATTAAAAAAAAAAAAAAAAAAAAGGCTAGGGATGTGGCTCAGTGATAAAGAACCCCTGGGTTAAATCCCTGTAACAAAACAACAAAACCACCTTTCCCCTAACCAAGAGGGCCTGTTTTATGAGGGCACTTATGCATACCTTTCTGCCCTGTTGAGGCCCTATGACCAATGCCTGTGGCTATCGTTGAAACCCTATTATACAAAACACTTACTTGTTGAGGTTGAAATATATCCTAAGTCTCTTTCTAGGAATCTGAAAACTGAAATACATATTCAGTATTTCCTCAGGTCAAAAATCTAAGTTAACACTTTATTAACACATTGCCACAAAATCCGGAAACCTCCAACTTAAATGCATGAAGTCCCACAACTTAATGTGTCAGATGTTAAGAATTCATGCTTACTTCATCTAGCCTCAGATATAAATGGCACAATGCTCTAAAATCTTATTTTCTGTGTCAAATTCTTATTAATACAGCTCTATCTGATAAATTTGACCACAAACATGTTGACTGTTTCCCTTGTGGGTGAAATCAGAGAAAAAAAAATTTTTTTAATATATACATTCAAAGAATATTCACTGAAAAAAAAAAAAAACTAGTAAAAAAAAAAAAGAATATTCACTGAATAGAACCTTATCAGTATATATTATAAACTCTTTCTTTTGAATGAAAAATAAATATAAGAAAAATTGGACACAGTATGCAATGAAACTTTAATTTTTTTTTTTTTTTTTCATAAATCTTTCCCTTTGGCTCCTTCTTCCAATCCTTCACGGTGATGAAGAAATACCGAGTTCTTCTGGAGTTCTGGTTAGGGGAGTGGTTTCCAAACCAATGGGGCTCTCCAGGTAGGTGGTTCCTGCGCAGGGTTTTCCTGTCACTGGATCTATGACTTTGCCAACTTTGAAAACGATCTCAGCCAGTTCATGTTTCACATGCTTTGCTCGTGGAACAGGTAAAGCTTTGAGAAGCACAATATCCCCAACAGTGCACTGCTGAAGGGCATCGTGAGCAAAGTATGTTTTGCGCTTATTAAAATACTGTTGAGAGGAGGAGAGGAACAAATCAGTGGCTCCCCTCCACGTCCTGGCAATGCAGTGTAGAATATGAAAAACTAAAGCACAGAACAACCCGGGACTTGGGACAAGGCAGGATGCTTAAGGACTGACTACAGAAACTAGCTGTCTAATTCCTGGAAAGCTGCAATGAATTTTCCAGAGTTGGTTTTGTCCTTGGCTCTCCAGTTCATTCCCTTGCTCTATCAATTATCATCTCTCCCTGCACTGAACGCTTCCTTCTCCTGAAGCCTCTCTTCAGTCTATAAATACGCTACTCTCTCCAATAGCTGCGAGTCACTTAACCACTTCAAACTTGATGTTTTCACCATAAAAAGAGGCTCTAAGCTGGAAGTGGCAAGGCCCACCTGTAATCCTAGCTACTTGTGAGGCAGAGGTAGAAGGATTAAAGTTCAGCCCAGCCTCATCAACTCAGCAGGACCCTATTACCAAGGAAAAAAAAAAAGGCTCTAAAATTATCAAGAGAATTAAACATTACACTGGAATCACCTATTTTTCATAACAATCTAACTAGCAAAATTCCCATTTTATAGATGAGAAAAGAAGACTGAGAGCAGTCAAGTGATATGCACAGTTGACAAGGATCAGCATTCAAGCCAAGGTCTTCCAAGGCCAATGACCATACCACACATCACTCTTTGGTTCGCGACTGTGCTTTGGTTCCCAAATGAACAGTATTCCTGACTACTTGTGAGTCCAACTCTGAATGCAGAAATCATCCTTGGTGCCTCTCTGTGTACATCTAACGAGTCCATGGCTCTGTCCCTTCTTCCTGAAATCTGCTTGTCCCCCTGCATGCACACTTCTCCAGTTTTAGTTCAGGTCCTTATCCTTTCCATCCTAGACTTCCAATGGCCTCTGTGTCCATTCCCTTACCTCCAGTCCTCATCTCCATCCCTATGTCTCCAAGTTTGCCTTTCATTTAATTAATGGATGAAATCCAAACCACAGAAGACCCTTTGCAGTTCAGTTCCAAGTGTTTTTGCCATTCATTCAACAAGAGTGCCCACTAAGTGCCAAGTTCTGGGCTCCATCTTGCCAAGCCACTTGCTGTTCTTTTGAATGTCATGCCTATCATGGTGTGGCTGGAATGACTCCCGCCACCTGATCCTTGGTATAAAAATCTCATGTGGGGCTGGGGACACAGCTCACTTGGTAGAGTGCTTGCCTTGCATGCACAAGGTCCTGGGTTCAATTCCCAGCACCACCAAAAAAAATTGAGGATGCTCTCATGGCAATCTGAGAAGAAAGAATGAGGGATCCCCTTTTCTGCTCCCAAAGTGCTTTGCATATAAAGTGACTACAGCAGGTACACTGAATTAAGATTAACTGTATGCTCCTGGATGTGAGTGACAACCATGTCATATCGACAGTCCCTGGCTTGCGATGGAGGCTCATCGCATTCTACTTACAGGGAATTGTTTTCCTACTTAGAACCCATAAAATGGCAATGATCTCTCAATGCCACCTAAAAACTGGTATGTGCCTCACCTTTAGCAAGTAGGGGTCCAGAACAAGCCTGGTCACCCTCACTTTAGCGGTTTTCTGCATTGCCGTCCCAATCACCTTCCCCACGATCCATTTGGCATGGACGGTCGACCGAGCTATTGACATTATGTGGTCCTGATCACCTGAAAAACATTTCAAATCAAATGTAACCTTCCGGAGTTTGACTCGCCGAATGACCTTCGCCGCGAGAACCGCCCAGGTTCAAAACAGCTTTTGTGGTCCCCCCGGAATCGGACACACTTACTTGTCCCACTCTCCCTTCACCCCAACCTCCCATCACTCCAAGCTCGCTCGCCCCGGCCTCCTACGGGCCGCGCCACCCGCGCCCTCGTGGGTCTCCACGACTCCCCGCCTCACCGCCCGCGCCCGCGGCCTCTGGGTGGGGGGCGGGAACCCTGACCTGGGCCTGCCTGGGGCAGCTCAGGCCGTCGCGCCAGGTCTGGGAAGGGTGGGGTGCTCACAAGCCCCGGCGCGGAGCCCCGAAGGCGGGGCGCCTGCACCCGCCCCGCCACTTCTCACGCGTCAGAGCACGCACGCCGCGCTCACCTCCAACACCTCGCACCCGGGGGTGGGGCGTCACGCCGCACGCAGGCCCCGCCTCAGGCCGCGCACGCAGGCCCCGCCCCAGGCCGCGCACGCAGGCCCCGCCCCAGGCCGCGCAGCAGGCCCCGCCCAGGTTGTGCACGCAGGCCCCGCCCAGGTCGCGCACGCAGGCCCCGCCCCAGGCCCGCGCACGCAGCCCCGCCCAGGTCGCTCATGCAGGCCCGCCTCGGGCGGGTCCTCTCATTGGCCGCTCCTCTCATTGGCCGGTCCTCTTAGCAAGGCAGGGCTCCACCCTTAAAGGGGCCTGGCCGGAGTCGCGCGGGCTGGTGGTGTTCCCGGTGTGACAGGCGCGCGGGAGGTCCCAGCCTTTTCTCTTGTATTTAGCTTACTCGTCCCTCCGGCGTCGGGCAAGGCTTTCCAAATCCAAGGAACTTAATTCTTTCCGCTCCTCTCCTCTTTCCGTACCCGGAATGAACCCAGGGCCTCGCGCCGGCTGGGCAAAAGCAGGACCGCTGGCAACGTCGCCAGCACTCTTTAAATGTTTTTTTTTTTTTTTTTTTTTTTTTTTTCATTCTGAGACAAGGCTTCCCTTAGTTGTCCATGCTGACCTGGAACCTGGGACCTTCCTGCCTCAGCCTCCCAAGAACTGGGAGTATAGGCGTGCGCAGTGCTTGGGCCCAGAGGGACTGTGATTCATCAAATGTTGAAATTCAGGGATGCTGTTACATAGGAGGACTACTTCTAGTGCTTTGTTTGCACAGTAGGGTAGTTGGACGCATTTAATTGCCTATGTCAGAATGTTCTCAAGGCAAAG
The DNA here is from genome assembly GCF_902686445.1 of Sciurus carolinensis. Lineage (NCBI taxonomy): Eukaryota > Metazoa > Chordata > Mammalia > Rodentia > Sciuridae > Sciurus > Sciurus carolinensis. Next base: position 78,894 of record NC_062230.1, on the reverse strand, counting down.
AGGGGTGAATGTTTGAGATGATGGACACACCTGATATTCTGATCATTACGCATGTATTCATGGATTGGATTATCACAGTGTACCTCATAATGTGTGCAACTATTATGTGTCGGCTAGAAATACAAATATTTCTGGTGAATGCCTGTCATCTCAGCTACTCGGGAAGACTGAGGCAGGAGGATTGCAAGTTCGAGGCCAGCCTGGGCAATTTAGCAAGACCATGTCTCTAAATAAATAAAACATCGAAGCATCTGAAGTTTGTAAATCCTGGGATTGACATAATTGTTTCTACCCACTCTACTGCTTTTTAAGATAAACTTTTGTAGGTTTTTATGTCCAGTGTAACTTTAGATGTTCTCAATGTCTGTGAGCCAGAAGGAAGTCTGGTGTGCCAACAGGTGTTCACGTAGAGTTATGGAGAAGCTGGAGGGCCTGAGCAGGCTTCCTGACATGCCTTCTCAGCTAGAGGGAAGACTGGGAGTATATTAGGTTCCTGTTTGGAAATTGCTAAGAGGAACAACAAACTGGAACAGACAGTTTGAGGACCAACATGGAGGTGTGGTCAGTCTTTGACTTCTGGGACATCTTAACTGGTGAGGAAAGACTGGGAAAATGAGACTTCATCCAAATGCCCGACACTCATTTTGTAGAAACATTTATGGAATACTTTCTTAGCTCTGTGTCAGTTTCTTAGATGCTGGGGACAAAAAGGTCAATAAAAGTGGACGCTTGCTGGGTATATTGGTTCATATGTGTGTAATCCCAGCAACTTGGGAGGCTGAAGCAGGAGGACTACAAACTTGAGGCCAGCCTCTGCAACTTAGTGTGACCCTTAGTTGATGACCCAGCCTCATCGACTTAGCAAGACCCTGTTTCAAAACAAAAAAAATAAAGGAAGGCTGGGGATGTGGTAAAGCGCGTGCACACACACACACACACACACACACACACACACGCACACACAGACACACAGAGTCAAGGGGGACCCTCACCCTCGAAAGGCCCACAGTCCAATAGGGGCAGGCGAGGAAAAACAATTATAAATAGGCACAGGTAAGTTAAAGCCCTGAGAAAGGAGTGCCTAACTGGGAGAGAGAGGACATAAATAAATACAGCACTCCACCCCACTACCACCACCTGGAGGCCAACTCAGGCTGGTTGCCCCCAATGTGGTGGCAAGGGAGTTCCCATGTGGACGTGCCCTAAGCTGACCTGAACTGGGCGGGTGGAACTCTGAAGACACTCTAAATGCAGGGTGACAGGGAGCCTGCAGTGGTGCACTCACTGATGCGTCACCGTGAAGAGAAAAGTCGTGTTCCGCCTAGGTGTGTGTGCAGCGAGTGTTAGGGTAAGAAGTTCATGGGGAGGCTTAAGGAATTCTGACTCAAGGCTGGGGCCAGTTTCTTTCAGCATTTTGATGCAACAGCCTGCCACCTTCATCAGCACCTGGGACTGTTGGAGCTAGAACATTGAGTATAGGTGCTTCGGCTTGCTGAGAACATCAAAAGCTGAGTGGGTCAGTCATCCAGCCTCTCTGGTTTTAGTCAGGATGCAGAAGGAAAGGAGGGGACCCAGAAGACACTCGAGGCAGCCAGGAGGGCACGTGGAGGGTGCTGGGAGTGAGAGGACGTGTGCTCAGCAAGGGTCTGATGCTGCCTGAACCGGAGTAGGAGGAAGAGCGGCAGGAGTGGAGGCTGGGTGGGCTGGGCTGTGTGTGGCCCGTGAGGCATTTCCGGTGAAGGACCTGCCTTTGTCCTCTAAGGAATGGGGAGCCTTTGAAAAACTAAGCTGTTTTTTTCTGGTTTTCAGAATCACCCTGGTAGTGAGTCAAAGGCAAAAGAGAGTTGGGAGAAACTGGAGGCTGGTGGATTCTCGGGACGGTGAGGACCTGAGCTGGGGCAGTGGGAATGAAAGAGGAAGGATGGGAGCCGTCTCGGAGGCTGAGCTCAGACAAGGGCCTGAGCCAGGTGGTGGGCTGCGCCAGAGGGCAACGGACAGGACCCATGTGTTGGCACGCCCAGGCTGCCGTGGCGCCACAGGCTGCGTGTGTGAACAGTACGGACCTATCTGCCCCCCACTCTGGAGCCTGGAAGTCCAGGATGAAGGTCTTGCCAATCCAGTTTCTTACCCACTTTCGACTTTGCTTTGTCACTGTCCCTCCTCTGACAAAACTTTTAGTCAGGCTCCTCTGAGTCTTCTAACTTAGAGGCCCTGACCTTGAAGAGTCCAGTTTGAGCAAGGATCCTGCGAGGTCAGCTGGGCACCTCTCATTCCACCCGGGGTGGTGGTCCTCCCCTGTCCTCAGTATGGCGTGGCCCTGCCTCCTTCAGCAAGAGCCCTCTTACCCGTGACATTTGTCATTCACATCCTTCTCCTTGGCTGTACTCCACTGTCCTGCTGCCCAGTGTCCAACTGGCCTCTCTCCTCACTTCAAGACACTGCAGTGGTCCCTGTGTTTTGGTGGTCCCCCACAAGTCTCACTTGCCAGCTTTAAAAAGTGTCACAGATGGTGTTTCCTGAACAGTCTTCACATGGCCTTTCCTCTCTGGGCACGCGGAGTAGCGGGAAGCAGGAAGGAGAACAGGAAGGGCTGTGCAGAGCAGAGAGACACGCCTGCAAGAGGAGCCAGGTCTGGCTCTCAGGCCTCAGGCCAGATCCTCCTTTATACTGTCATTGCTCTAACATCATCTATGCAGAGTTTCTGAGTCAAGGCTTTATCACTGGGGTAAATGACTTAATTTCTCTGCTTTCAGGATGGTTATATAAACTATAAGGTACAGGTTATATACTCAATAAATGTTAGTTTGCTTGCATCTCATTTATAATCTGAATGTCTCACTGTAGAAATTTAAGAAATTCTTATTAAATGAATAGATAGTATCACCTAACATTTATAGGATATTTTCTAGGTACTAGACACTATGAAAATTTATATGCTTTCCTCTCCTACCTACCACAAATTTATTAGGCAGAAAAAAACTATTGGTTCCATGTTACAGATGAGGAAACAGATGGTCAGAGAGCTGAGTCTCACAGCCACCAATGGAAGAACGGGAACTTGAGCTTTGGCTGCCTGACCACTCTCGTCTGCCTCCTCGCTACTAATGAGTCAAAGGTTTAAGTTCCTATTTTATTGCCAGAATTGCAGATAGAATTGAAGGACAAGGCTTTTTTCCCTAGGAGGTTAGATTCAGCTGTGACTAGAATGTCTGTCTCTCCAGAATTCCTATGTTGGCACCTAAAACCCAATGTGATGGTGTTAAGTGGGAGCCAGGAGTGGTAGTGTAAGCCTGTGATTCCCCTCAAAGGCTATTGTGTGTCTGCACTGGGTTGGAACAGGGTGGAAGGAGGGCTGGGAGGAGCTTGTGGAGAGTAGTGCTAGGCAGACCTGAGCGAGGTTGAGAGGGCAAGTCTCCAGACCGGGTTCCTGCTGAGCACCCCATATGCGTTCTTTTAAAAAGCATTTACAGAGACACTCTGTGAAGCCAAGAGGATCTGCCACATTCCTCAGCAAACAACCGGCTATGTGCAGGAGAAATGCAGACCCAGACTCTTCCATGCTGATAAGAACAGAGTCTTCCCGCAGGGGACTCCTGTGACCTTTACACAGAGCAGGTTCCAGGACTCCAGGAGAGATGGGGTAGGTAGAAGCAAAGCCCCCACCATAAAATCTGTAGGAACAAGTTCCAAGTAGAACTGGTTAGTGAGGGACAAGCGTGGCCTTGAATCTTTAGCGCGTCATCGTAGTAGTCAAATCCATGAAGTAAGACTGTCACAGAGCTGGGGCTTTCTGGGAAACTGAGGCGGTGCAAAGACCCTCTTTTAAACCCCGATTCTTGCAATCAAATCAGAAAGATTTCAGACAGGTAATGGGAAAGGGGACACTCTTAAGGGAGAGTGGGTCCTCTCAGAGAGGAGGGGACACGTGCCTCTCCTGCACTCTAGTTTTATTGGGAGTCCTAGGAAGTTTCCAGAGACTTTGAGCCTGTCCCTTCTGTATCCTCAGGGTGCTCTAGGAGCCCCGAGATGGGTGGCTGGGTGGCAGCATGGGGTAGTCTGTCCTATACTGCCACCTACCGGCAGCTGGTGTCCCTGCATTGGGGAGGCAGGCTAGATTCAGCATGAACAGCACTAGATCCTGCCTTCTGCAAATCCTTGCGTTTTTCTGCTTCCAAGCATTCCTGGAAATCCCACGATCAACTGAACTATGTTTTCAGGGTCCTCAGGAGAAAAGAGGTCTTAGTTCCTGATGAAAATAATATTCCTGAGATCTCCAATAATCTCGGTGCTCATGAGAACTTACAAGTTTACAAGCAGTGAGGACACAGACCTTGTGAGGTTTTATGGGGATCCGAACCCATTCTGGGATAGAATGAAGTCAGGTAAACTTCCATAGGAGATCAATTTATGGCTGATGTCTTGCTCCAAGTAACAAATGAAGATCACCTAAAACTCAGAGCAGCTGGAACCTAAGAGGCACCTTCTCCTCCTGTCAGGTGAACTGGGAGGTGGCCCACATGCCAGCTCTGGCCTAAGGCGACAGACCTTAGCAAAGGCAGACATCAGGAAGGCGGAGAGCTCAGAACGCCCTTGGCTAACCCTGCAGCTGCGATGTGAGAGAAGAGAAGGGAAGACTCTGAAGAGAAAGACTGGGGAGTTCCTTCACAGCTCCCCGTAGATCTCAAGGATGGCCCCAGTCTTCACGTTACTGCCCCCGAATTGGCATAGCATGGGAATCCCCAGCCACCCAGGAAGGGCAGCCATGGTCAACAGGCAGACTGAGTTTACGTTCTTTGATCTTTGAAAAAAGCTGAGCAGGGTGTGGTGGCACAGGCCTGTAATCCCAGAAACTCAGGAGGCTGAGGCAGGACCCCATGTTCAAGGTCCGCCTGGGCAACTTACCAATGCCCATTCTCAAGATAAGAAGAAATAAAAAGGGCTGAGGAAGCAGCTCAGTGCAAGAGAGAGAGAGAGAGAGAGAGAGAGAGAGAGAGAGAGAGAGAGAGGGAGGGAGGGAGGGAGAGAGAGAGGGGGGAGGGAGGGAGGGAGAGAGAGGGAGAGAGGGAGAGAGGGAGATGGAGAGGGAGGCATAGCGAGAGGGAAGAGGGAGGGAGGGATGTGGCCAGAGGGAAGAGAGGGAGGCAGGGAGAGATCAGAAGCATAGGAGTTCGGGCTGAGTGGAAGAAAAGCCTTTGGTGAACTTGCCGACTTTGGCACTCAGTAGCTCCACAGTGGGTGTGGTGGGAGGTGCCGCTGACAGGGACCTCAACTCAGGATGAGTGCATTCTTTTTTTTTTTTTGCAGTACTGGGGATCAAACTCAGGGCCTTGTGCTTGCAAGGCAAGCACTCTACCAGCTGAGCTATCTCCCCAGCCCAGGATGAGTGCATTCTTGACAATGCACCACAGAAAGGAACTTAAGGACTCCTCAGCCAGAGGCACACATTTTTGGGGAAAGCAGACACATTCAAGGGAGAGAGGGTGCCTCTCACTAGCGAGCGGCTGTGGGCCAGCAGGAACCTGGGCCATGCAGTGCCAGGAGTGGGAAGCACAGCCCGGCCGAGTCAGGGCTGACCGCAGTCTCCCAGGCCAGCTCAGTGAGGTGGGGCCAGGGTGCAGACTGGGCTGCTCACAGCAGCTAGCTTGTGCTTCAGTGGCTCTGGGGTCCTAGTTCTGATGTTCCATGGACATTCACTACTCTCAATGGTTCATGGGCGCTTCTTTTGTGAGTCTCAATATGTATGTTCTCCCTTCTATCTCCCCAAATTTCTATCTCTAACTCTAAATGCAGCATTTTTTTCTGTACTTGGTATTCTTCCAGGAGTTCTTTACCACTGATCTATATCCCTAGATCTTTTTTTTTTTTTAATTTTTGAGATAGTATCTTACTAAGTTGCCTTGGTTGGTCGTGAACTTGTGATCCTTCTGCTTCAGCCTCCCAAGTTGCTGGGATTACAGGCACATGCTATCACACCTGGCCCTGGCCCTTTTTATTTTGAGATATGGTCTCACTAAGTTGCCCAGGCTGGCCTCAAATTTGTGATCCTCCTGTCTTGGCCTCCTGAGTAGTTGGGATTGCTAGTGGGCAACACTATGCCCAGTTAGGAATGTGCTTTTCTTATAAACTCCCAAGTGAAGATCAGAGGGGTGATCCCAGCATCGTAGCCTAAGGGTCATAATCCCTCATTACACACTCCTAGTTATATAGTCATGGGTAAATACTCAAGAGTTTCTCATCTACATTGGGCAAAGAGCAACTGTTAGCAATACAAAATCTGATATGATTCCTTGCATCTTATTAGACCATAATGGAGTGAAATCAGAAAGTGACATGACAAAACCCTACAGAAACTATAAAAATACATGGATATTGAACAATACTCTTGAATGATGAATGGGTGATAGAAGAAATCAAGGGAGAAATTTAAAAATTTTTAGACTCAAACAAGAATAGTGATACAACATACCAGAACCTCTGGGACTCTATGAAGGTACATTTAAGAGGAGAGTTTATAGCTATGAGTGCCTACATAGAAAATCAGAAAGATCCAAAATAAACCTAAGGATGCCTCTCAAAGCCTGTGAAAAAGAACAAACCAACTCCAAAATCTGTAGAAGACAGGAAGTAATTAAAATCAGAGCCAAAATGAATGAAACTGTGAATAAAAAAATACAAAGGCTCAATGAAAAAAAGAGTTGGTTCTTTGAAAAGATAAATAAGATTGATAACCAAAAGAAAATGAGAGGAGACCCAAATTAATAAAATTAGAGGTGAGAAAGGAGAAATCACCACAGACATCACAGAAGTCCAGTGGATCATTAGGGACTATTTTGAAAACTTATATTCCAATAAGTTAAGAAAATCTAGAAGAAATGGACATGTTTCTGGACAAATATAATCTGCCAAAACTGAATCAAAAGGACATAGAAAACCCAAACAGACCAACAACTAGTAATGAGATGGAAGGAATAATAAAGTCTTCCAATAAAGAAGAGCCCAGGACCAGCTGGATTCTCAGCCAAATTCTACCAGACCTTTAAAGAAGAACTAATGCGAATGCTTCTCAAATTTTTCCATGAAATAGAAAGGAATGGAGCACTTCCAAATTCATTCTATGAAGCCAGTATCACACTTATACCAAAACCCAATAAGAACACATTGAAGTAAGAAGACTACAGACCAATATCCCCGATGAACTTACATGCAAAAATACTTAATAAAATATTAGCAAATTGTGTTCAACAACATATTAAGAAGAATGTACACCATGACCAAGTTGGTTTTATTCTGGTGATGCAAGGATGGTTTAACATGTGTAAATCAATAAAAGTTATTAATCACATAAATAGAATTTAGACAAAAATCACTTAAGTTATCTTGATAGATGTAGAGCAAGCCTTTGACAAAATTCAGCACCCATTCATCATAAAAATACTGAAGAGACTAGGGACAGAAGGAACCTACTAAAAATCACAAAGCTGTATATGAAAAACCCAAAGCTAACCTTATAGTAAATGGGCAAAAACTGAAAGCATTTCCTTTAAAATTTGGAAAAAGACAAGGATGTCCACTCTCACCACTCTTATTTAATATAGTGTTATAAATTCTAGTCAGAGCTATTAGGCAAGAGAAGGAAATAAAAGGGATAAAAATAAGAAAGGAAGAAGTCAAATTATCACTGTTTGCAGATGATATGATATACTCACACAATCCACAATATTCCACCAGAAAACTGATAGAGCTAATAAACAAATTCAGCAAAGTAGCAGGTTACAAAATCAACATATAAAAATCAGTAGCTTTCCGGAGCTGGAGTTATGGCTCAGAGGTAGAGTGCTTGCCTGGTATGTGTGAGGCCCTGGGTTCACTTCTCAGCACCACATACAAATAAATGAATAAAATAAAAAAGATTCATTGACAACTAAAAAACATTTTTAAAAAATCAAGTTTTCCTATATACCAACAATGAATCCACTCAGAAAGAAACCAGGAAAATAATCCCATTCACAGTAGCCTCAAAAAAGAATAAACTATCTAGGAAAAAATCTTACCAAGGAGGTGAAAGACCTATACAATTAAAACTACAGAACACTGAAGAAAGAAACTGAAGAAGACACAGGAGGATGGAAAGACCTCCCGTGTTTGTGGATAGGCATAATCAGTATTGTGAAATGTAACAAAAGCAATACACAGACTATACAATACCCATCAAAATACCAATGACATTCTTCATAGAACTGTAAGTCCTAAAATTCATATGGAAGTGAAAAAGACCTCAAATATAGAAAGAAATATGAAATTAAAAAGGACCAAGCTACAATACCTGATCTCAGGACATGCTGCAGAGCCACAGTAACCAAGCAGCATGGGACTGATGTAAAAACACACACAGTTCTAGAAATGAACCCACACAGCTACAGCCCACAGGCTCCTGCCAAAGGTGCCAGAGATAATGTGGAGGAGGGTCAGCCTCTTCAAAATGGTGCTGGGAAAACCGGTTATCCACATGCAGAAGATTGCAACTTGACCCGTATCTCTCACACTGTTACCAAGGTTAACTTGAGATGGATCCAAGATCTTAATGTAAGACCTTAAACTCTGAAACTACTAGAAGAAAATGCAAATACTTCAAGACTTGTCACAGGTATGAATTTATTTGGACGAGACCCCCAAAACAAAATGACAAACAGGATTATATCTCACTATGAAGCTTCTGCACAGCAAAGGAAACAGCAGAGTGGAGAAGGCACCTACAGAAGATAAGGACATATCTGCCAACTATTGATCTGGCAAAGGATCAGTATCCAGAATAGAGGAGGAATCCATACAGAAACCCCTAGATGCTCCAATTAAAATATAGGCAAGTTATCTGAATAGAATCTTCTTGAAAAATGCAAATGACCAATAAATACATGAAAATGGCTCAATATCATTAACTGTTAGGAAAATCCAAATAAGAACTACAAATAAGTGTTCTCTCACTCCAGTTAGAATTGCTATTATTAAAAAAAAAAAAAATACCAAATGCAGGTGAAGATGTGGAAAAAAAAGAACACTTCTATAGTGTTTGTGGAAATGTAAATTGACACAGCCCTTGCAGAGTCTGGAGATCCCTCAAAGCCAAACAGATCTGCCACATGATCCAGCCATCCCACTTCTGGGAATATATCCAAAGGAAGTGAACCAGCATACTCAGAGACACCTGCACACCCTTGTTTACTGCAGCACTATGCACAACAGCCAAGATATGGAACCAGCTTAGGTGCCCATGGACAGATGAGTGGACAAAGAAAATGTGGTGCATACACACCTTGGAATATTATTCAGCTACAGAGGATGAAATCCGGTCACTTGCAGGAAAATGGGAGGAACTGGAGGACATTATGCTGAATGAAATAGGTCAGGCACAGAAAGACGAGCACCGCATGTTCTTTCATGTGGAAGGAAAAAGGCTGACCTCAGGTAACCGCTAGAAGCTGGGAGGTGTATGTTGGGCAGGGAGCACAGACACAGGGCGGCTGCGTTCTACCGGGCACCCCTGTACATGCAGGAAAGTATGCTGGGTTCCACAAATGACGCAGCTGATACACGTCAGCCATAAACAAAGAAAAACGAAGCCCACGTTTTCCATGGGTGAACTTAAAACTAGTGTAGCAGGCTTCTCTAAATCAATTTTTCAAAGGTCATCAACATGACCCTCAGTGTTCCTCAAGACTCTTTCAAAATGACCCCAGGATTTGTCGGAAGACGACAATGCAGACTGTTATAAAATAATAAGGTAATAACAGAAATCCTACCATGATGTCCATCAAACAATGAGGCCTTCTGCGGCACATCAATGGACACTTCTGAATCCAAAAGTTGATATTTATTCTTATAGAAGTTAGACTGTCATTAGCATAGCAAACACATGATTTCCATAAATAAAAGTTCCTAGGTCAAACTAAAAATTCTATGCCCTTTAAAAAATATTATGATTAGATATAGCAAAAGCTGTAAAGGAAGCACAAAATGACCGAAGCCATTCTGAGAAACACTCCTTTTGTTTATTTGTTTAATAATGTATACTACAGCACTGCCTTGGTCAACAGGTTTTGTAGTATAAAACTTAGAGGTGACTAATGATAGCTTATCACTTACAGGATTTCTGTTCATTTCTTTGAAAAGTGTTAAATCAACTTGAAACATGACTCAATGTTTGTGTAAAATAAAATAATTTTCCCAGTCTACTCCTCCTCCTGGGAATGTAATAGGCTAACAGTTTATTTATTTGGTTTTTATGCATTAAAAGTTTATAAGCTTTCCATCTGCTGTGAATAATCTGAGTTACTGGATCATCGAAGGAAAACAATTTCCCACATTTCACTTGTGGATGAATCGTGTGCTGCTAAGTGGAGGACCGTGGCTGAAGGCTTTCCCACACTTACACTCATGCACCTTCCCCCGGGTGTGGGTTTTCCTGTGCTGGTTCAGGTGTGCACTCTGGCTGAAGGCTTTCCCACACTCGGGACATTTGTAAGGCCTCTCTCCGGTGTGGGTCCTCTCGTGCTGGTTCAGGTGTGTCCTCTGACTGAAGGCTTTCTCACAGAAGCTGCATTCATAGGGTTTCTCTCCCGTGTGCAGTCTATGATGCTCAGTAAGAGACGTGATACGGCTGAAGGCCTTGCCACACTGACTGCACTTATAGGGCTTCTCCCCGGTGTGGATCCTCAGATGCTGGGTGAAGGAGGAATGCTGGCGGAAGGCTTTCCCACACTCGTTGCATATAAAAGGTTTTTCCCCTGTGTGAATTCTCTGATGTTGAATGAGATGTATTCTCTGGCTGAATCTCTTCCCACATTCATCACACTTATAGGGCTTCTCTCCCTTAAGCCCTGGCTGAGGCTGGCTGAGAGAGGAGTTATGGCTGAAGGCCTTTCCACATTCCAGAGGGTTCTCTGTTGCATGTGCACTATTGGGAAGAAGAATATGTTGACCGAAGGTTCTTCCACACTCATTAAATTCACAGGGGTTCTCTCTCACAGGGTTTTCCCGAAAGCAGATCAAGTCTGAGCTATGCCTGAGGCTATTTCCTTGTGTGCCATAACAAGGGGGAATCTGAATGGAAGGAATTCCCTGACCATAGTTGTCCCCTGACCTCCTACATTCGCTGCTTCTCTCCTGTGTGAGCTTTTGGTGGATGAGAGATACTGGTCCCAAATGTCTCTGCTGGTTTTCTTGGTTCCACTCTAATTGACAATCAAGATCCCAGAGTCCTCCTAAGATGGAGTACCAGAAACGGTCTCCTGTTAGTCTTTGCATTATCATGTCCTGGGTTTGGTTTTCATCGGAAATACTCTGGTTTAGAGCTGACTTTTTTACTTCAGGGATGTTCTCCCCATCTAAAAGAAATTCAGAATGTATAAATACATTCTCATACAAACATAAATACTCTTTATGCTTTGAAAAAGAACTTAAGGCGTAAAGAACTGCCAAGTGAAACTGGCAGTACCCGTGGCATTCAGTTTCCAAACAAGGCCACGGGAAGATGAGGAGGGAGAGACAGAACAGTGAGAGGGGATCAGAAACCTGGTGTAGTCAAGAGAGCTGCTCACCAGGAGTGCCAGGGTGGAAGGAGATGGGTGGCCAGAAGCACCAGGGCTCGCAGTGGCTTCTTGGGGAAGGCGGGCCCGGCGGCCCTGCAGCCTCGCCTGTGGGTTCTCCTGCTGTGAGGCCAGAAGCCTGCTGGGGAAGTGTCTTCCTATGTTTAATCTTTTGTTTAAGCTGATAAATTGTGCTTGTCTGTACCAAGCGTACTGAAGTATACTTGCCTGTATTTGAATATCATGGAAACACAAAGAAAGAGTCTACCGGTAAAATAATCATCTGGAGCCTGTCTTGCCTGATCTTTTTCCCTGTGTTTACACAAATATCCATGAAAACGACAGTTTGATCAAGCACGACTCATGGATTATGATAAAAACAAGATTTCATTGTTTTCCCACCACTGCTCTGAATTCTATTGAGCGGGGCATCTTCTGTGTCTCCGTGACATCTGGACATGGCTACTCTGCCACCCCAGGTCAGTGCAGTGTCCCTCCTCCTGGCCTCCCGCCACCCCTGCCCTCTTCCTGCCCCTCCCCAATGTCTCCCAGTAACTGCTTCTCTCTTCCCGCTCTCCTCATTCACTAACTGGGCTAATTCTTGTCACAGGAGGCAGGAGAGGGATGTTTAGAGGATGACGAGGTCAGGAGGTGAGGTTCTGAACCACTGGAGAGCTCCAATTTTAGGCTTGGCAGATGGTTGACATTGAGTCAGTTTGGGGAACTTTGATGACTCTTGGGAAGTTCTTAGAGGACTCTCCTCTCCTGTCACTTCCATTATCTAGACAGATATCTTTCTATCTCAGGCATGAATCCTACTTGACCAGAGCCAAGGTCATGCTGGCTGACCCCCAAGAAACACCCTGTCCAACAAACATTGGTAGTGTGGACTCACCCTCCCCGCTGGCTCACCACCAGTCAGTCAGCTGCCCCCGGGGCCCTAGACGTTCTGGGCGAGCCAGCTCTGGCTTTCTCAGACGTGAGTCATGCCCTGGTATTGGTCTTGTGACCACAGGGAACATGCATCACAGCTGTCTGAGTGTGCCCTCCACACTGGGTGGCCATATCATTACTGTCCCAACTGGGGCTTTCGTCACCAAAAGTGGTACCACTAACAATTACACCAGGAACTTGGGGGGAGGAATCCCATGACTGTAACTTGACTCTCCCCTTCAGCCCCCTCCCTTCCACCGCTTCCCTCAAAAGAGGGTTAGGGCCTCACAACAGTTTTCCCCTAAGAAACATCTTCTCAAGGGTCTCACTCAGATCTCTTCATACCCTTGATCTGGTGGGCTCAGGGCTAGAGTCCCATGGCTGTTTTCCATCTGCATGACGTAGGGGACTTCCCACACCTACCCTGGTGGGGCAGATATCTTCTGTCAGCTCTGATCCTGCCAGTTTCTTCTAACACACATATTTGGATGTAATTATACATAGTTTTTACTTATTTTTATTTTTTAGTTTTTACTTAGTTTGAAACGAAAACAGAATGATAGTATATGTACAGTCTAGGTAACTTTGTTTTTCACTGAATTATATTCTGAGTATAGACTGACCTCCTTCTTTTTAAAGGTTATATCCTATTTTTAAAAAGCTACTCTCAAGTTTTAGGTTTTCAATATTTTTTGGTGCTGGGGTTGAACCCCTGAGCTACATTCCAGCCTGTTTTATTTTGACAGATCAGGCTGGCCCTGATCTTGAGACCCTCCTGCCTCAGCCTCCTGGTAGCTGGGATTACAGGCATGCACCACTGTGTGGCTACCTTCCCCGGGCAGGCTCAGCTTGAGATGGGCTGAGGGGAATGCTGCCTCTTCTCCTTCCTGGTCTCAGACTAAGGTCAATGCAGGGTTCTGCAACCCCGTCCACTTGTGGGCTTCTTGGTAGCAGAGCTCATCTGTGAACGCCAGCGCTGGCTGCCTCTCAGTCTCAGGTGACCTCCGGCCACATCCTTCCTCTGCTCCAGCCAATTCTCTGCATGACTTCCCTTCTGTATCCCTGGGCTTTTCAGGCCCTGCTCCTTCTAGTCTCAACCCACTTTGAAATTCTTTCCTGATCAAGTCTTGACCTAATTGGCCTAATCCTCTGGGAGGAGTGCCCTCTGCCATTCTGTGGACCTCCCTTCCCATCACCTCCTGGCCAGCGGGCCTTCACATACCCAGCAGGTCAATTAGGGGGAATTACCAAGAAGAAAGAAGAGAGGAAAGGGTCTGAGAGAACGGGAGGGCTGAGGGAAGGAGAAGAAGAGAGCGCCCAGGCTTCTGACTCCCAGGCTGGACTACATATCTGTCTTCATGGGACCACTCAGAAAGTTAAGGAAGGGAGAAGAGGCTAGGGGGAAAAAGGGGTGCCAAGAGCAGAGATTAGGAAGGAAAAATATCCAGATCACCGGCAGCCCTTTTGGAAGGCAGGGGCACAGAGCCCAACTGTGCAGGCTGGGAAGGTACTCTCACATGGAGCCGGAGCTTTCTACCTGAGTTGCACCCCAGCCCTCTGTAGAAAAGTCTGATTTTGAGACAGAGACCCTCTGAGTTGCCCCGGCTGACTGAGTTAGTGATCTTCCTGCCTCGGCCTCTGGGTAAGGAATCTCCAGTTCAGTGCCACCTCTTCCCAAGGGCGGTCTCAGCCTCATTCAGTTCTACCTGCTTCCCACCTCGTCTAGACCTGTTTCTTTGACTGTGTTGCTCTCTAGTTTTCAGTCCTCTTTAGGCTTTGTGCACTTCCTGGAGTTTGCCAAATCACTAGTTCTTGATTAGCTTTCCTCCTTTAGTGTCACTGATTCATCGGGCCCCCCACTTGGCACTATGGATGCTGCTGGGTGCTAACTATGGGAAACAGCATGCACCGGTGCGCAGGGAAGCCACCGCCGGGGAATCTCGCTGGGCCTTCACAGCTGCAGACTCCTGCACCTCTGGTCAGCTTCCGCCCGCCTACTAAGCCACCCAGTTCTCACCCTGCACCTGCTTTCCAGCTCCATCGCGCTCAGCAGCAGACCCTGCTCTCCGATTTTCCAAGAAAACAGAAGTCGCCATACAGGAACACTGACACCTCCCACCAACAAACTCACCACACACACACACACACACACACACACACACACACACACACACACACACACGGCCCTGCCTCCTTCCCGCCAACGCACTGCACGCTCTCTGCGACCCCGCCCCAGCTCACATCTGCTCCACCTTCCTTCCGCCGAGTCCTCCCTTCAGTTATGAGTAGGAGGAAATCACTCCTGCTTGGAACCATCTCCTCACACATCTTTCTCTCCCTTATTCTAGGGAAACCCTCTCCATTTCCTCCTCTCCTGCCTCGCTTCTTATAAACCCACAATAACGCACTAGCACCGCTGTGTTTTCTAATCAGGTACAGACTGACTCCTCCCAATCACCCCACCTTTTCTCTCGCTGATGCAATCACGGCCTCATTGTTGCTCAATCACTGGAGATTTTCCAGGTCTCCTCTTGGCTAGGAAGAGATTTTGGGTAAATTGGTGCTGGCCAGTGTCCATAACAAGGAGGCATGGCCTGCAGCACCTGAAGGGACATGCCAGAATTCGGTCACCCAGCGAGGTCATCCTTTCGGTCCCTTGAGTAACAGGAGTGCTTCACTGCACCTTCATGAGGACCACTGGCTGTCTGGCAGGGCCATGAGGAACCATGGAGGATCTGCCTGGAAGAGACTGCAAGGTTGCCTGCCTGATGAAGGGCGTGAAAGGGAATCAGCTGCTTGAGAGGCCCTGTGAGCCCTGGGCATCCAGCGCAGCTGACTGAAGAAGCTGGGAAGTTGTTCTGCAGTTAGTGATTGATTTTTCTAGGTGAGGCCTGTGGGCAGGGACACAAGAGGGGTCAATGTGGATCCTACAAATGTAGCATGTGCAGTCTGGGGAAGGATGAGCCCTGCCCTCTGCGTAGGTTCCTGCCTTGGCAATTCACCTGCACAGGGAGTTTTACAATCTCTTCCTTCAGTGTCCTGCTCCCAGGTTCAGAGCTGTGCAGGGCTGTAGAAATGTGCCACCGGCGGTTGTGGGGGAAGCGCCAGGGTTCTTCACAGCACGTCTTAATTACCAGACTCTGCTCATGGAAGGGGGGCACTGCCAGCCAGAGTTCTGCTCCTGAGGTCTCAGCGGGGCTGAAACAGGAATGAGTTTCTTACTAAGAAACCTAGAGTCAAACCGAAGCCAACCTGCCTGAGAAAGCACAGTGTAAACGGCAGAGAACGAGGTCCACACAGTGGAACCAGGTGCCAGGGCACAGAATCAGAGGGCAGAGGGACTGGACAGGGAAGGTGTGGGCGAGCCGCCCAAGCCACCAGAACAGAATTTGCCTATCTTAGCAAGCGTTTGCTGAAACAAGCAGGCAGAACATTGCCGGTGTGTTCCTGCAGTAGAAGCTATTATTATTGCTTGGTCAAGAAAGCCCATAAATAAGAAGCTCAAAGAAGAGGGGACAAAGTCAACAGACCTAGGTTTTGAAGTCTTTGATTAAATGACAGCATGACATTAATCAGCAAAAATACAATTTAAAATCTGGAGGGAGCTTGTGGGTCCCTTGTGGGAAAATAACTTGGAAGGGCAACTGAAAAGCAGAGCGCCATATTTATAAGGTGGTGCCTTCAGCAGCTCCAGGAGGAGGAGAAGGCGAGAGAGGAGGGAGGGACAGAGCTGCCACAGCAGACTAGAGGAGCCCACGGCAGCCATAGGGCAGGCAGCCTCAAGAAGGTGAGATCAACACAATCAGACCAGCAGGACACAGGTGGCTTTCTGGCCACTAGATTTGATGGGAAAGAAGTCAGTAACAGTCCCCAAGAAAATAGCTTCAGTAGCACAGGTAGAACAGGGGTCACAGCACATAGGTGCACAAGGGACTTAGGAATGAGGCTGAAGGTTCAACTAAGCTTAAAGAGTTTGATAAAAGAAAAAATGAAAAATGGGCAAAAATACAGAGCAGTTTTGATATGGAGAAGAAGGATTTGAAGAACCCTGGGAGGACATCTCAGTAGGAAATACAGAGAGAATTCTTTGTGGAGATCCATAGCATTAAGGCCACTTATGGGTGTTCACACTAAGACTTGCAAAATTACTTTTGTATTCCATATTTAAATAATAAATATATATGTTGTTGACTTAAAAAAAAAAAAAACAAAAACAGCCATTTCCATTTTGGAAATACAATTTGACCTGAATTTTTCAAAGGCCTCAGTATTCTTTAAATCCTGGGGGAGACCAGCACACACCCCAGTGAACATGTATTTTAAAAGTGAGGCTTTCCCCTGGGGTATAGGGGCCCGCATGCTCACTTCTCACCTGGAGGGGTGTCCAGGGGGCCGTCTGTTCTTGTCACCCACAGCTCCTCTTGCTCCAGCTGAGTGATTACCTCTGGCTTATAAAGCTGATGCCCTATTCATGGAAAAAAGGATGTCTTAGGAGTTCGTGCTGGGAACCACCTCTGACCTCCGTCTCTAGGGTCTCTGGGCTTGGGGAAGGGAGGCTTCAGAGGCAGCCAAATGCACTTCTCTCACACTCAACAGAGAAGGGCAGGAACAGAGGCCCCTGAGCCAGGACCTGCCGGCACCCTTGCTGGCCTGACCTGCCTTACAAAAGCTCTGCGGATTGTCGTCACAGAGGAAGGAAAGTCGGCCGCCTTTACCCAGGGCCACCAGGTTCCTGTAGTTCTCCAGCATCACGTCCCGGTAGAGGTCCTTCTGAGCAGGGTACAGCCGCTCCCACTCCTCTCTGGTGAAGTCCACGGCCACGTCCTGGAATGTCAGGGATTCCTGAAACACCAAGCGTAGCCCTGCTCAGGCAGAGGCCCTCGGGAAGGGTAAAAACAGTGCCGGGAAGAGGGAGCCTGTCAGCATTCTCCTGGGAGTGATCCAGGTCGAAACCTCCCAGACCACAAGTGCCTGTCTTTCTATCATCTTTTAAGACGTAAAAATGCGTGAGCTGGGTGCTGGTGTGGCGGGTCTGCAACGGCAGACACCTGGGAGGCGGAGGAAGGAAGGTTTTGAGTTGGAGGATAGCTCAGGCCAAACAGCAAGACCCCGTCTCAGAAAACAAAACACAAAAAAGCACGACACATTCTTTGCTTTTAAGCATTTGAAATTTGTTGCGGGGTAAAGATTCTCATCTCATCCACGGAATCAAAAGACTATAAGAGAAACTGATTTCAGAAATTAAAGAATTGAGGATGTTTTGAAACTGAAATTAGGTATCACACAGATAGATCTTACGTAACAGATTCTTATGGATTGGACAGGAAAGGAGAGAGGCTATTTGGTAGGTTAAAGAACAAAAAACAAAAAAACAGCAAAGGCAGCGCTGGGGAGTAGAAGCCACATGACCCACGTTGGGTTAGTAAGAGGAACTGCCTCATTTCAGGCAGGGATTTCACATACAAAGGGTGACCCCCCAATTCTTCCATC
Source organism: Sciurus carolinensis (assembly GCF_902686445.1). NCBI lineage: Eukaryota > Metazoa > Chordata > Mammalia > Rodentia > Sciuridae > Sciurus > Sciurus carolinensis. The sequence continues at coordinate 60,889 of NC_062230.1, read as the reverse complement.
CCTGGTGCCTTGTAAGTGACCTTTGTTTGACACTGGCACCCACTCCTAACACACAGCTCTCTTCCTCCTTCCACCCGCAATGCTCCCCGCCTCACGGGTACAAACAAGTGCTCCTCCCACATTAGCTATAGGCTGTGATTTTATTTAATTTTCATGCCTTGATAATTCATCTTTCCAAAATGTATTTCAGTTCAATGACTTTTGCAATTTAGAGAGAAGTCACTGAGGATAGAAGAAACTGAAGAATTCATCCAAGGACATAAATTAGCAGATTGCAATGGGGTTCCTCCTTGGCTCCTGTCCAGAGCTTGTGCTCTGGTTACACCACGCAGACACCTTCTCTGCTTCTGGGTGTTCCCTTGGCCTGCCTTCCATCTCTCCAGCTTCCAGGGGCAGCTCCAGAAGCTGTGTCCACAAGGGAGAGGAAATCTGGACCACCACTTACACTCTGTATTTTTATTTTTTGTGCTGGAGTTTGGGCCCAGGGCCTCTGGCCTGCTGAGCTCACCCTGAGCTACGCTCTTGGCTCACCATCCTCCAACATCCACAGCAGGGGCTTTGTGGCTGGTGGGGTCAGTACCCACCTCTAACTTCTCCCTATTTGAGAGGAGAGGAAACTGAATGTACCTGGGACCTGACTGTCTGTGATCCATAATTCACTTCTTCCTCCTCCCTGGTCCCCTGCTGGGAAAGCACAGCCTTCAGAGAGGGCATCACTGGGAAAAGAGCAGAACCGTTCTGTTAATACGCAACGTTAGGGCTAAACGTAAACGTTGGGGCCTTTGTGTTGGGATGGCAGACAGCTCATAGAGGACCTGACACACAGGCTGTTGGATGGCTGGACCCTGGTGTCCCTGCTCCTCTTTGACCCTGAGGAATGCAGTGCAGGACTTCCTTCCTCTGGAGCACAGACACAGGAAGCGGGAGGGAAAGGACTGCCGCCGAGGTTCTTGTGTGGCATGTGGGGCGCTCGGCAGTCCTCAGCCCTGTCTGCACACTTGGTGACGTTTAACAGGATGCCAACGCTCAGTCCCTGCTCTCACAGATCCGAAACCCATTGGTCTGCAGGAGGCCTGGGCAGCAGCTTTTAAAAAAGTGTATGCTTACTGATGCATTATAATTATACAAACTAGTGGGATTTATTATGTCATATTTGTGCATGTGTATAATGCATAATTTGATCAGTCTCACTCCTAGTACCTTCCCTTCCCTCTCTTCTGGGCCCTTTTCCCCACATCCTTGCCAGTGATTACTTTTATTTGCATCCTTGATGATGGGCAACAGCATTTAAAATTCTAAATCTCCAAGTGATCCTAACTGTGGATGAAACAGATGAGGCAATGCAGAAAACACGCCAGGGCCTGTTCTTATCTTGATCCCCATGGGGTTAAATTCAGCCCAAACTTAAGACTGCGGAGACCTGCACCTCTGCTCTCAAGAGATCCCCTGAGTACACGAGGAAGACTGCCTCCTTCCCTCGGGGCACCTGTGTTCTCCTCCCCAACAGGGTCACCGCACCTCTTTGCAGGGTCTGGGTGCTGACTCTTCTGGTACCGCCTCTCCGGTCAGGAGGTTCACCAGAGCCAGCAGCTTCAGTATCCTGACCTGTCCCTAAAAGTGGCTTTAGTGCCTTATAAGTAATGCCACTCCGAGGCGTTGGAGGCCAGTGGTGTTTGCCTCTCAGCGATACCCACCCTTGGAATCTTGCCTTGTTCATGCGGAGTTGAGATGCAGGGGCTCCTGAAGGCGGCTGTCACCCTGTTACTCAGCCATCTCTGTGGGGACTCTGCTATGATACTCATATTCATCCCCTGGTAGGATCTTGTCAGCTACAGCTGCAGGTCAGGCACCTCCGTATGACGTGCATCAGAGTCACAGAAGAAATTCAGAAGTCTGAGTCAGCCGGGGACCTAAAGAATCTGAAAAGAGAAGTACAAACCATTCATGAAGACAGAGCACGGCAAGGTGTGGCATTCTTTAAAATAATCAGAAGCACTCTCAGAATTTCTGATTTGTACATTATAATAAGCAGGATGTAGAGATGTATCCAACTATACGAAATTTGGCCTCAGTCCTTTTCCTCCCTCTTCCCAGAATAGAAAACACAGTGGTCCTTGCCTGGCTCTTTCACAAAGAGGGAAAAACAGGCATTGCAATCACAGAGTGAAATGCACTCATTTGCTACTAATCAGGAAGAAAACAGTTTTGTTGTTGTTGTTGTTTACAAAGGTTGCCCTGAGAAATTGCTCTCAAAAAGTAGTGATGGAAATAAAGAAAATGCTTCTCCAAGAAGTCATTTTTTTTTTTTTCATGAGAGAAAACTGCAATTCTAGTAGACTGGCTCTGTTAGGTAAGGTAGCTTCACTGCCCAAGACATGACATTAATCTTATCAATTTGCCATGATGCAGAACTTCCAGGAGTAATTTAAAAGCACTTTAGGGGCTAGATTAAAATTTCACTACTATGGGAAAATCCCACTGTCAGAAAAGTCATATAGAAGTTCATGAAAATACCCTTAAGTTTCAAACCCAGTCACCTCAAAGACACGTATCTCATAACAAAAAACACATTTCCCAAGTTGGCAGAACAGGATGTCTCCTTTATATATATGAAAAAGACTCCCGAGATTACTTGGGTGATGTTTCCCTGAAGTGTGCTAAATGGTATGTCACTGCCTGTTACAAAAAGGGGTCAAATCAAATTTGGAAAATGTTGGCTTCAACAAAGTTAAATTAGTTTTTTTTGCTACAAATCTTGGTAGGAAGATTTAAAAAAAATTTTTTTTTAGTCGTAGATGGACACAATAACTTTATTTTGTTTATTGATTTTTTTTTTTGGTGCTGAGGAGTGAACCCAGTGCCTCTCGCATGCCGGATAAATACTTCTACCACTGAGTCACAACCTCAGTCGTTGGTAGGAAGATTTTTAATGTCTGTTGTGAATCCCAGAAAAAACCCCCAGGGGCTAGAGAGCATGTTCAGTATGTTATATATTATATGTATTGTTTTCCAAATATGTTTAGTTTGAAAATATTTTATGCCATCTACCCTTGTTTTTCAAGTCTCAGATTAAATCAGGAAAGATTCTGATATCACAGACCAGGTGAGATCCCTCAATCACCACTTTTTCAAGTGGCAGTTTTTATCACTGTAATTATCCACTTCTCCATGAAGCCAGGAATCCAGTCTGTTTTTGTACCATTCTATTTTCAGTACCCAGGGCTAAGCAGGTAGTAGGAACTAAATAAATACTTAATAAATGAGTAAATTAAAGGTTCATAGTGTTTGCTTTTCTATTTTAGAAAACACTTTAATTCGCACCAATTTTAGAATTATAGGAAAGTTGAAAAGGAGTTACGCATGTAACTCCTGTAATAAGCAATGTGAATGGTATACGCAAGTGACTCCTGTATACCATTCACACTGCTTTCCCTGTTAACATTTCATATAACCACGGTACAATGATCAAAAACAGGAGATGAACATCGATACAACACGATTAACCCAAATCAGTCACATCTCGCATTTCTTCAGTAACGATCTTTCTCTGATCTAGGATCCTGAATTTCACGCAGCTATTCTTCCTTAGTCTCTTCCAGTCTGTACCTTTTCCAGGCTTCCTGTCTTTCACGGGCCTGGCGCGCTCTTTTGTCTGTTCTTTCTGAAGGTTTAAAGGCACCTGGTGACATAACGTGCCTCTAGCGGACAGCGAACGCTGGCTGCTGCGGGTCACCCAGCGATCTCTGCAGGAAAGGCCTCTGGACTCACCCCACCAATTCCACCCGACAGTGGGGCAGGTGAGACCTGTCCTCACGCTGCTCAGGGACAGGGCCCAGTGCGGAACGGCGCCCGAGGACGGGCGGCAGAGGGGCAGTGCATTGGCCAGGGCCTTGGGAGAGGGGCCACTGGCGCGGCCGCGCGGCGCCTCACCGAGCGCGCACCAGGCTCGGCATCCGACGTCCTCAGGCGCGCCCCGCGGACCTCGGCAGAACCGCGCGCGGCCGGCTGCCCTTCCCTCGCGCGCAGTGACAGCGGCCATCCCGGGCGCAGCAGAGGCGGCGCTGGCGGAACCCGTCTGCCCGGCCGACTGCCCGGGGTGCGCGGGGTGCCGGCGGCCGCGCCGCGAGGCCAACCCACCGCGTCCACGGCGAAACGGAGGGCGAAGGGACGCGGGCCCGGGGCAGCGCAGGCTCCTCGCCCCGGCGGCCCGGGCCTCTCCGGGCGCACTCACCAGCTCCGCGGACGGGGCCCTCGCCCCGACGCCGCCGCCTGCCCGGGAGCGAAGGGCGCCGCCGGCCCACCGCGGCCTGCGCAATGGCGCCGCGGGCTCGGGGGGCGCATGCGCGGCGCCCCGGAGTGGGCGGTGGCTCGGTTGGCCGCCCACCCCGCCAGCCGCCTCCGCAGACCTCGACCCGCCCGGCCTCCGGCAGCCCTCTGCCAGCGCAGCGCACCGAGGTGCAGGTGGAGGCCCCGCACCCTGCCAATCACGCGGAGGCCGCCCCAGGTGCAGGTGGAGGCACCCCGCTAAGCACACCCGGACTGAGGGTTATGGAAAGACATATTCCTGCAAGACAGCCCCCAAGAAAAACGCAGCGACGGTGTGGCTCGGGGGCGGGGGCTTTAGCCAAACAGCAAACCTCTTCCAGTATGTCCTTTCCCATTAACAGTGGGCCCGAGGGAAAATGCAGACTTTCATCCCTGCCAATCACACTGAGGCTGCCGGGCTCTGATGCGAGCTGCACCATCGCTGCTTCTCCAGGTTCGAGGCACAAATCACCCTCTGCTCCTAGGTTTACTTTGGCGAATCTCAAAGTATAGTGATTGAACTGTTACGGGCTGCTGCTGAGAAGAGTGGAGCTTTTTACAAGGAGATAACGTTTTTGCTTAGCCGGGGCTCAATGCATGTTCTTTATCACCAACATCGATTGCAAAGAAGAGCTCACCTATTCATGCTAGTTATGAGATTTTACATATTTAATTTTTGATGACTTCTTCAGATAGCTAAGTGCTGCCAAACACTGATATCCTCCCACAGCATATAATTCAACTTTTTTGGGGTGTGTGTGTGTGTGTGCTGGAGATGGAACCCAGGGCCTTGTGCTTACAAAGCGAGCACTCTACCGACCGACTGAGCTATCTTCCCAGCCCCCGTATAATTCAACTTGAGCATATGCATCGCTCATACCGTTTATAGAATTCCATTATTCTCTTGATATTGCTTTTTAGCATTTCTTTATGTGGCAGATTAATCACTTCCAATGGAAGGTTAGGCGAAAGTTCCTTGAAGGAATAGTTAAGTGGATTTTGAAATATGGAAATGCCCTGTGCAATGGCAGGGAGGTCCAAAAATGCTACCAGAGCTATCGTTTGAGCTTGGAAAATACAGCCACTGCTAGTTTGCATGGGGATGAGGATCTCACATCTTGTTTTAGCTTGTGACAACACTGGGAATACATAAAGCAGCTTGATACTGTGATTCAACTAGTTGTCATCGACATAACCTTATTGTAGCGAAAGTCGAACGTTACAAGGGCTGTTTTGTCTTGTAATTTTAGGTTGAATTCATGAAGAAACAGTATCAACCCCAGCTCAGGGTGGGGAATGGTAAGAAAGGAAAAGAAAAGAAACATAATCACACCTGGGGCAAAGCTGATTTCCTAAGTCACCCAGGGTTTGCTAAGTGGTTGAGAGTGTTCTTCTCATTTGGAAAAAATTTAATCTCATCTCTGGGCTAAAAAATTTAAAAATTAGAAACACTATTTGTTAATTGATACATTAAAACATTAAAATTGTACATATTAATGGAATGCTATGTTATATTTTGACACATATACACATTGTATAATGCTTAAATCAGATCAAGCACATTTATTTCGTCACACATTTGTCATTTCTTTGGGGGGAAAACTTTCACCTAATGTCCTCTAGTTCCCTCCATGTTGTCATGAATAACGTGATGTCTTTCTATTTTCTGTGGCTGAATAGCACCCCACTGCTTATATGCACCTCATTTTCTTTATCCATTCATTAATTGATGGACACTTGGGGTGTATCCATTTCTCAGCTATTTTGAAAATATCCTTTCAAACACAGGAGAGCAACTGTCTCTTGGATACACTGATTTATCTTCCTTTGGCACCCAGAATGGGATTGCTGCGTCATATGGCAGTCTATTTTTAGTTATTTACTTGGTGATTGGATTTGACCATTGACTGCTCTATGCATGTATTGAAATATCACGCTGAACCACATAGACCTATACAAGTAGCACATGTTAATGAGAGAGGAAAGAAGCCCTTAACAGCTGCATCAAAAAGTGACTAGAACAATAAATGCATTTAGCAAAGTTGCAAAGCACAGAATCAGATTTCAAAAACCAGTATCATTTAAAACATTAACAGTGAATTCTGAAAAATCAATCAAAGAAACAATTGCATTTACAAAACCTAAAATGCTTAGAAACTTATTCAATGTAGAAAACGATTTCTGCAATGAAAACTGTAAACCATTGAAGAAAAGGCATTGTAGAGGACAAATAAATGAAAAGTTATCACATCTTTATGGGTTGTAAGGATTAACATTATTAAAATTAAGTCCATATTACCCATGGAGAATTTCAATAGCAGAAGAAAGAATGCATGAAGTTTAAGACAGATTATTTGAAATAACACAGTCACAAAAAAACAATAAAAGGCTTTTAAAATGACCCAGCATGCTTGAGGCCCTGGGATGCCCTGAAAAAAAAAAAAAAAAAAAAAAAAGGTCTTTAAAAAGGTCAACATGATGCGTAACTGCTTGGGGGATTTCCTGTCATCTCTCACTGACTGGGAGATGTGGCTGACTGAACCTACTGCCCAGCTTCACAAGAAAGTACCAACCACATAGCACCAGAAATCAATCAAAACTTAATTATAGTTTTACTGAATGTATATCACCTTTGTACCATGATTAAGTGGAAAAACCATAGGTTGAACCATCTTAAATTGGGGGACAGTCTGTAATTGGAAAAAGAAATCCTTTAATAGTCTTCCCACATAATAGTGAATATTCTTTGATACTCCATCAAAACATGACAAGATTAGTTGCAATGTGAAATCTAAAATTATATTCATTCACATTAAAATATGCTTGTTTAACTCACACTGACTTGTGATGTCACGCATGAGTCATTGGGAAAACATTTGTTTACGGAATTATCTATTTTAGCTGTTCTTCACGGGCTAATTTGCGCTCTAGGAAATGTTTGGCAACTTCTGGAGATGGATTTGCTTGTCATGGTTGGTGGTTACTCCTGACACCTTGTGGATGAAGTTCAGAGGTGCAGCTAAACATCCAAAAGCCTCAGGAGAGTCCCACAAGAGAAACAGCTGCACAGATCAAAGTGTCAGTAGTTGGGAAATCCTAATCTATTTAATGTTGACACATTTTATTATACATTATAAAAATTTGTATTTTTAAATATAATCACCATTTTTTTGGAATGTTTTTAAGTGTTTGGAAATTGTTGAGGTGATTATGGTGGATTCAAATTATCACAAAACTAATTTTAGATTTGACACTTAAGTTTTATTTACAAACTATGTTCTTAATTATTTTTATTTAAAAAAATTTCTGTCCAATTTTACAGGAAGAAAATTTCCTAGAAATTCCACCAAAAAGATTTCCATTTCCCTTTTTTCTAGTCAGAACTGCAAACCATGACTAATACCACTGGAAATAGTTCTGGGCTGGAGATGAAGCTTCTGCCAGCTACCCAACAGCACCTGCCAGATTTATTCTTGTGAGTCTCTGATGCAATGTCAGACCTTCAGAGAGGCTTTCTTTATTATGTTTTTGTTAGTGCATTTTAGTTAAACATAACAGTGGGGTTCACAGTGACATATTGCATATGCACATTTTTTGTTCTGGTTCCAACTACTTCCCCTTTCCTACCCCTCTTCCATCTCCATAATAACCCTCCTCTTCTCTACTGATCTCCTTTTATTTACTTATTGTTTTAATTCTTGCATTACAAGTCCACACATGGGATTCAGGATGGTGGGCTGCAGAAGGTGGCATGTCCATTTGCTTGGGATTCAGGCAGGAGTACTGCTCCTCAGCCAGGTGGGTGAAAGGGGGCTTTCACTGAAACTCCAGCTGTGGCAGCAGCTGTGACTGCTGCTCTAGGTCTTCAGAGGGAGGGAGAACATGGAGAGAGACACAATGGACGTATCTGGTACAGAAAAGCCTGAGGTCAGAAAAGCAGCCTGGACCTAGCTGATCCAGAGGCTGCACTGTGAGGAGGTGTTTGAAATGCTCTGTTTCTCCCCTGGCTGCAGAGAGCTGAGGCAGGAGCATCTTGAGCCGTCCCACTGCAGCTGCTGCTGAGCAACTATGTCATAGCAGACACGGCCACACTGTCCTGGCAAGTGCTGCCGGGCGGCCCAGGGGGAGCCTAGAAGAACGGGAGTGAAAGATGACAGAGAAGGCTGTACCGGGGGATTCAAGTCGGAAAAGCCAAGGGGAGCCCAACTGACTTTCCCTTTGAGTCTGGCTGCTCACATGACCAGCAGAGGTGGGTGGAGAATCTGAACAGGCGGGTATGAACACACTCAGGGGCTAAGCCTGGGAAGGCTGTGTTGGTGGGCAGCAGAGGGGTGAGGGATTGGCTCCCCTGCCCGGGAGTAGAATTCCTGGGAGGCTCCAGAGATGCCGACTCCCAGCAAAGAAGAGCAGTGGCCATGCTGTGGGGCGTGTTGATCAAATCTCTCCAGAGCAGACACCTCCTGCAAAGCCCCTGAGCCCTGATGAGACCTGAGCCACCAGAACTCCCTTCACAGAACTCTGGGGTGCATGGATCTGGCCCGTGCAGACGGAACCCCAGCTGACAGCACTTCCCACTCCAGCTACCTGAAATGATGAGAAGGGAAGCTGAGAGCAATTTCAACCAGCTTCTGTCTTAGGCCACTCCCGCTGGCAGCCCAGGAGCAACATAAAAAGAGGGTTAACAGCCCAGCCTTTGCTCTCCCGCTTGGCACACCCAAGAAGAAACAAAAAGCAGCCTGGACCTAGCTGATCCAGAGGCTGCACTGTGAGGAGGTGTTTGAAATGCTCTGTTTCTCCACTGCCTGTGCCCACCTGTCCTTGTCCACTCCTTTGACCACCCCAGTGGAGACTTCCCTTTCATTTTTCAGGACAAGGTCAGGGTGGGGTGGGGGCAGGTGCTGTGGATTGCTCTGCTATGGCAGCCCAGGGGCAGGACTGCCCCAGGCACCGGCAGGGTTCCTCTTGGCCTGTTTGTTCGTTGGTACCTGGGAAGGGTGGGTGCTAGAGCCAGGGCTTTTCCCTCCCGCCCCAGCTCCTTCAGATGCTGGGCACGCCAGGGTCAGGGCAACAGCCAGAGCCAGGATTGCTCAAGACCCCTCAGCCCCTGGAGTGGAAGCCGCGGGATGCTTGGTGCTCACCCTGCTCTGTCAGCCACAGGTGCTGAGCACAGTGAGGGGAGGGCCCAGGAGCTGCACGGCTGCCTCTGCTGTGGGCACAGGTGCCAGTCCATGGAGGGGGCCGCCCTGGGCCTCAGGAGGCACTTTCCTCCAGCTCTGTTCCTTTAGAGCAGTGCCCTCTGTCGCACTGTGTGTGTGTCACGAGGCTGGCGCTCTACCGCACAGGACACCGTGTGCTTTTGGTCACAGTCCCCTCTGTCAGGCTGGGTGTGTGGCAGCCACCTGCCCTGCCAGAATGGCAGGCTGCATGTTTCCGGAGTGGGTTTTGTGGAGGTTTCTGACCAGGAGTGGGGTCCCCGTTCAGGTGTTCTCTCTGCTCAACGTGACTTCTGGCTACAGAGCCCTGGCGTTTCGTAGGACGGGATGTCAGCTATTTTTCCCAAGTAAGATTTCAGGTGACTTGCTTTAGTGAGCTGCCACTGTGAAAACCGTGGCATTTCCAGTGACTGGGAAGTTCACAGGGACCCTCTCCTTCACTCGCACCCCTGCAAAGGGGGGCCTCCTCTTTCTGGCTGTGAGCTGGGTATCAGAGGCCGGACATTTTGTTTCTCTTTCTCTGATGTTGTTCCTGAGTCTTTCAAGGTTCCAGTCTCCCCCTTGCTGATTTCCCTGTCCTCCCACCGGTCACTAACCTCAAAATGTGTCAGTTCATTTGTTACTTGGTTTATTCTCTGTGGAGGCAGAGGCCAACTCTGGGTGCCTGCGTTCCACCATCCTGGATCACAGTGGAGACTTCCTTTTCATTTTTCAGGGCAAGGTCAGGGTGGGGTGGGGGCAGGTGCTGTGGTTTTTTTTTTTTTTTTTTTAGTTGTAGGTGGACACGATACCTTCATTTTATTTTTATGAGGTGCTGAGGATCACACCCAGGGCCTCACGCGTGCCAGGCAAGCACTACCTCTGAGCCCCAGCCCAGCCCAGCAGCTTTTCTCCTTGATGTTACAAATCAACAACGAATTTTCAAGAAACCGTCTTAGAAATACCTGAGCCCGCATAACCAGTGCTTGTCTGCTGTTTCTGTGATTAGAATGGTCCGTGAGAAAGGTGTCACTATTTCTCAGAGTCAGTCACACTTAGCCTGATGTGCATGCTTCATGGGTGATTGGCATTCTCCTGCTCTTGGGTGTGCTGTGAGTGACAAGGGGTGGTGAGTGTGATTTCATCCATCCTTGTCTTTGAACCAGCTGTGACACTTCAGCCCAGTGGAGAAGGCCCGCCACATCCTCGTCTTCCTAGGAGAAACCTTGGCCTCATGGGCACCCTGACAGGATCGTAGGGATTCCCTGGTGCCCGGGGACCATGCTTGGAGAACTTCCCTAGAAGTATGTGAGAGAACACCTCTATTCTCTAATGCACTGGTAATTGCACTTTCAAACAAGATAATTTGCATTTCTACTTTTCAAGCCATTTTTAGCAGACGTGTCCCCAAATCAGCAGTTATACAGAGATAGAGGCTTTCAGATTTGCAGTTACTTCAAACTTTTTTAGACGTGTCCCCAAATCAGCAGTTATACAGAGATAGAGGCTTTCAGATTTGCAGTTACTTCAAACTCTGCAAGAGGATAAATAAAAGAAATTAAGAAGCAACCTCTGACCTCTCTCTCGTGGTTTCAGAGTTTGTTGATTTTACCGCAAAAGACCAGAAAGTATGCAAACCTCGAGTCGTCTCAGCTGTTTATTCAAGAACAGTTTCACACTGGAACGGGGGTACAGGGATGAAATGGACCAGTGGACCCACCTTCCTGGTGGGAAATGAACCCCTGAACAAAGAAAGGGACTGGGTTTATTTGGGTCATTTTGAGGGGTGGTCTAGTGAGCATATCTGTTTCCTTGGGCACTCAGGAATTTGGACTTTTGGGGCCGGGGGTCTGTGGGCAGCGTCGGGAGAGGATTTACTTTGAAGGAGAGGAAGGTCTCCTAGAGACGTTACTTTAGGGGTGACAAAACACCTCCCCGTCTGCAGCCGGCCCCTGTCCTGGGAGATGCAGGCTGTCAGTGCCTGGCCTTTCTCACTCCCTCTTCCCAGGCCTCACTATCTTGGGGATATTTTCATTTTCCATATCTATTAATTGTCCATTCCAGGCAAGGACTGGCGATCACTGCACTGCCTAGCAGTAAGTTTCTGACACTAGATTAGAGCAAACCACGAGGCAGAAGAGAGTGCTGTAACTAGAGAACCCTACTGAGCGGCAGGAAAAGTGGGGCCGGTTTCTAAACTGAAGTGGATGATCCTTGCTTGGGCAGGAGGCTGTGGTCCAGGGCTCTTCAGTTTGCTTTTCTTTTTGTTTCACCCACATTTGTTAAAATGTATCTCACAGTGAGTATCTTTGTGCCGCTGGGGAGTAGGGTAGCACAGCGTTCTCAGGGAGGCTGTGCAGACTGGCACAGCCTGTCCTTGTCTCTCCCCTCCTTGTTCCCAACTGTTGCGAACACAGGCAGCATCAGCCTGGTCACTTTTGCGGGCAGAAGGAAGATTGTCGGCTGTGGAGTCAGTGTCTGCTGCACTGCACACCCGGAGCTCTGGGCAGGTAAGTCATTTGGTGCTTCTGCATGTGGCGTTTTCGCCTGCCACAGGACAAGGACCAAGGCGAACATGTCAGCACTAAGAGGGGTGAGGACGCGGCCCCCAGCACAGCACGGGTGACTCAGCGTGGGTGACTCAGGTGCTTCCCAGTGGTGAGGCAGCTTTGGTCACCTGGGCCTTTGCAAGCTCTGTGCTCTGAGTCTCCGGCTGTGGCCGCTCTGACACCCTGGCCGCCGGGGAGTCGGAAGGAGAAGCAATCCTAAGAGGTCCCAGCACTCCAGACATGGTAAAGCAAGGTTCTCCATCTTCCTTTCTCATCACCAGAGTCCGTTGAAAAGCACGGTCCTTGTCCTCTTGAGTTCAAAAGTGCGCCAGGCGTTCCTGGCGTGCTTCTGGTCGTGCCTGAACGTTCTCCTCCAGGCACGCGCTGGCTGCTCTGGTGTTTGTTAAGTGCAAGCCTGTCCAGCAAGACAGCCTCACTGGAGCCAAGTCGTCAGTTGCTCTGCCGTCTTGGCGCCCTTGTTCTCGGGTACTAGGCGTGCCACCTTGGTGAGCAAACTTGGAAATGTCTTGTCTTTTCATTTCAGTTCTTTCCGCCCGGCATGGCAGAAAAACCCAGGCGCGTACCCTCGCGAATACCGAACGATGAAGATATAGTTAAGTATATCTTTCCAGTGCAACTCTGCCCTTGTCCTTCAACAAGATGGTGTAAAGTGCTGACCGAGTAGTCTGGTTCTCTTCTAGACAAGAAAGGCTTTATGTGTGGTGATGAATTGGCTTTTATATTGACTAGACCTTCAATGATGGTTTAAATATTTATCACACTGTTTTTCATTTTTTATTGGTTCTGTTTAGTTATACGTGACAGTAGAATCCATCTTGATATAATTATAAAAGCATGGACTATCTCTTGTTCTAATTCAGTCTCCAGCACCTCTCCTCCCCCTTCCCTCTCCCACTGCCCCTCCCTTCTCTGTACTGATCTCTCTGCCATTTACCCTTAGTGATTTTTTAAAAATTAATTTCTTGTGAGTGTACACAATGGTATATTCATATATGTTGACCTTATTAGTACAAACAACCATTCCTAATTAAAATCAAAGAAAAACAAATTAAAATTCCAGAACCTACCAACAGGTGTGCCAGTCAGCTTTATGTGACTGTGAAAAAACACCTAAAAACAGCAGCTTACAAGATGAAAGGGTTATTTGGCTCAGTTTCAGAGGTTCAGCCCATGGCGGCCCCCCTGCTTATGGTCTGTGTTCTCTGTGATATTTCATCTGATTGAGCCTTTCTCTGTTGACCTCTCCTTTGTCATTTGCAACCTGTAGGGACCACTGTTACATGTTCAGGTTTGACTTTTTTTTTTCTTTTTTTCTTTTTTTCTTTTTTAGCTATCACATGTGAAAGAATGTGCTACTTGTATTTCAGTGTCTAGATTATTTCTCTAACATAAGGTCCTCTAGTTCCATCCATTCTTCTCTGAATGACAACATTCCATTTTCTGGGGTGGAAGATTCCACTGTGCAGATATACATTTCCTTTATCACTTGTTTGTTGATATGATTCGGCAGCTTAGCTTGTGTGGATGGTGCCCTGGCAGACATGGATGTGCAGCTCTCTGGGGTGTAACCACAGCTCCTGTGGGTAGTGACCTGGTGGCGGGAGAGATGAATCACATGCAGATTTGTTCTTATTTTTTTTGAGAAACATCCATGTTGTTCTCCATCATGGCTGCGCAGATCCACGTTCCCACCGTCAGCGTGTGAGACTTCCTTTGTCTCCACTTCCTCTCCAGCACTTTTTTAAGAGTGAAAGGAGTAGGATTTATTCAAGGGTGAAGAATAGAAGCAGAGCTCTTGTGGGAGCAAGACAAGACCTGACAGCAGGTTGCCCACCAGCATTTTGTTTTTGTGATAGTCCTTCTAACTAGGGTGGGATATCTCAGTTTTGATTTGCATTTCCCTGATGGTTAATGAAATTGAGCATTTTCTCATGTATTTGTTGGTCATTGTATTTCTTTTTTTTTTTTTTTTGGGGGAGGGAAATATCTACTTATACCTTTGCACATTTTAATTGAGTTACTTGATTATTGTTTTGAGTTCTTTATATATTGTGCATATTAATCCTTTGTCAGGTGGGTAGTTTCTAAATATTTTATCCCATCCTGCTGCAGGTTGTCTCTCTCTCTCTCTCTCTCTCTCTCTCTCTCTCTCTCTCTTTTTTTTTTTTTTTTTGCTGTGCAGGTTTTTAATTTATATAGTCCCATTTATGCTTTTTCTTCTTATACTTTTGGGGCCCTTGCCAGAGAGTCATTGCCCATACCAATGTCATGAATGTACCTATTAGTGGCATTCACTGTGATATTTCTATGAATGCACACTTGAACTGATCATATCCATCTGCCCTCTTTCATCCTCAGCTGCCCCCTCTGACATGCTTCCCAGGCCCTAGTAATGACTATTGTACTTTCACGTTGATTTTTTTTTTTTTTTTTTAGTTTGCACATATAAGTGAGAACATGTGATACTTATCTTTCGGTGTCTGGCTTATTTCATTTAACATGATGTCCACCAGTTCAATCCATTTTGCTACATATGGTACGATTTCTTTCTTTATGACCAAATAATCTTCCATTGTGTATGTATGCTGTATTTCCTGCATCCATACATATTTGTAGGTGAGCACCCTGGCTGATTCCATATTTCAGCTGTTGTGAATAGTAATGTAATGAAATCTCTTTGGTCTGCTGACTTCAGTTCCTTAAGTATAAGCCAGGAATGGGACAGCTGAATCAGGTGGAAGGGCTTTTTGAGGAGCCGTTCTCCATGGTGTCTGACCCAACTTACATCCCCACCAGTGGAGTGTGAATGCTGCTTTTCCTCCACATCCTCACCAGCATTTGCTGTATTTTGATAATAGCCCTTTTTGCTAGGATGTGATGATAATCTCATTGTAGAGTTGATTTGCATTGTCCCAATGGCTAATGATGTTGAGTACTTGTCCATATATTTATTGGTCATTTGTATTTCTTCCTTTGAGAAGTGTCTGCTCAGAACATTTGCCCATTTTTATTTATTTTTTCTAATCACTTTATTTCTTTTTCCCTTGCATTTTTATTGGTGCATTATGGTTGTACATACGATGGGATTCGTTATTGCATATTTGCACATGCATGCAATACTCAGTGTGACGTATAATTTGGCCAATATCATTTGCTTGTTTCTGGTTAGATTGTTGATTTTTTTGTTAATTTTTTGTGTTCTTTGTATACTTTAGATATTAACTCTGTGTCAGATAAAGAGTTGGCAAATATTTCCTCCCATTTTGTAGATTGTTTCTGCCCTCCTTGTTTTCTTTGCTCTGCAGAAGCTTTTTGTTTAACATAACTCTGTCAGTTTTTGCTTCTGTGATTTGACTGTCCTATGCAGAAAAGCAGTGCTTGTACCATGTTTCGAAAATCTTCATTCTGTCTTCCTACAGGACTTCGAGCATTTTGCATCTCATTATGTCTGACTCGTTTTGAGTTCTGCACAAGGAGAGATGGGGGTCAAGTTTCCATCCTCTGTATGTGGATATCCATTTGGTGAACAGTTTGTGCTTTCTTCAGTGTATGCTTTTGGCACTTTTGTAAAGGGTCAGGGCAGATGCACGGTTCATTTCTGTATTCTTTGCGCTGTGTGTCTGTTTTTATGCCACCATCCTGCTCTTTTGGTTACTGGGCCTCTGCTGTGTATATTGAAATAATGTATTGTTCTTTTTGTGGAAGATTACTTTAGTTATCCAGGATCTTTTGTACTTCCAAATGGTTGTGAGACAGGAAATTCATCCAACTTGACACCCTTGCCTCAGGCCTGGAAGTGACATGGGCCCTTACAGGGCCGGTTGTGGTTGTCAAAGCTTGATGCCCCTCTGTGGTGGCCACTGTCCATCACAGTGGTGGTACCCAGCCCAGGCAGCACAGGATGAGAACAGTGCAGTATTGGCATAAAAACAGGCCCAGAGCCCAATGAATTCCCAGATTAGGGAATCCCAAAATCAACCTGTGCACCCAGAACAACTCAGTCTCAGAGAGGCCACAAGACTGGGAAGGACACGTTTCTGGGAAAGGTGGATTTGAAGCTTGGCCCCTGTCACCCTGAAGAAAAATTAACTCAAAATGGATCAAAGGCCTTAATTTAAGACCTGAAACTTTGAAACTACTGGAGGTAGTTACTGGAGGTAAACACGGGGGAAACACTTCAAGATGTTCATTCAGGCTGGGATGTGGCTTAGTGGTTAAGCGCCTTGAATTATTCCATCCCCACTCCAAAAAAAAAAAAAAAAAAAAAAAAAAATTAAAATTTCTGCACAACCAATGGGAGAAGGTAGTTCCAGATAATCATCCAAGAGAGTTACTGTCTGGGCTGGGGTTGTGGCTCAGTGGCAGAGTACTTGCCTAGCATGCGTGAGGCACTGGGTTCAAGCCTTAGCACCACATAAAAATAAATAAAAGTATTGCGTCCACTACAAATTAAAAAAGGTAAAAAAGAGAGTTAATGTCAATAACACAAAAATAGCTCAAAAACTTAACAAAAAACAAATAATCCAATTTTCAATAAGGAGAAAAAAGAAAATCTACAGTATAACAGTCATATAGTAATGAAACCTCCCAGTGTTCAGTAGCCTCATGCATGAGAGGTACCTGACAATGAGCTTCAAGCCTCCAGCAGGCGTCTCAGGATGGGATTTGCCCCACCCAAAGATTGGAGCTACTGCTTCCAGGATTATTCAAGATGGCCGCTCTGGCTTCAAAATGTGTTGGCAAATCGGGAGCTGCAGCTCAGGGGTGGACGTGGTCAGCTGGAGGTCCTGGAGGTGGGATGCGGTTGGTCAGGCAGGGGTCCTGGAGGTCCGGTGTGTTTGGTGTGGTTGTGGGATCCTGGTCGGGTGCAATCAGTTGGTCTGGGATCCCGGTGATAGGGCGCAGTCAGTTGGTCTGGAGGTCCTGGCGGCAGGGAGCAGTCAGTCGATGTGAGGGCCCCAGAGGCAGGGAGTGATCGGTCAAGCTGAGGGATCCTGGAGACGGGGCTCAGTCAGTCTGGCCAGGGGTCCTACGGGGCCTGGCTGTTGTCTCAAAATGGCGGCAGCCACGTGTAATCCAACCTGCAGGTACTGTAACTGTGAACTTCCAGGCAGTAGCAGGCAGCTGGTGCTCCCCTGGCGGTCGGAGATCAGTTTGCTGACTGTTGTCAGACGATCGGGAGGTGAACCTCGTGCATTGGGTGATGGATAGGAGTAAGGCAGGCAATGGACAGGTGAGAGGCAGGCAAATGGCAGATGATAGATGCCTGACAGTGAGCAATCTGCTCTCAAAAAAGGCGTAGATTTGCTGGCAGACTGCAGGTGATCACAGCAGACAAATGGGTAAACACCCGGGGATCGATAAGCAGCAAAAACTGCCTCACCGAGAAACAGATATCCTCTGCTTGAAACTGGTGTTACGGAGCGACAAGGAACGCAGCCTCCCTCTAGTCCGCCATCTTGGATCTCCCCAAAATAATCCAATTTTAAAAAGGCAAATGATCTTAATAGTTTAGCAAAGAAGTACAAATGGCCAATAAATATCTGAAAAATACCCAGTATTGGTAGGTGTCGCGGAGATGCAAAGCAATACCTCCAGGAGACGCCATCTCACCCAGCCAGAATAGTGGCTATCAAAAGCCCACAAAGCCTCCAAGACTGGGGAGGGTGGGAACTGGAACAGTCCCCAATGGATGCCCCAAAAGCTGGAGCCGGAGCTGCCACAGGACCCCGCTGTCCACTCCTGAGCATATCTGCAGGAAAGGAAGCCTGGTGGTCAGAGACAGGCGCACTCCTGGGTGGCTAAGGCACTGAGTTGCCTTGCTGGCCATTTGAAGCAAAAGTTATTTGATTTGTTTTATTTAAATTTCAAATTGATTTTGGTTACTTAGCATGTATTAGCATGTTAAGTTTTCCTAACATATCAACACACTGAAAGTAAAAAAAAGAATTTTAAAGTTTTCCTTTTAAATAGAATGAAATTATTTTAGAATAACAGATTGGGGTTTCTTGTGGCATTTGCTTCTTTCCCTATTTCTTTTTAAATTTAGAAAGATGCCCTCCTTGTAATTGGAGATAGATTTAGTTTATTTGTAACAATCGTGGGATATCGGTGTTTCTGCACAGACTTCCTTTTGCACAAACTTGCTGAATACATTTGCATCTTGTCTGAGGCATGACAATCAAGTGATAATTCTAGTGTCCTTTACTTATTGTTATTATTGTTCTTCCAGATGGCTTTGTTTCCTCTTCTAATTTGCAACTTTAAAATCTTTCCTTTCTTAAAGCAAAAAGAGAACATCCGTTGCCTGACCACCATCGGGCACTTTGGATTTGAGTGTCTGCCCTACCAGCTGGTGAACAGGTCCATCCAGCAGGGCTTCTCCTTCAACATCCTGTGTGTGGGTGAGTGCTGGTCCCACGTCTGACCCAGCTCTGCTTTTCTCATCTCATTTCAACTCAGACATCATCTTAGGAACATTCCGATATTTTTGAATCAGTTTCCTGCTTCTTGGCCTATGTTAGACTTTTTTATTTAAATGTTTCAGAATTTTTCAAAATCTTGCAATAGGCCTGGTCTATTTTCTTCCTCTACTGTGTCAATGATGAAGGAGTCACGACTAGCATGTCTGCTTCCAGGGGCATTCGTCGTTCGAGTATTTGGGACCCTTTATTTATTTAAGATTAGTATTATTTTTGATTAACAAATTATATACATTTATAGATATAATGTTGTGATTTGATATGTGAATACAATGTAGAATACTCCCAACCCTCTCCCACCCCTTCCCCCTGTTTCAGCCCTTCCCACCCTTTCCCTTCCCCTCCCACCCCATCTCCTGACCCCTTTCCCTCCCCCTCCCACCCCATCTCCTGACCCCCTTCCCTCCCCCTCCCACCCATCTCCTGACCCCCTTCCCTCCCCCTCCCACCCATCTCCTGACCCCCTTCCCTCCCCCTCCCACCCCATCTCCTGACCCCTTTCCCTCCCCCTCCCACCCCATCTCATGACCCCCTTCCTTCCCCCTCCCACCCATCTCCTGACCCCCTTCCCTCCCCCTCCCACCCCATCTCCTGACCCCTTTCCCTCCCCCTCCCACCCCATCTCCTGACCCCCTTCCTTCCCCCTCCCACCCATCTCCTGACCCCCTTCCCTCCCCCTCCCACCCCATCTCCTGACCCCTTTCCCTCCCCCTCCCACCCCATCTCCTGACCCCTTTCCCTCCCCCTCCCACCCCATCTCCTGACCCCCTTCCCTCCCCCTCCCACCCCATCTCCTGACCCCCTTCCCTCCCCCTCCCACCCATCTCCTGACCCCCTCCCACCCTCTCCCACCTGGCCACCTTCCCAGCTTGGCCACCGTCCCTGCTTGGCTCTGAGGCTGACTTCTTGGGGCTTGGGGACCCTTCCAGCTGCTGGGGGTTCAGGGTCTCTACTGACCCATCCTGTGCCACTGTGATGACCTCTCTCTGTTGGTTATAGGAGAAACTGGAATTGGAAAATCAACACTGATTAACACGTTGTTTAATACGAATTTGAAAGACAAAAAATCCTCACATTTTTACTCGAACGTTGGACTCAAAATTCAGACGTATGAGCTTCAGGAGAGCAAGGTGCAGCTGAAACTGACGGTGGTGAAGACAGTGGGCTACGGGGACCAGATCAACAAGGAGGCCAGGTGGGTGGACCTGGGGTACGGGGGCTTCTCTTCGTCTGGACTGCATTGCAGTGTCCTTCAGGGCACTGACTCTTTCCCAATTAGGAAAATTATGGAATGGATATGTTTATATGTCTGGTTGTCTGATTTTTATAAGGTTTTTGAATTGATGATAGCAAAAATTTGTTTGTGTAGTTTCTACAAGTTTTACGTCTTTCCTTTTTCTCCTTTGGCATTATAGAGACTTCTTATACTTGTACCAGATTTTACTTTATTTTTTACAACTTGCTTTTAGTCATAGATGACAACAGAATCCAGTTGATACACAGCTTGGAAAGCATCTTATTCTAATTAGGACCCCTTCTTGGGGATGAGATGGTGAGATTCACTGTGCTGTATTCATGTATGTTCATAGGAGAGCTGTGTCAGATCCATTCACCGTCTTTCCTTTCCCGTCCCCCTCCCTTCCCTTCATTCCCCTTTGTCGAACCTTCTGGGCTTCTATTCTCCACCCCTCCAACCTTATTGTGGGTTAACTTCCACATATCAGAGAAAACATTGGACTTTTGGCTTTTTGGGACTGACTTATTTCACTTAGCATAATAGTCTCCATCCATTTACTGGAAAATGTCATAAAGTCATTCTTAATGGCTGAGTGATACTCCATTGTGTATATATACCACATTTTCTTTTTTTATTTAAAGATTTAAAAAAATTTTTTATTTTTTATTTTACCACATTTTCTTTATCCATTTATCTATTGAAGGGCACCTAGGTTGGTTCCATAGCTTAGCTATTGTGAATTGAGCTGATATAAACATTGATGTGGCTGCATCACTGTAGTATGCTCATTTTAAGCCCTTTGGGTATATGCCAAGGAGTGGGATAGCTGGGTCAAATGGTGGCTCAATGCCTAGGTTTTTGAGGAATCTCTGTACTGTTTTCCAGAGTGGTTGCACCAATTTGCAGTCCCACCATCAATGTATGAGTGTTGTTCCAGATTTTAATGTCTGTTATAGGAGATCCTATAGGAGGAAATACCTTGCGGCATAGCATAGAATTGTAGATTCCTACTCCCTCTGATATGTCTTTTCATTAATGCTTATATGTGAGTTAGTACCAGTTAGTTTTAGACAAAGCCTTGCTTCCCACTGGCTTGTGTGCTGGCCGTAGCCCGGCTGTGCCAGGCCAAGGTGTGCTCTTGGTGAGTGCAGTGGGCCCTCCCTCCTCTGCCCTCCGTGGCACAAGTCAGGGGCTTGAAATCATCACGCAGCAGAGTCGGCGAGTTCTGCCAATCTGCATCTTTCTCTCCAGGGTCGCATGTTCACCAGCACTCCATGGGTCGAAGGCTGTTTTTGAACAGATACTCAAATTGTAACTTACCTGGGACAATGGCTTGGGTGAGGCTTCAGAGCAGGTGAACATGAGAGGCAGGTTAAAGCAGGTGGCTGCTGCCTTACTAGCCGTTGGTATCTGGAGAAGGAGTGTCAGTGCAGTGGTTAGGTTTTCTGAGAGCATTTTGATTTACCATTGTGGGTCTGCTGCAGTAAGACTCACTACATCCTGGGGGAGTCGCCTGAGCACTGCATCCAGTTTCGCACATAAGAGGCTCAAGACAAAAACCCATTTCCCACAGTTCTGGAGTCCAGAGGCCCCAATCAGGGCAGGTTTCACCTGTGGGCAGGGCAAGTTTTTCTCTGCATTGTCCAGCTCAGGTGTCCACCCTCTCCGCTTCTGCTGGGTCCTTCCCATCCCTGCTCCATCTGCATATGGCATTGCTGGAATCAGCTATGGTGGGCTTCGATTTCTACTGTCCAGGCAGAGTGCAGGTGTGGCCTGGATCCAGCTACTGTGGTCTGAGTGCTCTAGTCTCCGGGCAGAGTGCAGGTGTGGCCTGGATCCAGCTACTGTGGTCTGAGTGCTCTAGTCTCCGGGCAGAGTGCAGGTGTGGCCTGGATCCAGCTACTGTGGTCTGAGTGCTCTAGTCTCCGGGCAGAGTGCAGGTGTGGCCTGGATCCAGCTACTGTGGTCTGAGTGCTCTAGTCTCTGGGCAGAGTGCAGGTGTGGCCTGGATCCAGCTACTGTGGTCTCAGTGTTCTAGTCTCAGGCAGAGTGCAGGTGTGGCCTGGATCCAGCTACTGTGGTCTCAGTGTTCTAGTCTCCGGGCTGAGTGCAGGTGTGGTCTGTATGCAGCTACTGTCGTCTCAGTTTTGTAGTCTCCAGGCAGATCACAGGGATGATTGTCAATATCCAGCATCTGTGATAATATCTGGGCCTCATGTCTTGAGGATAAGAAGCAAGTGTGGTGATAACATCGTCCTTGAGAACACAGGGTGCCTCTGTTAGTCCTTGGAATGTAAGGTGAGACACTGAGAGGACCTCAGTTTTGGGGGAGGTAATGTATATTAGTAGCTCAGAATCTGAGGTTCACATGTGCTGCTTTGAAAGGTCCCAATTCTGATTCTTGAGGATGAGGGGTCACATCTGGTCTCAGGAGGGACACTGTGTATCTCAAAGACCTGTTTCTAGGGAGTTGGGTTATCACACCAACACAGGCTCTGAGGGACAAGGATTAGCACTGATTGGGATCCTGGGGTGTGGAGAGGCTCTTCGCAGCTCTGAGCCAGGGTGGATGGCATGGTGGTGACTTTCCTTGGTGTGGGGTACACTGGTTGAGAGGGGTTCTGTGGTAAGCAAGGCAAAGGGATGGATGGGTTAGTGGGGCCACAGCAGTGGTGGCTCTGGTGTGAGGGGTTTTGCAGTAGCATAGTTCCCACTACTGGGCTGGGGTAGTCTTGGCTCCTTTTGTAGGAAGAAGGCTGCTGGGTTTTGCAGCCTCCAGCAGATCCTTCAACAGAGTTTAACTAATTTATAGCTAAATCAAACACATTGGTGATTGATATATGCACACATTTGAAAGAGTCAATGCAATCAGTCATCTCACATAGTTAGTGTGTGCGTGAGGAAACCCTAGGAGCTGCTGTCAGCCAACTCCAAGTGCATCATGAAATACTGTCTCCCAGGGTCCTCATGCTATGTGGTAGGTAGATAGCCAGACTCGTTTATATGGCAAAATTAAAACTGATGTATTTACTTATTCATTGAACTCTAACATGCATATAAATTAGTGTTAAAATCATTAGTCCTTTCCTGTGAGATGTGAAGATCCTGAATATGGTATTCATTTACACTTCTTTTTATTTTTACACTGTGTTCAGACGAAGCTGTCTTACATCTTTGCTATGTTTTCCGTCCCAATACCTTCCTCTGCATTTTTATCATGTATTTGATAAAATAGGTTTATTTTTGTATTTTGTAGCCCATTTTCTATTTCTCCCACAATCTGGTTGATATATTAAAAGAGAATGTAAATTTCATTTTATTTTTATTTTCACCCCAGTTATAACATTTCTGGGATTTTATTTATTTCGTAATAGCATATTTCATCAGAGGTAGATGCCCAAACACAAAACTATAAAAAGTAGCCTGGCATTTTCTCCCATTTCAGCAGGAGGGTTGAAGATAATTCCCCTGCATCTTCCCGGTCAGGGTGGTCAGGCCTTCTCATCTTCCTCAGGGAAGAACTGTGGATGTGGGTCCGGTCCATTTCCAAACTGGCACCTGCTTCATTTCCTAAGTGTCTCCGAACTCCTGGTCTGTGGGGAAGCCTTCCCTCACTCCCTTCTGACTGGGTCACCCTGGTTTATTTACTGTGCTTGCCCTTTTAAGTTCCACACCAAGCAAGTGCGACTCCTCCAGGTATTTCCCTCAGCGTGAACCGCCTTTCGGTTGGGGTGCGCCATTCTGTCCGCCCAAGCTGCCCTTTGCTTTGGCCCCCAGCTCATGCTCCTCTGGTACCACACTGAGCCAACATTTTGGCTTCCAAGGAAGACCTGCTTTCTGAAGACTGTCTTGGTTTTCTTCAGCGTGTCTTGGCATTCTTGGTATTTCTAGATACGTAAAGACGTAAACATTTGGTTTGTTTGGGATTGCACTGAATGGACAGATCGTTTTTCAGTTTAAACAGGGGAAAGCACGGGGCCCCTGTCTGGTGTGGAGTTGTGATCTTTTTGCTTCACCTTCTGAAGCTGGGGATGGAACTCAGAGCCCACCCTGCCCTGCCCTCGGCCATGGAGCCACGCCCCTGGGTCCACCCGCAGTGGACTCCCTTCTTGTGGATGCACACCCCTGTTCTCATCACCGTGGGGTAGATTTAGAATCACCGTAGCTGTTGGTCCGTGGTGGAAGGTGGACCTGGCCCCTGCCTCTCCGTCATCCTGTATCGCGTCCCACCGCGTCCCTTTCTGGCCGCAGAAAGACACGACATACGTCTGAAGCTTCAGAAGTTTATTGTGCACGGTCTTCCTTCCTTTCCTTCCTTTCTGTCCCTCTCTCTTTTACTCTCTCTCTCTCACTTTCCCCCTCCTGCGCTCTCCTCTCTCCCTCTTACTTAGCCGTTCCTCTCCTTCTCTCACTCTGCTCTCGCCTGCTTCGGCTGCTTCTGCACTCTCCTGCTTTCATCCGCTTCTGCGACCGCCTTCCACCTCTCTCTTGCACTCTCTTCTGCATAACCCCCTCCCCCAGGAAGACGCCAAGCTTATATACACTTCAACCAATCAGGGGAGAGTACACGAGGTAAACGCGCGGACAGCTGCAGGCATAGAACAGTTAAGCGAGGGAGGCATGCTCTAATCAATTAGCCACTCATCAGAATTTGCTGGTTGTTTACTGTATAGCTAGCCGCTTTTGCCCAGCGCCAGGCGCCATCTTGACTATGCCCGAGGCTCCGGAAACCCCGACAATCCTGTGCCTGCATTACTGTGTTTCAGCTACCAGCCGGTGGTGGACTACATCGACGCCCAGTTTGAGGCCTTTCTCCAGGAGGAGCTGAGGATCAAGCGCTCCTTCTTCGAG
Source organism: Sciurus carolinensis (assembly GCF_902686445.1). Taxonomy (NCBI): domain Eukaryota; kingdom Metazoa; phylum Chordata; class Mammalia; order Rodentia; family Sciuridae; genus Sciurus; species Sciurus carolinensis. The sequence continues at coordinate 36,252 of NC_062230.1, read as the reverse complement.
TACCACGACACTCGCGTGCACGTGTGCCTGTACTTCATATCCCCCACGGGACACTCGCTCAAGTCTCTGGACTTGCTGACCATGAAGAGCATCGACAGCAAGGTGTGTTGCAGCTCCGTCGGGCTTTCCAGGGTTAACGTTTATTTTGAGATAAGAACCTTTTGAAGCATTGACATGTAAATGCATGCTGTTTTGTAACATGTGAAAGTATTTTAATAACGTTTTATTACTTTTAAAAATATTTTCTTGTTGTTGATGGACCTTTATTTTATTCGTTGATTTGTAAGTGGTGGTGAGAATCCTACCCAGAGCTTGACACATGGAGGCAAGCATCTTGTTTCTTTTAAAGCATGTGTGTCGGTTTCGTTGGGCTTCTGTATCAAAACACTGCAGGCTGGTTTAAGCCATGAAGGGTCATTTTCTCACCATCCTGGAGGTCACCCACCACCCACCAGGATGTCAGCCAACCCTGCTTCCTCTGAAACTCCTCTTCTTGGCTGGCAAGTGGCCGCCTCTTGATTATCACACGCTCTTTCTGCTGGTGTCTATATGTCCAAGTTTCTTCTTAGAAGGACATCAGTCACACTGGGTCATAACAGCCTCTTTAATTTCATCACCTCTTTAAAGCTTTATCTATGATTTACTGTCACATTCTGAGAATCAGTGTCGGGGCTGCAGAATGTGCATGTAGTGGGGAGAGAAAATTCCACATTTGATAGATCGCCACCTTAGCTTACATTCAAGGTACATTTAATTAAAAATCGTAAACGGTGCCTCACAAGCCCTAAGGCCCTGGGTTCAACCCCCAGTACCGCAAAAAAACAAACAAACAAACAAAAAAAACAAACAAAAAACAAAAAACAAAAACAAAACAAAAAAAACCCACCAAAATCGTAAACCGAAGGGGAGATGCATATAAAAACACAAAACGAAGCTTTAGTTCATATTTTCCTGTGATTAAATGCTAGTTTGGATCCTGTCTGCTTGCCACATTTTTGAAATTGAGTTCACAGTGTGGTGGTATAAAACAGTCCTGCAGTCTTTGATTGGTACCACTGCTTGTGTGAAGCATGCAGCTTTGTGATTCTGGACTCAAGCACTTACAGAGAGGATTCAGAATGCAGGAACGTGGACCTCAGAAAGGAGGTAAAGAACCAAAAGGCATGATTCTTTCTAGCAAGAGCTTGGGGCACGTGTGAACTTCATGCTGACAGTCTGAAAAGTGTTGAGGACATTTATAAACTCTTTTTATTTGATTACATTTTCTGACAATTTATTAGTTTTTCATAGTTTAGTTTAAAAGCATGGAAAATCATTTTATCAAATGAATATAAAACCCACAGCATACAACTTTGTAGTCTTACGGAAGACATGTAACGTACATGCCAAGAACACTGCAGGGTTTGGTGGTGCGTGTAAGGAAATTTCCACGGAACCACGCTGGACACGGGAAATCACATAAGGGAGTTTATTAAGCAAACAGAGTGTCTCCCTGCAGGGTAAGAGAGAAAATGAGAGGAAAAGAGAAAGGAAAAGAAAGGGTGTGCGCTAGAGAGAGTGGAAAGCCAGGAGGATACAGAAAAGTGAGTAGGAGAGACAGAAGAAGAATGGAAAAGATGACGGGGAAGCTACAGTAAAACAGCTGAATTTCACCGGGCTAACAGGGGACCAGTATCGGAGAAGGATACGTGCAAGCTGACTGATAAACCAATAGCTAGCTAGGATGTTCACAGATTGACAAGTGGTTGAGAGGTGGGGAAAATGACTGCACCTGATGGGCGGGGGAGCAGCTTTATACATTACAGTGCACCAGGAATCCCAGTGATTCTGGAGGTGGAGACGGGAAGGCATATTTGAGGCCAGCATGGGCAACCTAGCAAGACCCTGTCTCAGACAAAGTTAAAGTAAATACAAATGGGCTGTTGACAAAGCTTAGTGGAAAAGCACCCCTGGGCTCAACCCCAAGTATGGCAAATGGATGAATAAGTGATAGATCCCACAGGGTTTGCCCTCAGTGCGGGTTTAAACACAGGTTTTACTCTGTTAACTTCCTGTGACCTTGTCTTGAGTGGCTGGGGTTAAATCATGGGTGGTAATTAAAAGCCATTCCATTTCAATACCTGACCCTGTCTTGGTAGCAGGTGTGGCTTCAAGTCTTCCTCTGCACTATTTATATAATTCTCGTGTGACAGTATTAAGTTTAAAGGTATGTCTGTACTTTTTTTTTTTTTCTTTAATGGAGAGCCAGTATACATCTGAACGAAGCTGCCACATTATCAGGTTTTCTTCTTCACTCAGCTCTGGTAAAACGTGGCGTCTTCCATTTTATCCACCTGATCAGAGAAAAGTCCCTAAATTTGGGTTCCTTTTTATCAAAAAATTCTTAACTTTTATTAAGTATTGTTCAGTCTGGATTTGTATGTAATACCACATCAAGTTCAAAGAAATTAAATTTTTGCTTAAATTAAGATCTTCCTCCTTGTATTGATGAATAGTACATTCGTAGTCTAGGACACCATTTTCTTTTTAACCTTGTAGTGTAATCTGTTATGTCAGGCTGTTTTACAGGTACGGCAAATCCCTAGCTGTTCCAGGGATGGTTGCATAAACAGACGGGAAAAGATGTCTGTGTATCTCTGGTGTTTCCTTCCAGTTTTTAAATTCTCTGTGCCAGTTTCTGTGGTTGTAGCTCAGTGGTGGAGTACTTGCCTAGCATGTGTGAGGCACTGGATTAAATTCTCAGCACCATATAAAAATAAACAAAATAAAGGTATTGTGTCCATCTACAACTAAAAATGTTTAACAAAAATTCTCTGTGCCATCATGTGTTTTCTTCACCAAATATAAACACCTGGGAATTGCTGACACAGAAAGTTCCATTTTTATATGTGGATCTTTTACTGTCACAACAAAATGTCTTTTCCAAGTTTCCTTATCAATATAATTCCAGAACTTTACACCTGAATCTACCTTACCAATTATCTACTATTTACTCTGGAGGATCTTCTTTGTGGATATTGAAATCATACAAAAATTTGAACATCTATGTTATAATATTAAAAGCTTGGATTTTCCCCGGAATTAAAAATGAAGTGCTTTGAGAAATCCAAAACAAACAATCTACCTAAAACTGATATTCGTTCATTTATACTATATAGATTGTACCATATGCAGATGTAATTTAACAAGACACTTTAATAGTAATAAAATATATTTTTGAATTTTTCATATTGCTATTTTCTGCAAAATTTATTTAAATGTAAATGCAGGAAGTAAGTTGTGATCATTTTGTAGAACTAGGAAAAATGCTTTTAGTAAAAATTCAAACTCAAATATGCAAATATTTAACTTCAAATGTGGAAATAATTTCTTTATGCAAATTGCAAATATACATGTTTGTTAGGTCTTTTCTCTCTCTCTCTCTCTCTCTCTCTCTCTCTCTCTCTCACACACACACACACACACACACACACACAAGTTAGCCATTGAAGTTTGGTAACCAAAAAATATTCATGGGCTGGGGTTGTGGCTCGTGGTAGAGCACTCGCCTAGCATATGTGAGTCTTTGGTTTCAATTCTCAGCACCACATATGAATAAATAAAAATAAAGGTCCATCAATAACCAAAATATATTTTAAAAGAATCTATTTTATTTTTAGGTGGTCTTTAGAAAATATAAGCAAATCTATCTTCAGGGGCATCTAGGTAGGACAAGGGTGTGTAAAAAATGGGAGATTGATCAATTTATATGTAGGGGGTAGGTGATTGCATGATTGACAGCTAAAGGAAAATTCCATCTTTTCCTCAAATTTGATGAAAAGTCTCTTGCTCTTTTTTAACTCTGTTTAATAAGAAATAAAATTGATAATGAAATAAGCATTCCATCTCATTCTATTGCTTAAATTTCACTAACTTCAAATATGTTGGGAGTGTAAAAGAGTTTAGAAGAGAAGTAAAATTGAGACTTTGGGAAACAATTATGTAAGGAAGAATTGACAGCCAGTGATTACCTAGTTACACAGATTTGTTTCCAGAGCCTGTGAGATTTGGACTGTGAAAAAATACAGGACGAACAACAGATATTCAAGGTTGAATTCTGTCTTCCTTCTTTATAGGTGAACATCGTACCATTGATTGCTAAAGCAGATACAATTTCTAAAAATGACTTACAGAAGTTTAAGAGTAAGATAATGAATGAATTGATTAGCAATGACATCCAGATCTATCAGTTCCCAATAGACGAAGAACCTACCGTCCAAGCAAACTTGACTGTAAGTTCCTAGTTGTTGAATATTAATTCTGTGTTAAATGAAGTATGATTTCTGTTATGCTAATAGAAATACATTTTTACCTGTAGCCGATACAGACAATGAATCATGTGTCATATATACATGAAAAATCATATATTTTTTTTCTAAAATCCATTGTGGGGATGTGTTTTATTTTCTTGAATTTGAAAAAGTTTGCCAAGAATCAATCAATTTTTCACATCTTTATTTAATTTTAGTTCAATACCACACAGTTCACCCATTTAAAGTCTACAATTCAGAGACATTTAGTTTGCTCGCAGATATCTGCAGCCATCTTGACAGATTAGGGCATTTTCATGGTTGTAAGAAGAAATCCCATCTGTCACCTCTTCTACCTGCTCCCCGATGCTGACCTTTCCTGCCCACTTCTGAGCAACTACTGACTGACATTGTATTTCCATTGGCAGATTCCTCTGCTTGGACATTTTATGGGTGGAATCACATGTCATTTTGTATCTGCCTTCTTTCACTTAGGATGATGTTTTGAAGGTTTACCAATGTTGTAGCACATATCACTAATTCATTCCTTTTTAGTGGCCAAACATCGTTGTATGAATACAGCACATTTTTTTACCCATTCACAAGTTGAATGGATATTTGACTTTATTCTACATTTTGGCTATTAAAAAGATGTCGCTATAGACATCAGTGTACAGGTATTTGTGTGGGAATGTTTTTATTTATCTTGGGTCTATGTTTTGCTAGTAACAGAATTGTTGGAACTGTTCAGTCATTTGAAGAATTGCTAGATTGATTTAAAAAGTATCTGTACCACTTATAATCCCACCAGGAGTTCTGGTCCCTTCCTTCCCTTGCCTGATTGACACTGTCTGATTTTAGTATAGCTATGCCATTAGGAATGAAGTGGATATCATTTGTGGCTTTAATTTGCATTTTCCTAAAGATAGAGATGCAGACATCTTTTCATAGGCTCATGGATATTTGTGAATCTTTCTGGGAGAAAAGTCTATTCAGATCCTTTGCTCATTTTTGGATTGAATTTTTCTTTTTATGGTAAATTGTAATAATACTTTATCTTTTTACATCATTCTTTTTTCCATTGTGATATGTAACATCATAAATTATTCCTCCTGTCTAACTGGATTTTGGTAGCCATTATTGAACACCTTTAAATCTGTTCCACCCCTCTTGGGTTCTGGGAATCACCATTTGCCTCCAGTTTGAGAGAGAACACATAGTACTTGTTGTTCTGTGGCTTCATGATTTCACTTTAGGTAGTCTTTTCCAGTCCCACCCATTTTGCTGCAAATGGCAGAATCTTAGTTTTTATTATGACTGAACAGTATTTTATTAAGGATATATACCATTCTTTCTTTATGCTTCCATCTATCAGTGCACAGCCAGGTGGGTTTGATATATTTTCTGTGACTGTGTGTTATCGGTGCATTGGAGGTCTACCTAAGAGTGGGATCCCGCATGCCGCATCATGCATGTGCACGCCAATACGGTCGGTCTCCCTCCCTCCCTCCTTCCCTGATCTGTTTCCTCCACCTTGCTGTTTATTATTATCATTGTTGTGGTTGTTATCAAACTTAGTGCATTAGAATTTTGTATATAAGTGGGGTTCATTGGGGCATATTAAGAGTGAACATATGAAGTCTGGTAGATTGTGATCCTTAGTACCTCCCCACGCCCTCCATCCTCATCCCTCTCAGTCCCACTCCTTTACTTTATGGGTTTCTTTTCAATTTTTGTGAGACCATCCTTTTTTACTCCCTCCCCCCAGCTTCTGCATATGAGAGAAAACATTTGATCTTTGACCTCGGAGTCTGGTTTATTTAGGTCAGCATAATATTCTCCAGTTCCATTCATTTACCAGCAAATGCCTCATCCATTCATGTGTCGACAGGCCTGGGATGATTCCTAGCTCAGCCACTGTGCATTGTGCTGCTGTGAACATTGGCGTGCGAGGGCACGCTGTTAGTTCTTTTTGATAATACCAAGGAGTGGGACAGCTGGGTCTTATGGTGGTTCCATTCCTAGTGTTTTAAGGAATCTCCAACCTGCTTTCCAGAGAGGTTGTACTGATTTGCAGTCCCACCACCAGTGTACCTGTGGACCTTTACCCCACAGTCTTGCCAGCATCTGTTATTTGTGTTCTTGATGATTGCCATTCTGATTGGAGTAAGATGAAATCTCAGTGTAGTTTAGATTTGCATTTCCCTCATTGCTAAGGATGTTGTACATTTTAAATGTATTTGTTGACCATTTGCATTTCTTCTTTAGAGGAATGTATGTTAAAATCATTGCCCATTTTTTTGAACAGGTTTTTTTCTTTTTGGTTTTAAGAATTTTGGGTTCTTTCTGTGTTCTAGTTTTTAATCCATTAGAAGAGTAACTGGCAAAGATTTTCTCCCATTTGGTTGGCTCTCTCTTCACATTTTTAATTCTTCCCTGGCTGTGCAGAAGCTTTTTACTTTGGTGGCTCCACTTATTGACTCTTAGTTTTATTTCTTGGGCTTTATGGGTTTTGTTCAGGAAGTTGGTGCCTGTGCCAATATGATGCAGCGTTGACCCTCTTTTCTTCCAGCAGTTGCAGGCTTTCTGGTGTAATCCCTCAGCTTCTGTCCACTTTGATGGGACTTTCGTGCAGGGTGAGAAATAGGGATCTGACTTCATTCTTCTATATTTGAATGTTCAGCTTCTCCAGCACCATTTGTTACAAAGGCTGTCTGTTCTTCATCATGTTTTTGGCACCTTTGTCAAGGATGACGTGCCTACATCTATGTGGGTTTGTCTCTGTGTCTTCTATTCTGGCTTGTTGGTCTTTATGTCTGTGTTCATGCCAACGCCAGGTTGTTTTTGTTACTAGAGTTCTGTACTGTAATTAGAGATTATGTATTGTGATGTCTGTAGAATTGCTCTTATTTTCAGTGTTACTTTAACCATTCTGGAAAGGTCTTCCACATGAATTTTAGGACTGCTTTCCCCACTTCTGTAAGGAATATTGTTGGTATTTTCATGAGATCACATTGAATCTGTACATTACTTTTGGTAGTGTGGCCATTTAAACAATATCGATTCTGTCTATTCAAGAATATGGGATGTCCTCCCCTCTTCTAAGGTCTTCTTCAATTTCTTTCTTCAGTATTGTATAATTTTTACTGTAGAGGTCTCACCTCCTTGGTTAGATTTATTCTCAAATATTTCTGCTTTCCGTGGACCCCCAGGATCCAGCACAGAGGGCTGTGGCACAGTCACTTCAGGATGGCCACTGTCTTAGCCCCCCTGCAAGCCAGGAGACGGATGCTTCAGTCACCCCTGACTGCATGCCTCTGCATCTGTTAGGCTGACTGCCTCTTGGGCCACAGGTTCTCTTGTGCCAAATGTAGGTGTAGAGCTGTTCTCTCTCTGGCTCCTCCCTCTCCCTCTGCAGGGAATCTTTCGGAGCTCCAGAACCTTGGTGTCTCTAGGACTCTTTCTGGGCTCATTGCTGAACTTGAGTGGATGCCCTCCACACTATCTTGCTGGAAGTAGCACTCTTGCTGCTGAATCTGGGGCCCTGAGGCTACCAGGAAACACACCCTCCTCTCCTCTCACCTCCCCTGACCTTACCTCTCAGCTCTGCTGTTGGACCTCAGGTCCTGGGGCTACCAGGAAACACACCCTCCTCTCCTCTCACCTCCCCTGACCTTACCTTTCAACTCTGCTGTTGGACCTTAGGTCCTGGGGCTACCAGGAAACACACTTCCTCTCCTCTAACCTCCCCTGACCTTACCTCTCAGCTCTGCTGTTGGACCTTAGGTCCTGGGGCTACCAGGAAACACACCCTCCTCTCCTCTCACCTCCCCTGACCTTAGCTCTCAGCTCTGCTGTCTCATCCCATAAGTTCTGGTTGCCATTTAAATCTCCACTTGTCTCAAGTTGCTCTCTAGTTTCTTTCAAGATTTCTTCTTTGACCCATTAATTGTTCATGAGTGCATTTGGCACCACATATTTGTGTATTTTTCAGTTTCCCCTGTTGTTGATTTTTGGTTGATTCTAGTTTGTTTAGCTCTTTCCTGGGGTGTGTGGACAGGACTGATTACTTTCATGATCTTGAGATGCTGGAAGAGAAAATGAAAGTTTATCTTCACTGCTCTTGAGAGTGCCTTTGAATTCTTTTTCTACACCTCCTACTGCTGTTGAGGTCAGTTTTGGGGAAACATTAGATGCTGTCTGCTTCATGGCTCGGTTCTCCACCCTGGCAATGTGGCTGAGGCAGGCTCTGGAGTTTTGGGTTGGATATTAAGCTTTTATCTGAGTGTCGCCACAGGAACTCAGAGGGTAGGGTCGGCAGACTGAGCACCTTTGGTCTGCCCACTGCCTGTGAGCTGGGCCAGGGTGATCAGCCCCAGTCCTTTCTGTCTGCTGCATACAAACAAGACCACCTCGTCCACCAATAGGGATCGAGAGCTTCCACTCCTCAACGCAGGGACTTCGTGGCAGGAGGAGACTGGGAAGGAGCAGGTCTGGGTAGAGAAGGAGGTACTGTTGCTAGTATCAGGACAGCACTGAGGGTACTGATTCTTTGTGTCAATTTACTAATGTGAGTGAATATCTGAAATGCCATTTAATATTTGAAAGGCAAACTTTGAAGACAAACAGACTTAGCTTCCCACACAATTCATCTGTCTTCCCAAAACTGTGAACTTGTCCTTTACAGGGTCAGAATTGTGAAGAACCTGACTGACAGGGTCTCGACTATAAGGGGATGGATAGATGTTAATTCTTTTTCTTCCATTTCTCCTTTCTTATGTTTCATACCCTATTAATTTAAAAACACTTAAGCTAACCATATTTCTCAATTGAAAAGCTGAGTAATGTAAAAATTTCCCCTTATTTTTATGTTACTTTTTATTTATGTTGCATCTCAAAAATTTCGGTCTCTCCTGTGTTCTACCTCTGAGAGCCCAACTACAGGAAATCCTATGTGGAATGGTTTTTATCATGACCAATTAGCAGACTACTGCTAAATATTAAATCTTTAATGCAGTGTTCAATGATTTTAACCATAGGCATTTCCCTTATATCAGAGTTCTCATGCAGACGTCTGTCCACCTAACATCTCAGGGACCACCCTGCACACGGCCCGGATTGCGGCCTGTATACGTCCTCCTGACTCTGCCTACCACCATCTCAGAAGTTCCTTGCGTTGCACTTTATTTTCAAGCTCCCTCTGAGTCCCAGGACCACAAGGAGCTCCTGTGCTCTAAGCTGTGCTTTGCATTTGGGGCTCATACCTAGTGTCTATTGCCCGTGGCAGGCTCTCTTGCTTTAGGCAAGGACAAGTAGATGGTCTCCAGTCATCTGCACGTCCTGAAATGGAGTCTTGCAGAAATCAGTCAGCAAACATTTTCTGCCAAGTGCTCGTACTGGATGCAGGGCATACCCCTCGCTGGGTTGATTTCTTTGGTGGTTGGTCTTTGCTGTTTCCCTCACAGCCCAGCCGTGGTACCATGAGTAGGGCTGTGACAAGGGAATTCAGTCTGTCTTCCTTTTCCAGGGGGTGCTGCCGTTTGCCGTGGTGGGGAGCATAGACGAGGTGAAGGTCGGAAAGAGGATGGTGAGGGGCCGTCATTACCCCTGGGGAGTTCTGCAAGGTGAGCCCCAGGAGGGAGGACGGGTCTGGAGGCTGTCACAGGCACAGTGCGCTGCGTCCCAGCCGGCCTTTGCACGTGGACTAGCCTTGGCAACTCGCTGACCGTGGATGAATGGCCACTACCAGGAAAACATGTTCTACTTCATTTAAGCTGATGCTCATTGTGACTGTGACTCATTCTCATAGAAATTTGCTAGATGATGCTTTAGGCCAGACGCTATAGAGATGGACACAATCTTCTCGTTCACCCTGATGTTTACCCCACGCATACTATCTTCTCTCGCTCTGCATAAATCACCCCTTTCAGAATGCTGGAAATCACTCAGAAGCATAAATCCTAGTATTTAATTATGTTAACTCAAATACCGCCTAATTTATAAAGCATTTAAAAGTGATCATTACCCTCATACCAAAACCAGATAAGAACCGACTAAACAAAGAATCCATATCTTTAATGAACATATATGTAAAAATCCTCATCCAAATACTAGCAAATAAAATCCAACAGCACATTAAAAAGATTATTAGCTTGGATTTATACCAGGGTTGCAAGGATGTTTCTGTACGTTCAAATCACTAAACATGCTGTACTGGGGCAACAAGGGGGAGGGCAGAACTGAAGGGTTGTCTTCCTAGGTGCAGAAAGCCTGTGGATAAATCCAACGCTTGTTAATGGTGAAAACACCGAGCCAAGTAGCCACAGAGGAACACACCTCGACATAACAGAGGCATTTATAAAAGTCAACAACTGACAGTTACTGAATGGGAAGAGCAGAAGGCTTTCTCCATGATGCCTGGAGCAAGACATGAATGCCCCCTTTCACCACTTTTAGTCACCAGGATGCTGGAAATCCTGCTCAGAGAAAGAAATAAAGGGCATGAAAATTGGAAAAGAAGTTAATTGTTGCTTTTTGCAGAGGACATTTTCCTATGTATAGAAAACCTCAAAAACATCAGAACAGAGAACTAATAAATAAATTCAGCACAGTTTCAGGATACAGAATCAACATAAAAAACAGTATCATTGATGTATGTCAAGAGTGAGTCGTCTGAGGGCTGGGGAGATAGCTCAGCTGGTAGAGTGCTTGCTTCGCAAGCACAAGGCCCTGGGTTCAATCCCCAGGACTGCAAAAAAAAAAAAAAAAAAAAAAAAAAAAAAGAATCTTCTGAAAAAGAAATCAAGAAAGCAGTCCCATTTAAAACAGATAAAAATACCTAGGACTAAATTTAATCAAAGAGCTGAATGGTGTCTACAGCAAAAATTATAAAAGGTGAATGAAAGAAATCGAAGAAGACACAGGAAGTGGAATGACATTCCATGTTCATGGACTGGAAGAATCAGTACTATTGAAATGTCTGCAATACCCAAAGTGATTTGCAGATTTAATTCAATCCCTATCAAAATACCAATGGCCTTCTTCGTGAAACTAGAAAAAATTCTAAACCACATGAAACCACAAAAAGAAAAAGCCCAAATAGCCAAAGCAATCTTGAACCAAAGAACAAAGCAGGAGGCGTTACCCTATGTGACTTCAAAATGCCCCACACGGCTGCATGCATGCAGCAATGGAGTCAGAGCATTGCTGGCATGGAAACAGACTCATGACCACAGGGCAGAATGGAGAGTCTGGAGCTGAGTCTGTGCATCTACTTCCAACTGACTTTTGGCAAAGTTGCTAAGAACGCCTGTTGGAGAAAGGGCAGTCTTCAATAAATGGTGCTGGAAAATTGAATATCCACATGCAGAAGGATGAAGCTGGACCACCATTTCTCAATAGTTACAAAAAGGAACTAAAAATGGACTATGCCCTGAACATGTGAAACTGCTAAATGAAAATTAGGGAAGATGCTTCAGGATATTGGAAGGGACAAGACATCAAGAGCACAGAAAGCACAAACAGAAAACTCAAATTCTTCACAGAAAAAGATGTCTGTCAGAGCGCACAGACAAGCCCGAGTAGGAGAGAGTATTCACAATGTGCACCTCAGACCAGGAGATGAAAGTCACAATATATGTTATCACTGCCCTCCGCCGGCAGAGGCAATGATAACGCGTACGCTTCCTTTTCACACGAACAAAAAAGCCCAAAAGACAAAGACCAAAGAACGACGAACAATGAACGACGAACAATGCCCAACAAACAAAATGCTCTTTATTCGAGGAAGTGTCTGGGTTATATAGCAAGCATAAGCCAATCAGAATCAGCCTGAGATCAGTCTCTAGGCAGTTACAAGAATCACCTCATATACAGCAGCCAATCAGAGTTACTGAGCATGTGGGGAGAGCATGATAACAATGTAATACAATAAGGGCAACAAGAAGGCACGCAGCGAGCATGAGTCAGCAGTGTTAGCTGTTTGTTGCAAACCAGGGGCCCCAGACTGAGGTCCTCGATGTTGCAAACTGGGCCACCCCGGCTCAGTGCCAGACTAGGGTGGGGTCCGCGGTACCCCGACAGCTCCCCCTTTCCTTTATTAAAAGAAAAGGCTTGAGACCGTGCCTGTCTTAGGTTGAGGGGTCAGCTCATGTCCTTACCCATCATCAAAGACTGTAGAGCATGCTACAGCTTCTGTCTTAGGTTGGTACATGGCCACCTCCTTCATTACCCGTCATTGACTACCGGTCCAGCATAGAAAGCCAAACTTGAGGGGAACTGCCAGCCTCTAGGGCAGTCATGGCCAGATGAAAAATAATCCGGTCTTTTTGTTGGGTGGCTCGTAGTTGTACAACTACCAAGGAGGAGTAAAAACCCCAAAGTATCAAGGCTTGCCCACTGTTGTACAAAATTGAAAGCAGAAGAAAACCACTTAGCTGGCTCAGACATAGAAGCAATTTGTACCCTAGTAGAATTAACTTTGACAATTTCAGCCCTAAGCTGTGAGGTAAGATTATCAAATTGAGACGATCAAGTAGGCTGGCAATTTTCTAGATAACCCAGCTATGGTGCTGGAATTATCATATACAATGGAAGTAACACAGACAGTTCTTAAAGAGTAAACACATCCCAGTCCCAAAAGTTCTTGTAATATGTCCACTTGTTCTTGTAATAGGTCCACTCTCTGATCTACAAGGAGTATGCCTGCTGTTAGATGTTGGTTTAGGGTCTCTTTAGTCTATAAGGCTGCAGCTGTATTTTTGGCCAAGTGATTGTTGTTGCTGTCTGTATGGTCTGTATGGTTGCGTCAATGCTGCTGGTGCGGTGACTGCTACCGTGGCGATCACGGCCGTTATGATGCCAAAATCTCTCCTGTTTCTTGATAATAGTACTCTGTACCTGTAACAAAGACTGGGACTGGTAGGAAGGTAGGAACACACATTAAGACTGCCTGTGAGAACCTAGAAGCATTCCAACATTGAGAGAGATTGAGAGAAACATCTTTTTTGTTTGTTAGCTGAAACATAAAAGGGGAGAAAACACAAACTGGCGTAGGTGGAAACATAATATTTCTGGTCCTCCTAAGAGAGCAAAGAAAGGTTGTAAGTTAGTATATAAAGAGGAGGTATTAGTTAAAGGCAGAGGATATGGCCAAGCTCTAACTATAGCCCATAAGTTCCGAGTCTGGCTGTCCAGTTGTATCCTTATTGTTGTCACTCTCATGTTGTATTGTTCTGGTCAGTCTCTCGGGAATCCAGACCGGAGTTTGTTGATCCTGTGGAAAGACACAAACAGATCCTCGTGTTGTGCCCAAAGGCTTGAGATCCCACAAGGACCACCAGAGACCACGATCAATGCAAGCAGCAAAGAGTCATTTATTAGCGAGTTCGAACTCGGTCCTCTGCATCCTTAATCAACGACGCTAGGAGAGAGGCCCCGAGCCCTCGTCAGCAGGGTTTTTATAAGGAAAAGCAAGCAGTTTTACAGTGTTCTTCTAATTGGCTAACATTCGAACAGCTAAACCTCCCCTGGTTGGGTCCGGTCAATCTATTTGATTTTCATTGGGTCCGGCCAGAACTGGACGGTCCTAGAGGAAGAAGGGAGGAGGGAAGGGGTGAACTATTCAGGAGCTGAGTCGGGGCTAGGCCCTGCTCTCGTCCTTGACAGATAAGGTCTCTAGGCAACTGCACATTCCTCGGACAAATATCTCTTAACAACCTTGGTAAGCACAGGGGCCCAGCAGTCCTGTTTGTCCTTGAGACAGTTAGCAGCACAGATACCACCCTGCTCTCAACATCCCCCCTTTCCAAGAACATTTAGAGAGCCAATCTTGGGTCTCTACTGTTCTAATTCTTGCTGCTTAATGGGCTGATATTGGGCCTTTAGCACCATTAGCTGTACTGTATTTATTTTATCTTTAACAAAAGCAATTAACTTATTGATTATACAAGGTCCTATAGTTAAAGCTAGTAACAACAATATCAGGGGTCCCACTGTAGTGGACACCAGAGTAGTTAACCAAGGGGAAAAATTGAACCAGGATTCAAACCAGTTCTGACTAGCTTTCCATTCTTTCTTTCTGTTTGTTAGTCCTTCTCTGACTTTTGCCATGGATTCCCTCACTACTCCAGAATGATTAGCATAAAACCAACATTTTTCTCCCAGAGCTGCACATAGACCTCCTTGCTTACAGTCTTTAAAGTCAGGTAAATTTGGTAATTAATGAGCTCCAGAGATTCTTGACATTTTATTCTTCCAGGGGCAGTCTCCAACTTCCAAAGGCAGATGGCTTCATGGCTTCATTTCCTCAAATTGACCCGATTCCCTATTTCTACACTAACTACCTGTTTTTATTCTGACTTCATTTACCCCTCTAATACTAGGAACTCCTTCACTGCTGTAGGGAAAATGGGCGATGACCAATCTGACTTCTTCGAGCTGGAAGTGGGCAGCGTGGGGCAAGCAGTTTGGAGTTCCCCTTTTTAAAATCAGGTCAACTGAGGGGTCCAAGGTAGAAGTCTGGTTGGGGAAGAGCAGGCTGTAAACTCACCTGGGGGTAGGTGCTTCTATGATAGAAGAACAAAAAGACATGAGTACTGAAATGAAATTAGTACAAAGTAAATGTTGCAGCATCTGGAGCATGCCACTGAGTATCATGAAAATGATAGAAGTTAATCTCTCACCAGGAGGTGGAAGAACTGAGAAATTGTTCCCATAACTAGACCTAGCAAAGGCTGGAAAGGACAAGACCTTTATTTGAGAACTTTAACATTGTCCAGGTTATCAGGAATGTAAACACAACATGTAACTTTTAATGTCATAGATATCCCCAAAAATATAGTTAAGCTACTTAATGTCATCTGATTTTTGTAAAATATTCCTTTATTGGTATAACCTGTGTTTAGTAGAGAGCTCTATACTTCTGTTACTTAGGGCTAGGTAATCATACGAGCAAACATAGATCAAGTCTACCTGTATAGCTTAGGAAGGTCTGTAGGCCTTAAACTGACTAAAAACTTCTGACTCTGGCAGTTTCTCTTGATAGTTATCAGGCACATTTGCTGAAGAATCTTTCTTTCATTTGTAGCTTCCAGTTTTTATTCTAGTGGACTAACACAAGTGTACATCTTAAGTTACTTTTAACTGTTATTTCTTTTAAGTGCCCAAGAATGGCTATATTTTGGTTTTAACTGTTTTGCTGGGTGTCCAAGACCAAGCTGGTCAAATTGACCTGGTTCCTGTCTTATTAAAGAGTCAGCTGAGTTCCCACAGGGGCCACTTGTAGAGAACTTAAGAGCAGCTTCTTAGCTCCACCAGTGCCATTGGTTAGGCAGGGTCTCCTTGATGAGGTGGCTTTCCTTGAAAGCATTAGGGGTGTCTCCCTTTTTTCCATGACCCTCCTCTGCAGCAGATGCACTGAGTGATTCTCATCCTCTAGTCTCAACAATCTCCTTGATCAGGAGGTTGTGTGACACAGAGTTGCAAAGCTCCTTAGAGAAGTTCTCTTGTTCGTGGGTTCAGGCTGACTGAGGACAAAAGATCCAAATACTGGCCTATCTTGCCTTCTGTATTTAATTTCAATCTCTAAGTTTGATCTTAATCATCCAGCAAGCCAGTTTCACCAGTCATAAAGTAAGAGTACTGGGCTTTAACTTTAATGTCCATAACTTTACAGTTATTTACCCTTTTATCTAACTGGAGTCTGCATTAGTTCTGGAAGTTACCACTATCTGTTCTGATATCTGTTACTACTATCTGTTAGGTGATGGCTTATTATCACAAGTTACCTAGGTTGCGTGTTCTTGAAGCAGATACTTCTGCAAAACATTAACAGGTAACAGTTTTACAAAATGAAATTATCAAGAGTAAAAATATATTCTGCTTGTATAATAGCTATCTTGAATTTTGACTGAGAACCACATTATATTTCCTATTTGAGATCATAGTAATTTTACAACAAAAAACCAATCTTTTGATTATAACTTTAAATAAGCTGAAGTCTGACTTATTTTGGAGTCACTCTAACATGCAGTAAGGTGGGAGGCAGAGCCTTATCTCAGGTAAGGCGTGACTCTTTATAGATCTTAAGTGTTCTAATCCTACAACTAATTTTTGCCCCTTTTGCCATGACCAGCATGACCAAATTTTCAAGTTCAGTGAGGGTCAAAGGAGTTTTAGAAAATAAAGGTTTATAAACACAGATTTTGAAGATTAAGCTGAGATCAGATGGAGCTCTATTCTCTGATGGAAATGTAGACCTAAAGAGTTATGTTAGCAATCTTTATACATGTCTTATTATTAAGTTAAAGACTATGTAAGCATTATTCTTTGTTTTCAGGAGAGTTACAGAGACTAGACCATCTACATAACTTTTACAGTCATGAAGTCAGGGACCCCAAACTCAGTCATTGTTGTCCCATTTTTGCTATAATGTATTATACTCTTTCTTAAATGTCAATTTAAGAAGTTTACATATATTGATTTCTGAGTCCATATGAACATTAGTTAACACAGTCTAACATTATATCCAAAACAGGAATCAATCAAAGAAAGGCTGAGAGAGTTTTTAACTTTTTTTTTTGTGTAGCAAAATGCTTTTACCTTCTACAATATGAACCTTTAAACAAATCAGGCTCTAACTTTTATAAATACATTTATATTTGAAGTTCTTTATCTCAGTGTAAAAAGTAACAAATTTTACACGTACCCCATTGATAGCAGGTCCTATAATAGAACATTAAATGATAGAAATAAATCCCCAATTAAAATTTACTCTTTATAAGTTTAAGATTACCATTACAGACAAGTTTATCTGGAGAATAGCAGCTTGATAAATTCCCTGCTTTAAAACTTGTATACCTGAAAAATATGAACACATTTAATATACAACTAGAAACCATTTCACAATTACCTTGACACTTTTTTTCTTACCAAATTTAGTTTTTTTAAGAAAAATGTAGACTCTGTAACACAGTACAATACTTTAACAGTTGTTTAACCATAATTGTATACACCCCAATTTTTAAGACTAATTGTTCTAAAGAATAAAACTTAATAGACACAAAGTTAAGAGTAAATTAGTGTTTCTAAGAAATCCTTGCCATTTTACCATGTCATTTTACCATGTAGATTAAACTTTGGTTTATATCAGAACATTAGTATTTTCACCTTAGGAAAAACCTTAAATAGCTTTAGCTGTTTCATATACATACAACCAACTTAGTTACACACAGACTTTCTTAGCACTTACTTAGACCCTCATGTATTCCATCACACAGGCACTTTCTTACCCAGAAACATTTTCTTTTTTTTTTATTAAATATATTTTTAAACCCAGAACCTTTTATTTTCTCTTTCCTATTTGTTGACCCCTTTTTGTTCACATTCTGAAACAACTGTAACTGAAACACAGTGAAAGGGGAGATGGTAGCTCTAAATCCAAGTCTAAGAGCTCCTTGGAGCTTTGCAGAACTGGAGGGGGAGCAGGGGGAAGTGGTAAGGGAGCAGATGGAACACCCACTCTCCGAGTTGAGGTTTTATCTGTTAGAACATAACTCTTAATAACCTTGTTTTTAGTAATGACACAAAGCAATTTTAAACTCTTCTTAATTTACCAACCTATGAAAACACCAATAATGTTTAAGTATGATACTCCATGGGATTTGGGGGGTTAAGAGTACTTGATGTTATTTAACAATGAGCATTTTAATTTTGCAAATTAATCAGATGTCACCAACAAACACATTTGAGTAATCCCATACATGTTAACTCTAATTCACTTATTCTGTAAAAACCAAGAAAGCAGGCAAGTGTCCTGAACAGTATTTGCTGTCTCTTTCCTGTTGAAGAAAAGTCCTAGGAACAATTGATACTAGACATTTTATTAACATTAATATTTTATTTGCTTGACCACCTAGAGACTTGTGAGTTATTTTCAAAGACATTTTACTTTCATTAGTTTACCCAATTTGAATTGAACCTTTAAATCACGTGAATTAAAAGTATTTGGATCCATTTTAAAAAATTTAATTTTAGGAGCGCTCAGTTTTGATAAGACCTTGTAACTTTATCTCCATTGCAATGTAACAGATGTTCAAAAACTCTAGTTGAATAAAAAATAGAACTGATCAAAAAAAATCATTAACCTAGGTATGCAAGATCAAAATTATGAGCTCAAAAATACAGCATTAAAGAAAAACAAAACAAACGAAGAATCCTAGAAAATAAGTTAGTTCTGTGTACCAGCCCAGAAGTTTAAACGGACACCTTTTTTTTTCTTTTCTTCAGGTTACCCGCCCCTTCCCACTGAGCAGGCTTTGACAAGGCCAGGCAGAGGGGAGGGGGGATCACCCAGGACTTTTTAACCCTTTTTCTTCCTGGTTGAGAAATCAGGTTAGGTTTGAATGCAGAAGATCACAAAACATCATTTCTCACTACTTTTGAGGAATGGAGCTGCTGAGCTCTCTGCCTAGGGGGATTGGAGTAAACAAATCTCTCAGGAACAAGAAGGACTGTAAAGTACCCTGCAATGAGTATCCCTAAGCCTAAGATCGGATTAACACAATGAAGAATTTAATAGAAGGCAAGAGTAAAGACCATATAGTACAATACACAAACAGACAGACACGTAGCATGCTAAATCAAAAATTGGCTAGCTGGTATTTTGTAGTTTCCCAGGTGCCACACAAAGCCCAAATGGGACAAAGAGTTAACCAGATGCGGCCAGTCGTCCGAATGCAATACTGAAGCTGCTCAGAAGCAGCACAGACGCTGTTCAGAAGTGACAAATTCACCCAGAATGCAGCACAAACTGCTCAGAGTGCAGCACAAGCTGCTCAGAAGTGACAAATTTACCCAGAATGCAGCACAAACTGCTCAGATGTGACAATAATGTCACCAGATGCGATGACTCGCCAGAATGCAGTACCCACTGCTCAGATGTGACAATAATGTCACCAGATGCGATGACTCGCCAGAATGCAGTACCCACTGCTCAGATGTGACAATAATGTCACCAGATGCGATGACTCGCCAGAATGCAGTACCCACTGCTCAGATGTGACAATAATGTCACCAGATGCGATGACTCGCCAGAATGCAGTACCCACTGCTCAGATGTGACAATAATGTCACCAGATGCGATGACTCGCCAGAATGCAGCACCCGCTGCTCAGATGTGACAATAATGTCACCAGATGCGATGACTCACCAGAATGCAGCACCCGCTGCTCAGATGTGACAATAATGTCACCAGATGCGATGACTCGCCAGAATGCAGCACCCGCTGCTCAGATGTGACAATAATGTCACCAGATGCGATGACTCGCCAGAATGCAGCACCCACTGCTCAGATGTGACAATAATGTCACCAGATGCGATGACTCGCCAGAATGCAGCACCCGCTGCTCAGATGTGACAATAATGTCACCAGATGCGATGACTCGCCAGAATGCAGCACCCGCTGCTCAGATGTGACAAATGTCACCAGATGGGTCGAGGGGACGTCTCCCGAGACCCTGCTGGGGTCCTATAGCGCGTCCGCCAGGACTGTGCCAGCCCAGAACCAGAGCCTGCAGGCAATTCAGACCAGAAAACACACGGCAATGCCTTACTCACCGGTGGAAGATGTCACTTATGACTCTATGATCAGGTGTCTGGGTGGGCTTGGGGATCCCGGACGAGCCCCCATATGTTGTGCCCAAAGGCTTGAGATCCCACAAGGACCACCAGAGACCACGATCAATGCAAGCAGCAAAGAGTCATTTATTAGCGAGTTCGAACTCGGTCCTCTGCATCCTTAATCAACGACGCTAGGAGAGAGGCCCCGAGCCCTCGTCAGCAGGGTTTTTATAAGGAAAAGCAAGCAGTTTTACAGTGTTCTTCTAATTGGCTAACATTCGAACAGCTAAACCTCCCCTGGTTGGGTCCGGTCAATCTATTTGATTTTCATTGGGTCCGGCCAGAACTGGACGGTCCTAGAGGAAGAAGGGAGGAGGGAAGGGGTGAACTATTCAGGAGCTGAGTCGGGGCTAGGCCCTGCTCTCGTCCTTGACAGATAAGGTCTCTAGGCAACTGCACATTCCTCGGACAAATATCTCTTAACAACCTTGGTAAGCACAGGGGCCCAGCAGTCCTGTTTGTCCTTGAGACAGTTAGCAGCACAGATACCACCCTGCTCTCAACACTCGGACCCAACGTAAAGGTTTTAACTCTCCTGTAGATAATTTTAAGTAAGGTCTGATCCAATTGACATCTCCTAATAATTTTTGATAATCATTTAGGGTTTTTAATTGGTCTGTTCTGATAGTAAGCTTTAAAGGTTGGACTGTAGTAGCAGACAGTTTTGTTCCTAGATAATGTTGTAGTTCTCCTGTTTGTAATTTTTCTGGTGCTATGGTTAATCCCCAAAAACTTAATTTTTCAGTCATGAACCGTAATGCCTGTGTTAGAATGTCTCTATCTTTATGACATATTAATATGTCATCCATATAATGATAGATAAGCAATTCCCGAAAGTTATTTTGAGTGGTTTTTAAAGCTTTATCTACATATATTTGACACATTGTAGGGCTATTGGTCATGCCCTGAGGCAACACTATCCATTCATATCTTTGATCAGGTTGGGAATGATTTATAGCAGGCAGAGTGAAAGCAAATCTCCAACAATCCTTTTTATGGAGGGGAACGGAGAAAAAACAGTCCTTTAAGTCTAATATAATGGTGGGCCAGTGTTTAGGTAAAGCTGAGACTAATGGTAACCCACATTGGATAGGTCCCATAGGATACATTTGATTATTAATGGCCCGAAGATCATGTAATAACCTCCATTTTCCTGATTTTTTCTTAATGACAAATATTGGAGTATTCCAGGGAGAGGTAGAGGGTTGCAGATGACCTGCATTAAGTTGCTCCTGTACTAATTCATGAGCAGCCTCTAGTTTTTCCTTAGTGAGGGGCCACTGTGGTACCCAACAAGGCTTATCGCTCAGGAACCCAGATAGGCGATGTTTTATCCTGTGGAAACACACAAACCGAGCCTTGGCTCCAGTAAAGAAAAATTTAGACTCTATAACGTAGTACAATACTCTAACAGTTGCTTAACCATCATTGTATAAACCCCTATTTTTTAAGACTAATTGTTCTAAAGAATAAAACTTAACAGACACAAAGTTAAGAGTAAATTAGTGTTTCCAAGAAATCCTTGTTATTTTACCATGTCATTTTACCATATAGATTAAACTTTGGTTTATATTAGAACATTAGTAATTCACCTTAGGAAAAACCTTAAATAGCTTTAAATGTTTCACATACATATAACCATCTTAGTTACATGCAAACTTGTTGAAACTTGCCCTTTACTTACATAGACTTTCTTAGCATTACACAAGCACTTTCTTACCCAGAAACATTTCTTTTTCCCTTTTATTAAATATATTTCCATACCCGGAACCTTTTATTTTCTCTTTCCTATTTATTGACCCCTTTTTGTTCACATTCTGAAACAACTATTATGAAATTTCTGAATTCAGATAAATTACTCTATTTTAATAAGACTAAATCTTTTGTTGTTTATAGTACTCTAATTGAAACACAGTTGAAACTTTTGGGACCCTTTGTATATAGAATTGCACTTGTTAGGACATAACTCTTAGTAACCTTGTTTTTATAGTAGTGAGGATACAAAGTAATTGTAAGCCTTTTTATTTACCAACCTATGAAAACACCAATAATGTTTAAGTATGTTACCCCATGTAATTTAAAGAGTTAAAAGTACTCGATGTTATTTAACAATTAGCATTTTAACTTTGTAAATTAATCAGATGTCTCTACAAAAACATTTGAGTAATACCATACATGTTAACTCTAATTCACTTATTCTGCAAAAACCAAGATATCAGACAAGTGTCCTGAACAGTATTTGTTGTCTCTTTCCTGTTGAAGAAAAGTCCTAGAAACAATTGATATTAGACATTTTATTAACATCAATATTTTATTAGCTTGACCACCTAAAGACTTGCAAGTTATTTTCAAAGACATTTTACTTTTCTTAGTTTACCCAATTTGAATTGAACCTTTAAATCACGTGAATTAAAAGTATCTGGATCCATTTTTAAATTTTAATTTTAGGAGCACTCAGTTTTGATACAGACAATACATGACATCAGACAGCACAACATACACATAACACAAAATCAAAGGCCTTGAAACTTTATAGGTGAATCTCCATTGCAATGTAACAGATGTTCAAAAACTCTAGTTGAATCAAAAAAATCATGAGCTCAAAAAAACATAATTAAAAAAGAACAAAAGTCCTGGAAAAATGATACAGCCGTTCCTGGTTAGTAATCAATTCAGGTTTGGACGCAGAAAATTGTGAAACAACTATCTCCCAATATTTGTGGGGACTGGGGCTACTATATTATACTCCTTACTAGGACATGCCACTGATGGTTGGGCTGGTTCTAAGAGCTGAGAGTGCAGGGTCACCATGTGTGGTGTGTGTTTGCCCCATCTCTTCTTTAGTCTACACAGTAAATCCTCCTCTTCATCTGAACTATCCTCACATCCAGTTTCATTTTCCTTGTCTGTCTCTGATCTTATTGACGCCCTTTCTAATGCTTTTATTTCCTCCAAAACTTGACTTCCCTCTGTAAGGGGCTCAACAAATTTTTCCTTATTTGTGTCTAGACACCCTCTCACTAAAGACCATATAGCCATAGTTCCAACAGGCAGTGGATCTTGTCGATCTGCCCTATGAAGATCCTCTCCAAGATGTTCCCACTGTGGAATATTTAATAATCCTTCATCTAAAAACCAAGGAGCTACCTTTTCTATTGTATCTAAGAATGTTCTAGCCCAGGGTGTAGCCGCCTTTCGCGTGCTACCTTCACTTTAATACCTTTAATGTGGACCGCCTTTCGCTTAGTCCAGGTAGCCGCCTTTCGCATGCTACTTTCACTTTAATATGGACCGCCTTTCGCTTAGTCCGGATAGTCGCGTACTGCGAACGTCAAGGCTGCCTTTCACCTGTTTACTTTTGCTTCTGGATAGTCGCGTACCGCGAACGTCAAGGCTGCCTTTCAAGGCTGCCTTTCACCTGTTTATTTTTTGACCTTTTTATAACCGGTTTAACTTGTTAAAAAATTTTAAAATATCTTACCTTGTTTTCTTTATAAAGTTTTCAGTCTCCCGGGTTTCGGCACCACTTATCACTGCCCTCCGCTGGCGGAGGCAATGATAACGCGTACGCTTCCTTTTCACACGAACAAAAAAGCCCAAAAGACAAAGACCAAAGAACGACGAACAATGAACGACGAACAATGCCCAACAAACAAAATGCTCTTTATTCGAGGAAGTGTCTGGGTTATATAGCAAGCATAAGCCAATCAGAATCAGCCTGAGATCAGTCTCTAGGCAGTTACAAGAATCACCTCATATACAGCAGCCAATCAGAGTTACTGAGCATGTGGGGAGAGCATGATAACAATGTAATACAATAAGGGCAACAAGAAGGCACACAGCGAGCATGAGTCAGCAGTGTTAGCTGTTTGTTGCAAACCAGGGGCCCCAGACTGAGGTCCTCGATGTTGCAAACTGGGCCACCCCGGCTCAGTGCCAAACTAGGGTGGGGTCCGTGGTACCCCGACAATATGTGACCCCACAAACACTCACCAGCAGAAAAACAAGCACCCTGAGTGAAAAGGGGCAGCAGATCTGAATAGGTATGGCTACAAAGACCAGTAGGTTAACAAAAATGCTCAGGATCTCTAACTATCAGGTAAATGCAATTCAGAACCACAAGGAAATATAAGCCATTGTGTAAAGCAGTATGGAACATCCTCAAAAAATTAAAACTACTATGACCAGAGCAATTCCACTACTGTACCTTCACACAATGGAAGAGAAATCAGCATCTAGTAGAGATGTCTGCACTCCCTGACTGTAGTCCCACTGTTAACAACAGCCTAGAAGTGGAACTAGTCTAAGTGCCTGTCATCAGACAAATGGAGAGAGAGTGTCACGCATGCATGATGGAAGAGTGTTTGACCACACAAGAGGGATCTTGCCCCCTGCAGCAACATGGATGGAACTGCAGAGCTTCATGCCAAGAGAAAAGGTCTGGCCCAGAAATACCATGTGACCTCACTCCACCTGGAATGCGAATCTCAAATGGTGTGGTGGTCACCAGAGCCAGGGCAGTGGGTGAGGGCAGTTTCATCAGTGGGCACTGACTCTCATCTGGGATCAAGAAGGTGACTGTGAAGTTGCAAATGTGGTGATTTTAGACATCTGTAGTGTGCCACACAGTTCAAAACGCTAGAAGGAACTGTCGTGAAAGTTTCCACTTCAAGCAATGATCATATTTGAGGCTATGGATATGTTCAGCCTGATTTAAACGCCGCACAATGTTCACGTGCTGCTGCGACATAGCACCCCATTATGTATATCACTTCTACAGTTCTGTATATCAGTGAGAAGTAAACCATAAAGGAGCGATTTGGAGTTATTCAGTGATTTTGAACATTGATTCATGTAGTCTTATAAATATGTTGTATACTTGGAGTTTGATACCAAAAGCCTGCACAATTTATGATTTTTTTTAAAGTAATTCACTCTAAAACTATTTACATTAGTGAAATTTTATTACCTAAGCAATTAGCTGTGAAAAACCTTGAGGGTAGTTTGTAGAATACGAATGCCATTATTTTTATTTATTTATTTATTTTTTTGCGGTGCTGGGGATTGAACCCAGGGCTTTGTACTTGCAAGGCAAGCACTCTACTGACTGAGCTATCTCCCCAGCCCCTGAATGCCATTATTAATGAAAACCTATATCATATACCAACACAACTTGTTATTTTACTGTTTCCTATTTATTCTTTTTTTTTTTTTTTTTTTTTTGTGGTGCTGGGGATTGAACCCAGCGCCTTGTGCTTGACAGGCAAGCAGTCTACCAACCGAGCTATCTCCCCAGCCCTTTGTTCTTATCTAATAAATTTAAAGCAAATTTGTCGCTCTTTAAATCAACCATGCCCAAATTAGTAATTTAGAATAACCAGTTACATGGTTCGAATCACTGTAACTTGTTAATAAGATCGGTGACTTATCTGTGGCTTTAAATGTCTTTCACCCATGACTTTATTTAACAAGCTTTACCAGTGCCGAAGAGTGACAGTGGTGTGATTTGCTGCCTTTCTGACTAGTGGAAAACGAGAACCACTGTGACTTCGTGAAGCTCCGGGACATGCTTCTCTGCACCAACATGGAGGACCTGAAGGAGCAAACCCACTTCCACCACTACGAGTGCTATCGGTGCCGCAAGCTGCAGAAATGGGCTTTACAGACGTGGGTCCCGACAACCAGCCAGTTAGGTGAGCACAGGCGCGGCCCGAGCAGAGGTATGACCTAGGAAACCCCTCGACACACAGCAGGGTCAACGGGAAGGAGAAGCGTGGTGCGTCTCCCCCTGGGCCATCCGGAGGTGAGGCCAGGAGACGCAGGGAGTGGCAGAGGGCCTCTGGAAGGGACCCTCTGCTTGTTGAAACCCACGTCCAACGGTGTGCATGTTGAGGTGCGTCTTCAGGGAAAGCCACTATTTTGCATTTTGAATTTGTATTTGAATGTTTGTACTTATGTAAAACAGATTCAGGGAGGAAACTCTCCAATGTTGTTGAAAATTGGCAAAGGATATTGAGAGGAGTTGGGGGAGAAGAGTTGAGAAGCAGCGCACCGACCGGTGAGTTGCGAGCTGAGGTCCGAGGCAGAGCTTAGTGGTGCTGAAGAGGAGTGGCCTTGCACAGCTGAACTATGCGAACACCCAGTCACTTTATCACGTGTCAGGCGGGCTCCCAGAGATAACCAAAACCCAACCATCCTTAGCAGATGATATTTTAAACGATTTCTTTCTTGCTTTAGTTGAACTGTTTTGAACACAACCTCATATTTTAGAGGTTTTCTTAAGTTTTCTTATCAAAAGATGTGAAGGATATGATATAATGGAAAGTGGTGGAAATAAGAAATCAGTGATGTGTTCCAGCATCCTGCTGTCCTTTATTTACACTCTACATAGACTCTGCAGTGAGGATCGAGAACAGTGCCTGGGATGTGCTGTGCACGTCCTTGACCACTGAGCTACGTCCCCACATGTTCCTGTACATGCTGTTTTGAGGCGGGGTCTCGCTGAGTTGCCCAGCGTGGCCTCCAGCTGCAGTCTTCTGACTCCATGGCAGCTGGGATCACGGGCTGGCTCTGCCTAGCACAGGCACATACCAACAGTTATGTCTCCATCTTATCATCCCAGCATGCGAACATTTCATTTTGTGTTACTACACATGGAAGAATCACATTTCATAGGACCTAGTTTGCAAATATATTGCTCACATGTTCATTTATAAGAGAACTTTAACATGAGTCTTAAGCATTCCTTTTTAGTTTTCAAGAGATATATGAAGCCAAGAGACAAGAGTTTTATGACCAATGTCAGAGGGAAGAAAAACAGTTGAAGCACAGGTTCATGCAGCGAGTGAAGGAGAAAGAGACGACACTGAAAGATGCTGAAAAAGAGGCAAGTACTGCCCACCCAATAGCAATCCACTTCATTGTCAGGTGTGCTGTTAATCTGGGGATAATCTCAGGAGATTAACTGATGTTTAACCTGGGAAACTTGCTGTTCTTCAACAAGCAGCTATCTACTATAGCGTCTGAATACAGCCTTTACGAGATTATAGCCTGTAATTTTATGTTTTCTGGAGTAGTTTGAGAATTTTTCTCTTAAATTTCTTGCACTCTAAGGTCTCAGGCAGCACCACCCGCTGGCTGTGCTGCGCTAGATCCACCCAGGAGCTCTCATGAGTTGGTTCCTCATGCCTGAAGTTTTCCCATGGTAGAGCTGTGCGCTGGTAGCCCGCTGTGTCCTGGGGGTCACCCCACTGCATGGATGCCCTGAGCGTTGCTCTGTGGGGCTCTCTTTGTGGCCTCCCCTGTGAGACTGCGAGGCATTGTCCTTGTGGGGCTCTCTGCAGTTGCATGCTTGGTGACAAGGATCTCCCTGGGCCCTGGGCCACCCACCATGCCTTCTGAGTTACAGACGGGTCCCTGGCTCCACAGCCCTGTCCTGGGAGTGCTGCAGAATCTGCATGAGGCAGATGTGGCTTTCCCAGGCATGGGGTGGGCCACACCAGCACTCGGCTGGAACAGAGCAGGCCCCACCAGACAGGGTCACTCCACTGAAGGACAGATAATGACACAGAACTTTGAACTGGGCCAGTTTCCCAAAAGCTGAGGAGAATCCAAGTCAGCATAAGCTGTGGGAAGCTATATGAAGGCTAGGGGAAAAGCAAGTTGGATCCACCAGCCTGAGTCCTTTACCTTTTCTGCCGATGGAGACGTGCTGTGCTCTGCTCCCAGCACAGAGTCTGTGGACTCTGGGTCAGAAACACGAGCCTGTTATGTCATTGAACTCACACCTGAAATCTTATCTTTTGACAATTTCTGATCATAAAGGGATTCAAAGGGGACTTCAGAGTCCCCTGGGAGTGCAGGAGAGGTGCCCTGGATCCCTTTTGAGGTCCCTGTCCTCCTGATTGAGCCCCAAGGATTTTAAATGTTTTTCTTGGGTCATATTCTAGTCTTTGCATTGAGCCCATGCCTTCTTTTTCTTTTTTACAATTTTTGTTCTTTTTAGTTATCATGACAGTAGAGTCTATTTTGACCTATTTGTATAAATGAGCCCATGTATTTTTAAGCCCATGTACTGTGAGAGAGCAAATGATACTTTGAGGTTTATGGTGACCAGTGAGTTACTGTCAAGGGCTACAGTCCCCCCCTCTTCCACCAGAGATTGAACCCAGGGGCACTTAACCACTGAGCCACATCCCCAGCCCCAGGGTCTGGTTAAGTTGCTGAGGCTGGCTTTGAACTCCAGATCCTCCTGCCTCAGCCTCCTGAGCGGCTGGGATCACAGGTGTGGCCACTGTGCCTGGTTGGCTGCAGTTTTGAAGATAACTAATGCCACTTCCAGGAAGAGGCTGTGGTAGGATGGGTCTGTGGGTTTCAGAAACTCAAGGGACTTGTGTTCTCTTCTGCGGTGACCCTCCTGCTCCTCACCATTGTGGCCGTCCTCCTCCCCACCTCCCCCTTCCCTGTCCTCTTCCTCCCCTCCCCCTCTTCCTTCTCTCCCCCCCCCCCCATTTCGTAAATTTGGCAGAAAATGCAAAGTCATGTACAGACTCAAATCACAATAACACACTCCACATTGCCCAGAGTGTATTTAGACGTCCTTGACATGGGTCCATCTATTTAGCTTTTTTGTGATTCTTCTTCACAATATCTCTTTATTCAGATTTCTTTCATAGCCTGTATTTTTCTCCCTTTGTTTAATTCTTGAACTTTTATAAAATTCATAGATGATTTAAACAATCACCTTTAAGACTTTTTCCTTTATTTATATTTTTTATTGATTCTTTTTAGTCATACATGACAGTAGGATCCCTTGTGACATAATTGTTACAGCATGAAATATATCTTGTTCTAATTCAGTCCCTAGTACCTCTCCTCCCCGCTCCCCATCCCCTGCTCCTTTCCTCTTCTGATCCTTCTGCCATTAGCCACATCAATGTTTATAGCAGCTCAATTCACAATAACTAAACTATGGAACCAAACTAGGTGCCCTTCAACAGAGGAATGGATAAAGAAAATATGGTATATATACACAATGGAATATTACCCAGCCTTAAAGAAGAACGACTTTATGACATTTGCTGGTAAATGGATGGAACTGGAGGCCATCATGTTAGGTGAAATAAGCCAATCCCAAGAAAACCAAAGGCCGAACGTTTTCTCTGATATATGGAAGCTAAACAATCAACTTAAAAAATTTTTTTTGTCTAAACTTTTCTCAACTTTAATATATCGGATTTAGTTGTTTTGGAGTTTGAACTTTTGGGGTTTTCTATCGCCATATTTTCACGGTGTCTGTGTTTGTATGTTGATATTTGCTCTTATTTTGGGATGATATCTTAGTACTGTTCCGATGGTCTCTTTAGTGAGCTCCTTTCTCCTCATAAATGTTCCCTGCACTAGAGGTTCATCTTGACCTCAGCACATCCACTCAGCTTGTTCAGGGTCTGTGTTCAGTTCCCAGCTCTGCTTGGAGAGAATGACCATCAGCAACAGCCATAGCTTCAAAGCAGACATATGTCAATGCTTATTTAAAAATATCAGAAAGGTGTATTTGATTTTTTTCTCTACCACTCCATTAGCCAAAGAGAAGAAAAGTGGAATGATTATATAGAATGTGCCAAAAATCAGATAATAGAGAAAATAAAATTAACATTAAGCCCTGTAGAAAATAGAGGAGGAAGGGGGAGAAGTGGGAGAAGGGGAAAGTGTGTGCAGGGAAGAGGGGACAGAAAAAAATCGAGAAAAGAAGGAGAGGAAGAAGAGAAAGGGAAGGAAACAGAGGGAAGGAAAAGGTAGAAATCCCAAAGATGGAATTTAAAAATACTCAAGATGATACGGAGTTGGGAAATAGCCGGTGGGACAGGAGGCCACACAGCCTGCGCAGAACATGGGGCCAGAGCCTGTGGAAAGGCTGACCACACCTCGCCTGAGTGGCGGCGAGGCTTCCTCAGGCACTTCCAACTGAGAGGCGGTGGCCAGAGTCCAGGCCCCCACTGCCACCCTGAGAGGCCTGCTTGTCCCCACATCTGGATCAGCTCAGCCACTGCTGTCCATCTGGGCACTGCCCTGGCCCCTCCTCACCCAGCTCACGCACAGGTGGCTCTGGGCCTCGCTCTGTGGGTCTGAGGGACCGTGGACCACCTGGGCACAGTGCTGTCCTCAGTCCTATCAATGTGTCCCTCAGGTTCAGGCACAGGCTCGTGCGCTCTGGGTTTTCCTGGTGTGTGTGGACACATGGCAGGTCAGGGCCACTGCAAGGCTCCGTCCACCCTCCTCCTGCTGCTGAGGTGGCCCTGGACATTCTCTGACCGGCCTGGGCACGTGTGTCCCTGGACATTCCCTGACCGGCCTGGGCACGTGTGTCCCTGGACATTCTCTGACCGGCCTGGGCACGTGTGTCCCTGGACCTTCTCTGTCTGGCCTGGGCACGTGTGTCCCTGGACCTTCTCTCACTGGTCTGAGTGCGTGTGTCCCTGGACATTCTCTGTCTGACCTGGGCACGTGTGTCCCTGGACATTCTCTGACCGGCCTGGGCACGTGTGGCCCTGAACCTTCTCTGTCTGGCCTGGGCGCGTGTGTCCCTGGACATTCCCTGACCGGCCTGGGCACGTGTGTCCCTGGACCTTCTCTGACTGGCCTGGGCGCGTGTGTCCCTGGACCTTCTCTGACCGGCCTGGGCACGTGTGTCCCTGGACCTTCTCTGACCGGCCTGGGCGCGTGTGTCCCTGGACCTTCTCTCACTGGTCTGGGCGCGTGTGTCCCTGGACCTTCTCTGACCGGCCTGGGCGCGTGTGTCCCTGGACCTTCTCTGACCGGCCTGGGCGCGTGTGTCCCTGGACCTTCTCTGACCGGCCTGGGCACGTGTGTCCCTGGACATTCTCTGACCGGCCTGGGCACGTGTGTCCCTGGACCTTCTCTCACTGGTCTGGGCGCGTGTGTCCCTGGACCTTCTCTGACCGGCCTGGGCACGTGTGTCCCTGGACCTTCTCTCACTGGTCTGGGCACGTGTGTCCCTGGACCTTCTCTGACCGGCCTGGGCGCGTGTGTCCCTGGACCTTCTCTGACCGGCCTGGGCACGTGTGTCCCTGGACCTTCTCTGACCGGCCTGGGCACGTGTGTCCCTGGACCTTCTCTCACTGGTCTGGGCGCGTGTGTCCCTGGACCTTCTCTGACCGGCCTGGGCACGTGTGTCCCTGGACCTTCTCTCACTGGTCTGGGCACGTGTGTCCCTGGACCTTCTCTGACCGGCCTGGGCACGTGTGTCCCTGGACCTTCTCTGACCGGCCTGGGCGCGTGTGTCCCTGGACCTTCTCTGTCTGGCCTGGGCGCGTGTGTCCCTGGACATTCTCTGACCGGCCTGGGCGCGTGTGTCCCTGGACATTCCCTGACCGGCCTGGGCGCGTGTGTCCCTGGACATTCCCTGACCGGCCTGGGCGCGTGTGTCCCTGGACCTTCTCTGTCCGACCTGGGCACGTGTGTCCCTGGACCTTCTCTGTCTGACCTGGGCGCGTGTGTCCCTGGACATTCTCTCACTGGTCTGGGCGCGTGTGTCCCTGGACCTTCTCTGTCCGACCTGGGCACGTGTGGCCCTGGACATTCTCTCACTGGTCTGGGCGCGTGTGTCCCTGGACCTTCTCTGTCTGACCTGGGCACGTGTGGCCCTGGACATTCTCTCACTGGTCTGGGCGCGTGTGTCCCTGGACCTTCTCTGTCCGACCTGGGCACGTGTGGCCCTGGACATTCTCTCACTGGTCTGGGCGCGTGTGTCCCTGGACCTTCTCTGTCCGACCTGGGCACGTGTGGCCCTGGACATTCTCTCACTGGTCTGGGCGCGTGTGTCCCTGGACCTTCTCTGTCTGGCCTGGGCGCGTGTGTCCCTGGACCTTCTCTGTCTGACCTGGGCGCGTGTGGCCCTGGACATTCTCTCACTGGTCTGGGCGCGTGTGTCCCTGGACCTTCTCTGTCTGACCTGGGCGCGTGTGTCCCTGGACCTTCTCTGTCTGGCCTGGGCGCGTGTGTCCCTGGACCTTCTCTGTCTGGTCTGGGCGCGTGTGTCCCTGGACCTTCTCTGTCTGGTCTGGGCGCGTGTGTCCCTGGACATTCCCTGACCGGCCTGGGCACGTGTGGCCCTGGACCTTCTCTGTCTGGTCTGGGCGCGTGTGTCCCTGGACATTCTCTGACCGGCCTGGGCGCGTGTGTCCCTGGACCTTCTCTCACTGGTCTGGGCGCGTGTGTCCCTGGACATTCTCTGACCGGCCTGGGCACGTGTGTCCCTGGACCTTCTCTGTCTGGTCTGGGCGCGTGTGTCCCTGGACATTCCCTGACCGGCCTGGGCACGTGTGGCCCTGGACCTTCTCTGTCCGACCTGGGCACGTGTGTCCCTGGACCTTCTCTGTCTGGTCTGGGCGCGTGTGTCCCTGGACATTCCCTGACCGGCCTGGGCACGTGTGGCCCTGGACCTTCTCTGTCTGGTCTGGGCGCGTGTGTCCCTGGACCTTCTCTGACTGGCCTGGGCACGTGTGTCCCTGGACCTTCTCTCACTGGTCTGGGCGCGTGTGTCCCTGGACATTCTCTGACCGGCCTGGGCGCGTGTGTCCCTGGACATTCTCTGACCGGCCTGGGCACGTGTGTCCCTGGACCTTCTCTGTCTGGTCTGGGCGCGTGTGTCCCTGGACATTCTCTGACTGGCCTGGGCACGTGTGTCCCTGGACCTTCTCTCACTGGTCTGGGCGCGTGTGTCCCTGGACATTCTCTGACCGGCCTGGGCACGTGTGTCCCTGGACCTTCTCTGACCGGCCTGGGCACGTGTGTCCCTGGACATTCTCTGACTGGCCTGGGCACGTGTGTCCCTGGACCTTCTCTCACTGGTCTGGGCACGTGTGTCCCTGGACCTTCTCTGACCGGCCTGGGTACGTGTGTCCCTGGACCTTCTCTGACCGGCCTGGGCACGTGTGTCCCTGGACCTTCTCTGACCGGCCTGGGCACGTGTGTCCCTGGACCTTCTCTCACTGGTCTGAGTGCGTGTGTCCCTGGACATTCTCTGACTGGCCTGGGCACGTGTGTCCCTGAACCTTCTCTGACTGGCCTGGGCGCGTGTGTCCCTGGACATTCTCTGTCTGACCTGGGCACGTGTGTCCCTGGACATTCTCTGACTGGCCTGGGCGCGTGTGTCCCTGGACATTCTCTGTCCGACCTGGGCACGTGTGTCCCTGGACCTTCTCTGTCTGACTGGGCGCGTGTGTCCCTGGACCTTCTCTGTCTGACTGGGCGCGTGTGTCCCTGGACATTCTCTGACTGGTCTGGGCGCGTGTGTCCCTGGACATTCTCTGACCGGCCTGGGCACGTGTGTCCCTGGACATTCTCTGACCGGCCTGGGCACGTGTGTCCCTGGACATTCTCTGACCGGCCTGGGCGCGTGTGTCCCTGGACATTCTCTGACTGGCCTGGGCGCGTGTGTCCCTGGACCTTCTCTGACTGGTCTGGGCGCGTGTGTCCCTGGACCTTCTCTGACTGGCCTGGGCGCCTGTGTCCCTGGACATTCTCTGTCTGGCCTGGTGCGTGTGGCCCTGGACATTCTCTGACTGGCCTGGGCGCGTGTGTCCCTGGACCTTCTCTCACTGGTCTGGGCGCGTGTGTCCCTGGACATTCTCTGACCGGCCTGGGCACGTGTGTCCCTGGACATTCTCTGACTGGCCTGGGCACGTGTGTCCCTGGACATTCTCTGACTGGCCTGGGCACGTGTGTCCCTGGACCTTCTCTCACTGGTCTGGGCGCGTGTGTCCCTGGACATTCTCTGACCGGCCTGGGCACGTGTGTCCCTGGACATTCTCTGACTGGCCTGGGCACGTGTGTCCCTGGACATTCTCTGACTGGCCTGGGCGCGTGTGTCCCTGGACATTCTCTGTCCGACCTAGGCACGTGTGTCCCTGGACCTTCTCTGTCTGACTGGGCGCGTGTGTCCCTGGACATTCTCTGTCTGACCTGGGCACGTGTGTCCCTGGACATTCTCTGACTGGTCTGGGCGCGTGTGTCCCTGGACATTCTCTGACCGGCCTGGGCACATGTGTCCCTGGACATTCTCTGACCGGCCTGGGCACGTGTGTCCCTGGACATTCTCTGACTGGCCTGGGCGCGTGTGTCCCTGGACATTCTCTGACTGGCCTGGGCGCGTGTGTCCCTGGACCTTCTCTGACTGGTCTGGGCGCGTGTGTCCCTGGACCTTCTCTGACTGGCCTGGGCGCCTGTGTCCCTGGACATTCTCTGTCTGGCCTGGTGCGTGTGGCCCTGGACATTCTCTGACTGGCCTGGGCGCGTGTGTCCCTGGACCTTCTCTGTCCGACCTGGGCGCGTGTGTCCCTGGACATTCTCTGACTGGCCTGGGCACGTGTGTCCCTGGACATTCTCTGACTGGCCTGGGCACGTGTGTCCCTGGACCTTCTTGTCTGGCCTGGTGCGTGTGGCCCTGGACATTCTCTGACTGGCCTGGGCGCGTGTGTCCCTGGACCTTCTCTGACCGGCCTGGGCACGTGTGTCCCTGGACCTTCTCTGACTGGCCTGGGCGCCTGTGTCCCTGGACCTTCTCTGACTGGCCTGGTGCGTGTGGCCCTGGACATTCTCTGACTGGCCTGGTGCGTGTGTCCCTGGCTTTCCAGGGGCCTGGCTCTGGTCTGCACAGCAGCCCGTGCTCTCTCCAGCGTGGATGAGGCACCTCACGTACGACGTGGAGGTTTTTGTGTGCCAGCAGGTGAACCTGGATTGATACCAGCTCTTTCCTCTCCTGCAGTGAGTTTTGCTGGCTCTAGGATTTTGACAAGGGTTTTGTCAGTGCAGACAGTGAGTCTGGATTTATCATCTTCACTCAAAGAGATCATGTGGAATAAAAGAGTGAGAACATGTACTTCCTTAGCAAAAAGGAAAATGTTAAAGAAATTTTGTCTACAGTATGGATTTTATTACACTTGGTTCAGTGAAAACACCGTAATTTCTTTATTTTTAAATTTTATTTGTTCTAATTAGTTGTACATGACAGTAGAAGGCTTTTATACATTTTGATAGATCATACACAGAGTATAATCTCATTTTTTGGATTATACATACATTCAGTTTTAAAATCAATAAAAGAATTATATATATGAAAACTTAAGAAAAAATCATGAATTTTTAAATACAGTTTGATGTTCAGGAAGACAATGTGTTCGTTCAGCTGTTCTTTCTGCCACACTTGGTTTACAACTGCACATTTTTTTACAGCTACAGGACAAGTTTGAGCACCTTAAAAGATTTCAACAAGAGGAGATAATAAAGCTTGAAGGAGAGAGAAGAAAGCTGGAAGAAGAAATCATCGACTTTTGTAAAACCAAGGCTGCCTCCGAAAACCTGCAGACCCCGATGTGCACCAACATGAGGAAGGACAAAGAGCGTAAGAAGTAGTCTTTTTTACATTCCGGCTGTGCAGGGCTCTGTTGCTCTCTGTTCCCTCTGCTGAGCATCCTGCAGTGAGCTCTGGGTACCGCTCTGGCCTCGAGGGCTGGTTGGCTCACTCTGCACTTCCTCCCCTGAAATGTGAAACCCTCGGTAGGTGCTGCATCTTAGGTGAGCCGTGTCACTCAGTACCTAGTTCACGAGTGAGAAAAGAAGCGTGTGCACGGTATAAATGGAGTGGGTTTGGTAGAGGAGATCCCTTTACTGCAGCCACGGCTGTGGCTGCAGGAGTGACTTACAACTCACATCTCGGTAGACACTGTGGGCTCTGTTGTGGAATGGTAGGCAGGAGATATCAGAGAGAGGTCCCAGCGAAACCTGTTTCCTTATCAATTCTACCCATAACAATTCCTTGGTAATTTTCATTATAATACAGAATTGACTTTTGGTTGGAATCCCTGTGCTTTGATGTCAGACTCTGTAAAAATGATATTAGAACAAGAGATTCAAAATCTAGAGACAAACTGTACTGTGGGCACTGTGAGTACCATTGGGTGATACTGTTATGCCTTGCAGGTTTCAGTAAGTTGAGTCTAAGTTACCAAAATTGGAAAGTAAGATTTTTTTTTTCTTTTTCGAAAACTTCCTTCTGGCCTTATGTGCTGTATTTCCTGATTTAAAATGTTTTTCATCAGTTTATGTGTTTCAGTGTGGTTGACTTTCACCATGGCTCAGTCTATTAAATGCGGCTTTCGAGGGTCTTTCCCCCTCTTCACTCCAGCTACATTTGGATCAGCACATAGAGGCCTTCAAGAGTAAAGTCTGTTTCTGTTGAACTCTTATTGCTGCATTCACTTTAAGT